>NC_064616.1:652092473-653342473 GCF_023898315.1 Schistocerca nitens | reverse complement strand
TTAAGGAATATGTAAAGCTCATTGATGTTACGCAAGAAAAAATATTTTTCCACAATTGAAATGCCAGCTCTTACATTTACAATGTTAATGTCCTAGCGCCACTGTGCTATATGGTATATGTGGACAAGTTGGTGAAGTTGAGGATGCTCTCCACCTTAAATAACAATATATTACTTTTTCAATGTGCGACCAGTACACATCATATACTTATCCAAATGATCAACAGGGCAGCTCAGAGATGCACAGAAACCACCAGTTTGTAGTCTACTGTAACAATACATTCATTTACACAAATTTCTTCTGGGACTGTAGTCATTGCTAGGCACCTGAAGATTAATAAGATTGACTTACACAAAGCTCATGTTTCAGTTTTTACACTCTTAGCTCTATGTATTTATCTCATTGATAATAGTCTAGGACACTGGATACTACAAAGTGGAATGACTGAGTTTTCTCTGTGCCCTTTGGACTTCTACTGCATGGTCAGACCACAGGATATTGTGTCCTGTAAAACAAACTGCACAGTCAGAGCTTTGAGAAAAAATTGAAGCAGCACCTCCATGAACCTCAGTGATCCCTTGACAAGTGTTACCTAGGCTGCAAACTGTTATTGCTCCTCATATGAGTCATGTCTGTAATAATGTCCAGAGTCAAATATGACTAACATTTATTTTCATATTTTGATGTAAACTTAAGAGTTTTCAACATAACTCACTATTTTTCCCACAATATGTAAAATCTCTGTAATAATCTTAAGTCTCCCTTAGTATATTTTTGATGGTTTATGTTATTCTGCTGATAATGATGTTAGACATTTATCATCTACTCAGGTGAGCTGTAACCACACTTCCCCATGTCAACCATGCCAAAAGTAGTTTTGTACAACATAACTATTGTAGTTGCCAGTTATAGAACTTTCCTGTAAAATTTAGCAGTCTTTTAAGGCTAAAAACCAATTATTTTTATAGTTGTAGCGATACAGTGGTATGTATATGCAAGGCTTTAATTTTCAAACAATTAATATTAGAATTGAATGACTAAACATTCATGAGGAGTTATTCCTACTCTTTCGGATGAGTGTATGCTCTCTCTCTCTCTCTCTCTCTCTCTCTCTCTCTCTCTTTGTGCCTATAATCTATATTAATTGATAATTCTGGAGCAAGGTCATGGAGAAAAAGAGTAGTCAAACATAATAGTTGCTTGCAATTTGTTCATATGTTTTTATTTCAGTACATTCTGAGCACTTAGAGCAAAAGTGCTTAAAAATATTGTGAATTGACCAGTTGTTATTAAATGTTTATGCAACTGCAGGTAGTTTACATTTGCAAAGTTACATGAGTAGTCCACACATTTAATGTCACAGGTAATTATTAATATATGAGATGAACTATTGCACGGAGTCTGGTGTGCAAGCCAATAAAACTGACAAGGAGCAGAGTGGAAGTAAAAACAAATAGCCACAGAGGCCAATCAGAATTGCCCCTTGATTAATAAAATACTTTCACCTCATGATAATAACCTTCTTCTAAAAACAGGAGACATTATTAGTTATGCTTTTTATGCTATACTCTGATCACAGACAATCACCTCTTCACACTGACAGACTTTAACATTGTTAGTAGTTGAGGCCTCAGTTGACAAGTGAAAAAGGAACTAACCTTGCTGTAGATCTAACTATTTTTCACTTTCTGCTGAAAGGATTTTTAAGATTCAGATTCTCAACCAAGTCAGTTAGATGATAAGCATTTGGTACTTCCAGTAGTTTGGTAATGCACTATATCCACTCTAAGCTTTAACCATTACAGTGACACAACTCAAACTCTAAGGCTGAAATTTCATTTGGAATATAATTATCATTTTAAAAAAGTGAGAAGAATAGCATAATAAGAAATTTATATATTTTATATTGACCTTTAATTCTCATCTGATATATGTATCAGACACCAAATGGTTTTCACTATTTTTGGATTCCAAAATGATTGTATTATTTTTCAGAAAATGTATCTTAAATATAGATTTATCAGTAAATGAAATAAAAACACAGAAATAGGATTTTTATCAGTACAGAAGGTGAAATAGAGTAATTTCCTCAGTCAAGCACAGTGACAAATAACATAGAAACTGTAATCACAAGTCTTTTCCCTGAGTTTTATATGGAAACTCTTTCAAGTAATGCCAGCAACAGATAGTGGTTTCCTCCAAATACATTATACTGGTACTTCCTTTCTTCACAAGGTCAAACACTCAGAATCAATATTTGTATGAAAATGTTTGTTATTAGTATTTTAATGTCTTGATTAAGATGAAAATACAAAAATAATGTTATTTCATTCTTCTTCATTTTAAAATTCCTATTAATGCCCACAAAAATTCCACTTTCACCTTTTTGAACTCTGTGTAGCAGAGTTTTAAAATGCTTGAGCACCAATATTAATGTTGTATGTTGTTACTGAACTTCACTTTTCTTGCTTCCTATTTCTATATCAAACAGAATTATTAGGCTGTGAACTTCATGAGTTTTATATTCAAATCAGTTTGCTGTGAAATATTCGAACTTGGTTCATATATTTTAGTATATATCTATCTGTATACAAAAATACATTATTGAAGAGTATCACATCATGACATTAGTAGTTCTTAATGTTGTAATTACTGTAACATTATTTTCATGTAAATTTCAACAACACTTACAACATTTGCACAGCAAGAGCCACTAATTAAACACATATTTCTATTTCACCATAAGTGTACTGTGAAATATATTACTGAAAGTCAGTTAAATGATGGTATTTATACTCTAAGGATCTGTATCAATCATAATATTTAAACTTTGGATTGTGTTAGTGAAGTTACAGAACTGATGTTGCAGAATAGAAAGGTTGAGAGGAGAAATGAAATATGGTATATTTTAATCACAGAATCAACAAGAACTTCTCCTTCATTGATTGTATTCTGATGAAAATTCTATGCTTCTGTATGAAGGGAGTAATAAATTATGTTTTTGAATGCAAAATGAGTAGAAATTTTTCAATAGTTTGGCTATCAGTAGTGATATATCAGAATACACCAGCACAGTATAGCAACAGGAGAGTTATTTCATAAAGCTTAAAGGTACATCCAAGCACATATCATGTTCTTCCCATTAACTTATGAATGATATAGATTCCTTCCCATGTTAATGCCACAGCAGAGCTAAACTCAAGTTTGAGTTTTTAATACAAATTCTTCCAGACCCGTTACATTCCATATTAAATAAATTCTTGATACTGCATTGTTATGTACCTATAAATGAATAAGTCAAGTAACATAAAGTAGATTATCAAAGTGTGTAACTTCTGGCAGGTATTATGCCATGAATATACTTCTAACAAACTCTACATCATTGATATTCCCTAATTATTATCTGGGAGGTTATATCTCAGCAACAGGTTATGCCACCTACACTTGCATATGGAAGCCTGAAACAAAAATTACCAAGATGGCAGGTATGAGGAAAGACATATTGTTCAAACAAATGTTGAAATGTAAAGTTATGATTAAAAAATATATATAAAATGTAGAACATAAGATGCTAAAGTGTCTCACAGTTCATAAATTATAAACCAGCTGATCATATGAATATTCTAGTAAGTTTTTCTTTTTAGTTCAAATTTTTCATCTCTTTCTGAATTACTTCCCCATAAATTTTAAAGCTATTGTTTGCATATTTTAAATTATTTTTATTGGGACTGTGTAGCACAGTTCAGTTTGGAAGGAGAGAGTTTCAAATTTCTACTAATGTTGACAAATTAGTGAACAGTATAGTACTATCTTCTACCCATATGAAATAACTTCTTTGAAAAATATAAAAATGAAACAGTATTATACACTAGGTATAATATACATGATGTTATGCTGTATTAAAAACAAAGGCCTAGTATTCCAGAGGATGAAATCTCTAATTCCCATTTGATTATTCTGATTTAGGTTATAATTGTTTCCCTAAATTACTGACATATATGCTTTATGGTTTAGTAGATGATGTGAGGCTACCCTCAGAGATGTGATATGGACATTATATTTTACACATAGCAGATATCATTCCAGATAGGGGTTAGGAGCAATACAGTTTTGGAAAACAAGTTTGTCAATTGATGTTATTACTGTGTTAGGAAAGGAATATCCATCTAGTATTAGAATGTTTTGCAGTAAAATTTCTCCAGCCATATATGCAAAAAGTTTTGAAAATAAATGTACAAATGTACTTCAGACTACCTTCATCCATTATAAAGACTTAAAGACTCATGGTGTTAGCAGGAATGGTGCTAGGATGACACCTCTTATGATGGAGAAACAACTGATTTTTTAACGTGTGCAATTTTAATACACAGATAATATATACAGTTAGTTTAACAGAGATTGATGCACAAGAGTGATCATTAAGCATTAGATTTTGAATGAAGTGTTCAACTGTAAGAAACATATTCACTGGTACTTGGTAACACTTATATGTGGTGACGATGAAGAAATTATCAGTATTCACGAAGTGAGCAGCAAGTAGTTGTTTACTGCAATGAGCATGCGACTACCCAACATTTTCAACACGTATTTTGTATCTTTATAATTCAGCTACTTTATCCATTTGGATGACTGAGCACTTTAAATCACCCACTTTTTGGACATGGGGAGCCACATGGGCCCTGGATCAAATCTGCCTCACATATTAACCACAGGAGTGGTGTGCTGACCAGTCTGGATGTTACTTTTATGTCGTTTTCCACATCCATCTCAGTAAATACCATGATGGTTCTCATATCCAGCCTCACTCACTTGATCCACAAAACATTTGCTACATTTGGTCATGCAGAATTCACTATACACAGACAGGTACATGGATTCCTCTTATGGGGAGCAAAGAGGGAGGGAGGATCAGAGTGAGGGGGAAGGAGCTGGCAATGGATTTAAAATACATTTGGGAGTGATGACCTAGTGGTAATAAAAGCACATATACAGCTTTGTTGACTCTTCATGAAACTGGAAAAGCCCCCATACCAGTCCTCACCTGGCGACCTGGCACTGGATGGATGTACCAGAAAGGAAGGAAGGAATTCCATTACTTTTTATCTTGGAGTTCTTTCAGCTCTCACTGCATAGTATTGTTCAATTTGAACATGTACTTAATGAATTGAATTGAGTAACAACTTGTATTAAATTCCTGCACGGAAATGGATACAGGCCCTCATTGTGTACACTTTGGGTGTTCAGCAACAGTACCAAAATAATCTCATCTTCCATATTCAGTCTGCAATTTCCTTTCATTTTATTGTTAGTATACATCTAAAGGTGCACTGTCTTTACTGTGAACTATGAAGATGTATTATACAACACTGAGCTTTAGTTGGGCTATCTTGTTCATTACTGTACCATACTGTCAAATTCTAAAATATGTGATTTTTTGGTTATTGTAGTTTTCAAACAAAATTACAGAACCTTAGTGAAGGGGTGAGGAAATTTAAATTCATGTTGCCTCATTTCTTATATGAATGAAAGGAATACTATGTATTACCTTCAAAACACTGCCATTGGTCATCAAGTCACACTTCTGCTGGGCATGGTTTGTCTTCCATGCTCAGAATCATAACAGCTTCAGTTTTCTTCTGAAGCCACTCCAGAACAGCAAGATCCTCACATACCACATGCCTCTCATCTCCAGAAAAGAAATTGCAACTTTCATCCTTCAAGAAAAAATATGTTTTGTTAGTGTTATTAATACTGAAAGGAAAAAAATAATTATTGTTATTGTTTACAGTTGTTGCAATCTTGAAAAATCACACACATATGGCTGTAAACTATGAAATTTATTTTTGTATCTCTTTTTTGTCTTCTTCAGAAGCTCATATTACATTGTTCAGCTGAAATGAATGTCACAGAAACATAAACATATAGCTGGTATTGTCACATATATAAATAACCAGACTTTGTACATGTAATTTAAAATTACGAACTTAACTTAAGAGAAGGGCAAATGACATAAGACAAATTGAGAGAAATGAAATTAACTTAAGAAAAGGAGAATTAACTTTAAGAGAAAAAGGTGAATTAGTGTAACATAAGAAGCCTGCGGTGGACCAAATATTGAATCAAAAAGTTGTAACAATCTTGAAGTGCTTGATGAAGTTTCTGGCTTCAAGCTGGTCATTGTATACTTCCAAGCACAATATTTCAACTGGGCACTTTGCATTCAGTTTATCATAAACCCATGATATTTATTTGTATTTACAGTCAGTCTACAAGTTGTTATGACCCATCACAGACTATGGCTGCACTTGAACCACTTGTGGACAAAGCATATAGTGCTTCTGATTCAGTCATTTTACCTGAGGAGTTTACTTACTTAAAAACAGTATCCTGAGAAAATAAATATTCCATTCAGCAATTAACAGGGCGCTATCAGTCAAAACTAAAAGACAGCTGTTGGATACGAAGGACAGTTTGCCAACAAACTCCATAAACTTTCATTCCATACCTTGTCAAAGATTTTACTAAGAGAGCCAGAGTTCTCCAGAAATTCAAAGTGATTTTGTGCCTACCATCTAAGGATTCATACATTCTGGAATTGTCAATGGAGGATTTACTGCTGTTGAAGATGGGAGTTTATAAAACACCACTGTAGTTTGATATGTTTACATAGGTCAGCAACATGCACTATGGAAGAGCTGTGTGCTGTGAACACCAATGCTGCACTTCCCTCTTGAAAGGTATCAGGAATGCTGTTGCTGAGCACTGTATTTCCACTGGACTTGCAATGGAATATGAGAAAAAAGAATTATGTTTACTGCAACATAATTATGGGACCTCATTATTACAGCTTCCACAAAGATGTGCATAGCAGAAAACCTTATTATCCACCACAGCAGCTGTGAAATCAATAACACATGGAGTCCTGTCATTTACAGTAACTGCTTTCAGTGCTGATGACAGAATAAGCTGAAAGCCATAGTGAGGTGAAGTTTTCACATTCATCAGTGACACTGTCTGTGTCCTCAGGTAGTGTGAATAGTATTATTCTTATCATCATCACTGTCTTTTGCTGCCTCACCTAAAATGACTGGCAGGTACCCAGTTGAAGTATCACACTTGGAAGTAAAGGACAACTGGCTGCCATCATGAAACATTAGGTACTGAGAATGCTGAGAAAACTTCAAGAAAAAATAGGTAAGCCACATTCAATGAGTGGAAACGACAGGCTGTCCAAACTAGTTTTAAACTATCTACCAGCAGGGAAAAGAAGTATCAGATTAACAACTCGAGCTGCAACAGGCATTTGTGTGTAATTCTTGAGAGAAGAAGAACGACAACTTTAAAGAAATAATTCTGTAGGAGAGGGAGACACTGCTAAAGCAGTGGCAAAAACACTTCAGGAAATAAATATTTCAGTAACATGCAGTAGGTCAGAAGTTATTTTAGAACAACTATTCACAAGCCTTTAGAGCTGTACAGTGTGATTCAGCTAAGCTGTTCACATCAGATATTTCCTGGACTGCTTAACATACTGTAATTCTGCTTTCAACCAAATAAATGATGAAAGAGTCCTCAATGAATGAATGAATGAATGAATGAATGACATATAGTCTCTTTTTCATACAATTATGGAGATATCAGTACCACCGTTGCTTTTGCGAATGGAACTATAGTATTTTCTGCTGCTAGTATCATAGTTCTAAATGAGATGAATTCAACAGTGTTTAACAGTTCAAAATCCAATTAAATTGTTAGAGAAACTACAATGTTTAGAACTCCAGATTTTCTACTTTGAACATGAAATCAGTTGCTGTCTCATGTGGAAGATTGTGTTGCTCTACAGAACTGCTGTATATGGCTGATGGGGCACTACAGCCCGATGCAGCTAAGAGAGTTTTTTTTTTACAAAAATGGAATAGTGGTGAAAAGTTTAATTTAAAGCTGATACTAATCACACTTACCCACATGCTGTTAGACTGACACACCAACTGGAAGGCTAAGGGTGTGGCATCTAAGGATGATACACCACTTAACTACAGTAACAGTTCTGCTCTCATTTCTACTAGAGCTTTGTAAGAAAGGTGCATGTCAGAAATTAACAGATTCTTTGATACCACTGCATATGCTAGAACAGTTTGATGTTTTAAATCCTTTTGGGTCATGAGAACATGAGTTTACAACAGAGAAAATAGTTGAGTGACATTGAATTGAGTGAATGTGCAGGCCCACTGATAATACCTTCACATCCTATCAAGTGACCAGGAAGAAGGTGGGTGAGAACTTCAATAGCCACAAGTGAGTAGTGAAACATACACTCATCATGTTGGTACCACACACTTCTACATATCTCAAATGTTACTTCCTCCAGGAGAGTCATCAGCTCTTCTCCAATAATTCCAGAATAAGAGTTCACACTCCACTGCCTATGATCTACCTCAGCCAATGTGCATTCTCAGCTGCCTAATAAATCATGTTTCTTACATTTAGCTTTCTGTGATCAGTAAAGAGAATTCTCCGAAGAAGGGACCTATTTTCCTGATGTTCCATCAGAACCAAGTGACAGACTTCCATGTGTCTTCTGGAGCCCCACCAGTTAATCACCGATGGAGTGACACATAATAGAGATGGAAGGCCTTTGTATGCAAAATGTGAACAATGCTGGGATAACTTATTCCAGAGGTAAGTACAATTTCTCTGGAGCTAACATGTGGATTATGAGCAGCAGCTGCCAGAAAATCTATTTCATTCATTCTGTTCACTCCTTACCCTTTATGTAGCATTCTGGTACCCTACCAATAGGGGGACTGATGACCTTAGCTGTTTAGTCCCACTTCAACATCCCAACAACCACTACCCTACCAATAACAATTTTTTGTACATTTTCTGAAATGTCATTCTTGTTTGGCTTGTCAGCATAATTTTGTGTATCGAACTCAACTGTCCTCTTTGCATTCCTTCATCATTCTCCATTAAAAAAATACAAATTTACTTTTTCATTTTATGAAAGACATTTATTGTTTCAAACTAAACTGCACTCATTACATGTGAACGTCACAGACAGAATGAAAGCTACGTTTCCTTTGTGATTCATTGAACTGGATATCACAGAGGTGCAACACTCTGTTTCCTCTTTATCCAGTATGAAATATTTCATTATTTGAGCATGAAATCATGACCTCCATCATCATACAGTAATAAGCTTCAGTTCAAAATATCTGTAGACAAATCCTACAAAAAATTTATAATTTCTCAAAAACTAGTAGTTGGCTTTTTCAAGAGTGAAATGTTATAGAATTCATTATTTTTAGAACTACGACACAAGCAGTAGAAATTACCAAAGTTCAAAAAGAGACTACATGTCATTTAATGGGGACTTTCCCACAATTCACATGGACGAAAACAGAATTTTGGTATCTTAAAACAGTGCCAGAAATATTTGAGGTAAACAGATAAGCTGAATCATCCTGTATATTGTCATCATGACTACCTGACATATAATGAATGAAAATATTTCAGTATCATAAATGAATGATAGGCATCTTTGGATTTTCCCTTTTTGACACTTATCAATTTAGTTCACTCTTAAGAGGCAAGGAAAATATCAACTAAAAACAGGTACCTTTCCTGTTGTATTGTATAACTTACTATCAGCAGTAGTGTCATCCTCTATAATATGATGTAAATTATTTTAGCAAGATAGAATGACAGTATGGTATTATCTACAAACAGTAAAGTCTTGTAAAGATGTACAATAATATTTGTACAATCCTAGTAATAGTGAGTTAGCTAGACTTCTACACTGAGCTTTGGAATCACATAAGACAAGAAGATACAAGGCAACTCACCACGGTTAAAAAAAATTGTCAGAAACATTTCACTGCTTTTAGAGGAAGCAGTCATGTATTACAATTTTTGACCTCATTTACTGACTGAATTAATCTGAGAAATATTTCCAGAATTAAATTTTCAGTCTGCAGTGGAGTGTGTGCTGATATAAAATTTCCTGGCCGATTAAAACAGTGTGCTGGACTGAGACTCGAACTCAGGGCCTTTTCTGATAAATATTGTTCCAAAGAAGTGGAAACTTCCATATTGTATTTGCACATCTAGAACTACACCTTTTTATTCAGTGACATTTGGAATTTATTGTTAAGAGCAGGAAAAATGAAGTATCATTAATGTAACATTGTATGTACTTTATTGATACTATTAACAATGTTATTCATGCTGGGAATGGACAGCTCGTTTCCGCTACTTGGGGTCAACAGGTATATTTGCCTTTTATGTGGGAGCAATCTGCAGTTTATAAATTGTGGTGCTAACCATCATTTAGTGCAAAGTAGAAATATAAGTGCCCAAAGATAATCTAGACAAAAATCATAAAAATGAAGATATGTTGTAACCCTGGACAGAGTTTTGAAATATTACAAGAACTTTGAAGAACAATGGCATACAACTTGATTAAATTTATTTATTTACATTTTCTTTGCGTGGGGCCATCGTAATGATGGCTTTTGCATGTATGCATATAGTTAAATAAGAAAGTAAAAGTGCCAGTATTCATAAATGGAAGCTCTATGTTATTGTATCATGAACAGTACCATGAAAGAAACGATAAACGGTATTAGTAAACCAAACAATAATGTGCCCTATTATTATTCCAGATAGGTTAATTAAACAAAGTTCAGACAAATAAAGGTTGTAGTGGAAAAATGAATCCCCATAGAAATATTTGTATGTGAGAAAATTTTACAGTGGACAACAATTTTAAACTAAAATGTTCTCCTGCCTCTGAGACAGATAATTATTTATAAATATGTATGAACTTCATCATTGATGTCAACAGTCATCTTTGAAACTGGCAGTCAGCTCTCACTTTGCGGTTAAAGGCGCTGCAGCCTGGAACCGCAAGACCGCTACGGTCGCAGGTTCGAATCCTGCCTCGGGCATGGATGTTTGTGATGTCCTTAGGTTAGTTAGGTTTAACTAGTTCTAAGTTCTAGGGGACTAATGACCTCAGCAGTTGAGTCCCATAGTGCTCAGAGCCATTTGAACCATTTTTTTCTTACTTTGCAGTGACCTTGACAGACAGTCAACACAGGTTGAATGCGAACATTAAAATAATAATTCATCTGTGAAGGTCAAGATATCTGCAGAATTTTCTTTTTATGTCATGTTCTTTCATACTGGTGTGTGGTTCATGGTTTTTTTGTGAAGTCAAAGTATTTTACTCTCTGAGAAGTTATTTAATACAAATAAAGTGTTAATTGTTTATAAACTGTGCATGTATTTGAAATGGAATCAACTGTTCCCACAGTGATGACTCCATTTTGAATGGTTTTCAAACTTATTTTCTGTATGTGCACACAGAACAGTGGATTCCATCACTAACACAGCAGTGACAGAGGAGCTCCAGAGTTTGATTTCAGCGAGCAACATTGTGCCACCACCAACTACACTGCATAACAACAACACAGGCAGTGGCAACAGGAAAAATATCATTTGGCTCACAAAAGCTGAGTTGTGGCTTACCCAGGTGGAAGCCATCTTAAAATGCACTGGTGCTGGATGCAGAACAATTTACACTGGTTATAGCACAGCTGGATTTGATTATTATCAAGCAATTGGACCATGTTTTCCATCACCAGTAATATGCTAGTCTTAAAGAGGCAGTGCTCTAACATTTTGTATTACCACCTGATTCGTGGTTACGTATAATTATTGGAAGTGATGCTTGCTACAGTGGTTCCCCTTCACAAGTACTGCATTCACTGCACAAACTGGCAGGAAATTAGCTCCTGTCTGAGCAAGCTCGGGAGATCTTTTGGCTATGAAGATTGCCACAAAATATTTGAGCTGTTCTGTCCACCTTCATGCAGTTCCCTGTTTATGACATGCAAGGACGGTGATATCACTATTGTGTATATAGACAATAACATGTGTGGCAGGAGGCTCTGAACCATGCACTAACACACTTGCTGCAATGGGAAGCCTGCACTTGCTGTGTATTGCTTCACCAAATGCAAGCACCACAGACGGAACCATCTATGAGCCAACTGCTGAATGAGTTAGCAAGGCTGAATGCCAGGCTACAATGACAGGAGAATTATCAAGGCCATAATAGTATAAAACAAGATTTAAAATGGTGTTGGTACCACAGATGCTTCAATGAGGCAGCAAGACAGGGCACGAACCCATACCTCTAGCTGGACACATGCGAGGAGTGCCAGTAAGGGAATGCACTCATCCAGGACACTCAAAGCACTTCAAGTGCACCAGAAATGCAACAGTGTCAGCAGCTGCAGGCCCAACTATATTATTTACAAAGGACAGGAAATCCAATGATATATTCTTAATCAATATTGGACCCAAGGTAAGTCTATAGCCAAAGAGGCTGAACAAATGCTACTCATCTACAATAGTTCTACTTCTCACTGCTTCTAACAATTTGGCAACTGAGACATTTGGGAAGGAGGAGCTGACTTCAGTGTTGGATGACATCTTCCACTCTACTTGAACAATTATTATTGCAAATATGAGAATACTGATTTTGGAGACCAATTTTCTCTGTTATTTATCTGTGATGCTGGGTCTGCTAAACCATTGCCCTCTCTCCTCTCCTCTCTAACACATTGGGCCACATTTTGGGTGATGCCAATGATATGGATTGAGTGAAGATTTCTGGGCTACCCACTTCTCCCATACCGAAAGCAGAATACTTAATGTCACAACTGCCTGAATGCAGAATGCACATGTGTGGATAACATGAGAAGACCTCACATTCTACATCGCATGAACTCATGGAAGCTTCAGAGTTCAGGGAGACATGCAAGGTATTTAAAGCAAAGATATGTGAAGTTGATGTATTATGTGCTAAAGAATAGTTCACTATAAAGGTGTTACAAGACAGCAATGTTGAACTAAAGAGTACTGTGCCCACTACACAAAATGAATTGAACAAAACACTCGAGCTATTGTGATGCTTATGAGACTTCTACCATGTGGTTTCTCCTACTACTACCATCATGGCCGAGGCAAAGGTGGATGATGATCTCGACTAGCAGCTGCTGTGAGAATTCCCAGTGTTAATATATCCTGTACTGGTGAAGAGCAAAATAAGTCATTCCGCTCAGCACCATATCCAAATAACAGTAGGGCAACTTGTTGCTGCCACACCTCAGCATTTACCTACTGATAAGTTATATGCTGCACAATTGAAGTTCAAGAAAATAATCTCACAGTGTGTGGGCATCACCTCTGCAAATGGTAAAGAAGAAGGATGGTTCATGGAGAATGTGCAGCAATTAAATGGGCTTAAATACTCATACCATTCTGGACAGATACCCAGTTCTCAACATTGCCAGCTTTAACAACAGTGTGGTGGATGTTTGATTTTTCAGTGTAATAGATTGTGCAAAAACTTTCTCACAGATCCCCATTTCTAGAAATGATAAGTATAAAACTGTGATGGATACACTCTTGGGGCTCTTCTAACATAATAAATTGTCTTTCTGACTATGAAATGCTGCCAAGACTTGGGATTGTTTCATGCATGAAGTGCTACAGGGGTTTTCATTTGTTTTCTGTTACATGGATGATATGTTGCTACTTTCTAAAACCAAAGATGAACACTTCAGGCGCTTATATCCACTGTTCAAAAGACTGGAGTGCCATGGGATCATGGTCAATTGGGAAAAATGTGTATTTGCTAAGGAGGAGGTACAGTTTCTAGGCCTTTGAATATTTCTCAGAATGTTTACATTATTATAGGCGACACTTGCCACATTTAGCTGAGGTACAAAAGCCAACAAATAAACCGCTGACAGGAAAAAATAAATCTGGAAGCAAAAACTTTCCTTGGACTCATGGTGCTCAAAATTCATTTCAAGACCAAAATTCATTTCAGACACAATGCTTCTGGCACCACCATTGCTTTGATAGTTGATACAATCCAAATCACTGTGGGCACTGCATTGCAACAGTACATCTCCACAAGCTGGCAGCCTCTGGGTTTATTTTCTAATACCCTGTCTATTCAGCAACAGCAGTGGAGTGCATTTGATGGGGAGCCTCTTGCAATATACATGGCTGTAAAGTATTTCTGGCCATAACTAGAGGGCTGAATCTTGCTACGCATTGCTGAAAAGCAACTTTACTAAATATTTTGGAAGAAATAGAAACTTTCACAATGATGTAAAAAAACCATCCTGTCATTATTTTAAATGAACAGGCTGCTCTAAAAAACACAAAAAATATTTGAAAATTTCACTAGTATACCTTCATGAAAACGTGTTTCTTTTTTCTGCTAACAAAGGTAAGCAAAATACTAGTGGTGGCATATATATTCTGTGATGTATAACAAAAGTAATCTTTGTGTATATAGCAATTGATAGTGACAACTGCAATTATTTCATAAAAAATTCCTTATGCTGATTAAATTTTGTATATAAATCATGTAATTATATTGTTGCATGAATATTATGAAATACTATCATTGGTATATACTAGAGAATATTACATATAAGGCAAGTTGAATTACAATGAACTGAAAAATTACAGCTATGTAAAACTCTACAATATACACTGTAAGTAACTTATTGTAAGAAATATGTGACTTTTGTGTAATACAGATGCCACTGATGATGAGCAATGCCCAAAACAAATCCAGTGAAATAAATACTACCACAAAGCAGCTTTTGGCCAACAATTAATTAATGACATGATATATTTACAGTTCCTACAAGCCGCAGAGCACCAAATGAACAAGATATCGACCTTTGTATATACACAGTAACACCTCATAATTTACTCATGTCTACTTTCTGATTAAATTCTTTCCTTAGAAACCTGTTAACCACATAAGTGCATTTGAAATTAAACTACTGCAAAGACAGGGTCCCAACAACTTTCTCAATTGTTGCTGCTTCACATAATACCCGTTCATTACCTCATGTTACCTTTGCTGGTCAAGTCCTCCACCACCAAGATTTCCAAAAATATCTACAGGTAACTCCTGATATAACCTTGTCCTACAACAAACACAGAGAAAAAACTGCAGCAAAGCAGAAATCTCACCAGAACATCATACTGAAACTGAGTGGTACCTCATGGGGTGGAAGAGCTACAACAATATGATGTTCTTCCTTAGAACTGTTTCACTCTGCTGTCAAATACTGTGCTACAGTGTGGCTTAATAGCTCACTTGTGAGAAAAAATTGATGTTCACCTAAATACTGCAATGATAGCATTAACAGGCTGGACCACATCTACTGCTCTTCACTGGTTACTGCCTTTAATCCACATTGTGCCATCAGTTCTTTGATGACAGAATGCCCTTCTAAAGGAACATGAAGAATTAATTAAAATTCCTCAGCTCACAATCCTCTCTGATGTGTCTGCACTTTGGATGAGCTGATTAAAATCCAAGCAATCACCTATCATACTGGCAGCATTGCTGCAAGCAGTGTATTTTAACATGAGCAGGAACTGGTCAGAAATGTGTAATAATGTTGCCCATCATGAATATCACACTCTCATAAGACCTAGTACATGACCAGCTGGCATGGAATTACCATGACATGCTTGGAAAACAATTAATAGGATTTGTACAGGCCATGGCACCTGAGCAGAAAGCTTCCACCAGTGGTGGACAGCTTCATCTTCTCAATGTGACTGTGTCAATGAACGTCAGATCATCGAATACATAGTAAAAATCAGAGACAGCTCTTGAATGGATTGAAAATGTAGATATTACTTTCTGGATTTATATGATCCAGTCACATTAATGGGGCCACCAACTCTGTTCTATGTCAATGTGCAATAATCTCTCTGAGATGGCAGGTAACAGCACACCCAGTGGAGGATATATAAAGTGTATTGAGGGATGTGGAAAACAATGCAGTTGTTGTTGTAATGAGGAAGTGGAGCAATTTATCTGGTATCAAAATGGCATGATCATTGGCTTTTGAGCCAGGAGTGGAAGCATTTCTGAAATGGCTATGTTTGTAACTTTTCCGTGTGTCACTGTGGTTGAAGTATACCGTGCACGGCAAAATGACACTATACAAAACCGGTGGTGAGGCAACTGTGGTGCACCACAGACCACTGATGACAGGGGTGAACAATGGTTGTGGAGATGTGTATGAGCAAACAGATGTGCTACTACTGAGCAAGTGACCACCCACACGGAGCAAAGAGCTATCAACATTGTCTCCCCAATGGCTGTTCAGCAAACATTGCTGTGTACGGACCATGGCAGTAGGCACTTGGTTCATACACCCATATAGACTGCTTGTCATTGGTGATGAAGACTGGAATTTGCATGCCAGTACTGCAACAGGATGTCTACTAAATGGCGACTTATGACCTTTTCAGATGAATCATGTTTTATACTCCACCGGACAGATGACCAACACCCTGCAACAATTGTTGGAAGGTCCATGCAGGAGAAGGGAGTCTTACAGACTGGGGAATATTTTTGTGGCATTCCCTGGGTGATCTCATCATTCTGGAAGGCACAATGGATCAACACAAGTATGCATCAATACTAGGAGCCACGTACACCACTACATGTAGTGTGATTTTCCTTGGTTCACTGGTATTACCAGTAGCACAATGCATGTGACACAGCTCAGCACATATGCATGGTTCCAAGAGCTCTGGTATGTGTTTACCATACTCCCCTGCCCACCAAACTCCCCGTGTTTAAACCTAATCGAGAGTCTGTGGGACCACTTCGATCTTTGTTCACACCACTGATCCTCAACCAAGAAAATAGTACAGCTGGCCACGGCACTGGAGCTGGTATGGCTCCACATCCCTCTCAGTACCTTCCAGAACCCCCTTGTCTCTCTGCCTGCATGTCTTGCAGTGGTATGTGCTGCTCAAGCTTTTGACAGGTGGTCACATTAATGAGACTGGACAGTGTAGTCATTTACTTCTATTAATTTTATAAAATAATGCAATTCATGTTTGTTGGTTGCAGATCAGTTAGTATTGTCATACGATAAATAAATAAATAAATAAATACCTCATTATTACTTAATTTACTTATTATTTCCTTATTTCATCACTCCCTTTGATATCATCACATTCCATCTATTCATTACTCCATTATTTCATGTTGTCACTTCATTACCACATAATTCAATTCATTATCTCACAATTCTTCACTACATTACAACACATTATCCACACAAATTTTATCAACATTACTAAATGAAAACACAGATGAAGCATTCTTCACAAAATTTAGCTGACATCCTCTGATATTCTTTTAGTATCCATAACACACAAAAATTTAGTCATTGAAACAACAAATTTTGGATTACCTATGAACTGAATATAACACAAGAAGATTAGTTTTTTGTTACAATCCATGAACAGAATTGCAGGTGAAGAGAGAGGTTCAATAAAGGAGGAATGTGATCACCCAACTGTGGGGGCACTACTTGCCACATAATGTGTTCCTTAAAGTTCACTGAACCCCCTATCCATTTTAATTAATTCACAATTACATTGAGTCCCTGCTCTTCCATCTAGTTTTGTAGTATCATGTGAAATCTTACTCTTTTATTGAAGTCAATTGCAAACACAGTATTCCACACACAAAAATCTCTTGACACGCTCCATCATACAACTACTATTCCCTTGATCATAACACATATACTGAAAATTGCTGTCTGCACATTTATACTGAAGATTACTTATTGCAGATAGTTCACTTCGAGAAGTTTTAATGTAGTTACCATTGGCGATTTAACAACAGGTTTCTTTACCTCAGTAACTTTCACCTTATCTACCTTTCCATCTGCATATTTTTCATCACAACATTGCTCACATTAGCATTTACTAATTTGTACATACTTTTAATTACACATCTTTACAGTCTCCTTTAACAAAGTCGTCAACTTTGACAAAAATTTTATTCACTACTTGCTGAGATATGCCTACAGCTCCAGTATCATTGACTCTATCAATATTTACAGCCATATCTTCTTCTACTACCCTCAGATTCTCTCTGTCAGCATTATTTACTTGATTAACATCAGAAATTAATACATTAATACCATCAGTGCAAATATGATCTACTCCTGTGACCTCAGTGTGACAAGAACTAACAAATAAACTTCCATCTCATTTTTACATTTATTTTCAACTACATGCTCATTTAATAATTCACCAGGACTAAAAGTATTTAGTTTGAATTCAAATTATTTGTCATTTAATATAACTTACTTTCTAAGCAGATTTTCACTGAATGTATCTCTTTGTCTAAATTATTTTATATCTTTACCCAAAGCTAAGCCCTTAAACTATCAATGTTACTGTTCTGTTTGGCCAGCCTTCCATTTAAACTGTCCATGAACTTGCCCTGACATTGGCCCAATGTCACTGGCCAAAATTTTTCTTGCAAACCTTGCTTTTAATCACAAAATCCATATTTAACATTATCCTTTTCTACTGATTTGGATTTATTCTCTTCCTTCTTCATATCACAGTAATCAGTGGGCAAAGCCCTCGACATTTTGCTTATTATCTGACTGATATTCACTTCATCATCAAGTTCACTTTTAATTACTACATTCTGTCCATCTCCAAATTCTAGTTCTTGATCCCTGTCCTCAGACATCCTGTCTTCAAGCAGTTCACTTTTAATTTTTTCCACTCATCCCCAAGCATTAAACACACTGTTTCTTCCCCCATTGTCACTCATCTTAATAAAGTGCTGGGCAACACTTAGCAGTAGGAACACTTCACCTTAATTTTCTCTGATGCCAGTAGTTACTGGCATGTAATTTACTGTCAACTGCTCACTACTTATTCATATTTCCACTTTGGGCTGATCTTTCTACTGCTTGGCTCTGCACTGACTGGCTACTGTCCAACTGAAGATGGCATTGCTCATCTTCATCCCCGCACTGGTTGGAGAAAGGTTATTCCACTATGGTGTCACCCACCTACTACTTGTTGGTGCAGTACCATATTTAACTTTGTCTCATGCTATTAAGGAACTGTACACAGTTTTATCTACCATCCACACATACATGTAGTCACTCAAAATTTGTTCATTCACTGTTTATTTCCACTGTGACCCTGAAGTGCTACTTTCACAGTCATTCAAATCTCAGTTTCACACTCCACAAGTTTGTAATTTCTGCCACGTATTACTGTTCTTGCACATAAGAGTTCATTTCACCGTACCAAAACAGGAAGATGTCTACATAGTGGCACCATATCCAATGCTGCCTACCTGCACTGTCCATTAAGTCCTTGGAGTCTTGTCATTCAAAGTCTTCTAGAACAGCTGTAAACTGGTTTCCAGGAATTACACTAATGATTTACACAAATTTTCAAGTAATGTGGCTTTTCTCTAATTTATTAATTTATTATCAGCACAAGCATTATGATGATCAGATCCAGTTTTGCATCAAGCATTCATTATATGCAAGTATGCACCATGTATTTACTCTACACAAACTTGGCATTAAAAACATTATCACGTTATGAAGTCAGAGTCCTTTTTGAACACGATATTAATAGAACACAGAGGCTGTGTAGTACTGGAACAGTGCACATGCTCAAAAGAAGATTGTGCAAAATCATACACTTTATCAATGTTCATGTGTTAAGTCACATGTATTACTTGAGCGGACATTACTGGTGGCAGATTTTCTTACAATGCCATGGATTCAAGACTCTCGCAAATATGTTACATCCAATGTGAGATTTTCAGGGGAGGATGGTGGGGATTTTTCCCTTTCAGAATCAATCCACCCCTCCCCCTCTAATTTTATATTACCCTTCTCAACCAGGGATGCTTATTTCCTGCTCACTGGACATATAAAACTTAACATTTAATTTAAATTTGTGGAGCCATACTCAGGAAGCACAAATACATTATTATTATTAAAATGTTTGTCTATTAATTTTGGCAAAAGCATTATGTATTTAAGCATTTCAATCCATCTGAATTGCCATTCTCATGCTGTCATTGTTGCTTTCATGTAAGGTCTGCCATCAATTGCTTGTATGCTTGCAAGAAAAGTAATGTATCAGCTGTACCCCAGCCATACCACATAGGGGCATGAGCAGCTGGGCCCCAAAAAAGGGCAAGCGGCCTGGTACTTACATGCACATTTACCGTTAGGCCACATTTTGGCAATGGTGTCACGTATATAAACACATACGGAACAAAACGACAAAGCAGTGCTAACTGAGCAACGGTACCTAGCAGAACGAATTCAACAGTCTGACTTAGCTTGCTGAAGACCACGTGGGTTTAGCTTAATGCAGGCCCCTCAGTATTGTGTACGAAAAATTAACTGGTACCATTCAGTTGTTCTCTCATGTCCATTAAACACATGGCAGTCTCCACATGTTCCCACTTCAGTAGCATTGTTTGTGAGTTGAGTGTGTGCAGGTCAGTAAGAACTACAGAATTTCAGCATGGCTTTTAAACAAAGCAAAATTTGATCATTCCTTAAGAAAAGTGCATTATCAGATATGTGTGCAACATTTTACAGTCAGAATACAGTAGTGCTAAAAGATTTAAAATAGGTGGTGAATCCTAAAAACAAAATGGTAATGATGGTGCTAATAAAAAGAAAGAGAGTGACTTTGGTGACTGGAAGCTGTGAGAAGTCTTAAGGTAGTAATGGCAGTAACAGTAGGCTTGAAGTTATAGTAGGAAATTGTGTTGCATTATCACTTTTTCAAAACTGGCGAGAGACAAAGCTGTGGCTGCTTGTCAATGACCAAAAGTTGGTAATATGCACAGTGTGTTCAGAAAATCATGAACTTACAGTGGAAAGCATGAAACCTGTACATACCAATAATGCATTTTTAGCTGGTGTTTCTGCTAATAATGCAAAGAAACTAAATGATAAAATCGGTGATCATGCAAAGTGCAAAGTACACATGAAATACATAGAAATTGTATGTAACAAGAAAAGCAATGTTTAGAAAAATCTGTGAGTGAAATTAAAAAGTTGTGGGGAAGACAAAGAGATCACAACTGATTCATTGTTCAGATTTGCATATATAATAGGTAAACAGAAACTACCAGTCAAATCATATCTTACAGTAATCGAGCTACAAAAGTGTAATGGTTTATCAATCAATAATATGCTTCATTCTAACCATGTACGCTGAACTATCATTATGTTTATAGGTGAAGAAAGGAAAAAAAATTGCTCACTGCCTTGTAGGTTCAGGCACAAACTTCAGTGTCAAGATTGACAAAAGTACAACCATTTCAAAAAAAAAAAAAAAAAAAAAAAAAAAACACCTGTTTAATAAGATATGTATATTTGTCCTTCAAGGGAGTTGCTTCCAACTGTTTTTTTAATATTGTTGGATTAGAAAATGGGGCACTGCACTATTAGCAGCTCCTGAAAGCATGGCATTAAATATGATGTACTAAAGAACCATCTTGTAGTTATCACAACAGATGGTGCATTAACAATGCTTGCACCTTACAAAGGCACAGCCACTCTGTTGAGTAATCAATCAGGTGAGGATTTAACTGTTGCACTGTATGAACCACAAACTGGAACTAGCTGTTGAAGACGTTATGAATGATGTAGCAGATTTAAACCATAAACAGGGTTTTTGGATTCTTCGTATACTGTGTTTTCTCAAAGTCTCAAAACTCAGAGACAACTACAGGGTGTTTCTCAAGAATTATTCTTGCAGATTTTGAAACTGGGCCATATTTTTCATGTATGTTGGGTTTCATCATCATTTAATGCTGTTTCTGCTCTTCTTGAAAGTCACAGTTCTCTTGTTAATCTTGTTGAAAAACTGAGTCTTGATGGTTTCAAATCAACTCACAGGAGATTTAAATCTGAAGGTTTGCTAAAACATTTCACAAAGTGTTTACTTATAAAGGAATTAGATCTGCTTTATGAGACCCTAGAAGTTTTGCTAGTAGTATCATTCTTTATGCAAAACAAAAATTCTTCAGTCCTTAAAGCTAAGCAGCTGAGATGGCCATAAAAACTCTTGGAATGTTGAAAAAAAATTACTCACAATGAATGAGGATGATAGTACAAGAGTTGGAGGAAAAGTATTAATTAATGAACTGTCTTCTGATGAATGTAACAAATTTCAGACATTTTGGAAGAATTTTTTTTTATTTTTGTAGACAAAGTAAAAACACATTTTGAAGACTTGGATTTCTTTTTGGTTGCAGCTGTATTAAATACAGAAACATGTCCTTAATATGATTATGATCTTATGTTTCATGGTGACATGTAAGTTGCTTGTTTATGTAAGAAGATGGATTTTAAATTAAATTTAAAAAAAATTAAAATTAAATTAAGTGAAAGCACATATGCATCACTAGTTAAAGATTTTTGAATCTATAAATAAAATCGTCAACACGTGTCCACTTCTGTCAAAAAATTTGTGCAGGCAATCAAAATTATATGTATATCTACAGCTGAATGTGAACACAGATTTAGTACCATGAATCTAACACCAATTGATCACAGATGCCATTTACAGATTCTGACACTTTCAAATTTACTTTTCATTTCAACAAATACACCTTCAATTCATTGCTCTGATGCAGAAAAATTGTCAGCAAGATGAATCAAGTCTCAGCACAATATCATCCTTGACAAACCAACTGGGAAACCTTTGAATCTTCAGGAGCAGTCTCAGTCATCTCGTCTGTTCAACTAAACTCTGCAAGTGTGTGTGTTAATTGTACAATTAATATCTTTATAAAATAAAAAAATTAATGAAAGTTTATTAACCTTCACATGATCACCACAAAACCCCCTGAAGTGCTTTGCAATTTCAGGGATAATCATGGAACTGCTTTATTTTGAGACACGAAACAAATAGCTCAAACTAGTATATGAATCACCAGTTGCAGGTAATGGAGTGCTATTGCCAGTCAAATCTCTACAGAAACTACATTTCACGTAACAGTATCTTGTCTAGAGATACGCGTTTCAGTTTCATAACCAAAAAATCAAAATCTTGCTATGTCATTCTTGTGAAATTTTCAAATAAAACATTGCTGTCATTTTGGCTATCTCACAGTAAAGTATCTCTGTTATTTAATACTTTTTTACTCAGTCATCTTTGTGACTTCTTTTCATGTTGCCTTTTTTATACAATAAACACAGTATAAACTGCTGAGAGTAGAAATGGATCCATAGAAGGTGGCTGCAGCAATGCGGTAACATGTGGACATGAGAGTGCACATCCATATTGTATTCCTTTCACTACATTTTTGTGCATTTGATTTTGTTTCTGTGCATCTTCGATTGCGCATGAGCAAAGAGGTATTGTCTGGATGTACCTTTACTCCTTCTCACTGAAATGGCTAAATGGATTTGGATTAAAGTTTGAATTGAGATTGGTTATACCCTGAATTAACAGATATGATGTATATTTTTAATGCATAGTCAGAATCCTTTCTGAACACAATATTAATAGAAAACAGAGGCTTTGTAGTACTGGAACAGTGCACATGTTCAAAAGACGTTCGTACAAAGTCATACACTTTATCGACGTTCACATGTTAAGTCACAGTTATATCTTGTGTGAACATTACTGGTTGCAGATTTTTATAGAATCCATGCACTCAGACTCTTGCAAACATGTCACATGGGTTTTATTTGACTGACATTTCATTTTGTAAACTATGTTTTGGTTTGAAAAATGGATGGATTATATTTTGCTACTTCAGATGAACTATATCTTATGATAATAATCTTCTTTATAAAATATGTGGTGGTTTAGGAAAATACAAAATGTCATGGAACCATGCTATACATCCACATTGGGAAAAAAAAATTTACAAGTGCATTTATAATAATTTACGCCAATTTTAGATAATTCTTCTCAATTAGCTGCATTACTTATTGAAGGGTGTCATTCAGTTCAGGAAATCTGGAGCAACAAAAGCATTGTGGTAAAAGTTGGAATCTAAAAAGGACAGTGGATAAATCTGCAATGGAAAATCTAAGTATGTTTGGACTTTAATGTTTAACTATCAATTAATTTTAATTAACTCAAAGTACATCACTACAAAGTCAATCTTTCAAGTGAGTACTGTCATTATTATCAAGTATTCTATTAGTTCAAAAATTTTTCCCCATTACATACCATTGTAGAATTTTCAATTAGGTATAACTTTTAGTAAACATAATTTATACTGGATAGAATCTGATCTAAATAATAATAGGATAGATTCATGGGTACATTACATACAGATGGTATAGAAAATTGGAATCAAATTGAAGCGAAGGAAAAAAATTAATTATTAGTAGGGGTGTAATAAGAGCTTATGGGAGACTCAAGCTTGCTGTGTTTCAGCAGCCAAGTACAATAAAGTGCGATGTTGTATTTAAGAGTACACTCTAAGGACTGCTTGTTTCAGCAGAATATTTTTGTCACACTACATAATATGACATAAATTGCCATTTGATATAACTCTTTATCAGACATGTTACTGTTGCAGTGGACGAAAGTTTGTCAAATAAACCAAAATAGTAATAATGAAAATATGTACTAATAACACCGACAGATACAGACTATTGTACTGATACAGCCAAGTTTATTCCTTATTGAATAAAAGGAAAAGAATAATGAGTTTCAGAACTTACCTGTCTTACTTTGAATATTAGCATATTGTCGGATACATGGGGAACTTTCATAATATCATCAATCCTGATCACCCACTCAATGTCCCAGATGCCCCACAGTCGACACTTTTCTAGTAGAAAGACATGCCTGAAACACATACATAAAACACTTTGAAATAAGCTGAATTTTATTTTAATTTTCAACAAAAATTGTGAATAACAAATTTAGCACTGTTAGCATCTCTATTTAAAACATTTTAAACCAAATAAATTCTACTATAGACATATCACATTGGAGAAAGTAGGATCCTGGTAGACAGGAACAGGATACTTTTGAAGACACAGAAGAAATATAATGCATTCCATGTAAATAAGTGGACTTGGCTGCCAGATTTACACTTATTTATGTTTTGTTCTTGATCCAACATATCTGAGATGCTGTATCTAACAGATATAAAGTCATCTTTATTATTAAAAACAGTGAGAAATGGCATCACAAGGATGGTAAAAGTGATAGTCCTAACAACAGAGAATAACTGGGAGTGTTATTTGAGCTAGTGATCATGTGAAAAATGCAAAAAGCAGAAATTCTCAGCATCCATTGATTCTACATAGAATTTTCTGCTGAATTAACTCCACATCTGGTTTGACAGGACACAAATTTTATGGACAAGGTGTAGGACATAGTCCTGGGTGTATAGTCATCGAAAGCCGTTACCTGATAAAGCAATTTATGAGCTATCTTAACTTTAATGGAACAAGTAGCATGAAGTGAAATGCAAATAACAGTGAAAAGTTAGTCTATGTGACCTGTTGTGGAGAGCATTAGCTGCAGAAAATCTAAACTGAAGAAGATATTACCTAAAAATTACAAGAACTATGGAACCACATAAAAAACTAAGTGATAAGTGCCAAGAACAAAATGGTATCCTTGCCAGGTATCAACATGAGTGTAGATGAGGAAACACTACATAGTGTTGGGAGGATGCCACCTGAGAATAATGAAAATCTCCCCTACTGGCGTCACCACCAGCATGTCACCTGGGCTGACCTACTTTCACTAGTCGAAGATAAAGAGCCACTGGAAACATCACGACTTTGTTGGTGTGTTTATAACTACGTCTTTGATACTGCCTATTCATTTACATAATTATTATGTTGATTTTGAATGCTTTTAGTGATATGCTTGCTTTGTGGGTGGTTTTGTGTTTGTTAAGAAATCTTGGAAAAAAGAAAAAAAAAAAAAAAGAAACGTGGCTGGACCACAATCAATATGGATTGTGATGTGGCTTTTGAAAAATTTGTTATTCATGGGTTTTCCCACTGTACTTACCTGTGGGAAAATTTCAGTTGCTTAGTAAAATAAAGTCATTTGAAAATATTCTCAAATATTCAGATTATTTAAAAAAAAAAAAAAAACAGTGGCTGACAATTCTCACGTATAAATCTAATGGTTCAGCAGACCATTTGTGAGTCTTTTACAGAATAATGCCACCAAGCAGACCTATCAAATTAGCAATGAGCTAAGTTTAAATAATATCACACAGTGATTCCCTGACTCAATTACTAATATTATAATGGAAAACCTGGGGCCAACTCAAGTCACAGCACTGTGTGTGTGTGTGTAAAATATTTGTCTGTAGTTTGAGGCTCTCCTGTGCTCATTTCATTGTTAATGCTCATATTTTCATAATTTCACAATAAATGCTTTACTGATCTTGGGTGCTTTTTCCTGGAAGATAATCTGTAAGTTGGAGAGAAGTAACAGTATGTAAAAGAAGCCAGCATTTTGTCTAGAGGCCAAGATAATGAAAAGTAATTTTAATAATAAAAGAGGTACAATAGAATTCATTGAAGTTCTCTAATGCCCAGTTATTCTCAAACTGACACATGATAATGTACAAAGTCATATACACACATCATAAAAGTTTAGCATCACCCCAGTTCCCAGAACTCCTGAAGATAGACGTTGACTGTGGATATTGTATCACAGACACAGTCCCTTTGACTGTTCAGAGATGTCACTAAACCCGCCCAAAGACGTAAACAACCATGCATGAACAGGGCCTATTAGATGGAGGGAGTCCAACAGCTGATCAGTTCCAGTCATTCCACCAGGAACGAGGTATATGGCTCATGTTGTCTGTAGTTCAACCATGTGTAGACAGTCAATACCACAGTTTGATTGTGTCCGCAGGCTCTCAACAAAGGAATCATCCCGGTATCTCACAGTGAACCAAAGCGATGTTGTTCGGACATGGAGGAGATACAGAGAGACAGGAACTGTCGATGACGTGACTCACTCAGGCTGCTCAAGGGCTACTACTGCAGTGGATGACTGCTACCTACGGATTATGCCTCAGAGGAAGCCTGACAGCAATGCCACCATGTTGAAAAAATGCTTTTTGTGCAGCCACAGGACGTCACGTTATGACTCAAACTGTGCGCAATAGGCTGCATGATGTGCAACTCCATTCCCAACGTTCATACCAGGTCCATCTTTGCAACCATGAGACCATGCAGTGCAGTACAGATGGGCCCAACAACATGCCGAATGGACCGCTCAGGATTGGCATCACATTCTCTTCACCCATGAGTGTTGCATATGCCTTCAATCAGACAATCATCAGAGACGTTTTTGGAGATAACCCAGCCAGGCTGAACAACTTACACACACTGTCCAATGAGAGCAGTGAGGTTGAGGTTCCCTGATGTTTTGGGGTGGCATTATGGGGGGCCAACATACACCACTGGTGGTCATCGGAGACTCCATAACGGCTGTATGATATGTGAATGCCATCATCTGACCGATAGTGCAAGCATATAGGCAGCATAATAGTGAGGTATTCATTTTCATGGATGACAATTCATGCTCCCATCGTGCACACCTTGTGAATGACTTCCTTCAGGATAATGACATCGCTCGACTAGAATGGCCAGCATGTTCTCCAGACATGAATCCTATTGAACATGCCTGGGATAGACTGAGAAGGGCTGTTTATGGATGGTGTGACCCACCAACCACTCTCAGGGATCTATGCTGAACTGCCGCTGAGAAGTGGGACAATCTGGACCAACAGTGCCTTGATGAACTTGTGGATAGTATGCCACGACAAATACAGGCATGCATCAATGTAAGAGGATGTGCTACTGGGTACTAGAGGTACTGGCGTGTACAGCAGTTTGGACCACCATCTCTGAAGGTCTTGCTGTATGGTGGTACAACATGCAATGTGTTGTTTTCATGAGCAATAAAAAGGGAAGAAATGATGTTTATGTTGATCTCTATTCCAGTTTTCTGTACAGGCTCTGGAACTCTCAGAACCGAGGTAATGGAAAACTTTTTGTTTATGTGTATACAAATATATAATATTACATGTAAATTGATGGGATCACTCCTTTCAGCTTGACATTTGCACTCTTAGAAATCTAGATGCCTTCATCACATCAATCTGCTTTCTTATTGTTGGACATTCATTTGGTCGAGCAATGACATTATGGACCCATGCACAGAATTTAAGGCCTCCGTTATGCATAAACCTTCAGTCCAATATTGTGTACAATATATACTGCAGATATTTAAACTTCTCTATCAACAACTGCTAAGACTGTTAAAATATGCAGACAATATATGCCTCTATTCAATGGCCATCTTTTTCAAAGCTACCAGGCATAAACTAGATCTTGCTGCCACATTACTTGATGGCTGGCTCTTAAAAATGGCTAACAGTATTACCTCAGATATCCTAAGTAGATGAGACTACCCGCAAATAGCACAGAATAATTTATTGCATGCTAATTAGTCTCACTTTGTTGTTGGATTCTATTTCTGAGCAATATGTAGGGAGCTGAAGTATATTCCTGCATTAATTAGTACTGGTTCTTATAATTTCATGAGGGCCAGTGGTTGCCAGATATATGGTATTTGTGCCTCCTAGGTTCTACCAAATCACGAGCACCTTACAAAGCTTAACTTTCATTCACAGAGTGCAGATTTGGTAAACACAGGTTTCTTGAAATGGGGACTTGGGTGTGCTACTTGTCTGCTATATCTATAGGCCATGGGCATGCTTCAGTGACCACTGTGAGATGTGACAATGGAATTTGGTGTCTCACAAGTAATGGGGATCTTGGCTTACCCACATGGGCCATGAGCATGAAACAAACATTTTAAAATTTAAACTTTCACAGCTGAAAATGTCACAATTAATAAAATTATCTAGGCTGTTATGCTGTGGTCAAATGCATATAACATTTAAATTTAAATGTTAAATCCATTTGACTGCAGCATAGTAGCTGGAATATTTTATTTAAAAAAAGAACAGGAAAGAAAAAAAAGACACCTGAAGTTATGCTGTTCACTGATGTGATGGCTGGCTGTTTAGATGGTACACTTGTTATTAGGCAACTTCTGGGGAACTTGCTGTACCTCAGTTGCACATGGTTTATCCAACAAGCATTGCTCTGTCTGAGGGAGTCCTGTTTTCCAACCTGGTAATGGATGCCAATGAAACCTACACCTCTTTCTAACATTCACAACAATGGCCCATTGGGCAGTATTAACATACAGACTCAAAGGAGATCTCTTGTGGCTAGAGCATCTGAAATGTCTATTACCACCAATTACAGGTGACATTCTATGGTGAAATGTGTTTTCATCATTTTTAAATGTGTGGAAGGTACATTTGAAAAACTGTCACCTTTGTACATACACAAAGCATTAGAGGGACATGTAGGCAACTGCTGAGGGGCTGTGTGATGGTACCCTCATGATTGAGACAATCAAAAATACACCAGCAAACAAATCACTTGAAGAGAATGCCATGAACAGTAAGCTAATAGTGTTAAATTACTGTATTGTAGTTGTAACTTGTTTATTTATTTTATTTATTTATTTTCGTGTTCCATAAATACTTGATGCGAGTGTATCACTAGGATGTAGAACACGTCAGATTATTACAGTAATAACCATATCTAATTGGTCATGAGGCTTACAAACTAAACTGTATATAAACAGATACATGAGACTGAAGTGTTTAAACAACAACAACACACATTATAATAGTAATAATGATTACACAAACAAATTATAAGTCTTACATTCTAATACATTCAAAAAGAATTAATATGCCAGTGCTACTTAGCCAGTTCTTATAGGAATTCTTAAAATTAAACACATTGTAATAACTGTTGTACACTGTAAAAAAAATTCTGTAAAGAATAGAAAAAACTATTCAAAACATAAAGTTTTGGCTGTTTTTTTTTTTTTTTTTTTTTTTTTAAGTCATATCCACAATGACAGATTTAACGTGAAATGGAAGTTTATTGTATACTTTTATGCTTGAATAATGTACTACTTTCTGTACCATGCTGAGACTTTTTATGTTTTTGTGAAGTCCATGTTTACTTCTTTATCATGATCATGATATTCACTGTTTGTTTTGTAAATTTTATGATTATTGTTCACAAATCACATTAGTGAAAAAATGTACTGTTATGGCATGGTGAGGAAGCAAAGCTGTTTGAATAAGTTTCTGCAAGAGTATCTAGGGTGCACTCTAGCCATAATTCTGATGACTCTTTTCTGTACAATAAAGACTTTGCTCATGACTAGTTACCTCAAATTATGATGCCATATGTCATAATTGAATGTAAATATCATATATATGTAGCTTTAATTGCTTCCAAGATAAAAACAGATTAAATTGAGCGAATGGCAAATGCTGCTGAATTCAGCCTTTTACACAGCTTGTTGATATGAACTGATCAGTTTCGTTCGCTGTTTATGTATAGTTGCGGGAACCTGGAACTATACATATCTATCATCTAGACATGCCTTGAGCCACATCCTTACTTTACCATTTGATCCATAGTGCTCAGCCTTTGTAAGTAGAATATAGTTTAGTATAATGATGTCATGGATTTAGATGACAAAGAAATGTAATAAAACCAGAAAAGTTAAGACATCATCAAAGTAAAGAATTTCATCAAAAGAGTAAATGATGAGCTCAAGAAAACACCATCTTTTATTCTGATTTCCAACATACCGAATCTACTGGGATACACTGCAGAAGGCTTTATCTGCCTTAAGGTTAGACCCTAAGTTCCTAACCCTATACAGCGCTTTAGTCGCACCACATTTACTTGCAAATGCCACACAGCCACCTAGTTTCATAAAGTCATTGGTTTCATCACTAAAGCAGCCTGTACCAAAGACTGATGTTGGCACTCAGATACTGACAGCTGAACAGAGTGCAACAAAATGCAGCTGTAAGTAAACCTGCACTATTGGTTATACTCACAAGTTTGCCTACAAATGAAACAATGGTGGAAGCAGAACATACTGTCAGAAAGAACAATAGACCCTCACGGCAGACAGAAGAAGAGAAACAGAAAAACATTGCTGTTGAAAGAACCCTACCAACATCTCATTATACAGGCTGTGGATAGTAAAGAACAGACCAAAATTATTAGGTCCAAAACCATCATGACCCTTGTCCTGTCTTATGAATAAGATGAAGGTATGGAGGTCTTTGTCTTCCTGAGGGAATCAGAAAGTCTCTCAGGTAACTGCAAACTTCCCACTATGGTGGAAAAATAGGGAAAAGAAGGAGACACCTCATTGCGGGCAGTGGAACATAAATGGGTTCAGGATACATCCAAAGGAAGTACAAGTATAATATCAATGAAGACCAATGTGTATACTGTTTTTGCATGAATATACGCTGCATGTGAATATAAGCTGCACCTTAACTTTTTGCACGAGACTATAGTCAATACTAAAACTCCAATAATGGCCATGCTACTAAATTTATGGCCAATTACAAAAGTACTGCTACTATATACATGATGCAGACATCAAATTATGTTGTGAACCCTATGTAACAATTAAGAAACTTCAAGTTACCAGCTATGGATTATGCAAAGGAACATGGAAAGTGGGGAGCAAGGATTTCATGTAGGAAAAAAAATTTGTTAGTGGTGTGTAAGTGAAGAGAAATTCCTCAATAGTTTGAAATGTAGGTGTTCATTTCAAAAGCCTAAATATCCAAATGTGGAAAAAGACTTGCTTGATTTTATAGCTCAGAACAGGAAATGTGGATATGCTGCTACAACTGAAATCATCAAACTGAAGGGCTCAAATTAGCATGTAAAAGAAACAATTTTTCAATGGAATTTAAATTTCATATTGGTGGGTTTGGCAATTTATGCAACAAAATATTTTATTTGTCCATAGTAGAGATACAACTGTGCAAAAACTGCATGAAGCTTATGAAAAAAGTTTGTATTGCATTCCTAAATAGGGAATGCAGACAAAAGGCAGTCTATTTTGATATTCCAAACATCATTACAGTAAATGTGTGGAAATATGTACATGTGGTACTGAAAAGCAATGGTGCTGTGGTTTCTTTTTTCATCAACACCTATTGTATTTGCAAACAAGGTATAAGTATTCCTGCTGTTTTCTTTGTAAGTCTTTGATGGTTTACAAAAATAACCGCAGAATTTCTGAATGACAACTACTTCTATTCAAAAGATGAATTTTTAGGTATGAAGTAGTAACCGTAAAATATATATATATATATATATATATATATATATATATATATATATATATATATATATATATACAGGGTGTTTAAAAAATGACCGGTATATTTGAAACGGCAATAAAAACTAAACGAGCAGCAATAGAAATACACCGTTTGTTGCAATATGCTTGGGACAACACTACATTTTCAGGCAGACAAACTTTCGAAATTACAGTAGTTACAATTTTCAACAACAGATGGCGCTGCGGTCTGGGAAACTCTATAGTACGATATTTTCCACATATCCACCATGCGTAGCAATAATATGGCGTAGTCTCTGAATTAAATTACCCGAAACCTTTGACAACGTGTCTGGCGGAATGGCTTCACATGCAGATGAGATGTACTGCTTCAGCTGTTCAATTGTTTCTGGATTCTGGCGGTACACCTGGTCTTTCAAGTGTCCCCACAGAAAGAAGTCACAGGGGTTCATGTCTGACGAATAGGGAGGCCAATCCACGCCGCCTCCTGTATGTTTCGGATAGCCCAAAGCAATCACACGATCATCAAAATATTCATTCAGGAAATTAAAGACGTCGGCCGTGCGATGTGGCCGGGCACCATCTTGCATAAACCACGAGGTGTTCGCAGTGTTGTCTAAGGCAGTTTGTACCACCACAAATTCACGAAGAATGTCCAGATAGCGTGATGCAGTAATCGTTTCGGATCTGAAAAATGGGCCAATGTTTCCTTTGGAAGAAATGGCGGCCCTGACCAGTACTTTTTGAGGATGCAGGGACGATGGGACTGCAACATGGGGCTTTTCGGTTCCCCATATGCACCAGTTCTGTTTATTGACGAAGCCGTCCAGGTAAAAATAAGCTTCGTCAGTAAACCAAATGCTGCCCACATGCATATCGCCATCATCAATCCTGTGCACTATATTGTTAGCGAATGTCTCTCGTGCAGCAATGGTAGCGGCGCTGAGGGGTTGCCGTGTTTGAATTTTGTATGGATAGAGGTGTAAACTCTGGCGCATGAGAGGATACGTGGACGTTGGCGTCATTTGGACCGCAGCTGCAACACGGTGAATGGAAACCCGAGGCCGCTGTTGGATCACCTGCCGCACTAGCTGCGCATTGCCCTCTGTGGTTGCCGTACGCGGTCGCCCTACCTTTCCAGCACGTTCATCCGTCACGTTCCCAGTCCGTTGAAATTTTTCAAACAGATCCTTTATTGTATCGCTTTTCGGTCCTTTGGTTACATTAAACCTCTGTTGAAAACTTCGTCTTGTTGCAACAACACTGTGTTCTAGGCGGTGGAATTCCAACACCAGAAAAATCCTCTGTTCTAAGGAATAAACCATGTTGTCTACAGCACACTTGCACGTTGTGAACAGCACACGCTTACAGCGGAAAGACGACGTACAGAATGGCGCACCCACAGACTGCGTTGTCTTCTATATCTTTCACATCACTTGCAGCGCCATCTGTTGTTGAAAATTGTAACTACTGTAATTTCGAAAGTTTGTCCGCCTGAAAATGTACTGTTGTCCCAAGCATATTGCAACAAACGGTGTATTTCTATCGCTGCTCGTTTAGTTTTTATTGCCGTTTCAAATATACCGGTCATTTTTGAAACACCCTGTATATAAACTAATTATTTTGTATAAAGAAAACTTATGTTAAAGTGACACATTTCACATCATTACAAAATGTGAAATGATATATTCATGATCTATGGAACTAGGATTAATGAATGAATGAATGAGTAACTTGTAATGGTATCAATTTCTACCTACAAGATACATGTACATGTCATTTTGAAATTATTGATTTATGATCTGAGGGGTAAAAAATCTCAATTATAGGCTGCGCCAAGATTTTTTGAGCCAATATTTAGGAAAAAAGTGCAGTCTATATTCTATCAAACATGGTATGTCTTGAGGGCACTAATATTAAATTATCTGATGGCCCTGAGCTATGGAGCTACATCCTTCACAAAAAGAATGATCTAAGTGGAGAGAGAGCAAAAGGAAACAATGCAAACCAATCTTTGCCTCTACCCACTCACCACTGACCTACAAGCAGCCAGTGTATCAGTGCATGTGAATCATGGATTGAAAATATACTTCCTCTATTTACCACCACATAACTTTCTAGACAAAGAGTCTCTCACTGAACTCATTACTCAGCTTCCATGACTCTCCCTTTTATATTGAAGTTTTTGCTGCACACTATGTGTTTTGGGGCTCTTTCAACCATTTATCCCAGGGTTATAGTCAATGAGAGCTTTGCATATTACACCATACCAGGGAAAAGGGTGTAACACAATCTGCCATTCACCTGCAGTCTGTCATTTCACTGTTGAGTCAAAGAAGCATATAACATCAACAGGAGGAATGGCCATGAGGCATAATAAGCTGTGGTTGGTAAAGTTGATTATCCAGCTGTGGTATAACTCATATCGGTCACTCTGACATAATGAAGTGACCCTGACCTGCCCAATGGGATGCACAACTGTTACATAAGCTGCCTATTTTGTAAACTGACTGCATTTTCCCAGTATCCTGCCAATTAACTAAAGTCTGTCACCCACTGTACCTACAACTGAGTCTCTGTGATCATTCCATTTGACATCTCTGCAAATTGTTACACTTTTGTATTTTCTTGACTTGAATGATTTCATTTGCAACTTACTGGTATTAGAGTTATAGGACACTATTTATCTGCATTTTGTGTAGTGAACAATTTTACATTTTTGAACAATTAATATAAGTCGCACCACTTTCAAATTCACTATTAATATTGTTTGCCTGACCGTTAAAATATCCTTAATATCCAACAGGAACAGCTATGCACACATGAAGGTATTCCTACTTCTGTCAATGTCTCACTCATGATACAAGGTAACAAGCTGTGCTCTCCCTGCACAGAAACTGTCAACCGAGTCACACATTTTGTCTGAGCTCCATAATCATATTTTTGATAATTACCTAAAAGAATTGTATCTGTTGCTTGTTACCATGATGTGTTGTTATGATTTATGATCCCATATCAGTTACTATGTGCTCTCAGTATTCTCACAATTTATGTAACATGGTATTAGTGCTGCAAGATATGTACTCCGCAATTGAGTAAGAAAAGTAATTCAAATGCATGTCTCAATGGGGGTACTCTGCATGGATCCTACTCCTATGTACATTTCTAATGTTTTAAAAGAAAAGAGGCATCTAACTAACGAAGTTACCAAAACAAAAATAACTGGAGAAGGATTGATGGAACAGACATCAGAAAAACACGATCAAATATGTGAGTGTCAAACTTTTAAAAAAATCTTTGGAAAGAAAGGAAAAATATAATTAGGATGCAAAACCTCCTTAAATTTCCCAGGTAAGTTCCAGTTGCACCAGTTTCCTTTCAAATCCACCCTTCCTAAGACAGTGTTATTTATATTGAAATTGTGTGATCATACTACTAAATTATTGCTGTTGGGCACTAATCTTCTGTGCATGTGGTGTAATGGAGTTCAGATATATTAACAACATCAATTTCCTTCCTATTCATGAGTTCTTGAAAATAAAATAATAATTGAACATGGAATTCCGAAACAGGGAAATCAGCATTAGAGAACCCATTATCTATATTTAAGTGTTTCATAGTGATGAGAGAGAGGGAAAAATATGAGCCTATTATGTGACTCCTTGCTCTAAATGAAAAAGAATGAAATAAATATGCAAGGTGTGTTGAAACCATAGACAGTAATGCCAATAGGATATTAAAAGCAGTAAGAACCATATGATCAATTGTAACAACATTGTCAGAGGATAGTGTAGGACTGAACTACTAGTTATGCAACTGAATATTGTGATAAGTATCATGGATGTTCTATACAGAACTGTCTATATTTCTTTTTCTCACTGCTGAAATATATTTATGTACTCATGGGTGGTTTCTGTGAAGAGAAATGGGTGATTAACAGCTTGTTTGGAGGAAATGAGACAGCTTTATGTTTTTCCCTATTATATTTGATGTTATAGATCATATAGGTACTTATATTAATTATACAGCAATATAAGGAAAAAGATTGATTGATACTCACCTAGTAGATGACACAATGGGCTGCAGACAGTCTCAAGAAAAAAATGTTACACATTTAGACTAGAATGACATTCAGACCGGAATACCATTCTGGTCCGATCTGATATAGAAGGTAGTCATGTGTGCTTGAGGTGTACTTACTTGTGTGAATGAATGTGTGTGTGTGTGTGTGTGTGTGTGTGTGTGTTTTCGTTGCTGAAGAAGGCTTTAGCCAAAAGCTAAATGTGTAACAGTCTTTTTATTGTGCCTTTCTGCAACTCAACATGTCATATTTATGGTGAGAAGCAATCTATCTTTCTCCTTATATTATTGATATTCCAACCTGAAGTTTCCATATATTAACTATGCAGCGTATATGTTTCACTATTTGAAAAAAATAAAAAAAACGTGACCCCTGCCTAGGAAATACTAAGATAAGAGCAATTGTACTTATAAATAGTTTTAAAAAGATAACAGACTCACTGAAGGGTGATGAGAACAACTCTTTTAGCATCATTTGTAAGGCATGCATGTGCCCAATATGTGTCAGTATCACAATAGTGCCCTTTGCTTAATGTGTTCAGCAGATGCATGCCAATAGCTTCATACCTTGAGTAAGGTTTTATACCCTAGAATTAAACATATTAAACAATAATGTATAAAATTGCTGTATCTATTAATTTCAGTAAAATCTATTAAAATTAAATATAATGGAAAGAAATATTATAAAAAGTAATTTATGTGTTGAGAAGAATCATTTTAGTAACAAACAGCAGTGATAAAAATGTGAATTTTAAACTAATACAAACTGGAAAACAGATTTCCTATTAATTCATACATGTAATTACTTCCAAATTTCTAATACTTGTTATCAAAAATTCTCACTATAACAGGTTACTTTATATGATGTACACATCTCATGCCATATGCAACTGATCTACTTGAATACACAATATACTAAGTGAGCATACATTCACTGAACAGGAAAACCAGTAAGTAAATATTATGAAAAATATAAAAGACTGGAAATAATGTGCAAAATAGCATGTTTACAACCTGTATAAGGTTAACACCAAATATCAATAGCCACAATATCTATAACTATATTGCATATATCTGTTAGAATGTATCTGTTACAAGCAACTGAGGATGCTTCAAAAACAAGACCAGAGTGATGTACCTGGTTAAATTCAGTCACAAAATTGGATCTAAAATGTATAGACAATCCCAATTAATTCCGTTTACTGAGAAAGCAGTATCAGAAATATAAAAGACGTTAATAAATAAACATATTGAAAAATCTAAAAATTATCATTCCATAAAATAAATGAAATTTTGGAATTATGAACTAGGCCTTGAATTGAATTACTGTGAAAACAAGAAACTAATTTGTAATTCAAATAGTTAAAAATGTTGTAAATGATTACATGCTAAGATAACAAAATTACATTTAAAATCCGCCAACATTTCTTTTGGTACAGACTCATTTATTTTGCTTCTTTAAAACAATTTTCAGTATTTGCAATGCACCTCTTAATCTTTTGAATCCACTGATACAGTTGTTTCCTTCCAGATTTTCTTTAATTTGCAGAAAATCTAGAGCCTTTATCCAAGAAATTGCCAAAGGCCTTACTGCAGTGGTAACACCGGTTCCCGTCAGATCATCGAAGTTAAGCACTGTTGGGCTGGGCTAGCACTTGGATGGGTGACCATCCAGTCTGCCGAGCAATGTTGGCAAGCGGGGTACACTCAGCCCTTGTGAGACAAACTGAGGAGCTACTTGAATGAAAAGTAGCGCCTCCAGTCTTGCAAACTGACATTCAGCCGGGGGCCAGGAGAGCGATGTGCTGACTCATGCATCCACTGACACCTGTGGGCTGTGGATGACACAGTGGCTGGTCGGTACCATTGGGTCTTTATGGCCTGTTCAGTCAGAGTTTATTTTTTTAAGCAAGAAATTACTGGTGAAGGCATAGTCCACAATGAACACTATCAAAAAAATACCAACGCGATTCAGTATTCTGTGCTAGACAGCAACAAAAGTGTAGCATGTACATATAGCAAAATTATTTTCTATGCTCATTACATTTTCCTGTATGTAAAGTAGTATTCTGAAATAATGATCAATTTACTGTGCATTTAGAAAACCTTTTGAATTCTGTCAAAATTATTCTGCATTGTTGTGCAGTATAAGGAGTCAAAAGATCATGCTTGTTTCAAACAATAGCCTTTGAAGATGACATTTTGGAGCACTTTGAAGGGCAACTATCCATTAACACCCTCCTAGTGGCATTATCATTGGACACTTCTCATGGTACTCAGTGGAGAATTGTCTATGGAGAAGAGCTATATCCATACCATCTGAAGAAAGTCCAGGCAACAACAATGGAATATGAGTTGAGTCTGCACAGCAGTATTTGCAATGCTGCATATTCCAGCCACAATTCTCAGCCATTTGCTGATGAAGGCATGTTCACTCAAGATGTTTCTCCTTCACTATTGTCTGAGGTGTAGCTACAGGTTAATCAGATAGGGTCAGTGTGATACAGCTGAGCTCCAGCTCATCTTTGATTAAAATGTGTGGCACCACAAGGATCCTCCTTCCAGCAAAAGACTGGTGGAGGTGGATCCTTCTCATGACCACTATGATCACCATATCTTATACATCTTGACTATTTTCTTTTAGATACTATGAATACTTATTGTGTAAGCTACTACCATAACATCAGATGAGGAACTTTGTCAAAGAAATCCATCCTACAACCGAAATACTGAACTTTCAGCACCATATCTTTCAACGTGCATCAGTGTCTAGACTGCTAATGTATGCTCTGCAACCATTTAGGAGGTCAAAATTTCAAAAACCCTTTTGTAAAGAATTATGTTATTTTGGTGTTTCTACATGAAATGTGAAACACCTGACCATCACTACATCCAAACTATTCTCTAAATCTGATGCCATACAGTGTCAAAACTATGCATTTCTGAACAGAAGCTCTCCATGTAAAGTGACCAGTTTGCTCTCCCACTCAACGTACTATAACTAAGCAATGCTGGTGTTTTTGTTTGTAAATATATTTATATACTGAGGTTGATCAATATTTCAAGGCTACTGCTATTAAATGGTAAGTACAAATGTTTAAACCGTTCTTGGAATGAGCAATGAATAAACCAGCTGTCAGTTCTTGGTACTGCCCGGTAGTTGAAGAACATTTACAACTTGATTCAAGCACTGTACTGTATATCAGTCACTACATGTGGTGTTTGCCGATAAAACTAAGAGGAACACAAAATTTTTATCTTTTCAACATGACTATCTACTTTTGTGAACTGACTGCGACTTAGGTTTTGTCACTCTAAAATTCCTATTCACATAGAGACATAAGGCACTTCCAAACTGTTGTGAAATTCTTTGCAGCATAACACATGATGTACTTGTCTCTACTCCTCTGTTGAGTAATGTGGTATCCACAAAGTTTAAAACTGCTTTGTTCCAGTGAGATTTTGCACATCAACGTAAATAGTAGAATAAGAGGAACTCGAAAACTCCTCTGTGATGGAATAACACCCATTGATATTTCTGCACCAATTTTCATACTACAGCAACATGCTCCACAGTTACCAACACAGGAGGACAATGTAAATGAGAAGCATCATTGAGGCTAAAGTTAATCTTTTGGAATATTTTGATCATCCAAACATAGTACAGATATGTGGAAATGCTTTCCCAAACTCAAATTACGATGAGAGTGAATTCACTCTCATAGTTCAATGCAAATTATAAAAGACTCTTGCTCACCAGCCTTCCACTGTGACATGTTTTACTTTCCACCACTTTACAGGGATTTATAGGATATAGTAGTAATGTGGGCAGAGCCATAAATCTAGTGAGTTCATATGACTGTATGAATGAAATTAATGAAACTGGTTCAAATTTGGGGAGCACGATGGCTCTCCAAATATAAAAAAAAGTATTTTAACATAAATGAAATTAATGAATCCAATTCAAAACAGAGAGGAGTGGGCAGGAAGGTCTCTCCAAACGTACTTCAAACTGCTTATGTGCTTACTAACAGTCCACTATCTACATAAAGTTCTCTTTAAAACAAAAGACAATGATCATATGAAGTTCTTTCTACATATCTTCACAATAGAGATGACATTTTATAACACATTACATACCATTATTGAAAGAGTCCACAATCTTACACATACAGATGTATGTGTGTCTGTGTAAACATATTTATTTATAAATACCTGGTATGGATTCATGAAGCGAGGAAGACGCTTTCTCATTACTATATCTTCTCCCATTTCAACAGCTCTGTAAAATTAAAACAAGATCAAAATTTGGAAAAACAATATAGTAACTTAAACATTTATTATGCATCACACCATGAATAAAATATTAACTCTTGAGAACTGTATAACTATTGCTAAGTTTTGACTTTAAGACTGGAAATAAAATATGAACCATTGACTGCAACAATATACTTAAAAAATAAGCTGATTTTTAGCTTAAGAAGACCTCCTAGGCAGTAACATTTGTCTGAAGATTTTCTGACAACTTAAATCTAATGCAGTGGAATATATAATGTTTACTCTTTTCACTCTTTAATGTTATTTTAATGACAAAATTTGTAGTGTTTTTGGTTGCTGTAAGCCTTTGTACTGAATGTGAATGGTGTACAGTTAATAATTTTCACCTTTTATGTTTGACTTTCTGCCAGCATGTAAATAGTTTACGACAATCACATTTGAAAGAAGTCTTTATTTATGAAACTGAAGTTTGAAAAGCATCATTATTGTCACGAGAGAAGTCTTGTATGTTGTTGAACAGAGAAAATAAAATCATGAAATCTAAAGATACAAGACATGCAGAATGTGTGTGTGTGTGTGTGTGGGGGGGCAAATTGTATCACAACAACAAACTGAGATAGCTACTTTCACAGTGTCTGTGGCTGGTGGGTGAATAATATCATCTTCCGTAAACACTTTAGGTAGCCTCTATGGTCATCTTTCTCGAACTGTACCCACAAGGCATTTGCATTTTTGGAAATAAAGGACTTACATTCAAGAAAATTAGTAGTGGATAATCCTTTACCTCAAATGAGATGTAACATCTTATTAAGCAAACAGACAGAAGCTTTTGTATGGGTTATTGCCTCTATGTTGTGGCTCAATCATTTCTCAAATTTTTTATATTGACAGAACAGTACGATTTCCAGCCACCAATAAGAATCATATATAGGAATAATCATTGTTGCTAATGAGCTGACAGATGAGAGATAATTACAGTTCCACTTCCACTGCCACCTGCTGATTTTTGTGGTTTTCATTTAATGTACTTTTGTATATTTTACTGAAATGCAACAGTTACAAGATGATCACTCATCATTGTGGATTCCCCAGACACAGTGACTGCCTTGGAGACAACAGAACCATTTTCTTGGCTTTCTAGCACCAGGAAAAAATTATGTCTATCAACATCTGCTGCCTTTGCTTCTCTAAAATATTTCAGAAGAAAAATATATTAGAAGTGTTTCTTTCCATCTAACATTCACTCAAATGCTGCAAATCTTCTTCATGTCTAAAATATTTACAAGCACCACACTTCAAACACTGAGTGAAAGATGTGATAATATAGATTTATTATTGAAAGCAACAAAATTTTAGATGATGCTACTCAAAGCACTTTCAGAAGAAAAGACACTGACCCTGAACGAATGGAACAAATATTTTAAAATATCGTATGTATACAATGTGGCCCGAAAAAGTCTGAGACAGTCAGGCACAAATTTTGAGATAGGTAACTAGGACATAATATGAGCCCATGGGTAAGTATGCCAACATGAAAATATTTGAGTCTTCTTCATGGGGGATGACAGATCCATAAATAGATGAAGCAACCTATCATAAATGCAGTCATATACATAATTTTTTGCAGTTTATCCACTGAAAATACTAACTAAACAATTTAGTGGCAGATTTAAATTACAAAACACTAATGTGACTGAAACTACCTCCTTCCTGAAGGCATTACTGCACCAAATACAAAAAATCTGCTAACCAATTCCAAATAAAGAGAGCCTATAAATAAAGGTATCATCAATGAAATAAAACTAAAGAGGATTGCAAAAATATGAATACTCTGGCAACAGTAGCAATACTAGATCCCAGTATAATCTGAAGAATGTTATAACAGAAGCTGAAACTGGATGTTATGTTTTACTGGAAACCACAGAAGGTGGCTGTATTATTTTACTGGTGGAGTCTTGGAGAAAAGAAGATGTAAAAATGATTTTAACTAAAATGACTCAATGAAAAAAAATTTTAAAAAATCCAAAATTAGTATTTTTATCTGAGTCTAACCTCATATCACTCTAATTACATTTATGACCTGTTTACAAATACATAATGTCAGTTCCACAATAAAACTCAAAAATCTCAGTCACCAATGACACTATGTTACAGTCAGCTTGAACTGTTATCTTTGTGGTCCCCTTAGCCCCTTCTACAGCACATGCGTATTAGAAAAGTATGGCATTCAATTTCTGCAAAAATTTAGTGAAACAATCATTTATGGCTTTCATAATAAGTAAGATGACAATGTTTGTCCTTAGCAGATACTGTCTGTTTACTTTGTTTGCTCTATTCTTGACATTCTTATGCACTTTTATTTTTATGAGACATTCTCTGGAAAATCTTTCTTTGGTGAATGTATGTTTCAACGTGCTCTTGTAATGGTGTACCTTTTACAGAGGCAGTAGAAAGTAAGGTTACAGTTTACATCCGTTTACAATATAACCATTGAACATAATCCACTTACTCATTTGGATAAATGAAGGAAATTTGTCATGGCCTTGTAGAAGGTACTACACTGAGGTGGCAAGAGTCATGGGACAGTGATATGTACACATACAGATGGTGGTAGAAATGCATACACAAGGTATAAAAGGGCAGTGCACAGACAGAGCAGCAATTTGTAATTGGATGTTTCATGTGAAAAGTTTCTGACATGATTACAGCTGCACAACAGGAATTAACAGATTTTAATTGTGGAATGGTAGTTGGAGCTAGTCATTCCATTTCAGAAATCATCAGGGAATTCAATATTCTAAGATCCACAGTGTCAAGAGTGTGTTGAGAATACCAAATTTCAGGCACTACCTCTCACCACAGACAACACAGTAGCTGATAATGTACGCTTAATGACTAAGGTCAGCAGCGTTTGTGAAGAGTTGTCAATGCTAACAGACAAACAACACTGTGCAAATAACGGCAGAAATCAGTGGGGGTTGTATGACAAACAAATCTGTTAGGACAGTGCGGTGTAATATGGCGTCAATGGGTTATTGCAGTAGACAACCAATGCGAGTGTCTTTGCTAACAGCATGAGATCACCTTCAGCGCCTCTTGCAGGCTCGTGACCGTATCGGTTGGACCCCAGATGACTGGAAAACTGTGTTCTGGTCAGATGAGTCCTAATTTCAGTTGATAAGAGCTGATTGTTGGGTTTGAGTGTAACACAGACTCTACAAACCCATGGACTCAAATTGTCAACAAGACACCGTGCAAGATGGTGGTGCCTTCATAATGGTGCGTGCTGCATTTACATGGAATGAACTGGGTTCTCTGATCCAACTGAACTGATCATTGACTGGATATGGCTAAGTTTGGATAGTTGGAGACCATTTGCAGCCATTCATGGACTTCATGTTCCCAGACAGGTCAGCAGGCCACAATTGTTCAAGATTGGTTTGGAGAATATTCTGGACAATTTGAGTGAACGACTTGGCCACCCAGATTGCCCAACATGACTTCCATCGAACATTTATGGGACATAACTGAGAGGTCAGTATGTGCACAAAATCCTGCACCGGCAACACTTTCATAATTATGGATGGCTACAGAGGCAGTGTGGCTCAATATTTCTGCAGAGGACTTCCAGTGACTTGTTGAGGCCATGTCATGTTGAGTTTCTGCCAAGCAAAAGTAGGTCCGGCATAATATTAGGGGGTATCCCATGACTTTTTTCACCTCATTTCATCTTGCCATCAAGTGACCAACTACACAACAGAAAATGTAAATGAAGTTGGCTGGTCACATTTTTGAATGCCAGCCTCATTAGATAGGTGTCTAGTGTCTTAAAAATGTGAAGTTTCACTTCACCTGTGGCAGTGGACACTGCTGAGATAGTGTAAGAAGCCAACAAGAGATTGAGGTGAGGTTTCTATTATAACATAGAGAAAGGGAGAAATGGTGAGGCTTTTTTGTCATATTGGAAAATATTAATGATCAAACCTCACATCATCAGAATATGATGTATATCAATCACTGCTTTTGTGAACTATACAATAAGCATTACAGTTTTAAGCGAGAACAACAGTATGTTTTAAACCTATTCTGGATAATGTATAAAGTTCTTAACATTTAAGAGTAACTTCAACACTTCAGCCACGTATTTTAAATTTGTTGTACTTCTGAAATACTCATTCCAGGAAGCAAAAGTTGATTCAGCATGTAATTCGCCAAAGGAGGCTAGAAAAATCTCCTAATCTTCTCATCCAAACAAATAAGCATTTTGAGCAATACTGGTTATGTGTTCAGACTTATAGTCTTGTAAAATAAGAATCAAACTGAACAAATGTATGTAAAGGTGTCATCAGGGCTGATTTCCTCCACAACTTTCTATTGTCTGCTGATTTCTACAATGGGAAGCAGCTATCATCAACAGAAGTAGAAACACGTCATATTGTATAGAATTTTTCCAGAGATCACGTGTGCAGAGAAATGCAAGAGTGATACAATGCATTATATCTGAACATCATCTGGACCACCACTTGGTGTTAAGCCTCACTAACTCCAGAGAAATGTTTGGTACCACAGGCAGACATAAACAGGCAGATTCAAGCAGGTATAAAGGCACCCTCCGATACTCAGTGGGGCTTGCCGCATCATATAGTTTTGAAGAAAAACAATCCATGGCATTTGTATGGTACCTCTGAATGCAAGTTCAGTGCCTGATAGATATCCCACTCTGCATGTGATGGACTTCAATAAAGCAGTTGCAAAAAACACAGTTATTTAGCTTCATTAATTGTGAGAAAGCTTGCACACACATACCAGTAGCTCAAGAACATGTCAGAAACACAGCTGTCACTATCCTGTTTGGTGTGTTCAAATATCATTACATGCCTCACAGTTTGAATAACCTGGCGCAACCTGGCAATAAATCATCCATCAAGTCCTCTGGGGCTTGGATTTTGTGTTCTGTTGTATACATGATATTTTGGTGTTCTCTTCTTCACCAGAACAACACAAGATTCATCTCAGGCAGCTTTTCCAATGCCTACAACAATACAGTATAGTCATCAACAAGGACAAACCCATCTTGGGTAGAGACAACATGAACTTTCTTGGCTTTAAGATATCTGCAGCAGGCATAGCTCCTATGCCACAGAAAATGTCAAACATACGCAACATGCCAGTGCCACAAACCTAAAAAGATCTGAGGTGTTTTTTAGAACTGCTTAATAACTATAGATAGCTTTTCCCCTAGCCACAGCACTACAAGGACCACTCTCTGACATTTTAAAAAGGCAAGCATATGGCAGGTAGACAGAGAACGAAGTGGATGCCCGAGCAGTTGGTAGTGAGCCTGATGCACCACTAGCTTTAATGGTGGAGGTCAGTCAGATATCCATAGGACTAGCACTGCACTAATTAGTAAATGGAGCCTTTTTTTTTCTTTTTCAAATACACTTCCACAACAAAAGTGCAGCATCATAGGTAGAGAATCGTATGCAATCTGTGCTGCAATACAACACTTGAGAGGCTCTGTGGAAGGCAAGCATTCCACTGTCTACACAGACCATGCTCCTTTAACCACTTTCTTTTCAAAGATCACAGCACACGGCTTGGCTAGAAAATGTTGACAGGCACATTACATCTCTCAGTTCCATGAGACATATCAGCAGCAGCAAAAACATTGTGGCTGACTTCTTCACACACTGCTGTGAAAGCATGAAGGATATTCCTTAGAAACACACAGCCGAACAACAATACAATGACAGCAACTTACGCCTGCTGCTTGCACAGCAAATGATCAGCATCAATCTCTCACAGGTTTATGTGCCAGTACTAAAAACTTTATTGTGGTGTGATACATCCTGCATCATGCAGCATGTGTACATATTCAGACATTTCTGGTGCCAGGTCTCCACAACTTTCCATAATGTAGCACATGCGGGGAAGTGAGAGCCACTGTCAGATTGCTCACAAAGAAGGCAATTTGGCATCAAAAAATATTGCCAAATCTGGGCTCAATCATGTGAGACATGTCACCATGCAAGATTGGCAGGCATGTATCAGCACCATCAGGAATCATCAACACACCCATGGTACGTTTTGTGATTGCATGTTTGGACTTGGTGGGACCCTGATGAAGTCCACACAGTATAATCACTTATTGAGAGTGATAGACAGATGTATCCACTGATTGGAAGATATTTCCACCACAGACATGCCACCAGAGCTTTTATCAACTACTGGATCACAAGATTTGGGGTACCTCAGACAATAACAATTGACTGTGGGAGGCAATTCGAGTTACTGCTGTTCCAAGAGCTTGTACAGCTATGTGGGTGCTCATTTACCAGAACCACTAGCTATAATCAGGCAATCAAGCAAGCAACAGGATGGTAGGAAGGTTCCACAGAACTTTGAAGGCATGTATAATGTGAATGGGAGATCAGTGTGCAGATTCATTTTTGTTGGTGCTGTTAGGGCTGGGAATTGCTGTTAAAGGGCATTTGGGGTGCTCTGCAGCACAACTGCTATACAGAGAAAACTAAAACCTCTGGCTGAGCTCATTTAAAAAAAAAAAAAAAAAAAAAAAAAAAAAAAAAAAAGCTTTCGAATGAAGAAGCCGCAATGGACTTCAGCCATTTGCCCAACAGGACTGAAAATACATGGAGATAAATAACTCTTCATTCACAAGGACCTGCTGACAACACATGCCTGGCTGAGCACATTTACAACCTCTGTACATAGGAACATACAAAGTTCTCCAATGATGATACATCAATATATTCAAAATAGAGTGGAATGGTAAATGACAAGACTGTTTCTACTGAACACCTGAAACCAACCCATGCCAAAGAGGACATGATGGCCCAGCAGCCACCAGTCATGGCATCTAGATCCGCAGCAATGGAAAATAAGATTTTTTCAACCACACAGGAATGTGGCCACAGAAAATCTTGTTATTTGTTGTTCTTCATGGCACTTAGTGTCGAGGTTATTAGCACCCAGAATATGTGGAGAATGCTTAAGCCACTAGTCAGACATACCAATGGATACAGACACAATACCTGATGTGATAAGTGGTGGTCACAAGGACTGGAAGAACAGTGAAACACTAGTTCCCTGACATCCCCGGTGCTTCAGGATTAGAAAAGGAGGAGTCTGTGTAGCAACCTCAGTGATCAACCAGTCAGTTGTGGACAATAAAACATAAATAGTGTGTGATATCTTTAAGAGCACTTTTCTTTTGTTATAACTGCTTGACACACACTTCTCTATTGTGACATGTTTTTGTATAGTTTAAATTATTGTGAAATAAATGTGGCTTATTCAAGACAGTGGTTGATTCAGTTAGAAAACCTGTCTACTTACCTTACAAGCTAAAATCCTACAACGCTAACATGGCTCCTAGTCTAACAAAAGCTACAATTTTGTTACTAGGTGGCATTTGCCTTGACCACTACATGTCATTCCACTGCAGAATGTACCACAAAAAATTTAACACAGTTCTACAATCTGTCTTTAATGTACAGGTATGACCTACTGTGTCACACTATTTGGATCAAGATATAATATTTAATATTGCTGTGCATTATGAGAATGTATAATTTCATACAGAGTAACATAAAAACTCATGATCTCATACAAGACACCCTTGAAATTCTTATAATTTGTGAAATGATTTGCTTTTTGTGCATTTTGTTAATATGTTCAAGCATTTATTGAAAGGAATTTATGACTATTATGGAGATTTGCTAATCTGTTAGGTGTTGAATTAATGTATGGGGGGAATTTGGTAAGTGAAACAACTTATTTTTCTTAGACAATTTCAGTTGAAAAAATGTAGAATTTGTTGTGGGACATTGCGGAATTTTCCTGCTTCAGCCCCTATAGTTTCATGAAGCTCCAATAGCTGGTGGTGCTATATGTAGCATTCAAAATGGCATCTGTAATAGAGGTGCATTTAGAGCATAGAGCTGTTATTGGCTTTCTTTTGACAGAAAACCAGAGCATTGTCAATTTGCATACAACTTGCAGAATGTCTATGGAGACTTGGCAGTGCACAAAAGCACGGTGAGTCACTGGACAAGGCGTCTGTCATCCCGTAACAAGGTCGCGCACATCTGTCTGATGTCTGCAAATCAGCCGGCCGCACACTGCTGCAACTCCTGCAATGTTGAAGCACGTGCACACATTCATTCAAAGCGACTGATGCATCACAATCAAACACCTTGCAGCATAACGGTATGTCATGTTTGGTAGTACTTACACAATTGTCCACCAGTTGGGGTTCTCAAAGGTGTGGGCTCATTGTGTTCCTCACCACCTAACAGAGGACCATAAACAGCAATGAAGCACTATCTGTGTGGAGTTCCTCACATGTTATGAGGCTAATCATCACAATTTTCTGTCAAACACCATCACAGGTGATGAAACAAGGAGTCATCATTCCAAACTGGAAACAAAATGGTAATCCATGGAATGGCACAACACCACCCATCCTCCACAGAAAAAGTTTAGTCACACCCTCAGCCAGTAAACTTATGGTGATGTTCTTGTGGGACTCTGATGGGATTGTTCTGTTTGATTCCTTCCTTGGGGTGCAACATCAACTTAGGAGGGTATTGTGCTACCTTCAGGAAACTGAAAAAATGACTTCAGCATGTTCATTGCCACAAAATTGCAAGCGAACTTCTCTTCTCCGTGACAATGCGAGGCCTCACACATGTCTGCACACTTAAGCAGAGTTCACAAACCTTCACTGGGCTGTTTCTCCTCACCCATCCTACAGACCAAATTTTGCACCTTCAAACTTCCATCTGTTTGGCCCAATGAAGAATGCACTTGCGAGAAGCAATACATCGATGATGGGGAGGTTATTGATACATCAAGATGTTGGCTCCAATGTCAACCAGTAGGGCAGTACCATGTGGGCATACAAGCCCTCTCAGTACGGTAGCATAAGGCTGTGAATGGAAATAATTGAATGGAAATTATGTTGAAAAATAGAGTTTCGTACTCACAAGAGTGGGAAATTATATGGTATATTGGAATCTTGTATAAAACCTTCCTGCTTTCATATGTAAAAAAAAGTGTTGCATTACTTATTGAATGCCTCTCAAAGTATTTACGGATTGACAACATTATTGTCATCACCAGATGATTTACCTGATTATAGCTTCAAATTAAATAACTTTCTAAACCATTTAAGATACATCTTCCTTTAAGACATTATAATACAATGACATTCATATATAAATACATATATAATAGATCAGTAACAGAATTTTATGGGTGTCACACATCTCTGTGTATACCTTTTTACTCCATCAGATGCCATTCCCACAATATCAAGAACACCTCCACTAGGTTTAGTAATGAGACTCATTAAACCTTTTCCAGTACCTCTGAAAAATCCTTCAACTCCATCTTGTTGTGCACCTAGAATGAAATGTCAAGTTTTATAGTAAATAATCCCACAAGGAGCACTCATTTATGATGTAACCACATACACAGCACTATAAAAATAAGCAATACATGCAACATTTACATCTCATGCTTTGCTGTCATGCACACATCACATTGTTTGGATTTGATGCCAGATGTGAAACATTTGACAAACATACCTAAATTTCTGCTCAAAAATAGTTAGACTGAATTTACGATATTTTTAAATAAGTAATGTTAGTGCCACATTGTATTTCTGTTTGTGTCAGTAAAGGTACAAATGACATTAAGTCAACCCCAAGATGTTTCATATAATTATTGTAAGCTTTAAGCATTTATATATTGTATGAAAGTGCTAAATAATAAAAATAATGTGAAAAAATGTACTATGTCCTGCACAAAAAAGAAAATTTGCAATTTTTTGTGTGTTTGTAAATTCAGCCTCGTTAATATGCTGCCACAGCAATGTATCAAAACTGGGGTATGATTCATTACTTCTGCACTAAGATGCTACATGTGTCATAAGATCTATTGTACCTGGTAATTAACATTAGAATGGTGCAAGGTGTCAAAATGACCCCTGTTGTACTTTGTTCTTCAATGTGATATCCATTTACTTTGATTTGTTCATGAAATCATATGACTTTTTCCAACTTTTTCTCCTCTTTACAGTGGTGAATTAAGATTCACACAATATTTATATTTCCTTGGAAATTTCTGTCAATTTACCAAGAATGGTGGACAAGGTCAATTTGACGCCACTGTAATTTCTCTTCTGAATACATAAATAATCAGCAGTCACTCAGAGTTGTTTCTGCTCATTTCTACATCTTGGCATATACATATCACAGCCTGCCATAGTTTATTTTGTGTCATTCATGTAATATTCTTTGTACATGAAAGACATTTCCAAACATGTCTTGGCAATGTGAACATTCAGATGAAGAAATGTTATGTCTCTTAGAGAATTCTGATGTTGAATCAGAAATAGGCTTCACAGCTCAAGATGACTGAAGTGGAATTAGTAGAGAATTCAGGTGTTGATCAATCATCACCTCACCTATCTTTCAGGCCCAAAAAATCTTTACAAAGATCATGGCTACGGATGGAAATGAGTGGGAGATTACCAGTTTTCACCTTCTGGAAGAATTTCAGTGGCGAACATTCTGAACGAGAGATGTGATCCTACTACTTACACTTGCCAATGAATAGATGACTCTCTCATCAGTGCTTTTTGTCTTATTTATGATGAAGTGATGCTACATCTCATGAAGAAGCACCCAGAATCAAATATTTTAAAAGTACTAACACATAATTATTGGACAGTGTCACTTGAGGAATTGTAAAAATGATAACTGTCATATATACTCGCATTGTCATTTGTACAAATGGTATGTCTGTGGATCATCTTCAGTCATATTCCATGGGGTCTACTTTCATCAGAGACATTAGGTCAAGGGATTGATTTCTGGAGCTTCTCGTACTTCTCAGTTTTGGTAAAAATCTACCTAAGCTGAATGCCTGCCAGCCAACAAAGTCACTCTAGTATTTGTAATTTGGGGAAGTTAATGGAAAACAGTAGTTTCTTACCACTGTGGGGAAAATGTAACCACAGACGTGGTACTATTACTGATCAAAACGAGATGCATGTGCACTCACTTCATGCTCATCAAACCTGAGAAATATAGTCTCACATTTAGGAGTGCTGATGGTGTATCAACAAAATACACATGTAATGCTTTCCAATACATTGGAAAAGAGAACATGTATAGAGAGAAGCAACCACTCAGACAGTACTTCATTTTGTGTCTCATGGAGCTATTTCTAAATCAAAGATGGAAAGAGACAGCAGATAAGTTCTCCATAGCCCTTTAGTTTGCTCCAAAGATTAAACAGAAGAAAATTTCATTAGTTGGTACAACGAAAAAGATCCATTCTGAAATGCTTGTTGAGGTAAAGAAGCCAAATGCTGACATAACTCCACCACCATCTGCACCAGACTGGCAACACAGATTGCACTGTGGCTGTATACAAAGATAAGAAGAATAAAAACGTAATTATTCTGAGTGCACTGCATGCTGGAGTGACAATAAGCAACACAGGAAGATAGGAACAATAAAACCATAACATTCTACAATGAAACAAAGTATGATGTGGATGTGATTGATCAAATGACCTATAAATATACTGCAAAGGTTGTGGCTAGGTGATGGCTGATGCATGTATTCTACATCTTGGACATGGCAGCAATAAATACATGGGCCACCTACAAAGTATGAACAGACAAGAAACTAGAAAGGAAGAAGTTCATACTTCAGCTGGTGAATGAACTCAAGGAAACAAAAGAGCTGGAAAAAGAACAGACAAAAGAAGAGGATAGATGATCAAAATCATCTAAAAGGTGGAAAAAGTGCCAAATCATCCTCTGCAAAGGCAACAAGACCAGTAACAACTGTGTAAAGTATGACAAAACCATTTCTGGAAAATGTGTGTATAAAATATAGGTCACTTGTACTAAGTGTGTCAAGCAGATTCCAATGAGTTGAATAAAAAGTACAACAAAGCCATGTGTAGAACACATGTGAGTACAGTATGGACAATATAAACCAATTGCCTCTAGAAGGTTCTACAAACAGTTAATATATGGGATTCTACAGTTTAGGAAACTTGTTAACATGAGCAACTATCAGTCGGTATGACATTTTTTCGCTGAAATAGGTGATGTATTAATTATTGTGTTAAATAATAATTATTATTATGGTAACTCATAAAAATGTAGTAATTAACGTCCACTAAAATAAAGTGCTTACTGAAATCAAACATAAAAAGATTTTATATAGAGTCAAAATGACCCCTTTCTTACATGTTAGAAACCCCACTGTTCTAGTGTTAAGCAGCAAACAGCATTTGATAGTGACAATACAGTTCATCTGATGACATCAGAACTCCAGTGCACTCATCCTTCAGAAGACAAACATGTGTCCATCATTTTCACACAAATCCTATTTGCTCTCATTGCATAAGACACAAAAAAGAAAGAAATAAAAACAAGACTGCAGGAGATAGATTTCATGTAAACATAAATCTATTGGTATTTCATTGTTCTGAAATACCAGATGCTTATGCCTGCAGAATATACCTCAGTAAAATTTTTAAACCAGTGCATGCATATTACCTAGTTAATTTGTACTTAATGCATTATGGATCTTTCAAATTCATTTGAGACAACAGAATGCTGTATAGGTGGGGAGCCACCACTCTAAAAAAAGAAAAGGTGGATAAATGGAAACTTTAAGTCAAGTATTATTAGACAGGAGAAGAAAAAAATGTGAAGCTATGTTACAAACATTTCAATAACTTTGAAACATCCACCTTGCATACAACACACAATTTCCAGATTGAAAGGAGGTCATGTGACATATCAAACAGATAGAGAACTGCACAAGAAAAACAATGGTGTCTTCCATTTGAGCATAACTTTATTTAGTGTCAGCTTATGTCACATTTTATACTGAACTAGATCAATGCTGGTGATAAAACATAAAAAACTACAGGATGTACTTGACATGCCATCCAGAATGTTGTATGGTTACTGTTATCCACTTCACCCAGTCCTTACATACTAGAACATCAGCACCATCATCAACAGTCTGCTTCCTGTTGTGTGCACAAGGCTTCACATACACAATTAGCTTCACACGTTTTCCCAGATAGTAATCTAGTTATTGCACCAACACATTTCCTAGCAAACTACACCAGCCAGCCTACTGTTAGAGCTGGAATAATGCTGAGGCAGTATGGTACACTACACTGGCGCTGCACATTGGGGCCAGAGTTACTTCATGCTGCCCCACTCACACTGTGCCACCTCGGGCTCCACACTAGCAGTCATAACAAGTAAATTTGTCTTCAGCTGCTGTCTATGCTGAGAACTAGTGTATACCAGCTATCAACCAACTGTGGGTCACCCAGCCTCATCTGAAACTAAATGTCACCTCCACTTGGAGCCTGTCTGTGGTCTGCTCATAGGCCTGATGTTCCCAGTGTCTGACCAGGTGCCATTCTACTGGGCTCTCGTCCAGGCTGACATCAGTGGACCTTTGGGTGCCTCCAAGGAGAACTGGATTCTCCATTTGTGTATGGGCATGCCTCACATCTGACCTAATGCCACTAGTTGTTGGTGTCGAGTGCTTATGCATCTCACTTTTGTAGGAATGCCTAATACAGCCACGCCCCACAGGCCACTAGTGCTGTGACTGTCAGCAATGCTGTGGGTCAGCATACAGCTTCATCATCACAGTATGGTGAGTGAGGATAAACTTTTCTCTTCCTTTTCATCTCTGAGAGTTGTAATCACAGAACACATAGCCTGGAAAAATGCTTTTAAAATGCAGATCATGAAAGTTGACTCAGGTATATAGTTGAGTGAATTTAGAGGAAACACCAAAGATATGTATCCAGGCATGCACCCAGTTAGGTGTACACAATGTAATTTGCTGGGGCATAGTGTCCCCTGTAATCTCTTATCACTTGTAATTTGTTTTAAATATAGAATGCCTGGGCATTATGACAGGGAATGCAATGAGTCAGTAAGTGTGTGTGTGTGTGTGTGTGTGTGTGTTTGTGTGTGTGTGTGTTGTTGTTGTTGTTGGTGGAAAGATTAAGTCATGCTGGAAAAGTTTCAGAGTGGTATTAATTTAAATGTTTCCCTATGTTTGTCCTGTTATACACTGAGGTGACAAAAAGCCATCTGATACTGATATGCACATATACGGCTGGTGGTGGTATCATATACACAAGGTATGAAAGGTCAGTTGTGATTTGTACTCAGGTGGTTCACGTTAAAACGTGTCCAATGTGATTATGGCTGCATGACAGGAATTAACAGACTCTGAATGCAAAATGGTAGTCGGAGCTAGACACATGGGGCATTCCATTTTGGAACTCATTAGGGAATTCAGTATTCCAGTATCCAGAGCGTCAAGAGTGTGCTGAGAATACTAAATTTCAGCCATTACTGCCCACCACAGAGAATGCAGTGGTCGAAGACCTTCAGTTAATGACAAACAACAACGCCGCTTGTATACAGTTGTCAGTGCTAACAGACAAGCAGAACTGTATGAAATAAACACAGAAATCAATGTGGGAGGCATGATTAATGTATTCGTTATGACAGGGTGGTGAAATTTGGGATTAGTAGGTTTCAGATGACCGATCCAAGTGACTTTGCTAACAGCACGACATCACCTGTAGTGCCCTCCCTTGGCTCCTGACTATATTGGTAGGACCCTAGGTGGCTTGGTCAGATGAGTCCCATTTCAGTTGGTAACAGCTGATGGTAGGGTTCGAGTGTGGTACAGACCCCACAAATTCATGGATCCAAGTTATCAACAAGGCACTGTGCAAGCTGGTGATGGCTGTATAATGGTGGGCTATGTTCACATAAAATTGACTGGGTCCTCTGTTACAACTACACTGATCAATGACTGTAAATTTTTATTTTTGGCTACATGAAGACCATTTGCAGCCATTCATGGACTTTCCAAACAATGATGGAATTTTTATGGATGACAGTGCACCATGTTATCAGGCCACAGTTGTGAACAATTGGTTTGAAGAATATCCAAGACAATTTGAGTGAATGATTTGGCCACCCAGATTGCCCAACATGGGACATAATCAAGAGGTCAGTTTATGCACAAAATCTTGCACTGGCAACACTTTCGATATTATGGATGGCTATAGAGACATCATGGCTCATCATTTCTGAAGAGTACTTGCAGTGACTTGTGGAGTCCACACTACATCGAGTTGCTGCACTATACCAGGCAAAACGAGGTCTGACATGATATTAGGAGATATTCCATGATTTTTATCACCTCAGTGTATTATATTCTAGTCATAAGCTTTACAATAAATATATTAGTGGAATAGGTAGTTATCATTCCAGAACAGGTTCCGTCATCGCTGGATCAAGTGAATCAAATGAGCCCATATAATATTTGGACTTCCATAGGCAATTAGACACTTTGAAAGAGAACAGATCATTGTTCAGTTTGTCAGTACCAATCCTACATGGAAATACTGTTAGCATAGTCATTCCTTTTTTGGGTAAGGCAGAAGAGGATCTATTGGAGTTTGTGGAAATTTGATGAAAGTTGTGAAGTTGTGTTGTTGGGCAGAGGGACTACTGTTACATATGGCAGAACTATGTTTGGTAGCAGATACAAAAACATACAAAATGTGCCATGAAGACTTAACAAATGCCAAATCATTTGAAGTGCTGAGAAACTGCTGTTAAATGGCGTGATGCAAAGACAGGGCAAATCCATCAAAAGTTTTGTGAACAGAATAAGGAAACTCAATATTAATACCTATGAGTTAATCAACAAAGATGAGATGAACAGGGTCTTCCTGCACAAAGCAGAGCAAAAGGTGCTAGACACATTGTTGTGGGGATTACCACCTGATGTATTGAGAAAAGTATCTGCAGAATTTCTGAATAATTTAGCTGGAGCCATAGGGATGGCAACAGTTTTAGAAGACATAGACATGATAACCCAAGTTAGGGACAGAAGTACTTTTACCCCTGACATAAGATATTCCTGTTGTGGACCTTTGGGCCATAGACACCAAGATTGCCAACAGCCATAGTGTAGAAAATGCGGCAAAACACGGAATCAGGAATGAGATTGTAGGCAGGATAAGAAGGAACAGAGTGGAAGCACCCAAACTTCAAACAGTTATGGTGACCCCAGGCCTGCTTAGAGGCATTCCCAGTGAATTTTAGCATAACTGAAAAATACTGAGAGGCATAATTTTTCTTAATTAGCTAAGCAGATGGAGGGGGAATAGAGGTTTTTATTGGACACAGGTGTGCACATATCTGTGGCTAGTTTGGACCTTACAGGAAAGAGGCAGTTAAATCCACCATGGTATAAGTTACGTGGAGTAGGGTGTAATGCTGTGCATTCACTTGGTTCAGCAATATTAAGTTTCCATGTGGGAGCAAAAAATTTCTGTGAATGTGTGGAAATTTTGTGTTGTGAGGCTGATGATTACTGCCTGACCTTAAGGTTGGATTTCCAATATAAGCATCATGCTAAAATCGATCTTGGACAATGTGTATTGGAACTTGGTGGAACATTGTTTCATCTGGGGAAAACTGTTACTGTGATTCTACCACAAGGCTCATTGCTCATGAAAGGTGAACCAATTGTGTTCAAGACTGCTAACAATAAGAAGGCTCTCATAAGTCAGGAAGTTATCAGAGTGCTGAATGGGACTGTGGGTTGATGTTGACAACCTCATACTCCCAAAAGAGGAAAATGAAGTCATTCATCACCCTGCATCAAGTATTTGAAATGACCTCACTAGTAAATGTTGAGCTTCTGATGCAGACAATGATCATATGTCTGTCCTTTTTGGTGTGCACCACTTTCGCTACCACCAGTGGTACCAGTTCCAAAAACTATGCACACATTGTTTTATGTGTTAAGGCCACAGAATTGATAGTCTATTGAGATTTTTTGGGTTTATTAAATTTATTTTGGGTGTATTTCATGTCATGTATCATGCTAATGAGAATATGTTAAGTAGATGTTGTACAAATGATGATTTATTTATATTTATGCATATTTTGGTAGGGAATATCAAATCTCTTGGAGTAAAAGGGTGGTAATGCCACTGTATGGTTACAGATGGACTGTCAAGTGCTGTCTAATAGGTACATTGTTAATTTAGAGGTTATAATGTGTGTGGGCAAAGTATCTTCATGTTATAGGTTTATGAAGGACTGTAACTGGTTTTTTTTTTTTTTTTTTTACATGGAACATTGTGATTGGAAGTAATGCACAGTTGACATGTAGTGCATCATTGTAGAGATTGGGACAGCTGAACTGTTTTTGTGTGGTGATCCATTCAGGATGGTGCAGACTCAAACATAAACATGTGAACAGAGTTGTTTCTCAGAGCAGAAGGGTGCCCACAGGACGTCCTTGCACCACAACTTAATTTACAGAGGGCAGGTGCACACTGGGTATACTCAGCATATAATCCAGTGGTTTTATCATTAATTGCCATGAGAAAAGGCAATTTAATGGTACAGAGCATTTAGAGCTATGACTGAGCGAGGTGGCGCAGTGGTTAGACACTGGACTCGCATTCGGGAGGACGACGGTTCAATCCCACGTCCGGCTACCCTGATTTAGGTTTTCCGTGATTTCCCTAAATTGCTCCAGGCAAATGCCGGGATGGTTCCTTTCAAAGGGCATGGCCGACTTCCTTCCCCGTCCTTCCCTAAACCGATGAGACCGATGACCTCGCTGTCTGGTCTCCTTCCCCAAACAACCCCCAACTTAGAGCTATGAGGCAACAGGCTCCTACTAGATGGTAGGAAGTTGGAGATTTTGGAGCCAACTTTATAGGCAGCTGTAGTCAGCACCACAGTTCTGAACCTAACACATTTGCTATCGTACTTGCCTGATAAACTTTGGCATATTACTAACTAAGAATTTGACCTACTTAACTGATATCTTGAATACCACTCTACACAGTTCTCTGGACAATCTTATAGCACCATATAATGGATGCATTAGCACTGAACAGTACCACAGTAGATACCACCACAAAATCATGGCGATCAGGATCTCATCTTCGAGTACCATCTCTGTTCTGATTCTTACTTGTGCAGCTTGCATCAAGCTACAGCAGAAAACCACCCACTCGCCCTGACTCCCAGACCAGTGCATACCAACTAAGTGGGTCACCCCTACACTTAAACTAGTCTTAATACAGGTTGATTATAATTAAAGTTAAAGTTTCAAAACGCTGTAGAAATAACATCACTGATCAGAATGGTGTCAAATTACAACACAATATCATTGGAGAAGGAGGGAAACGTATGGCAGAAGAAAAAAAAAGTAGTGTGAAAATTGATCAATAGATGGTGCTGTATGTGTCAGAATATGTAAGTGAAAACAACTGTCATGTGCACGACCCATTGAAGATGGTATAGACATGCCGGCTACACGGGTTTTCCTCCTTTTGCATCTGTGATGTTTGCCAGTCTCAATGCAGGATCACGCTCTGCTTCTAAAGCTGTATCACAAGAATAGTGACTGCAGATGTCACTCTGCAGAAGTTTCAGACACTGAAGGGTTTGAAAAAAGGCATTGGTCTGATGAGTGCTGTGGATCTGGAGAAAATGATTCGGAAATTCGAAAAGATGGGTTCTTTTGGTGTGCAACCTGGTAAAGGGAGAAAACAAATTGATTCAATGTCAGTGAAAGCAGTCGCCACAGGAATATAGGAGGAGATGAGTGGTGGTGTGCAAATTTGTATTGCATGGAGAATTGCCCAAACATTGGACATACCAGTGAGCACGGTGAGTAAAATATTATGAAACATGCTTCTTTGCTATCCATTCAAAATTACCCATGTCTACAAGTTGTTTCCTGTTGACTTGCCAGCAAGAGAGACCTTTGCCTTAGAATTTCTTGCTCACATGGAAGTGGACAATGATTGGCTGTGGAAGATTTTGTGGACAGATGAAGCCCACTTCCATCTGACAGGAGATGTCAATGGGCAACAGAAAATCCATACACAAATCAACCAGTACCACTTCATCCTGAAAAGGTCATTGTGTGGTGTAGGTTTACAGCATCATTTATCATAGAGCTATATTTTTTTGAAGAGACAGGTGCTTCTGGTCCTGTTACCTGTACCATCAGTGGTAAGCGCTCAGAGTGTCTCTTGCGCAACCGTGTCATTCCATCTCTCCAACACCATGGATGTGTGGATGGAATAATTTTTATGCAAGATGGCGTACTGCTGCACATTGTGAATCCAGTTAAGCAGCTACTGAAGTGCCATTTCGAAAATGCTAGACTTATCAGTCATCATTACAGTCTGGCCGTCCCGATCACGTGGTCCATGTGACTTCTGGCTGTGCAGCTATCTGAATGATGTTGTGTTCGGTATTCCGAATGCAAACTTAGCTGCATTGAAGGCACACATTGTGTAACACTTTCTGAACATGACCCTGGAAACACTTTCCTCAGTTGTGGAACATGCTATTTCTCGATTTCAACTTGTTGCAGAAAATGGTGGACAGCATATTGAACATGTTTTGCAACAGTCGCATGGATATTAATAATCCGATTTCATTTTGATTGATGCTATTTATGTGGTTTTTGGCCTCAGAACAATTAAAAACCAATGCGATTGACACTTTCTGTGCGGGTTTTGGCCTCAGGACAATTAAAAACTGATGTGAGTGATGCTTTTTATGAGGTTTTTGATCTCAGGACAATTGAAAACCGATTTTTCCCATCCAATGTGATATGACCTGCACATCCAGGCACACTAAGTAGTACAGTTTGTTTAACATCATACGTATGCCTTAGGCACTGTTGTATGATTCATTTGTCGTCTATACTCAACCACTATTAAATTATGATGCTTACAGCGTCATCTGTTGTTACATTTTGTAACTATTTAGTTTTCTTCTCCTGCCATACATGTCCCCCCCCCCCCCCCCCCTCCCCATCGATAATATTCAATTGCAATTTGACATCATTCTGACCAATGGTGTTATTTCTACAGTGCTTTGAAAGTTTATCTTTAATTATAATCACCCTATACAATAAATACACCGGCCACTGTATATTGTGAGCTGGACTGGACTAGTGGAATGACAGTAAGTGTGAAAAATGTAAATTGTAGTAGGAAGAAAAATGTAAAAATATACAATGTAACATCTAAGTAATTCACAGATTTGGCAAAAACCTAAGATTCAGTGAAATGAATCTTCTAAAGAGGGGACGAATGCTTCACAGGCAGCCAGCTGGTTTCCCTGGCCTTGCGTTGTGAGGCTAGGAAGGCCAGCTGGCTGCCTGTGAGATTCCACTGTTGGGGCCAGAATAACACTGAGGTAGCATGGTGTAAGATACCAACCATATGCAGTGGCAAGGGTGTTACCTTGGGCACCATTTTGGTAACATAATCTCACAGGTTTTGCTCCTCTTCTATCTCCTACTATTGTCTTTAAATTTCTGTTTATCAATCTATTTTTGTTTTAACAGAGTGGTTACACATCTATAGACACCCTGTACATTCAGTTAATTACAGAAATAATTTCTAATAGGGCATATCAGAAAATTTCTTAGAAACACTATTATTACCAGCTCAGTTACCAAAGAGAACTATGGAGTCATTTATACTTGCAGGAATGCTTTAAAAGCATATCATGAAAATTGCTTAAGGATGAGTTATGAGCCACAATAAAGATTCTGCAGGAAAACGTTGTTTGCCACCTTTAGCTATTTAAAATATTTGAAGTGAACATTTTCGTATTTCATTATTCAGTTACACACAGTCAAAATTGGCATGTGGTCACTACCAGGTTCTTCAAAAAGCAGAGCTCTTCTTCAACTGACAGCTATTGGAATAGTGCTAAAACTGAAATGAATGTTCAATGAAATTATATAGTGTCGGAGACTTTTTCAAGTCTCAAACATAATAAATTTGTCGCTTCAGTCTGCATATATACATTGCAGATGTTTAACACTTGAAAAGATCATTGAGTCATATTCTTTCATTTGACTAAAACACTTATGGCTATGTTTTGGACATGATCCCCGATTTTTTTTTCAATGCTGAGATGCTATTCTAGAACATGGAGAGCCTCATTAATTCTGTTTGTGTGTAAGAGGGAATTTACAGTAGACTGGGGTGGCAGTGAGAAATTGGATTGAGGAGGGAGGCATGACAGGGTAATCAGTGTTGTTGTGTGAACTGCTATGCCAAGGTGGCTTAGTGGCTACTGCAAATGCCCAGTAACCAGGGAACCCAGGTTTGATTCCTGGCCTTGGTACAAATCTTCATTCACTGCCTCAGTCTATATACATAAAGCTATATCTTTATGGGACCAGTAAAGTATGTGAAGTTATGTCATTTCATTTGTACAAGTGCCTGTACCTCAGTTTCACACTGGATCCCCCATGTACATTCAATGCTGAGATACTATCTCAGAACATGGAGACCCTCAGCAGTTCTGTTCATGTGTAAGGGGGAATTTACAGTAGACTGGGCAGGAGTGAGAATTTGGATAGAGGAAAGAGATAGTCTGTACATTTGTGTGAACCGCTGGGCTGAGATGCCTTAGTGACTAACACCACTGCCTAGTAAGCACGAGACCTGGGGATCGATCCCCAGCCTTGGTACAAACCTTCACTCATCATTTCAGTCTATACACATATGTATCTGTATGAGACCAGTGAAGTCTATGAAGTTGTGTTATTTAATTTATTATTGTTTTGATAGCATAAAATGAGATGAATGTTGCTATTTTTATTTACTGCATTATAATGGTGCCACAGCTGTGTTGCAGAGAATATTCAATTTATTTCAATCAAATTGTGTACCTAGGAAGTATCACTTCAGTTGTGTGACTGGATCTATGATTTCCTCCCAGAAAGATTATAGCACATAGTAATCAACAAAAAATCATTGAGCAAAATCGAAGTTACATCCAGCACTCCCCAAGGAAGCGTTATGGGCCCTCTGCTGTTCCATACCGACATAAATGATTTAGGAGATAATCTGAGCAGTTCTCTCAGATTATTTGCAGATGATTCTGCATTTGCCATTGAGTAAAGTCATTAGAAGATCAAAACCAATTGCAAAATGACTTAGACATGATATCAGAATGGTGCAAAAAGTGATAGTTGTCTCTCAATAAGGAAAAGTGTGAGGTCATCCACATGAGTACAAAAAGAAATCCATTATATTTTGATTCCATGATAAATCACATGAATCTAAAAGTTGTAAATTTGACAAAATACCTAGGAATTACAATCAATAACAACTTAAGCTGGAATGATCACACAGATAATGTTGTGCGGAATGCAAACTAAAGAATACATTTTATTGGCAGAACACTTAGAATATACAACAAGTCTACTACTGAGACTGCCTACACTATGAATGTTCATTTTATGCTAGAGTATTGCTCTGCTGTGTGGGATCCTTGCCAGATAAGATTGATGGAAGACACTGACATGGACAGCAATATTTTAAGTACCCATGCACCACAAATTTATCATCATATCATATATAATTCCCACCATCTTTATCATGGTCAACTGACCTGTCCTAGAATGGCTTTTCACCATGCAAGGAAAAATGAGATGCATTTTCAACAATATGTTGCTTGCCTGCCAGCATAAGATTATACCAGTGTTTGTCTTTTGTCTGAGATTTCATCATATTTATTGTGACAAGAGAAATGACAATGCTTTATTTGATACAGAATGCCCATCAAATGTGGAATAGTCATTACATATAATTGATGCGAGAGCATCTTGTTTTACATTACAGGTAAGTAATGTCAAACAATTACTATTTTTCTCACTTTTTTTATAGAAGGTAGTTACATTATATTGGGTTGGTGCACAAGTTTGTGGCATTTTTGTTGTGCATGTTGGTATTCTGGTTGTTGTGGGTTTATTTATTGAGTCTCTTCCCCCCCCCCCCCCCCCCCATTGTCATCTTGATATAGTGAGTGGAGTTGTGAATGCTAGAAAATGGAGTGCCAAGTGGAGAATTCAGAACATTTTTGACATATCCTTCTGTTTGAGCAGTGTAGACAGCCAGAAACATTTTCATCATGTATGGGGATAATACCATTGGACAGAACATGACAAGAAAATGGTTTTCTCATTTTGAGGAGTATTGTATTAACATTAGTGACTATCCACATTCAGGAAGACCTTTGGGATTTGATGAAGACCATTTAAACTCATTAGTCCACAATGATCCACATCACTGTGTTCAGGAACTGGCAAATGCAATAAACTGTGATCATTCCACCAACATGTGGCATTTTCATGCAATGGAAAGATTCAAAAATTCGGTTTGTGGTTAGTGCATGCTCTAAGCCAAAATCACAAAAACAAGTGGGTGTTCATACATGCATCAATTGGATTGTAAACAACACTGACCATTCCTATCCTGTATCATTACTGGTGATAAGAATTGATTATGCTAAAATAAGGAAAAGAACACTTCCCATAAAAAGACCCATGTGTACCCACAAAAGAATTTTGAGCATCTGATGGAACAGCGGTTGTGTGATATACTGTGAATTGCTTCCCCCTCGTGTAACCATCACTACTGGGTTGGGAAGTCATACTGCACCCATCTTATTCACCTGATCTTGTGCCCTCAGATTTCCATGTTTTCCACTCTCTTTGGAAGAAGCATCAAGGAATTTCCTTGCCAGATGGAAACATGCTCCAAACATGGCTCAATGTGTTCTTCACCCCAAATCATGTGATTTCTAGTGATCGAATGAAAAGATTGCCCTAGAGTTGGCAGGTTGTTGTAAATAGTGAATGAGAATATATTATTGATGACTCAAGTCTCTATTGTATTTATCTGTCGTGTTTATTAAACTTATGGAAAAAGACTACGAACTTCTGCATGAACCCAGTAGATGCACAGTAGAGTATATAGGATTCACCCATAGCTTTGGGCCACAGTGGTAGTGTAGATGTATTTCTTTCAGTGTTATTTTGATTTAATACGCGTAATGATCTTCACTAAAAATTATGTTTTGAAATGGTGTGGTTTGTTTGTAACAATGCAGCACATAAAAAGACAAAATTTCTGAACTACACATACTCCTGCATGAAAATTACATCTTATCTTTTATACAAGGGGTGTTCAATAAGTAAAACAACACTTTTTTTTCTTAAAGCAGGTGGATTTTATTCAGGATTTCAATATACCATAATATCCCCACTCGTTTGGCTACAAAACCCTATTTTTCAACATAATCTCCACTCAATACAATGGCCTTATGCCACCTTACGGGAGGGCCTGTATGCCCACATGGTACCACTCTACTGGTCGGCATCAGAGCTAACATCTTGCTGAATCAGTAACCTCACAATCATCCACATACTGCTTTCTGCAGAGTGCATTCTTCATTGGGCTGAACTGATGGGAATTGAGAGTTGCGAGATTGGGGCTGTAGGCTGGATGATGATGAACACTCAACTGGAGTTTTGTGAGCAGGACCAACAGAGATGTCCTGTGGAACAGTGAGGTGTTAGAGTGTGATCTGTCAGTCACCTCAAATGAGAGTGTTCACATGTTCCAACATAGCAGGAGCTACAGCTGTATGTAGCCAGCTGGCATATGGGAGATCTGACAGCTTTGTGCCACCCTATTGTGATGACGACAGATAACTTGCCCAACATCTCACCATGCTGTAGTTTTCTGATAGGTCTCCACAAACATCCTGCAACTGACTATAAATATCTGCAATACTCAGTTTTCCCACAAAAAGAAACTCGATGACATCCCTCTGTTTCGAATGCACCATCATAATAGACACCATTTTGAAAGCTATGTACAGCATCGCCACCTGTTGGGACTTCATGAAACTATAGGGGCTGAAGTAGAAATATTCCACAATGTCCCACAGCAAATTCTGCATTTTTTTAACCAAATTGGCTGAGAAAAATGTGTTGTATTACTAATTTAACTCCCCTCATAGATCAAATCCCGTAATATGTGGGGTGATTTAAGAGAAAATTCTCTAGAGGATGAAGAACAAATAAGGTCTAACGATGATATGCTCACAAACACACAGTCACCATGTTAGAGGTCACTTTATTCATACCATGCTCAATTGACAATCTTGTGCAATGTGACCTAGAGGAGGTATTCAAAGTGACTCACACCTTAAGATATTTACACACTTACTTAAATATACATCAGCCTGTATCTTAATTGTGTTACAGGCTTCGTGTGAGCATGGTTCCATTGTCATTGCATTTCAAATGGGCCCCAGATCCACAACATCTTTAACATAAAGATCTATCAAGTTAGATATCAATAGTATTCCACCCAGAGTCCATTGGAAACACGGTGATGTGCAAATCTACTATGAGTAGCAACAATTTCAGCTCATTTCTAAAGGCAATTGCCAGCCACACCATACATTATTTGCTGTAAGTTGCCAACACTGCAAAACTTATAGGGGAATTTCCTAATGTTTTTTGAAGTAGTTGTAATAGCCTGATTAATTAGAATATGTTTCTATTAATTACCAATTAGAAAGTAATTAATGGAAACCTTATTTTGTTTGTAAGTCTGCACTTACAGTCATTCATTTCTTTTACTGTGTATTTACTCTTCTTACACTACTTTTGATATGAGCCATCTAGCATGAAGGTTGCTTTCTTCTTGGTGGACTATTGTTGTTTAATGTGATGTAATTTCATGATTCAGAATCAGAACCAGAATTTTATTGTCTCATAACATACAAGTTAAATCATTGATTTTATGTACAGGAGACTCGTTAGTTCTTTACTGTCATGGTTTCGTTTGCTAGTTGCTGTGGACCAATAGGCTACAATACTACTGTTTAACAACAATAGAAGATGTTAAGAAAGTGAGATACAGTTTTACTAGTGATTGCAAAATTGGCTGACAGGAAAACAACACACACTGAAGAATAAGGCAGGCTTATTTGTTTTCTTTTATATATGCTACCAAATAAAAGAAAAATCAAGTAGGTTCTATGTGCAACATACGTAACAATGTAGGTATGAACCATCAGTGGTTGATCTGAAAATAAAATGTTATCATTAAGTTTCATTTACTTGTGAATAAATTACAGATTTATTTGTCACTGAGTTACCAGGGGTGAGATTGGCTTTTTGAAACAACGCATCCAGTGGTATACAAGTGGGTGCCAGGCTTTGCACCATGCAGCCATCCATCCTGGTGAACCCTCATTTATAAAAATGTGGCAAAAATTATGTCTAGTGATACACTAAACCATTAAAAATAGCTTGAGGTTACCCAATAACTCCATAGCTTAACGGCTAAGGCTCATTATGTGTTCAATACTTACAAAAGGGTTATTTTTTAAAAATCCTTATCAACTTGATTGTGGTCTTTATTTTTAATCATTTCACTTGGTGTTAAATGATTTCTTTTCCAAAATTTCATTTCTGATTCTTGCGTGCCTCATAACTTTATTATTTTACACAAATTTAATGAAGTGAATTTGTATAAAAATGTGACTGCAGTAAGGTAGCATTTATATTTTGCAATGCTGTGAAAAGAATTTACATTTTATATATTTGTATGATGATAACTGTCTAAGAAAAATGTACATATCATTTTGGGACCAAGGGCTTCTTTTCTGCATCTGATATGGGCCCCACACTGGCTTAATCTGGCAGTTATCTCAAGCAGAAGTAAAGAATAATGAAATATGCTGATTGGGTTGGATATGCAGTTTAGACATTTTACTGTCCAAATGATGCACTGTCAAGGTGCCTTCCTACAGTAACATGAAACTTCACATGAGCTCAACCAACTAGCAGCTACATGAACCTTTGCATCACCAACAGCACTTCTTTCAGCAAAGAAGGAAATATGTCCATTAGTCAGGGAATATAAAAGTAACATGTGATGAAATATAATATGGAGCTTAAGCTAGCCACAAGTGAAAGAACATCAATGAATTATCCTTAGACTTGAACATCAATTAATTATCCTTAGACTTGAAGGTTACTGGTAATGAGCCTTGACTTAACAGTGTAAAAAGTAACATGCATAACAGTATTTATCACCAATGGATTCTCCTTTATACTTTAAAATAACAGATAATATTGAAAAGTGAGTTGTGATGCATAAACCTGACAGTTAGATTTGCCTTTTGAATATATTTTGAACTTTACATAAGCACACACAATTACCTTTTTTGCATTTAAAGAATTACCACAAATTTATAGAAAGTTAATAGTTGTACTTTTTAATGCCTGTAATAAGCTTTGACTATACCAGAAGATGAATCATACCCACAGCACATGGTAATTTAGAAGGGTTTCACAGAAATAAGTACTGTATCATACCTGATAATTCTGTTCCTACACTCCAGGTCACATGTTGAGTAATGACAATTAGTCATGATGTTTGTAGTATTGTAGTAGTTGTGTGGAAAAGAAGAGAAAACAGATTGGAGAGAGTAAATTAGTAAAACAGTATTCCTCATATAGGGGAACATCAAAACATCAATTAGGACAATCCATTACACACTACATGTCTTAAAAAAATCCCATTGGGTGTTTGCTTTGTACAAAGTGCTAGCCAAAAATTTCTAGAATTTCGTAGCATAAATCATGAAACTTCCTGCACATCATAGTTCAGTCACCTTCAAATCAATTTTCCAATTGTTTAAGTCTGTGTATACAGAATATGACTTTAAGAAAGAAATATCAACTACATGGGGCTACATCAGGTGCCTATAGTGGACCAAGATTGGTAGTAACTTTATTCTTTTACAGGAAGCCATCCCTTACGTGATGATACGAACAGTTACTTTTTGATGCAGCATTTGATCTTTGTTTTTCCATCAGTCATTTGCACTGAAACATAAAGTAGATTTTCTCTGTGTGACAATCTAAGATAGTTGATTTGTTTCAAGATCTTAACATAAACCCATGATCTACTGGCAGTTATGGCTTTTTCCATGTTCGGAAATTATTTTATACAGGTCAGTACCAACCTAGACCTGATATTCCAATCTCATACAGTGTGCAGAAAGAATGAACACCTGTATCTTTCCGTACAAGCTCTGATTTTCTTATTTTATCACATTTTATTTTATCACATTTAAGTGCCTGGCAGAGGGTTCATCGAACCACCTTCACAATTCTCTATTATTCCAATCTCGTATAGCGAGCGGAAAGAATGAACACCTGTATCTTTCTGTACAAGCTCTGATTTTCTTATTTTATCATGGTGATTGTTTCTCCCTATGATATTTGCTTTTTGCTCACATTTTTCATTATTAGTTCTCTATAACCAACTGACATGTCTTGTTTGGAAGACTAACAAATTAACAAACATTATGGATAGTTTTCCTCTAGTCAGCACAATGAACTTGATTATCTAAAGGCTAGCTCACCAAACGTCTTTCATATGTTTCAGATGCACTTTTCTTCAGATTAAAGTATAAGTGTGTTTCAAATGAAGTCAAGACAGATGAAAAAAAAGTAAGTAAACTGTTTATTATTTCAAAAGTAACTGTTAATAAATTTATGGCACTCTGAGACTAGATCATCAGTGCCTTCACAGGTAAATGTTTGCAGTTGTGAAGGAACTTGCACTGCATCATGTGAAGCAAATCAAACATCATGAATGACTTTCTTAAAGGCTCTAAAATTATGGAAATCAGGTTGGCAGAGATCGGGTCTGTATGGAGTAAGTGCTTTCAAGCGAATCTTCTGCAGCATATTCAAAACGACCTTAGCAACACATGGGCAGGCATTATCCTGCAACAGAATGATGTCGTACATCAACAGTCCTGGATGTTTGGACTTGATGGCATGATTCAGTTTTTCCAAACACCAAGGAATGTTGATGGACGGCATCATTCTGTTGCAGGGTAATGCCTGCCCATGTGTTGCCAAAGTTGTTTCGAATACGCTCCAGAAGTTTGACTGGAAAGTACTTACCTTCATACAGTCCTGAACTCTCCCTGATATCTTCCCACCTGATTCACATATTTTTGAAGCCCAGTAGAAAGATACTCATGACCACTGATTTGCTTTGTATGAAGTAGTGCACATCTCGGTACAATCATGGTTCTGTACACAATTTCAAACATTTTCCTGTGAAGGCATTGACAGTCTTGCCTCACAGTGTGATACATGTATTAACAGTTAATGGTAATAACCTTGAAATAATAAACAGTTTACTTACTTTTCTTCCACGTGGCTCTTTTTTAATGAAAAATCTCCTGCTTCTTTAAATCTATAATTTCAAAATTTACAAAATTGGCCAAATTTGGAGTAATGAGATGTGCTAAAACTAATAAATGTGTGCCATCACAATGCAGTTGGTACTGCTACTTGAATGGTCAGACTATTCACATTCTTCTCAATTTTTGGTTGGCTCCTTGTACATAGCAATTCTTGTCTACTGCATCTCTGTATGTTGTTGCTCACTGCACTGTAGTGTCCATAACTAGGAGTGAATAGAAAGTGCTATAATATATGCATTCCAAGCATCCATTCATACTAGGAGGGGTAACTACGCCAATAAATAAAGCTCTACATTTTTCAGTTGGATACACTTTAACAAGAGGAAACGTTTCACAGCATATAATGCTACTTATAAATATAATAAACTTTTGAAAAGCACAGATAGTTTTAGAACATCTATTTCTTGCAGGATAATAGGGCAGAGAGAGTGTTGTACAAGTGTTATTTCAGTCCATGATAGATTACTGTTAAGATTTCTTTCTTAAATCATAAAGATATTACATATCTTTATATACTTACTTATTCAAATAACCCTTTATGAGAGTACAATAAATCAACTTCAGTTTTGATTATGTAGCTTTATTATATAAATTGCAAGAGTTTAAAATAAAGAGAACATAAACAGAAAGAGGACAAGTGCTGGCAGCTGTGGACGAGTGGTTCTAACTGCCTCAGTCCAGAACCATGCTGCTGCTACCGTCGCAGGTTCGAATCCTGCCTCAGGCATAGATGTGTGTGATGTCCTTAGGTTAAGTTAGGTTTAAGTAATTCTAAGTCTAGGGGACTGATGACCTCAGATGTGAAGTCCCATAGTGCTTATAGACATTTGAACCATTTTTAGAGGACAAGTTTTAGTACAGGTATGGCTCCATTGAGTCGTGATTTAAGAATTCATTGCAGTGGAAAGGAATCTTCCAGTCAGGGAGAGCTTCAGAAATTACAAATGAGAAATTATGGATCTGAATAAACAAATAACATTAAAAATAATACAGATAAAAATAGACACAGAGGGAATAAAAAAAGAAAAACAAGCAGAAGAAAATATAAGGAAGATATTACAGAAAAATGGTAACTGATATGCATGGTTAAAGCTGTACTGAGAAGACAGGAGCAGGAGGGGAGCGAATGTTACGTGAAGAAAATTTCAAACAGCAGAAAAAATATTATGTATTTTAAATGTAGAGAAGAGAAAACAAGTAATTACAGCAGCACCAGATTTCATCTATGGAGGCACACTACATCAGTGTCCAGAGGAGGAGTGGACTTTATTTCTGTTATCATGGACTACTAACTTTCCAAGTCTATCACTTTTCTGTCCATTCAGTAGTTGCAGAGAATTTATATGACTATCCAATGCAAAATGCTGTCTGATGGTACTACACATGCTGATATATAACACATAACAGTGTATAAAAAACATTGTTTATAGCAGAAAAAGGATCTTCCTCAACTGTTTTCCCATTACACATGCAAGTAAAGTATAACACATTTTGCATACTGCATAAGTATTAAAGCATATGTGTCCAGTTATGTAATTACCAGTATTCAATTTTCAGCTCAGCAAACTCATAAGTTAGTATAAATAACTTTTGCTTTTCATTGAACAAATGAAAAACATTGCAATCAAAAGAGTATGGTCTCAAATCACATTAGTTGCTACAATATTCTGATGTACAACACATAAATTTCTGCTGTAGTTAAATCTGCATAAACTGCCACGTGGAGGACACAGAAAAAGGCATCTCTGGAGTTGAAAAGCAGCTGAAGTAGTTGATAACAAGTAAGCTGCCAGCGTCAGATCAAACTGCAAATTCTGTTTTCAAAGAGTACTCTTTAGCATTGGCCTCTTACTGAACTTGAATTATCAAGAATGTCTCACTCAGTGGAAAGTCCAAAGTGATTGGAAAAAGCACAGGTGTGTTCTGTATATAAGAAGGGTAAAAGAATGAAGCCACACAGTCAAGACTAATAGTTTTACTGTTGGTTTGCCACAGAATTCTTGAGCATATCTAACTTCAAGTATAATAAATTCACCTAAGCCAGGAAAGCTTCTATCCACAAATCAACACAGATTTAGAAAACATCACTCAGTGAATGCAGATTGCCCTTTTTCACACAGTATCCTGCAAAGAATGGATGAAGGGAAGCAGGCAGCTCCTGTTATCCATGATTTCCTGACAGTGTTTGACACAGTGTCACACTGCAGACTCTTGACAAAGGTCTGAACATATGAAATGGACCCTCAAATATATGATTAGCCCAAAGACTCTTTAAGTAATAGAACCCAGTACATTGTCCTGGATGGTGAGTGCACATTGAAGACAAGGCCAGCATCAGAAGTGCCCCAGGGAAGTGTGGTATGGCAACTCTTGTTCTCTATACACATGAGCAAGCTGAAGGACAGGATGAGCAGTGATCTGCAACTGTTTGCTGATGGTGCTGTAGTGTAAGAGATAGTATCATCTTTAAATCACTGTAGGAGGATACAGGATTACTTAGGCAGAATTTATATTTAGTGTCATGAATGGGAGCTTGGTCTCAGTGAGCACAAAAAAAAATCCTGTAATGTTAGAATAAAACAGAGAGTAAAATACAGAATGTGTGAGTCCACTGACAACCTGCTCAGAAATACTACCTAAGATTAAAATTTTCTTCTTCTCTTTCTGCACCATTTTGAAGCTGTGTAGCTCTGGGAAGTACTTGCACCTACACGTTATCCTCCTAACTGTGTGACTGAGATAGGCAGTGGTTCCTGCAACCCACTAAAGCACAGTTTTTAATGAGGTTATTAATTCCTTGTTTGCCTATTCTGGCAAAAATTTAATAGCATTGTATATAATCTCACATTCCAGGTAGTAATGAATTTCCCTGCACCTGTGGTACATGAAGACTGTAGTGTCACACATTGTGGTGAAGAGATGGCAATGAGAACACTCAGTACATATGTTTCAGCAGATGAAAGTTATCTGATGTGGCCACCCCTTTAGAACGATGGAATGGACTCACCCACTGCTCATGATGTGTTTCTGCATTGGGGCCACATTATTTTGCATGACTTCTGGCAGAGGTAAAAAGAAGGAAAAATCTGGTACAGAATCAAAGGTGTAGTTATAAGAGTAGAAGGGCTTCAAAAGGAAACAGCAGTTAATAAGAGTGTGAGGCAGGTTTGTGGCCTACATTTGGCAAGCAGTCAAGGAAACCAAGGCATAATTTGCACGAGGAATTAAAGTACAAGGAGAAGAAATAAAAACTACAAAATGACATGTCTTCCTGTCAGATACTGCAAAGAACTTGGAAGAGCAGTTTGACAGAATGGGTAATTTCTTGAAAATATGTTGCAAGATTAAAGTAAAAGAATGAGTAATGGAATGTAGTCAAATCAAATCAGATTATGCTGAGGGGATTAGATTAGGAACTGAGACACTAAATGTAGTAGATGAGTTTCGCAATTTTGGCAGCAAAATAACTGAAAATGACATATAGAGAAGATATAAAGTGCATACTGGGTATAGTAAGGAAAGCATTTTGGGAAAAGGTAAATTTGCTAATGTTGAATATAAATTTAAGAGGTCTGAAGTATTTTCTCAAGATATTTGTCTAGAGTAAGTAAGAGTAAGTAAGGGACAGAGAGATACTGAATGAATGTATGAAGATTGGCACAAAATGAAGAAATCACGTAAATGGTCAGCACGTTGCTATTCTCTGCTGAGAAGCAGTGCTGTAACTATAAACCTGTAATGAGTAGAGTGTGGACAATAAACAGTTCAGACAAGAAGAGAATAAATGCTTTTGAAATATGGTGTTATAGATGAATGCTGAGAATTAGATAGGTAGATCATATTACTGATAAGAAGGAACTGAATAAAATTGGGGAGTTAAGAAATTTATGGCCTCAGTCGACTAAAAGAAGGAATCAGTTGATAGGACATATCCTGAGGCATCAAGGATTTGTCACTTTGGTAATGTAAGGAAGTGAGTGTGTGTTTGGGGGTGGGGGTTGGCAGGGGGCATCAACTGTAGTGGTAGACAATAGTTATGCAGAGATGGGGAGGCCTGCACACTATAAACTTGTGTGGAGAGCTGCCTCAAACCAGTCTTTGGACTGATCACTAACACTTGCTATGGCACAAAAGGGAGTCAGATATTCAGCCATAAAAATTTTTGACCATCTATGGAGCAATATTGAGAATTTACTGGATAATAACTTCAACACAAATTCAAATCATATCTGGTTGATAGCTCCTGCTTCATAGAAGAATTTCTGAATGTATAGTAGAATGATTTTCTGTGTATGTATTTTTAAAATTGGGACAGAGAGATACTGAATGAATGTATGAAGATTGGCACAAAATGAAGAAATCACGTAAATGGTCAGCACGTTGCTATTCTCTGCTGAGAAGCAGTGCTGTAACTATAAACCTGATTCATTCCATATCATTGCAGGACTGCACAGTGATCCATGAAATGTACAAATAACTAATTAACAATTAAACATCAACACTTAAATAGTCTTCTCATTCAGTAGATCAAGCAAGATTATGACAAGTATGAGCTAGGAAAGGTATTAATTCCATTCAAGGTAAAATGTAATTGAGATTCCATAAGAGCCTGATGACTCATTCATTTTTAGTAGTTTCAACCATCTTTCAATACTAGGTGTGTTATTCCAACATCATTAGCGATTTGTGTGACTGTGAGGGGTTCATACAGTGATTTGGTACTAGTATTCTCAAACATGTATCCATGTATATAGAATTTAATATTCCACAGTTCTGCTTCTTGCCTTCCATCTAAACATCAGAATATCTACGACAGACTGGATGGTTAATACATCTCTCTCTCTCTCTCTCTCTCTCTCTCTCTCTCTCTCTTTCTCTCTCTCTCTCTCTCTCACACACACACATACACACAGAGCTGCACTCTCTTAGTGCTGCTGTTCAAATTGGGTCAGTCTGGCCACAATACTTGGACAATCTAACTGTGTGTTTGTGAGTTCTTATTCTGTTAGTTTCAACAAATGATATATGTATGAAAGCTTTTCCATGAGTTCAGTCTTGTTTATGTGCTAGTGTCAATACTGAGCAGTAATTTGTTACCTTTTATCCTCCCATTGTTTGTATATCCCAAAGGATTTGCCAGTATCATTTAAAGTTTCCTTGGCATCTCTTTTTCACAACATTCTATGAATAGTAGTGGCCTACTATGAGGGAGTGCAGAAAAGCAGTGCTTCCAAATTTTGTATGTGAAAACTTTTTACTTCTTTTTAAATAAAACAGACATTATTAACATTCTACATCTTTATTCCTCATGTCCACTGTAGTATGTAACATGGTGGTGAGTTACCTGACAATATCCGTGCATGAGAAACAGCGTGCTGTAATCAAGTTGTGAATCTGAAGTGTTTATCCATACATGCAGCACCCTCTCCTTTAGCATGGAAATTCAATTCTACACATGAGTGCTATGACATTTGCAACAATCTGACACCTCGAATTCACAGTCATCAATCATCCTCCATACAATCCTGACTTGGCCCCTCCAATTTTAATTTTTTTCCAAAACTTAAAGTATACCTTTGAAAACTGCACGTTGACAGTGATGAAGTGGTGCAATTAGAGGTGAGGTTGTAGCTCTGTCAACAAAGTCAAATATTCTACAGCGCTGCTATCAACAAAATGCTCTCTAGTTGGGAAAAAATATGTTCATCACCAGGGTGACTTACATTGAGAAATGAATATGTAGATGTGAAGAATAAAAATGTAGAATGTCAATAATGTTTTTTATTTTAAAAGTTTCAACAGTTTTCACATAAAAATTTGGAGGAATTACTTTTCAGCAGACTCTCACATTAAACCTAGGGAGTTGTTTAATGTGTTTAACATCTTACTCTGAATAATTTTTATCTATAACATGACTGAAAATGTGTTAGAACTTTGACCACAGATCATCTACAATTGCCAGATTTCAACTATTTTTTTCAGGTTGTCTTTCAAGTTGAATTTATAAAAAGAGGAAACGAGTGCTAACATCGAATATTATCTGATTAAAAGTGTATGAGAACGTATTAGTGGACATAATTTGAGCTATGTTCACCCTTCACCTTTATAACAGCTTGAACTCTCCTGGAGACACTTTCAGCGACGTGTCTGAATGTCTGTGGCATTCTTCCTCAAGAACTGAAACCAGAGAATGTAGTGATGTTGGATGCTGGGGTCTGAAGTGAGTCAACATTCTGATTCATCCCAGAGATGTTCCATTGAGTTCAGCTTGGGACTCTGGGTGGGCCAGTTGATTTCAGGAATGTTATTGACCTTCAACTCACAGGTGCTGCTTTATGACTGGGTGCATTCTCATGCTGATACAGTAACTGACTCTGAATTGTTCCTCTACAGTATGCAGAACACAATGCAGTAAAATGTGTTCATATCCTTCTGCATTAAGCATCTGCTTAAGCAAAATACAGTGACCATAACCTAATGCCGGCCGGTGTGGCTGAGCGGTTCTAGGTGCTTCAGTCGGGGACTGCGTGACCGCTACGGTCGCAGGTTTGAATCCTGCCTCGGGCAAGGATGTCTGTGATGTCCTTACGTTAGTTAGGTTTATGTAGTTCTAAGTTCTAGGGGACTGATGACCACAGATGTTAAGTCCCATAGTGCTCAGTGCCATTTGAACCATAACCTAACAATGAAAATCATACCTTAACACCAACTCCTCCATACTTCACGGTTTGCACTAAACATGATGGCAGATAACAAACTATTCCATCAGATTGTCACAGGGTGTATTTGATCTCAAACCTATATTAATAATTTGTTTTTGACATGGCTTGTTTTCATTTAGGGACAATGGATTGTCATATAACTTAAAATATATTCAAGTATATTTTACATAATTGTACTCTGTCCCCAAAGTGGCTACCAGGCCAAGGCAACACCACTATTCTCAATTCTAGAGCACAAAACAATCAATCTCAGCTAAGCTCATCACAGAACTGTAAATCATTCTTGGCTCCAAACCTATAAAGATAAAACTCAGAACAACATTTTCTGACAAGGACTGAAGTTGGACAATAAATTGCTACAGGAGATTAATGAAATTGCTAAAACAAACTTACTTAAAAATTTAATTAAAAGTTATCTGTCAAGCAATACATTCTATTGAATGACTGCTTATGTAACACAGAGTAGGGGTTTGGTAAAAAAAAATGTAGCACAAATAAATAATAATAACAATAATAAAACATCTACCATTCCACATAACACTATATTTTCCTCTCTCTCTCTTTCTCTCTCTCTCTCTCTCTCTCTCGCTTTTTATATATACACTCCTGGAAATTGAAATAAGAACACCGTGAATTCATTGTCCCAGGAAGGGGAAACTTTATTGACACATTCCTGGGGTCAGATACATCACATGATCACACTGACAGAACCACAGGCACATAGACACAGGCAACAGAGCATGCACAATGTCGGCACTAGTACAGTGTGTATCCACCTTTCACAGCAATGCAGGGTGCTATTCTCCCATGGAGACGATCGTAGAGATGCTGGATGTAGTCCTGTGGAACGGCTTGCCATGCCATTTCCACCTGGCGCCTCAGTTGGACCAGCGTTCGTGCTGGACGTGCAGACCGCGTGAGACGACGCTTCATCCAGTCCCAAACATGCTCAATGGGGGACACATCCGGAGATCTTGCTGGCCAGGGTAGTTGACTTACACCTTCTAGAGCACGTTGGGTGGCACGGGATACATGCGGACGTGCATTGTCCTGTTGGAACAGCAAGTTCCCTTGCCGGTCTAGGAATGGTAGAACGATGGGTTCGATGACGGTTTGGATGTACCGTGCACTATTCAGTGTCCCCTCGACGATCACCAGTGGTGTACGGCCAGTGTAGGAGATCGCTCCCCACACCATGATGCCGGGTGTTGGCCCTGTGTGCCTCGGTCGTATGCAGTCCTGATTGTGGCGCTCACCTGCACGGCGCCAAACACGCATACGACCATCATTGGCACCAAGGCAGAAGCGACTCTCATCGCTGAAGACGACACGTCTCCATTCGTCCCTCCATTCACGCCTGTTGCGACACCACTGGAGGCGGGCTGCACGATGTTGGGGCGTGAGCAGAAGACGGCCTAACGGTGTGCAGGACCGTAGCCCAGCTTCATGGAGACGGTTGCGAATGGTCCTCGCCGATACCCCAGGAGCAACAGTGTCCCTAATTTGCTGGGAAGTGGCGGTGCGGTGCCCTACGGCACTGCGTAGGATCCTACGGTCTTGGCGTGCATCCGTGCGTCGCTACAGTCCGGTCCCAGGTCGACGGGCACGTGCACCTTCCGCTGACCACAGGCGACAACATCGATGTACTGTGGAGACCTCACGCCCCACGTGTTGAGCAATTCGGCGGTACGTCCACCCGGCCTCCCGCATGCCCACTATATGCCCTCGCTCAAAGTCCGTCAACTGCACACGCGGTTCACGTCCACGCTGTCGCGGCATGCTACCAGTGTTAAAGACTGCGATGGAGCTCCGTATGCCACGGCAAACTGGCTGACACTGACGGCGGCGGTGCACAAATGCTGCGCAGCTAGCGCCATTCAACGGCCAACACCGCGGTTCCTGGTGTGTCCGCTGTGCCGTGCGTGTGATCATTGCTTGTACAGCCCTCTCGCAGTGTCCGGAGCAAGTATGGTGGGTCTGACACACCGGTGTCAATGTGTTCTTTTTTCCATTTCCAATATATATATATATATATATATATATATATATATATATATATATATATATATAATAGAGGGAAACATTCCACATAGGAAAAATATATCTAAAAACAAAGATGATGTGACTTACCAAATGAAAGTGCTGGCAGGTCGACAGACACACAAACAAACACAAACATACACACAAAATTCAAGCTTTCGCAACAAACTGTTGCCTCATCAGGAAAGAGGGAAGGAGAGGGAAAGACGAAAGGATGTGGGTTTTAAGGGAGAGGGTAAGGAGTCATTCCAATCCCGGGAGCGGAAAGACTTACCTTAGGGGGAAAAAAGGACGGGTATACACTCGCACACACACACATATCCATCCACACATATACAGACACAAGCAGACATATTTAAAGACAAAGAGTTTGGGCAGAGATGTCAGTCGAGGCAGAAGTGCAGAGGCAAAGATGTTGTTGAATGACAGGTGAGGTATGAGTGGCGGCAACTTGAAATTAGCAGAGATTGAGGCCTGGTGGATAACGGGAAGAGAGGATATATTGAAGAGCAAGTTCCCATCTCCGGAGTTCGGATAGGTTGGTGTTAGTGGGAAGTATCCAGATAACCCGGACGGTGTAACACTGTGCCAAGATGTGCTGGCCGTGCACCAAGGCATGTTTAGCCACAGGGTGATCCTCATTACCAACAAACACTGTCTGTCTGTGTCCATTCATGCGAATAGACAGTTTGTTGCTGGTCATTCCCACATAGAATGCGTCACAGTGTAGGCAGGTCAGTTGGTAGATCACGTGGGTGCTTTCACACGTGGCTCTGCCTTTGATCGTGTACACCCTCCGGGTTACAGGACTGGAGTAGGTGGTGGTGGGAGGGTGCATGGGACAGGTTTTACACCGGGGGCAGTTACAAGGCTAGGAGCCAGAGGGTAGGGAAGGTGGTTTGGGGATTTCATAGGGATGAACTAAGAGGTTACGAAGGTTAGGTGGACCTTCGTAACCTCTTAGTTCATCCCTATGAAATCCCCAAACCACCTTCCCTACCCTCTGGCTCCTACCCTTGTAACTGCCCCCGGTGTAAAACCTGTCCCATGCACCCTCCCACCACCACCTACTCCAGTCCTGTAACCTGGAGGGTGTACACGATCAAAGGCAGAGCCACGTGTGAAAGCACCCACGTGATCTACCAACTGACCTGCCTACACTGTGACGCATTCTATGTGGGAATGACCAGCAACAAACTGTCCATTCGCATGAATGGACACAGGCAGACAGTGTTTGTTGGTAATGACGATCACCCTGTGGCTAAACATGCCTTGGTGCATGGCCAGCACATCTTGGCACAGTGTTACACCGTTCGGGTTATCTGGATACTTCCCACTAACACCAACCTATCCGAACTCCGGAGATGGGAACTTGCTCTTCAATATATCCTCTCTTCCCGTTATCCACCAGGCCTCAATCTCCGCTAATTTCAAGTTGCCGCCACTCATACCTCACCTGTCATTCAACAACATCTTTGCCTCTGCACTTCTGCCTCGACTGACATCTCTGCCCAAACTCTTTGTCTTTAAATACGTCTGCTTGTGTCTGTATATGTGTGGATGGATATGTGTGTGTGTGCGAGTGTATACCCGTCCTTTTTTCCCCCTAAGGTAGGTCTTTCCGCTCCCGGGATTGGAATGACTCCTTACCCTCTCCCTTAAAACCCACATCCTTTCGTCTTTCCCTCTCCTTCCCTCTTTCCTGATGAGGCAACAGTTTGTTGCGAAAGCTTGAATTTTGTGTGTATGTTTGTGTTTGTTTGTGTGTCTGTCGACCTGCCAGCACTTTCATTTGGTAAGTCACATCATCTTTGTTTTTTTTATATATATATATATATATATATATATATATATATATATATATATATATATATATATATATATATATATATATATATATACTTACTTCCAGAGCTATGTAACGCATAATACTAATATCTTATCCTCCATTTCAGCTCAACATATAACTTATTATTTGCTACACCTCTGCCTGTCTGTGTGTGTCCGCTTCTACATCCATGTTTACTGACAAAGTAATGCAAGTTCTCAGAAATAATGCAATGAGAAATTAAATTTAACTGTAATTGCTCATTTTAATTGTAGTTGCAATAATAAATGTTGGAGAACTGCCATCATATGAACATTAATACAAAATAAAATGATGAAATATGAGGGAAGTAACACTTGCATATAATGAAAACATAAAATGTAGCACAGTTCACAGTGTTTGTTGCAATCAAATTACAATAATGAGGAATAAACTGTGCCATGTAATGTCAAACATTTATATTAATATAAATTCACTGACATCTGGAATGATGTTATAGCATGATTTCCTCAACGTATGTAAAATCATGTTACAGAAACTGTAGTCTCTTGTTTCTCCATTTTCCCCAGAAACACTCAATTCAAGATCAGTATTCTTTAATAATTCATACTACCATTAATCTTCTCCACAACATTATCTGTTGGTATTTGCTTAAATCGTGGCTCATAATTTAATTCTTTGCATTATTTAAAGTTTTGAGAGATGAAATCTCATAAAAGATACAGGAGATTACACAAACAGCAACAGACTTTGAGACAACAGTCATGTCTGAGATATTGCTCTTGGTGAATGGAACAGTTTGGTGCAGAATAATGCTTAGATTTATTAGCTTTTATAATGGTTGTTTGAGTGATGATTACTGTGGTTGGGAACTAGAAGGAACTGCTACATTTTCCTGTATGAAGAGTTTGTTTTATGTTACTGTAATGTCTTGTTTCTCCAGTTTTCCCAGCTATCAAGTAACACAGCTTCTGGGATTTTCATGGATCACATCACAGTTGTAGCATGATTTCCTCAATGTATGTAAAATCATTTCTGTTAGATTCAAGTATCAAACACAACCACATTTTTTGAGCTATGATTGTAACATGAGAAATATGAGATACAGTGCAATGATTCAGTCATATCAGCAGCTGCACTATCCTGATTCCTCCCCTCATTATGGAGTACAGAAAACACTACTCAGAAATACAGTGCTATTCATCACACATCACAGGGTATAGAGATTAGCACTGGTATGTGAAACCACAGTTAGATACTCATGCTAAAACATTAGATTGACTAATTAATTGCAGGAAATGTTGGTACTCTCTAATGACACAGTAAGTGTGTCAAAAATACATGAGTAAATTAATCTCTATTGCCAGTATTATACATTTTATGGGTGTTGTTGTATATCCTGGTACAGGCACATTTATGAGTAATGTAATGGAAATGCCATCTCTAGTGAGAATTATGTCTTCTGGACATTAACCTGTAATTTTCCTTCAAATGAGACCCCATATACAGGGGAGAGTCTTGTACCTTGGTACATTTTACAGATTTTCACCTCTAGCCAGCCCTGTAATAGAAGTTTTATATATTTTCATATTTCATTCTTACATGATGGCATTCACTTTTTATGTCTGGAGTGTTTTCTGAAATTCCAAACTTACTCCAGAAAATTAACATTTTTCCAAATGTGAAAACATGTTCCAATGTACAACATGGTTATGTGCCTAGAAAAAATATTCTACTGAAATTTAAAGGCAGTGAAATTGAAAAAATCTTCTCAATACTGTATTTAATCATCTGTCTCTTACATTATTATTCTGCTACACACCAAATACTGGAAAGTGAAATCAAATTGATCACAAGTATTATCAAAAAACAGTTACAAGTTTAATACATTTTGAAATAGAAGCTATTGGAAACAAACACACATTTCTATTTTCAAGGCCGGTAACACTCTTAAGCTATTGAAGAAACTTAGTTAACTTGCAAATATCACATGCCCCATGTATTAAGTCACTCTGTTTCAAGATACAAGATGGTGAACAACGAATGAAGCAGGGCTTAACTGTCCGCATGTCATATAAATACTTGAAAAAATATACAGCATTTTATTTACCATAAAATTATGTATCTGAAAAATTTGCAATATATTCCTAATAGCCTTAATGTATAATACAGCACTTAAATGTGTACAATGAAAAATAGTTACAAATGCAGCGTACGATACAACCTCATGTCTAACAACAAAAAAAGACCAGTAGAAAATGGGTGAAACTGCTTATTGCAGTCTCTAGTGCGCATTCCTACATATGATTCTAAAATCTGAGCAAAAGACATCATGTGTTCCTAGGTACTACACTCTCCCCTATATAGCAACATTTCTTAAAAATGAATGATATGAATTTTATTGACAGACAATGTGCACCCATTACTTGCTTTCAACATCCCATCAGAGACACATACATACAGAAACACCCTGAACTTTACAGTCGCTGCTGAATTGTGCCAGAATGTTACAACTAACATTCCACATATGTAAGATAATTCTTCATTATGAAGATCTCTTCTTAGCTCTGCTGAGTATATCCTAGATGCTGTCACGAATGAGACAGATTAAGCTTCCAACATTCTCTGCATGTTGAAAGTGGTAGTTAAGTAATTGTGTGTTGCATTTATAATGCTATAATGAGGCATCAGTGACATAAGATAGTGGATGGTGCAGCTCACCATTATAACTTGTTTCCACATGTTAGTTACACAGCAATCAGAAATTTGTCAAGTATTGAAATATAATGTCCTTTCCTGCCAAGTCTATACTCTGTTTGCAAAACCAGCATTTATTATACCACCACTGGCCAGATGACCTTTGGAAGCTACTCTTAAGTGACAGATCATATTAATAACTGTAATTGTGCACCTGAAACCATTCAAAACAACTGCTATTTTGAACTTTACACACATGAACTAAAACATAATTGACATACTCAACAGCCATAAAAACACAAAAATAGGCTTCTTGGATTCCATATTGATCAAAGTTTGAGCTGGGATACACATACATATAAGTTATGCTCTGGATCACATGTGTGATTTATCTGCTGTGTAAGTTGAGAGGCCGTGTAAGTGAAAATCTGCTTCTCTATGCATACACTGCTTTCTTGAATTCCCTTGTGACATATGGAATTTTGCTACAGGCAAACTCACCTGGTTCTAAGACAGTATTTAAATAGCAACAATAGTCCATCAGATGCATTGCGGTACTCACACCACAAGACTCATGTAGGCACTACTTCAAGGTAATGAATATTATGACAGTACCTAGTTTATATATTTATAGGTACCTAATATACACGAAAGAAAACCTGGATAATTCTGACCTCAGGATGTCAATACACCATCTTAACACTAGACAAAGACATGCAATTGACAAGCCTCATGCCAGGCTAACAAAGATCCACAATAACTATAAATATCTTGGTGTCAAACATTTTAATGAACTACTTAAACATGCCTACTCAGTGCCCCTGAATAAATTCAAAAGTGTAATAACAAAGTGGGTAAAAAGCAATGCCTTCTATACAGTGAAATAATTGGAAGAATGTGTAATAGACGGTTTGGAGTTTTGAGATGAGACTATACTGAATTATAAATTGTAATATTTTATGAAGCTACTTTTGTGGTGGCATAATTCACTCTTTTCTGTGCCAAAGTGAGATTTAATCCAGAATAATGAAGATCATCCTTTCTGCTAGTGTTGTAGCTGTGCACTTCACTGTTATTTTTAAACTGGGATGGGTTATTAATAACAATTTTCATAAGTGAATATATGTATTGTGAAGGTACTGTGAATGTCCCAAGTTCCTTAAATAAATGTCTGCAATGTGAGCTTGGGTGGACTCCAGCTATTATTCTGATTACATGCTTTTGTGCAATGAATACTTTCTCTCTCAATGACAACTTGCCCCAAAATATGATGTCATATGAAAACAGTGAATGAAAATAGGCATAGTAGGCTCATTTACTGATATGTTTATCACTAAAATTTGCAATAACCATAATAGCATAAGTAGCTGAACCTAACTATTTCAACAAATCATCAATGTGTTTCTTCCAGTTCAATTTCTCACTAATGCACATACCCAGAAATTTTGAATATACTGCCTTCGCCACAGATTTCTGTTCATAGTCTATATTTATCAATGGTGTTATGTCATTAACTGTACAGAATTGTATAAACTGTGCCTTCTCAAAATTTAGTGAGAGTCCATTTGCTGAGAACCACTTAATAATTTTCTGAAAGATGTTATTTACAATTTCCTCAGCTGATTCTTGTTTGCTGGGTGTGATTACTATACTCATATTATCAGCAAAAAAGAACTAGCTTAGCATCTTCATGAATATAGAGTAGCAAGTCATTAATATATATTAAGAACAATAAGGGAGACCATTCCTGATACCTCCCCAGCTAGAGGACTCTGCCGATTTTTGCATTCTTCCACTTAGATATGAATTAAAGCATTTGAGCACTGTCCCACTCATACCACAATACTTAAGCTTGAATTTCATAATTCACACAATCAAAAGCCTTTGAGAGATCACAAAATATCCCAATGGGTGATGTTCAGTTATTCAATGCATTTAATATTTGATCAGTGAAAGCATATATGGCATTTTCTGTTGAAAAACCATTCTGAAAACCAAACTGATATTTTGTTAGTACATCATTTTTACAAATACATGCTGCTACTCTTGAATACATAGCATTATTGAGAATTTTGGATAAAGCTGTCAGAAGTGAGACTGGGCAATAATTGTTAGCATCAGACCTATCCCCTTTTTTATGCAGTGGTTTAACAGTAGTGTATTTCAGTCTATCTGGAAAAATGCCCTGTTTCAGTGTGCTACTACATATGTGGCTGAGAATCCTAATTATTTGTTGGGAACAAGCTTTTAGTACTCTTTTGGAAATGCCATCAATTCCATGTGAACTTTTACTTGTGAATGAATTTATTATTTGCCTAATTTCAGTAGGAGAGGTGGGTTGAATTTCAGTTTTATCAAAGTGCATAAGTATTGCCTCTTCCATATACTGCCTTCCATTTTATAATGTATAGATGGATCCTATTTTGTCTACAACACTTAAAAATGATTATTAGAAATGTTTTCTACATCTGACTCCTTGTTAACAAACTTTTCATTGAGTTTGGTAGAAATATGGTCTTCCTGTGCTCTTGGTCGTCCTGTTTCCTTTTTAACAATATTCCAAATTGTTTTAATTTTATTATTAGACGTGGTAACCTCAGACACAATGCATATACTTCTAGACTTTTTAATAAATTTTCTTAATATAGTGCAGTAGATTTTTATAATGTTTCACTGCTTCGGGATCATTATTCCTCCTAGCTATAGCATACATTTCCCTTTTCTGTGTACAAGATATTTTTATCCCTTTAGTAAGCCATGGCTTTTTACATGGTTTCTTACAATTATATTTCACTGTTTTCTTAGGAAAACTGTTTTCAAATATACCCACAAAGGTATCATGAAATAAGTTAAATTTTAAATTAGCATCAGGTTCCCTGTACACCTCATCCCAGTCTAACTCTTGCAAGCTATCCATAAAATTTTCAATTGTTAAATCATTAACTGAACGCATTATTTTGGAGGACTGTTTAACATTACTGTATGCAGCTATGTCATATACTGTAACTAGCTGTGTATCATGATCAGACAGCAAAAGTTTTTATTTGATTAAATTTATATGGGTCTATGAACACATTATCTATAAGTGTGCTGCTTTCCTGTGGAACCCAAATAGGAAAATCAGAAACTGACATAAAACTGAAAGAACCAAGCAATACTTCAAGGTCAAGCTTTCTGTTGAAGCCCCCACAAACAATAATTTGCTTCCCTCTGTCTGACAGACAGCATAACAAAGAATCAAAGTTTTTCAAAAATATTTGAAAATTTCCCAATTTCCAAATACATGGCTACAATTATAAACATGCCATTATTTAGTTTAAGCTCACACACACATGCTTCTATATGTTGCTCTACACAAAATTTTTTAGTTTCCAAATTTATCACACTATGATAGATTTTAACATATATGGCAACTCCTCCTCTCTGTATTTGGTTTGCAAAAAGTGATCAATTTGTGTTACAATATACTTTTCTGAAGTAGTTGCTTATGCAAAAGCCTCCTTGCAACATAATTAGGCAAGGATAATTGTAAAATAACTGTATTGCTGTAACTATAAAACATATGATGACACCAATTACATGTAAACATGTTCAAAGATGAATAAATATTCCACTGTATTCTAAATATTCTATTCAGTATGTGTTCTTATTTGTGTAAGTACTGTATTTTAATAACCCATAAACTGTACTATAATATGTCATGAAATTAAGTCATTCTATTCTTCCACTGATGTAAAATGTACATTCTTGACTTATTTCCACATCCCAGACCCAGCTCCACGGGTTACATAGAATATGAATTATGTAACATTATATGTGGATGTACAAAATCAGTTGTGTTTATCAGCAAAAAACAGAACATACATGCTTCAATTTGGCAAGTGAGACATTTGTTCACAACTAGATATGTGAATTATGGTTTTGGCATATGTTTCTGCTCAGAGAAAAAAAGAAAAATGAACACATCTAATATACTGAATTACTTATGATGTGTATTTATAATTATGAGTATATATGAGTTGACTTGAAAATGAATTCCAAAGCTGATTCATCCAGTAGTGGTGTGATAAACTAATAAACACAATTTCTCCATATAGCACACAGCCTTTGAGAATAATAGTAGTCTCCTCTAGTATACTTCTCTATTTTGACTGTTCGTGAGTATGTGGTGTTATACTGTATTATAAGAACAAGTTCCTCTGAAGTCATTCAGTAACTGAGATAGTGATTGAGAAGATGACACTACAATGACTGATACGACTATTGTCAAATTATAGAAAGCCTAGCAACCAAGAAGTCATAAAAATTAATCAGTAGCACAGGAGACTGTGGATTTTAAATGTATCTTAATGTGCACTAATATAAAATATGGCTACTGTGATTAGACAAGAACATATCATGACTCTCTTCTCATTCATAAATGCAGAAACTTTAGTATGCACATTTATTTACATGAAATTTAATACATTGGAAACTGTCATTACAATTTAAAACTACTATTTATTTTAGGTTTCATTTTAACTACTTTTATATCAAGACACAAGCTTACCAGTAAGTGGTTTCACAACAACTCCAGACATTCCTAATGTCACTCCCATTATGAAAGAATTTGCTGTCAATATCAGCATCTCTGGCATATCACTGCAATGTTGCAGACAAACTTTTCTTTTCTGTAATTAGAAAAGGAATCCAAACTATGAAAAAGTTAGTCTGTTGAGAACAAAAGGAATGCAAAGCTGAAAATCACTTTCATATGATCATAATTTATTCAGTTCATAGTTTTGTAAGAGAATTTATCACAGTTTGTATTGAATATTTTACAATCACTGCTATTTTGCTCATCTACTTTTTGTTACTGAATGTATTCCTACAAATTATTTGCTCATTAGAAATGCTGCTAAGTTATATAATGAACATATCATAAGTACTGCTTATTAATCACGAAACCTGCTTAGGTTGCAGACCATTGTAAATGGTCAAATAATCTTGAATCCTTGATATAGCTCTTTCTTTACAGTGCAATCACATCCCTGCAACATGTTGATTAGAAAATGTTATGACCATTCCTCTTGAATTTGCAGTGTTCACTTTAATCCACTACGCAACTGCATGTTAATAATGAAATAATAAGCAACCAGTTGTGTATAAGAAATTTAATTCCTTGACCAGTTTGAGGCACTTAGTGTCCTTCTTGAGAAGGTTACGCTTGTTGCATTTTTTGTGTGTATCAATAATAAAGTGCATACATCACAATGCCATGGTCCTAATACCATAACAAACATAGCATAAATACTGATTATTGATAATAAAAACTACTTAGGTTGCAGACCATTATAAGTGGTCAAATAATCATGAACTCTTGATATGGTCCTAGGACTGTGGCATTGTACTGTATGCATTTTATTATAGACACTTGCAAATAATGCGACAGGCATTACCTTCTGAAGAAGGGTAATAAGTGCCCAAAACCAGTCAAGAAAATAAATTTCCTATTTGCAACTGGTTGCTTATTATTTCATTACAGTCAGGCACAGTTGCTGAAGATGGACAAAATACTCAGCTGCATGTTATACAGTGCCAGTTGATCAGAGGAGGCAAGTGAGGCCGGGCCTCCTCTCTTTTCTGTGGTAGAAGAGGTAGTACTAGCAGCAATAATTATTTGTACAGTGAACCTTAATGCACTTTTGTTAGTGATCACGAAAGACGTTAGAGCAAGTCAAAGTGCGAAACCTTAATTGTAAACTAAGGCACACGGAGGCGTGAAGCATATGATGAGGAGGCCAGGCACTTGCCAAACTGCCTGTAAATGCTTGGTTGCTGTGGTAACCCCATGTCTTTCGTGTGCACAGTATCACAGCTGTGTCACTTTGTGTTTCTGTGGCATGGGAAGCCAGTAGTTGTGGTGCCGTATCTCTATGTTTTTCTTAACATTAGTTGCCCCATGTGCAGTAGTTGAACCATGTGTGGTGGACATAAATGAAATGCAATCAGGTACAAGTACTGATGTAACAGTTTTATGTATTAGACATGATTACCTCCTTGTAGGAGCTGTCATTTTGAAGGAGATGTGAAACTGAATGAGGAAAGTTTGAAGAGAGGATGTCCAATATTGGTGCACATATTCTGCATAAGCAGGAGTTACCTTTCAGACATCATGATGAGACAGAAAATTCCCTGAATCCCCAAATGTTCAGACCCATTTTTAAATTTGTGCTAAACATAAATGAAGATTTGAAAGCATGCTGGAAGAAAATGAGGTATTTGCAGGGATTTTTGAAAACTATACAGAACAAACTGATGGAATGTATAAATGAGGAGATTTGTGTTCATGTAGATTCAAGTATTGACAGAACTTCATTTTATGCCTGCATTGTGGGCAAAACTACACACCTTTCATACAAATCACAATGCTCTATTGTTGTGAGACTAGTGGACTCAAATAGTGATACTCAAGAATATTTTCTTGGTCTTCATGATCTTAGTGAAACCAGAACTGCTGCTGCTTCATCGACTGTGCTGAGTAACATGTTTCAGAATTATGATATAAAGAACATATGATGGTGCTTCTGTTCTGGCTACAGAATTAAATGGCATGTAAGCTGAGGTCATTGAAATTGTCCCACAAGCTCTTTTTATGCACTGTTTTGTACAGTGTTTGGATTTAGTTTTGCAGGAGAGCTGTTCCTGTATAAAACCATTAAGGAATTTTTCTCCACACTTCAGTATATTCCTGCTTTCTTCCACTGGTCTTCCAAACGCACAGCAGTTCTCAACAGTATTGCTGGTAAATGTATTTCTTCAAACAGTGAAATGAGATGGAACAGTAATGCTAGAATTATATCTGCCATTCACAAAAACCATCTGGGACACATTGAGGTTTTAAATGAAATAATTGACAATCCTAACTTCAGTGCGATGACTACAAGAATAGCCTGTGGTTTCAAAACTAGACTCCTAGAGTCTGACTTCATTTCCTTCTCTCTGTTTTTCCAAGCATATTTTTAAAGACTGAACTGCTTTTCAACATTCTTCAGAAAAAAACAACAACAGTGAAGCACATTTATGGAACAATATTGTCCCAGAATGCAAAGCTTACAAGAAAAACTTAGTAAATGAAGATAAATTGACTGATGTTTTAAATCCCATGAAACATTTGACTAATTCGCAAACTGTAGCTTCTGAGACTAGAGCTGAAATGACAGATGAATACATTGGCAATCCACTGATGTCAAAATACAAATAAGTGTACTTCGAGATTTTTGATAATATTGTAACACTACTGGATACAAGATTTTCATATTGTAAGAAACTGTTCTTCATTACATTACTTTATACTACTCAGTTCACCAGTTATGGTCATCATTTCCCTGTATATGGTGTGGAGTCAATATTAAACGGCATAATCTTTTGGGGAAACGCATCTACAAGCAAAAGTTGTTTTATATGCCAAAAGAGAAATGTAAGAGCAATAGAAAATGCTGCATCAAGAAGCTCATGTGAGCCCTTATTCAAGAAACTACATATCCTTCTACTACCATGTCTGTACATTTTACAAGTAATCATATTCGTAAGGAAAATCTTAGAAAATAGCAACAATCTTGTATCAACCAACCAGAGTATCCACCTGTATAACACAAGGAGAAAGCAGGACATACATGTTCAACATGCACACACAACACTAAAACAGAATGGACCACTGAAAACAGGAAACAGACTATACAATAAGCTACTTACAAACATTAAAACAATAAAAGATACTTCAAAATTTAAAGCTGCTGTCCATAAATATTTATTGCAAAAATGTTATTATAGTATAGATGAATATCTCAAAACATAAAAATTTATTGCCAAGGTTAAATATAATGTATGGAAGCTGAACCTTCAGTTGTGATAATATTAAGCCTAAATCAATGTAAATATTCTTGTATGATTTAAAAACATGTACTGTAAATCACAATGACTTGTCCAATATCATATTGTATACCTTGTACAACAAATGATAAAAAGGACCAATAAAAACGTAATGTAATGTAAAAATATCTGACGCATCCTTCAGTTGCTTGCAGTTGCACATAGAACTGGAGACTGTGCTTTCTACCCAGCATAAATAAACATTACACTCTGTCAGATTCAGAAACATTATCAAAAGAATGATTGAGAATGAAATGGACCAAATTCCCAAACTATTTTCTCTAATTGCTACTATTTCTGCAACAAGTGCTGCAGTGGAAAGAAGTTTTTCTTGGCTAAAATGCATAAAAACTTATTTAAGGACACTATGGCCCAGGATCACCTATTAGCCCTTACCTCACATTAAAACCAGTATTGAGAATAGTTGAAAGCCGGGATATATGGTATGACGATATCATGACAAGATTCACGAACAAGAAGTATCATCAAGTTAACTTGCTCTACAACAAATAACAGTCAAACTCCTGCTCTACCAGTTCGTTCATAAATAACAGTGATTGTCATTATTATTAGCAGTGGTGGTGGTAGTGATAGTCGTACTAGTATTAGCAGTAGTAGTAGCAACAGTAATTATAATTTTCCTACTAGTAATGGTGGTGGTGGTCATTGGGAATGCTAGATGTGCTTACATTAAAAGGGAAGGAAATTGGATTTTCCAATATGTTTCCTGGCCACCCCAGAATTTAGGTCCATGATCCACCACTGATGTTCCAGTAATTATTTCAGCTTGTTAACTGTGATCTGATTTTCATATCACTCAGTTACACTACCACGAATGGTTTTTGTTTGGGTAACAACAGAAACAGCAAAGTCCTGTACCTATTATAATAACATATTTTCCTCCATGTCATTTTCAGGATTACGGACATTCAATTGCCACACATTTTAACCACTTATGACTTCACAGATTTTAAAATCTCATCTGTTTGTGTCATTCCCTAATTTATTTCTCTCTTATCCTGTGGTGTGTTCCTTGACAGGTGACTCTGAATAACAAAGCTGACCTGTCCCTGCTGATGCCAATTATTATGTCTCCCTAACATCAAACAAAGCAACCTTGGTTTCCAAACATCACAATCTCTGTCAAGTTTTCTATGTTTCTGTCAATCTTCCACTTCGTTGGAAGTGCACATTTTCTCTAACCTAATTTTGTCTGTAATCTGCCTAATTCAGTATTTCCCAAGAGTCAAGTCCAATTCTAACAAATTTTCTTCCTCATTTCATTTGAGCCTAATTAGGAACATGGGGCTTGTTTTGACTCTTTACAAGGACCTTCCATTTCTTCTTAGCCCAGAAAGCTGCCATTTTCTGGCTGTGAGCAAGCTTCCTCTCCTCTGTCCACTTTAGTCTGCTGGCTCCCATGCTCTTGTTGCTGGTAATGGACACTAGGAATAGAGTGATCTGCTTCAGCTATATATTTATGTTTGTAGTTCATGTTTCAGTTTCATTTGTCTTGCATCTGTCAAGTGGCTTAATGCAACAAATGCGACTCAAGGAATCCTTTATCATCAGATTGACTCTGCATAAAATGATTCCAAATCTTAAAAACCATAGATTGTTACTCACCATATAGAGAACATGTTGAATGACATTAATAACAATAATATTGTTTGATTTCCAAATCTTAGTCAGATGGTGTATTTTACTTCATTTAATCTCCTGGCAAAAGCAATAAGGATTAGAACACCTCCCTGACATGCTGTGTGACTCATACATTATGTTTTCTGAAAATGTAATATAATTGGGTAGACAAAACAATCTACTGACCAAGCTGTAGCAGGAGAAAACAGACATAAATGATCAACAAATATGCAGGCTTTTGAGGACAGTGGCTCCTTCGTCTGGCAGAATGGTTAAAGGGGGAGGACAAGGGATGAAAGAAAAGGGCTGGCAAGGTTTAGGAAATAGGGAGAGTTAAGAAAAAAGCTCAGGATCCAAGGTCAGTGGAGACTTACTAGATGGGGTGAGAAGGAAAGACTGATTGTTGGGGATGGCAGTAGACAAGATTTGAAAACCTGAGAGCCTAAAGGTGGAAGGTAGGGTAATAAGCAAGACAGTGATAACTGACCAAACACTGTGCAAGAGTTAATAAGAATAGAAAGCTAAGTGCATTGTCTGTGGTAGAGGTGGGGGTGGGGAAAAATAGACAGGTCAGAAAATAAAAGGCAACCTAAAAGGAACTAACAAAGGAATTGCTTCTGAGAATAAATGCTGATAACAAGAACATTAGAGAAAATAATTAACATAAATAAAGGCCAGGTGGGTGATGAGAATAAAAAGACATGTTGTGACACCAGTTCCCATCTATGGTGTTCTGAGAAAATGGTGTCTGTGGGAAGAATCCAGATGGCACGTGTGGTGAAACAGGCACTGACGTCACAACTGTCATGCTGTAAAGCATGCTCTGCAACAGAATATTGTGTATTGCAAGCATGCTACCCTTTATCCATTCCCATTCATCCTAGCTAATGACTTAGTGTTAGTCCTACCACTGTAGATAGCCAAACAGTGTTTACATAACTGCTGATACACAAGATGTGTCAGTTCACATGTGGCTTTCCCTTTGATAGTATGTGTTTTGTGAGTTACAGGGCTGGTATGGATGGTGGTAGATGGGTGCAAAGGGAAGACTTGCAGTGGGGACTGTTTGAGGCATAGGAGGCATGGGATAGGGAAGTGGGTGTATGAGGAACATAAGCTCTGGTCTGTGTGTTCAGTGATTGAGATGGGGGGAGGAGGGGCGGGGCAACAAGAAGCTCTTCTAGGTTGGTGGGCAAAATGATGTCAGACAGAATGGATCTCATTTCAGGACAAGTTTTTAGGAAGGTATAGCCATGTTGAAGTAGCTGATTAAAATAAATACATTCAAGATCAGGATAATACTGAGTGATGAGAGGTGTACTCGTATGTTGTATTCTTAAGTTATTTTTTGGATGGATCAGCAGTACCAAGATTGGCTGTGATGGCCCAGACAATCTGATTTTGAGCTAGACTGGTGGGGAAATCATGTCCTGTGAAGGCTGGTGTGAGAATGGTGGTGTACTGGTGTAAAGAGTCTGCATCTGAACAAATACCAAAGCTGCATTGGGGGGCTTGTTTGACATAGAAAAGATGGCAACTGTCAAAACGTAACTACTGATGTTTGTTAGTAGGTTTTAAGTGAATGGGATTTAGAATAAGACCAATGAACCCACATCCCTATTTACCAACATCCTCCATGTTCATGGTATTTCTGGTGCTGAACATTACTTCACACAATGCTTGCCTGTTTCCAAACCGATGATGTCCTTTGTGCTCACCTTAATCAACTTTATACTTACCAACATCAACTTTACTTTTGGAGAGCAGACATACAAAGAGATCAGGGACACAGGCATGGGAGCCAGGATGGCTCCTTCCTATGTCAATGTTTTCATGCGTCACTTGGAGGAAGCCTTTCTGGGATCCATAAGGCTTTAGCCCCTGGTTTGGTTTAGATACATTGGTGACATCTTTGCCTATGGACTCATGGTGATGTTGACCTGTTAAAAGTTTTGGAATCTCTTAGCATTTTGACAGTTCTCAATCTTTCCATGTTAAACAATCCCTCCTGTACAGCCTTGGTATTTGTCCAGCTGCAGACTACATACAGGAGTACATCACCTTTCTAATGTCAGCTTTCACTGGACATAATTACCCAACCAACCTAGTTCAAATGCACCTCTCATCACTCAGTATTATCCTGCTCTTGAATATATTAATCAGCTACTCTGACAAAGTTACAACTTCTTAAAAGCATGCCCTGAAATAAGATCCATTCTGTCTGAGATTTTGCCCAGCACACTTCTAATAGCTTTTTGTTACCCCCCCCCCCCCCCACCCCACTCTCCAATCTCCGAATACACTGGCCAGAGCCTATGTTCCCAGAATGATATTTTCACTCTGCAGTGGAGTGTGCGCTGATATGAAACTTTCCTGGCAGATTAAAACTGTGTGCAGGACTGAGACTCGAACTTGGGACCTTTGCCTTTCACGGGCAAGTGCTCTACCATCTGAGCTACCCAAGCATGACTCCCGCCCCGTCCTCACAGCTTTACTTCCGCCAGTACCTCGTCTCCTACCTTCCAAACTTTACAGAAGCTCTCCTGCAAACCTAGTAGGGCTAGCACTCCTGAAAGAAAAGATATTGCAGAGACATGGCTTAGCCACAGCCTGGGGGATGTTTCCAGAATGAGATTTTCACTCTGCAGTGGAGTGTGTGCTGATATGAAACTTTCCTGGCAGATTAAAACTGTGTGTAGGACTGAGACTCGAACTCGGGGCCTATGCCTATTGCGAGCAAGTGCTCTACCATCTGAGCTACCCAAGCATGACTCATGCAACGGTCCCGAGTTCGAGTCTCAGTCTGGCACAGTTTTAATCTGCCAGGTAAGTTTCAGAGCCTATGCTACTTCTGCACCCACTTTCCTAGTCCATGGCTCTTATCCCTCTGACTGCTCCTGCTGCAAGACTTGTACATCTACCACATATGCCAGCCCAGTAACTCACAAAAGATAAACTATCCAAGGGAAAGCTACCTGTTAAATGACACATGTCATATATCAACAGTTATGTGAACACTGTTTGGCGTTCTGCATTGGTGTGGCTATCACCAAGTTATCAGTTAGGATGAACAGGCATGGACAAAGGTTGCATATTGCCAACACACAATACCCTGTTGCAGAGCATGCTCTACATCATGACAGTTTGATTATTTTCATTGATACACTACTTTTTCTGTAATGCACATCTCAATTACACCCAATAATGTCACTTTCCTCTAAAGTCTCCTGTACCAACAGTGATACTTGTATACCCGACTCCTAATGTGATTTTCTATGACATTAATCATGACATCTGACCAACTGATGTGTGAGATGCCTGCATGACTATTGGTTTAAATCAAAATCTTAAGAATCTTTTTTATTTTATTTTTTTACTGAACTTATAGTAATACTGAGTGAAACTTCCCTTTCTTTCTTCAGCATAATGTGCCAAGTATGTATTGTATCACACAGATTTCTGTTATGATGGGTGTAAATTTTAATCGAGTTACATGCTGATATGCTATATTCCTTAGCCTCTACCAAACCTACTAGAAAGCCATGGTATAAATTCACTTCATTATCTAACAATTCACTCCTTAAGAAAGATCTGGTCAAACACAGAGCAGACTTATAAACTGTATCTTTTGCAGCTTTTGCTCCAAAGACTTCAGATCACAAATGCAGCCAGTTCACAACTGGTAATACAAAAATGTTTCTCAGACAAATCCTACTCTCTCCCTTTACCATACCCTGCCTCCCTAGATCCTTCACTCACACAGGTTAATTCCATTCTCTTCCTGCTACATCATACAGCTGTTAACTTTCAATACCTTCTATAAACTTTTCATCCAAATACAATTTTGTTTTGCCCATTGTCACCAACTCTTCTAACCTGCCACAAGTATATGAACACATTCCACCAATTCAACACTTGCAGAGTCTCTAAATTCTTTCCCAGTGCAATTTCAACCAACAAAAATTCTCAGACCATGTAACCTGTCCAAACATTTGTCCTTACAATCATATCCAACCTACCATTGATCCTCCCCCTACAGCAGGGATCTCCTGTTCTCTAAACTAACCAGTTTCTGAAATACTACACCCCTTCCCAACTCTAATATCTCTCAGAACAGCAAATCTTACTCATAAAACATATTTCCCTATCTCATTCCATTTGACTGATAATTACTATACTCACACAATGACTCTGCTTCTTCTCTACCATTCACAATTCATATTAACATAATACTTTATCTACCACCATGAATCTTATGATCTATTTATCATACTTGAAAAGATATCAACACAAATGGTCTTTTCCACAGTTCTTATCATTAGTTGTGCCAGTTGATATACATCAAGCAAGTTGATATACATCAAGCAAGTAAAAGAAGTTCTCTAAGAAATCAGTGTACAGCTGGAAGAAAACTATTTCTGTTCCTCTCTTTTTACAAACAGTGAACTAACTACAGGAGTCAAGATTCCTGAAACTAGGAAAACTAGCTGAAATCAGAATACTGTATTTATTTAGCTTGTAATATACATGGACAAAATGGCTACAAGGATTCTTCTCCAACTTCCTCAACAAATGTCAGGCTCTACAAGTATTTGAATTGCCAAAAACTTTTATTACAGTTTAATATCAAAAAATTAGAGCATCTCTTCTTACTGTATTGCACAAAACTTCTGTATTTGCTGAAATACAGCATCATATGCTACATAATAAATGGTAGGAATGTAAAAGTTAGTGTCAGTCAGGGAAGTCAAAGTTGTGGTGAACACATTTTATTATTATTGACATTAATACAAATAGGCTGGCAGAGCGAACTGGAAAAAAATCTGCCACTAACTATATATAATATTGTGAGTATAGAAGGGCAAATGGTGATACTAATCTAAGCATCAACTTCAAAATAATTCTCTTGTTGTATTTTATGTCAAACTTTCTGTCAGTGACAAGGCAAACAAATTATATAATCTATAATTTACTTTCCCAGGGCTTTTCACTAGTATGATAGTCACACAACTGGCACAAAGACAACATGCCAGAAACATAATAATGCAAAAACAGTGTTCTGCTAATGATTCTGAAACAAAGCCTGCACCTGGAAAATTGATAACAACTTCTACAACTGACTCTAAAGAACATACTTTACTTTCTCACACTTTGGTAACTATTACCCAAATGCAAATGAAAATCAGGTCAAGTATTACCACTTAAAATCTTACTGACACATCATCAGCTGAATGTCATATTGTGTGGCAAAAGCCAAAGAGTAACTCACACCTCAAATACTTTAACATTGTTTAGAATTATTCTCCCACCTATACAAAATAGAGATTCTGCAAAAGTGAAGTAGGTAAACATGTTTAAAATCTAATTTAATTGTGGAAACCAGAAAATAATTAAAGGTACACCATAACAGTGATTGTGCTAAAACAGTGTATATTTTGCCATGAAAATAGAAAACAAACAAATAAATGTAGTAGAAAAGTTCTGGTAGAATGTAAATACTTTAGGATTAAAGGAGACCTGTCACTAGAAACCAGAAGTGTTGGGTTGTTGATAGACGCACACAAAAGAAGGAAAACTTGCTACTTTTCATAGTTATCCTTCGACAATATTGAGTACAAACATACATACACTCTCACCCTCATACATACACATGCCTATGCCCCTACACAGTGCCACCTAGACTGAGATTTACAATGTTATTTTGTGGCAGATGGGCTGGTTGTGGAAAGGGTACTGCTGGGTGCAATGTGTAGAGAGGGGGTGGCAGAGGGACTGATGGTTGGTGGCTAGCATCTAAGAGGGAGGCCAGTTTGCTGGCTAGGAATGTGTGTTGTGTTTGTGTGTGTGTGTGTGGGGGGGGGGGGGATGACAGATATGGTTGTAGTGGCCAGTGGGAAGCAGCACATACTGAAGGAAATGTGGGGACACGAACTGGGAGGGAGTGACAGGGTGAGGAAAGACAAAATTGTTGGGTGAAGGGTTCAGAGACTGTGGCTTACCTCAGAGTAAGGCCAGAATGATTATGAGAGCAGAAGATGAGTTGCAAGAATAACTCCAATCTGTGCATTTCAGAGAAGCTGGTGGTGGAGAGAAGGATGCAGGTGCTTTGGGTTGTGAAGCAAGCATTGAAACTGAGCATGTTGTGCTTAGCCAAATGTTGTGCCACCGGATGGTCAACCTTGTTCTCGACAGCAGTTTGGCAGTGGTCATTGATCCTGATGGACAGCTGGTTGGGAGTCAGATGAACATAAAAGGCTCTGCAGTGTTTGAAGCAAAGTTGGTATATGATATGGCTGCTTTCAGATGTGACTTGGCCTCTAATGGTGTAAGATAAAACTGTAACTTGAGTAGAGGTTCAGGTGCTGGGTGGTTTGAGCGGATAGTTCTTGCACACTGGTCTGCCACAGTGATATGATGCCTGTGGTATGGGGTTGGGAGTGGTAGTGGCATGGGGATGGACTTGGATGTTGTGTAGGTTGGGTGTGTAATGGACCACTGCTTTGGGAGGGATGGGAAGGATCTAGGATAGGATTCCCTCATTTGTTTTCTAGCAGTCGCTCATTTGCTGTCCAAACTGTGGAATTCCCCCTCCCCCCTCACCCCACTCTAAAATATGACCACAAAAATCTCCTTCCATGGATTCCACCCCTCATTTGACAATGACCTTTAACTTTTCAGAATCCATCAGTCCTTAGCTCTCATGAACCTGATACTGGAAAAACAGCTCTCCATGGCACAGGCTTCCCTGAACCACCTCTGCTCCCCCCACAAGATACTGTTACTGTGCAATCCTCATTACACACACAATGCCTCCTAAATGGAAACCCTTGCACTGCAGGGGTTTGAGGAGCATTCCAGTCACTACTTCCATAAATTGTCCAACCTGCTGACATCCTACTCCTGCCTTGGGGCAATATTATCTAACATGGTGACATCCTGCTCCTACACTGGGGCACTATTACGCATCAACACCCATTCTTCTCACAGTGAACCTCCTTGTCAACCCCACATAGCACCCAGACACTTCATAGCAGACCTCTTCAATTTACCACATCCTACAAAGCTCCCTTCCAACAGAACCTAAGCAAACCAAAAACCCTGTTATTAACCTCTCCACAAAATACCAAGTCCCACAGAATTGTGAGTCCTATCCAGAGTCCTAATTCCTCAGCCACACCTGCAAATTTAACCATACTGGACTTGTCAAATACCTACTCTCCTTCTACCGATCCCTACAGTGGAAACACTTCTTCCCCAACAATCCCTCCAACCAAAGCCCACCTGATCCCAACACTGAACCTTGAATCTCCCAGTTCATAACACCATGCAACTGTGACCCTCCCTCCCATGTAGCTACTCTGTAGTCACCTTTCACAAATTACTTACCTCCAACTTGGCCACACCATCCCTCGACATGTCCCTTCATAAGAACACTAAGCTTTTGTCAGAAGGAAATACAGCCATACAAAACCTGAAAATGAATCCAGACCTAATCATCCTCCTTGCAGGAAAGGGCTCCCCCACTGTTGTGATGAGCCACAGTGACTGTCTGATTGAAGTCCTCTGGCAAATGCCTGTCCAACTCCACCTACAAGCTCTGCCAGAGGGATCCCATTCCAGAAATCCAACATAACCTCCAATCCTTACTGAAATCTATATAAACTTCCCAGAATCTCTCACCTGACTCCATCTCCATCTTCACCCCAACAACACCCAAAACAAACACTTCCACATGCTTCCCAAAATCCACCATCCCAACAATCTTGGAGGCCCCATTATAGCTGACTATTGTGTTCCTATTGAAAGAATTTCTGCTCTTGTTGACCAACACATCCAAACAATTTCCCAAAACCTAACATCCAACATCAAAGGCACTAACCATTTCCTTCACTGACTTTCCACCACCTCAAACCTTCACCATCCAGATCCCTATTAATCACTGTTTATGCATCTACTATATACATCAACGTTCCTCATGCCAGTGACCTTACTGGTATCAAACACTGCGTGTCCCAATGACCTTCAGACTCCAAACCCACAACCTCATTCCTTATACATCTTACCAACTATATCCTGACCCACAACTACTTTTCCTTTGAATGGAAGGTTTACAAACAAAACTACAGCACAGGCAAGGGCATCCACAAAACACCCTCCTATGTCAACCCATTTATGGGCCATCTAGAGGAAACTTTCCTAACCTGCCAAAAGTCTGAATCCCTACTCTGGTTCATGTTCACTGGTGATATCTTCATTACCTGGACTCAGGGCCAAGAAACACTACCCACATTCTTTCACAACCTGAACACCTTTCCTCCATCTGCTTCATCTGGTCCTCCTCTACACAATGCACCACCTTCCCGGATGTTGACTTCCACTTCACTGACAGTTCCACCCACACCTTTATCCACATAAAAACCACTAATCACCAACAGTACCAGCATTTCGACAGCTGCCATTCCTTCCACACCAAAAGATTCCTCCCACAGAGCCTAGCAACCTGTGGAAAATGTATTTGTAATGACAGGAACTCCCATACCCAGTATGCTGAAGGTCTCACAAAGGCCTCCACAGACAATGATACCCCCCAAACCTAGCTCACAAACAGATTTCCACTGCCATATCTTTACACACGCCCAATCTTCCCACCACCCCCAAGAATCAGCTACAAAGGAACACCCATTTTGTCACCCAATATCACCCTGGACTGGAACAAATGAACCATATCCTTTGCAATGGCTCTTAATTATCTCTCATCCTGCCCTGAAATAAGGGTCATCCTATGGAAGATCCTTCCCTCTTCTCCTAAAGTGATGTTCCAGCACCCACCCACCCCTTCGCCACAGGCATCATATCCTTGTGGTAGACCAAGGCACAAGACCTGCCCAATCTACCCACCCAGCACCTCCTCCTCCTGTCCTGTTATAGGATTATCCTATATCATTAGAGGCAGGGCCACCTGAGGAGGCAGCCATGTTGTATCCTGCTGCAAACACTGCACAGCTTGTTACGTTGGTATGAGTTCCAACCAGCTGTTCCCCATGATGAATTGTCACAACTAAACTATTGTCAAGAACAAAATTGACCACTTGGTGGCACAACATGCAGTTGAACACAACATGCTCAGTTTCAATGGCTGCTTCACAACCCGAGGTATCTGCATCCTCCCATCCATCACAAGCTTCTCAGAACTATGCATATGGGATTTATCCTTATTACACATCCTCTGCTCAAGAATTGTCCTGGCCTCAATCTCAGTTAATCCACAGCCCCAAACACTCAACCCAACAGTTTCCCCTTCCTCTGTCCCGTCATCCCCTCCCAGCTCACATCCCCATGTCACCTTCAGTGTGTGCCAGTTCCCACTGGCTGCTCCAACCATACATGCCACCTCTCACTCCTAGCCAGCAAACTGGCATCCCTCTGAGCAACTATCCACCCATCTGCAGTCTCTCTCCCTGCCTCAAACTTCCCTCTCCCTTTAAGCACTCAACCCAGCATTACCCTCACCATATCCAGCCCATCTGCTGCAAAACAGCATTACCACAGTCAGTCTAGTTGGCACCATGTAGAGCATAGGTGTGTGTGTGTGTGTGTACTTTAGCTCATCAAAGGATAACTCCAAAAGCTATCAACTTTTCCCTTTGTGTGTGCTATTGATAACTGAATGCTTTTCAGTGAGTGATCTCCTTTAATCCTAAGGTAATAACTTACAAATAGTTGTTTAGTACAAAAAATAATTTTTGTGGATGTACCAGGAGGAAATAAGTTGTTTACAATTTGTACAGCTTTATAAAAATATCACAGCAAGCTGAGAAGATGATGCTTAAACATGTAAGAACTATAGGGAACATTCCTTAGCTCATTGATACTTCTTCACTATCACCAGTACACAAGCTACACAGGTCTTCCTTTGTTAAAAAAACTGTGACTAATCTAAGTTTTAACATATCTCAAAGTAATTATCCATCAATAATTAAAGTCATGTCACTTAATAAAAAGGTAAAATTATGCCTACATAAAAATATACACTCCTAGTTTTTCATGTAAAATAGAACAGGACTACACATTGAGAAACTGTGTGTGCCATCTGTGGTCAAGTATTTGAGACTTTTCAGTCGAGCTCTCGCTGAGGTGAACTCAAACTGAATAAACTAGAGAGTGAAATATATGTCATAATTAATAGCAATAGTGAACTGTTAGATGTACAAATATTGTGTATTATTGACCACTGCATGAGGTCTCCTGAAATAGAATGTGTTACCATTGTTCAGTCTGATACATCAATTTTCATGAAAAAAATTTAAAGGTGGAAACAGCTGCATATTTATAAAAGACAGTATTAATGTTCTAACACTGAATATATGTGACTCTAGAACCCTCAGATACCAGTGTTTTTTTAATATTAATTTTATATCAACATCAGGCAACTTGAGGGTCTTCTACAAGAATTTGACCTTAGTAATATAGAAACTAACAAAAACAAAATCTTGTAAGATCTTAATCTGTGGTGACTTCATGATAAATTTCCTATTAGGAGACAGGGACCATTTAATCTATACAAATGTTGTGAATTGCTATGATTGTGATTTAAACATTAAATCTCCAACCAGGCTAACAACTCAAGTACTGAGTAACATTGAATGCAGAGCACATTCTGTAATCTCAGAATTCTCTAGTCACAATGCATTGATTACACAGATAAATACTTTAGATCTAAAGGAGACCACTCATGAAGAGGCAGAAGTGTTTATTTGTTGGGGGGGAAAAAAAAGAACTTGCAAGGTTTGATAGTAATCGCTTTTCAAGCTGGAATACAAATACACATACAGTAGAAACCACACTGACACAAACTCTCTCTCTCTCTTTCTCTCTCTCTCTCTCTCTCTCTCTCTCTCTCACACACACACACACACACACACACACACATGACTATTTTCCTACTTGGTGCCGGCTGGACATACCATACTTCATGTATGGGCACAGGCCTGTGTCTGCAGTGAATGTGTGTGTGTGTGTGTGTGTGTGTGTGTGTGTGTGTGTGTGTGTTTTCTTCCAGCCTGAAAAAGGATTACTCCAAAATATAGCAAGTTTTCTTTCTTTTTTGTATGTACCTGTTGATGACTAAAGGCTTTTACCTTTCAGTGATTGGTCTCCTATACACCTAAAGTATTTACATTCTACCAGAACTTTCCTACAAAATTACATAAGTGAGTTTGCCAATGAGCAAGCCTCAACTAAAATAAGATTGTAACACAAAGCAGAAACTACTCCGAAGGCAGTGTGCTTAGTATTCTTACCCATATGTGAAGAGAAAATTGGCAGACTGTGTACTACTTTCTGCTGTTGCCTCAACTACCACTTCCCTTTAAAACCAAAAAAGTGTATGTACCAACAGAAATCCCTCAAGCAGATAACCACAGATATCATCACATCAGATAAAAGAAAGAGAGATTTTTTCTCACCCAAAAGATTTTAAGAAATACTTCACTACTTATAACAAGGTCTTTAGAATTTAGTTAGTGTATCCAAAAAGCTGAAAAACAATAACCTACTGATATCATCATGAGACAAAAGTAAATGGATGTAAAAATCCATAAACACAACCAGCTGTAGTAACACACAGCTGTCAAATAAAATTAACCTAAACTTAAATTGGAGATTAGTTTCCAATAAAAAATAAAGCAGATGAATTCAACTCATACTTCACTAAAACTGTTGGAAGTCTCATAGATCACCTCAAGAATAACCATCTTCCAGAAATTGACTCATATATGCACAGTGATACACTGTTCTTACAACCAACATCACAATCAGAGACAGAAAAAATAATTCAAACCAAAAGAATGAAGAAGTCATTTGCAATACAAAACACAATCCAATGCTTCCTTTTCCTTGGAGCAGCAAAATTACTACAGGCCCCTATCCCATACAATAAACTCCTTATTCCTGAATGTCACATTTCCAAATAAACTCTTAACTGCAGAAGTTTTACCAGTACACAAAGAGGAAATTAAGGAGGATACTAGCAACTACATACCAATTTCAGTATTCTCAGTATTCATCCAAATATTTGAATATACTACAGTCACCAGACTTAGCTCATTCCCAAAGAAAAGAAAAAATTTACCTTGATTTCACTCTAAGACTTGCTGACATGCAGCCAACATTAATGCCTTGCTGCAGAACGTTAATTCATCTAAAATAAGAGGAATTTGCCATGATGGAGTGTTTATCTCAAAGAAAATGAACAATATACTCAAACAAATGAGATTAAGCCTTAATAAATTTCTGGTACTGTACATTTCATCCATAAAACCATAAGACATGGGGTTCCACAAGGCTCAATCTCAGGCCTCCTGTAGTTCTTGCTTTATATAAATGATTTTCCCTTAACCTTACCCATCAACAGAGTTTCTCTCTCAGCTGATGACACCATGATTTGCATATCTGACACAAAAGAACCACTTTAGAGTGAACTGAATAGAAGCACAGCCAAAACAAACTTATATCTTAATATAAACAGACTGCTCCTTAATGTAATGAAGACAAGCCTAAGTTTTTACACTACACAGAAACTTCACTGGTTCCCACTATATCACAGAGTGGTAAACATGCTAAATTTGTCAAAGGAACAAAACTTCTAGAAGCTTCCATCACTGACCCACTCATATGGAAACATGACTGACATAACCAGAACTAAACTGAGTAAAGCATGTTTTATTGTTAGTTCAACAAGAAATGCAGTAGATATCAGTACTCTGATATCAGTGTGCTAGAATCAGTGAGGCTGTTTAAACTAAACTGAAAGCAGTTATAACAACACTGTTGAAATAGCTAAAAGAAATGTGTAAAGCAACCTTTTTAGAAACTGAGGAGATTACCCCTCTAAAGTCAATATATACTAAAATTTCTACATATAACACAAAAGAAGCAGTAAACTTAATGTGAATTCAGACTGGTATCACCATGACTCAGACAAAAAAGGTTGGTTCCCCACATGATTAAACAACACAGCAAAAGTGTTAAATATAAGGGAATAAAATTATATATCAATACCCCCCCCCCCCAAAAAAAAAGAAACCTAAAGAATTTTAGAGTAAATGTATGGTTCATGCTAATAAAGCTCTGCATTCACTGCATGCTGGCATCCTTAGAATCTGACCTGTCATAAAAAGCACCTGCACGTTTGTATAACATGAGGCATATGTTTAACCCCTAAATGCCTGAATAAATTTCAAGATGAAAGATCAAAATCTAAATTGTTGTGCTTTAGGGGTAACTGAAATACTTAAGAGACTGCAGCAATTGTCAGAAGTGTTGGTAGCCTTATGAAGAATCAGTATCTATAAGCACTGGCATTCAAAATCAGTTAACTTTCCAGTTATTATGAGAGCATTGGTATGAAGTGAATTTGTGAAACTCAGCATTAATGGGTTCAGTTATGTTATCTGCTTCTGTTTTATATGCAATAGCAAGTAAATGGATAACCAGGTATGAATTATTTGCTGTAAATCTTACAGTCTGAAACCTTCTTGACTAATGTGATTACCATCTTGACGTCATGTAATGGCCCACATAGTTCTGTAACAACTCAGAAAAAACAAGCAGCGACACAGAAATGAAAGAGAACTGCCCAAATGGATGCTAGCATCTACTTCCTTACTAAATAAATGTTTATTTAGAAAAGCCTCTCTTAAATTCCAGTACACAATTTCAAAGTGGTAACTGGCTTAAGCAGCCTTTCATGGCATGGTGAAATATGAAAAGAATAAAGAAAAAATGATGAAACATCAAGTCCTGTCTCATGGATGACCCTAATTAATCAACTCCACGAAGTCAACTGCCTACAGCTACCTGGTGCACAATAAATGACACAAGAAAAGGTAATACTACATTTAGAGCCATGCCTTCATAATAGTTTATACTGGAATTAACTGTATGTAACTGTGGATTTTGTGTAAACTGTCACTACAAGGAGATTGATGTATGATAACGATATTGTTTCCTTTAGTGCTATATTGACTGAATGCAATGGACAATGAACTGTAATAGCGAATACATGTAAATCTATTTGTTGATCACTTTACTTATAAAAAGAGTAAATAAATAACAGATCTTTATTGCAATAGTGCACAACATAAAAATTGAAAAATCTCTTCCTTTATATACAAGCAAAAATCTTTGTATGACCAGCTGCATATATTAAGACACAAGGTGCATAATCAAACACTATGAAGGAGACATAATGCCTCTTTACAAAATAACACGGTAAATTATATTTTGGTATCAATTTCATTATTTTTTTGATCTTGTCACATAAGGTTCACAATTCCAGGTGTAAAATGAGTTTCAGCTATGGATATGGATAATTTTCTGGGCTGTGGATAGGGATATTTTTCAGTGTGTGTATTCAGCAAGCACAATTTAGGTGTGTGTGTGTGTGTGTGTGTGTGTGTGTGTGTGTGTGTGTGTGTGTGTGTGTGTGTGTGTGCGGGCGCGCGCGCGCTCGCATGCGCGCACATACTCTAGCTCAAACAAGGACTCATCTGAAAGCTAGTGATTCAGTCTTCTCTGTGTGTTTGTCAATGGCTCAAAACCTCTACTATTCAGTGAGTTCTTACTCCTAAATTACATAAGCTTCAGAAAAGGCTATGCTGGAAGTCAAAAGAAAGTCTATTGTTCTCTAGACTGAGTATATTTATTAGGAGACATTAGAAAAATCTGTAAATAGAGCAGGACACTGTAAACAGAGGAATTAAATACCTACCTGCAATATAGGTGTGAGTAAGACTAAGAAAAAACTATCAAAATCTGTCCTGTTTGGTATCACCAACCTATCCCCAAATCACCTCTTTAAAATGTGATAACTTTCAACTAAATTACCTTCTGTGTTTTTCTAAAAGCACTAATCCAAATATTTACTGCAATCTGGACAATAAATACTTATATCACAGTTTAATAATGGTATTCTTTACTTTTTAAGAATGGTGGCTACATTGAGTGCCACAACATATAGATTTGATCACATTGGAAATGATGCTCTCACAGTATTCATCCTATTTACAATGATACATTGGTCATTAACACTGCAAGAGCTCACTGAGTGCACCATTCTTTACACAGTTCTTCATTGCCTTTCAGCTCCCTAACCCTCAACTGAAAGAAGTCAAAAGACTTTGAATCTTAAGAACTAGATCTTCTGTATTTAATTTTTTTTATTTTTTATTTTTTTGTTGTAAACTATTACACTTTACTAATTACATGCTACTGTTGATTTATTTATTAAGAAGCTTCTATTACAAGTAAACAAATCATTTAAACATCTTTTGGTATATACTTTGAGTACTAATCTTAAGAGGTACTCTGCATGAAGCACAAAGCATGATCACCACTTTTTAGTTGACAACACTATTTGAGCAAGGTGGAACTTGGTCCCATCAATCCACATTACTCTATGCAAAATTCTTTGGGGGGGGGGGGGGGGAAGTCCTCTGTCTCCATTCCCCATATTCCCCAAGCCCTTCTCTGATCACAGCGCAGAAAAAGTTCATGGATAACACTGCACAAATTTTGTTGAAAATGACTACATGGGACAGCGCATAAAACTTGGTATAGATACATAACACACTTATATAATTTTTTAGTATAGGTGTCACACAGTGCTAGTGTCCCAATGGGAAGAATACTGTTAACAGTTATTTTACTTTTACTACTTTAGATGGTATGCAAAATATTTTATATTTAACTAAGGCTCAATATAACAATTGTTAACTGTATTCAAAATAAATGCTACTGGGTTATGCAATAGCACAACATTATAATTTAGCAACACATACTATAAGCAAACATAAAACGGGAAACTTGAGTCCCTAAAAATTTATCAAAATGTAAACCTACAATTAAAGACTGAAGCCTATACTTGCAAACATCACAAATACCACAAATAAAATATCAGTGAGTAAAATTATATCTGGAATCAGTAAAATGTTTGTTATTCAATACAGAAATTTCACTGTGTCTTGAACTCTACTTTGCATGTTATTTTTTGGCAATAAGAAATCCAGGCCTAGTACCTTTCTGTAGTCTTCACCAAAATTAAGGCTGGAACGGTTTTCACCTAAAGATGAGGATATAAGAGAAGCTGAGCCCATGGCACCTCCAATAATGTGCCCAAACAGGCTCTGAGCTCCATAGCTCAAGCCTTCAGCAAACTCTTCTGGACCTTCCATAACACCCTGAAAAACATGTAAAAAACAATTCTGCAGTGGATTATTATGAACAGAAAATCAATAACACAAATAAAGCTAGTAAAAGCAACATCTGTGGAAAAATGAAAGAAGGAATGAATACAGTGTGATGTTTTATGTAAACTTTCATACATGCCTGATTTCTTAAATAAGGTTTAATTTTGTTAATCTGTCAGGGCATTCAGTAAATTTTATAGCTCACTACATTTTCAGTTTTAGATTCTGTGTGGATGAGTGCTACTAGGCAAGTAAATGATACATATCTGACTCCTCTAATAAAGTAAAAGTTTGATAATTACAGTAACAAGAAACCTAAATATCACACACACACACACACACACACACACACACACACACATACACACACACACTGCTTGACACAAAAACTGAAGAACTTAAAAGACATGTCAGATGACAATATAACTTTGTACATATGCACACCATAGGGGTGGGTATGTAAATGATTAATAGAGTTGCAATTCTCTGTCACAGGCAGAAGGGCCATCAAAGTGTATTAACATTGTTCATGTTTGGTGCTGTTATCAGGCACAGTAAATTGTATAAGAGATGTGACCAGTGTCAGATATTGAGTGATCACAGTGAAGGACATGGAGAACATGCGTACAAATATGAGACAGTGTTATGAGCACCTGACAAGAGTTTGAATAGGGCTTCATTGTGAGTCTCCATTTGGCTGGCTGATGGAATCATCCTATATCCATATTTGTAGAGCAGTCAGCTGTAGTAGTGACCTCCAATGTTGGACTTTATAGGAGCATAAGGATAGGCATACATGTTGTCAAAGTTTTGGTCAACCGTGTCTGAGCACCACAATACGGGATAGTCAAATTGTGCAACAAGCACATTGAAATCCTGTCAAATCTGTGCCTGCCATCTGAGACCAACTAATGGACTCCCTGCAACATTCTGTGTTATTGCACACTATTGATTGGGGACAAGCAACAGACAGACATGGGAATTACCACCCAATGTGTAGTCTGCTGTTAACATCTCAATAAAAACAGTAACATATGAAGGAGTGCCATGACTAGAAAGCATGGACTACTGATGAATGGTGTTATGTTGTTCATCAGTGTATCACAGTTTTGTGCTATCCTTGATAACCATCATCAGACAGTATGATGGTAGCCTGGAGAGAAGTACCAGTTTTTCAATATTTAAGGCAAGCACAGAGGAGGTACTCCTGGCATCATGGTGTAAGGTGCCATTGGGTATGTCGTCGGGCCATGAATGGCAGTAATTGAGAGACATCTGGACTGAACACACAATGATACATCACAGACATACTATTTTCTATGTGTTACCCCTCATGTGACAGTATGATGGTGCCCTTTTTTGCGATAAGGGTGTGCTAGGCCACACATGACCTTTGTCTGTGTGAACTGTACATGTGACGTTGAGGTACTCCTGTGGCCAACAAGATCCTCAGATCTGTCTCCGATAGAACAAGTAATGGGTCCAGCTTGGATGTCAACTCCATCCCAGTGGCAGAATCCAGGCCATCAAGCCCCAGTTACGACAGTTGTTGGCCCGTGTGCCTCAGAAGAGGATACAACAATTTTAAGATACTCTTCCCAACTGAATCAGTGCACATGTCCACACTAAAGGGGGTACAACATCATCATACTGATAAGTGGGTTCATCCTGTCAAGTTCTTCAGAAATTTGATTCAGTTTTGTAATTACTGAAATAACATCACGTATCCTCTCAGTTGACAAAGATTCATTTTGTTTCCTCCTTCTCTTCTGGGTAACAAATTTTCTTTTTTGCTGTGTGTGTGTGTGTGTGTGTTTCACAAATCACTCACTTATTTATTAGTTTCCTTTTCTACTACTTCACCTGAGACTGAAAGGTATAACAGTTAAAGATATACAATCCGTATGTTTTTGGAGAATGCTCCAGATACATCACAGCTTTTTCATATGACATAATAAAATATGAAATGAGCCTGTGTTGATACTGGTGCTGCGAAAGGAAAAAAAAATTAAGACAGCACAGGGAAGCTCTGCATTGGTTTCTCATGCAAAAATTTTTGCATTTAAGGCCGTGTCACTTACCTGCCTATAGCTCTACAGAAAAGTGATGTGATTAATTGAATCATGAAAAAGGTAATATAAGAAGAAAGAAATGCATTAAACTTTTAGAGGTATACAAATACTACCATAACAAACATTTAACATTCTTTCCACTAGGCATTGTTCACTGCATATAAGGAAATAAATACCTCACTTTTAAATAATTTTATTTCAAGAATGGGTCTTATGGACCCCTTGATTATTATAAATAGAACTAACATCTATAAAAGTTCATATAAATGTAAGTAAAAAACTGAACTGTATTAGTCACAACCACCTTATAGTTACACAGTCATACATTAAATCCAAGGAGGAATCATTCAGCACAGAGAAATAAAAGGGTCTCCAATACATTCATGTGCCTTATATGTTAAAGATACTGGTAATCATTACATAAGAAGATATAAAAAATCATGATATGGAGCTCTTACCAAAAAAGGTTCATAAAAGAACTCATCAGTACCATCCGAAAAGTCTGTAATTAATCCATATGGGTTTCCAAGAATATCAATACCCAAAACAAGAACATAAAACTGCTGAATTATCTGACTGAAGTAATGAGACTGAATATCAGAAACTTGTTGACAGAATGTTGTGCATATTCCTTTTTGTTCATAATAAGCCATACTGAAACAAAGAACAAATCATTGTATGTATGTACATTGTCAGTGAAAAATATGCATTAAAGAAACAACAACATTATAAAGCTATAAGTACATAAGAAAATAACAAAGTATAGAATATTATCCAAATTTCTTTAGTAAATTTCTGTATAAACTCCCACAAATACTTCATTTAACATTCAACTTTTTTGCTTGATCAATAGTAGCAATAAGTGTAACCAGAAAATACTTCTTTCCTACTTACTTCAGTTTTACTCCTTTAACTTCAGTCAGGTTAGTGCCAAATGATGTTATGAAGATGTCAATCATATCAGAACTAAAGAAATGTTTCTTTCTCCTGGAGATTAATGGGCCATGACATGAGAAACTAAACAGAATTTTAAGAGGTGATAAGTGGATATACTCAATAACTATTTTTCGATCATTTATCGGTACCTGCGAAAAAAAATCTTTTTAGTGTTATTATATTCAGAGCAACTGTAAAGGGTGATAGTGAATTAAATTTACCTTTGGCACAACATTTGCAAGAGGCATGTGTACTGTAGAAATATCTGCTCTCATTCTTACAGATGGCTTCACTTCATTCTCCCATTTTGCAAAAATATCATACACTGATAACAGAAATTCTGTGTCTATTTGGAGAGCAAATTCTTGTATTAGTATTTTTATGTACCTGTAACAAACAGAGAACATTTGCAAATTTAACTAGCACTGAACTGTGCACCATATTTATGAAATGTTTTAGGAATCTGCTATTTGTATTACATCACAAAAATTATAAGATTTTATCCTGTTTTCCAAATCATATAATTAAGTAAATTAAAACATTACATCAAGTGAAGAAACTACAACTAAGAAATGAAAAGTACAGAAAATTTAGGATATAAGAGAGAAAGAATTGGCGGAGTACATTGAAGGAAAATGGTCATAGAGGTAAAATATTAAAATAAACACAGGTACAGTAACAAAAAGAAGATATGTTCAGTAATACATGATTAATAGGAAGTTACAAACTGGAACATCATGCATAATATAAACTTCTTGATTATATGTACACACAAACAAACAATAGCTTTACAGGGAAAAGACAATGTGTCAACAAGTGTTGAGGTCATGGTTTGTGTTTATGATGTACTAACTGGCTTTCAAGACATGTTAAAAGAGTCCATTAGTTGGGAATGCTGAACTGCATAGTCAAGTTTCTTTTGATATGTTAACCAACATTCGGTTTATTATGAACCAGCAACGATTACAACTACATGTAATGATACTAAGATGGCTGTTACAAAGCAGTTACTGGCCATAGCTCTCACATAATTCTGCACGTCTGTTTTTTTTTTACCTGGGCAAGATCTAAGGAATTTTTGAGGACACTGTTCAATAATTGGTATAATTGGTATACTGCTCACAGGTTGTGGTAGTTAAGTGGCAGCCTCAAGTGAGACACCTACAAATTTATGAAAATACAGTTTTTGGGCATGAACTCTAAACTGAGACTTTCTGCAGTTAATAAGAGACATTTCTCCTGTGATGATCTTAGGAGAAGGTTGAAATTTAAAGCAATTGTAAACAATTTATTAGTGATTTATGGTCACTGGGGTTCAACAGTGTTGTTTGCTTGATTAACTTTTGGTGACAACTGTTACACAAGAAAGCAATAAGGATAAAGTCCTAGTAACAAGAGGCTCCTTCATTATATCCTGTGACTGGTATATGCATCAGCATTTCCTGGATGTCAATGGAAACTTAACAGATTATTACCAGTCATAATAGCTACAGTTGCTAGAGGGCAGCTTTCCAGAACACTATTTACTGGTTTAGTAGAGGACAGAGGTAATTTTTATGGGTATTACTGCCTCATAAACTTTTACAGAGATAAGGCAGAAGGTAAATTTTGATGATTGGACAATCTTTGAGACAAAGTGGATGTTAATCAAAATGTATAAAAAAATTGGGCATAGAGGAGTGAGATTGATATCTGGAAGGTATCACGGAGTTATGTGTTTGGCACTGGTGGAGGAGGCTGTACCTGCCAATCTTAAGGTGTTAATATTATGGGAAATGAAGCTGGGAGAGGAACCTAATGATGGAAAGAACACTTGCCCTCACTTTTCAACTAGTTACAGTAAAATGGTACACTACTTACATGTTCCTCACTAGTGTCTTAGACAGTTTGGTCAGCTTCCTCATTCCCTTAGATTCTCATATGCCTCGGTACCTAGCAGAATAATACTTCTTTCCATTTCCATCATAACAACAGAAGATTATTCTGGATGGTCGAAACATTTTATACACTGGATTCATTTGCTGAATTCTCTGCACAGCAGTAAGGCAGTCTGTGTAAGTAAGAAACTTCTTACCACCATCACATGTAACTTGGCTCAGTGCCTTTATAATAACACACAGGTCAGTACTGAGTACTGCAGATTCCTTTGGATTTCAGAATCTAAAAGCATTGTCTGGGAAAAACTACCTTTTCTCTTGGCAGTAGGTGATGTCATTAACTAGCATGTGAGTGCACTATATCTGGAAAGTACAGATCTCTTATTTCTACACTGCTGTTAAGATCAGTTGTTACCTGGTCAAGGCAGCTAGTTAACCTTGCAGATTTCATAATTTTTACGGGGTTCTTGGTGCTGAGCATTAAAATTTCCAACTGCCACATCTGTCAGTTTCTACTAGAGGAGGAACATTAAATTCTCTACATTTTATTATATTTTTAGAGATATTTTGTCTAACTTTTTTTAGGAATACAGCCAAGCTTCTAAGTTTCCATTTCCATTGGGGAATCTATGTACAAGTATCAAACATATATTTAATTCTGGGATTAATGACTCTGAAAACTAAATGTCTTTGTCAGTACAATAGTTTCACATACATTAAGGTGCTCATCTCTATTATAATTTCTCAAAAATATAGAAGTACCATCAATTGGAAGTTTTGTCTGCAATACAGAAAAACTATATTTTGGGTAATACATGTATGTAGAATGAGTATCCTTTAGTCAGTGCTTGCTAATGCACAAGAAAATAGTGTACAGCTTATCACATCAAAACCAGAATCAAGTCTAAATCCAAATGCTCGATTGTCAGTGAAGTGAAAAACATAACTGAAAGTGCATTAGAGCACCAACGTACAACCAGAACACAACTGAACACCTAAATGAGGAGTGTAGCTGTTTGTACAAAAATCTAATGTTCCAGAATATACAAACATTACAAACATAAGAAATTTCAATAAGATTCCAGAACTGATAAATCCTAAATGGCAACTAAATGTGGGTGGTTGGATTTGAACTGTCACCCTGCAACATACTAGTCAGTGACACTAACCACTATGCCACACTGCATGCAGCACATATCTTGACATTGCTCCCTCTCCTAGACAAACAGCAGCTACCTGCTTAAGAACCTCTCATTGGAGTGACTACATCTCCCTAGATCCAGATCTTGTCAGTTGTCCTCTGTATGACAACGCTGGCAGATCCTCATGTTCTGATCATGTTGTCACATCCTATTCACTGCGAGGGGCTTTGAAGGAAGCCCCTTCTATTGAAGCTTTTCAATCATTGAGTGAGTCTTCAGTTTCCTTTAATGAGAAGGCCTCATTGTCAATCTGTGACTCTGTGGTAGTAGGGCTTCATATGGAGTACATGGACAACTTCTCTGCACTTTCATCTCTGTGATGAAGTGTCATAATCCTCAACATCAAATGTAACACCTGACAGGTGATGAAGGATACAATATGGCTGCAAATAGTACTTTAGTAACGCTTCCTATAGTCCCAATATAGAATCATCACAATTAATTCATTTTGGACATTTATGTAATGAGGTGACAGCAGAATCACAGACTACAAGTACAAAGTATTTTTCCTTAATCCCTCATTTCTTTCGCTGTAACGATGAAGTTGAAGTAGCAGTTGACAAACACATGAAAATCCTATTTTATTATATGAGAAATGCTACATTTAAAGCAGTATTAAAGTTTTTTCCTGTCTGATAAGTGCCCTGGATAAAACGCTTGATTTCTAGTATATGTTGTGCATCAACACTTGGGGATTCTTCTAGGTCAATGACAGTGTTCTGCAGAACAGATGTATATTTCATAGAACTGTCAGAGCATGCTCAACTGAGCACTCATTATTCCAAAAGCACATTAAATTAATCATCAGGATCTGGGAAGGCATCTTTCAAATATTCTTTTTCTGGATCTAAAACCAATTGACTGTAAGATTTAATAAAATGCCTCAACAATAGATATGACACAGCTACATGAATACAAAAGCCAATTTCATAGAACTGTCAGAGCATGCTCAACTGAGCACTCATTATTCCAAAAGCACATTAAATTAATCATCAGGATCTGGGAAGGCATCTTTCAAATATTCTTTTTCTGGATCTAAAACCAATTGACTGTAAGATTTAATAAAATGCCTCAACAATAGATATGACACAGCTACATGAATACAAAAGCCAATACAACTGATGTCTTTGGTAGTGTAGACTCTAGTAGTATATTAAGAAGAATGAAATGTATCATCATTACTTTCTATCCCATATCCCCCAACATTGATTATAATGAATTTTCCATGAGCGTGCTTGGAAAGCAACTGTTACAGTTAGAAAGAAAGATGGATCAACTAGCAGAACAAGGACTGGAGACGAACAACTGAAGAAGGTGGAAAGTGTCAAGTACCTAAGAAGTGTGATACAGGAAAATGGAAGAAATGAGAAAGAGAGCAGTGAATGTGGCAGACAGGCAGAAGCACTCTTGTGAATTGTGGGAGCCTAGTTGGGATCAAAGGCACCCTACAAAAATCAAAGAAGTAACATATATAAGTTATTACATCCCAATAATAACCCATGCATCTTAAACATCGATAATGTAGAAAAGAGATGTAACCAGGCAACAGGTATGTGAAATGAAGTTCCTCAGAAGTAGGTTGGGAGTAACAAATAGAGATAAGATGAGGAGTGAAAGAGAAAGGGAAATAGTAAAAAAGGAATCATTGCAGAGCAGGACAGAAACATCAAGGCTGAGATGGTATGAACACTTAAAGAGAATGAAAAACAAGAGAATTCCCAAGAAGTTACAGGAAATGGAGATGTGAAGGGAACAACCAACAGGAGGACCAAGGGCTAGATGGCTGAAAGGTGTGGAGGAGTTTACTGAAAAAAGAGGTGAGCACTGGACCAGAGTGAACACAGACATGTGGTGAGAAAATAAAACTAGATGGTGAGGCTTATGTTCCAGACAGACCCAGCCTGGGGCAGGAAACTGTTTAAGATGATGATGATCTGCAACTGCTTGTACTACAATTGAATGAAAATGTTTATAACTATAAAATGTTTTACCGGGAATTTTCTGGGCATTTTAGATTGAATACAATTTCCACCAGCATTACTGACTGCATTTGGAAAGTTCTGTATCTTATGTAAATTATTTACAATATGTAGAAAGTAATTTTCACAAGGCACTTTCATGTAGAGTGGTTGGAGGCAATAACACAACACTTTGGTAGTTGATTCTACAATTCTATTGTGAATGTCAGAGACATGTCTTGAAAACTTGACAGGATGTTAAACACTAATCTCCTCCTTCTCGTCTCGAAAGCTACTTCTTGTTTCTAGGAATCTGTAACAATTCTCGTTTCACCAGATGTCAATGACCCTTAAAAAATTACATTATACCATTGAAAAACTTCATAGTTACTTGTATATTGTGATAGATAAGGATATTATGCACAGTAACCATAAAGCAACATACTCTTTTCTTTGTGTGCTATCATCTGCCAAAACCTTGTTTCAATATATCAAACGATTTACGAGATACAAGAGTGTTATGAATATTTCATTCTTGCTGTATCATCAGCATGAGCAGAATGGAGTGTGTTATACACAGTCAATTTTCTCATGAACAGAGTTATAGATCCTATGAAAACATTAAAGAATTGTTCAATATGTTAATAACATTTGGTAGGCAGTGACACAAATTCATATTGATCTCAGTTTTTTATTACAAACTATTCAACTTTCTTATAGTAGTTTAGTTCATTTTTAGTATCATATTAACTATGACAGGTAATGAAATTATAAGCAATTCACCATTAAGCTGATGAGTAAAGCTATGAGATGACCAGAATCATTTTTACCAAGTAGTTTCTCTAAAATCATTTGAGAAAGGTTTCAGACTGGACAGTTTGCATGTTTTGTTTCACACAGTTAAGTGAGCCTGCTAGCTACTGCCCTACTCCCTCGCCCCACTTCACCTGGACACAAAGGAGCATTGCGGCAGCTGTCTGATGCACAGCTATGCTCTGTGCTGTTGCACCACTCCACTATAATATGGGACTTATTCTGCATCACATTTTGTATACCTCTCTGATGTCATATTTCTGAAGCCTCGGTGACCGACTCACCAACTGACCTGATGGATACTTCAGGATAGTCAGCCAGCAAACATACTGATGGAAAAAAAACACAACACCAAGAAGGAATTGTCAGAGGTAAACGAAAGTTGATAGCCATGTTCCTACATCTAAAAGATGATGTCTATTCAGATTTCACACCAGTAGCTTACGAGTGGTGCTAGTAGTGCAACTATAAGGATGCAAATCAGGTTTCATTTAAATATGTGCTGTAACAGTGATGAGGATTACAGTAGTTACCTTTAAGATTGGATGTAGTGAGTCAACGTTAGTCAAGAATGTTTTTAAGATGACAAGGACAAGGACAACAGTTCACAGAGTTTGAACAATGTTGTGTAATGGGGCCATGAGAAGCTGGATGTCCTTTCCGTGATACTGCAGAAAGAACTAGCAGGTATGTACCACTGTGCACAAATGCTAGCTGTGAAGGTCATGGTAAGGTATGGTCACAAGAAGACTGGGCTCTAGACAGCCACATGGTGCTACCAAGAGGGAAGACTGTCATTTTTGGCGTATGACTGTGATACATCATACTGCATCTACAGCAAAAATCTGAGCAGCAGTTGGCACCACAGTAACACAACGAACTGGTACAAATTGGTTACTTCAATGATAGCTCCAAGCCCGACACCCTGTAGTGAGTGTTCCACTGACCCTAAACCACAGCTGTTTGTGACTTCAGTTGTGTCAAGTGACACTCAATAAAGGGCACATTGGAGGTCTGTTGTGTTTTCTGATGAAAGCCAGTTCTGCCTCCGTGACAGTGATGGCTCTGTGTTGGTTAAGAGGAGGCCAAATTAGGGCCTGCAAGCAACTGGATTTACACCTGGAGTTATGGTCTGAGATGCAATTTTGAAAGATAGCAGGAGCACTCTCGTGGTTATCTCATGCACCCTGACTGCAATTTTGTACATGAGTCTGGTGATTCAATGTGTTGTGCTGCCATTCCTGACAGCATTCCAGGTGAGTTTTCCAACAGGCTGCATTCACCCACATACTGCTGTTAATCTAACATGCTCTATGGAGTGCTGACATCTTGCCTTGCCCTGCTCGATCCCCAGATCTGTCTCTAATAGAGCATATATGGGATGACATATGGCGGCAATTCCAGTGTCATCCACGACCGACATTATCTGTCCCTTTACTGACCAACTAAATGCAACAGGCACGGAACTCACCAGTTATTAATGTACCAGCATTTCACACTTGCAATGACTTTTCTTGCATTTATATTGACCTGTGATTCTGCAATGTTAATCACTTAAATAAGTTACCTAGACTAATGCATTCCTGAAATTTCATTGCTCTACACTGATTATTTCATAGTGTTGTGATTTTTTTTTTCTGTTGGTGTAGAGTTGTGGTCCATTACAATGGTGAATGGTTTACCAAATAAATATAGTCAGAACTTGTTGATGGCCCAGACAACTACAAAGCACTCTTCTTTGTTTATAGATTAGTTCCTCTCAGATGTGGAGAGTACTCTGAAAGTATATTATATCACCTTTTCATCACTCCAACAGCACCTACCTCATAACTGTCAGCATCAATGTGAAGTTCTCTATCAGCACACTCATTATACAATGCTGTGACTGGAGATGATAATAGCATGTCCTTAAGGACAAGGAAAAATCTTTTTTGCACCATGTTACAAGAAAATTTCACATCTTCCTACAGCAATTCTTGCAAGGGACATGTCTTAGTACATGAAGTCTTTTATGAATCATTGATAGTACAAGCAATTTCTGAGAAAACTTCTGATATCACAAAGGTGTCAAGGAGTCAGAAAATCTGTGATTGTTATTATTCTATCTGGATCTGGATGGACTCCATTGCTACATACTAAGTCCCAAAACATTTTTGTTTCTCTGGTTGTGGAGAGGATCATTTTTGGATTCGAGTAGATAGGTGAATGCTGATACCTGTTTACGGAAATGTGGACTGGCTACAGCGTCTTTGGCAGCACCCTCATCCAGTGTAAAGTGATGATCTTCATCCTACAGGCTGACTATAATTGTCTGCAGTTGATTGGCATGAATAGAACTGTTGTGGTGATTGATGTCTGGTGGCATAGTAGTCATCAAAAACTCATCTTCTTCTCTGTTTTGGGTACAAGGTGTCTAAGTCAAGTGGAAACATACCAGCATGTTGTCCTCTGTCCTTCAAATGTTTGTCCTTCTGTAGGGAGTTCTTGCATTGGTTGAATGCTGGGTTATCATTTGAGGGTTGCAGCATAAGTTCAAATTGGCCAAGTTGAAACATAACAAGTTGGAACTATTCCACCTGCTATTGTTTCTAGTCCTTTTTATAATCATACAATTTGTCTTTCAGCTAACTGTACTCATGCCAAGTATGGCATATGTCATGTACATATTCTTATTTACATAGTATGACCTGCAATTTCTTAACCTGTTTTAGGCTTTATCACCAGATGATGATTGTGGTACATTTAGTTCCATTGCGAACTTTATTAATTAAAGGGAATGGGTATTTGAAATTGTTACAACAATGATAATAATGAAATATGAGAGCACTAATCAATAGTTGCAAGAGTATTGACTTCATTCATTAGGAAACCTTGTGACCATTCTTTCTAGTAACCAGTTTGAGTTTTCCTCAAACTAATGAACCTGAACAAAATTTTCAATTGCAGTAGAGTTACACCAAAATTTACTTTTGCCAACTGAGCCAATATACTTGCTAGATTCCAGAATCTGTTTTTATATTTTGGTTTTCCTAAATTTTCTGAACCAGATAACATTCTTCATTATTCAATTAATTTATTTATTTTTATTTATTTATTTATTGTTCCGTGGGACCAAATTAAGGAGAAGTCTCCATGGTCATGGAATGAGTCAATACATGAAATTATAACACGATAGTAGAAACAGATAAAATGAAATATAAAAAACATATTCAGGCGATAAGTCTTAATTTTAAATAAAGAAAATTAACAATGTAACAATGGAATTTGCTTAATTTTTTAGCTCTTCCAGGAGCTCCTCGACAGAATAGAAGGAGTGAGCCATGAGGAAACTCTTCAGTTTAGACTTAAAAGAGTTTGGGCTACTGCTAAGATTTTTGAGTTCTTGTGGTAGCTTATTGAAAATGGATGCAGCAGAATACTGCACTCCTTTCTGCACAAGGGTCAAGGAAGTGCATTCCACATGCAGATTTGATTTCTGCCTAGTATTAACTGAGTGAAAGCTGCTAACTCTTGAGAATAGGCTAATATTTCTAACAACAAACGACATTAAAGAAAATATATACTGTGAGGGCAATGTCAGAATTCCCAGACTATTGAATAGGGGTCAACAAGAGGTTCTCAAACTTACACCACATATAGCTCAAACAGCCCGTTTTTGAGCCAAAAATACCCTTTTTGAATCAGAAGAATTACCCCAAAAAATAATACCATACGACATAAGTGTATGAAAATATGCGAAGTAGACTACTTTTCGTGTTGAACTGTCACTTATTTCAGATACTGTTCTAATGGTAAATAAAGCAGTATTTAGTTTCTGAACAAGATCCTGGACGTGGGCTTTCCACAACAGCTAACTATCAATCAGAACGCCTAGGAAGTTGAACTGTTCCGTCTCACTTATAATATGCCCATTCTGCCTGATCAAAATATTGGTTCTTGTTGAATTGTGAGTTAGAAACTGTAAAAACTGAACTACATTAATTGACACTGTTTCAATATTACACACAAGATCCTTCACTACCAAGCTGGTGTCATCAGCAAACAGAAATATTTTTCAATCACCTGTAATACTAGAAGGCATATCATTTATATAAATAAGAAACAGTAGTGGCCCCAGCACCAACCCTTGGGGAACGCCCCACTTAACAGTGCCCCATTGGGACTGAACATCACTACCACTCTCAATATTGCAGAGAATTACCTTCTGCTCTCTGTTCTTAAAGTAAGAGGTGAACCAATTGTAAGCTACTCCCCTTACTCCATAATGGTCCAACTTCTGCAGTAATATTTTGTGGTCAACACAGTCAAAAGCCTTCATTAAATCAAAGAAAACACCTAGCGTTTGCAACCTTTTATTTAATTCGTCCAAAACCTCATAGAGAAAAGAGAATATGGCATTTTCAGTTGTACTTTGAAACATCAATTGACTCAAAAGGGATGCTATTTTTCACATACATTGCTACTCCCCCACACCACAAAGAGCTCCTAGAAAAGCTGCCAGCCAACCTGTATCCTGGTAAAGGAAGCCTCTGAATTATCTCCTTATTTAAGAAGTGTTCAGATATACCAATAATTTCAGAGTCAACATCTATAAGCAGTTCACTAACTTTATCTCTAATACCTTGTATATTTTGATGAAATATACTAATTCCCTCATTACTCGGATATCTAAGGTTTGTCAAAAGTCGTTCCTTTGTTAGAGAGACTTCCCTTAAGCAGGAATACCTGTCAGCTGATTTCAATCTAAAAAAGGTGCAGCTCTAACACCCACTACTGCAGGAATTTTCCCATGAGTGATCCCACCACCCCCACCTATGCTGTCACCTATAAGCTTTGCCAACCTCCCCTTCCCATACCTGTTGAGGTGCAGGCCATGTCTAGTGAAACCCGTCCTGCTGATAGACTCCACCGACACCACTAAAATGTGACTCATGCTTTCTGTCATCAGCGCACCCCCAAGTCTCATGTTATTACGCCTGACGGCTGTATTAAGATGAGGCCGATCATGACGCTGAAACAGTTCCACGAAATGCACATTCGTGTTGCCAGTCTGAGTGGTCACCATCTATATCATACTCCCTATCCCTATCAATACTATTACCAGCCCCACCCACAATCTCTACCTGATCCTCTTTAGTAAAATCCCTACATAGGCCCTCTATGTTAACAGTCACCTGAGCCAATCCTGCATTAGGCTTCACAATGCTGGTGACCTGGTACTCACTCCCCAACACTTCCTGCAACTGCTGGCCTACACCTCTGCTGTGAGAACTACCTAACAGCAGAATTAAACTATTAATTCAAAACTTGAATAAATTAACATAATTTCAGACATGGCAATTTTACTTGTGAGTAGGTGATCCACTATGTAAGCATACACTGTGCTAATCAAATTGTACTGAGAAAATTTATACTTTTATAATGAGCTATTTTTAGTTTAATCAAATCATTGTTTTGATTTGTAGATCATCTACTCTATTAAATTTTCACCCTGCAGTTTTATAAACTATAATGTAATTATCAAGATTACAAAATACCATTATCCCAGTCTTGATATAGTAGCCCCATTCCAATAACATCTTGAGAAGTAGTACAATCATGGTCTATTTGCCAAGTATCTTTATAAACTTTTTGGCCAATATGTGTATGAACTGTCTTTGCCAATATGCATTTAACAACTGTGTTTTTAGTTTGATGCATCAGAAAATCTGGAGGTCTAGTTTTGAGAATTGTACAGTATTGGCTTTTGTCTGATGAACTGTGATTTATGGAAGACTAATGTTTACAACATTTTTTGCTGCTAAAATGATCTATTCTGTTGCTGAAGGAATATACAGAGAAGAGAAAGATAAACTGGTCATCACTTAAATGAAAGTATTTAATTTGAATAAAGGTCAAATTGTGAAAAATTTAACTCAATGTGTGTTGTGTCCATCACTGAACTGTATGACTACCAATTAATGCAACTTCAGATTAGACGCTTCAGTTCTGGGTGTGCCACAATGGAACTTTAATCTACAACAAGGTCAGAACACTTACAGAGACCATTCTTCCTAGCATGTTCCACTGATAGCAGAGATTCGTGCTCAAGATCAATATACCTCTTCTTCAATATTCTCTATTACCTCCTACCATAGGGGTCAATGTTCACAGCTACTATCTCTTGTTTACTTTTTCTGATAGTTTTGGCTGCCAGAAAATTCTGTAGCTGTTCTCTTGCAACCTACTTCATTGTCTTTGACAACTGCTGTGCAGACAAATTTATAAATTCAACCCCCCCCCCCCCCCCCCACCGGTTACCCCCAATGAAATGCAACCATGTGATGAAATCAATTCTCTGTTGTTGTGACATCCTTTACAAGAAGATCTCAGTACAAGAGCTTGCTAAAAAGTAATCCTTTGAAATTTTTTATTCTGTTCTCAATATCAGTTGAGGTATTACATGTAATGCATATTACTTAGTTGAATTTTCCAATTTTTCTGCCACAAGTTGCAACCCTCTGGTGGTAGAGGCTCCGAACTGTAGCACATAACATTGCAGTGTGTAACGTAACTATATCTGTGCATCAGAAACAAACCCTCAGAAAGTTGAAAGCATGTATTCGAAGAGTTCATCAACATGTGGAGCACCCTCTCCTTCAGCATGACAATGGAAGACCATACAAAAGCACTGCAACACGTGGTACAATCTGATGCCTTGGGTTCACTGTCATCAGTTGTCCTCCATACAATACAGCTTGGTCTCATCTGATTTTCATGTGTTTCCAAAAGTTAAAGAACACCTTCAAGGTCTTCACTTTGATAGTGATGCAGAGGTGCAGTTGTGGTACCATCAACAAAGTCAAATATTCTACAATGACGGTATCAACAAATTGTTCTCTCATTTGGAAAACTGTGTTTGTCACCAGCATGACTATGTTGAGAAAGTAATATGTAGATATGAAGGACAAAGATGTAGAATGTTTAAAAAGTTTGTTTTATTTAAAAAGCTTTAATAGTTTTTGCATAAAAAATTCAGAGCATTACTTTCCAGCATAACCTCATACACCTCTTCTATGATATCTTTCAGCAAGTGTGAGATTTTGTCAGCTTCTATCACATTCAGATTCACAATGTGGCACAGGGCTGCAAAATTCTGTATATAGGACTGTGTGATTTCATTATGACCTTGTGTCCTGTTCTTTAATTGTTCTTTGACTAAGTGGACTTTTTGACAATTCTCACCAAATGTTTTCTTAAGTTTGGCCTGGAAGATATTGAGCTTCTTTTCATTGTTCTCTAACCACTGCGGTGTTGTGTCATGCAAGTAAAAAGTACACATCTGACAGTTATATCATGTCATTCCATATGTTGTATATGGTGATTTGGTTGAATTTTTTGCACCATTTTGCTGGTTCTTGACCAGCATATCCAGAAAACACAGATAGTTCTCCTCCATAAGCTGAGGCCCTCTCAGGGTCTAATTTACCTGAAAAGGGAGGGCAGCTGTTCTTTGCACATACCTTTCAGGTTGTTTACCATTTCACTAAGTGTAACTCACTGTTTTATATCTCAGACCACTGATTTTCAGAGTGGCACATAGCCCTCCTCCTGAACTTAGGAGAAGGGCCATGATGCAATCAGTAGCTGGAGATTTAAAACAGCAAGATACACCTAGCTTCACACTGTCAACTACAAAGTAAAGCTGGATGACTCTACAATATGCCACTGAAAGAGATCACATTAACATGACTAAGAATAGATTGTTCCCATACAACACATTGCTGCCATCTGCAGCAGAAGGTCCACTAATTTTTGTGCACAGGTTTTTAATTGATTGTCTTTGTTTTATATTATTTTTTGCCTCTTGCCTCTTAATAGATGTATCAAAAAAAGAGTGATTATTTCAAACAGCTACACTAAGGACTGAATACACGCACGTTTGCTGTGGTGGTTTGTGGAAAATCAAATTACAATGCCCAATTTAGAGATTGCAATCCTTGAATTCCTTACAATTATTCCATTGTCATTGCAACAAAAACAGCTCACACATAGCTTCACTAGAGTCCTGGTTCAGATGACACTATCAGTCAATGTTAAAGATAGAATGGATCTTCAGGGGCTGTGTCCCTTACAGAATTAAAGAACAAGCTTGAATTTCATATTTTAAGACCACATTTAGGATATGCCACAATGATTTATGTTGTCTCTAAGAAATAACCACAAAAAAAGAATAAAGGAAATCTGATAAAACTTTCTTGGAACACCACCACATAAAGACCATGTATGTTTACCAGTTTCTATAAACTTTTGATTTAGGTTTTGAGGAAATGGTTGGTAACTATTTTGCACATCCCTGATGGATCAGAAAAACTTTCATGTTTTTACTGTAGAGAAGTATTGTCTTGAGGCCCCACAGCGTACCCTGTTGCTTCTTTCGCAATGAACTATAAATGTAGTCATAGTTCAGTGCTAAGACCTCCCTATTTTCTATGCAAATTCTGTGTGTAGTGCTACCTATAAAATCATTCTGTACCTCAAAGCCAAGACAGATAAGCTGTTCACCAGCAAATCTCCTGCAATGATGTTACAACCTCCTAGAGCTTAGACTTTCAACTACAATTTGGCAGGACACAACAGCCAGTCATAGTCATGTATGAAGTTCATGAACATCTACCACAAAGAAATACTGTACACTTTTTACATCACCTTCCAACACTCTGCTTGATATACACTATCTGACAAAAAAACTGACATAACTCTGAACACATAGACACCATCAGTGGGTATGTAAATAATTAGAGTCATGGCTGAACAGCCACCAAAGTGCATTATTGTAGGCTGGGTGAATTTGGCAATATCCAGATTTGTGGAGCATTCACACATGATAGTGGCCTGATTTTGAACTGTATGGGAATGTGAGGGCAGACATCCTTGCCATCAAGGTTCTGGTCAACCACATCTGGCCATCACAATGAAGGATTGCCATACTGTGCATTAATTGCATAGTAAGCTGAAACAGACAGAGGACATGTTGTGTTGGTGCTGTACAGTTTTGTGATTTTGACTGAGATAAACTCACAATGCTGTGTTCTTCTTTGACACACAAGTGTCGAAGTGTGCACATAATTAGGTAAATGAAAAATCCATCAAATATGCACATTTATTTATATATAAAAGCCAACTTCATAATTTTGCTTTGTGTGAGGCTGCATGTACAAAACTGTGTGCTGATTTGAAGTTCTAGATTCACATATTTTATTGTATGCACTGCTTCTGCATAATCTTTCATTGATTTATCAATACCCATTTGTATTGTGGAATTTTGAATATTTCTGAGTGCCTTGTTAAACTTGTACTGTTATCATTAATTGCAGGCTTAATCTCAATTCAAAACAATCATTCACTAATATCACTGTACAGTTACATGAGAAATACATTATTTTTGAGAATTTTCATGTGCTTACAAAACTATATTTTCATAAGTTACTGGCACAAGTGTTTTGGATATGTAATTTATTTCATAGCAAATCAGCATTTGTGATTCACAGTTCAGCCAAAGAATACATAACCCATGAATTTCATTGTATATCAATGCAAATAAACATGCACTTCTGAGAATTTTCGGAAGCTACCATTGTCATTTGCATAATCTATGAGCAATTCGTAGTAACTCAGCCCTTATGATTTACATACTGTAGCAGATTTTCTAACTAACATGCTATGTTATATCTAGTCTTCTCTTAAAGAGGAGTAGCCCTGTATATTATCTGCATTTACTGTAAATTAATTCTGTTTTCGAGTTCACTAACAACTATAATTAACCTCAAAACATTTTAGGGAACCATTAATTTTAACCACATGTTTTTTAGCTCAACAGATAAAAGATAATCAGCAGGAATAATTTAAATTTATTTGTTCACTCCCTTGTAATACATTGCACCGTTCAAAATGCAGCCCCAATGTGAATGCTGTTTTCAAACACAGGATGAGCTGGTTGACATTCGTAAACAGCTGGAAATCACTCACTACTATCAAACAATTGGCAGCTGCTGCAAATTGGTGTGTTGGAAGAGCTCCCAAGAGTCATGTACCGGTATCACAGGTACTTCAAATGCTATCCTCTCCTGTGGATCCCGTATCCTCTGCAGAAGGTACAGGATCTGTCATTAGTCATTCACTTGATTGTTAGTGACATGTCAATGGTAGATCTAGGCATTCTGTACAAGGTGGACTGGGACCAGGGAGGACTCAGGGTGTTGTACCGATCCCCCTAACAAACACGTTTGATGCGCTGTCTTTCACTGAAACTGAAACTGAGCCAGTGGGACTCACTTCACCTGTTTTGTGGAAACCTATTTTGTCTGATATCAGGAGGAGGCAAACAAAACAGGGTACGGGTTTCAAATGTACAGCAAAAGACGGTACTCCCCAGAGAAATGGCAGCAAGGGACAGGAAATGACACCAGGTGCACTCTGTGTGTATACCTGGGGACCTCATTCGACATATTTAAAGGCTATTCCAGTGGCCATTGAGGGAATATGGTGCAACCAACTACACATTGTGGAGCATGTTGGAAAAAATGATGCCTATCATCTGGGCTCTGAGGTCACACTTGGGTCATTCCAGTGACTGGTATAGAAGGTTAAGAAGACCAGCCTTGCATATGGAGTTTCAATGAAGTTGACGATTTGCAGTATTGTCCCGAGAACTCATCATGTCCCTTAGGTTCTGAGTGAAGTGGGAGGACTGAACCAGCAGCTTGGAAAGTTCTGTAACAAGCTAGGCTGCAACTTCCTAGACTTGTGGCACAAGGTTGAGAACTGTAGGGTCACCCTAAATGGATAAAGTGTGCACTACGCATCAGAGGCTGCTACTCAGGTAGCTGACTGTGTGTGGAGTGCACATGAGGGTCTCTTAGATTGGGCAACTCTCTACTGAATCAAGATAATGATAAATCTAGGAAACCCAGAAGCAGCAGTGGAAGATCAAATGAAATGCCTCCCACAGGCAAAAGTATTAAAATCCTAATGGAAAACTGCTGGAGCATTCACAACAACATGTCAGAGTTTGAAGCACTCATGAAAAGCAATGAAGCTCCCATAATACTAGATGCAAAAAGGTGGTTGAAACCTGAAATTTCTAGCAGTGAGATTTTTGTGGAAAATTTAAATGTATATCAAAAGGATAGGCAAATGAGAAATGGAGATGGTGTATTTCTCACAGTAGGCAAGAAACTCAAATCCACCAAGATAGAAATTGGAGCTGCATGTGAGATTGTTCGACAAGACTTAGTATCAGGGTTTGGCATAATGTGATAATTGGATCCTTCTATTGCCCACCAGACTCATCTCCTGATGTAACTGAATTCTTTAGCAGAAACATCTTTTCACTTGCATATAAGTTCCCCAGCCATACTGTAATCACTGGCGAAGACTATAATCAGCCACCATTAATTGGGGAAATTACAATTTTGTTAGTGATGAGCACAGAAGACATCCTGTGAAACATTATTAAATGCCTTCTCTGAAAAGTACCTAGAACAGATACTTAGGAATGCCACTCATGATGGAAATATATTGGATCTAATGGCAACAAATAGACCTGACCTGTTTGAGGATGTCCACACGGAAACTGGTATCAGTGACTATGTCATGGTTGTGGTAACAATGATTCAATGATTATCAATGTACAAAGGACAACTAAAACAAGCAGAAAGATATATATGTTCAGTAAACTAGATTAAAAAAATCAGTGTCATATCTCAACAAGGAACTTGAAACCTACAGCACAGGGCAGGAGCATGTAGAGAAACTATGGCTCAAGTTTAAAAGAATAGTTGATGATGCTATGGATAGATATGTATCCAGTAGAACAGTTCATAATGAGAGGGAAGCTCCAAGGTATACAGGCACTGTAAAGAAACTTCTAACTTCTAAAGAAACTGAGATTACTGCATAATATGTGTAAAACAAAGTGTAGGGCTATAGATAGAGAGATGCTGAATGAAACTTGTTTGGCTGTCAAGAGAGCAATGTGTCATGCCTTCAATGACTATCGTAGCAGAATACTGTCAAATTATCTTTCACAGAGCCCAAAAAACTTCTGGTCAGATGTAAAGGCTGAGAGTGGCACCAAAGTTAGTGTCCAGTTCCAAGCAAATGAGGCAGGAACTGAAACTGAGGGTAGCAAAGCAAAAGATGAAATGCTTAACTTCATTTTCAAATGTTCCTTTAAAAATGAAAACCCAGGAGAATTGACCCGATTTAATCCTCATACCACTGAAAACATGTATGAAATAAGTATTAGTGTCAGTGGCATTGAGTAACAGTTGAAATCATTAAAACTGAACAAAGCTCCAGGGCCTGATGGAATCCCTGTCAGATTCTATACTGAATTTGTGGCAGAGTTAGCCTCTCTTCTAACTATAATCAATCGTAGATCCCTGAAACAAAAAACTGCATGCAGTTCTCAGAAAGAAGCACTGGTCACACCCATCTACAAGAAGGGTAGTAGAAGTAATCCACAAAATTACTGCCCAATATCCTCGACATCAGTTTGTTGTAGAATCTTGGAACATATTCTAACCTCTAACATAATGAGGTATGTCGAACAGAATGACCTCCTCGATGCCAACCATTCCAAAAACAACTTGCACTGTTTTCACATGACATACTGAAAGCTTTGGTTCAAGGTGATCAGGTAGATGCTGTATTTCTTGATTTCCAAAAAGCATTTGATTCCATACCACACCTATGCTTGTAGTCAAAAGTATGATCTTATGGGGTATCAAGTTAAATTTGAGACTGGATTCAGGACTTTTTGGTAGGGAGAATGCAGAATCCTATCTTGGATGGAAATTCAATGTCAGATGTAGAAGTAAGTTGGGATCATTGCTGTTCATGACGTATGTTAATGACCTTGCAGACAATATTAACAGTAAAATCAGGCTGTTTGCAGATCATGCAGTTATCACAAACTATTGGAATGAAACTGCACCAGTTTTCAGTCAGATCTTCATGAGATTCCAAAGTGGTGCAAACATTGCCAACTTGTTTGAAATGTTCAGAAATGTAAAATTGTGCACTTCACAGAATGAAAAAAAAAGTAGTATCTTATAACAAGTTTGTTTGTGTGGCCATCCTCCACAGCAAACATATAGATACTTGTTTTGTAAATAAAACTGCGTTTTCCTGCCGCTACTTAATTTATTTATCCCTAACACGTTTCGCATTATCTTGTTCTAAATCATCATCAGTGGGACCTATAAAGATACAGTTTTGTTAGTTTTAGATTATTGAACAGATCATGTGGCAATTTTTTTGTAAAAACGTAATTACTTATGATTTGCCAGTCTGCGTTTCCTCACATCTGGTCTGAAGGTTGTACACATTTATTACTACCATATAAGCACAACTTTGCGTTCTGACCTTCTTCACACTGTTCACCATGTTTTTCACTCTTTTTTATGGTGTTCTCTTGTGTTTTTTCCACTTGATATAACTATTTTGCTGGAAATTGCTTTTCACAATGTAAGTATTGCCAAACACGTAATTGAGTCCCATTCTAGCAGGGATTTGGAGAGAGACAGTGGTGTTACTCCTGGTGTCATGGTATGGGAAGATTTTAGGTATCACTTCAGGTCACAGCAAGAAGTGACTGCAGGAACTCTGATGGCACAATGGTTTGTCATGGACATCCAGTGTCCTCACGTGTTACCTCTCATGCAATTGTGTCGTGGTGACAATTTTCAACAAAATGAGCATGATGTTAAGGTACTCCCATGGCCAGCAAGCTCATCCAGAGACAGGTGCCAGTATCCAGGATGTCAAGAACCAGTAGAAACAGTCAGCAGCCCAGCTTGCCTCAGGAGAGGATATAAAAGTTTTATGACACTATTGCCAACTAATTCAAGGCATGCATCCAAGGCAGAGGGACTGTAATGTCATATTGATAAGTGGACTCATTGTACCAAGTTCTCTGTAAAGTTGACTTGATTTTTTACTCAATGAAATAACATCACATTCCCTCTCAACCTGTGAAGTTTCATTTCATTTCCTCCTCCCCTTCTGGGTGCTTCACATTTTTTTTTCAGGCAATGTATATTAAGTGGAAGGACACTCACATATGTAGCAAATACAAGTGGATCTAAAATTAATTGTTGTTGGACATCATTCATTATTTCTCCATTGTCACTGAAGCTTTTTTCCCCTTCGAGAAATATTATTTTCGTTAAATGCCATTCAAACCAGTTGTTTATAACACAATTAATTCCATACTGCTTACACTTTCTCAAAGACTGCATTGCCTATGCAATCAAATACTGAAAATTTAACAGAAAATAGCAATTGGTGATATTTTGTTGATTATGGTTATTGGTAGTTGTATGTATAAATGGCATGCCACTATAGCAACCTTTCTGAAATCCAAATAGTTATGTAGTAAGTAAATTGTTTCTACCTGAGTGTGACATAACTATGGAGCACATTACTTTCTTAAATATTTTAGAGATCTAAGCAAAGGTACTGGAGGGTAATTATTTAAATTTTTCCCCTCGTCTTCCCATCTGACAATATCATATTTTAATCTGTGTGGAAAAATTCCCTTTAATAGTCATGCATTACAAATGTAATTAAGAATATGACTTATTGAGTTAGAATAACTCATAAAAGTTCTGTCTGACATTCAGTTTTCTAACTGTTTTAATTCAAACATACATTCATTCAATAGAAAACAATAAAAATATACTGAGTTATTGACCTGAATAAACGAGGCACATACAAATTCCATTTACTTTTGTAAATCTCATTTGTACTTACTTGTATATGTCTTGGTTGTGCAATGGATTATATCGCTTCATGACAGCTATATCTATGCATGGCTTTATTCCAACCCGCCGAGCAATATGTTGAGGTAGTGATTTTGGATAAAGTACCGTCGGAAACACTGCATCTGGAAGCTGATTATCAATCTGAAAAATGAGTGAATGAACACTGATGTAATACATATAATATATACGCACACACTCAGCGCTTACTGACAGAAACCATACTTAACTATAGAAATTTTCATTGTGCAGGGATTTTAAGAGGTAATAATTATTACTTATATTTTCACTAAAGTTCATTCTTGATCACAACACTTATGTCTCAATAACATAGGTGACCGGTTTCGGTTGTCTTTATATAACCATCTTCAGACCCATGGCTTCCTTGGAGGATGGTAGGTGGAGCTCTCCTCAGGTGCTACGAAGTCAACAATCTTTTAACAAGTTTGTTTGTGTGGCCAGCCTCTGCAGCTAACACATAAATACTTGTTTTGTAAATAAAACTGCCTTTTCCTGCTGCTACTTAATTTATTTATCCCTAACACGTTTCGCCTTGACTTCGTAGCAGCTGAGGAGAGCTCTGCCTACCATCCTCCAAGGAAGCCATGGGTCTGAAGATGGTTATATAAAGATAACCAAAACCGGTCACCTATGTTATTGAGACATAAATGTTGTGATCAAGACTGAACTTTAGTTAAAATATAATATTGTATTGATCACTGTATTCAAAAATGTTTACCAAAATTATTACTTATTTGGCTCATGTGATCTGACATTACACAGTGTTCTACAGATGTTAATGTTTTATTGGTGAGATTAAGGTTTACAATACAATATATTTACATAAGATTTGTTGCCCTGAATGGTTCATGTGCTGCACTTTATCATAAAGACTTCATGGCTTTAGAAAACAGTGTATTGTCTTCAGCAGACTTTTATACTTGTAGGGAGCTTATTAAACAGCTGAAACCTCATGTGGGATGTTCCTTTTAGTCAAAGCTGGGCATTAGCATACAGGTTAATTTTGTTCTAGTGTAATGTTTGTGAATGTCTCCATTTTTCTCTCATCCACATTCTGTTGGCCACATTCTTTTACCCTCAAGATTATATAAGCAAGGCAGTGTTAGGATCTTCAGCATTCTGAAAAATGATTTGGAAGAATCTCTAATCTTGTTTATGCTCTTCACGGGTATGCTGCCGGAAGTGATCGTCTTGCGTACACAATATTCTGGCCATCCATCTGGCCACCACCTTCAGGTGCTATCATTGAGTACACAATCACACCAGAGCTGAATGTACATCAGAAATGGAGGCTCCTTTATACCCTCGGTACAGGCCACTGTGCCTGTAATATAAGTGGAAGAGATGCTCCCTGTGAAGCAAAGAATTCCAGTGCTGCTGGCGGCAGAAACTGGTGAAAGAGATAAATCACAAATTAAGATGTAGCGGGTCGAAAACCAGGCTGTTGTTGTTTTATCTCAGATAAAATGGGTTTTCATATCTCGCTTAAAGAAAAACCTTTATCTCTGTTAATAATGCCACCAGATAATCACATTTCAATGGATTCCTTGAGCACACAGTCCCAGTAACGAGAAGCCGGAGCAATAATTTGTGTCTCTTTGTTGATCTTGACATTTAGTATGCAAGCTTGGTTGTTATTGAATCCTGCATTACATACTTGTAATATAATGCTACTTTTATTTTTATTCACAAAAAATTGCTCTACAACTAACTGTCTTGGATGTAAGTGCTATTGTGTTGTTCTCATTTCCAGTGCATGCAGATTATAAGATTTTCAAAAGAATGAACAATGTCTCATTTTCTGTGTGAAAAAATAAATGTTAAAGTCACCACATGTAAATACATCATGTTCCCAATGGCTTAATTTGCATACAAACATGTCCATTTTGTACAAAAATATCGTTATGATTACATGAGGGGGGGGCCAGTAAACTGTAGTTACAGGCATACCACTGAGTTGCTGATCTCATTATTTACCAGAATGTGCAAGTCTTCAATTATGTTGAGTAAAGGCTAGACACTATAATAGTAAATTTTCAGATTTCTGTTGACTTCATTAAGGAGGCTTGAAGTGATATTTTCTGTCACAGTCCTTCAGTTGAAATTCTAATGTATTTCAGATACACTGACTTCAGTGCTGTTATGTAGGTTCTGTTGGCCAGCATTGTTGCAGTTTCCTTTTCCATATGTCACTTTATTAGATTCACTTATGTACTGTGCAGCTTGAATGACACAATGTTGCTTTGATGGAAGGTCTCAATACTGCTTTGGTGAGGTGCTGCACCATTTCTTTTTAGTAGAGGCTGAAGGGTGCCTTGGCTTCTGTGTGAGTGCTTCCTAAATTCGCATTTACAATGCTAACAAGAGCTGCAGTTCAGTTTGTGCTCGCAAGGATATATTTTGGATCTATAGCTACCTAGGCTGAACCTGTTGTCAGTCATACCAAAGGGTATTATAACTAATCCACAAAAAATAGAGCTTTAGTGAAATTTTTGAACAAAAAGCCCGTAACACTTTATGTGAGGTTTAAAATTTAACTGTATAAAATATCACTATACAATTTTAATTAATTACTTTCCCAAACAAGCAGCTTCAAAATGAATTTTACAGATAATGTAATTGGCTAACTGGGTTGCACCTACACTTATACTTTTGAACTTACATACACTATGATCCTTTGTTGTCTTAAAATATAACTATCAATACTGAGTGAAACCAAAATGGTTAGCCTGTCTACCAACTTGGTGGTTCAAAACTAGCTTTTGATCAACTTTAATTCAGGAAATGATCTTCCTTTACTGCTGTTTGAGACATAACTAACAGGTACATTCTTAGACCAATCTTTATATTAGAGAGCAATCTTCTACATTTTCTAAAGGAGTGGTTGGTGGTTGTGTGACCTTTCTATGACAACATGAGTCAGTAAGCTGTATGTCAGACATTTATTAACATTAAACAAGTCCTCATCTAATGAACTATTACGAAAAGCACAAAAAAGCAACATTTGCAGGTGGGACTAGCTAAAGGTACAGACTCAAAATATGTAAAATTGCTTAGAATACATACTGATTCCAAATAAAACTGGCAACCTCACAAAAAGTTATAACAGGTGTTCTATCTTATGTGGAAATTTATTGATCCAGTAGGTAATAAATATATTAGGACACCTTACTATGGACTTCTAGAATCACACATAACTTATGATCTGTTGCTATGGGGTCACTCGTGTCATGTCAGTGACACATTACTGATTCAGAAAGAAGTTCTAAAATAATGTCAAAGGCTGGTCCAAGGAAAAATTGCCAACCTTTATTCACCAATATAAAAATGCTGACAGTTATAAATCTTTATATCTATGCATCACTGCTATGTGCTAAAAACAACATATCATAATTTAATACCAGAGAGAATATACACTGTAATGATGCTAGAAACAAAAAGATTATTGACATTCCTTGGCACAGGCTGACAAAAACAGGCAACTCTCACAAAGTGAATTATTCGAAAGTTTTTAATAAATTGCCAAATTCTCAGTAATTTTAAAAGTAGACATGAGTTTCTCCTGGCATATACAATGTTGAAATAACTTACGGGGATGAAGCCAGGTAAAATTATTGACAACGACTGATTCAAGGCAAAACTGCAGAAAATACCCACTGTGCAATGGAATTTAAAACCTCAGTTTGCAGATAAATTCCCAGAAGATAATACACACACACACACACACACACACACACACACACACACAGAGAGAGAGAGAGAGAGAGAGAGAGAGAGAGAGTTGGTGTTACCCCAGTAATTTTTACTATCAATAACTTCTTAAGTCACTCATCTTTGGTTGTGGTGGCACTAGTGTTTACACAATGTGAGTGTGTGTGTGTGTGTGTGTGTGTGTGTGTGTGTGTGTGTGTGTGTTTTATCTTACAGGAATTTCTCTGCAAAGCTAGGTTTTGAATTCCCTTGCTCAGTGCAATTGCTGCAGTTTTGACTTGAGAATGACAGGGTGGTCACACTGCATTTTTCATTGAAATATTGGCAGCGGTCAATAGTGTTACTCGGCTGCATTCCCAAAGTTATTTGAACATTTAAGTTGTACAACAGGTTAATAGAAAATACATTCTGCAATATAAGAGACTGCTTGGATCATTTCAGTATAGAAACTGACTTTGAAGATTATGACTGCCATTCTTAACAACTGGTTAATGTAGAATAAAGAATTATTACTTGTAATGTGAACATTAATTAATACAGTGATTGCTATTGTATCTTGTCATCAGTGCAAAGCTATTCCACTACATGTGATCAATGACAAATTAAGAATATGAATATGAAACTAAAACATCTTGTATATTTCCCGATATACCTTGTTGACAAATCAAATTATCTGAAATGGTATTCCCCAGCTTCAAGAGCTCAAGAATTTGCATCTGGCAACAGGAAGCACAACATTTTATTGATTCTGGCTTTCATGAAATGAGGTACTGAATAAATCACCTTTTTGGAAGTTTAACTCACTTAAAGTTGCCAAAATTGCTTTAACTGTTGTCTGATTTTATGTTTCCCCAGCATTGGAAAATTTTGAATTTTTGTCAGGTATTCATCCAGGTGTCATCACCTCTTGCCATCTTAAGGCATTCCTTTATACATATTTTCTTCTATCTCTATTATGAATTGATATTCTGGTGCAGGAAATTAAAGTGTTATCAGAAGTCATATAGATGATGCCATTCATGTGGCCAGATTAGAAACATGTCATGATATGGATATAATAGAGGGAAACATTCCACGTGGGAAAAATATATCTAAAAACAAAGATGATGTGACTTACCAAACGAAAGCGCTGGCAGATCGATAGACTCACAAACAAACACAAACATACACACAAAATTCAAGCTTTTGCAACCAACGGTTGCTTCATCAGGAAAGAGGGAAAGACGAAAGGATGTGGGTTTTAAGGGAGAGGGCAAGGAGTCATTCCAATCCCGGGAGCGGAAAGACTTACCTTAGGGGGAAAAAATGTCTGCTTGTGTCTGTGTATGTGCGGTTGGATATAGGTGTGTGTGTGAGTGTATACCTGTCGTTTTTTCCCCCTAAGGTAAGTCTTTCCGCTCCCGGGATAGCAATGACTCCTTACCCTCTCCCTTAAAACCCACATCCTTTCGTCTTTCCCTCTTTCCTGATGAAGCAACCGTTGGTTGCGAAAGCTTGAATTTTGTGTGTATGTTTGTGTTTGTTTGTGTGTCTATCGACCTGCCAGTACTTTCGTTTGGTAAGTCACATCATCTTTGTTTTTTGTTTTTATATATATATATATATATATATATATATATATATATATATATATATATATATATATATAAAAAAGCACAAGGGCTTGTAGACCGCCGACTCCAGGGCTTCTTCATAAAATGTCTCTAAAGATATAATGACCGACTACTCAAAATGCACAAACAACTCTTTTAAAAGTCTTCATCAATTTGTTAATTCAAATTCTACGCAATTTTCCAGAGGCTTCTGTAAATATGACATCAGAGAGCATGGGTTTTGAGAGGTGAATGCCGACTTAATTCAATTATATATTCACTGATAAATTCAGCCAAATAAACCAACAGAAAATAATCACATTTACATTAAACCCACAGAAAATAATCATGTTTACATCTTATATGACCATTAGAGAGCTTGACCCAGTGTATTAAAATACACACACTGTTGTGGTGTGGGCCCCTTTGTGATGTGCATCTCTATGCTGTAGCCTATATAGCCTGCACTTAATGCAGCCCTGCGTACCTTGCTTATCAGAGAGGTCAGAAAGTTTCCACTTGCCCTTAGTGACATTTTGCCTCAATGATCTAATGTTGTTTGCACATTTTGTTCTGTCTTGTGTACCATAACAGGTGGAGCATGTGTGTTGTGTAGCAATTTCTACTTAGTTTCTGTATCTCATAGTTTATGGCAACTCTTTTTTGAAAGCATTCTTTAAGCCAAAAATCGAAGTTACACTTTTTATTTTACAAGAATCAGCTTAAACCTTGTTTGTTATTATCTCTGACATATCATTTGTAACAGGTGACTACGAGGTTGTAGCAGTATGACAACAGCTGGCTTTTCTTATTATTTTAGCAAGGATAAGAAAAAAGATGTACAACTTTTGCAAACACATAAAGTTACTACAAAGATAGGGTGAAATATTGGGTAAGATTTTACTAATATAAAATTATGTAGGCCTATTTCATAATATTTTTTCTTAAAAAAACCAACAGAAACTGTATACCTGTAATCTATGTATCTTAAAATGTATATACATTTGATGGTCAGATTTCCGGAACTGCAGCCATATTCCTGGACTATACCGCCTTCGTAGTTCTCCAAAGAAAGGTTTTGTCATCTGCATCTTCTCAAAGTCAACCTAAAATAAACATTTTTGTTGAAGAGTCTCAGATACATGCATTAGCCAAGTAAAAACACAACTACTAATACTATCACTGTTTGCCACAGATAAAACATAAAACAAAAAGAAATCACATATATTAAAAACAGTTTAGAAATATTAGTGACAAATATCTAACATTAAATATGAAGCATATTTAGCACATAGGTTACATTAATATGTCCACTCCTGTAGTGTTTATGGCACTCTACTCAGAGTTCAATGTTTTGTTTCAAACAAGAGCTGCAGTCTAAGTGACAGGAAATATGACAGGATACAGTACTGGCAGAACTTTTCTCAAAAGAACCTTTCTCTGGTACAACTTTCCTTCTGTAGGGCTTTCTGCTGACATGACAATTCTATGGCAGCACATTATTCTGGCAGAAAAATACTAATCAGACTGACAAGTACTTTACTTTTGGAGAAAAAAGACTGTTGTCACATTGATGACTAGAATAATCTCACAAGGCTGTGATGCGATCTTGTACTGAGTATCTGAGAGGCAGTAAAGATGGTAAAGGCAAAAGAGATCATACATTTACCTACAACCACACAAGCAGAGGAAGATAATTTTTACATTTCATTTACTAAGTTGTGTGGTCACAGAACTCATCAGGGGCCATGAAGTTTGGATATTTTTTGAGTGCTCATTTGATGACAAACTGCTGTTGTAATGCAGCCACAATGATAAACTAAATGCAGAGGACAGTGATCATCGGGGAATAGCTCAGATTGTGTCAGTGTACAGACAGTTCTCAGTGCATAACAGAACTATCCACATGAAACTTACTGGCAGTTTCAGACTGTGAGCTAGATCCCCAGAAAAGCACACAGTTTTAATCTGCCAGGAATTTCATATCAGCACACACTTCAATAATATGTCACTTTATCCAGAACTGCCTCCTTACTGTGAGGTAGGAAACCATGCTGCCACATGAGTTCCATACATCACACAGCACAAAGATTAATATGAGCATGGGAAATTAGGATGCTCAGGTCATAGGACTGGTGAGTGTTAGTACATGTTGGCAGGCATGTACAGCATTGATACAAATGCACTGAAAATATATGATGCAACTGGGCCAGTGGGATAAAGTGCAAATAATTAGGGATATTCCAAAATGAGGACTATTTACATGGAATTTCTAGTGTGTGTGCAGTCAACTTTCACAATGCAGAGACCTCCTGGTAGGTGATGTGCATTCATTTCTCCTTATACAACACCCCACTGAGAACCTTTTTGTTCAGCAAGACAATGCAGTTCCCCACCATTCCAGAATGTGTCTTGTTAAATATTCTACCAACATGACAAAGATACTTCCTTGGCTCTTGAAATTATCTGATCTTTCTTATATTGAAGACAGCTGATAATGTTATGACATATCTGTAGGCCCTGGTGCCTAACTTCTATTCAGTCTCTTTGAGTTCTGAATGGTTGCTAAATGATCATGAATCATCATAGCTCCTTATAACTTTTTCACCATGTCAAGTCTGTGCTACAGTGCATTTCCTCACCTTCAAAATGGCACACAAGTCGTGCATCCTATTGTGATACAACATTTCATTCGCTGCACATTCATGTAAGGGATGTGGTAGATTTTCTTCAAGTTTATAAGTGTATTACTACCAAGAGGAAATGGACTTAAGAAATAATAAACTGTGTTGTAATTAATAGTGTGCTAATAGAAATAAACTTGATGGCTGTGATGTATAAGTTTTGTATTAAAAAGGGAGTTATAGAAAACTGTAATATATACCATTAAAAAGGCAGAAAGAATAAAAAAGGTACTTAATCCTCTGTTCAAAATGATACATAAAATTCAGTATTTGAAAATAACATTTCAGACACTTCATGCTTTGTTCATTTCAGTTTTTGTGCCCTCAGATGATGTAAAAAAGTCATGATGAATATGGGAATAAATTATGTGCCGCTGTAGAACACACACTGCATATCAATCAAACTCAAAATGCAGCTCAGTGCACGAAAATTTATTGTAAGACACAACATTTCTGTTAACAAAACATTTGATATATGATTTTACATTCATTTTGTTTATACTTTTTCATCCTTTGTCAATAGAACACCAAGAAAATATCTGTTATCACTGTAACTATGACAACAACATTAAACAAAACAATGCCTTATACTTTGCTTGTTGTGTAAATGAGGTCTACCTCATCAAAGTCTTCAGGTGTATTTTCTCTAGATTTATGAAGATGTTTTCAGTTACATTTTCCTGATGTGCTGGTGCAGTCAGCTAAGACAGAGGCTGTTCCTGTAGTGTTTCATGTTATGAGCAATACAAACATACAATCATTTGCTACTCATTTCAAACAATGTTTTACAGTATAATTTTACTGCCTCAGTGCTAGAATAGCCTGACAATAAAACACAAACAGTAATCAGCATACTGTACACTGATTAGTCAGAACATTATGACCACCTACCTAATAGCTGGCATGTCCACCTTTGGTGCAGATAACAGCAGTGACGTGTTGGAGCATGGAGGCAATGAGGGTTTGGTAGGTCACTGGAGGGAGTTGGCATCACATCTGTACAGAAAAGTCATCTCATTCCCGCAAATACTGGGGAGGGGGGTGATGAGCTCTGATGCCACATTCAATCACATCCCAGATGTGTTTGTTCAGGTTCAGATCTGGCAAGTTGGGAGACCAGCACATCAACTAGAACTCACCACTGTGTTCTTGGAACAACACCATCACACTACTGACCCTGTGACATAGTGCATGATCTTGTTGATAGATGCCACTGCCGTCGGGAAGCATGATCATCGTATGGTCTGCAACAAGTGAACTGGACTTCTTGGGTATCGAGGTGTCTTGCATGAGCTCCCATAGATTCCCACATGAACATTCCCCAGAGAAAGCGACTGCCAGCTTGTCTCTACCCCGCAGTAACAGTGTCAAGGAGATATTCCACTGCAAGACAATGGATTTGCACCCTCCCATTGGCATGCTGAAGAGGGTATCAGCATTCATCAGACCATGCAACATTCTGCCACTGCACCAACATCCAGTTTTAATGGTTACATATCCATTTCAGTCATAGTTGTCAATGTCATATTGTTAATAGTGGCACATGCATGGGTCGTAGGCTGTGGAGGTCCATCGTTAGGGGTGTTCAGTTCACTGTGTGTTCAGACACACAACTACTCTGCCCAGAGTTTAGTCTGATGTTAGGTCCACCACAGTTTGCTGCCTGTCCTGTTTTACCAGACTGCCCAGCCTATGAGTTTCAGCATCTGCAATGAGTGGTGGTTGCCCAACCCAACGATGTCTGGACATGGTTGCACCTTGGTTTCACCATGTAATGAAGACAATCACCACAGCACTCCTTGAAGACCCAACAAGTCTTGCAGTATGTGAAATGCTCATTCCAAGCCTCCAAGCTGTCACAATTTGCCCTCAGTGAAACTCGGATAGATTGTGTGCCCTATCCATTCCATACATGGATATCACACTCGCTGATACTACATCCATGGTGTGTGTGTGTGTCTGACTAGTAGTCATTCCGCACCAGTTGACAGGTCTATATTAATAGTAGGTTGATGGTCAATGTTCTGCTCAATTAGTGTATAATGTATCAGTAAACCTATTCACGCACAGGATCTTTAAAACACACAACACATGGCCACCTTTTGAATGGTTCTTTACCTCAAAAACATGGATTGCTGATGACTGATGGCATATATCATTTTCTGTGATGAATACTGGTAATGCCCTGTCTTAGATGACCATTGTATTCAAGTATGATGGTGCTGAGGAGAGAGGACATATTCTGGCAATGTTTTGGAGAGATGCACTAGCGTTGCTCTTTTTCAAAGGAATCATCCAGGTATTACCCTTAAAAGGATTAGATTAGATTAGATTAATACTTAAAATATCCACGGGTGTACTGCCGGTCTACAGTGTCCAACGGGCACAATATTTCGGCGATCATACATGTCGCCATCATCATGGCGACATGTATGATCGCCGAAATATTGTGCCCGTTGGACACTGTAGACCGGCAGTACACCCGTGGATATTTTGATTATCAAATTCGCCGGGAGAAACTCAAGAATCAGATTAATACTTGTTCCATAGATCATGAATACGACACTTCGTAATGATGTGGAACGTGTCGGTTGATAAAAGATGTCTGTGCAAGATATTACATTACACAAAATATTGCATGACATTAATGTTTAAGTTGCTCCTTCCCCCCCCCCCCCCCCCCTTAATTTACGAGGGCAGTTCAATAAGTAATGCAACACATTTTTTTTCTCGGCCAATTTTGGTTGAAAAAACCGGAAATTTCTTGTGGAATATTTTCAAACATTCCCGCTTCGTCTCGTATAGTATCATTGACTTCTGACAGGTGGCAGCGCTGTACGGAGCTGTTAAAATGGCGTCTGTAATGGATGTGCGTTGCAAACAACGGGCAGTGATCGAGTTTTTTTTGGCGGAAAACCAGGGCATCTCAGATATTCATAGGCGCTTGCAGAATGTCTACGGTGATCTTGCAGTGGACAAAAGCACGGTGAGTCATTGGGCAAAGCGGTGTGTCATCATCGCCGCAAGGTCAAGCAAGACTGTCTGATCTCCCGCGTGCGGGCCGGCCGTGCACAGCTGTGACTCCTGCAATGGCGGAGCGTGCGAACACACTCGTTCGAGATGATCGACGGATCACCATCAAACAACTCAGTGCTCAACTTGACATCTCTGTTGGTAGTGCTGTCACAATTGTTCACCAGTTGGGATATTCAAAGGTTTGTTCCCACTGGGTCCCTTGTTGTCTAACCAAACACCAGAAAGAGCAAAGGAGAACCATCTGTGCGGAACTGCTTGCTCGTCATGTGGCTGAGGGTGACAATTTCTTGTCAAAGATTGTTACAGGCGATGAAACATGGGTTCATCACTTCGAACCTGAAACAAAACGGCAATCAATGGAGTGGCGCCACACCCACTCCCCTACCAAGAAAAAGTTTAAAGCCATACCCTCAGCCGGTAAAGTCATGGTTACAGTCTTCTGGGACGCTGAAGGGGTTATTCTGTTCAATGTCCTTCCCCATGGTCAAACGATCAACTCTGAAGTGTATTGTGCTACTCTTCAGAAATTGAAGAAACGACTTCAGCGTGTTTGTAGGCACAAAAATCTGAATGAACTTCTCCTTCTTCATGACAACGCAAGACCTCATACAAGTCTTCGCACCCAAGAGGAGCTCACAAAACTTCAGTGGACTGTTCTTCCTCATGCACCCTACAGCCCCGATCTCGCACTGTCGGGTTTCCATATGTTTGGCCCAATGAAGGACGCAATCTGTGGGAGGCACTACGTGGATGATGAAGAAGTTATTGATGCAGTACGACGTTGGCTCCGACATTGACCAGTGGAATGGTACCGTGCAGGCATACAGGCCCTCATTTCAAGGTGGCGTAAGGCCGTAGCATTGAATGGAGATTACATTGAAAAATAGTGTTGTGTAGCTAAGAGATTGGGGAATAACCTGGTGTATTTCAATGCTGAATAAAACAACCCCTGTTTCAGAAAAAAAATGTGTTGCATTACTTATTGAACTGCCCTTGTATATCTAAAAATTCAGCCAATGAGTAGAAGGAGTTGTCATCTAGAAATTCTTTTAACTTATTTTTAAATGTTAGTTGGCTATCTGTCAGGCTTTTGATGCTGTTTGGTAGGTGACCAAAGACTTTTGTGGCAGCATAATTTACCCCTTTCTGTGCCAAAGTCAGATTTAACCCTGCATAGTGAAGATCATCCTTTCTCCTGGTGTTATAGCTATGCACACTGCTATTACTTTTGAACTGGGCTGGATTATTAACAACAAATTTCATAAGTGAATATATATACTGTGAGGTTACTGTGAGGATCCCTAGATCCTTAAGTAGATGTCTGCAGGATGACCGTGGGTGGGCTCCCGCAATTATTCTGATTACACGTTTTTGAGCAATGAATAATTTTCTACTCAACGATGAATTACCCCAGAATATGATGCCATACAAAAGCAGTGAATGAAAGTAGGCAGGGAAATCACGGAAAACCTAAATCTGGATGCTATGACAAGTATCTGAACCTCTATTTTCCCAAACATAATTTGTTTATTTATTAAACCTTGCAAAATTTGGGCCATCAGGCCCTCTGTTATGTCTAACCAGGAATTCTACATATTTTACATTACATATGTTTCTGCATCTACATCTACACAGATACTCGGGAAGCCACCATACAGTGTGCAGTAGAGGGTATCCTGTACTTCTACTTGTCATTTCCTTTCTTGTTGCACTCACAAAGAGAGCAAGGGGAAAATGACTGTATGCCTCTGTGTGAGTCTTAATGCCTTGTATCTTATCTTTGTGGACTTTACTTGCAATGTATATTGAAAGCAGTAGAATCATTCAGCAGACAGCTTCAAATAACGGTTCTCTAAATTTTCTCAATAGCGTTTCTCAAAAGGAATGTTGTGTTCCCTCCATGGATTCCCATTTGAGTTCCCAGAAGCATCTCAATAACACGTACATGCAGTTCAAACCTATTGGTAACAAATCTAGCAGCTTGCCTCTCAATTGCTTCAATGTCTTCCTTCAATCCGATGTGGTCCACATCCCAAACACTCAAGCAGTATTCAAGAATAGGTCACACCAGAGTCCTGTATGTGGTCTCCTTTACAGATGAACCACTCTTTCCTAAAATTCTCCCAAGTCTCCCTACCACAGTTCTCATATGCTTGTTCCGTCTCACATCGCTTTTCAATGTTATGCCCAGATATTTAAATGACTAGACTGTGCCAAGCAGGACACTAGCAGTACTGTATCTGACCATTACATGTTTCATCTTCCCATGCATCTGCATTAACTTACATCTTTCCACATTTAGGGCTAGCTGCCATTCATCACAACTGGAAATTTTGTCTAAGTCATCTTTTGTCTTACTATAGTCACTCAACTTTGACACCTTACCATACACCATGGCATCAGCAAACAACCACAGATTGTTATCCACCCTGTCAACCAAATCACCTATGTATATAGAGAACAACAGTGGTCCTACTACACTTCCCTGGGGCACTCCTGGTGATACCCTTGTCTCTGACGAACAGTCGCCATCGAGAACAACATACCGGGTTCAATTATTTAAGAAGTCTTTGAGCCATTCACATATCTGTGAACTAATTCCTTATGCTCATACCTTTGTTAACAGCCTGCAATAGGGCAGCATGTCAAATATTTTCTGGAAATTTAGAAATATGGAATCTGCCTGTTGCCTTTATCCGTAGTTCTCAGTATACCATGTGAGAAAAGCGCAAGCTGAGTTTCACATGAGTGATACTTTCTAAAACCATGCTGATTGGTGCACATAAGCTCCTCAGTTGCAAAAAAGTTTATTATATTCAAACTGAGAATATGTTCAAGGATTCTGCAGCAAAGTGAAGTTAGGGATATTGGTCTGGCATTTTGCGGGTCTGTTCTTTTACCATTTGGTCTTTCAGTAAGAATATTATACTACATTTAGAAATTAAAGATTACAGTAATACAGATAAAAGAAAACACACACACACACACACACACACACACACACACACACACACACACACACACACAAATACAAACACACACACACACACACAGTTTCTATTTGTACATGATTAGTACAGTATTTAGAAATTACACTAAGGTGTGATTTCAGTTATGTGTGCCAACAGCAGTGGGTATGAGAGAAAGAAGTGGAGCAGGGAGGGAAAGAAGAAAATCATAATAAATATAAAGAATATAAGGGAAACAAACATGGTGTTACTCATAGAGGAAGGAAAAGGGAACGGAACAGAACTGATTGAAGAAAAGGGCATTGACTTTGCTACTTGACAGTGGGGAAGTTGGCCTCATACATTAACTTTTGAGGAACATGTTATAAGGGTAACAAAAGGACATGCTTCAACTTCTTATTAAATGCATCTGGCCACTGAATTGTGTACAGAGTACAGGGCAACTTGTTCCAGAGGCGGACAGAAGTACAGCAAAGGAGTTTGTGGACGTATTTGTTTTGTGAGTGGGCGCAGCTAGGATATGAGATAAATGGTACATTGTATTTCAATTATGATGGCATGAAAGATGTTTAATCTCTTATGTGCGGTAATGGGGTACTTGAGAGATGAGGAGCTGGTGAAGTAGTAGCCACCACGACGACCCTAACTTGACATATGAAGCAATAACATGGTCAAATCAGTGGATGCTGCAGATGTAACACACAAGAATTCATTATTTGTTCTAACTGTCTTGTGTTTGAACTGCTCATATCATTTTGAATTACATGACAATAGTTGAGGTTTGGTAGAACGAGTGCTTGCATCATTTTACAGTTCACATCCTGTCGAAATATGTTCCAAGACTTTGTGAGGACATAGAGGTAGTCAGGAGTCTTTTGGCACATTGAGACAGAATTCTCTACCGAGCTGAGATGCTCATACAATGCTACATCCAAGTACTCACTATTTTCTGATAAAGTACTGACATACTGTCAAGCTGAATATGAGATAATTGTTTGTGGATTTTTAAATTTAGTCATTTCTCATCAATGATAAAATCTGCTACAGCTGTAAAAATTATTCATTTCTAAAAAGGGGAAGCAAACCTAGTTTCAGGACATATGTCCCATCTTCAGGTGCATATTAAAATGTGAGTCCACAAAGGATGCACAACTAAGATTAAAATAGGTTAAAATTGTGCATCCCTGGTCCATGGCATGCAAGAGAATATCCTTCATTTCTGAAAGGATACAAAGATTAAATGCAACTTTTTAGCATTTAGTGTCAGCCCCAGGATTTTCACCCATGTTACTGCTGAAAACAGATCATCATCATCATCTGTAAGACCTCAGCATTTATACCTGCAAAATGGGTAAAACTGGAGGTCGTTGGTAGACAAACTATTTTTACAGAAGGACCAAGCCAGTGAAATGACACTGACAAATAAGAAAGACACAACTGGGCCTGAGACTGACCCATGTGATACTCTTGAGGGAAAATGTTCCCAGTATGATTTTTCATTCCCACAGACACAACACTGCTGTCTGATTTTCAAGTAGGTTTCAAATCACTTCAGTGCACTGTCTGATAAATTTAGCTGTCATATTTTTCTGAGCAGTGTGTCAAAATTGAAAGTATCTAAAGCATTGCTACAGTCTAGAAGTGCTGATGTTATTGCCTCACAGTTGTTGATGGCATATTTCAGGTCATCATTTACCATAACTAGTGCAGTGTTTGCACTATAGGGTTTACAAAGCCCAGACTCATATTTGTCATATAGGTTGAATTTGTACAAGTGTTCAGTGATTAGGCCATGAACAATACATTCCAATGCTTTCAAAACGGTGGGTAATATGCTAATTGCAAGTAATCACTAGGAGATTACCACTGTCTTACCACAGCACCATGTCACTTGGAATCATTGTGTGGAGAGCCATAGCATTATAATTTAAGGTTACCTATGGTAATAGTTATGGGAATTCTGATAATACAGTTGTATGTCATGAGTATCCTTTGTCATCATATGTTACCTATTATGAGTCAGTACCTCTGTACCATCTTTACATTGGTCAACACTCATCCATACATAAATAACGTTTATCTTTATGAAATGCCTGTAAGACGTTCAGCCCACATTGTATGTCCCGGATCTTAATTCTAATTGTTCTACTTGAGATTTTTATGGCTGTTGAATGATCATGAATCATCATAGCTCCTTACAACTTTTTCATCTTATGGAGTCAATGTCAAAATGTAGTCTCTTCAGCTTCAGAAGGATCATAATTCAGCTGCAACAATAAATAAAATGCAGATGGCAGTGATCACTGTTGAACAGCTCAGACTGTGTCAGTGTATAAACAGTTCTCAGTGCATCAGGTAACTACTAAGGCAAACTTCCTGACAGGTTAAAACTGTATGCCAGAGAGGTGCAAGTCTCAGTCCAGCACACAGATTTAATCTGCCAGGAGGCATATAATACACAACAGAGTGAAGAATTCTTTCTTGAAACTACCCAGTTCATTTCTGGACAACAATGTAGGTATGTATGATGTCACTTTATCCAGAACCATCGTCCTACTATGAGGTAGCAAACCACACTGCCACATGACTTCCTTAAGTCACACAGCACAGAGGTTATACGAGTATGGGAAATTTAGATGCTCAGGCCAGAGAACTTGTGAGTCTTAGTACTTGTTGGTAGGCACTTAGGGCACTGGTACAGATGCATTGACAATCATTTGATGCAAATGGACCAGTGGATAAAGTGCAAATGATTAGGTGTATCACAGAATGAGGACTATTTACACTTAATTTCTAATGTGTTTGCAGTCAATTTTCCCAATACAGAGACTGTTGGCATATGATGTGCATTCATTCCTCTTCCACTGTATACAGTAGCCCACTAAGAACCATTTTGTTAGGCAAGACAACACACTGCCACACCATACCATAAATTGTCTTGTTGAATATTCTGCGGACATGACTATAACACTTCCTTGGCTCTTGAAATTATTTGACCTGTCTTCCACTGAGAACAATTGATAATGTAATGACATATTTGTATGTGTTAAAATTTTACACATCAAATAATAACATAAATCTACTAGTTATTCTCACAGTAAATTAACCCTTAAGAGGTCGCGCAGGGTGTTCATAACACCACAGTCATCCTTGTTGATGGATTATTACATAATGGATAGGAGTATAACGTCATGTTCTTTGGTACCTTTCTAGGACATAATGTGAAAGCTTTGAGTAACAATAGAATGTACAATGGAAGCTCAAGTTCCAAGAAAACATGCAGCAATGTGCATTGGGGTGTTGTCTGCACACCGTGCGACTCTTTATGTTGCAGTACTGAAAGAAAGCACACAGTTGTGTTCCGTAGCAGCTGCTTGTATTTTGTCGCTTTGTGCAGTTAGAACAGCTATGGATCATCATGAAATAAAACAAGAAAGAGTGTGGAAGCTTCTGAAAGAGTTCTTAGAAAAAACTTTTGAAGGAGGAGAAGAGGAAGAGGAGGAAACAGACAGTTGTAAAGTTCTCTCTCATCACAGTGACATGGAAACGGAGGATGAAGACAACCTGGAACTGGAACCGCAAGTAAGTGCAACGTGCAGCGGATAATGAAAGCAAGCATGATTTTTTTATTGGAAAGGATAAGGTTACAAAATGAATGAAAAATTGTCCTAGCTGCAACGTAAGAACTATTCATCTCCCTGGTGTGAAAGATATCGCAAAATCTGCGAAAACTGCTGTGGCCTGTTTTTCGATATTTATGAATGACATAATAATTAGAATGATTACATCATGTGGAAATATTTACATCCAACAAAAAAATGGCTCTGAGCACTATGGGACTTAACTTCTGAGGTCATCAGTCCCCTAGAACTTAGAACTACTTAAACCTAACCAACCTAAGGACATCACACACATCCATGCCCGAGGCAGGATTTGAACCTGCGACCGTAGCAGTCGCGCGGTTCCAGACTGTAGTGCCTAGAACCGCTCGGCCACCACAGCCGGCTTACATACAACACATTGCATCAAATTTCACAGGAGACCGTGATGCAAAACCAACAAATGAGGAAGAAATCAAATCTCTTCTGGGTCTGTTGATATTGGCTGGGCATTACAGGGCAGGACACAAAAATCTGGAAGACTTATGGGACACAAATGGTTTTGTAATTTCAATATTTCATGCAAAAATGAGTTTATGGCGCTTTTGTTTCTTGTTGCTTTTTTTCAGATTCGATGATATTCGAGACAGAACACAGCATAGAGAACTTGATTGCCTAGCTGTGTTCAGAGAAGTGTTTGAATTATTCATGTCCAACTGTGTCATTAATTATACTGTGTCTGAATATATGGCAGTTTATTAACAACTGGTTGCATTTAGAGGCAAATGCAGTTTCCAACAGTATACACCAAGCAGGCCTGTGAAATACGGTTTGAAAATTTTCACCTTATGTGATGCAAGAACATGGTATACTTTGGGGATAGAAATCTAGATTGGGAAACAGCCAGAGGGTCCCTTTGTACTGCCAAACTTGCGTAAGGAGATAGTAAATATACTTGTATGGCCTATCGAAAGTACAGGACACAACATGACACTAGACAACTGATTTTGTTCCGTACCACTGGCTGAAGAGCTCCGAAAGACACTTACAGTAGTAGGAACTCTTAGAAAGAATAAGACTTTGTTTGCATGAGAGGTTGTGAACTTAGAAGCAGCCTTTTTGGATTCACAAAGGATATCATCATAGTTTGATATGTGCCAAAGAAGGGCAAAAACATTACTCTCCTTTCACCTTTACATCATGATGGTGCCACTGACACTAACACCGTGGAGGAAAAGAAACAGAAATTATAACAATGTACAATAAGACCAAAACAGGTGTGGACACAACAGATGAAATGTGTGCTACTTATTCAACCTCATGAAAAACTAGACGCTTGACACTTGCTGTATTTTTCTGAATTATTGACATTGCTTGCATTAATGCCTTCATCATATATGCAAATAATAACAATGAGAGGATTTATGTGATGTTGAAAGGTCATTAGTAAATCCCATAGTGTGCAAGAGAGCAGCCACTCACTCCCTGCCTAAACTGGTTAGACAGAAAGCTACTAAAATGGTGGGAATTGAAGAGAGCAACAATGCACCACCTTCTGAACAAAGAATACTTAAGCCCAGGCACTGCACAGTTTGTCCTCGGAGTAAAGATATAAAAGTTAAATTGCACTGTGCTCAATGTTTGAAAGTTATGTGTGTAAAGTACATGAGAAATGTGTGTGAAAAGTGTTACAATAATGCATCCCTTGCAGCCAGTGAGAGTGACTGATTTCATAAAATGTTTGTATGAGTTGACTGAACAAATGTTTAATTATATGTGTAATGTCTTATACCTGTAATACACTATGAAGAATAACAGAAATAAATAATTAAACAAAATATTGTAAGAAAATGGGAATTATTGAATATGTTTCAAACAACTCAGTTTAATACTAAAGTAACATTAAATAAAATGGTAATGTATCGGGAGATAACATTCTAAATAGCCATTTGTGAAGTAAACATATTCATATCAGTGACATGCTGCACAACAATGTCATTATAGCCACTTTTATTTGAGGTGTTAGCAATATCCCGCGTGACTATTAATGTTACGAAAAGCCGCATGACCGCATAAGGATTAACATTGAATTAATACCCATCTTTAAAATTCTGACAGTGAAACAGAGAAATACTGTAAATAACTTCAATAACTTCACAAGTGCCTATTCTATGGTAAGTATGAGTGCCAATATACTTCAAGTGTATACACTCATTAAATACATGACGTTAAATATACCCACAAACATTTTTCAAGGACTTACATGAACATAATCTTTCATTTGTGCTGTCTTCAAATCATGTTTCCATTTATCTTCAATCCAGGAGGCTAGTTCCAAAGTAAGTATTTTCCATTTATTGGCCACAATGACTTCCCACAGTGCTGCTGAGTCTGTTATACTTAAATATGCTAATTCCTTCTGATGTTTGTTTGAGTCAGTTCCCTGAAAATCATGTCACAATCTAAATTTTGTAAAGCTGTGGTTTGAAACAGGTATTACACGGATAAAGTAAGTTTCTTCCATAAAAACTAGAATAAGTATGAATTATATGAAACTGAACTGAAAGTTTACAATCTTTTAACTCTGATATGTATAGCAAAATAAGTGGATTTATTTCTGGAATCTGTCAGGGGTTTATAAAACACACAGAACAGTTTGATGACAAATGGAAAAATTTGAAAGAGGAAATTCAGGGGAAATGGATCACAGAATTTCAGGCTTAAGTGATTCTGTAAGAAATGAGATACCACAGCTTAATGAAAGCATGAGAGGACAAATTTGAAACAAGAATGTAAGAATAACGCTGCAACAGTAAAAGGTGAGCTAACTATCCATATAAATCAAGTTGCTGAAGGCAGTAAACTGCTAGGTGAACAGTTAAGTGCTGACTTGAATAAAGTACAGGCCCAAGTAGATCATGTTGAAAAACAGTGTAACAAATTTCCAAGCAGGTTACATCTGTCAGAGTTAACGTTTACTTTTGTTGTGTAATACACCTTCAAATTTATTCTACAGTATTTTAGTCCTCATTGAAACATAACTGGAGGTAGGTAATGTACCTTTAATGAAGCTGTTGACTCAAATTGCTGGTAACAATAAGGTTTCATCATCTCATAATTTATTTTGGAACAGAGGAGGTACTTCAAAATAAAATAGGAAGGTCTATCTATATATTTCACACTGTAATTCTCTATTAAACAGTCTGTTATATTTGTATTGAGAGACACACAAAATTCTTAAATCCTGTCTCAGGCAGGATTCGAACCAGCGACCGTAGCGGTCGCGCGGTTCCAGACTGAAGTGCCTAGAACCGCTTGGCCACAGCTGCCGGAAAGTGAAATCTTTTTGTATTTTTAATTATTTCTTCCCAGTTAGAGTTATGTAGTGCAATAATAGTGTGAGGTTTTATCAAAAATGCACATAAAAATATTAATGACCAGCTTCATGCTTAAAACTATTTGAAAAGAGATATTGTTGTGACTCGCCGATCATTCAAAGCGCTGCCGCGCATATACGCGCATCCTCTACGTGCGGCGCTGTCTGCCAGCCATGCAGCAGCTGCGCGACCTAAGCGGCCAGCCGAGCAGCGGCCGCTAGACTAGGACTCAGTGCTAATTCGAATGCTAACATGTACACATGTCCTGCTTGTCAACTTACTCTGTGACTTATATGTGTTGTGTCGTTCTGAAATATATTTGTTAAACTTGGTGTTATAACAATTGGCGACGAGGTAGTGGATTTTTCCTTTTCACCGTTGACCCACAGGGTTCCATGGCTACTGTCGAGCAACTATTGCAAAATCTCCTTGAACAGCAAACGCTTCTAACAGCGGCGATTCGCGATTTTGTAGCGGCGTCAAATGCGGGGCATTTCTCGTCATTGGCTGTACCTCCTTTTCCTCCTTACGATGAGACGGCGGAAGACTGGTCTGATTATGAAAAACGTCTTTGACAGAACTTCTTGGCATTTCATGTCACTGACGAACAACCATGTAAGTCTCTGTTCCTTTCCTGAATTTCACCTCAAATGTATCGGTTTTTGTCGCAATTGGCTCCTTTGAAGGATCCTGCATCTTTGTCCTTTGCTGAAATGTGCTCACTTCCGTCTGTCTATTTTCAAAAGCAAACGCATGTGGTAGCCTCTCGTGTTGCTTTTTATTGTTGTCAAAAACAGCCACATCAATCCTATCGCACTTGGGCTGCTGAACTTCACAGCCTCAGTCGAAAGTGTCAATTTGTTACTGACGTTCACAAAGAATCCTATGCCGATTCCATTGTACGTGATGCTATTATCCGGTCGGCACCCGACAAAGAAGTTCGGCAACGTGCCCTTCAGTTGGCGAATCCGACTCTAGATGAAGTTCTCTCCATTGCGCAGTCTTTTGAAATTTCTCGCGCCGCAGGGGCGCAAATAGAGGCGTGGGGTGGTGTCGGCGAAATACAACCTCTGTGTGCTGTTGACGACACGCCGTCCCCGCCAGCCGACATGGCCGCAGTGCACTCCCACGCGCAGCCTCGGCCTAGCCGTAAACAACCCGCTAAGAAACTGGTGCAAAACCCCCGGCATCTTCCGTCATGTCCGCGGTGTTTTACGAAACATTCACGCGAGGATTGTCCCCAACGTTGGGCTGTGTGTCACAATTGCAAAAAGAAAGGTCATGTGTCTTCCGTTTGCAAATCCGACCACATACATGATGTTCATGAACATGATGCTGATTCTGATTCTGTGTTGTCTGTCAATCGCACTTCTTCCCTTTCAGGGAAGTTATTCCTCACCGTTCAAATCGTTGGTTGAGATGTTCGCATGCAAGTGGATACCGCTTCTGCTGCCACTATAATTAGTTCACAGACGTATCTTCAGTTGGGTTGTCCACTCCTGTCACCTGTCACTCGGCAATTATGGATGCACAATAAACAGAAAATTTCTCTCTTGGGATAGTTTAATGCTGAGGTATCTTACAAATCTGTCGTTCGCACTGTTCCCATATTTGTGGTCGACCACAGCAAAGCAGAAAATCTTTTTGGTTTCGATGCCTTTTGCGTTTTTGGGTTCTCCATAGATGACTCTGTCAATATTGTCTCTGATGCTGTTCCTTATGCTCAACTGGATTCCTTGTCGACGACATTTTCATCCCTTTCTTCTCCTGGGTTAGGCCATGCAAACGACTTTGAAGCTCATATTATGCTCAAACCCACTGCTCGCCCTACGTTTTTTCGGGCTCGGCCCATTCTTGTGGCCCTTTGTGATCGGGTAAAACGGGAGTTGGATCGTCTCACTACTTCAGGGGTCTTGCTTCCTGTCACTTCCAGTGAGTGGTCCTCTCCCGTCGTCGTCGTTGCTAAGCCAAATGGTGATATTTGTCTCTTTGGTGTTTTCAAAGCCACTGTAAATGCTCAATGCCTCATTAACACTTACCCTATGCCCCGTCCTGAAGAACTGTTCACTAAACTTGCTGGAGGCCAGTATTTTTCTAAAATTGACCTGTCAGAAGCTTATCATCAACTTCCTATCGATGCTGTTTCCCGGCAGTTTCTGGTCCTTAATACGCCTTTCGGCCTCTATCAATACCAACGCTTGCCATTCGGGGTTGCTAGCGCCCCTGCTCTCTTTCAGAGTTTCTTTGAACAGTTATTGCTCCCTGTCCCTGGGTGTATCAATTACATGGACGACATTGTTGTCACTGGCTCTTCAAAATCTCTGCACACTTTTTCATGTCTTACAGACTGCCGGTCTTAAGTGTAATCTTCAGAAATCAAAATTTTTTCAGGCATCTATCACGTACTTGGGGTTTCAACTCTCTCGGGAGGGTATTCGTCCGCTTCAGCAAACTGTCGCTGCAATCGATGCCCTTCCTCGCCCTACATCTGTTAAGGAACTGCAGGCCTTCTTGGGGAAAATAGCATACTATCACAAGTTTTTACTGTCTGCGGCTTCGGTGGCTCAGCCGTTGCATCGCCTGTTGCATAGAAACGTGGCTTTTCACTGGTCCCCGTCATGCGGTGCGGGTTTCCAGAAATTGAAGACTATGCTGAAACAGGCCCCGTGCCTGGCTACTTATCGACCTGGCCAACATCTTGTTCTTGCCACAGACGCCTCTCAATACGGGGTCGGTGCAGTCCTTGCGCACCGTTTTTCTGACGGTTCGGAACAACCCATTGCTTATGTCTCCAAAACGCTCACGGATGCCCAACAAAAGTATTCTCAAATTGAAAAAGAAGCTTTGGCCATTATTTATGCTCTACATAAGTTTGGTGTTTTTCTCTATGGCTCAAAATTTCATCTTGTTACGGATCACAAACCACTTGTTTCCTTGTTTCATCCATCAGCGTCACTTCCCGACAAGGCTGCACACCGCCTACAGCGTTGGGCTCTTTACTTGTCTCGTTTCAATTATGAGATTCATTTCCGGCCAACGGCTCACCATGCAAATGCTGATGCTCTGTCTCGCCTTCCCATGGGTCCTCATCTGGCATTCGATAGGGACGAACACGAACTTTTGTTTCCACCTGGATGTTGCCGAGCAGCGGGTTGTGGACAGGTTCCCCAACACTGGGGACAGGCTGGCGGCTGCTACGAGTTCTAACCCTACCCTCTCCCGGGTTTTACGCTGTATTCAGAAGGGTTGGCCAGACCGCCCGCCCTCTAAGACTTCTGATCCGTTGCGGAACTACTACACTTTGCGCTATCGCCTCACGGCTAGGGATGGTGTTATCCTTCTCTGCACTGACAATGTTTCGCCGCGTGTCGTGGTACCTGCGTCTTTGCGTGCTTCGGTCTTGTGCCTCCTTCACCAAGGTCACTGGGGTGTGTCTTGCACAAAATCTCTGGCACGCCGTCATGTGTACTGGCCTGGCATCGACTCTGAAATAGCACACATGGTCGCTGCCTGCGGCCCTTGTGCGTCACAGGCCGCTGCCCCGAAGTCATCTTTGTCACCGTGGCCTTTGTCTGAGAAGCCCTGGGAGCGCATTCATGCTGACTTTGCGGGACCCTTTTTAGGTACTTATTGGCTTCTCGTAATTGATGCCTCCTCTAACTTTCCTTTCATTGTCCGTTGCACGTCGCCTACCACCGCGGCAACCACCAGTGCTCTCGCCTGCATTTTTTCTTTGGAAGGCCTCCCGTCTACTCTTGTTACTGATAATGGTTCGCAATTTGCCTCTTCCGAATTTGTGGATTTTTGTGCTCATAACGGCGTTATGCATGTAATGGCTCTGCCATTCCATCCACAATCCAACAGTGAGGCTGAACGACTGGTCCGCACGTTTAAGGCTCAGATGCGGAAACTTCTGACTTCTTCTGCTGCTGATGATGCGCTTCTCCAGTTTCTGGCGTCTTACCGTTTCACCCTCATGGGCGACCACAGCCTGGCTGAGCTCTTACATGGCTGACAGCCCTGCACACTACTCCATCTTCTGCGGCCTCCCACCTCACGGCCGTGGGTGTCTTCCCTTGGCCGGTTCACTGCCGACGACCACGTCTGGGTACGGGGATATGCCAGGCAGCCAAAATGGAGCCCGGGCCGCATCTTAAGACACCGTGGCAGACGCCTGTATGAAATCCAGATGGACACGGGTGTTGCAGTGCGTCATTCGGACCAGCTTCAGCCTTGTGTGCCAGCAACGACTGTTCCGAATGCTGCTACACCACTTTTGGCCCTACCTGACGCTCGGGATCTTGGCATCTCTCAATACTCACAACGTAGCCCTCTCACCATCATCGCGATGCCAGCACAAGAACGGATGCCATCAGGAGATGTGCCCATGCAGGAACCAGATGACCATCCTCTGTCAGAGCAAATCTACTCGCCTCCTCCTCCAACGGACGCCAACACATCGCCCATATCTCCTGTCATATCAACTGGACTTGCCACAACGGGCAGATTGGTGCAGGGGGCCCCAGCAGATTCGACCTCTACGTCTCCTGTCATCTTGACCAGTTATCATCGGGGACACTTCCGTCCGTACGGGAAGCCTCCTCCTCGAGACATTACGGCGAGTCAAACAACGCCTATGGAAGTTAGCCATCTCCAGGACACCTCCATCAAGACCAGTGCAACAATTTCAAAGGGGGGAAAAGTGTTGTGACTTGCCGATCATTCAAAGCACCACCGCGCAATTACGCGCGTCCTCTACGTGCGGCGCTGTCTGCCAGCCATGCAGCTGTGCCACCTAAGCGGCCAGCCAAGCAGCGGCCGCTAGACTGGGATTAAGTGCTCATTCGAATGCTAACGTGTACACATGTCTTGCTTGTCAACTTACTCTGTGACTTATACGTGCTGTGTCATTCTGAAATATATTTGTTAAACTTGATGTTATAACAGATACATTATGGTATGGTATGCTTGTATGGGATGGAAGATTACAACATCTATTTTATTTATTTTAATGTGACTGTGATTGTAGCTTATCTTTCAGAGTCTTGTGCAGCTGGTAAAAAGACAGCATATCAGTTGTTAGTTTAATTATTCATACTTAAATAACAAACTTTCCATTTCTGTAGTACATATAACAGTTACAAAATTTAGATTTAGGTATAGCATAGCATGATTTTTTGTTTATATTGTTCCCCTTACCCTAATACTCTTAACATATACGTAACTGTTACATAGTCCAAATGATTTTGATACATTTGTTTCATTACATTTATTAATGTTTATCATTTACTCTGTTTATTGAATCACACTGTCTCGTGTGTGTGTGCCCACACATCATTTTCCATACCAGAATATGATTCAGCAATGTCACCCACACTATATTCTCAATCTTGCAACCAGTTTAACCCCTCCCACACTTGAAACAATGGCTTGGTGTACAGATGTCTGAAGAATACAAGGAACTCAAATCTGCCAATGCCATCTGGTTCAATTCTCTGTGGGGGAACTTCTGTGGCAAAAGGTTTGAAGAAGCTATTGCAATGTTTAAAAGAAAAAGCTTCTCAGAAATGAACAGCAGTTACATGCAACAGCAAAGTAGGTTTGTAGCAAACTAGAAATGTCAATAAAAGCTTTTTGTAATACATATATTTTTAGGAGAGAGCAGTACATACTTTTTGAATACACCTCATACAACTTGACTCATTCCATATGCGCAAAACACCTTATGGAACATGACGTGTGAATGAATGAATGAGCATTTAGTATGAGCTGCCAATCATTGTACTTGCTTGATATGACCTTATGTTAATTTAATTTTGTTAAGTTATAAATTATTCAGAGACTACTACATTATCTGCAAAAAGTCTTTGGCTCTGACTGATATTCCTACTAATCCATTAAAGTATAACTGCTGTATCCACCAGAAGATGTGGTACACAGCCACACAGAGAGGTCACCATGCAGCAAGGCCAGTCTCCAGAGCTGTGCAATACATGTTTGGTCAAATGCCGTAGATGGCACCCACAACATGGACTACATTATGTCTATGCCTAACATCATGCAAATAGTTCCCATGGATATCTACCCATCAAACATGGATATAAGCAGACACACAGCTTCACACAGACACAGTGTATCAATAGTTAGTTTTAAAATATCAACACCATGCCTCAAGGCAGCATCAGAACTATCTACAGTTTACTGCCCAGAAGAGCCAAACTGGACAGTCGACTAGATATGTTAGCAATCATTCAATGGATTCATGACTAAACTATGCTGAAAGTTGCATCAGTGCAAGAGGACTTTTAACAATATTGCCATTCACCATCTGCACACTAAAGTTAAGCTGTGTAATATTTATACTAACAAATTATTGTAGATTGATGATAATTTGTCACCTTCAATATTTCTCGGGATGTATATGCTACAAGCTTCAATTAATAGCCATGGTTTCCTGAAAATTCAGTTTCACTTAGAGTTGCAACTTTAGCCCATCTTCCCCCACAAAAATATGTTCATGCATGCTGTTGGTGACACAGATGCTTTTTTGAAATGATCAACAATGTCTGGAGCCATTAACCACATAGCATATTTCCATTATGGCCTGTGTTGTGGTACTGAATAGCTAACAAATAGTGAACCATCTAGATATTTCTGCCCTCTGTTGTTAATGTTGTCGTGGCTGAAAATGGGAGATCATTTTGGTATGTTTTTTGTTTTCAGAATTCTTTATGGTTGCTACTGGGAAGACAATTATGTTCAAATCAGGATATCATGCTTGAACTCAGAGTACATTCTATAATCTTGCCACAGATATAGGTTTGAGATATATAACCATTGTTCAATAGGTTAGTCCTACTGTGACTGTTGTGACTTGTAGCCTCTGCTGACCACTGCAAACAATTCTGTACTCAAATTAACTGAAATAAATTACATTTAACACCATATTTAATACACTTGTAAAATCCATATGTATTTTAAAAATTGTGCTGGTTGGTCAACATGTCTTGTTGGGTTTTTGCAATTCAGTCTTTTTGCACAAGTGTGGTAGTGAAATCTACAGGGCGCTAGGGGTATAAGTGCAGATATTTCTACTGATGACTGTGGCCAGTTTAATAAACCAGATTACATCAGTATTTGCTTCGGGCATTGAAATGCGGATATGTGGGCAGGAAAAGATAGTCTATACTGAAAGGTACAGTCCACTTCACAGAGCAGTTATGACTGTGCAGAAAACTTCAGGTAGTAAATTATGTGATGTGTTTGTTCGAAGACTGTCAAACACAGACAAAAAACAACAGACACACTGTCATGGGTACATACTAAGGTACCAATGATCACAATATCTATACTTACACACCTGACATGCTGTATAGTGATAATCTTTGTGTAGGGACATAGCAATTTAATCAGAGCAGTAATCCCTAATTTTACTTCATGAATAAACAACTGAGAATTGATTTCAGCACTTTAGCTTTAAGTTTTCCTTTGTTATCACCATCTGCAAGAAGTGTTCTGACACTATTTACATTGGTGAGTTACATTTAATGATGAAGGTAACTTTCACATGATGTGTCACTGCTAAATAACATTGTTCAATGAAACTTGGACTGTATATAGAAAGAACTTCTTCAGTACAGAAGGTAACTGAAAGAAATATGCAATAAGGTAAACAGAAATGACTCTTTTATTCAAGGACAATAATTACACTGAAGTGACTGTGATTTATGATGGTCTCCTGGGCATCACAAAGGATGGGACATGGTTCTTAAGAGAGTATGTGCTCATAAATTATGCCTCACATACCAAAACACCTAGACCACCAACACACTCATGTCTGGCAGTATTTCTGTGTGAACTATGTATTTCCAACTTGTTAGCACATCAGGCAAAGAGATCAACCCCATGCAGTCACTGTGCCATTGTGGAGTGTGAGATTGCATGCCTTGAAGACCTGTTAAATTTTGTGGTAATTGCACCCACTGTTTGATGTATGAGTCCATTCTTGCCTCTGGCATAATGTATTGTTGATCTGCTGTTGCAGTTGATCATGTTCAACTACTTCGTCTCCTTTGGGCGGCAGTGCATGTGGTTTTCAACACATCCTACATACTTGAAACATTGCTGCGATCAATACCAAACTTCTGGGCTACACTTTGCCCTTCATCCCCAAATGCTGTCTATGTGCCACATTTTAATAAAGAACATCACCATAATACTCCATAACTGCTTGCTGTTGACACAAGCTGTCTTTTCTCATCCTTATGTTACAGGACCAGCCACATTCAGTGCTGGCATCATGTTGTGGCTTTGGACCCATTTGCCACTAGAGCCATGACCTCATGCCATGTGATGTCCATCTTTCTGTGCATAACTGAGTGATCTCTGACAACATGCTCCCAAACTTTAATTAATTTTCAGTGAGTAGTTAATAAGTTATTTCGCTTATATATCTCATCCTTAAGTGTTGCAGAGCAGTGTATTTTGCATAAAGAGATGGTTATAATGTCTGAGTTTTAAATATATGCTGCAGTGGTGTTTTGTACCAAGCCATATGAGAGTTTGAATAATATCCTTCCAGTAACTAAGTGTTTATTTATTAACTTTTGAATCTCTGAAATTGAGCCTTTGTTTTGCTCTAAATTCAGTTGGGTCAGATGTTTATTAACATTGTTTGGAAGTTTTTGCATTCATTTTTCATTTTAACCTTGCTGGTGATCTCATTCACTTATCTGAAAAATTCACTTACCTTGCCTCTGTACAAGATAGTGGATATTTTTTGTGAATGTGTGATACACTAACAATGTGGTCTGGTTGAATTAAATGTCCTGTGGATTAGGAATAAGACAAAGAATGTATTCAGTGTAGTTAATTTTAGTAACTGACGTACAATTGCATCTTACAGGATCTTATTAAATTGAATTAAAAATTCTGATGTTTACTAGGTCTTGTTGAATGTTTAAATATGGTAGTACCCTTCATTATAAATGTTTTAAGGTATTGAAAGCAAGATAACAAATCTAGTCTAATTCTTTCCTGTTGATGGCTAGTTCCCATGTTGTACTGTTCTCTCTAGTTTTCTCATACAGTTTCACTTAGCAGTCCCCTAACCTGCCCCAAAACATGCTTATATATCCCTTGCTATGACTGTATTTTCTAACTCCCATCCATTAATTGTCTTGGTCTCCGTACTGCATGTCCCATCAATTACAAATACAAACATGTTACTGACCAATATTCAGCTATAAAAATCTATGAGACATGTGAAACTGTTATTCAGATAACATGTTCCAGATCATGATGTTCATCATGGGGATTATGTACAGTAAAATTAGCCATTTTACTGATTTTTAAATTTTATTGACTACTTAGAAAATTAAAAAAAAGAAAACTCAAAATAATAAAATATTATCACTCACAAGTGAAATACCAATACCACTGATGGACACAAACATTTCCAAGTTGCTCTTCTCTGCTTCAATTCTGCTTTGTGCTTGATAAGCAATCCTCTCATCTTGTGTGAATAAGAGAACTCTCTGGTAACTCTCTAAGTAGCTTACCCAGTACACAACAACTTTGTCTTTGCGAGTTTTCTTTAGCTGTCAAAAACAGAAGATTTAGTACATTTATAAATATAAATTTATGAGAAAAATTAAATATCAGTCTTCAAATGTAGAATAAGTGACATGTAACACTCACTACAGTACACAAATATGATCAAGTTTCATATAAATTCAAAATAGGGATATTCACTTCCAAATTGGTCTAACAGAATACCTTTTGGCAACTAATTTTGCAGACCCCATAAAGTAATCTTCCAGGATGTGAAACCTAGTTGACTTGCATTTCAGCTACATCAAATTTACAAATATCATGTACAGACAATGCAGATGAAAAACAATCCCCTCCCACCCACTGCCCATTTAAAGCTTCCTTGGAATGTGGGCATCACATAAGAAATATTTTAACAAAAGATGCTTAAAACTCTTTTAAATAAGGAAAGCTTTTAAAATATTGAATATCATGACTAAAAAATAAGAATGGTTCCATAGAACATACAGGTAACTGCCTCAGTGGCCAGAAACAGTGATTACATGTGTGTGGTCTGTGGTTGTGTGGATGTTTTGTCTATTTCAGAAGAAGGCCTGATGGCCAAAAGCTCATAAGTTTGTTCATTATTTTTCTCGTGCCTGTCTGTGACTCAGTAGCTCCTCTCTATGGTGTGCAGCAATTTATCTTTTCATAATATAGTCATTATTCCATCCTGGATTTTTAATTTTTGATAAGGATAACTGATGTGTTCAAAAATAATTTAAAACCTTACTTATGTCATGCTTCTCACAGAAAATACTACAGTATTTACATTTACACCAAGACAGTAAAAACCACTCCCAACAAATATTAACTAAATAGTTTATGTAAACAATTACATGTCTAATTCCTTGTTTTTGTATGTCTGTGTGTGTGCGTGTGTGTGTGTGTGTGTGTGTGTGTGTGTGTGTGTGTGCGCGTGTGTGCACGCATGAATACATAAGTACAAATGTTAACTGCATTTATCTTGCTTTGAGACTTCAGTCTAACATAATAGTTGTTATGCACATGATATCCTACTACCACAGGAAATGATGTAGATTACATAAAGATTTGTAACAATCTATAACAAAGGCCAACTGACTAAAATTTTATTGCAAGAATGTAATGTTGTTCTGCATTACAAGGAAACCAGTTTGGAATTGTGTAAAAAGGTAAAGAAAAGAGCATGTTGTTTAAACAAGTGAGATAGGACAGCAACTTTTGAGTCTGAAGACGTAGTGTTCACATCCCCAACTGGTTATTCTGACTATGGTTTACCCCTAAATCCCATAAGAACACTGCCAGTTTGTTTCTGTGAACAAAACTTTGGTCGGTTTCCTGTATCATCTTTATCTGAGTGAGCTTAATGAGCTCAGTGCCAAACCGCAGTCATTCCTTCAGTGTATAAAATACTCGATGATGTAGCACAGTTTAAGCAACTGTATGTGTAAATTATGTGTTTACTTCATACTAAAATGATATATTTGAAACCACTGCACAAAAGATCCAGTTACAGATAAAAAAATTATTATTTACACAATTACGTGTGTGGTGCCTGTTCTTTCGGATATGTCTGAAAGAACACACATGTAAATGAATAGATACTAATTGAGGAACATAGAACTATTTCAACTCAGATGCATGCCATCATTAGTCCCCTTGCAGGAATACAGTGAGGCTATGAACAATAGGGAAAATGAACAAGGTCATAGGATTAGTGGAGAGCAGCACTTGGGAAATTGCATGAATGGTAATCATGCCTGGGAGGCAGAGGCAGTTAAGGCAACCATTCTAGAGAAACGGAGCGTCCGTGTTCGAGTACCAGACTGGTCACAAATTTTCAAGTGCCGCTGTTGAATTATTTCAGCACTCACAGCATGTAAGTCATACACATTTACATGTATGTAGTGCCTTGGCATACAGATGAAGGAGAGTCACAATTACAAATTCAAACATTACAGGAAGGGGTTAAAAATGTATTCATAAGAAGGCTTACATAAAGTAAACATATTTGCAAGATAGTATGGGTCCTACTTAATCTAGGCTTTATTTTGCAAATAATAGGAAAGAAGAAAAAATGAATGTATGAGGTATCCGAACTGTCAGTATATCATTGCCAAATATTCCATGTAATAAAACTTCCTGGCAGATTAAAACTGTGTGCCCGACCGAGACTCAAACTCGCTGGTAGAGCACTTGCCCACGAAAGGCAAGGTCCCAAATTCGAGTCTCGGTCGGGCACACAGTTTTAATCTGCCAGGAAGTTTCATATCAGCGCACACTCCGCTGCAGAGTGAAAATCTCATTCTGATTCCATGTAATACATTAAAAATAATTTTATGAAATGTGATATGTACATCATTTTGAGTTGAAAGTTGGTAGGCATTTTTCTACATATGAAAGACTGTGTCTAATCAAATTTCATGCCAGTTGCATAAGATTTGTGCTAGTACTGCCGCTATGAGGATGCAAATCAAGTTTGCTTTAAATACATGCTGTAATGTTTGTGATCATTCATTACCTTTGAGACTGGATGTGATGAGTTGATGTTAGTCAAGAATGCCTTTAAGGCAACAAAGACGCCATTATCAACAACTCACTGAGTTTGAATGAGGTCATGTAACAGGATTATGAGAAGCTTATGTTCCTTCTATGATATTGCAGAAAGACATAACAGGAATGTAGGCACTGTACATGATTTCTGGCAGCGCTGGTCATGAGAATGTACAGTTGCATGAAGACAAGGCTCCAGACATCCATGTGGCACCACCAAGAGGGAACACCATCATGTTCAGCATATGGCTCTGGTACATTGCACAGCCTCTCTTTGTCCACTTCCACCTTCCCCCTCTCTTTGTCCATTTCCTCCTTCCAGACTCTCTAATCATATCCTCTGGCCCCTCCCTTCTCGCTGTCCATCTGCTACCCCTTCACCCTCTGTTCATCTCTTCCTCTTTCAATTCTCTGTCCCTCTGCTCTTCCCCTCTCTGTTTACCTGCTCCATCCCCCTTTCTCTGTCCATTTCCTCCTCCCATCTCTCTCGGTGCATCTCCTCCTCTTTCCTTTCTCTGTCCATATCCTTCTCTCCCCTTTCTCTCTCCATCTCCCCCTCTTTCCTTTCTATCAATATCTACCTCCTGCTCTCTCCATCCATACTCTATTCCCCCTAACTGTATCCACCCCCCCCCCCCCCACAATCTGTCTGATGATCTCCTCCTCAACCCTTCTCTCTCCATGCCATCATCCCTATCCCAGTAGGAGATTTATGAATCTTATGCTCACAGAATTTCATCCCAGGTAGTATGTAATGTGTGTACCAAGTTTGGTTGAAATCAATTCAGGACTTGAGATGGAACTTTCTACCCATGGTTTTTCCTGTGTATGCACATGTCACACATTTTTCATATACATTTAAGATTTTTCACACATATTTCACCCATATCTCCAGGAAATTTCCCCCTGCAGTTTCATTTTCATACACCTTAATATTTATGATGTGATATTTCCTGAATTATGTTTTGTACAGTGATATAATTTTTCAGTTACATTCAGTGATATATGCAGATACTGTATGCAAAATGTATTGTGAATAGAGTTAGTAATAAAGAAATAATTAATTAAAAAGTCATGCATGATGTGTTAGTTTTCCACATATCTCAGTTTTTATGATATCATATCTCCCAAATTATGTGTTGTACAATGATATAGTTTCGGAAGTATATTCAGTGGTATATCTGAATACTGCCTGGAAGATGTGTTGCAAATAGAATAAGTAGTAATGATGTAATAAATTAAAAGGTTGTGACTGACGTGACAGTTTTACAAAATGAACAGCAATAACATAGTGGGTGATACAGTTTTTTCCTTCAATAATCTTGTGAGGGTATCAATGAATTGGTGAGAAAAAGTCTCATAAAGGTTTAAAATTATGTGTTAATATTGTGCTCTCATTCTTAAATAGTTAACAAATATAGTCTGGTTATTTGCACACAGTGAAATTTGGAAATTTGCAGTAAGTTCCTATGTGACCAAACTGCTGAGGTTATCATTCCCTAGGCTTATACACTACTGAATCTAACTTAAACTAACTTACCACTAGGGGAGGACTCTCAAGCCTCTGATGGGCAGATGGGGAGGGGAGGGGGGGGGGCATGAACCATGGTAAGGCGACCCAGACCATATATATATATATATATATATATATATATATATATATATATATATATACTTCCATAACGTGTGCAGTCAGCACAAGAATGTTGAGAAAGATGTCCTAGAGAATAAGAAGTCAAAATCTACAACAAAAGGTCCAAAATTATTAGAATACCGAGAAGAATAAGCAGTCAGAGTGTCTGACTGCCAGAGGAGGGCAAACGGTAAACATTCAGTTTGGTGGGTGGACTGCAATGGATGCACTTAGCATTGTGAGGTCCATTGAGAAGCTATTTGAATGAGAATCAGAGGCTTGAAGGTCTGGAAAGCTGACAATGGCCAGGACAGCAGTGTGAAGAGCTCATGATGCCAAGATCTAATTTCAGAGTCCCCTTATTTATATAATAATGGGGAAGAGGATGGAATCATACTATGCACTTATAAGAAGGCATACATTGGGTGTCCACATCATATCAACAAGAGGTATTCAAAATTTTGCACAAAATTGACAAAAATAGCCATATGTTGTACTTAACTTTTCATGCAGATAGTTACAGTATTTCTTTACAAAACTAGGCAGTGATATCTGACCTGTTACAGAAATGTAGAATCAGCTTGGATAATTACTGCCTATGGCCTCTGGAGAGTCTACAGCAACAATGAAAAACATTGACAGTGAAGAGTCTTGTGTATAGAGTGGTGTGTTAGTGCATGTACAACATTTTACCAACTGCAGTAAATAAAATGACCTCCTTCATTCTGAGTGGACAGTTATCGCTAAATAAGATTCCAAAGATGATTTCAGGAAATATCTGATATGTTAATTAAACTGTATTTCCCAGTTATTAATTATAGGTGTACCTATGGGATGAACTTAATTTTCACTCTCACATTAACATCATTGATACACAAGAACAAGCAACCTCTTGTATAGAATGGTGCATGCAGACCCTGGAATATATAAATTTTCATTGCCTATGCTGTATTATTTATTTAGTCTCCACTATTAGAGCCTATTATCTGAGATGATGATGGATGATAATAAATGCATATACTGAACATTTATTTCTGGCACTTATTAAAGAAATGCTAATAATAAATGGTTTCTTCAAAAATGACACAGCCAGTTCTTCCCCCATTATTTTCCTCAATCAAAGCATGTACTGAATCTTCGATGAACTCACTGTTGACATGATGTTCAACTCTAATATTGCTTCCTTTATATCTCCAAATATAAACTTCACAGACAGTTACTGGTGCATTACTCTGTTACAGCTGGCCTGTAATAAGACCGATTGGTAGTTACAAGGACACGCTGGTAGAATACTTTTAGACCCTGCGACAATGACATTACACCAGATTCCACTACTGGCATAACCAATGACATCACATCAGAACCAAACTGCAAAACTGGGGGTGAATAACCCACACTAGCAGTAAAATACCACGATGCCAAGAGATGATCATGAATGAAACATTTCAAAATGCAGTGTAGGTGTGGTCATTTTTCAATATCACACTGACCTTATCAGTTCACTTAAAATGGAAACAGGACAAAAGATCGGCACCTGCAAATATAGGAATCTTGGCATAACTAATATATATTCATGGGCAATGTAAAACAGGCATATCATATAGGTATTTCATCCTCAAAATCTTAATAAATGGGGAAATTTAGCTAACAGATCTCTCAAATACATCAATCAGAGTACATTAATGTATGCAGTGATTAACAGCACTGGGAGATGGCAGGATACTGATAAATAAAGTGTGTATAATAAATTCTTTCTATGATAGTGCATCTCATCATGAATTGCTGACCAGGTATAATATCACTCAGCAATGACTTCACCATCAGATGGCAGTTGAAATGTCAGTCTGATATAATCTTCTAACTATGCCATTTGAAATATAAACATTTAAAAACACATTTTAATATGATACAGAATATCTCTCTTTCAAAATGTAAATAACTGGAACACATGAATAATATCGGAAAGCATGCCTTAACTTACATGTTGCTCCCTTTCATCAGATTCTTCAGATCCTGTGTCATCACTGCTGCTGCCTTCTTGCACAGATGACTTTGGTGAAAGTCTCTTGAAGCTAGCTGATAATTTAGCAGTGACTGTCGGAGTGCTGGGAGTGACACAAGGCTGTTTGATTGTATGAAAACTCACACGCTCTTGACCATAACCATCCTGTTTGACAGATAATAAACAAATGCCTCTTACCTTGTTGCATATCATTTCTCAAAACTGTGTGGCTACATAAAATTAAAACACCATGAAATACAAAATGAATTTTTATCATGAATGTTTAACAGATTAATAATGTGTGATTTATTGTGACTCAGACTCAGGGCTTTATCACTGACAGATAAGACTCTACCATGTGAGAAATCTAAGCATGTCACATATACTTTGCGAAGCTTTTACAGGACCATACCTATATCATTATTTCCCAAACTCTACAGAGACTCTATGCACACATTGTTAGACTAGCGCCCTTGGGTGGCAAATTGAAGTTTCTTTCTGGAAAAAGACCCTAAAAATCTCTACAATGTGAGAAATCTACGCATATCATGTATGCTGTCTCAAAGGTTCTATAGGACTGTATATATCACTTTCTTTCCCAGAATCTACAGAGGCTCTTGGAATACATTGTTAGAATAGCATTCTTGGGTGGGAAATGGAAGTTTCAATTTATCAAAAAGTTTTACAGCAGCATATTTTACCCCTTTCTATGCCAAAGATAGGTTACATAGAGGATAATTGGGGAACTTAAATACAAATGAACTGAGGTTTTCTCTACAGTTTTTGGTTGCATCAGAAGTTAACTCTTATGGTAGATAGAATGATCCATTTACATTTTATCCCACCCCTCATACATCATCAGAGTGACTGCTTGTAGTTTGTGGTTACTGTACACTATCCAATCAAAAGTATCCAGACACTTATTAGTGGACATTAATATAGGGTGTGACCACCCTCAACCATTTGATGGCTTGAACTCTATTGAAGATACTTTCAATAAGGTGTCTGAATGACAATGCAGAAATTGCAACCTATTCTTCCTCAAGAGCAAAAAAAAAAAAAAAAAAAAAAAAAAAAAAAAAAAAAAAAGGAACATAGTGGTGTTGGATGCTGGGATCTAGAGCAAAGTCAGCATTCTAACTCATGTCAAAGGTGTTCCATTGTGCGCAGATCAGATTACTGGGCATGCTAGCCCATTTCAAGAATGTCACTGTCTACAAATCATTACCTCATAATGCTGTTTTATGACATGGTGCATTGCCACACTGATACAATCATCATTTCCAAACTGTTCCTTGACTGTAAGCAATACACAATGCTGTAAAATGTTGGGTTGGGTTGTCTGGGGGAGGAGACCAGACAGCGAGGTCATCAGTCTCATCGGATTAGGGAAGGATGGGGAAGGAAGTCGGCCGTGCACTTTCAACAGAACCTTCCCAGCATTTACCTGGAGTGATTTAGGAAAATCACAGAAAACCTAAATCAGGATGGCGGGACACGAGATTGAACCGCTGTCCTCCCGAATGCGAGTCCAGTGTGCTAACCATTGCGCCACCTCACTCAGTTGTAAAATGTATTCATATCCTTCTACATTTAGAGTTTTCTTCAGCAGAATAAGAGGACCACCCCATAATCATGAAAAAGACACTCATAACTGTTGGCATTACACAAGATGGTTGGCAGTACTCTCCAGCCATCTGCCAAACTCAAACCCTTCCTCTGGATTTCCACAGGATACCCATGATTCATCACTTCAAACCACTCATTTCCAGTGATCCACCGTCCAGTGCCTTTGGTCTTTACTCCAACTCAAGCATTGCTTTGCACTGACTACAGATATGCGTGGTATATGTTTGACATTATCAAGTGGGAGACTTGATGTTCTTTTTGTAGTTCCTTCATGTTTGCTTAACTACAATGAGGTACCACTGCATATTATGATATGTATATTTTTACTGTATTTGTTTTTGTGACATAAACATGCCATATGACTGACTTCATTACTTGTGTATTGAAGGTACAATGCTTCCTGTTACGTTTTTTCCTTCTTTTTTTTTTTTTTTTTTAAAGATGCTTTTAAATTTTATATAATATTAATTTAAATTATTATAACAAAATAAGTGTTACATACTCTGATTTGGATTATTTATTGTATGTCAGCAGTGTAACATTTTTGGATCATTGGCTTGTCTTTACACTTCATACGACACGATGTGGTTTGTTTGCAACTAGTACCACAGTACCACCTGGTGGCTGGTTGTATTGTCTATGATGTTTACTTGAGAATCACAATCTTCATTCTGCTAATGTATGAACATGAGCTTGTACAAGCCATGCAATATATATGTTGCTTTATGTATTAGTTATTTTATGCTTGACTTGCTGATATACTATTGTTCACATGTTCACAAAATATTGTTCTGTGATATGATATAATATAATATGCATTTGATCAAGATGCAGTGAAATGTATATTCCATGGTATAGTCCATGTTTAAGTAAAATTGTATTACACTCTTTTACATCTGATCCCAGTGTGCTTGAATATGTTGAGTCATGCTTTACAGACCTGATAACGGCAAAGTAATTTGCTGAAACCAGTCATCACAATAAATGCCATACAACAGGTGTACTTCTGTTTCTATAGACATGCGTGGCACATGAGAAATGCTCAACCAGTGTATCCCATTCTTTTTAACTTCCTATTCGCAGTCATTGTGCTTGCTCAACAGCTGGTAGCACTGTGGAATTCAGGAGTGTTTCCTTCAGCTGATTTCATGTGACTTTGCAACCATCCTCTGCAATGCTTGATGGTCCCTGACCTTTGGTACATGAGACCTACTTGGTCACATCATCAACAGTCATATTGGGCAACCCTAGAAGGATTAAAATGTCCCTGGTGGATTTGTTACTCAGGTGACATCCAATGTCTAGCCCACTGAGCTCCCTAAACAACTCAATCTGCTGTCATTGCTTTTCTACTGACAATACGGTACTCTCCACATCCTTTTATACTGATGGGTTTGCATCTCATGATGTCTGATAGTTCTGCAGTACATAAAGAGGTCTGGGTACTTTGATCAATTGCCAATTGCTCATTGAGGAGATCCCTCATTTTAGCATCATAGTGCACCATGTTCTTAATATGATGATGATGCTCATGTAAGCTTGTAACACTACAAAAGCAAGGTTGTTCTCCAGTTGTAACATCACATGCGATTCTTCCTTTGACATACTAGCTTGCAGTAGCTTTAGATATAATACTGTCCTGACCATATATTCTCTGATTATCTATGCTTCTGCCCAAGTGGGTTATGAAGTGAGGCATACATTACATTTTCTTTGTGCAGGATCTCACTTCAGAGTCACTATAAGGCAATTTTTTGAGGGCACACCACTGAGGCTGTGGTTTACCCTTACAGCCCATACAGAGTAGGTTTCTGACTATGAATGTGTGGTACAAGTCAGGCAAACTTTTGCTTTTGATGGTCAGGTACAGCTGTTCTTGATCAGGTGGCTTGTTACTGGAAGTAAGAACTTGAAAGCCCATCTGTATCTTTATTATGGTTACCTCATTCATTTTCATTGACTGCATTACATAAACATGCATATTCTTGGAATTATTTCCCAGAAAGTTTAGAGTTATAGCTGTTAACAGTATCCTTAATTAGCTTAAGTATCAGACTTCTATTTATTAATTTTCAAAGGTTTCTTGAGGCATGTAATATTTGATACAGTAACTGCATAGAATGTGGCGGTGTTTTCCTACATCAAAGTGCTAATGTATATTTGTAAATCTAATTTAGAATGGGTCCCAGTGCAAATGCTATTCCCAGGCACAGAACGAGTTGGCTGAAATTATGTACAGTTGAAAGCAAATGCAATGGGTGTGAATAACTATACTTAAAAACACACATCATATGTTCAAAACACCTCAAATATGATGCTTTCTCTCAAAATGGAAAAAAAAATTGCAATTTGCCTATCCACTTGATAACGAGTGGCATTTCAGTGGCAGCACTACATGTGTCGAACATAGGAAACATTTTAAGTGGAGACCCTAGTACAACACCCATCCATGCTGCAAAAAGGAATAAAGGGCTATGTGTATCTGAAAGAAAGCCTAACTGATTTTGATACAGTTCTCATTTAGGAAAGCTTTCTACATTATATGTCAGGTCAATACAGGTCACAGGGAGAGACTATTGGAAGTTGGCCAAAGTACATATCTGTTAGGGAAACTAAGCCAGGGATAGGAAAGAGAACCATGTGTAGTGAGTGTGTGTGCCAAGGGAACTGGTCAACTTATTGAAGCATCCAGCCTTGCAAATTTTGATTTTGAAGATTGCAATCAAATACACATTGTTGCTCATGGTACAACAAACAGTACCTATTGCCTGAGTTCCTTTCGATGCCTGGCAAAGCAAGTGAAAGTAACCAGTCTTGCTCACAAAATTTCAATGAAACTCTAGCATTGTTCTCTGAAATGATTTGGAGTGAAACCTGAAACATAGACTTTGACAATTCTGTAGCTACAAGTGTAGGTGACTGTGTATGGAAGACATACAAGGGATGTTTAGAATATGTGACTCTGCATCCTGTCAGGGTAAATGTTGCAAACCACTCTGAAATACTTATACCAAAACTCAAAACAGACTAAGAATAGGTCAGACTTTCTAGCAGCAAGCAGACCAAACCACTCAGAATATTATCATGGAAACAGGGACCAGTGTTCATAATACAGGGTGATTCAAAAAGAATACCACAACTTTAAAAATGTGTATTTAATGAAAGAAACATAATATAACCTTCTGTTATACATCATTACAAAGAGTATTTAAAAAGGTTTTTTTTTCACTCAAAAACAAGTTCACAGATGTTCAATATGGCCCCCTCCAGACACACGAGCAATATCAACCCGATACTCCAACACGTTCCACACTCTCCGTAGCATATCAGGCGTAACAGTTTGGATAGCTGCTGTTATTTCTCATTTCAAATCATGAATGGTGGCTGGGAGAGGTGGCCGAAACACCATAAGAAAAAAATCACAGGGGGTAAGATCAGGGCTTCTTGGAGGCCAGTGATGACGTGCTCTGTCACGGGCTGCCTGGCGGCCGATCCATCGCCTCGGGTAGTTGACATTCAGGTTTCATAACTAACCTTTTTTGTAGGACTCTCCATACAGTTGATTGTGGAATCTGCAGCTCTCTGCTAGCTCTGCGAGTCAATTTTCCTGGGCTGCGAACAAATGCTTGCTGGATGCGTGCTACATTTTCATCACTCATTCTCGGCCGTCCAGAACTTTTCCCTTTGCACAAACACCCATTCTCTGTAAACTGTTTATACCAACGTTTAATACACCACCTATCAGGAGGTTTAACACCATACTTGGTTCGAAATGCACGCTGAACAACTGTCGTCGATTCACTTCTGCCGTACTCAATAACACAAAAAGCTTTCTGTTGAGCGGTCGCCATCTTAGCATCAACTGACGCTGACGCCTAGTCAACAGCGCCTCAAGCGAACAAATGTACAACTAAATGAAACTTTATAGCTCCCTTAATTCGTCGACAGATAGTGCTTAGCTATGCCTTTTGTCGTTGCAGAGTTTTAAATTCCTAAAGTTGTGGTATTCTTTTTGAATCACCCTGTACATCTGTAACAATGAAAAAATGACAAAAAAAGAATTTCTTGTTGTATGTGACTCTCTGCTAAAAATGTGGTAGTGCCAAATTCCACAGTAGACATTTGCCCAGGAATCAAGACCCACCTGTTGAAGGAACACATTAGCAACATATATTGCTCACAGGATTGTTCAGCAGAGGCATCTTGGAAGAATTAAAAGGAGTCTTCATCAACATAGGTATAAATTCTCTAGAAGAGACACTGAAGAAGTTTAACTGCTCACAGGTGTTCAACAGAAAACTAGTGTTGCAGTATGTGGAGGTTTGCTTGCAAACTATGAATGGGCTTATCAAAAGTTAAACAATAGTGCACTGGCCATATAACTGTGTATTATTAGGAGGTTGTGAAAAGTGAAATTAAAGTACTGTGAAACACAACTGTGCACCTGTCAGCTACATTATTTACAGTAGTCAGTGTCGGAATCCACAACCCATTTTTCAGCCAGAGTAGCAATGCAGTACGTCAACACCGAGGAATATAAATCAAGAAATAATCAAAGTAGGCTCAACTGCTACTTAGTGTGATGCAAAACTCTGCAAGCACCTGTCACAACTTTTTCCATACAACAGAATCAAATGCTTTCCAAGAAAACAGGAACACAGACCTCTCATGGTTTCTTGATTATTGGTTGTATGTCACGAATCTATTTATGAGTTCCTTCTCCTTCAACAAAACCTGCTGGTCCTGTGGATATGTGAGGCTGAATATATGACTTCAAATACTGCTTCAAGATTTAGTGCAAAGTTTTGCTTGCGTGGGATATAGGAACAATAATTGAGTAGTTGGAGTAGTTCCTGATGGACCCTTTCTGGTGTACAGGGATGAAGAGAGACTTCCAGCAGTCTTCTGGCCAATACCCAGTTTCTCATATTCTTGTACACAATGAATGCAGCACATCAACACCTTCCTGTCCCACTTCTTTGATCACATTCCCAGATACACTGTCCAGACCAGGGACCTTATATTTCTTCAGATGCTGAACTGCATTCTCTATTTTTCTGAATAAGATTGTAGGTTCCAGTGTAAGTTGCTCAATTGGTTGACTGTCTGTACTGTCATTAATTCCAGAATACAACTTTTCACAGTTCTGTTTCTAACTTGCAACAGCACCTTTTTGTCTCCAATAGTGTGCCATTCTCAGCATCTACAACCCACATATAAGGATTAAATTCACTGGTGATGCTGCTGGGTTTCTTGAAGAGATCACACACTTGACTGTGTTTATGATGTTCCTCTGTCACAGTACAGATACTATTAATGAAGAGTGATCTGTCATTTCTGCAGTTAGACTTATTTCTCTACACAGGTTCTTATATCTGTCTGAATCCAGGCAGTGAGGATCCAGTTTCTTTCAGACTGCTTCTCTCTTCAACTAAATTTAGTTTGAACTGTGACATCCAAGTATTTTTTTCCTATTTGTGGTCATTCTGGTCTCAGATCTCATAAGGAAACAACCTCCTTCTTTCTTAGTCTTACAAGCTCACCAAATTTCCAAAGAGATTCCTTGGTTGTGAGTCTTAGTTGTCTTTCTCTGCTCTTCTTGGTGGATATGAGCTTTATCTATCTTTTCATGGACAGAAGACTTCGATCACTTCTACAGTCAGCTGCAAGTAGGACTTACAGTCAAAGAATGGATTGAACTAGGATGAAGTCAATCGGGTTTTTAAAATCTATCAGCAGGTGATATTTAAGTGTACAGTCTTGGACACAGTCCATTTTCGTTCAAAGTTGTTGTTGTTGTGGTCTTCAGTCCTGAGACTGGTTTGATGCAGCTCTCCATGCTACTCTATCCTGTGCAAGCTTCTTCATCTCCCAGTACCTACTGCAACCTACATCCTTCTGAATCTGCTTAGTGTATTCATCTCTTGGTCTCCCCCTACGATTTTTACCCTCCACGATGCCCTCCAATACTAAATTGGTGATCCCTTGATGCCTCAGAACATGTCCTACCAAACAATCCCTTCTTCTGGTCAAGTTGTGCCACAAACTCCTCTTCTCCCCAATCCTATTCAGTACCTCCTCATTAGTTATGTGATCTACCCACCTTATCTTCAGCATTCTTCTGTAGCACCACATTTTGAAAGCTTCTATTCTCTTCTTGTCCAAACTATTTACCGTCCATGTTTCACTTCCATACATAGCTACACTCCATACAAATACTTTCAGAAATGACTTCCTGACACTTAAATCTATACTCGATGTTAACAAATTTCTCTTCTTCAGAAACGCTTTCCTTGCCATTGCCAGTCTACATTGTATATCCTCTCTACTTCGACCATCATCGGTTATTTTGCTCCCCAAATAGCAAAAATCCTTCACTACTTTAAGTGTCTCATTGCCTAATCTAATACCCTCAACATCACCCAACTTAATTCGACTACATTCCATTATCCTCGTTTTGCTTTTGTTGATGTTCATCTTATATCCTCCCTTCAAGACACCATCCATTCCGTTCAACTGCTCTTCCAAGTCCTTTGCTGTCTCTGACAGAATTACAATGTCATCGGCGAACCTCAAAGTTTTTATTTCATCTCCATGGATTTTAATACCTACTCCGAATTTTTCTTATGTTTCCTTTACTGCTTGCTCAATATAGAGATTGAACAACATCGGGGAGAGGCTAAAACCCTGTCTTACTCCCTTCCCAACCGCTGCTTCCCTTTCATGTCCCTCGACTCTTATAACTGCCATCTGGTTTCTGTACAAATTGTAAATAGCCTTTCGCTCCCTGTATTTTACCCCTGCCACCTTTAGAATTTGAAAGAGAGTATTCCAGTCAACATTGTCAAAAGCTTTCTCTAAGTCTACAAATGTTAGAAACATAGGTTTGCCTTTCCTTAATCTTTCTTCTAAGGTAAGTCGTATGGTCAGTATTGCCTCACGTGTTCCAGTATTTCTACGGAATCCAAACTGATCTTCCCCGAGGCCGGCTTCTACTAGTTTTTCCATTCGTCTGTAAAGAATTCGTGTTAGTATTTTGCAGCTGTGACTTATTAAACTGATTGTCCGGTAATTTTCACATCTGTCAACACCTGCTTTCTTTGGGATTGGAATTATTATATTCTTCTAGAAGTCTGAGGGTATTTCACCTGTGTCATACATCTTGCTCACCAGATAGTAGAGTTTTGTCAGGACTGGCTCTCCCAAGGCCATCAGTAGTTCCAATGGAATGTTGTCTACTCCGGGGGCCTTGTTTCGACTCAGGTCTTTCAGTGCTCTGTCAAACTCTTCACGCAATATCGTATCTCCCATTTCATCTTCATCTACATCCTCTTCCATTTCCATAATATTGTCCTCAAGTACATCGCCCTTGTATAGACCCTCTATATACTCCTTCCACCTTTCTGCTTTCCCTCCTTTGCTTAGAACTGGGTTTCCATCTGAGCTCTTGATGTTCATACAAGTGGTTCTCTTATCTCCAAAGGTCTCTAATTTTCCTGTAGGCAGTATCTATCTTACCCCTAGTGAGAAAAGCCTCTACATCCTTACATTTGTCCTCTAGCCATCCCTGCTTAGTCATTTTGCACTTCCTGTCGATCTCATTTTTGAGACATTTGTATTCCTTTTTGCCTGCTTCATTTACTGCATTTTTAAATTTTCTCCTTTCATCAATTAAATTCAATATTTCTTCTGTTACCCAAGGATTTCTACTAGCCCTCGTCTTTTTACCTATTTGATCCTCTGCTGCCTTCACTACTTCATCCCTCAAAGCTACCCATTCCTCTTCTACTGTATTTCTTTCCCCCATTCCTGTCAATTGTTCCCTTATGCTCTCCCTGAAACTCTCTACAACCTCTGGTTATTTCAGTTTATCCAGGTCCCATCTCCTTAAATTCCCACCTTTTTGCAGTTTCTTCAGTTTTAATCTACAGGTCATAACCAATAGATTGTGGTCAGAGTCCACATCTGCCCCTGGAAATGTCTTACAATTTAAAACCTGGTTCCTAAATCTCTGTCTTATCATTATATAATCTATCTGATACCTTTTAGTATCTCCAGGGTTCTTCCATGTATACAACCTTCTATCATGATTCTTAAACCAAGTGTTAGCTATGATTAAGTTGTGCTCTGTGCAAAATTCTACCAGACGGCTTCCTCTTTCATTTCTTAGCCCCAATCCATATTCACCTACTACGTTTCCTTCTCTCCCTTTTCCTAAACTCGAATTCCAGTCACCCATGACTATTAAATTTTCGTCTCCCTTCACTATCTGAATAATTTCTTTTATTTCATCATACATTTCTTCAATTTCTTCGTCATCTGCAGAGCTAGTTGGCATATAAACTTGTACTACTGTAGTAGGTGTGGGCTTCGTATCTATCTTGGCCACAATAATGCGTTCACTATGCTGTTTGTAGTAACTTACCCGCATTCCTATTTTCCTATTCATTATTAAACCTACTTCTGCATTACCCCTATTTGAGTTTGTGTTGATAACCCTGCAGTCACCTGACCAGAAGTCTTGTTCCTCCTGCCACCGAACTTCACTAATTCCCACTATATCTAACTTTAACCTATCCATTTCCCTTTTTAAATTTTCTAACCTACCTGCCCGATTAAGGGATCTGACATTCCACGCTCCGATCCGTAGAATGCCAGTTTTCTTTCTCCTGATAACGACATCCTCTTGAGTAGTCCCTGCCCGGAGATCCGAATGGGGGACTATTTTACCTCCGGAATATTTTACCCAAGAGGACGCCATCATCATTTAATCATACAGTAAAGCTGCATGCCCTCGGGAAAAATTACAGCCGTAGTTTCCCCTTGCTTTCAGCCGTTCACAGTACCAGCACAGCAAGGCCGTTTTGGTTATTGTTACAAGGCCAGATCAGTCAATCATCCAGACTGTTGCCCTTGCAACTACTGAAAAGGCTGCTGCCCCTCTTCAGGAACCACACGTTTGTCTGGCCTCTCAACAGATACCCCTCCGTTGTGGTTGTACCTATGGTACGACTATCTGTATCGCTGAGGCACGCAAGCCTCCCCACCAACGGCAAGGTCCATGGTTCATGGGTGGGGGGGTTGTTCAAAGTAGCAATCAAATTTTATTTTTAGAAAGTCAGATCGAAAAAACCATGCCATTTTTCTTTTCCATTTCTGTTACATGAGAACACTTGTCAAGCAGATATTTGAAATGTTCTCCACCTTTAGGTACGTCCTTACCAAGCTGTCCCATTAGGTCTACTGGTAAGTTATTATGTGAAAGAGGTAACAGGTTCTTTTATTTTATTTTTTTTATTTTTATTTTATTTTATTTATTTATTTTTGACAGATGCACAAGAGTCTTGCACAAAATGAAGAGCAGATAAAGAGCTTGTCTTAGGAGTTATGAGTTATGATACATACTATCTAGCACTACTACTGCTACCAATATTTTGGTTTCATATCATTATTACTAGTATTATTATTATTGTTGTTGTTTTTACAGAAAAAGTGAATGAAATAAGCAACATTCATTACAAAAGCTTTTTCTTCATGGGCCTGCATTATTTATTCAGTGTGGTGTCATGTTCTGTTACTAAGTGGTAAATCATGGTGTCACTATGAAGTAATAAATAACTAACAATAAATAACTTAAGATTAACTGGAATACTCATTGATGACAACAACAAAAATAACTCCAAAAATTTTGGTAGATGACAGCAGTTCATCTTCAAATTATATGTTATTTTTACCTTATGAAATTCAGCTAGGAATCCCTTAGACTTCTTATTGTAGATATTCCAATAGAGGTATCTTTCTTTAGTAGGGTCATCCCATGTGTACAACATTGACTGATAGGGACTCAGGAGCATCACCTGGAAGTTTCATATATTTTTGAAGTATGTTGATAAATTACTTAACTGGAATAATTAACATTTCAGTATTTACCTTCCAAGCCAATAGTATTTGAAAGATAATGTTTTTCTTAATGTATTACATGTATTAATGTATTGCATGCATTACATTACTGCTACACAGGCAACATAAGAAGTATTTTCAGGTTCACCACAAGTATTTTTTAATATATTTTTGTTAGATATTCAGGATGTATGTATTTTCTTCTTATGATATAGCACTATTGAGAAGTTATCCTCTGTATTTCAACTACATAGTTGTTTTTCATGTTTATAAACATTTTGCAATTTTGGCTGTTTAAAGTTGAATGTTCTTCATTTCATCTTTCACTTGGGTATTACCAATTTCAACACATGCTTATTGTCAAGTAATTAAAAATATACCAGAGTTCCCTCTACACTTCACAGCCACTTGGGCAGCATGGAAGTGTAAGCAAAAGTATCAGTCATATGCTGTGCATTACTGACAAGTTGAGCCAATGTCAAAAAAAAGCAGAAGTACACATACAGTGTTAATGCTGAATCAATTAAACACAATTCACAAATAATATTTGAATGGAATGAGCACCATAAAATCCTCACATTACTGCTGTTTTACAGAACATTCATTTTATGCAGGTAACCCTACAAGAAAAAAATTACAAAGCATCCCATCCAGTGGCTATGGTACCCACTCAAGCAGTGGCAGGTCAGTGGTCTCAACATTCAACATGACCTATACAGTGATGTGGCAAGACTTGATTCGAATAATCTTGTACATAATTGTCGAAGTATGGAGAGCTGCCATCTTGTTGAGAGATAAAATCGTTGGCATCAGTTTCAAGTAGTGGCATGAACCACAATTACAACATACATGCTTCCTCTGCCTGATTTGCTGCTGTTTTCAGCAGTTACAGTCAGTGACACTCCTTTCATCAGTTTTCCAAACTAATGTGCTAGCTCCATATAAAATATAAACTTTGAGATTTTGTCTTGGCAGGTACTGTATCATTTGTAGGTTATGTTTAGCCATTTACCCATACCCCTTTTTTAAAATGTCCCATGAACTTTATAATTATCCTTACTTTACTAAAGTTTTTTGCTCTGGTCAGTGTTGACAGAAATCTTACTTACATTCAACAATTTCACATTCTCCAGTAGTGACCATTCAAGAATAGGTGCATCTTTACATCAATAAAGAAAAGTCACAGTGTTTACAGAAGGAATGGATTGTTACAGCCAAGTTGATGTAATATCAAGATTTAAATATCAAAATTTATAGCATGTAAAATCCTATAGAAATGGGTTATATGAAGAAATTTTGATAATATGATGAAGAGAGGATAAATCAAACAGAAACTTTAGGACAACAGAGATAAAATAGACAGGTTATGAAACAGGAACTGGTGGGATTCAGTAGATGATGTTTATATGTCCACATGTTGATACTAACTAAGAGGTAGATGGTAGCTATAAAAGAATAATAATAATTTGGTGTAGGTCAATGGCCTGGAGCATGTCTTTCAATCTATCATCACTTCAGCTACTAACATGTCCTTAATGTACACCAGTTATTCAAGAGGGGAAAGGGGACCTACAGTTTAATGTGGAATCCAAACTGCATGTTGTTTCTGGTGACTCCTCAAATCACTGAGAGGTGATGTCTAATTTAAAACAAAGACTGAGAAATCCATGGTCCAACTGAGATTTGAAGCCTTGACCACTCAGTTTTCAGGTGCATGCTTTGCCACTAGACCAACAAACCCAACAACTATAAAGATAAGATCTAGTTTGAAAACCACTTAGCCTACACAATTGTAAAGGAAAGATATAAATAAATTCACTAATGAAACGAATTATCAGAGTCAGAAGTAGACAACAGAATGCCTCATTTTATTGTTGGTAATAGGATACTATAGTGAAAAAGTGATTTCTGGGATAGTGTAATAAAAATTATATTGAAAATATAACTCATGATAGTTATAAACTGAGTAAAGAGTTGGTTCTTATATGAGGGCTGAAAAGGTCAAAAGTCTTCTACTGAGATTCTACTGAGAGAAATTCATAGGGAATGAATGATGGACCATGTGTTGGGTCACATATTTCCTCCTTCATTCATCTTCATCCTACACTGTATGTACCACCAGTGACTTGGAAATGGGCATCACTTGTAACAACAAATGATCTCATCCATCACCTCAAGACATAAGTGTAAAACAAGGACAGGAAGAGTCAATGAATTGCCACACATTTTCAAGCAATGTTCTGCATTAGTACTGGTAAAACTTTATATTATTGCATTTACCTACTTCTGTACAATATATTATAGTTTGCACTACACCACTATATATTCCCATCTATTCTTTGATTCCATTTTACTTGCTGAAATTTGCTAAATACACTGTAGTTACAGAGTACTGAATGATGTCAGCACAAACAGTGTGTACCATTTGTGCTGCAAAATTATTTTTTTTCTGTACATGTATGGTTGACCATAAGACTGAGTTATGCAACATGCTTTTATCATGGAAATGAGTAAATTTGCTGAAGGCTATAACCTGAAGTGAGAGGACTAATATATAATTTATTAGCCAATCTTTCTAAGACTACATTTATTTGCTATTTATTGCAATGTTTGTGTCATCGGCAAACAAAACAAACTTGGCATCTGGTAATGTTACTGATGAAATGTCACTGATAAACGCAAGAAAAAGTAAGAGACTTAAGATGGAACCTTGTGGGACCCCACGTGTAATTAGTTCCCAGTTGGATGATGTCTGATAGATTAATACATGTCTCTTTCCTAATAACACCCTTTGTTTCCTGCCAGAGTTATAAAATTTGAATTATTTTGCAGCATTTCCTGTTACACCATAATATACTAATTTACTTAAAAGGATATTGTGACTTACACAGTCAAATGCCTTTGACAGATTACAAAATATACCAGTTGCCTGCAAGTTTTTGTCCAATGAATTAAGTATATTTTCACTGTAGGTGCAGATAGCCTTCTCAATATCAGAACCCTTTAGAAATCTGAACTGCGGCTTTGACAGTACTGGTACGTTATTTGTGATGAGATGGTTATAAAACTGATTGTATATTACCTTTTCTAAAATTTTTGAGAATGCTGGAAAAAGTGAAATTGAATGGAAATTTGACACTATTTCTTTATCTCCCTTCTTAAACAGTGCCTTAAATTCAGCGTATTTCAACCATTCAGGAGATATTCCACTGATAAACGACTGGCTACACAGATAGCTTAATATATTACTTAACTCAGAATCACATTCTTTAATTGACTTAGTTGATATTCCATACACTATACACATCTGTCACCAATTCATCATTTGCTCTTAATGCTATTTGCCCCTCTTCATGTCTGGTTCTACCAGTCTCCACCTTCACTATATCCCATTTTGTCTTTATTTAGTTATCTGATATGACTATCTTTTCCTTGTAATATATTTGCTTTGATGTCAATAACATCACTCCAGTGAATGTCTCTGAGGAGTGTCCTAAAATAATCAAATTTTGGCTCATTGATTACCTTCTTGAGTTCAGATTTAACACATTTTACATCCTCTTCTGTATTAACATTCAACAGAAGGAACTGCATGTCGTAATCTGAGAGGCCATTGACTATTGGTTTCATAATATAATTTTGTTCATTGGACTTCTCTATAAAAGTATTATCAATGGCTGTTTGCGAGCAATTGGCTACCCTAGTTGGGAACTTTACAGTGAGAATTAAGGTGAATGATAGTGTTAGTATTGCAAATAAGTTCTTATTGGGAGAGCCTTTAAGGAAATCTACATTGAAATCACCATCAACCACTATTTCTTTGTTTTTGGTTGTTAAATGGGCCAGTACAGCTGCAAGGTGGTTTATGAACAGATTAAATTTACCTGCAGGTGCTCGATATACACTTAATATCGTCAAGGATTTTTTTATGAAATTCTTCTTTGGTTGCACATGCATCTATATGCTGTTCTCAGGAAAATTTATGAATGTCTATGTTCTTAAATTTATGACATTTCCTGATGAATGTGGCAACTCCTCCTTTCTCCATTTCTGCTCTACTAAAGTGAGATGCTAACCTAAATCCTGTAACACTTAAGTTCTATACCAGTGGTCACATGATGTTCAGAGAGGAAGATTATGCCAGCTGGGTTTGAGTACTCTAACTCATCTATGCAGATAATTAAGCCATTAATTTTATTTCTCAGTCCTTGAATATTTTGATGCAATAAAGATATCTGACGTTTCGCATTGACTGAGTTAAAATTTGGTGGAGATGAAATTCCTGCTGATGGTTGAAAATTCTTAAGCAACAGCTGTTTATACTGATGTAATAATCTAGAATTATGTTTTTTGGTTTCTTTCTCAAACTGGAGGTTTGTCTCAATCCTAACCTCTCTTAAAACCTGGATTCTTTCTGCCCTCCCTACCCTAAAAAAGGGTCTTTTCTGAACCCTTTAACCACTGGTATTTTATCACTCATGACAGTGCCTCCTTCCTTTAATTTTCCCAAGCAGTTTAACCTTCCCTTTCTTGTTGAGTTGAAGGCCATGCCTGGTATAATCCCACCTATTCAGAGAATCAACAGGAAGCACATTAATGTGTGACCCTGCACCCAACATAAGCAGCCATTACAACTCCAAATTAACTCTCCTGGCAGAAGAGTTCAAATCAGGTTGGTCATGGCACCCAAGAACAGATATAAACTCAACACTAGTATGCTTCGATGCTGGTCCCATATTTGCCAAGTCACACTCAATACTGTACCCAGAATCTCTGTCAATACTATTACCTGGCCCACCTACTATGACCATGGTGTCTTCCTTAGTGAAATCTTTACAAAGTGATCCTAAATCCTCTGTCACCTGCTCCAGACGAGCACTAGGTTTAAAAAAAATTGGTAATCTGATATTCTGATCCTAGTTCATCCAGCAAAAGTTGGGCAACACCACTTCCATGGGAAATACCTAACAACAACACTTTCTTTCTCTTTACTAATTTCCCTACATTCTTACTTTTCAGTTTGTTGCTGAAAGTTTGTTGTTCCCTGTCTACACCTGCACCTGCTTGAGGCTCACCAGCTGCTAACGGAAGCAACAGGTCAAATCTATTTTCCACATTCACCACGAAGCTGTCAGACAAAGTTCTAGGCCTGTTCCTCCTGTTGCCTGTTGCCACTTCCCACCTCTCTTTACCCTTCTCCCTCCTTAACCTGTCAATATCTCCCCTGGCCTTGTCTAATTCAGCCTGAAGGGCAGCAGTTTTCCCCTCCTGATCTAGTATTTTCTTATCTCTGCTACGTATTCTACAAGACCACTGATGAGTCTCATTTACTTCCCCTACTCCCATGCCACTACAGTCATATACATGGAAAAAAAACTACAGCACCCATCATACCAAAGCCCCAACCTAACAATTCTACGGCAAGTCAAGCACTTTTCACTCATGATAAGCATAATAGTTTATTAAGAATAAATCAGTTAAGTTACAGATGAACACGAAAATATGATTCCACAAATTTGGCCTATATGCGACAGTATGTACACAAAAACAACAGTGCAAAGTTTCTGAAACAACAACTTAAACTTTATGCTAATTTCCGAAAAATGTGAGTTAAATAATGAAGAGGTACATTACAGTTAAATTGCTGGAGAGAGCAAAGAGCAATTAAACGAAATTCTATAAATTTTTTGAGGCAAAACATAGCAGAAAATATGACTATAACATGACTGTACAATCTTTTAGCATTTTCTGCTATATTACATAAAGAAAAATGAAACCTTTAATGGTACACTTAACAAGCACACTAATACACATATTTAACACATAATCAGTACTGGTACTAAACTAAATGTTATTATAATCTAAAATGACTTAATTTTCATGAGAACACCAAAACTCGCACTAGTCACCCAGCTGCAGGGCTACTATCAGTATTTTCTGCATGAAGGTAGCAAATTCCATTAAAATTCATTGCTGTGGATAGTAGTTAAAGTACCATGATAGTGAATGAAAGGTCATAATCACACTCTGTTCTGAGGTGGAAATCCAAAATTCAGAAAAGCAACGCTATATTGTTCATTATTATATACAGCAAAAAATAAATAAATAAATAAATAAATAAATAAATAAAAAATAAAAAAAATAAAATACTGCAATATTTTTCAGTAATAGATTAAAATCTTAGAGTCAAATCACCCTGAAGTATTACTAACTGGAATTTCCCTTCACCTTAACGAATCTGATGTGAGTTTACACACTGGTGAGGCACATCAGTCAATAGAACTTAATGTAAAACACTGCAGCAAACATTATTTAATGTGTCAGTGAGTGTTTTTCCTATTTTTATGGAGTCAAAAATAACCAATTAATGTCAATTTGTGGGCAGTGAAAACAATTGCAAATAATAACACTGGGTAAACAATAGTAATGAAGCATATGTGTAGATGAAAGTCTATTAAAAGGGTCTATCGTGTCCCTGCAGAAGAAATATATTATCAGTTGAGGAATTAGTCTGGAGGAGTAAAATTTCCATAAGACCTTCTGATTTAACTGCCCCTTTTACAGTGGCTATCTACAGCACAACACTCTTTCTCCTGATGTGTACTTAATTTTAAATCTATGATTACATTTTTTTGAGTGACTAACTATATTTCATCTTCAAAGAATACATAAACAAACTGACAGAAGTAAGGTCAAAAGCTGTGGTCTAGCTGTTTTCACAATCTAGACAGAGAAAGTTTTCCTGAACTGGTACATCCCCAAGTTTCACTGATATCTTATTACAAAGAATGAAGATTGTGCATTTTATTTTTTATTTCATTTGAATGTTTTTTCCTTTCTTGACTGTACATTTTCTTGGTCCTTCTGTTTATCTTGTATCTGCTTATTTTTTATGACTCCCATTTTATTTAGAGACCTTGTGTTCCATACATGTTAAACAACTGACAAATTGTAATACCTTTACAGCATTTCTGCCATTCTGGCAACAGCTCAAGCACAAGTTTTTGTAACCTTTACATAAATAATCTTATTCACTACAGTACTGAAATAGAGTTATGTGAGACAATAACCTGACCCTCTTGACCAGAGTGTTTTATTTCACAGTTATTAACATTACATGTAAATGGATATTTCATTCTGTCAGTCAAGTTGAAAGAAGTGGAGCGACAGGAAAGAAGTGTGGCAACAGGGAAAGTGCAATATGTAAAGGGCAAGGAGGGAGTTGGGGGATATTTAGAGGCATGAAAGGAGAAGACAGGCGGCTGTTAGTGTCACTAGTAAAATGAGGACTGAGAAAGACAACAATAATGGAAAATAAAAACACACACACACAAAGATGTGGATATTTCATTTCATAGCTTAATTAGGTGAGAGAATACTACTTTGGGATAAAAGGGTAGGATTTTTGGTAGGGTATTTCTCATCTCAGGAAATATTGAGAGATGTTCAGAGCTATGGTGATGGATGTGTTAGTTTTTTGAGGCCTAAGTGATACTGGGTGATAAGAGCAGTACTGGTCAGTAATTGGTTAACAGTGGTGACAAGGTTTTTGGGGTCACAGAAGAGAATGGCACAAGAAATTAGTTTCTGGATTAGCTGGTCAGGATATTGCCTGTTTTCAAAGGCTTTGACTAGGCTATGACTATAGCTGTTTAGCTGTTGATTCTCACTGCAGATGAGGCAATCACTGGTTTGAGTACTATAAGGGGGTAAGGGGGACGGCTTTTCACTGTGGAATACTTGAGAGCTGTCAAAGTGGAGATGCTGTTCATATACTGCACATCTGATATGGGCAGAAGTTCTTATAGACTCATGTTACAGATGAAGATAAACATCTAGAAAGTTAGCTCACTGAGTTCAAAATGACCAGAGACAGTAGATTTGGCAGCAGATTTTGAGGTTCAGGAGAAAAGAGTATCAGTTGCTTTGTCACTCTTCCAGATCAAGAAGATATCATTAATGAATCTATACCCCAGATTTTGTGTATTTAGTGGATAGGAAGAAATCCTCCAAATGGTCCATAAAGAAGTTAGCATACCCTGGTGCCATGTAGGTATCAATGGGAATTCCTTTTTTAAACTCTTCCATGAAGAAATAATTATGTGGCACAGCATTGCTGCCAAAAGGCAAAAGGTTTATGCGGTGAATTTGGTGTCATGAGGACCCTTAAAAAATAAGTTTTTCATGGTAGTGAGGCCAAGACAATGGGGGATGTTTGTATACAAGGATGTTGCACCTACAGTGACAAGCATGGAGCCTGGTGGTACTGGGAAAGGAACTATGAATAAGTGGCAATGGATGCGATTAGTGTGTTGGCTGTTGGAAGAGAGATGATGGGTGATGTAACTATTTTGAAATTTCCTATATCATTTCCATAATACAATTTTATTATTCTAAAAATAGTTTGCTACTGATTTCCTGCTTTAAGAATAAATGAATGATAATACCTGACCAAGATCTTGCTGGTAGATCTTCAGAAACAGATCCTCACACAAGTTATCAATCCTAACTGGTGCTTCTCCAAAGCTGTAGTTATTGAAGGCAATAGAGAATGATTTATCCCCACCACCAGTCACCGAAACACATAGTCCACACTGTCAGAAGAAACATGTTGTGTACATATCCAATATTAAACTCAAACGTATTTCAATAATGAAACAAGTAACAAAACTCACGCCTTTATCCATTCGAAGAACTGTATGGTGGACAATTGTTATGGGAAAATGTTGAGACATAATCTTGCTGTCTCTAAATTTAACATACATGTTCATTGATTCTGTTTCTGGCCAAAATGGCACACACTGAAATAATGAAATACACACACTAGTCATTAATTATCAAAATTTTCTCATTTGTATGCATAAAATTTATTTTGGACAATAACCAATGTTTAACACATCCAAATAGTCATAAAATGAGATGCTCATATTGTATGAATCAGTACAGAAAATTTCTTTTATAGAGTTGTTTCATTTGTGAATCAGTAACATTTTATCTGTGTTTCAATTCCAGCTTGTGAAAAAAAAAATGGTACAAGTGGCTCTGAGCACTATGGGACTTAACATCTGAGGTAACCAGTCCCCTAGAACTTAGAACTACTTAAACCTAACCAACCTAAGGACAACACACACATCCGTGCCCGAGGCAGGATTCGAACCTGCGACCGTAGCGGTCGTGTGGTTCCAGACTGAAGCGCCTAGAACCATTCGGCAACCCCGGCCGGCTCCAGCTGATGAGGAAGACTTTGAGTCTATTAATTCTCGATTGTCCATCTCCATAACTAATGTTGTAAATGTATTTTATTCCTTCACATGGTTATAATAAAATGGTTGTGAAAGGGCAGGTAGGATGTGAAGTACTGTGCAAGGTCGAAGGCATGTGATTATGCTTCATAGTCTGTTTTATCATGAAGTCATATTGAGCTTCTGTGTCATCTCTACTTTGTGACACATATATACAGTATGTAGATAGAAGTTAAGTATTATAGCACATAGGAACATTCTGAACACATATCATGTTCCACATCCACGAGGATCTCCTCAGCACGGATCTATGGAACGAAAACTAATCTAATCTAATCTAATCCAACAAATAATGACATAGTCTGTCCTCAGGCACTGCTTTATCTCTTCGTATGGTATCCAGAAGAGATTACGTTGTGCAGACACTGCAAGTTTGTGACAAACATGGAGAAACCAACAGCTGGATTCAGAGATGAATCCTGAGAATCTCCATGCCAATTTTAAATTTAAACATATGAGTTAATGTTGTATCTCTATCCTGTGATTTTTCATCTGACCATTGAGGAAGGTGAAGCGGAAAGGCTGGCACTGACCAAGCAGTGATGGCCCCAATGCCAAGCCTACAGCATGGTGGTGCCATTGATGAAACTACAACCAGCCATGTTGAATCATGGTGGGTAGTTGGATGTCAGTAGAACCTGATTGCAGCCAGCCTCCATTAGCTCATGTGGGGGACATGTAAGTCAGGTACCATTGTTGGTGACCCAGGTATGGCAAAACAGACTCCACGGTTGTTTGTGATCTGGCCGTAGGTGCCAGTTCCATCCCATCAATGACTGCATCTGGAAGCTACATAATTTCTAGTTCTAGTGTTATAACTTAACTATAACAGGAGGTACATGATACACAGAGATACTCTGTGAGAAAACAACCCAAGTTTCTAGAACTTCTCTATTTTCCTATTTAAATGTGTGTATTCAATACCTATCGTGTGCATGTCTACCATTCAGTGCTCAACCACACAGTGAGTGGTTACCTTTACCCCTTCTGCTGAATGTAAAAAAAATTAAAAGTGGAAACACAATGGTAACATGCATCTATAAGAAGGGCTATGTGTGAAGCTGTAAAGTAACAACAGGTAAGTGCTTCAAAGCTACACCAACTTTCTGAGCTTTCATATGCATCTTTGCATTAGTTGTCATTTATCTACAGATGAGTAGTTGCCTGCCCTTGGTTTCATTCTTTGTTTGTTGGTACAAAGTTCCCATTTCTGTTATCATAAAAGAAAAAGACAGATACTTATATCAACTCTTCCTAAATTAATAGGCCTTGCATACAGAAAAGAAGTTAATATACATAAATTTCCAGTTCTTTACGTCCCATCTGTGGTGTAAGAACATAAAGGTAATCAAAATATGCATGCAAGGAAGTTGGTGTAACAGATCACTATTGCAGTGTATGATAATTAGACTGTGTAACTATAATATAGATGAGTAAGTCATTCAAAATGTACAAACATATAGATAAAATAGCATTAAAAAATAAAAAATAAAAACAGCCTGTGAAAAAAATTTCAGTAAAATGAAAACTTACTTAAAACAAGCTTTGCCCTACAGCACACAATGTTTGAATCCAAGATATCTGTAGATGAATTTAAAATGCAACATACCTGACCAGGTGACAAGTCAATCCATAAGTCTGCCCTTTCATTTTCTTCCATAAATCTCAGATGTTTGTTGCTGTTATTAGTAACAATGAAATTGGGAAGAAAAGTCACAATGCGAGTAAGCTGAGGGCACAGCTGTGATAGTGAAGATATCAGCAATATTCGGTAGTGTCTTTTCCTTTCTCGGTCATGGCACACTATCAGACCAACACATCCTGCATTGTCTAAGGAAAATGCAGGTGACCAGGAAGAGTGATATGCTCGAAGACGGACGCATCGACGTCTGTGTTTTTTGTAGCAAAAGAGCAATGGTTCTTCTCCCTGTGCTTCATAAACAATATCTGACAAGGAACCCTACAAAAGAAATAAAACAATCAAAAAATTAGTGAGCATGGATAATGTAATAATGGTTTACCATTTTAATTTTTCAGGAAATTTTTCTTCATTAAACAATACAAAATTTACTTTCAACAACTGAGAAACTTTCTGAACGTTGTCAATTATCAACTGTGGAATATAAATTAACCCCCTTCTTCATGATTTTTTTAAATGAAAAATATATGCATTGGCTTCTTAGGTTACTAAATGATACTGACAAGCAATTTTGAAAAAAAAGTTTTATTTTACAAAACATAATAAATAAATGGTTTGGCACATTTCTGGCACACCATGCTTGTAAGGTACATTATATAGGAGTTTAGTGTTTCTTTATGAGTGCTCTACTACATAAAATAACTCATCCTGTCCAGTGGCATATGATCTACATCAATAAGCCTTTACTCATGTGGTATGGGACATTTTGAAACACTTTGTATCATTAATCACACACACTTATTAACCAATGTTGGACACTTACCTATATGGGGAGATCAACAGCAATACAAATTTCTACAGTTGAAGGGTGCATAGATACTTAGCCCAGTGTGTGAATGGTGAAGTTCATTTATGTATGAGTACAGACAGAAATTGTTTGAAAATGTTCCATACTGCTTGAGTAAAGGAGTACCGATGTAGATCACATGCCATTGGATATCATGCATGAGGTTGTAGTTATGTTGCATAGTAAAATAGTAAGAAAAGAACACTGAATTGCTACAGATTGCACCTTATATGCATAATGTGCCAGAAATGTCACAAAACATAATACTTTTTTCCCAAATTGATTATCAATTAGGTGTAGTAACCTCAAGAACCAATACACATACCAATTTCATTAAAAGAAAAAAAATCATGCTGACAGTACAGAGGACTAACTTAACATGATAAAATGTGTAATACTCTATTACTATCTCTTGTAAAACAAAACACAAATACATGGCCTGTCAGTTCTTATATTGGTCACAGCATGTTAGGAAATAAAGTAATTACCATAATTGGCATTGCAGTGTCTATTTATTAAGTAATGTATTTATCCTAAAAGTGTATTTTTAAATTTTTCTGTACATTACTGCACGTGTGTGTACACCATCATAACACAGTTTTAGTACCCTGAACTACTTATTTATGGTGACTCCACAGGACAGGTTACAAATCCCCATACAGTATGAAACTATGATTCAGTAACTCCTCACAACTCCACAACATAGCACACTAATTTCAGTTGGCAGGGGGAAGTGTGATAAGAATTTGAATTTTTCCTTTCATAAAACAGGGGGATAATGCTTATGTGCATGACATTCAATAACGCACCCATGCCTCCTGTGTTGTGACAAATGGAAAACAACTCGGGGAGATCAGTGTTCACCAATTAGCTATGAGTCTGGCAAACCTGGGGTTCCTGAGCTGGGAACTGGCAACGACTAAAAGTCCCCTGCAACTACAAGCACTGGGCATACTTCAGTGACCACTGTGAAGCATAACAGTGGAACATTATGAGCCACAGGGAAGGTGGATCTAAGGTTAACTGTCCAAATCATAAAGGAAACTCACTCTCAATGTATGCTATGGGCCAATGGGATGGATGGCTATTTAGGAAAACAAGTTTGCAACCTCTGTGAAACCTGCAATACCCCTCAGTTGTAAAAGGGTTACCCTGGCAGGTGGGGCTCTGTCTGAGTCAATTATTATTTCCCTATTGGCTTGTAGGACCAAAATTGCTCATGATTCCCAAAACAAAATATCTCCCAATGGGCTGTGTGTACCTTTGGCTGTATCTAGCACCCAACCACCAAAGAGAGTTTGATAGTCTAGTCCTTCAGAGCAATCAACAATAGCTATGACAAAAGTGAACACTAACAAGGTATAGCTGTATCAAAACATATTTATAATTATTAAAAGCAGAAGAAGACTCCTCACTGTGTTCAGAAAACATTAGAGCATATTACTAAGTCACTAAAATCAGTAAAACGGTTCAGCAGAATGCCAAAATGTCTATCACTACTGACATTATTCCTGAAAGACAAACATTATGCAATCCATGGAGTAAATCTTGCATAAAGTAAATATCCCTCTCCTACTGCAGTGGAAGGTGAATGTTTTATGGAAGGCACTGTTAGCTGCTCCTGGGAGAAGATGTGCTTTGTTGGAGCTGCACAAGTTTCATAATGTTTACATAGGTCAACTGATGCTGCAGTGTTCATCTTCCACACTCCAGTGAAAAAGTTTTCACAGAATTAACTAAGTAAAAAATATGGGCAATTCACATGCTTGTTTACATATGAAAGCCAATTTCTGCGGTTTCCTTTCTGTGAGATCACATGTGCCAGATTCATTTGCTCATTCAAAACCCTAGTTTCTAATATTGTTTCTGATCACATCACTTTTCTATAATCTTTCATTGTCTGTGTTATTACTCTAGTCTATTGTGATGTATTATGAAATTTTGAACATTTGCAGGTGACATGACAAACACACAGTAGGCCTATCGTCATTCAAAAACAGTTGTTTCCTAAATTCAGTGTATGATTACATGAGATACAAATTTATTTTTGAGAATTATCAGATGCTTATAAAAGCATATTTTTTAAAAATTTTCATAAGTAATGGATAACGTATTTCATAGCAAAGCAGAATTTGTGATTTACAGTTTCTGTAAAAGAATAGCTCACCATGAATTTCAGTTTATATCATTGTGGATCAACATATATTTTTTTTACAATTTTCAGAAGTTACCATTGTCATGTGCATCAGCCATGTCATAGTAAACTGGCATTTGTGATTTAGTTAGTCACACATACCACTATTATGACTAACATATTATGTTAGATCTAGTTTTAGCTATAAAGAGAGGTGTATATTATCCACATTTATCATACATTTACATTGTTTTCGAGTTTTGTAGTGACTATAACTTCAAAAACTTTTAGCAAACTTGTAATTTTTACCAAAGTTTTTCTGTTGTCCTAATAGAAAATTCATTTTGTGTACTAACTGCTTCAATTGTGAAAGGAAATTAGTAACATTTTTAGCTCAAAAGATTAAAAGATAATCAGTAGACTAAGTTGAGAGTTATACGTACACTGTCCTGTAAAACACTGCACCAGTCATAATGCAGACACACTGTGAATGCTGCCCACCAACACAGGATGAGTTGATTAAAGTTTGTAAGCAGCTGGAAATTGCCCTGACTACTGTCACATGATTTTCAGCTGCTGTGAATCGGTATGCTGGCAGAGCTCCCCAGAGTTTTGTATCAGAAGTATCAAAGGTACGTCAAGTATTAACCTCTTCTGTGAATCCTGTCTCCTCTACTGAAAGTACAGGATCTATCATTACTTGTCCGCTTGACTGTTAGTGGTGTGTCAATGGTCGGTCTAGACATCCTGTGCAGGGTAGACAGGGACCAGCGAGGACTCAGGATGTTCTACCAATCACCCTAACCAACAAAGTTTGAGGGGCTATCTTTCACTGACACTGAAACTGAGTTAGTGGGACTCGCTTTACCTGTGATGGGGAAAACTGCTTTGACCTGTGTCAAGAGGAGGCAAACATAAAAGAGTAAGGCTCCATTCATTGTTGGTAGTTCAAATGTACAGTGAATAATGGTATGAATAATGGCATCCCTTATGGAAACAGCAGAAGGTCACAGGAAGGAACACCAAATGTGCACTCATTGTGTGGGAACCTCTCCAACATGTTGAAGAGGTTATTCTGGCAACCAACTCCAGATTGTCGTGCATATAGGAAGAAATAATGCCTGTTGCCTGGACTCTGGAGTCATACTTGGACCATTCCAGCCACTGGCAGAGGAGGTTAAGAAAACCAGCCTTGCACACAGAGTTTCAACAAAGCTCAAAATTTGCCTCAGTGTTTCCAGATATGATCATGGCCCCCTTGTTCTCAGTAAAGAGGAAGGACTGAAACAGAGACTTCAAAGGTTCTGTGACAGGCTATGACACTGTGACTACCTGGACTTGCACCATTGGGTTGAGAACTGTAGGCTCCCCCTAAATGGGTCAGGTGTGCACTACACATAAGAGGCTGCTACAAAGGTAGCTGACTTTGTGTGAGGTGCATGCAAGGTTGTTGTTGTTTTTTTTTTTTTTTTTTTTTTTTAAAATATATGATTCTCTGTCCAGTTCAGATAGTGATAGCTGTAGGAGACCTGTAAAAATATATGATCCAAAGGAATGCCTCCCAGAGTCAGGTGCATTAGAATCCTAGCAATTAACTGCCAAAGCTTTCACAACAAATTGCCAGAGTTTGAAGCACTTCTCAAAAGCAGTGAAACACACATATTACTAGGTACAGAAAGCTGATTAAAATCTGAATTTTATAGCAGTGAGATGTTTGAGGAAAATTTAAGTGTATATCAAAATGATATGCTGATGAGAAATGAACATGGTAAATATGTTGCAGCAGACAAGAAACTCAAATTCAAAAAGATAGAAATTGAAACTGCTTGAGAGACTGTTTGGGCAAGACTGAGTATCATGTGTGGACATAAAATTATAATTGGGTCCTTCTACTGGCTGCCTGACTCAACTCCTAATATCATGGAAAACTTTAGAGAAAACACCAGTTTACTTGTATGAATTACTTTTGAATGCATTACGGGAACAGCAGTGATCAATGTCTTATAAATAATTACTATTAAAAACAGTCTTGATCACGATTTATTTAACAAGGTGACCGGTTTTTACCACTACTGTGGTCATTTTCAGACCATTGAGTAGGAACCTCTTTCTGTTGGAGAATCACTACTAGTGATTCTCCAACAGAAAGAGGTCCCTACTCAATGGTCTGAAGATGACCACAGTAGTGGTCGAAACCGGTCACCTTGTTAAATAAATCGTGATCAAGACTGTTTTTAATAGTAATTATTTACTTGTATGAATGTTGTGTAATCGTACTGTAATCATTGGAGGAGACTCCAACCGTCATCAATCATTTGGAAAAACCACAGATTGTTAGTGGTGCGTATCACAAGACATTCTGTGACACATTACCAAATGCTTTCTCTGAAAACTACCTAGAACAAGGGTATCATATATTAATATGGAACTTGGAACTACACAGGACAGGAGTATATAGAGGAGGAACAGCACTTGAAAGATTTGTTCCCAGTAGAACAGTTCATACATGTTGGGACCCTCCATGGTGTACAGTCACTGTAAGAAAACTTCTAAAGAAGCAGAGATCACTGCATAATATGTGCAAAACAAAGCATGGAGCTATGCATATGGAGATGCTGAAAGAAACTCATTGATCTGTCAAGAGAGCAGTGAGTAAAAAGCCTTCAATGACTGTTGTATGAGAATTTTGTAACATGATCTGCCACAAAATGCAAAGAAATTCTGGTCATATGTAAAGGCCGTTAGTGGCACCAATGTTAGTGTCCAATCACTCTCAAGTGAGACAGGATCTGAAATTGAGTTGGAAACAAAAATAAAATTGCTTAACTATGTTTTCAAATGTTTCTTTACAAAGGAAAACCCAGGAGAATCACACCAATTTGATGTTTGTACCTCCATGACATTCAGCACAGATTCTCTAAACATCAATCATGTGAAACCCAATTTGTACTTTTCTCACTTAACATACTGAAAGCCTTAGATCCAGGCACTCAGATAGACATAGTATTTCTTGATTTCTGAAAAGCATTTCACTCATTGCCACAACAACACATATTCTCAAAAGAACAATCATATGAGGTATCATGTGAAATTTGTGTGTGGATGAGGATGTTTTGGTAGGAAGGGTGCATTATGCTATCTTTGATGGAGAGTCATCAATAGATGTAAAAGTAACTTTGACAGTGTTCAAGGGATGTGTGTTGGGAGCCTTGTCTTCACATTGGATATTAATGACCTTGCTGACAGTATTAATAGTAACCTCAGACTCTTTCCAGATGATGTAATTATCTGCAGTAATATACTGTCCAAAGGAAGCTGCATAAATTTTCAGTCAGCTCTTGCTATGATATCAAAGTGGTGCAAAGATTAGCATCTTGCTTTAAGTGTTCAGAAATGTAAAATTGTGCCATTCACAAAACAAAATTATGTAGTTTCCCCTATGAGTATAGTGTCACAAAACAAATAAATGTAGTATCCTATGTATGTAATACCAGTGAGTTACCACTGCGATCAGCCAACTCAAAGAAATACCTGGGTGTAATACTTCATAGGTATGTGAAATGGAATAATGTCATAGGCTCAGTCATGGGTAAAGTAGATGGTAGGGATTATTTTATTGGTAGAATACTGGAAAACGTTGACCCCCATCAATGACTTCCATTGATCAACTTACAACTGACGTTACAACCTGGAGCATGACAGCCAAAGGACACGAAGCAATTCCCTTGTACAAGAGTGGTTTGACTAATGATAAATGCAGAATTCTCTGATGTTATCAACATCGATGCCCACTTCAGCTACCACTAATCAATGTTCAACTGACATCACAACCTGGAGTATGACAGCTAAAAGATGTGAGGCAGAGCACATATAAACAATGGAGAGCTGAGCCAACATGGAGTTTGTGACCTGCAGATCTATGTAGATGGCCAAAGCAACTGGTGACTGGAAGTAATTTTAAGGTAATGAATTTGGTGAGAGAAGGTGACTGGGCACATTCAAAAAGTGAGATTGTCAAATTACTTGATGAGAAACAGCACGCTGAAGAAAAAAATGTTAGTTCAAAGTCTGAATTAGATCCTAACTGTAATGTGGTTAAAACTGACAGCAGTAATTTAAAGGTGGAAATGAGTAATGAGACTGAAAAGGACAACAGCTTTTTACATTTAAGAACAGGCCAAACTATCAACAACTTTGGTAAAGAAAATTAAGTTGCACCAGAAATTTTTGATTCAAAATTAGGTTGTCCAATGCAAATGTAATTGAAAACAAATGTAATAAGGGAATGGAAGTTGTATGTACTTTTGATGAGAGTAATGAAATAACTTCCAATCTGAAACATGTTTATACTGAGGATATTGAGAGTTTGGAATACGTAAGGAAGGTGCTGATGTAAATAATGTTACATTTGGTGATGCTGAAACAAAATGTGTGCTAATGTTAGGTGAAAAAGTTGACAAAGTTGTTACTGATTTGATCTGGGAGTAGTGCAGACAGACATGGAAATAAATACTGATACAGATGATGATGGTAATGATAATGAATTAATTATGGATGTATTGCAAGTAAGTAATGTTGATATTCAGGTTCTGGAAGTCAAACAGAAAATTGTTGATGTACATACTGATGTTCTTGATGTGGAGAGTGAGTGTGTGCACTTAGTATGAAAGTACTGAAGTTAATGATCTTGTTGGCAAAGACTATAAAGCTATGGAAATTAACAATCAGGTAAGTGTAAAGCTATTAGCAACAATTGAGGTAAGTAATGTTAAGTGTGAACAAACTGAAAGGAGAAAACCTCTTTACAAGTTATCAGTGATGGATATGTACTGAGCATTAGAGACAGTTAAAGAAATAAAAAGTAAACAGTATATGGCCAGAAAGGGCAAAAAGTTGTTTTTCAATTAATCTGAAAAAAAAAAAAGGAATTTTCAGTACCAAGATTTAAAAAGTAAATTTCAATACTTGTCCTTTGCATATAGTTTTCAATGAAGGTATACAGGAAGTAATTTCTGGTAATAACAATCAGAAGCTAATTTTCAATGCACATGTAAAGAGCACCACTCTGAATTCAAATGTCAAAGAAATGAATTTCATAGTAAATATAATGGGAAATGCAATTGGTTTTGCTGGAGATCAAATGCTCATATAACTGACTGTGGATTTCAGTGATTTGGTAGATATTATAGAACACAGATGTTGGTCTGAAATTAGTGGTGCAAAATTAGATGGAAGAGCAGGGATTCAAATTCATTGTGAAGCTACAAGCAGCAGGCCCAAAAGTCTGTATTGAATTAATTATGTGGCGATAATGCTTGCCCCAAGCTGGGTGCCCTCTGTTGTATAATCTGTAGTATGGTAACATATTTCAGAAGTGTTTCTTCTGCATTATTAGTTTAGGTTGGGTTAATAATTATAAGAGAATGAATGCAAGGATGGTGTACAAGAATACCAGGTATTTCATAAAACTGATGTTTTCTATTTGTTTTATTTTTAAAGGTGATAATGAGAATGATGTTTCAGCACTAATAAATTTCTTTCACCACAAAGATAAGGTGAACAGAAAATAAAAGGCATTGTCAGGATATGCTAAAAAGGTGGAAGTATCTGAAAGTCATATTTAAGGTCTAAGGCAATCAAGTAATGGGAAATCGGTGTGACAGAAGTAAAGAACGAGAAAACATCTTGAATACAGGGCCTAGTACTATTTGTGATAAGATATAAAAATCTGTGCCCAGTGCAAATAGTTATGGAGGTATTTGTTCATATGTGTAGAATTGTGTCATACTATAGCTCTTCAGGCATCCGTACAGTAGAATAAAGTTAAAGATACAGTTGCCTATAATAACATGCGTGGAATGAAAAAGCAAGGTTTATATATGTTTCACCTTCATGGCCAGAATTTCAAGCAGTATGAAGGAATGCAGTGAAGTATCAGTTTTTCCAATTGAGATTTTGTCTGTTATTTTATGAGAGTAAATTTTGCACATAAAGCCAGGATTTGTTACTGTGGAATGTGGTTCTGAAGGTTCACTTTTTGTATATGAGGAACAAAACAGGTGTTTATTTCTTAGATAATATAGTAATGAATTAATAATGAAGGTACTACAATGCCTTGGTGAAGTATTGATGAGAAGTAATGAGAAATGTTTTTGTATATTAATGGTTCGGGATCCTGTCTGTGCAATAAGGTAATTTTTGAGAATATATTCCTTTGTATAACAAGAGTAGGAATAGAAGGACATAATGGAACTAACAGATAAATGAATAATGTACTGCTACCTATATACATGTAGGTCTGGTTTTGTTATAGTGAAAATATGTTTGAGCTAGGCAATGTTCATAATATCCATATGTGTAATTTGTGACAGTGAAAAATGATCAAGGCTATTTGATTGATCAAGGCTATTTGACTGATTGGTTTAATGTAATGATTATACATTGAAGGAAAATTATTTTTGATAATTAACTGGTAATGTAACTCAAAAATAATACGAATATTCTGACAACAGTAGATAATTTAGCCACACTGTAGGGAATTTCATGATGATTTAATTTTCTGGATGAGTGAAGATAGTAATCTAATTTGAGTGAAATAATGTAATGATTTGAAATAGCTTCTATCCATTAGTTTGATTTAACTAGTAAATATGTAATGGTGTTGTGATTAAGGTTTTGTTCTCTTTGTGTGGCATAAAATATGTGAGCGGTCACTTCGCAACTATAAAATCGGATACTTGACAATTTGATTTCAAAGATTTGAGTCAAAGTATAGGAGTTCATCAAACATGTTCCATTCTGTTTATAAGTAAACTATTGTGACATTTTGAGCAATATGTTGTATATGCATATAAGATTATGTAACGAATATGACTATGAAAACTGAAACATTTCTGCACACTAAAGTAGGATATTTTGTTTGCTTTTCATGTACAATGATGGAGGATAATCACCTCCCACGACAAATGAAACTGGAAAATATGGGGCACTTTTGCACTCATTTAGTTTTAGAGTAATTAGCATTTATAGTTAAAAGCATTTTTACTGAAATAGAATACCATATTTTGGCAAACAAGATGGCAGAATTTAATAGCAATACTTGTTTTATCTAAAAGTCTGCATTTACTAGTATTTTCCCTTACTATTCATTTGCTCAGAAGCATACATCTGTAATTGTAATTTGTAAGAAAACAGCACACAACAGTCATTGAAAGTAGTCTTAATTATTGTAATCTTATAAAAGGGATGCTTCTAGGAGCCATTTTAGTCAGTTTCATGGCAGGCTTTGAAATGAGCAAGATCTGTGTCTAAAAACGTACCACAGACAAATTAGCACAAATCACAATCCATACAATGTGCCAAGTTTCATCTAGATTTCACATCAGTGAGACCTTTCATTAATTCAGTGAAGTTTCTAAATGACAGACTATGTGCATGCAATTGACCTCAAGAAGAACTGTGGCAAACTTCAGTAATGCATTCTGCAACATGTGACATTATTATTGAACAATGAACTGTGTTATTTCCAAATGTTCACAGCAAGCATCATTTTTCATTTTGATATGTCTTTCTACTTGGAAGGCCAGTGTAATTAGGGAATGTGTTGTCATTTACTAGTCACTCATAACCATATGAGTCATTTCAGCGTTACATTACTACTCTCAGACGATCACAATATATGACAATTGTAGTATGTGGCTAGCAGTTTATGTATGCATAAACCATAATGAATGAGACTTGATCTGGAAATAAACTCAGATTATTCAACAACAAAGTGGAATTAAAGTGTTTGGACTGACAACCTGGTATGATACACATCATTTAAAATAGCCTACTTGAGACAATCACTTTTCATCTAAATTTAACAAACTTGCAGCTACCAAGTGCACATTTGCACAGGTAAATATGGCTAAACTTCAACAGAAGATCATAGGCAAGCCATTTAAAAAGAGAGAAGGAAACCTGGACTTCAAAGAAAGCAAAGTTCACTGCCAAATCTAATAAAACTTAGCATGATCCTAGATGGCCCAAGTGAAATAATAATAATAATAATAATAATAATAATAATATGCAAATTAGCACCTATTCAATAGTATAACTGTAGAAGAAGCTGCTGCTTTTTAAAGAAGTAATGCCTCTCCTGTTAATTTTATCATGATAAAATGAGCCAGATTAAAGCAGGAAAAGTTTATAACAATTTAACAATAAAATTACAATGCAATGAACATCCTTAGCTGCTTACAGGCGTTGACATACATCAACGGGGACAGATGAAAATGTGTGCCCCGACTGGGACTCGAACCCGGGATCTCCTGCTTACATGGCAGACGCTCTATCCATCTGAGCCACCGAGGACACAGAGGATAGCATGACTGCAGGGATTTATCTCTGGCACACCTCCCGTGAAACCCACATTCTCAATGTATTGTAGTAAATGTAGTGTCCCCGCCCATTATACTCATTACTCCCGGCGCGTTGCCAATTCCCGTAAGAGTTCAGGCACTGTTTGTGCATTCGCACAGAAGAAGAAGATCTTCAAGTGGCCGGTGAGCCTTAACTATATATTTACTAAGATGGTATCTGTTATTTTGGACATGTCCGAAAGAACAGATACCATTGGTGACCAAGCAGCTCATTAGAATGAAATTATAATGCAATGAACACCCTTAGCTGTCTACAGGCATTGACATACGTCAACGGGAATTGGCAACGCGCCGCTAGTAATGAGTATAATGGGCGGGGGCACTATGAATGCCCAAACTCTAATGGGAATCGGCAACGCGCCGCAAGTAATCAGTATAATGGGCGGGGGCACAACGAATAGCCCAAACTCTTATGGGAATCGGCAACGTGCCGCGAGTAATGAGTATAATGGGTGGGGGCAATACGAATAGCCCGAACTCTTATGGGAATCGGCAACGCGCCACGAGTAATGAGTATAATGGGCGGGGGCACTACGAATGTAGTGCGGGACAATACGTTGAGAATGTGGGCTTCGTGGGAGGCATGCCAGAGATAAATCCCTGCAGTCGCGCTATCCTCTGTGCCCTTGGTGGCTCAGATGGATAGAGCATCTGCCATGTAAGCACAGAGATCCCGGCTTCGAGTCCCAGTCGGGGCACACATTTTCATCTGTCCCCGTTGACGTATTTCAATGCCTGTAAGCAGCTAAGGGTGGTCATTGCATTGTAATTTCATTCTAATGAGCTGCTTGGTCACCGATTGTATCTGTTCTTTCGGACATGTCGGAAGGAACAGATACCATCTTAGTAAATATATAGTTAACGCTCACCAACCGCTTGACCATCTTCTTCTTCTGTGCAAATGCACAAACAGTGCCTGAACTCTAACGGGAATCTGCAACGCGCTGCGAGTAAGGAGTATAATGGGCGGGGGAACTACGAATTTAGTACGGGACAATACATTGAGAATGTGGGTTTCGCGGGAGGCGTGCCAGAGATAAATCCCTGCAGTCACGCTATCCTCTGTGTCCTCGGTGGCTCAGATGGATAGAGTGTCTGCCATGTAAGCACGAGATCCCGGGTTCGAGTCCCAATCGGGGCACCAATTTTCATCTGTTCCTGTTGACGTATGTCAACGCCTGTAAGCAGCTAAGGGTGTTCAATGCATTGTAATTTCATTCTAACGAGCTGTTTGGTCACCGATGGTATGTGTTCTTTCGGACATGTCCGAAAGAGCAGATACCATCTTAGTAAATAATTTAACAATAGTTAGATAAAAATGTAATATCTAATAATTACTTTTTTTAAATTTATACCTCAATTCATTCATAGCTTTCAAGTTTCTCTTTCATGGTGACTGAGGTCACCAATGCATGTCAGCGTAGCAACAGACAAGCCAGAGATTGTGTTAAACTGATCAAACCTATTTAAATGATATTGATATGTGGTTAACTATGTATATGTATGTGCGTCACTCCAAAAGAAATGCACATTATTTTTTTTTAAATACATCTTTTATTCTACATGTTTGAAAGTTTTAAAGTGTGTTGATACATCCTTTAGGAACAATATTTTCATTTCTCCACACAATTTCCATCCCTCTCAACTGCCTTACACCATCTTGGAACCAGCGCCTGTGTACCTGCATGCTAAAATTCTGGACCAACCTGTGGGGGCCACTGTTTGGCAGTGTGCACAAGGGAGTCATCATATTCAAACCTTGTTCCATGAAGAGAGCCTTTCAGTTTCCCAAAGAGATAACAATCACATGGAGCCAGGTCAGGACTATAACGCAGGTGTTTCAGTGTTGTCCATCCAAGTTTTGTGATCGCTTCCATGGTTTTTTGACTGACATGTGGCCGTGCAGTGTCGTGCAACAGCAAAACATCTTGCTTTTGCCGATGTGGTTGAACACGAGTCAGTCGAGCTTGAAGTTTCTTCAGTATCGTCACATACGCATCAGGATTTATGGTGGTTTTATTTGGCAGGATGTCCACAAGCAAGAGTCCTTTGGAATTGAACAACACCTTAGCCATAACTTTTCCAGCAGAAGGTGTGATTTTGAATTTTTTTTTTTTTTTTCTTGGGTGAATTTGCATGATGCCACTCCACTGATTGCCTCTTCGTCTCTGGTGAAAAATGATGGAGCCGTGTTTCATCACCTGTCACAATTCTTCCAAGAAATTCATCTCCACCATTCTCGTACTGTTCCAAAAGTTTGCTGCATACTGTTTTTCTTGTTTCTTTGTGAGCCACTGTCAACATCCTAGGAACCCACCTGGCACAAACCTTTTTTAACACCAACACTTTCTGTATTCTGCACACACTTCCTTCCCCTATCACAATGTAGCGTGACAATTCATTCACTGTGATGCATCTGTCAGCAGTCACCAATTCGTTAGCTCTCTGCACATTGTCTGGAGTGTGTGCAGTACGAGGCCTGCCACTGTGAGGACAATCCTCAATACTGCTGTGCCCACTTTCATCATGTAACCTGCTTGCCCACCGACTAACTGTACTGTGATCGACAGCAGCATCTCCATACACCTTTTTCAACCTCTTGTGGATGTCTCTCACTGTCTTGTTTTCACAGCACAGGAATTCTATAACAGCACATTGCTTCTGACGTAGCAGCCATCTTGAAGACATGCTGTGATGGCACCACTCACGGGAACAGGTTGAACTACGTTTGAAAACAAGCAAGAAGAATGTATCTACACACTGTCAAACTTTCACACATGCAGAATGAAAACTGTATTTTTACAAAAATTGTGTGCATTTCTTTTGGAGTGACCCTCGTATATGATGACCAACCGAAGACCTGCTCTGGCTGCAGCCAGGAAGGCTGAGTGTCTGCAGCATCGCCTCATTCAAGTGCCCCACAATGAACTTCCCCAATGATACATGATGGCCTCTTTCCCACTAACGTATGTAGAGGCAGCACGACATAATGTGATGGATGATCAAAACCTGCTACCATCTCAAGCCGCTGCGAGCTCTGTTGGAGAGTCAGCGCCGCCGACGCCGACGCCACCACAGCCAAACTGTGCAGAGGTTCCTGCAGCGCCTGCCCACCTCTGTGTCATGGGCACCCAGCCGCCGTCACAGTCAGGATCGGACACAGGGATTCCCAATGACTGAGATCATGTTGGTCGAGCCCCACCCTCCAGTGGATGTCGAATCTCAGACCCGCAAGCAAAAATCCCCCAAATGACACAAGAAGAGGCGATTGTCAATTGAAGAACGGGACAGGGATGTGAAGCTGGTGGAAGACACCAACTTTATTAATACGTCTACAGTTCCAATGGATTCCAGCAGCCTTATTCACCAGAAGGTGCCTGAATATAAGGAACACTCTCCTACATCTGCTTGCCCTGAAAACGAGGCGCATCACATCAACTCCCAAAATGTGGGCTCTTGTGAAAGTGACCAGCCACCACTGAACTCCCAATCCTCTCTTCGTGATTGGGCAGATGATATGGAGGCCAATGATGCACAGTACACATCGATACCTCCACCAGAGCCCATGGCTGACATTGACCCCGGAGGGCTCTAACAGTCAGGGGATCATATAGGGCTGGATGACTGTGTGGTGTACGAGATCACCATGGGCTTGCACCAACACACTGCCTCCATCACTTGATATGTCTCAGTCATACTGTGTGGGAATAGTCGGTGTAAATGGTGTCCACTCCACTGTCAAGACCCGTATGTTACACGACATGATCAGAGCAGCAGACTTGGACATTGCCCTTCTCCAGGAGGTCCATCTCAAGCTGTGTTTAGACCTATATGGCTACACCACCTACAGATAGGAGGAATGGCCATCCTTCTTCCAGGTGGCAAAGACACGATGGACGTGACATACTTGCCGAAGGGGCGATGCATCACTATCACACTTGGCGCAGTACGCCTCGTTAACGTCTATGCTCCCTCCGGTAATTCACACCGTGGAGACAGGCAATTTTAACAGTGTTCTGCAGCCCGAGGACCAGATACCACATTACGTCCCATGCCTGGCTATACAAGCACTGATACGTGACCTCGCGCTCCATGACACATGGCTCTTACATCATGGGAACTAACGTGGATATATGCACTTTACCAGCCACTCTACCAGTCATCTGGACCGTATATGTGTCTTGTGTACCCTCCGCACAGTGACCCGTGATGCAGAACTCTAGTCCACAGCCTTCACGGATCATCTCACGTATATCTGCACTATCACCTTACCCCAACAACTCACAAGATGCAGCAGAGTCCTGTGGACGCTGGACGTCTCCTGCCTTCACGAGGAAGTGTGTTGGCAAGCAATAACTGAGACGTGGCTTTGCTGTTTCAGCACCTGCGCATGTATGCTTCCACATTGCTGTGGTGGCTGGGACATGTCAACCCTGCACTCCGAAAGACCCTAATGGCGTACAGGCATGACAGATCGAACTGCAAAGGACAACATCAGAATTTTACTATACAGCATTACATGAGCTGGTGACACAACCACCATCTCCTGAACGTCAGATGTCCGCACAACCGTACAACTAATCAAAGCTTGTCTACTTGCATCAGGGCAGAGCAGCTAGAATGTGTCTGCATCTGTGCATGAGTGCAAGACTGCATCACCAACGAAATGGCATCAGTCTATCACATTGTGTGCGAGAGGTTCCACTGCAAACATCAGCTCATTACAGCAGTAAACACGGAGGAGGGCAGCCAGGCAGTGACGCAAACGGACATAGCGCACACATTCGGCCGACACTATGGGACCTTGTACATGGAAGATCCGCGAAACGTACGTGATTATGACGAGCTGTTGCATTATTTTCTCGCCCATAGGGACGAAGCACCCGATGATACTCTGCTGTTGCCCATTACATCCAATGAGATGGCATCAGCCTTGGAACGTGGAGCACCGAATAAATCACCTGGGCCAGATGGTTTACCCCTGGAATTATAATGCACTTTTTATGACCTTATGGGTGACAAGTGGCTCCAAATGTTTCAAGAACTGATCCGCCATGATTTCACTGTCCCCACAGATTTCACAGATGGCATCTTGATCCCAGTACCAAAACCAAATGTTTTTTGTAGGTGGCAGGACTTTCGCCCACTCACACTCCTCAACAACGACTACAAGATTTTTGTCCACATCCTCTGTGCACGTCTCCACTCCGCTATCGGGAAAGCCATCCACAATGATCAGACATGTTTAGGTGGTGTCAGCAACAGCGTTAGGAGCATACCACGACATAATTGCTTTGACGGCAGCCTGCAAAATATGAGGCGCACTTGTCGCCATCAATTTTGACCACATATTTGACCGCATCGACCACAGTTTCTTATGCACAGTTTTGGAGTACATGAGCCTCTCTTCAGAGTCTGCACAGGTGGTCATTTGACTGGTCCACAGAGCGCACTCCCGCATTATGGTCAATGGTTACCAGTCTGGTCACATTGTTGTTGGACGGTCTGTGTGACAAGGGTGCCCCTTTTCGGGGATATTATTTGTGGCAGCACTTGAACCAGCTTTACATGGTCTATGGCAGCGATTAACAGGCATTTCCATGTGGGACATGACCTTTTTGTTGTGGTGCCTTCAACGTTGATGTGGTGTTCCTGGCCAGATCAGAGGATGAAATGCATATGGGGCTTCAGTGGCTACACCAGTATGGGGAGGTCGCTGGAAGCATCTTCAATGTGAAGAAGACAAAATACACGAATGTTGGAGGGGGGCTTTCCCACGCGGTGCCCTTTGACAAGGTGCCCGTACTCAAATGTTTAGGAGTGCAGGTCTATAGCAATGTTCGCCGCACGGTGGCGGCTACGTACCGCCGGCTCCTACACCAGACACATGCTCTGCTGCAAGACAACAAATTGTGTCACATGGATATGCTCCTCAGAACACGTTATGTTAACACCTATCTTGTCTCGAAACTGAACTATTTTGTGCATGTCCTTCCCTTGATGGCTATTTCAAGCAGCATATGGACATTTCGTAGTGCTGGCCTTGTTTTCAAAGTCTGATACGCCACTCTGACACTGCTGCAGTGGGCGGGCGGTATCGGTTTAATTCATGTCTACAGCCGTGCGCGATTGCTCTATCTCAACACTATGTGTCGAACATGGACCTCTGCCCATGCCACTCTGATGGGCACCCTGATAGCGGAAGTGGCACCACACTCTCTGCATCTCTCGGTTTCTGCAGGACACATTTTACCTGCACTCACCCAGATCAGAGAGTTCTTGATGGTCAGACCTTCTGTCGACACAGATGCCCAGCACAAAAGACTATTCTCGCCTCTATCAACAGCAGTAACCTATCAATACGGTTGCACACAGACATCCTGAAGTTGCCTGGAACACGCTGTGGCAAACTGTACACACGCTTTTTCTACCTACGACCATGTGTTCGTTGTGGTACATGGTTGTGAATGGGAAGTTCGCTACTCGTCAGAAGCTACATTCCATTCATGTGACGGATGACCCCTAGTGTCCGACATACTCAGTCACTGACTTGGATGCACACCGCCTGACTTGTGCCACGACCAGTGAGTGCTGGCTATTGATGCAGCGCATGCTGGCATCACTCTTGTAGCGATTGCCAGAGTCTCTCTCCTGTGATGATATATTGCGCCCCGACGGTGTATACTTTCCATCAACCTGGACAAATACCGTTAACTGGCTAAAAGGCATGGCCCTTTATTATATATTTTGCAATGCTCACAAAGGCACACTCGACTTTTGGTCCCTACTGATGATGACACATGCAGCTTTCAGCCGCCACCCGAAGTACAGAATGTGTTTCGCAAATTATTTAGGTTCATTATTTGCAGATCCTCCTGCTCACTGCGGCATTCTGAGTATGAGACACTGTAAATGAAGAAAAATCCTCGAGCATATTGATCCCCTATGGATGGAACATGGGGGAACCCTTCCAACAGATGAAAAGAAGACTGGGACACTCGGCTACGGCAATCTTTTGAGGTGATGCCACTTTGGCGACTTGGCGAAGATGAGGACAAAACAATGATGATGAAGGCAACACAAACACCCAGTCCTTGAGAGGAGAAAATCTCCAACCCATCCGGGTATCGAACTCGGGTCCCCCCACACGATAAGCCGGTGTGGAGTCTACTCAGCTACGGTGGTGGACTTCCCTGTAGATTCAACATTGATTATTGATCACAGACGATGGCTACAGCATGTTCTAATGGTGTATATTGTTTCAGCCTGGGGACAATTGCTACATTCCAGCTCCACGACACCATTCTTAAACTCATTGTGCAGTAAAACTATCTTTGTGTCTCCTTTCTGGTACGTGATCCATTTTCCATCTCTCTGATTCATTTATATATTAACTGCATTGAAATGTGTCAGTCATTCCGCTTTGTAAGTTACCCTCATTTTCGAGCAACGTCTTTTTCCGTTATTTTCCAGACTTTCATTTTCGGTCACTTCTGCAGATATTCTTAGCACTCAGTGAGACAAACTGCAGAACACAGTACCAGAGCTTTCAGTTCTCATGCTAGCTAAAACAACTGCTGACCATCTCGCGCTGCCTATAGATGGTGAGGAGTGGTGCAGTGGTTAGCAGTAAGAAAGACAGGTACTGTATATCAGCACAGGCTATGTGGGGAAATCACAGCAATTCTGGTGCAAAGCAAGTGATCTTGTTTAATAACCATTTACTAATAAATGCCACTTTTTCACTACAGGTATTAGGAGAAGCTTACCGGTCACAAGCACTTACCCACATCAATATTACTACGCAAGAAATCATTCGTTTCTAGAAAAAAATGAATCATGTTCAAGCAAACAAATTTGTACGAATAGTTACGATGTTCCACAATTGTAAGTACAAAATCTCGACTGCCTGTCATACTTGCCAGTTGCATGTGGGGTGCCTCCCGAGCGAGTTCTGTCATAAGAATGTACTATCGAAAAGTCTTAGATTTGAATTAGTAAGTGATCTATCGTTTCATTATTACCAGTTTGCAATGTTTTTGCAAATAAGCATATTATAATGGTATCCAAGTAATGTAGCTTTCCGCATTGTCACTTCGAATTACAGAGTGTAGAATTGGACTTTCCTGAGAATCCAATGGGGCAGCTAGTTCTTCTGTGAGGGTCATCAACTGTGAGAGCTTCATGACCAAACAGGAAGGAAGAAATCCTATGCAATGAGTCAATAAGATATTTCTAGGACAGATTGTCTTAATCACAGCATGGAAGAGCAGGCCAATCATACTCATACACCATCTTCTATGGACTCGTTAACCAGATTGAAACAATTCACAAGGTTTGGTAAAGTGAGAGGATCTTCCATATGGCATCCCTTGTGTGGGAAATTCCGATCGCATTTGGATAACTTGTGGCAGAAAGAACTATTTATTGCAAATTTGTCTTAACAACAGAAATTGCTGTTCATCCGAAAGTGAACATAAATTTAACAAGTGACTAAAATTTTATTTTCAGGTGGCACTGATAAAACTGTGCAAGTCGCGAACTGCAAAAAGTGTCATGAATCGTAATAATGCCCCAGAGAAGACATCGTGGTGGAGAAGCGTGGCAAGCTTTTACAGCTACATCTACATACATATTCTGTAAACCACTGTAGGGGACATGGTGGAGGGTAACCTGTACCACTACTAGTCATTTCTTGCCGTGTTCCACTCCCAAATAGAGAGATGGCAAATCAATGCTCTGTGTGCCTCCGTATGAGCCCCAACTTCCAATTTCTAGTATCATATCTTCGTGGCTCCTATGTGAAATGTATGTTGGCAGCAGTAGAATCAGTTGACAGCTAGCTTCAAATGGTGTTCTCTAAATTGTTTCAATAGGTTCGTCAAAAACGATTTCGTCTTCCCTCCGGGGATTCCGATTTGAGTTCCCCAAGTATCCCCATAACCCATGCATGCTGGAAGAGCCTATCGGTCACAAATCCAGCAGCACATAAGAGAAGCAAAAATGGCAATGGAATTGTGGAAGAAACTGAAATAAATGTTTTATGACTCTGGTTTTGCGAGAAGAAGAAATTTATTCAGAACACTAATATCAACATGTCTGGAAAAATTTGAAAAATTTGATTCAATGTCAAGATATGTGAACCAGATAGTAGATAATGGTCAGAAATTACATGGAACAGGTTTTGCTATTAATGATGAATGGATTGGTTCGTTATTGCTAGCAGGATTGCCAGAAAAATATTCTCCCATGATAATGGCAATTGAGCACTCAGGAATTCCAATCACAATGGATGCAAACAAAAGTATGCTTCTTGACATGGAAGAAGAAGCCACCATGACTGGTAGCGCTTTTAGGACCAAAAGTTGGCAAAGTAAACCAAAGTTTTCTCACCAAAATGGAAATACAGAGAGAAACCAAAACAGGAAGGACATTGTTTGCTATAAATGCAAGAAACCAAGACATTTTAAAAGTAAGTGCCCTGACAGTGAAAATGATACAAGGCAAAACAAAACTTCAAATTTTTTCAGTGCAGTATTTATAACTAGCTCTTTTGACAGAAGTGACTGTTATGTTGATTTAGGTGCTAGTGTGCATCTCACAGCAAATGAAGAATGGATAAAAAACAAAGTGAATGATGTTAACATTCAAAAGATGATGGCTGAAAATCAGACAGAAATCCCACTGTTGTGGTCTGGAGAAGTTGATTTAACAACAGTGAGCTAGAAGAACTTTTTTGATATTACTGTAAGAAATGTTATGTGTGCTCCAGAACTAACTAGAAATTTGCTCTCTGTGAGCAGGTTTATTGAACTAGGAAATTTTGTTAAATTTAATAGTGATCAGTGCAATATTCATAACAAGCATAAGGAACTAGTTGCAACTGCAGATCTGATTAATGGTGTGTATAAGTTAAATGTTGACAGAAGAAGTGATTTTTTGGGAATGACCACAGCATCTGATTGGCATAAAAGATTAGGTCACATAAATGCAAAGGACCTTATTAAAATGAAAAATGATGTTGTAGAAGGAATGGTATGTGAAGACATCAACATGAATATTAGCAAGCAAAACTGTGTAATATGGAACGAAGGCAAACAAACAAGATGTATAAAAAGGGAGAAAAGACTGATGCTACAAATTAATGACCCATTTCATTACTCTCAGTTTTTTCTAAGGAACTAGAGAAATTGATGCACAACTGAATGGTTGAGCATCTTAGTAAATACAGCACTCTCAGCAGCAGCCAGTTAGGCTTTCGAAAAGGTGATCAACCGAGGATGCAATACATGCAAATATTGACAATGTTTTAGAATCCATAAATAATAATATGCTGACCATTGGAATATTTTGTGACCTCTCAAAAGCTTTTGACAGTGTAAGTCACCATATTCTCCTGAATAAAGCCAACACCCTAGGAATGAGTGGAATAGTAGGCAAATGGCTTGAATCATATCTGTGCAATAGAAAGCAGAAAGCAATCATGAAAGGACTGCATGGTGGCCAGGTGTCTTCAGACTGGGGTTCTATTGCCACTGGAGTACCTTAAGGTTCAGTATTGGGCCCAATTATTTTTCTAATATTTGTAAATGATTTGCCACTATGCACAGATCATGGGAAAATCATCATGCTCACTGATGACACTTCCACAGCAGTTAATAATCCCTTGGGGAATGTGTCAAATGAGATAATAAATAAGGCTTTTGCAGATATGACAAAATTTTTTGAAGCTTATGGTCTTTCCAGCAATCTAAAAAAAAAAAAAACAAATTATGTTCAAACTCTTGGGTCTGCATATAGACAGCAAACTTAAGTGGCATTACCATAGTCTAGATCTGTGCAAAAGGTTAAGCTCAGCAACATATGCCTCGAGAATAACATCAGACATTTGGGAGATGACCACAATAAAAACAGCATACTTTTGCTATTTCCATCAACTTATGGCCTAGATGTAATATTCTGGGGAAATCAACCAATTGCAAGAAGTGTTCCACACCCAGAAAATGGCTCTGAGCACTATGGGTCTTAACATCTGTGGTCATCAGTCCCCTAGAACTTAGAACTACTTAAACCTAACCAACCTAAGGACATCACACACATCCATGCCCGAGGCAGGATTCGAACCTGCGACCGTAGCGGTCACGCGGTTCCAGACTGAAGCGCCTAGAACCGCACAGCCACACCGGCCGGCCCACACCCAGAAGTGAGCCATAAGAATCACATGTGGAGTACATCTGAGGCACTCATGCAGAAATCTATTTAGAGATATTCAAATCTTTACAACAACTGTTCAGTATATTTTTCCCGCTGGTGTGCTTTCTTTCAAAAATAGCAGCTTATTTACAACAAATAGTTTGTACCATAATCATAACTCCAGAATAGAACTTGATATTCATAATAATCTAAAAACAGAAAGCACGGTACAGAAGGGAATTTTTTTACAGTGGAACCCAAATCTTTTAACGGCCTTCCACCAATAATTAAACAACTGGTTGGCTCAAAAATGGCTCTGAGCACTATAGGACTTAACTTCTGAGCTCATCAGTCCCCTAGAACTTAGAGCTACTTAAACCTACCTAACATAAGGACATCACACACATCCATGCCCGAGGCAGGATTCGAACCTGCGGCCATAGCGGTCGCGCGGTGGCAGACTGTAGAGCCTAGAACCGCTCGGTCACATTGGCCAGCAAACAACTAATTGGAAACATACCCAATTTTATAGAAAAGCTGAGGCAGTTCCTTCTAGATGGATCTTATAGTATAGATGAATTTCTAAGCCAAAATGCATAATAAATACCTCCTGACTATGCTCAAATCCATTTTTGTGGTTTTATGGCCTAGTCATCATTCTTTGTCTATCTTTAGTGTAATTTAAAGTTGAAATATATGTATATCTGTATCTATAACTGTATATTCATTCAGAAGTCAAGTATTATAACTCATATGTAATGTTGTATGTTAGCTTACCTGTTCCTGTTATTTGTCTGATAAAACCAATGTACTTGGGCACTTAAAAATAATTTGTAAAAATTTGACTCTTATATATCCAGAGATAGATTTTCATAGGGATCTAAAACTCAAAATAATCAAATAATGTGTACTATGAACAAAATGTAAATAATGCCTAGAAGTGTATTATGAATAAAACGTAAATATAATTCATAAACTAAGTAAAGAGAAAGTTAAAGTTCATATTAAATGTCTGAAAAAATGGAAAGATCAACCAGTGTATGATCTGTGAAAGTTTTAATAAGTAACATAGTGAGACTCAAATGAGATATTAAGTTTGACACTTTCTAGGTAAAATGGCTTCTTCAAAGGTGAAGCATTTGTTGTTGATGTATATTAATGTGAAATTACATTACTATCCAATGATATCTGAAAATTTATGATAGAAGAAAATTAAATATTTATTGTTAGTTAGAATTTAAGTGTACAGTTACCTTTATTTGAAGGGGAAGACCAGTTTTATTGATGATCCAATATGGTGCATGCAACAGCATGTCACAGGTGTCACTTCTGTCTACCTTCAGGTTTAGTCCTAGTTGCTTATTTCCACCTTCAGTATCAAACTCTGTTGCCATTGTTATTGTTTTTTCCTCTAAATCAGCTGTAAGGCTAAAAGAGCCTGACCATGGAATCCCGAGATAAACTGGAACCTAACAATTAGAAACTGGCATTACTGTTCAAGTTTATCATCAATGCAATAGTTAATGGGAGCAAAATAATCAACCTATAACATAGTAAATAGCATTAGAAAAGTTAGTAATTGCTTGAAACATACCACTATAAAAACTGTTGTCTTCCATTGTCAAGGATTGAGAAATAATTCTATAGCTGTACTTTGAATATTCTGTTCATCAGATACACTCATTTTGGAAAAGTTTTAATTTTCATTTTTGTTAAAACCATTATTACTGTAAATTTCTGGTCATATTGATGTAGACTTTGGATTGTGTGTAGAATCCACATCATTAATAACCATAGGATTTACATGAATGTATTCTATATTAGGTTTAACAGATGTTATTAATCATAATTAAAATGTAAGAAATAAATTTAAATTACGTTTGTGAACAGTTTTGTTTCTTTCTGAAAGCTATGTAGTTGTTAATCTTTATAATGGTCAGCAGCTCATCACTGTCTATCATTTTAGAATATGTAACTCATTTCTGTATTTTAATCATGGACCTGAACCTTTAAAAAACTGTTTAAATATTATACATGACACTAAATAACACAATCTGGTTGATAAAGTTATACTGATTATTAAATATCAACAGTGAATACTTGTACTGCCTAACAAATGTGTTTATATTACGTTATTTTATCTTATTCAGCTGTTCTATATTGTTCTTTTAATCCTTCCCTGAAGATGTGATCTGTTTTCTTGTCATGGAATAATTCGCTTTGCAGCCAAGGACCTACTATCTTACAGTACTTTAACTCATTTTCTGGAGCTCAAATTCTCCTGAAAGTATAACTGCCATATATCTCATACTTATATGCAGTTGTGCTCAAGCAAATTTTACATCTTTAGTCACTCAGTATTCTGACTGATACTTTTTCCACTTCACTTTTTGCCATTATTCAAAGTAAATATGATGTTTTGTAGCATACCTACAAATATTCCTTGTTCTTCACTTCTTAATAACTGGGAGAAATCAGTGGATGCTGGCAAATAGAGTGTGCTATTCAGTTATTTCAAAGCTCCAACAGTAGGGCTTTCATACAGTACTACAACAGTCTTCTCTGCACCATATTTGAATGTTGCAATTTTTTTTTTCTGTACAAAGTATTATGGACAGATAAAATGTGATGAAGCTACACTTCACTGATGATAGGCATAATTTGTAAATCTTTGTATATGATGTTTCTCATGTTTTTACGTAAAACATTGAAACATTTGTTAGCTCAGGATGGCAGTTATCAAATTAATTAAGTATTTTATATGAGGTATAAAACAAAGATCATACTTTTTTATGACACAACATAAAGATAGTTGTGTTTTCCATACTAAAGGTTAAGAAAAAGAATATGGATAATATGCATGCTGTCATAGTTTTCACTACTTTTTGAACTTGAGTATTTAGATATTATAACTACTGTTTGCTTTTCAGGCAGGAAGGCATACTGGTCCCAGGCACAAATCTGCCCAACAGATTAGTGTGAAGGTCTGATGAGACGGCCAATCTGTGGATGGTTTTTAAGGTGGGTTTCCATCTGCCTCGGCAAATTCAGGCTGGTTCCCCTTATTCCGCCTCAGTTACACAGTGTCGGTGATTGATGCACAAACACTTTCTCCACATATGCGTACACCATAATTACTCTACCACACAAACATTGGGGTTACATTCATCTGGTGTGAGACATTCCTGGGGGAGGGGGTGTCCACTGGGGGCCAAACTGCACAATAAGCCAGGGTTCGGTGTGGGGCGGCAGTGGGGTGAGTGGACTGCTGTACCCTGTTCCCTGTTTTGGGGTTGTGTACCACTGCGAGCTATGGCAAGGACGAAGCGTCTCCATCATTTCTAGGTCTCCAGTTCAATAAAATACAACAACTGTTAATTCAATAACTAAAACTCAAATCATTATTTCTATCAGCATTCAATTACTGATAAGTGTCCCATAAGGTAGACTAGCACTCACCTCCACACAAATTTTATGCATCTTCAGCAAATTGAGGAAATAAACATTGGTCTTCTCACCAGCTTCTATACGAACTTCATACTTAATGCTTGGTATCTTTACTTCAATAGCATATGGCAAAAAGTTGTATAATGCAAGTGGAGGAACAAGCCTGATAAAATAGTTAGGGACTGATCGTGAGATTCTGTTAATCTGTTGTCCCTCAGTGCACACGGCCTTAAAAAGAAAATGACATTATACATACCTGTAATCTACAGATTATGATATCAATATTGCAGTAATACTCAGCTACAAAAGTAAACTGATGAATAAATAATTATACACACCCTTAATGAAAATACTGTTACATCCTTTTCTTCTTTTGGCATGCAAAACACATCTTTTGGTATATTAAGATCAGATGCCATTTCTTGCCAACACAATCCCACTTCACTGACATTATAGCTGCTAAAGTATTAACATAAGAAAGTCTGTAAATTAGGACCTGAAATAGTTTACAAGCATAGAGTACCATACACTAAGGACATTACTTACTCCACATATGCAGGAAGAACATGTAGTTTGCAGTGGTATGCTATGTACAGTGGAACATTAAATACACCATCTGGTTCAATTATTGTTACTCGAATAGAATCCTCAAATGGATTAGTAACTTCCCCTACATGCTGCACACCAATACTTTCCACAACAGATTTCTTATAGTACAAGCCCATCGCATATGAAGTTTCATTTTTTATCTGAAATTGATCAATATTAATTGTAGCTGGTGTCAGACAATGTTATTTTCAATTTATTAACATCTTTTACATAATACACAAGGCCACACATTCCCACATTCCTTTAGCCTAAGGAATGCTAATGTTTTCACAGAAAATAGCACACCTGCAAAGGAGACCTCACAGTAATCTTACGGTGCCTCTGATGAACATCCACACAAACAATTATATAATATCTTGTGTTGTTTTTAATAGGCTGGAGCATGTGTAACTTAACTGAATCTCTCTTAGGGGCCAGAATATGTAGTTTCTCAAAACCTATAATATCAGAAACAGTAGAAAGTTAAATAATTATAATAAATCACAAGCTCATAACATTTATTACTTCAAAAACCCAGATTAATTTAAAATATCTTTACCTTCTACATCTATTACAAGATGTTCCTCTGTTATTTTCTTGTATATGTTTGTCACAGATTCTGGAGGAAACTGGAGAACTGGTGACAACAGTATTTGTTCAGACCCTGAATCACTTTGTCGGTAACTGAATCCACCTTCAAAGCTGCATGGAATGAGAAACACAGTTTTATTAAGAATATCATCACTCAAGTATGTAATAACATTGCTGTGTCTTGACAATACATAACGTGTTTGACAGACAAGAGTCTATCTATGTTATTTGCTGGCTACTAATATGCTCAGCAAATATAATAGAAAGAGAAATAATTCAAGCTGTGAAAAATGTATTCTGTTTTGAAAATCTATAGAACTCTTGGTGAATCAAATAAATGAAATTTAGATATACTATTCAGCGAGTATTGTCTACATGCGTACTCCATCTTAGTCACTTTTTCGAACTACTTTTACTCTTCTCAACACTAGGCTGCCCTGCCATCACGTCAGTGCAGGTAAATTTTAAAACATGGCTCTATAACTACATGATCTATCCACAAACAATTTGTATAATTTTACTGGATCATGTCTTTGTCATGCTTTGTTTGCCAATGTAATGTAGGCAATATTCACTGAACAGTATATCTTGACTAGAAGTGATGGTTACACCTATGACCTTTTAACACTGATGTTCCTGATGATGCAGCCAGTTATGTGTCAATAAAACAACAATTTTACCAGCTGTTGGTGGAATTATTCCTAACACAAGGCAGTTTACAGAATGGCAACTCAAGTGTTTATCCTTTTCTGTGTTTTCCATGTAACAAATTTAATAAATTTTGTGTGTGTTTCTCTCTTTAAGAGGGCTAATCACACATTTTTGTAAGTGTAAATTCATTCAGTCTGTAGCACATTAGTTGCTCATTTGTTTTGTTTTGAAAGCAATCATCTGCTCATTTAGTAAGCCTACCAGTCAGACTCCAGCACTCTGCTGTAATATGAGTGCATCTACAGAGCAGAAAGGTATATGTTTATCCTTTTCTGCGTTTTCCACATAGCATATTTATTAAATTTCATGCATGTTTCTCTGTTTAAGATGGTTAATCTCATGTTTTTGTAAGTGTAAATTCATTCAGTCTGTAGTGTATTAGTTGCTCATTTGTTTTGTTTTGAAAGCAACCATCCATTCATTTAGCAAGCCAGTCAGTCAGGCTCCAGCACTCAGCTGTGATACAAATGCATCTACGGAGCGGTAAGTTAAGTGTTTATTCTTTCCCATGTTTTTGATGTAGTATATTTATTAAATTTCGGGCATGTTTCTGGGTTTAAGAGCATTGATCTTGCGTTTTTGTAAGTGTAAATTCATTCAGTCTTTAGAGCAATAGTTGCAAACTGAACAGCCAGCTACGTAGCTATTTAACCGATCAGCATCCATTGGTGACACATTAGGAGGATAGCAAGTCGCATATCTAGTATTGTCTGCTTTTGTAGTTCACTGCTTCAGTTAGTCTGACTAGGTTGTGTACTTGCTGTGTGCAGATACAGGAGGAGCTGGCCGCAGTTTGCGAACAACTGAATGTGCTGTTGGCTACGGTCAGTCACCTTCAGACTGCATCCTCAGAATCTGACGCATTGCATGGGACACCTAAAGTGTGACTTGTTTTGTCCGTGGCTCTGCTTCTGAGGCACATCTTAGTGCACACAATGTGGAGGATCCAACCTCATAACAGGGTGGGGGGGTAGTGGTAATGTGTTCATGTTGCTCAAGGCAGAGGGAGAATGTGGAGACTGGCTGCATGGCCTTGCCCACTTATCCTGTGAGTGGACAGGTGGCCACTCCTTCAGAACAGTCTGAGCAGGCACACAGGGGAGGAGTTTACAGATTACAGGGAGCTCCAAAGATAGGCACGTTCTGGAGCCCCTTAGGCAAGTAGCCAATGTACACTCCATATTTCTGCCAGAGTGTAGAGGTGGCCTTTCTGGTGGCTCATGTTGGCACCAATGACACCTGTCGCATGGCTTCTGAGGCAATCATCAGTTCATAAAGGCAGCTGGCGGAGGTTGTGAAGACTGCTGGCTTCAGCCGCAGGATACAAGCAGAGCTTGAATTTGCAGCATCGTTCCCAGAGTTGAACAGGGTCCTTTGGTTTGGAGCCAAGTGGAGGGTTTCAACCAAATGCTTCATTGATTCTGTGATGGTCATGGCTGCAGATTTCTAGAACTGCATTATCGTGTGGGGATTTGTAGGACTCCCCTTGATAGGTCACAGGTGCACTGCACAAAGGCAGCAGCTACTCGATTAGCAGATTACTTGTGGAATGCACATGGAAGTTTTTTAGGCTAGGCATTAGCCATACGATTCACAGAAAGGGAAGTCAAACAGTGTTCCGAATAAAGACACTTCAACTGTCACAATTTTATCAGCAAACTGACATAGTATTTGAAATAAAGTTCCCGAATTTACTGTCCTCCAGGAAAGTTCTCGCACTCAAATTATTCTTAGGGACTGACAGCCGGCTGAAAGTTGAAGTGGAAAGCTCTGAGAATGTATATTGGAAAGACTGATTAGAGGCCACAGGAGGGGTAGTTTTCATTGCAGTTGACAAAAATATTGTCTCTGTTGAGGTCAAAGATGAGTGTGACAGTGAAGTCATATGGTCGAGTGTAGCTGCAGGTGAAAGTAAGTTAATTGTTGGATGTTTTTACCAGCCACCTGATTCCACTGTGGCAGTTCTAGCTAGAGTCCTTCAAAGAAAGCCTAGGGTCAATTGTGCATAAATACTCAGATCATGCAATACTGGTTGTACTCGACTTTAACCTGCTGATTATACACTGGGATGTCTGTGGATTCGTTGCAGGGGGTACAGAAAGACAATCATACGAAATACTTTTGAACACATTTTCTGAAAATTGTCTTGAGCAGCCAGCTCGCACCCCTTCAAAATGGAAATATCTTTGACCTTGTAGCTACAAATAGACGGGTTCTTATCGACAATGTCAGTATAGAAACGGATTTGCGATCATGATGTCATTATAGCAACTATGATTACAAAAGTTAATAAATCCACAAGAAGGCTAGGAGAGTGTTTCTGCTAGACAGCAAAAATAAGCAGTTATTAATGTCTTACTTAGACAGTGAATTGGCATCACTTACTACCAGTAAGATGGTGAACAGAAATTATGGGCAAAGTTTGAGCAGATTATAGATCGTGATCTGGAGAATTACATGCCTAGTAAGTGGATAGAGAATGGAAAAGACCCACAATGGTTCACCAACAAAATTTGTAAGATGCTGAGGAAGCAGAGACTGTTGCACTCTAGGTTCTAATGGGGATGAACAAACGATGACATGTGAAGGTTAGTAGAAATTTTTGCATCTGTGAAAAGGTATATGGGCAAAGCATACAACAACTACCACCATCACACCTTAGTAAAAGATCTGGCAGAGAACCAAAAAACATTCTGATCATATGTAAAATCATTAAGCAAGTCTAAGACTCCCATTCAGTGCCTTGTTGACCAGTTTGGTGTGGCAGATGAAGATAGCAAAATGAAAGGCAAAGTATTAAATTGCACATTCGAGAAACTGTTCACACATGAGAATTGTACAAGTATACTGTCATTTGACCATCGGACAGACTCCTGTGTGGATGACAGAAATAAGAGCATGCCTGGTGTAGAGAAGCACCTTAAAGATTTAAAAACAAATAAATCAACAGGTCTGGATGTAATCCCAATTCAATTTTACAAGGAGTACTCTGTGGCATTGGCCTCTTACCTAGCTTGTATTTATCATGAATCTCTCACCCAGCATGAAGTCCCAAGCAACTGGACTAAAGCACATGTGACTCCAGTATATAAGAGAGGTAAAACAACAGACCAGCAAAATTACAGGCCAATATCCCTAACTGCTGTTTGCTGCAGAATTCTTAAAGATATTCTCAGTTCGAATATAATAAACTTTCTTGAGGCTAAGCAGCTTACATCCACAAATCAGCATGGTATTAGAAACCATCACTCATGCGAAACTCATATTGCCCTTTCCTCACATGATATACTGAGAACTATGGATAAAGTACAACAGCAGATTCCATGTTTCTAGATTTCTGGAAATCATCTGACACGGTGCCCCATTTTAGTCTGTTAATGAAGGTGCTATATTGTCCTCAATGGTGAGTGTTCATCAGAGAGAAGGGTGTTGTCACGAGTGTCCAACAGAAGTGTGATAGGACCACTGTTGTTCTCTATATACATAAATGATTTGGTGGATATGGTGGGCAGCAGTCTGCAGTTGTTTGCTGATGATGCATGCCATGGTGTATGGTAAGGTATTGAAGTTGATGTTGAGTGACTGTAGGGGGATACAAGAGGACTTAGACAAAATTTCCAGTTGGTGTGATGATTGACAGCTAGCCCTAAATGTGGAAAAATGTAAGTTAGTCGGCCGTAGTGGCCGTGCGGTTCTAGGCGCTACAGTCTGGAGCTGAGCGAGCGCTACGGTCACAGGTTCGAATCCTGCCTCGGGCATGGATGTGTGTGATGTCCTTAGGTTAGTTAGGTTTAATTAGTTCTAAGTTCTAGGTGACTGATGTCCTCAGAAGTTAAGTTGCATAGTGCTCAGAGCCATTTGAACCACTTTTTGTAAGTTAATGCAGATGAGTAGGAAGATAAACCTGTAACGTTTGGATACAGTATTACTAGCATCCAGCTTGGCAAAGTCAAGTCGTTTAAATATCTGGGTGTAACATTGTGTGTGATATGAGGTGGAACAAGCATGTGCAAAATGTAGTAGAAAAGGCAAATGGTTGACTTCAGTTTATTGGGAGAATTTTAGGACTGTAAAGAAGACTGCATATAGGTCGCTGGTACGATCTATCCTTGAGTACTGCTCACTGCATATAGGACGCTGGTGCCATCTATTCTTGAGTACTGCTTGAGTGTTTGGGATCTGTACCAGGCCAGATTGAAGAAAGAGACAAGGAATTCAGAGGAGGGCGGATAGATTTGTTATTGGTAGGTTCGAACAACATGTAAGTGTTATGAAGATGCTTTAGGAACTCAAATGGGAATCCCTATAGGTAAGGTGACATTCTTTCCAAGAAGCACTATTGAGAAAATTTAGAGAACCGGCATTTGAAGCTGACTGCAGAACTATTCTACTGCCACCAACATATATACATTGCATGGAAGGACCACGAAGATACGAGAAATTAGGGCTCACATGGAGGCATATAGACAGACGTTTTTCCTTCACTAACTTTGTGAGTGGAACAGAAAAGGAGATAACAAGTAGTGGTACAGGGTACCCTCTGCCACACACCACAAAGTGGCTTGTGGAGTAAATATGTAAACATGGATGTACACATCATGCCTTTCAACAGCAGTGGAAGCCCAGAGTATAAAATATTTTGTGACACTGTTTTATGTTTATAGCTAGGCAGTTTCCAGTACGGAAAATCTACGAGAATATATTTAAATTTGCTAAAATCCTTAAAACATTTGTCCTATGATTTTCATACCTGGATAAGACTAGTACTTGGTATCACACTATACATATGACCTGGTACCCTTGTGAAGTAATTCTGCTGAGTTGTCCAATCCTTTTGTCAATTCTAAGCAATTGTGTGACATTGACTCCATTGCTTCATATGGAAAATTCTATTGTATGAATGCAGAGTCTGGTATCTCATCATATCAACACCGCTGCCACCAGGAGGATATTTCGTCTTGCCAGCTTTGCATTATTATGAGAAAGGATTCACAACACAAGGCAACAGTTGGATGCAAATGGACGTGCTCTTATGGCCTTGCACCTGCAGTTATCAAGAACACTTACAGCTTTGGACTGGGAATGGGTCGACGATGCTACGGTTTCTCAACTGACGTCAGCACAGAAACAAACTACAGAGAAGCAGAAAGGAAAGTTCGGCTGCCTTTCGCAACAACAACATGGCGCGGGACCACAGATCTTTAGAACGTACCGTCATCAACTTGACGGCGAGAGATACAGACACGGGTGCAATGTCGGCACTTAATAAAGGACTTAATTTCGCACCTTCACTGTGGGACATTCCTGTCTGTGAAATAATAAGTGGTGTTGAACAGGCAGTCCACAAGCACCCTCATGAAACAGCGGACGAAATACAGCGAGAAACCTGCCGTATACTGACAAAGACGAAGTTACCAGCATCCAACATGACCAGGGCTGAGCGCAACAGCCTTCGAGCACTATATAATGATGAAAGCATTGTGGTACTTCCTGCTGACAAAGGCAATGCTGCCATAATTATGGAGTTCGAGGACTATGATATGAATATCTGTGCGCTACTGAACAAAGATACTTATCGGAAGCTCCCACATGACCAACACCAAGAATAGTAAGAAAAACATCAGAACTTCTTAAGTGATCAGTGGAAGACAGTGTGGTTAAGAATCTTCTCCCACAGGTGCCTAGACGACCTACTGCTTATGGTTTACCAAAGATACTCAAGGACAGGACGCCATTTCACCTTATTGTGTCCACAATAGGTTCTCTAACACACAATTTGGCAAAGTACTTGGCCAAGCTCCTCGCTCCACATGTGGGACACTGTGAACATCATATAAAAAACTCAGTAGAATTTATTAGCAGAATCAACTGTCTACGCCTTAGTGAGGATGATATTATGGTCAGTTTTGATGTAGTGGCACTGTTTACTAATGCGCCTGTCAAAGACGCTTTGGACCTAATTTCCCAGTACTTTGTAAGTGACCTGGTCGAGCTATTTAGGCACACTCTTAAGTCCTCCCATTTCGTGTACAACAGCCAGTATTATGATAAGACAGACAGCGTAGCAATGGATAGCCTGTTGGCTCCAGTTGTTGCAAACCTCTTCATGGAGAATTTTGAGGATATTGCCATTGATACTGCGCCATTGTGGCCGAAGTGTTTCTATTGATACGTTGACGGCACGTTCGTCATTTGGCCACATGGACGCAACAAACTAGATGAGTTTTTGGAACACCTCAATGGCATCAACAGTAATATCCAGTTCACCATGGAGGTGGAAAAAGATAATGCATTCCACTTCCTCGACGTCCTTGTCCACTGTAAATGAAATGGGTGCCTTGGCCACAGTGTCTCCAGAAAACCCACCCACAAAGACCTGTCGCTGCACGCCACCAGCCATCATCATCAACCAGCACAGAAGGGCACAGTGTTACAAACATTGGTGCATCATGCAAGAATAATATCAGATGACGCAAGGTTTTCAGGAATAACGTTTACAGCGCCCATTAAGTGAAAGAAGTGATTTCTGGGAAATATCAGAATAAGACCACTGACGAAGAGCAGGAAAAGAAACTTCCTTCACTGCCATTCTGTGGCTCTGTGACGGGCAAGATAAGCCGCCTGTTGAAAAGACACAAGATCACATCAATCTTCAGGCCTCCAACGAAAAACCATCAATTACTGAGAGCAGGTAAAGATGCATTAGGTCTCATAACACCTGGAGTCTATGAAATACCTTTTGAGTCTGGCCAGAAGTACATCGGACAAACAGTGCGCACTGTGGAACAATGCAGGAAAGAACGTGAGAGGTATTATCGCCTACGCTATCCAGAGAAATCTGTGTTAGTAGAGCATGCGTTAGAAAATGGTCACCAAATAAAATTTGACGATACCTCTGTTGTGGCTTGCACTAACGGCTTCTGGGACAGTTTAATAAAGGAAGCTATTGAAATAAAAATTACTGCAAACACCCTGAATAGAGACAGTGGCTTGCAGTTCTGCACTGAGTGGGATCCAGCGATCGCACGGTTGAAGAGGGCCCATTGAACGCCGACTCAAAACATGCCCATATATAGCAATGTCACGGGCACCAGTGACGTCACAGCCAGCAGCTAGCATATATAAGGGCGCATCAACATCCCACTGGCAGTTATAACACCTGACAATGGCCACAGAGTGCTTGCCCGAAAGCTTGTGTAGTTTTAAGCAATTGACGCAGTTGGAAACCCGAGAACATTTTATTCAGAAAATTCTATGTTCATCATAATCCAAATTTGCACGTGGCTAAAATTAGCTTTGATGTAATATGACACACACTTTCAGCTAAACCATAAAATTGCTTGAAATTATCTCTTTTCTTACCTGTCATTTTACTTACATTTACACTGTCAACCTTCATCACCTGATAAGCTTTTTTGCTTTTGACTGCCTTTTTAGAAGTTATTCCAACCATTATTAATTTTTATTGAAAGTCAGAACAACCTCTTATTATCTGAAAAACAATAGCTATTGTGGCGGATAGGTAGCATGAAGTAATTCCACAAATCTTGATAAAAAAGTCTTTTGAAATAATTGAAGTATCTCAGTCAAAATATGAGATTATGGTACCTCAATTCAGACAACCAGTTACACATAAAAGATAATCAGCCACCATAGCTGATGTTACTGATGGTGTGTGCTCAACTCAAGGTAAGCCAGTTCAAATCCTGGTGGTAGAAGAAATTTTCACCACCTATATTTGGCTCGAATGGTGAGGTGAGATAATAACATTAAACTCCTCCTCACCAAACATTGTGCTACTGTCCTGATATAAGATCCAAATTTTTCCATAGTGTCATGGAGTAAGGGCATATGAGCATGGGAGACTACTGATGGTGATCCATCCATCTGGTCATGATGTAAACCCAATGGCCCCTTAGTGCTGTTTGAGAGGAGTAGGGTATATGCTGGGACCAAGTTTCACCCTCCCTTACCTCCCTCTCTCTCTCTCTCTCTCTCTCTCTCTCTGTCTCTCTCTCTCTCTCTCACACACACACACACACGCACACACATTCATAACAGTTGCTTATACTCAACAGACACACTTAACACAGAACTCACATTTCAAAAAGGAAAGAAACCATTGTGTGCAAAGGAAGAAAAATGTTTCCAATTTTACTTGTACCTAAAATATGATGTTTTATTAAATATTAATGAATCAAAACATTGATAGAAATGTATTAATGACTTTTAGAATACTTTGAGTAGACATACCTCAATTTCAGATTTGTACTCTCTTAATCCAATGCAACCATTTGACATAAATAACAGTATTCTGTCAAATTTTTAGCATGGCATTTTTGTACTAGTAGTGATTATTGTATTTGTATGTTTAGCCCTATTGTACTCATGTCAGACCAGTTCAAGAAATATAATATAAACATGATTTGCATATGAACAGAACTGGCAATATATGAGGGACCCAGATTTTTATTTTTCTGCACATTGAAACTGGCTTTCAGCACAGTATGAAATTATGTAAGTGTTTATTTTTCATTTATGCAGTAATTACAAAATATAACAATTTTTGACATCTGTAAGTGAAAATGAGCAAGTTTGTTATTATATGATGTGAACCTACCTCACATAAAAGTATGTACACTGAGTAGCACGAAAAATGCAACATGTGTAATTATCTATTTAATCAAAGCATACCACATTATCCTATTTTTTAGGTGGGGTATGTCATTGACACTGCTTTGGGGGGAAACAACGAAGCTATGATTTTTTGTCACACTTTCCTCAATTGTTTGTTCCTGCACAACCTGAAAAAAAAACATCACTAGTTTAAAGACAATAATGTTATCCTGCTCTAGTAGTACTTATTGCTGAACCTTTCATTGTTCCCCTTTCAGTCACACATCATCATAAGATTTTTCTGTGATTATTGTAATCAGATTCCTGGAGTAAACATGCTGAAATAAGCCATAAAGATGGTACAAATCATGTTGCTTTGATGGAAGATGCTTGAAGTATGCATTACATTGCAGAAGTGTTGAAAACTACACCTTCTACAATTTCTAGATCCATAGCAAAGTACTAGAAGCCACACAAGGAAACCAGCATCCAGTCCACAAAGAGCAACACATAGAAGTGATTACCACTTCTTACAACTTCAAATTCTCTGTAACCATCACATCTCTACAGTTGAAACACAAAATCAACTTTATCAAGTTTGAGTGGTCAAGATTAGTGCAAGAACCACTCACAGCACAACTGGAGAGTACAATAATAATAGCAAGTGTTGTTAACTGGTGAGTAATGATACGGCCTGTGGTCACCTGTTTGTAGAGAGAGGATTTGGAGAAGGCCTGGTGAGAGGCATTCATTTGCTCATTTTCATTCAGGGTGCCTTTTCAGAATGGTTATGATGGTCTGGGCAGGAAACAGTATGACTGCAAGGACAGAGCTGGTCTTTGTGGACTGTTGGAGCATTACAACAAATTGGTATGCGGAGAGAATCCTTTTAGAGCATGTCGTATTTTGCACTATTTATTGGTGCTGGTTTTACACATATACATTACAGCACATGGCCACATGTTGCAAGTATTGTTCAAGACTTCTTGGATGAAGCACACTTTCATATTATGATTCCTCAAGAGGTTATTTCAGCATTAATCAGGAGCATGCCTGAAAGGGTAATACACACTTTTGAAGATGGGAAGAGTAGGGAACAAAAACAGAGGAGCATTACATCTATGAGCTTCCTCAAAATTTGCTTGAAGTATCAAACCATTCATGTTACTTCTGTATCTCTGACTTAATTTGTATATAATCACCGTTTTTCATGTTTAAAAATAGATTTATTTTAGAAATTTAAGTTTTGTGTTTCTTATCAGTAATTGTAACAGATAATTTGATTTACAAGCTGTAGTGGTTCGCCTGCTTTATTTTCTTTGTTTGTTGTCCTTGGTGTCAACATACTGTCTGAAGAAACTGGGGTTGGATGTGCAACTGCTGTCTACCATAAGTGATGTAGCCGACAGATGCACAGTTGCATTTCACAGTCTTTTACTTTCACTTTTCACAACCCCCCCATATACGCATTTATATGGACAGTGCATTATTGTTTAACTTTTGATTAGCCTCATTAATAGTTTGCAGGGGAACATCCACTTACTGCTACAATAGTTTACTGTTGAATGTCTATGTGAAGTAAAAACATACCCACAATGTCCACAGTTATTTCGGAATAATCAGATACATATGGTTTAACACACAGCCTATTGGTGTCGTTCTAACCATCACAGGTTCCTCATCTGAAACTTAGTTGTGGACTGCCTCTCTTGTGACCAAAAACCAGTCCTTATTCATCATCACAATAATAGGTACTGAAACTCATTCGGTAAATAATGTGTACAGTTTGGTTGATACCCTAGCAATGATGCCAACTAGTCGCCATTACAAAAGAAACTACCTCAGCTAAAACTGGGCAGAGTATCAGAGGGTATTGGCAGTAACAGTGGTCGGTCCAACAGTAAGTGTTTCACTGTTTGTTCCTTTTTAATAATATTTTGGTGGCATCACTAATGGTAATCATATTATGATGAATCAGACATATTATTTTATTTGTGCAGGATAAACAAAAAAACATTTATGAAAGTTTTTTGTTTGTTATTTAGACAACAATATACCACCTCTAACACCAAACGAGGCCATGGACCTCCAACTCTGGATGAAATGATATCAACAAAGATAAGTATACCCATAGGACTGATGGATTTGGATATCTACTAATGGATGTTTGATTACATTCCAGAAAATACAGATAGGTTGATATCATCCAGATCATGGTTTTTCCTGTAGCTGCTGGCTTACACTCCTCCCACACTGGTATTTTGGAGCAGAATTCTTCTTTTCCTACTTTGGTTTTCTCTTGATTTGTTTGTAGGGTTCCTTGTGTTGCTTTATTGCACCATTTATTTTTCTACAATTATATGACACTCTTATTAAATTTAATTGATGAAAGGAGAAAAATATAAAAATGTGGCAAATAAAGCAGGTGAAAGGGAATACAAATGTCTAAGAAGTGAGACTTACAGGAAGTCCAAAATGGCTAAGCAGGAATGGCTAGAGGACAAATGTAAGGATTTAGAAGCATATCTCACTCATACTACCTACAAGTAAATTAAAGAGGCCTTTGGAGAAAAGAGAAGCAGCTGTACAAACGTCAAGACCTCAACTGGAAAACCAGTACTAAGCAAAGAAGGGAAGGCAAAAGGTGGAAGGAGTATAAAGAGGGTCTACACCAAGGAGATGAACTTGAAAGCAATTTTATAGAAATGGAAGAGGACATAGTTGAAAGTGTGATGAGAGATACGATACTGTGAGAAAAATCTGATACAGCACTGAAAGACATAAGTCAATAAATAAATAAATAAAAGCCAAGGCCCCAGGAGTATACAACATTCTCTCAGAACTACTGATAGCCTTGGGAGAGCCAGCCATGACAAAACTCTTCCACCTGGTTTCCAAGATGTATGAGACAAGTGAAATACCCTCAAACTTCAAAAAGAATATAATTCAAATTCCAAAGAAAGCAGGTGCTCACAGGTGTGAATATTGCCAAACTATCAGTTTAATAAGTCATAGTTGCAAATACTAACATGAATTATTTACAAAAGCATGTAAAAACTGCGAAAAGCCAACCTTGTGAAAGATCAGTTTGGATTCCAGAAAAATGTATGAAGACATGAGGCAGTACTGACCTATCACTTATCTTAGAAGATAGGTTAAGGAAAGACAAATCTAGTTATAACAACTATAGGCACAGAGAAAGCTTTCAACAATGTTCACTGAAATTATATCTTCGAAATCCTGACAGTAGCAGGGGTAAAATACAGTGAGCAAAAGGCTATTTACAACTTGTACAGAAATCAGATGGCAGTTGTAGGTGTTGAGGGGCTTGAAAGGGAAGCAGTGGTTGAGAAGGGAGTCAGATAAGGTTGCGACCTATAGCCGGCATTCCGGCATTATTCAGTCTGTCAATATGTACATTGCGCATGCAGTAAAGGAAACAAAAAAAAAGTTTGGAGCAGGAAGTAAAGTTCAGGGACAAGAAATAAAAATTTTGAGGTTTGCCCATGACATTGCAATCCTGCCAGAGACAGCAAAGGAATTGGAAGAGCTGCTGAATAGAATGGAAAGTGTCTTGAAAGAAGTATATAGGTGACATCAACAAAAGCAAAATGACGATAATGGAATGTAGTTGAATTAAATCAGGTGATTCTAAGGAAATTAGGTTAGAAAATGAGACACTTAAAGTAGTAGACAAGTTCTGCTCTTTGGGTAGCAAAATAACTGATGATGGCCAGAGTAGTGAGGATACAAAATGTAGACTGGAAATGGCAAGAAAAGTGTTTCTGAGGAAAAGAAATTTGTTAACATCGAGTATGGATTTAAGTGTCAGGAAGTCTTTTCTGAAAGTATTTGTATGGAGTTTAGCCATGAATGGAAATGACATATGGGTGATAAACAGCTTATACAAGATAAGAATAGAAGGTTTTGAAATATGGTGCTACTGAAGAATGCTGAAGATAAGATGGGTAGATCACATAACCAATGAGAAGGTGCTGAACACAATTTGTGATAAAAGAAGTTTGTGGCGCAACATGACTAGAAGAAGGAATCAGTTGGTAGAACACATTCTGACACATCAAGAGATCAATTTGGTATTGGAGGGAAGAGAGAGAGAGTGTGTGTGTGTATGTGTGTGTGTGTGTGTGTGTGGAGGGGGGGGGGGGGAGGGAGGCAAAAATTGTAGAGGGAGAACAAGAAATGAATACAGTAAGCAAATTCAGAAGGATGGAAGTTGTAGTAGTTATTCGGAGATGAAGAGGCTTGCACAGGATAGAGTAGCATCAAACCAGTCTTTGGACTGAAGACTGCAACAACAATGATACCCTTTGATATCTAATTCTGCTGGTAATTAAAATATATTAGTTACCTGAATTTTAAATTTTGCAACAAACTGTTTCACCATAAGCCCTGTGCGTGTCAACTTTTTCCAACATCGCCCCTCTTATGCTGTCTTTTTTATTGTTCTAACTCTGTCTAAATGCATCAAATGTGCAAATGTGTGTGAATTCCTAAGGGACCAAACCGGTGAAGTCATCGTCCCTAGACTTACTGACTACTTAAACTAATTTATGCTAAGAACAACACACACACCCATGCCTGAGGGAGGACTTGAACCTCCAGTCAGAGGGGAAACGCAATCCATGACATGGTACCTCAAATCGTGTGGCCACTCAGAATGGCAATGTCACAAATCTTCTCCTCCTTTTCTGTGATTTTCTTATTTTTGTAATGTAGTTTACAATTCCAAGGAAAATCCTCATTGAATAGCCCGTTCTCCTTCCCAAAGCAGTTGCCTCAATAAAACCACACTCAAAAATTTTCAAAATACACTCCCATTTTAAATAATCTACAGCAACATTTACAAGTGTTACATATGGCTAATGAAATAAAAAACAGTGGGTGTAATGGAATGAAAAACTACATGATGATTTATGAATGTTTCTTTTGTGTAAAATGACAGTCAGTCAGGGTAACATTTTATCGGCCTGAGTGTCTTTGTACCACTTACGACTTTTTTTTTCAGATCGTTGCTGCTTCACATAATCATATTATTTTGAACTAAAGTTAACAGTTTTGGTACCGCTATGATTTCTAGTTAGTTGTCTTTCCAATTTCCTACAAGCTCTTAGGATTGTGATTATCTTTTAGTTGTACTGGTTGTAAAGAGAGTTACTGGTGACAGGGATTTAAGTTGAAAAATGCCAGGTCAACACAAATATCTTGGTATTTCAAAGTCAACCTGCAGTAATGAATTAACACTATTTGTTTTTACTTCTTACTAACACTTGATATCCTTCAGGCACAATCTAAATTTAACCAGAGCATTGGAGACAGGAACATTCTGTTTCTTAAGACTGGTCTAAAATTATCCTGAATGACAGGTACCAGCATTAAAACTGAAATTTTTCTCTAATAAGCCATAGGTAGTATGCATTTTTGCTTTCCAAAGCACTCAGTAACATCACACATAAAATGTTGCAATCTCTGTTGTGATGTGTAATTTAGTTTGTGCCCAGTATTTTTTATTTATTTATTTATTTATTTTTTAACGTAAAAGGTGGTACAAGTTTACCCCAACTGCCTGTAACCCTAGTATGAGAAGAAATCTGCACTTATCACACCATTTTACCTTACTGAATGCAACACTGACATATTTACACTTAGATTATATTTATAAATCTCATTTTTTTTAAAATAGACTGCAGTAATTGTTTATGCCCATAATATTCACAATTATCGCTTGTGCACAGTTTGCCAGCAAAGTGCAAAAATGCTGAACTGACAGAAATCACAGCGGGTATACCTAGTCTACAAACTGACAGCAAACAAACAACTAAGTTGTATTATCATATATTGGAATGCCATCTATTGGATTAGAAGAGAGGATGAGATATGGTGGATTTTTGTTGGCAGTGCTGCAATCAAATACACATTATATTCCACTATCATTAAACAATTATATGTCTCTGAGCTTCTACGGCTCTCAAATGCATCTCAGGTACAACTGGCGCATTAGTCAACTGCACCCAACTTGTTGTGGTGTATTCATACCTGTTGATACATGGATGGATGCATAGTTTCCTCATGCTCTATATCATAGGATATTTGTGTGGATGAACAATAATTCTCACATCCCTATGGGAGGGGAGGGGGGGGGGGGGGGAGAAGCTTGTGGCTTCAAATCAATAAATTGTAAACTGGAAAACAATAAATACAGCAGAACGGCTAAAAAATGAAAATAAGAGAATAAAAAATTCATATTCCGCCATTAAATTTCAATGTATAGTAAGACAGTGGAGGTTATTCCACTACTTAATATGGTCTCATATCATAAAAACCTGCAAAAAATTTGTTCCCGTACAAAATGCGCTCCATGGGAATGACCATTATCACACAGAATTATGTGGGCTGTTCGAAAGAGAATGATCATAATTTCTTTATGGTTAAAATTTTTCAGGCTTAAGCTTTACCTTATTATATCCTGTCAGCTTAACATGTAACAAACCTGATGAACCATTTTCAGTTTTGGCACTCCTGGTCCCTGCCTACTAGAGGTATGCTAGCTCAGACATTTTCAGTATCCATCACTGCATTAATGGAGGTGGCGGGCAATCAGCAATATGCAGCTTTGAAATTCTGCCTTTGTCTCAACAAATCTTGAGCTGACACTTATGCAATGTTACAGGTGGCCTATGGAGAGTCTGTTCTTCCTTACAGCACAACTCAAAAACACGTTAAAATGTTTACATGGGAAGACTATCAATTTCAAAGGAAAGTCGATCCAGCGTTCAAGTTACTGCTCTTATGGAAGAAACTGTCAGTACTGCAGCTGTCTTTGTGAGACAAGATCAACAAATAAAGTTATTAACACAGTCTGAAATAATCGACAAGTTGGTGATAGAAAATTTATGTATGAGATATGCTTATGCACAGTGGGTTGCGAGACTGCAGATTTCCAAATGAAAGAACATTCACATGAAGATTTGTGTGCAGATGAAGTTGATGTCAGAATAAGATCCATAGTCACTTTCAAAGGTAATCACTGATGTTGAAACTTCACTGCATCATTTTGATCCTGAGAGCAAACAGCAAAGGTCTGCGCAGAAATCTCCTTCATTAACAAGTCCAAAAATAACAGAAGTGGCTGTTTCTGCTGGAGAAGTTATGTTCACCTCATTTTTTGATATTCATGGAATGGTTTATCAGTATGTTGTTTCTACACAAACAACAACTAGACAATACTGCAGGGATGTCCTGAAAACTTTACAAAACCATATCAGGTGATAAGGACCACATATCCATAAAACTGGCTGTATGCCGTATAGTTATATTGTACAGCTTCACACTGCAAATGTTGTTACTAAATAGCTAGCAAAAATCAATCTGAAGTGTATCCCTCACCATCTCTGTAGTTCACATTTACCAGTGTGACTTTTTTACATTCCCTAAAATGAAGAAACATCTTTGTGGGTGGCATATCCCATCATCCGAAGCAGTACAGATGATTCTGAAGGATCTTTCAAGATATGGCTTCTAGTATGTCTTAGCAGACTGGCAGAAATGCTGGGATAAGTATATCACATCCAAAGGAGACTGTTTTGATTAGGACCATCAAAATTTTGAGGATGAGGATGATCGTTCTTATACCACATTATTCATTTATTACATATTCTACATTTAGAAATTGCACATGATACCTCATAGATATATGTCAATTCACTCTAATCAGTTCAGTCACCAATTCTTCAAGGTTTTGTCTACATTATTGCATGGAGCATGATCTTCAGACTGCTGACACTGTATATCAATATTTCCTATCTTAAATTGACGACTCATTTATGGTACTTGCAGTCATGTTGCTCAAAATACACATTCTGCATTTAACAATAATTATCTGTTCAAAAATTTTACTTCTTCAAGGATTCTATCACTGCTGTATGCTTTCATCACACTGTACTGCTGCATGAAACCTTCTTTTGCAATGCCTATTACATACCTATTTCACACAAGTCAAATCACAATGAGTTCAGAAGGTTACTCACAGAATGAAATGCATGCACCTACAATTAGTGCGTAACATAGGTTAATTCTGCTACATAAAATAATTGCAACCAATATCAGTGACTTCCCTAAATTAGTTGTGAGGTTGTATTTTTGTGAAACAACCAATAATGTCACAACATGAATAACAATAGTGCAATAAAGAATATACAAGTACATTTTTTCTGTATAGCCATGACATTAGTGCTTCGTCACCATTATCTAAGTATGTGATCAAATATGTATTATTCTTAGGTTAATTTGAGCACCTGTGGTTGGCACTGTCCCTCCAATTTTACTCATTGAGCAGATGAACGGAATGGATGGTGTCTTGAAGGGAGGATATAAGATGAACATCAACAAAAGCAAAACGAAGATAATGGAATGTAGTCGAATTAAGTCGGGTGACGCTGAGGGTATTAGATTAGGAAATGAGACATTTAAAGTAGTAAAGGAGTTTTGCTATTTGGGGAGCAAAATAACTGATGATGGTCGAAGTAGAGAGGATATAAAATGTAGACTGGCAATGGCAAGGAAAGCGTTTCTGAAGAAGAGAAATTTGTTAACATCGAGTATAGATTTAAATGTCAGGAAGTCATTTCTGAAAGTATTTGTATGGAGTGTAGCCATGTATGGAAGTGAAACATGGACGGTAAATAGTTTGGACAAGAAGAGAATAGAAGCTTTCGAAATGTGGTGCTACAGAAGAATGCTGAAGATTAGATGGGTAGATCACATAACTAATGAGGAGGTACTGAATAGCATTGGGGAGAAGAGGAGTTTGTGGTACAACTTGACCAGAAGAAGGGATCGGTTGGTAGGACATGTTCTGAGGCATCAAGGGATCACTAATTTAGTATTGGAGGGCAGCGTGGAGGGTAAAAATCGTAGGGGGAGACCAAGAGATGAATACACTAAGCAGATTCAGAAGGATGTAGGTTGCAGTAGGTACTGGGAGATGAAGAAGCTTGCACAGGATAGAGTAGCATGGAGAGCTGCATCAAACCAGTCTCAGGACTGAAGACCACAACAACAACAACATATAAGTAAGAGATGACATATGCCAGTTTCATGTGAAACACAATAGTATCACTCTCCACATCTGCAATCAAACTCACTTACCTTTCCATATCTGCATCTGATTCATGTTGACTAAAATCCCCAAAGCCTGTGGTTGATGCAGGGCTACTGGGAAGTGAGTCTGATTTATCATAGGCTGCTGTCATCAGTACCTTGTCTTTCCCATCTGGTGTTGTCTGGTAAAAGTGAAAAATTAGTTTATCCATTGTATTCACAAATACTTGCTTCAGAACGTAAACTGTGTCCACTGTCTGACCACATTTCTTCTTTAACACTAGTGTAATTTACAGGCTATGGCTGGACTATGTATTTAGATCGAAACAGAATTAACACAGAGTTTGTTAAGCAAATTATATGTTTCATGATCTTTTATTTTATTAATTTTTCTGCAGTTGGACCTATGTGTCAATGACTATGTCATAATTTAATAACACAACAATTGTGTGCTGCTAGAGCGTCACTATCATTATGCATGTTATTACTGTCATAACTTTTATAAAATAGTTCTGTTCAAACAGAGAAGCAAATATAAATTTTCATTTTGAAAAGCAAATAGACAGTGGAGCATGAGAAGAAAGATTTCCACTGTTTATGTGTATGTACTTGTATACAAATAATTAATTTTATTTTGGCCTTATAATTATGAATGAACAAGTCAGCGTTATTCAATAAAAATATTTTATTGTTCCATCAATGAAAATTTTCAACAGATTTTTTCATTGTGTACACCCTCAACTATTGCAGCAACCATATAAAATCACTTCTTACTACATAATACTTCTTAAACAAAAATCACACAACAGTTACCACTTACAATTGATCATGACACTGGACATATTACATTTCAATTAATACTTACAGATTACTAGTAAATCTCTTTTTATTTATTAAATGTCTTACTATACTGTTTTAGGCACCCACCTCTGTCTTTGTTACCAACTGCACAGTTGATTTGGGACCCAAGTAGTTATATAAAGTGAGTGGACCTTCTAGTTCAAATAGTCTTCCATTAGACATTGATGATGGACTATGGGTGAATGCTTCCAAAAGATTGTGAAGGATCTCAATAGAAGATGGTGTCAAGAGAACTTCAAAATGTTCATTTGTATCAATCATAATGTATGTTGCAAACCGATCTGGTGACTCAGTTTCCAGACCTGAATCAATTGAATCATCTGCAACAATAAAAAAATCAGAATATATGCATAATTTATCTGAACACTTAAAGTTCAAGTAATGAATAAGAGAGAAAGAAAACAAGTTAACTGAATCATAGCCCCATAGGTGACTGTATATGGAGGACATGATGATACAGTCAAATGGAGTGATTTCAGAGATTGAGGGGATTTTTGACAGTATGGTTTATTTGCTCTTTTCCACAGCATAGCAATTAACTGCTGCTCATTTTCATTTCCATATGGCAGTTATTTTAAGTGTGATATTGTATTTATCACTTTCTGGGTCTTTTATTTTGGGTCAATTGTTAATATAGGTAAATATCTAATGAACAGTTTCATTGTTGAAAGTTCACACAGTATCATCAAGTGGCAACTTTCTATTGTTGTGGCCTGTGGAAGAGTATTATAACTGCAACCGTCAGTGAGCTCAGTAGCCTACACCACTGAGACAATTCCTGTAAAAGTTTGTTGAGTTTTTCACGTACAGTTATAAAATAACAATGGTTTTTACAAAATTGTGTACTGTGTGGGGTGATTTCGGACAATGCTGGGAATGCATAAAAGCAGGAAAGGCATTACAGGATGGTGTAATTATGAGCCACAACTTTTTTATAAAGCTGTTCATGATATTCAGTGGGGCAAATTATCTAATAGGAAAGCATGTGATTTGTATGGTATACTGATCGACCCTATAAAATAAGGTGTGTGAACTATATCCAGAAACTTAGGAGGACAACCAATACTAAATGAGAAAGAAGAAGGAATGTTGAAGCAAGGTATCTTCCAGGCTGCACACTGCATATTTAATGAAAGGCTATCTTGATAAATCTGTCCAAAAAGATAAGATCGTTTCTAAAAATTGACCAGGAGAGAAATGGCTGCACTTATTTTTCAAGTGCCATTCAGAAGACACCTCCATGCTCTTAAGTAAGAATATGAAAAAAGCTAAAACAGAAGTGAACAAAGAGACAGTTAAGATATATTTCTTCAATATCAAAGCCAATGTTGGAAAATCTCCTGCCTACCAACTTAATTAACTATTATAAAACGAATACGGATGATCAATGCAAGCAGCAGACAATTACAAAATGATGGAGTACGAATGCTGAAAAGGTGATGGAGTCATCAAAATCTAGTGTTTCGATAATGATAGCAACAAGTGCTGATATTGCTTCCTCCTTATGTTCTTTACACCTCCTTATGTCCTTTATAGTTCTGAGCATATGTGGGGCACGTGGAAAGAAAGTGACCTTCATGATACAAATTTCAGTAGGAATATGAGTGGATGGTTGGTTCTACTGACATCTGAAGACTGATTTCTTACAGTCACTTGCGCTCTTTGGAGAAGCAAAATGGGCTTACAGTGGCGATTGGGGACAACTTATACAGTCATGTTTCTTTATATGTTATCGAAGAGTGTGAGTGGAACAATATTTCAAGAAGTGCACTTGTGGGACCATTTCCAAATGCTTTTCCATTTCTCCTTAAGCAGACACTTACTAAGATCCCAGAAAATTCTACTGAAAACATAAAGAGTGTATTTCACCCCAAAAGCCTAATCCCATTTAATCCAGATCATATCTTATAGAAATTGCCTAATAATGAGGAGGCAAAGCAACACAGTTTTGAATAAATGCTTAAAGAAGTTTATTATCCTCCAAATAAGCCTGGTAGTTACGACCACTGGAAACAAGACATTCCTTCTGGGATATCAATTATGGGCTGTGACTTCCAAGAAAATGAAAACAGTACAAGAACAAGTATAGTGCTTCTAGCAGTAGCAAAAGTGAAAACAACCCATCATCCAACAAAGTTTTACTGCTGAAAGAAGAGGCTTTTCTTGTTGGAGATTATAAATAGCCAGGCAGAATGTCGGAGTGCCCACAAATAGTGGTGCAACAGAAGCGTATGTGAAATTTTTGTGTCCACAAAGGAACTGTAGAAACATGTATATGTTTCCTAATGTCCCTGATGAAGACACAACACAAGAAAGATGAAGTTTTGTGAGTACTTCCTACATCCACTTGGGAACAGAGGGATCTTTATTTTTGGAGAAGATGTGCTTTGGACTTGTAGACCATCATAAATAAATGGACAATTTTGGAATGGTCTGCAACTTAATTTTGAATGTTGAGAAAGAAAACTGATTTTGATCTTTTCATAGCATTACTTTGTTTTGTTTCCGTCTCTAATATTTCAATTTACAACTTTAAAAATTTGCAAATTTAATTTGTTGGAAAATAAATATTAACTTTTAATGTACAAAATTAATTATCTCAATCCTTATCAGTTATTTATAATGATGCACAACCTTAACATGTGTTAAAAGTCATTAAAATTGCATAGGAAGAATGTATAATTAAAAAAAGGAAAAAAACCATCAATTTTTGTCTGAATATACTTTAGAATATACTTTAGATCTGACCTCTTTGAGGATGTCCACATTAAACTGATATCAGTGACCAGAACGCAGTTGTGATGACAATGATTACCAAAGTACAAAGGACAATTAAAACAAGCAGAAAGATATATACGTTAAGTAAACTAGATACAAAATCAGTAATGTCTTAACTCAGTGAGAAACCTTAAACTTTCAGCATGGGTCAGGAGCATGTACAGAAACTGTGACCCCAGTTTAAAAGAATAGTTGACAACACACTGGATAGATATGTACTCAGTAGAACAATTCATATTAAGAGGGAACTTTCATGGTATACAGTCACTGTAAAGAAACTTCTAAGGAAAGAGAGACTGCTGCATAATAGGTGTAAAACAAAGTGTAGGGCTACAGATAGAAAGATGCTGAATAAAATGTGTTTGGCTATCAAGAGAGCAATGTGTGATGCATTCCATAATTACCATAGCAGAATATTGTCAAATGGCCTTTCACAAAATCCAAAGAAATACTGGTCATATGCAAAGGCTATTAGTGGTACCAAAGTTAGTGTCCAGTCCCTAGAAAATGAGACAGGAACTGAAATTGAGGGTAGCAAAGAAAAGCTAAAATACTTAATTCTGTTTTCAAATTTCCTTCACAAAGGAAAACCTAGGAGACTTGCCCCAATTTAATCCTTGTACCACTGGAAAGATGAATGAAATAAGAATTAGTGTCAATGATGTTGTGAAACAGCTGAAATCATTAAAACTGAATAAAGCTCCAGGGGCCAATGGAACCCCTTTCACGTTCTATACTGAATTTGTGGCCGAGTTAGTCCCTCTTCTTGCTATAATCTTTTGTAGATCCCTCAAACAGAAACCCATGCCCAGTTCTTGGAAAAAGCCGCAGATCACACCCGTCTACAAGATGGGTAGTAGAAGTGGTCCACAAAACTACTATCCAACATCCTTGACATCAATTTGCTGCAGAATCTTAGAAGATATTCTGAGCTTAAACATAATGAGGTATCTTGAACAGAATGACCTCTCAATGCCAACCAGCATCCTTTTCAAAAATACTGATTATGTGAAACCCAGCTCGCATTTTTCTCACATGACATACTGAAAGCTTTGGATCAAGGCAACTAGGTAGATGCAGTGTTTCTTGATTTCCAAAAAGCATTTGACTCAGTACTGCACCTATGCCTATTGTCAAAAGTATTATCATATGGGGTATCAAGCGAAATATGTGACTGGACTGAGAATGTTTTGGTAGGGAGGAGACAGCATGTTATCTTGGATGGAGAGTCATCGTCAGATGTAGATGTAAATTTGGGTGTGCCCCAGGGAAGTGTGTTGGGACCCTTGCTGTTCATGTTGTATATTAATGACTTTGCAGACAGTGTTAATAGTAAAATCAGGCTTTTTGCAGATTATGCAGTTATCTGTAATGAAGTAATGCAGTATATTGAGAGAAGCTGCATAAACTTTTAAGTCAGATTTGATAAGATTTCAACATGGTGCTGAGCTTGTAAACTTGCTCTAAATGTTCAAAAATGTAAAATTCTGCGCTTCACAAAACAGAAATGTGTAGTATCTGACTATAATATCTATGAGTCACTGTTGGAATTGGCAAGTTATACAAATACCTGGTTGTAGCACTTCGTAGGGATATGAAATGGAATGAACACATAGGTTCAGTCATGAGTAAAGCAAGTGGTAGACTTTGGTTTATTGGTAGAATACTGGGGAAGCTCAATCAGTCTACTAAAGAGACTGCTTACAATTCACTCGTGTGACTCATCTTAGAATAGTGCACAAGTGTGTGGGGATGATACCAGATAGGACTAACAGGGGATATTGAACATATGCAAAGAAGGGCAGCACGAATGGTCACATGATTATTTAATCCAGGGAAGAGTGTCACTGATGTACTGAAGGAACAGAAATGGCAGACTCTTGAAGACAGACATAAAATATCCTGGGATAGTCTATTAACAAAATTTAAAGAACTGGTTTTAAATGATTACTCTAGTGATGTACTACAATCCCCTATATGTCACTCAAACAGGGATCGTGAGGATAAGATTAGAATAATTACTGCATGCACAGAGGCATTGAAACAATCATTCTTCCTGCACTCCATAAGTGAATGGAACAGGAAGAAACCCTAATAACTAGTACAATGGGACGTAAACTCTGCCATGTACCTCACGGTGGTTTGCAGAATGGAGATGTAGATGTAACTTTGGACAGAGATTTCAAAAACATATGTGTCCAAAATCTCCCAAATCCATAGGGTGATTTTGGACACTATTTGTCTATCTAAGGCAAATATAGGTACACACAGATTTTTTATTTTTAGGATATTTTTTTATACCCTACCACACACATAAAATACAATGCAATCTAACAAAAGCTATGCAAGATATGGTGAAAATAACGACAAAACTGTCCAAAATCACTCTGTTCGGTGGTACTTTAAAACAGTAAATAATGGAGTCATGCTGCAAGTTCTATTTTGAGAACACAGTACAAGCACCCCACACTCCTTATCTTTCTAGTACTCTTTTTTATTTTCTTTTTAATAGGAAGGTAACTAAAACATGGTGCAAGCTTTTAGAGTTCAGTGGGCTGCACATCAGTTGCACATTCTATTCATGTAAATCAGGGTCAGCCATAGCATGTAAAAAAGCATGTGAGTGATGTGTGGACCATTTGCAGGCTGAGGCTCCAACTGTATGGGCTTTACTCAGTACCCCTCAGAAGTACTCGTTACAGTGCAACATTTATTCAGCATTGTGGCAAGGCGTTCTTTGGTTGCATGACATTGTTCAATTCGGCAGAATCATGGTGTCAGTGCTGTTTAACTTTTCCAGTTTGTTTATGGCATAAAATATGTTACCAGATCCAGTGAGTGTTTCCACAGATTAGATTAGATTAGTACTTGTTCCATAGATCATGAATACGACACTTCGTAATGATGTGGAACGTGTCAGGTTAATAAAAGGTGTCTATACAAGATATTACATTACACAAAATATTAAATGACACTTAATTTTTTTTTTTTTTTTGGTGGGTGTTGGGTAAATTATATCCAAACATTCATCTAATGAGTAGAAGGAGTTGCCATTCAGAAATTCTTACAATTTCCTTTTAAATGCTATATGGCTATCTGTCAGACTTCTGATGCTATTAGATAAGTGACCAAAGACTTTCGTGGCAGCATAATTTACCCCATTCTGAGCCAAAGTTAGATTTAGCCTTGAGTAGTGAAGATCATCCTTTCTCCTAGTGTTGTAGCCATGTACACTGCTATTACTTTTGAATTCGTTTGGATTGTTAAAAACAAATTTCATAAGTGAATATATATACTGTGAGACTACAGTGAAGATCTCTAGCTCTTTAAATAAGTGTCTGCAGGATGATCTTGGATGAGCTCCAGCAATTATTCTGATTACACGCTTTTGTGCAATGAACACTCTTTTACTCAATGATGAGCTACCCCCAGAATATGATACCATTCGAAAATAGGCATGGTAAGCTAATTTACTGAGGTGTGTATTGCCAAAATTTGCAATGACCCTATTAACATAAGTAGCTGAACTCAAACGTTTCAGCAGATCTTCATTGTGTTTTTTTCCAGTTTGACACCGCATCAGTGCATACACCTAGAAATTTTGAATATTCTACCTTAGCTACCGATTTCTGATCGAAGCCTATATTTATTAATGGAGACATTCCATTTACTGTGTGGAACTGTATGTACTGTGTTTTGTCAAAGTTTAATGAGAGCCCATTTGCAGAGAACCACTTAATGATTTTCTGAAAAACATCATTTACAATTTCATTCTTGTCTGTTGGGCATAATACCTATACTTTTATCATCGGCAAAAAGTACCAGCTTTGCATCTTCGTAAATACAGAATGACAAGTCATTAATATATATTAAGAACAGCAGAGGACCCAAGACTGAACCTTGTGGCACCCCATTCTTGATTATTCCCCAGTTTGAGAAATCACCAGTTTTTTTGCATATTATGTGAACTGCTTATTTCAACTTTCTGCACTCTTCCAGTTAGGTATGATTTAAAAATTTGAGCACTGTCCCATTCATATCACAGTACTTGAGTTTATCTAGAAGTATTCCATGATTTACACAATCAAAAGCCTTTGAGAGATCACAAAAAATCCCAACGGGTGACTTACAGTTACTCAGAGCATTTAATATTTCATTAGTGAAAGTACATATAGCATTTTTTGTTGAAAAACCTTTCTGGAAACCAAACTGACATTTTGTTAAAACTTTATTTTTACAGAGGTGTTAAGCTACTGTACAATACATTATTTTTTCAAGAATTTTGGATCAGAGAGTCAGAAGAGAGATTGGGCGGTAGTTGTTGACATCAAATATACCCCCTTTTTTATGCAGTGGTTTAACAATGGCATACTTCAGTCTATCTTGGAAAATACACTGCTTCAGAGAGCTATTACATATGTGGCTAAGAATCCCACTTATTTCTTGGGAACAACCTTTTATTATCCTGCTGGAAATGCCATCAATTCCATGTGAGCTTTTATTCTTGAGAGAGTTTATTATCTTCCTAATTTCAGAAGGAGAGTTGGGTGGAATTTCAATTGTATCAAATTGTGTGGGTAAGGCCTCTTCCATTTACTGCCTTGCTTCTTCTAATGAACATTTAGATCCTATTTTCTCTACAACATTTAAAAATTATTATTCAAAATATTTTCGACTTCCGGCTTGTTGTTTGTCAAGTTTCCATTCACTTTGATGGTAATACCATCATCTTGTACTCTTGGTTGCCCTGTCTCCCTTGTAATAATATTCCAAATTGTTTTGATTTTGTTATCAGAGGCATTAATCTCAGACATGATGCACATGCTTCTGGACTTTTTAATAACCTTTCTTAATAGAGCACAGCAGTTTTTATAATATTTGGCTGTTTCTGGGTCATTACTCTTTCTTGTTGTTAGATACAGTGCCCTCTTGTGGTTACAAGATATTTTTATTCCTTTAGTAAGCCAAGGTTTTTTGCATGGTTTCTTATAATTAGAAAGAAACAGTCTAGCAATCTATCAACAGCAGCTTATAATGATGAATGGCAATGACAGAAGACAAAGATACAAATTCTGAATATCTATTATATCATATACAATCACATAACTGACGGATGCCACAAATTTGCTATGGAACAAAATTACAACACCAAGACGGAAAAATTTAAAGATTTAGTTGACAATGAAAGACAAAAAATTACAAAGACTGACAGATGGGATTCATTATACTGCACATCAAGAAGTATCTTGTGTTAAATTTTAAGGTATGCAGCACATGATGAAATTGGTGGAACAAACAGTAAATTTTCTGATGTCGCATGTATTATTCCACTTTCAGTTGCAGCAGTTTTTGATGGAATTGGACAAGGAGTATGGAAACTATATATTACTGCAAAAAGGCTTTGATTAAGTCAAGGGGAATGCCTGCCATGACTTCTTGATCTCAAATTAACTCTTGTTGAATTTATGTAGGTGAAAGGGGAACAGGAATGAAAATTAGAACATCTGGAATGGATTGCTGACTTTGCATTGTAAATGGACTTGCTGTACATTGCCCATAGTGAAACAGCTTATGCCTGATTTGATGGGGATGCATTTAAAAAGGAAATTGCATCACAGAAGAAACAAATTCTGAGGAAAAAAAACCAGCATCCATTTTCCAAACTTGCAGGCATCCAAGAAAACACAAGGTTTCAAGAAATCATTGTGGTCTTGAAAGAACTGCAAGACAGTTTTCTAAAGATTTTGAGCAGTTGCCAATCTTACAACTGTTTTTGAGATATTTTTGAGATCATTTTCCATTTCAGTCAAAAGCACCCCTCTGCATGTGCAGATGGAACTGATTGATTTGTGATGTAATTCCCATTTGAAAGACAAATTCTTTTATATTAAAATTGTACAGAAGGTCTCTGTTACTTTCCTTGGGAATATTTTCCATGTTTCCATAATGAGATTATAAATGTATTAAAATATTTCTATCAACATGCATATGTCAAGGGCTTTTTTTATTATAAAATTAAATAAGTCAAAATTATGTAGCAACCTGAGTGCAAAAATCTGATATTTTCTGTCTCCCTCCATATACTGACAGTTTGTACCAGATAAAAATAATATTATATCTTTAGCATAGCAAAAATAATTAAATACTATTGAAAATCTGTTTTGTTTATGATTTATGTTGTTGAGGAATATTAAATCAAGCCATATACAATGTGACTGTATGGTCATTTAAGCGAGGCAGTTTTGCAGTTTCCTCCTCTTAATCCTCCTCTAGTTGAGACAACCTGGCATGGTTGTCGGGGAGACTGCTAAGGTACCTAAGCAGGAGCATTGCTTGCATGCTGAATTCTTGGGTGTACCTGATGTTAATAGCTCCTCAGGTAGCCTCAAGGAGTACGATTACTTTCCAGATAATTTTAAAATGGAAAAGCCAGATGCGCTTATTAAGGATCTAACACTGAGCATGTGCATCACCAGCCAACAACATTAACAACTAAGGATTAAACTACTGAGCTAGTTCCTACTGACTGTAGAATGACCTGATATAGAAGCATTCCAGAGCATCATGAGAGGTAATGTAATATTCACTTTTTTCAGATAAGAGCATGGAGATATTATATCATCTTTTTGGTACACTATAACTTTCAAACATTATATGGACTTCAGTATAATGATTTGTTTAAGGCTATCATACTTTGGTGTGTAAAACTTAAGGTCAGAACTAAGTCTCACATGATGTGTCACTGCCATGTAATGTAGCTTGAAGAAACTTTGATCATACATAGAAAGAACTTCTACAGTATAGTACAGAAAGTAGCTGAAAGAAATATGCAAACAGATGAACAGACATGAGCCTTATATTCAGTGTCAATAATTACATTCAAGTCACCAAAATTTATTATGGTTCTGTGGACATTACAAATGGCTGGAGAGATTGAATAATGGGTGTGATCACCATGGATGACATGCTCGGCAACACACTCCCATGCTGGTCACAAGGTTGGTAAGAAGTTCTTAGTGTAAGGCATTCCACTCCTCCACCAGCTCAGTCAACAACTCCTGGATGGTCATTGGTGCATGTGCACAAACTGTAATATGTTTCCCAGAAATCTTGCAAACATACTCAATGGAATTTAAGTCTGGGGAGCAAGCAGGTCAGTCCATTCACTGAAAATTACCTCACTCCAACTGTCCTTCCACCAGCACTATTGAATGCAATCACAAATTGTCATCCATAAAAATGAAGTCAGGGGAACATGTACCCATGAAAAGACACGCATGGGAACGGGTACAGTGTTACAGTTAAAATGACCAGTGGGTGTATCGTTTTCAAAGATTTGGAGGTCAGAATACCAATGCAATATATGCCTCCCCACACCATTACACCTGAACCATGAAAATGATCACTTTTAACATTGTTCTTGGGTGCAATAAATGTTCCACGTCCCTCCATATAGCAGTGTATCCAAAATTACTACCTAGACTGAATTTGCTCTCATCTGACAAGAGCATACAACCCCACTGTAGGCACTATCACAAACAGTGGTGCCAATGTGTGGGTAAACACAATGTACTGGTTGTCAGGTAAAATGATGGCCCCATGCAGTCACAATGCCACTGTGAGTTTGTGAGGTAATTCTGGATGTACCCCCATATGATGAGACAAGAGAAGACATAAAGTGGACAGGTACCTTGTCAAATATGATACTTTTGGTGGTCCAGATGTGATGGTGTGCAAAGGAATAATGTTGCATGATCACCTCCAAATCTTTGAATGTGTACACACACCAGTCAACGTTACTGTGACACTGTACTCCTAACCCACATGCATTTTCTCAGGAGTACATTCAGCTGGGATTGGATGTCTCTCATGAATGTCATAGTTCAGAAAATGCAGAAGACTGTTTGTAGCTCCAACATTCTGAAGAGACTAAAGTTATCTGTAGACAAATATTTCACCAAGTCGATTGCAAAATCAGAAACACAGAGAAAATCAGAAATACTTGTATGACACCTGACCCTACATAAAAGAGGTCCCCTTCCAGGTACAGCAAGGAATGCTGTATGTTGATCTTATGCCTCTTCATACTGCACACAAATGATGCCAATAGCCAAGATGACACTGTGGTTTGTCAGTATCAATTGGCTTGTCTGACACTAGAAAGATGGAGTTACCATGATGTAATGTGCATGTTGTATCAAACCAATATTAAGGATTATTGAATGAAGTAAATATCACAGTACCACTTTCAGTTGCGTAGAATCAGTTCCAATCTTGGTTGTAAAGTACATGATTCATGGTCTTTATGTAAGTAAGATATATACTGATGTATTTTTGAGCTATACACTTTCTGTCTTGGCTTATAAATTTTAAAACTATTTTTGTGGGCTATGATGTGCAAACATAGATCCACGAAAATATGGTCATATTATTGACTTCACTTTAAAAGTAATTGGAAAAGTAATTCAGCAGAGAACATGTATCTGTAAAAGATGTAAATTGCTTTCACATCATTCATACAATTTGTAACAAATGCCGTGAGTACTCAGAAAATTTCAAAATTTATATAAGTTATGCAACTTTACCATAAGCTATTTCATTTAGTAAAAAAATGGAATTTTGTCAAATTTAAACAAATGTTTTTCATGTCGAATATTTTTGAAGTTCTGATTTTTAACTCAGGACTACATTGAATATCTTTTATATTTATTTTAATTCTCAAATTTTCTAACCATTTTTACTTTGTTTTTCACCAATTTTAAAACTGGATATCATTACCATAATTAATTTGATAAAGAAATTTCTAGACTATTCTAGTGGCAAAGCTATGTTATAAATATTACCACGTGTACACCAAGGAGTTAGTTCGTATGTTACATTGGAATGAGACACATCATAGTTGACATGTGTCTATAAGCAGTTTGCACTTAGCATGTGTTTTCATTTATCTGAAATTCCACATGAATAAAGTTCTTTGTGTGGATGAAAGCATGTTGTGGTTAAAATTACAGTTTTGATACAACTTTCAAAACTTATGAAGACAAAAAAGGGTGAAGTTTTTTACTGTGACAACTGTTTCTGAAATACAACTGATACAGGGCAATGAGGCATGTGAAATAAATCAAAAAATGACTATTCAACAATAGTGTCTTTTCTTTCTATACTGATATGAGTGACTTTTCATACAGCCTAGACAATGACTGCCACATTTCATTGGAAACATAAAAAGATGAGTATCTACTTTGGTTTACTAATTACTAGGTCATTTATAAATGACTCCTTTCTGAGAATTCTGTACACACTAAACAGAAAAAGACCAATAGCTAAAAAGTTCATGGTATTCTGAAACAAGTAAATCTTCATTATATTAAATAAGCGTGGGTCATTTCCATGTGTAGAAGAAACCCAAAGCATTATTTAAGTACAGTATAACTGATGAACCATGGAAGCTGTTTATACTGATGCCAATATGAAATGATAAATGACCACTCATGTGAATCGTATAAAATGGAAAGTAAATGATACTCTATCTCATTCAGTGAATTATGACAATCCCTAATAAGGATTGGTGGATACAAGGGCTACATGTTATGCAAAACACTGTTTTTGCATAACAGTTGGACTTTATCTCCAATAATTTTACCTGCAAATGTGGCAAATACAAGAGCAGCATATCTAAATGATGAATAACTCTAACTAGAAGATCACATAAATTCATGTTCTTGGCTGATGTACATCTGTCGGATAATGCAAAAACTCAATAAGGTGAACTGGAATCAAGATTGATGTCAAGAGTTTTTCAGAAAATCTCTATTTCTTGTAGTGGAAGATATAAGAAAAAGATTGTAATCAGGAATTCTGAGAAAGTGCCTCAGTGATGGTTACAAAATTGCAATGATGTCATGGTCTTGGCAGTAGAACTGATTGATTGATTTGATACATGGAACAAAATTTTCATTATTTTAATATAACCACAAAGTGGAGGCTGTAACGGCACATGCTTCTCTAGCATTTACTTTTCCTCTATAGTAGTTGTTTTCAAATTTTGGACAGGTCAATATTATCTCCATTGCTTTTCTGAAACCTGTCAACAAATATTATATACAGTATGATGTAAAATTTATGAAAAGGAATTACTTCATAAAATATTTTAGTTTCAATGCTACAATTGATAAGTACTAGTTCTGAATGTACAGTTAAATTTATTTTTTAGAAACATTTGAATTTATTAATTATTTTGACACTTAAAATTTCTATTATTCAAAAATGGTTCAAATGGCTCTGAGCACTATGGGACTTAACATCTATGGTCATCAGTCCCCTAGAACTTAGAACTACTTAAACCTAACTAACCTAAGGACATCACACAACACCCAGCCATCACGAGGCAGAGAAAATCCCTGACCCCGCCGGGAATCGAACCCGGGATTTCTATTATTAATTACGCAAATCCTGTACTGTTTACCATGTTTATTTCTAGATGCATTTACAAAATAATAATCAAAATTAATAATATAAAGAACACTAGCAGGAATTCATTTGTTACGAAAAACTGTAAACCCTTTGGAATATTCATATTTACGCAAAGTGAGAGAGTCTGTGATGAAGCAACCTGGGATCTCTTTACTTCCTCTCTTGTTTTGCCTCCTGCCTCGTTAAATTCATTTTTTTCATTTTTGACTAATTATCATTAACATGCATGAGTATAATTAGAGTTTTCATAACAGAGAAAGGTTGGCCCTCAGTCTTAAGAAATATAGCATCAAATCTAATTTTGTCCTTAGTTTTGTGTATGTAATCAATTTCCTAATTTATTTTGACTATTCCTAGTTAATATCTTTGGTTATAGGGTGAAATCAGCAATTGTTTTGTGACTATTGTTGACTTATAAACAAATATAAATTCTGTACTAATTATAAACATTTAGAAGAAGAACTACAAGGATTCTTAAAGTATTTATGTGGCTCTATTCAAAAACATATTAGCAAATTCAGACCTTAATTAATTCCAAAATAATTACCGGGTTAAAAGTATTATTTGCATAACAATATCTGTTAATTTCATTATTTAAACAAATAATTCAGCCTAACCTTTGTGACAGAAGGAACTGTTAATGAGAAAGAATTTTTTGATGTGTTCAGTTAATTGAATGAGTTATATTTTAATTTTAATTTCTGTAAATTAAACATAGTTTCAGTACCTATTATTGTGAGGATATATAAAAGCCTGATTTTTGGTCCTGAGACAGTCAGTCCATTGCCGATTTTCAGACAGGAAGTCTGTATCAGAATAACAATAATACAGTAACTTAACAGTGGAATTAGTGTAACACAAATAGGCCATGTGTTAAAACAATGACAGTTTCTGTGCAATTTATTTGAGAAATAGTGTCACACGTACCTTATTATTCTAAGGAACTGTGAACAGTGTGGTTATGTTTTTACTGCTCATTGATGTTCAACAGCAAACTGTTGTAGCAGTGTGTGGATGTTTGCCTGCAACGTATTAATGATGCTTATTGAAATTTACCAACAGTGAACTGGCCATATAGCTGTGTAATATTGGGGTGTTGTGAACAGTGAAAGTACAGAACTTTCAAACACAACTGTGCAACAGTCAGCTACATCATTTACAGTAGTCAGTGTTGAACTTCTGACCCCCCTTCCCCTCTTTTTCAGCCAGTATAACAATACAGTACATTGACACCAAGGACTATCAACGAAGAAACAAAGCAGGCGAACATCACAAGTCGTAAGCTTGCCTCTGATGTGATCAGGCATATTTTTGTATAATAAATGTGAACAATGTAATTTAATGTGAAAAATCAAAATACTCTATGATATGCTAAAATGTGAGAAAATCAGTGGAAAGTTCTACAACAACAATCTTAAATTTATTTAGTTCAAACCAACTGGAAGGACCTGATGTTAGATTTTCAGCTTCAAGAATCAGACCCCTAGTAAATAACAACTGGAGCCATCTCAACATGACAAGCTACATGTGGCTGCACGAAAAGTATTATTCAACATGGTGGTGTTGCTATTAGGGTTCCTCTGAACCATAATACATAGGTAGTGGTCATCCACTGTAGTAGTAGCCCTTGGGCAGCATGAGCGAGGCATGTCATCAACAGTTCCTGTCTCTCTGTATCTCATCCATGTCTGAACAACATCACTTTGGTTCACTCTGAGGTGCCAGGACACTTCCCTTGTTGACAGCAAATGTGATCAAACTGCGGTATTGACTGCTTAGGCATGGCTGAACTACAGACAACATGAGCCTTGTACCTCCTTCCTGGTGGAATGACTGGAACTGATCGGCTCACCGGACCCCTTCCGTCTAATAGGCACTGCTCATGCACGGTTGTTTACATCTTTGAGCAGGTTTACTGACATCTCTGAACAGTCAAAGGGACTGTGTCTGTGCTATAGTATCCACAATCAACATCTATCTTCAGGAATTCTGGGAACTGGGGTGATGCAAAACTTTTTTTGATGTGTGTAAATCAAAATCAAGTCCTAATCTGAAGGCAGGCTCATCAATTAAGTTCAACACTCAGTACTGAAAGCATGTTTATTACTGACACCAATGTACATATGGAACAGAAATGACCTTCTGAACAGAGAGTACAACTATTTATACAAACAATAAATACTTCATACTATTGTTATTTATGCAAACATCAGATATTCCAGAATATATACAGATTATAGTTTAAGAAGATAATTCTAAACAACAAATAATTGTTGTTGGTTGGGTTTGGAATGGCAGACCTAAGCAGAGGATGACACTAACCACTATGCCACACCGAATGTGCCACAGCTCAAGATTTGCTCTCTCTACTGGAGAAGTAGTGACTGACTGTTTCAGACGTTTTCAGTTGAGTCAATTACAACATCCTGGATTTAATTCTAGACTATGGTCCTCTGTGCAAAGGCACTGGCATATCCTTATATTCCAGTCATGTTGTTACATCCCCTTCACTATGATGAGAATCGAAGTTAGCCGCTCCCATGGAAGCTCTGTGATTGTTTATTGAGTCTTCAGTTTCGTTGAACCTCTCATCATCGATCCACACCTCTGGACTATAGTAGGACTTCATATGGAGGACGTGGATGACATCTCTGCATTTTTGTCTTTTTGACGAATGGTTATAATTCTCAACTTCAAGTATGAGAGCTGATAGTCATTGAAGGATGCAACGAGGGCAGTTCAATAAGTAATGCAACACATTTTTTTTCTGAAACAGGGGTGGTTTATTCAGCATTGAAATACACCAGGTTATTCCCCAATCTTTTAGCTACACAACACTATTTTTCAACGTAATCTCCATTCAATGCTATGGCCTTACGCCACCTTGAAATGAGGGCCTGTATGCCTGCACGGTACCATTCCACTGGTCGATGTCAGAGCCAACGTTGTACTGCATCAATAACTTCTTCATCATCCGCGTAGTGCGTCCCACGGATTGCGTCCTTCATTGGGCCAAACATATGGATATCCGACGGTGCGAGATCGGGGCTGTAGGGTGCATGAGGAAGAACAGTCCACTGAAGTTTTGTGAGCTCCTCTCAGGTGCGAAGACTTGTGTGAGGTCTTGCGTTGTCATCAAGAAGGAGAAGTTCGTTCTGATTTTTGTGCCTACGAACACGCTGAAGTCGTTTCTTCAATTTCTGAAGAGTAGCACAATACACTTCAGAGTTGATCGTTTGACCATGGGGAAGGACATTGAACAGAATAACCCCTTTAGCGTCCCAGAAGACTGTAACCATGACTTTACCGGCTGAGGGTATGGCTTTAAACTTTTTCTTGGTAGAGGAGTGGGTGTGGCGCCACTCCATTGATTGCCGTTTTGTTTCAGGTTCGAAGTGATGAACCCATGTTTCATCGCCTGTAACAATCTTTGACAAGAAATTGTCACCCTCAGCCACATGACGAGCAAGCAATTCCGCACAGATGGTTCTCCTTTGCTCTTTATGGTGTTCGGTTAGACAACGAGGAACCCAGCGGGAACAAACCTTTGAATATCCCAACTGGTGAACAATTGTGACAGCACTACCAACAGAGATGTCAAGTTGAGCACTGAGTTGTTTGATGGTGATCCGTTGATCATCTCGAACGAGTGTGTTCGCACGCTCCGCCATTGCAGGAGTCACAGCTGTGCACGGCCGGCCCGCACGCGGGAGATCAGACAGTCTTGCTTGACCTTGTGGCGATGATGACACACGCTTTGCCCAACGACTCACCGTGCTTTTGTCCACTGCCAGATCACCGTAGACATTCTGCAAGCGCCTATGAATATCTGAGATGCCCTGGTTTTCCGCCAAAAGAAACTCGATCACTGCCCGTTGTTTGCAACGCACATCCGTTACAGACGCCATTTTAACAGCTCCGTAAAGCGCTTCCACCTGTCGGAAGTCAATGAAACTATACGAGACGAAGCGGAAATGTTTGAAAATATTCCACAAGAAATTTCCGGTTTTTTCAACCAAAATTGTCCGAGAAAAAAAATGTGTTGCATTACTTATTGAACTGCCCTCGTATATAAATGCAAGTAGTGCTTTAGTAATTTTTATGCACAAGAATAAAAAGTCAAAACCAAGTCTCCTAGGCTGCATCTAACTGGCTGGTCCTTGGTGTTGTAGTGTCCTCAGTCTTCTTCAAGGGCCACGAGGGTCTGTATGTGAGCGAGTTGCTTCATTCATCCTGGTGATGTGGTGTTTCACATAGTCATACTGAATATCATACACTTCAAATGCAAACAGTATTCATGTTCATTTTGGCCTTGTGATTGTTGAGCAGAACAAATGGTATGAAGCACGTAGAATATTGCTTCACTATGTTGTATGCAAATGTCACAACAGAAGTCTCTCTTTTCAGTATCAGTGTATATCAAGAGCATACTTGCCTGTGTCTTGTTAAAGCATTCTGTGAAGCCATTTGTCTTGGATGATATGCAGGTTTCATCCTGTGGATGATGTTGCAGTGTGAAATTACCTCTGATATTAGTCTAAACTGGAAAACTTTTCTGTGATTAGAGGTAATCATGCAGCATGTGCTGTACTTAAAAAAGGGGTGTTGTTCAAGGAACTTTGAAATTTCTGGAGCTTTGGCAGCTGGTACAGTTTTATGACAGCAAGGTGGATGATGTAGTCAGTGCACAGTATTATCCACCAAAAGCTGTCTGTCAGCTTTTGGAATCTGCCCAAGATGTCAGTTCCAGTTCAGTGGAATGGCACTGCTGCAGGTGGAGTTGGTACCAGACTCACCAGAGGTAACTGTATCATGTGCTTTCATCACTGGTATTCCTTACAGAGGCTCACATAGGATCACTAGAGACCTGTCCAGTGATACTTACATCTGATTCTCTCTAATTCTTCATGAATTCCTGATAATCCAGGGTTAGGGCATCATGGAAATAATTAAGAACAGCAGTCATAGATGAGTTGGGTTGATGAGCAGTCATTTCCACCCCACTGGACATAGTCCCTCTTATGCAATGCTCTGGTAATTAACCAGCATTTTTGTTTGGTTGATTTCTTCATGTTCAGGCTCCTATGGTTTTTGGCAGAGCTGGATTCCCTCTGTTCATAATCACTGTCATTTAATGCATTGATGACTGAGATTTCATGGTTCAAATGGCTCTGAGCACTATGGGACTCAACTGCTGAGGTCATAAGTCCCCTAGAACTTAGAACTACTTAAACCTAACTAACCTAAGGACAACACACACATCCATGCCCGAGGCAGGATTCGAACCTGCGACCGTAGCGGTTGCGCGGTTCCAGACTGTAGCGCCAGAACCGCTCGGCCACCAGCGGCCGGCTCTGAGATTTCATCCACATTGTTGTGTTCTGTTGAAGGATTTCTTGAAAGCCAGCCTGCATCCTTGGGTTTGCATTCACTTTTGTATACCACTGTGATGTCATTTTCCTGAAGCTTCAATGTCCATCTCGCTAGTTGACCCAGTGGATTCTTCAGGCTAGTCAGTCAACATAAGGAATAATGGTCCACCACTACGGTGAATGGTTTGCCAAATAAATATGGCCAAAACTTGCTGAGGGTCCAAACAACTGCAAGGCACTCTTTCTCAGCTATGAAGCAGTTCACTTCAGTCTTGGGGAGCACTCTGGAAGCATAAGCTATCAACTTCCTAAATTTGTACAAGAACTGTCCCTATTACAAAACTGCTAGCTCCAATGCATAGTTCTATCTTGGAAATATGTGCATACAATGCTAGAACTGAAGAAGACGTTAGCTCCTCTTTAAGTACAAGGAAAGATCTTTCTTGTGCCTTGTGCCAAGAAAATTTTTAGTCTCTCTGCAGTAATTCTTGTGAGGGACATGCCTTCATACGTAAGTCTTTTATGAATTGCTCAAAGTACAGGGTGACACAGAAAAAGAGGAACATTTCACAATCCAATAAAACTAGAAGTCATGAAGGAAAGAAATTGCACCCATAGTAATTGAAACCTTACAACGTTGCCATTTACGAAACACTGATGGTATTTATCAGTTTTTAAAAATTACATCCTTTAGATGGCATCCTCCTGTACGAATACATTTGTGAAATCTGCTGTTGAGATTCCTCATTGGCCGCTGCAACATCTCAGCTGGGATACTGTGAATTGCATCCTGAATTCTCTGTTTTAACTCATCCAGGGTTCTTGGTCAAGTCATGTTGACTTTACTCTTGAGGTAGCGCCACAAGAAAAAATTACAAATGGATAAATCTGGTGAACTAGGGGTCCAGGGAATGTTACCAAATTGTGAGATCACATGGTTACCAAACAATTCTTGCACATGTATGATGTCACTTAGTCCTATTGAAATCAGGCTTCTTAAATGTTTACAAAGTTGTTCAATGCAGGTGTAACAACAGATCATAACATCTCCACATAACGATCGGCATTGGCAGTTATTGTGTTCCCCTGTTCATTTGTGAAAACATATGGTCCGATAATCCCATGTGATGAAATGCCACACCACACCACACTGTTACTTTACTAGAGTGTAAAGGGCACTCATGAACATCGTTAGGATTTGTGTTTGCCCAGCAGTGGTAGTTCTGTTTATTCACATAACCTGTGCCTCATCTGACATTCACAACTTGTTTAGAAATTCATTGTCATTGTCTATTTTTGTTATCATTTGTTGACAGAATCCTAATCATAACTGGTAATTGTTGTCCTTCAATTGTTGCACCATCTGTAGTTTGTAAGGATGAGATTTTAAATCAAGATAAAGAATTCTGCGAACACTCTCCCAGGACATTCCAACCACTGCTGCTTGCTTACAAGTTGAATGCTGTGGTCTCCGTAAGACAGACTCACATACAACATCAATGTGCACTGGAGAACACACACATCTTAGTTGTCCTGTTGGTTTCTTCTTGAGGGCAGACCCAGTCTCTTCAAAGTTATTAATTCAACATTTTATCACACATTTCGAAGGAATGGCATCATGACGTCTTAAATTATAAAAGTGTCGAAACTCCCTCTGTGCTGCTACCAAACTATCATTGCTCAGTCACAGGTAGACAAAGCGGAAATGCCATGTGCCATACTTATTTCTCACAAGGACCACAGAAGAGGGCTAAGGATGCCTTGAACATTTAATGATGTCCTTTTGCAGCATCTTCTTCACTTCCTCACACATTCTCCACTGTCCAGCTGGATAATTGGTGGATGATCCCCAGTGTTCATACAGCACTTTACCATAGGCTGCTTGGCCTGTCTTTTCTCTACTCCAAACTAGAAAGCATTCAAAAATAGATGCCAAATGGCTGTTGTTCCTCAGTCAAGCCAGATAATATTAGAAGTTTAACAGTTTCTTTCACCCTTGCACTGTCTGTAGTGGTAGTGGAGAATGATTCTTCATCAATGACACTAAGCTGCCCTTGCTGAAATGGTTTGGCTCTCCCTATGCATACGCCTTTAGGGTTGAGCTGTGGCTACTTGTGACAATTGATGCAAATAGTGATCTCAAGTTCTCATTAGGCACCAAAAATGCTCATGATAATCACTGGCATGTAGATTTGTTTTGTTAGCCTGAGTAGCTTTTTTGCAACTGACAAAAGCTGAACTGAGCATCTTAACTGACTACTGGAACTCGTCTCATTGATGATGGTGAGATAACAATATCTTCAATGCCTAACAACCACTAAGAGCTAATTTTGTTATGGGTGCTTGTTGGAATGGTTATGCCAATTTGGAGCTCTGCTCCTCCACTGTCTAGGACTGGTTGTGGTACATGCAAGAAGTCCCATCTAAGTATAACATTATGACTACCTTCTGACAAAATGTCAAATTCCCAGGGCTGTGCTCTATTATTGATGGTTATTCTTGTAAAAAGTGTTCCTATTGGCTGGACATAGCTGCCATTTTCATGTTTCAACACAGTTGATTTTGTATCATGGAACATAGTATTCCTTAGCTGACATCACTAAGTGTCCAACATCACAGAAAAGCGAGCTCCCGAGTTTACTGAAAAGGAAGCCCCTGACCTAAGTAATGCCTCACCAGTTTGGCCAACAATGCTGATGTCAATGAGATTTACTTGCAATTTACTGGATGTTTTCCATGAGGTATTTGCAGCTGTGGTAGACTCACCTCTATAGATGGTTATCTTGCTTAGCTTTCCTGTATTTGGTGGCTAGGTGAGAAACTGGTATCTCAGTAAGGTGACAGTGAATGGCTGCAGCATGATGTGGAGCCATCTCATCCAGAGTATGGTGGAGGGCTTCAATCCAAAGGTTAGCTATCAGTGTGGCATCCCTTGCCAAAAGAGCTTGGTAAATGCCTTCTGTGACTCGTTACATCAGGTGTGACACTTACTCAGGTTCTGTCACATTATGATTTACAATGTGGCACAGAGCCAATATCATACCACCTGTTGTATTTGGTGGCTTGGTGGAATTCTTTCAGCCATTTCACTGCATCCTGACCAGCATCTCTAGAAAAACTGATGGGTGCTGTTGTTTTGGAATCCATCTCTCTCCTGCATGTATGCATCTTAGGACTGATGTACTGTTTATATGCTGGCTCCTGACCATATAGGTGATAGCTTCTATGTTGCCTAGAGCCACTGTGATGTAGATTTTTTTGAAGTAGTCAGCATATCCATCAAACTTTGTCATGTGTAAACCATAATCAAGTCCAAATCCAAAGGCAGGGTCATCAGTAGAGTTCAACACTTAGTACTGAAAGAATGTTTATTACTGACCATCACACAGCCAGAAGAGAACTGACCTCCTGGATTGAGAGTGCAGCTATTTAAACAAACATTGGATATTCCAGAATATATGAATATTACAAACATAACACATTTCAAGAACTTTCCAGAATTGATCAATTTTAAACAACAAATAATTACTGCTGGACATGTTTGAACTAGTGGCCCACAGCACACCAGATAGCAATGCTAGCCTCCAAGTCAAACTTCATGGACCACAGCTCACAGCAACATTTCTACATTTGAATCTAAGGATATCCAATCCTGAACCACACATATATAACAAGAAAGATGATTAAGGAATTAAAGAAATATGAGTACACATCGGAACATACAGGCAACTTACTTTCTATATATGATGCAATGGTAGCCTGGTTAGTGTGACAAAAGTTGTAATCCTAATAATGAAATAAAATGGGTATCATCGTTCATACAGCAGTTACAGAATTGGATGCTCATTTTCTACATGTAAATGGCTGGTTTTATATATTTTCCACTGAAAAGATTGAGTATTAATAATTCCACCTACAGTTGATGAAACAGTTAAACATTTGAAGGTTATACATCCAGTATCAATTATTTTGTGAATTCAGCAACATATTTAACATTTCACGAAGAACAAAACTTTATTAGTGAGAATATGTAAGTAATGGTTATCAGGACTTAATTTTGTAGGCAAATGTTTTATCTGAAGACAAGACAGTTACCACAGTGTTTTATTTTATAAACATCCAACACTCCCATGAAAACTGAACGGCTTGTAGAGTAGGTTCAAAGTGAATCAAATGAGTAGGCTAAAAGGAAACTGAAGCACACTACAATAATAGTGAACCTATGATACGCTCCTTAATCATTTCTCATTCATATTTTAATGAGTCGCTCTCTCTCTCTCTCTCTCTCTCCTCCTCCTCCTCCTCCTCCTCCTCCTCCTCTCCTTTTAATAATTAGGAATATCAATACTAGCCACAGCCTTACAGCACACTTATTTACTGATTGTATTTGTTGCTAAGAACCCATTTCCGTTTGAGAGAAACAGAGATATTCACAAATGGAATACTAGATGGAAATTTGTTCTGGACTGCCCTCATGTGAAATTTGCTGTAACTCTTAAAAGAATGAAATATTAAGTTGTAAAACTCTTTGATATTATACTCATGGAAATAGTATGTCTGGCAGAGAGAGAGGAGCTTTTCATAACAGTTTTTCTGTACTAGCAATCACATATTGAATGTAAATATCAAAGCAAAGCACAGCTGCACTGGCCTCAAATGGGCCAATTGAGACTGACTGAATGCCATGTCATACTCAGCCAATGGCATCATCTGGATGTGCTATGGAGGGGCATGTGGTCAGCACAACATTCTGCTAGACATTGTCAACTTCCAAATCCTTGAAGCCACTATTTCCCACTCAATTAACTGCTCAATTTGCATCATAATGCTGAGTGGATGCTGTTCCAGTCCTTACACCATGGAATAATCTCTGGCAGTACCAAGAATCTAAGTCCAGTCCTCCACATGGCAGCCATTAATGCTGACCACTTAGCCATTGGGATCAATGAATGTATATAAGCAGTCAGTAAACCCTGTAAATAGCCAGCATACAGACTTATTTCAATATTTCTTTTAAGGAGTTTGAAGTACTTTTGTGCAGTTGATATATCTGGTGGCATAATATTTATCAAGAATATAATCCATTGCATAACATACAATGTATTGTGTAAGTGATGTAATTTAAGAACAGAGCAAAATACTACCATAGTTTGCATTAAATGTTCATGTAACTGCAACAGGCAAATGCTTCAGTTTAATTTCCAGAAGTGAACAACATCTAACTCAGACGCTTGGCTTATGTGCAATACGTCAACAATAGGCTTGGTTCTGCCACAGTGGGCTGCACATATGTTCCAAATGTTCAGAGGATGCTCGATCAGGAGTTAGCAGTTTGGGACAATCGGCAGTTGTTTTCTCATGAAGCCAACATAGGTTTTCTTACCATTTGAACATTTCATAAATTAATAAAAGACCCTGGGCCCTAACTAACAAAGAAAATTGTCGTGAATTAGCCAAATATATCTCACAACTTCTAAATTACTCACAACCAAGTATGAGATTTCCACATGAATGATACTTCACTACCACCAACTCAAGAATAAATTTGGAGTCACATTAAAAAGCTCAGAAATAATAAGTCATTGGGCGAAGATGGAATTGTAGCTGAACTATTGAAGAATCTTGTCCCAATTCCTTAAAAGAGATCACTCAAATCACCAATGAAATTTGGCAGACAGAAAAAATTCCAGAGGATTGGAAATATGCACTAATTCATCCATTCCATAAAACTGGTGAGAGATCAGATGTAAAAAAAAAACTACAGAGGCATTTCACTTTTGCCAGTCACTTACAAAATTTTGTCTGCCTGTGTTCTAAAGAGCGCACAAGAACAGTTAGAACATACAATTTCAGATTACCAAGCAGGCTTTTGACCTAATAGATCAAGACTGGAACAAATCTTTAATCTTAAAACTATTTTTAAAATTAAAGCAATCAGGTCAAAACCAATAGTCTGCATCTTTGTTGATTTTAAAAAAGCATATGATTCTATAGACGGACAATCTCTATGCAGTATTCAAGAAGAACATGGACTAGACATCAAAACTTAAAAACTGAACAAAAAGACCCTGTCAGAAACCAAATCAAAAATTAAACTCATAGAAGAAATTTCGGAATCATTCTCAATTAAAACAAGAGTAAGATACGGAGGCGGACACTCGCCACTATTACTCAACATAGTTTTAGACAAAGTAATGAAAGAATGGGAAATGGAATTAATAAAACAAAACTTTTGGAAGCCAATTGAACTACTTAGCATTTGCAGATGACTTGGCAATTCTAACCAACAGTGAAGAAACAGCAGTAAAACAAATTGAGACCCTCAAAGAATGTACAGAGAAGGTTGGCCTGCAAATCTCCATTGAGAAGACTGAATTCATGTGTTTCATGTAAGATATTCTGAAATTTAAAACAAATGATGGCGAAATCAACACAGTCAAACACACTAAGTACCTCGGCAAAATTACTGAACCAACATGAATTGAAGAAATAGCACAAAAATCAGATTTCAGAAAATCAAGGAACCCTCTGGATTTTTTTCAAATTTGAATAATAAAAAATGCCTGTCAAAAGGCTCTAAAATCAGACACTACAACACAGTAATCAAACCAACTGTCACATATACAAGTGAAACACTCTCATTGAATCGAAAACTAGATTTACAAGAAAGTAAGAAAGCAGAGTGATAGATTATTAGAAAAATTCTGGGACCACAATACACACAAATCAATACAGACTGCAAACCATTGACACAACAGAAAACATATCAAACATCACAATTAACATCAGAAAGAGACGAGTGAAGTTCTATGGACATCTAGACAGATTACTTGGAAACAGACTACCTAAACACCTGTTGAACTCTATGACATCTCTTAAAGTATCAGTACCTTGGGCAACTGAAGTTAAGAAGGATTTGACAAAAGTAAAAATAGACATAACAAACACATCAGACACGGATATATTCAGAAGCAGAATTGATAAGTGGAAGTTTATTCCAGAGATGGAACCACGACCATAACAACCAAAGTGGACTGAAGAAGGAAAGAAGGCCATCTCAGAGAAAATGAAGAAATCTTGGGAAAATAAAAAGACCCTAAGAAAGATTGAAAATCACCTCCTGATTAATCTCCAATGGGGACATTCACTAATAATAGTAATAATAATAATAATAATAATAGAACCTATAGCTAGTTGTGGTCAGGTAGAGATCCAACGAGAAAGCCTGTAATTGAGAGAAAAGCTGCTATAGAAGTGACTGACCGAGAGACACAAATTTTGAATAATTTCCTGGAGCTGTTCTAGAATGAGTGTGGTGGGAACTGTGCATGGGTTTCAGTACGTGATGCTGGGAGTTTGAATAGCAGAAGTAGTAGTAATTAAGCTGTCCAGCAAGTGATACTTTGTGGTCCAGAAAAACCTACAGTTCATATGTATGGATGAAATGAGGCTCTGAAGGGATTTATAGTGTTCAGACTAAGATCTATTGAAACAGAGTGTCCTGATAAATAATCACGTGGGGAAGCCTGTGGTTACAAAGATTAGACTTTTCAAATGTAATTAAATACAATAACTGGTTTGATATGGCAGTTTGATTTTCATATCTACTGTCTTTTTCACAGTTACATTCATCCCTTTCAACACTGTTTTGTGGGACATAATACATGGATAAGTGGAGAGAACAAATTGTGTTTTAGCTTCCAATCTAGTGGCTGGATCTGTATAATGTTTGGAGTACCAATCAAAGTGCTACAAAACTCACATTATGGGAACAGGAGTTGTAGCCATTTATCCTCACATTGCAGGTCAAAACAAGTTTGGTGACACATCTCCAATAGAAATAATGACAGTTCAGAACAACACTTTTCTTTTGCATCTCAGATATTAATTTTGACCCAAAGAGACTATTCAAAAATTGAGAAGGATGCCTTGACTGTAATTTACAGAGTTCAAAAATTTAGTCTTCTTATATGGAACAAAGTTTCATTTGATTGCAGACCATAAGTCACATCCTTGCATGTGGTTACCTGATAAAACTGTGGATTGGCTACAAAGATGGGAAGATGGACACAACAGCCATGCAGTTTTCAATACTACATACATAATCATATCACAGCACAACATTTGAATGCTGACAAACTTTTCTCTCTTGCACAGGTCCAGACATTAAATTTTATCCACAAAAAACATTGTATTTACAACTACATCATATTTTAGAAAACACAATGGACAACTTTACACTTACAGCAAAGGAAGTCACTGTCACCACAACCAGAGAACCTACCCTAAGCTGAGTCCTCTGTCACATTCAATGAGAGTGACCAGACTGAGTACCAGTGGATGCCCTTTAGCACTGAGCACCTTCCATTAAATATGCCAGCAGCTCAACATAATACAAAGTCCTGTGCTGATCACAGAGTCTTTAGAATGTACAGTGATAATTTCAGAAACACTTCATCTGCCTGTCCACAAATTGCTACACCAAGGACATTGGGGTATTTTATATGGAAGGAATCATGAAGAAGGCTATGTATGGATGCAATATCTGCTGAAAACAGCAGTCATTACCATCAGTGCAGTTCTGTCATGGACAATATTGCAGAAGATATGGAAAGCGTCCACAAAGAATTTGTTGAGCCTTTCCTGAACTTGAAGTTGCCCATAGTAGTAGATGCCTAATTAAACTTCTCCTTGGCTGTTAGAATGACATCAATCACAAGAGCAGCAACCATCAAAGCACTTGACACCATCTTTACAACAGGGGGAAGAAGGAACTGAGGAAAAGTTATTTCCTCCAGCAATGAACTGCAATTTATTTGTGCCACATTTAAGTAATTCTGTCACAGGTATGACATCAGACATCCCACTACTACTTCTTTTCACCCAGCTTCAAATGCTATAGCTGAGTAGTTAATGATGATCTTCAAGACATAGATGCAGAAGGTGCTCCAAACTACTCTGTCAGACGGTTTCCTAACAAGTTCGTGGTCACATACAGATCAACTCCCATGAAAGGCACAGTGCACCGGAGATCCTATATGGCAGTGACTACAGGTCGTTGCTGGAGCTCTTGCACCTATCACCTCCAGTTGCATCACCAGGGTGACATTTGTACCACTCAGAGCTAAGTGAGAGCCCTCAAATTAATATGTAGGTCCAGTTGGATGCCAGACAAAATAGTACATTGTCAACAATGGCAGATGTTCCCCACTGTGCCCCAAAATCTTAGGACCAGTTGAAGCCATAGTATCTGAAGGTTGACTCATCACTGTCTCTGTCACTGCTATGAGACCACAGCTGGTCCAGTATAACATCATCACCTCCACAGCAGAAGTACATCTGCCCATGATTCAACTCACCACAGTCCTGATAAATTTCACAGTCTCTATCCAAGCTGGAGAATTCAGGTATACAGGTGTAGATGCTAGTGGAAAGATAGCCCCCCCCCCACCCCCCTGTGCAAGACTCTACTGGAACCTACATCAACGTCCTCAGTGCTAAACGTGGTTCTATTGCCATCAATTGGAATGCCAAAGGATCTTATGGCAGGGACTTCCACAGCTACTCCCCTCAACACTCAGCCAAGTTCTGTACCACACATGGAGACCCACTGAACTTGTGTTAAAGGAGGGGGGGAGGGGGGGGAGGGGGGGAGGGGGGGGGAGGAATATTGCAGCCCTTCTGCATATTAATAAAATAATAAAATGATGGGACAAATTTACGTGGCACATCTAGTGACAACATTGAGGATAGCACAGGTGGTTATCTCCAAAGGCTATAGACAACTGTGCCAGGCATGGATATGGTGGGCCACACCTATGGCTGAAACTCTAAGTTAAGAAGGCCATCACTGCCTAGCCATGTCAGTGCTGCATTTACCTTGGCTGCAACTCATCTTATAGTTTACCCTATGCATTGTTATATGCTTATCGAACGTCATATTTCTACTGGATTGCTCTATGGATTGATTGTGATACTCTGATGTTTGACCTGATGTTTGATCTTTGGCTATTGATATAGCTTTTGAGGTAGTTTTGTGTATATGTATTTGCTCTCTTGGAGCTTGTGATTATTTGCTGTAATAATGTATAATTTTTATGAAACAATAAAATTTACACTCATTTGACTGTGAAAATTTACAACATTTCTTCTTCTTTTCATCAGTTTTGAGTTATGGTATTTGAAATTGGGGAACTGATGTTTATTTGTTTATGTGCTATAAAAGTTATTTATAAATTAAATTTTCAGGATAAAGAAACTAAAGGTTTTACATAATTCAGTTGCAAATACAAATCTTTATTTCTTTTAAATGTAAAGCTTAAGGTTTAGAAATGATATTATGAATTGTGGTTTAGGTATCAATATTATGATATACATTTTCAAACCTGGTGGTTTGTTTACAGTATATATAGGCAATGAATCAAATATTTATTTTCTTGCATAGTTATTATCTTGTTTATTTGTATCCTTAGACAAACTGAAAAATAAGTGATATTATTGGCATTTTTATAGGTGTTTCACCAAGATTAACTTATAAAGACTGAAAGGAGTAAAGACAATAATTCACTGTACATCTGAGGTATTGAGAGACTAACAGCACTCCAATAAGACAGAAAATGTTTCAGATGATGTCCTTCTTCAAGCAGCACTATAGCTTGACTAATTGCGATGCTAGTACGATTTCATCAGACAGGGCAATGTAACTACACAGTAGTGTGTGTGTGTGTGTGTGTGTGTGTGTGTGTGTGTGTGTGTGTGTGTATGTGTGTATGTGTGTGTGTGTGTGTGTGTGTGTGTGTTTACATGCATGTTCTCTGCTAGTTAGCTCTGAGAGAAAGATATTGTCTAAAAGCTTAGCAATATTCTGTTTATGTGCCTATCGAACAGTCAATGCCTCAATTATATGGTGAGTTATCACCTTTACCCTTTCCAATACTTGTATTCCACCACGGACTCTCCATTACCATACTCATATAGTTTAGATTTTCTTGGCAAGACTAAGTCACCTGCAAATGTCATCTAGATGTAAGCACTGAATCACAAACAAATACCTTTTTTGCAGGTGGTACTAACATCTTCCTTACAGGGAAGAACCCAAGACATCTACATGCGAAGATAAATAAAACTTCAGAGCAGCTAAATGGCTAGTTTGATGAAAAGAAAAACTTCTGGATAAACACCTCTGCAACAATAAACTCCAGTGGAATTACATCATCAAAGGAAACAAAATTTTTAAGCATATGGCTCCAACATAATTTTAAATAGCAGACACATAATCAAAACAAATGAGACACTGAAGAAAGTATGCTACAGCTTATATTTACATGCACACAAAGATAGGTTCCATACTGTTCAAATTGAAAGAATAGCAATTCTACACCACATTACTTATCATCCCTTTGACATATTTATCCTTGGTTATTAACAGTCTTTGATATTTTTTCCTTCTTTTTATACAGTTTGGTTGTAAATATATTGTTGTTATGAATGTCAGATATTGTGTTCTTTATTTTTCTTCAGTGGATAAATCAGTTAAACTTAAATGCTTCTTGCTTGCAACCATGTTGTGCAAATGGTTGTCTCAACAGGTTATGGGTCCATAGATGGAAAGCAAATGGAAGTTAAAATGTAACTACTGTGCAAGCAGTTTTGTATTTCTGGTTTATGATTTTGGAATGACAAAATGTCAGAAGAATACGAAAGCCATTTTTTGATGGAAGCAATTTTGGAAATCGAAATTTCAAAGTAGAGATATGTTTGACAAATTATATCTGTTGGTTCTCACTTCACACGAATACACAAAAGAGTGAAGCTATTAGAAAGTGATGTAGAAATGAAAGTGCTGAGAAAGATAAACAACTCAAGAATCTCACGAAGCATGATAAAAAGTGAAGGTCAGGAATAAGAGAATGAATTAGTGAAAAGCGTCAGTCAAGAATAACAGAATGGACTGCGGACAGCCATTTGGAATTCATGAAAGACTGTCACAGTGCATTTTGAATGCGGAAAAACATGTGCAACACATGTGAAAGCAAAAGCATCACTAGACAGTTACTTCTATATAAACAGCAACAGCAATTGAAGTTCGGTCAAACAAAAAATACTTTGACTGAGTATTTCTTAGAATTCAACAAGTTGATATGTGATTTCTGATTGACTGGTGTGACAGTAAAAGAAACTGATGATGTGTCATCTTCTGTTGACAGTGCCACTAGAATACGATACCATTGTAACTGTATTAGAGACATTACCCTCAGAAAATCTGGAGTCCAGCTTAGTGAAATATATGCTCATAGATCATGAAAATAAGCAAGCAGATAATAAGAAGAAACCTGCAGTAGACTGTACATTTTTCAGTCATGGCAAAAGTCAATGGAAAAACAAATTTGCAGATGTAATTCAGGAAGAGAAAAATGGTTTAGTTTTAAATATTATAGCAGCAATGAACTTAGACGCAAATGAACTGACAGTAATAAAAGAAACAAAAAATAATAAAACTCCTTGCAAACTTAGTAACTTGTGAATCTTACGAAGTTTCTGTTAGTTCAGATGCATTTTGTTTTTGTACTAGTGTTTTTAATGAATTGGTTCCATGGTATTAAGACCCTGGTGTGAGTGAACACTTTGTGAACGATTTGAAAGATGTTGATTATGTGGAAATGCCTGAAAGACCAGTAGCGATAAACACTGCAAAATCTGGATCTGTTTTCAAGGCAATCCAGCTCAGGGAAGTTAATGTTACCAGCTATACCAACAGGAAGATAGTTCCAATTACAATCAAAAATATATTATTTGTTCCTGGACTGACTCACAATTTGATGTCATGGCACAGACTGGAAACAAATAATTTCAAAGTCATATTTGAGAATGGAAGAACAACTGTTCATAAAGAAAAGAACATTGTTGACATGACAATAGAAAATGAGGCAAAATATACACTATAAAATTCTCCAGAAACTCCTGCAAGGTGTTTCTTATGAAAACACTGCAAATCTGGCATCTAAGGTTAGAAAAGTTGAATTACACTGATCTAAAGGTCCTTCTGACATATGTGGGAGGAATGAACATTGAAGATCTGAAGACACCAGAATCATGCAACATCTGCATGGAAGCCAAGCAAACAAGACTTCCACCTAGTCAGCAGAGGAGAAGAACAAAATGTCTACCGGAACTAGTACACAGTGATGTAATGGGTCTTGTTACTCCCACAGTCTACAATGGAAACAGGTACAGCATTGCATTTATAGATGACTATATCCATTTTACAGCTGTATATGTGATGCAAAATAAATTTGAAGTACTGGCACATGTTAAACAATATGAAGGAATGGCAACACCTCATTTGAATTTGAGGATTAGAAGATTCCACTGTGATTATAGAGATGAATATCTGCCAAGTGAGACTAAAAACGTCTGTAAGGGGAATGGTGCATTAAAATGAGTTTCTTCTATTCTGTGGTATGGTGAAATGCCAAGGTTGCAGAAACTGGAAGTGTTTAGTTGTGCAGCATTTTTATAACTCCCTGCAGAAGTGATTGCTGAAAAGTATGATCCCAGAATGAAGAAGTGCATCATGGCTCGATATTGTGTTAATGCAGGGCCGGCCATAAATTCTGCACGCGTGTGGTGCTCCTGCACATGTGCAACTTCCGGGTCACAGCGTGCACGCCGCAGCCATCAACGTTCATGTAGTGCATGTTTCTACGCACAGATGTCACTTTATCCACTTGCTGGGATACTCTGTACCGGTGCATTCTAGTGCTCTTTCCTCAGCTTGCAAGCCAACCATGGGAAGGTATTTTGCGTATTAAACATTTAAAATACTGTCACAGTCTACTCATTGAGACGTCTACTTTTATGTTAACAGTTTAACCCCCAGTTACAAACCGTGTTTTTTTTTTTTTTTTTTTTTTTTTTTTTTAAGGCAGCTTGACTGACGGCACGTAAATACGCGTAATGTTTTTGATCCAGTATTTAAGAAAGAGAGCACTTACTGACTTCCAACGAACCTTATTCATGATTTCAAATAACATTAAACTAATGCAAGGTTTCCTATAACTAATTCTCGGTGCCATCAGTTACACCCACATAATTTATGTCTCACTGACCTCTGAACAGAATAACCGCAGACCTCTCGATGATCACCTGTTATTTCAATACCATTATTGCTATATCTTTCATCAGTTACGTCTGAAATCTGCATAATAACTGACAATTAGATGAATGTTATGTTTTATCGACTTCAGCTGAGCGTAGCCCTTCACACATTAAAAAAAAAAAAAAAAATCCCTAAATGTGAGTATACATTGGAACAACCGATTTAATGACCAACTTTCCTGATAATAATGTAACATGGAGCAGAATGAGGCGATAATGCACAGTTAGTATACAATAATTTTTAATTATGAAAGGAATAAATCCAAACAAGTTTATCACTGGTCATGAGAATTGATAATCGAGTTTATGTGTCTCATCCATTTTCTTAAGGACATTTAATTTTGCTTGCCGTTCTTCACTGTTGAGTACACTACATTCGTCTTTGTGATATTCATTGTAGTGTCTTTCAATTGAAAACTTACGCTGGCCACCTATTATTCAGCGGCACAGCAAAAATTGTGAGTTTTCACCAACGGATACAAAAAAGAGTTGCAGTTCCCAGTCATTTTAAACGACTGAGAACATATATCTCCCGTCCTTTGCTTTTCACAGTAACTGGCATTTCTCAGTACTTCTCTGTTAAGGTTATGGTTACCAGGGCTAAACAAGACTGGGTATGTTGCGCTCTTGCTTGCACCACATAAACAGGGAAGTCGAGCCACCGCTGTTCATTTAGGACACATGTCTAATAACAGATGTCGCTGTAGCTCGCTGTCGCACACGTGCGCACATGTGCAGCACTTCCGCACGTCTGCACACTGTGCAGCGTTTGGCCGGCCATGTGTTAATGGATATCAGCTATGGTGTCCAAAAGACAGCTGAATCATTCTTGGAAGATATGTCAAGTTTGATGAAAATCATTGATGAAATTATCATCAATAAAGGAAATGTCAATGGCTGCAGAAATGACTCAATATCAAGCAAAAATCAAGCTGAATGTGTTAAAGCTCCTGAAATCTGCAGAAGTGCCACAGAAAGAAAGTACCCTGTGTGGATGGAAGACTATGCTGCATTAGCATTAAATGTAGAAATGTACATTGAGGATGTTCTGGAGACTTTCAGTGACATTTACAATGGCAGAAGAGGTGCAAGTAATAAACAAAAACAAGACTGGATAGTATGTGAATTACCTGAAAACAGGAAGGCTATTGACACTAAGTGGGTTGGTAAAGTGAAATGTGATGAAGCAGGCAACATTAGTACTTCTAAAGCTAGACTAGCTACTTGAGATTGTTCTAAAAGAAGAGCATTTGTCTATACTAACATGTATGCTCCAATAGCAAAGTTGACAACTCTGAAAACATTCCTCACTCTTTATGAATCGTGAAAAATTGATTGCACATCAGATGTATGTAAAAAGTTCTTTTTTCATGGAAATTTAGATGAAGAAATCTATGTAAAGATACCTGCAGAATTTAATGTAGAACCAGATACTGTATATAAGCTAAAAAAAGCAATTTATGGTTTAAAGGAGGCTTCAAGTTCTTGGAATTCAATTTTTGATAATTCTGCTAAAGATTCAGACTTTGTTCAAAGCAGTGCTAAAGGATGTCTGCATACTTACAGAACTGAAACACTAAGGTTTATGTTTTGTTACATGTAAATTTCATTATCATTTTAGGTAATGATAAGATGAAAACTGAAGAAATCAAACCAGCTTTAAGAAGTAAATTTAAAAAGAGAAGATTTGGGTGATTTTTAACAGTTCTTGGAAATTAAGATAGATAACACAGAGACTTGAATAATTTTGAGCCAGAAAACTTATTTGGAAAGTCTGTTGAAGAGTTTTGGTATGAATGAATGGAAGCCCATCATCACAGCTATGAGACTAAATTACAGAGAAGTAGAGAATGATCTAAGACTGCATGAAACAGTACCATACCAAGAATTAACAGGATGTTTGCCTTATGTAACTCGAATTATGTTGTTAATTATTTCAGCCATCATCTAAGTGATCCAATGAAATCATGTTAGGAAGTTTTAAAGAGAATATTGCATTACATAAAAGGCACATGAGATTATGAGATGCATTATAAAACAATGAAACTTCATACTAGCTTATGCTGATGCTCATTGGGACCATTGTTCAGGCAGAAAATCAGTTAGCTACCATTTTTACAAAATCCTTGTACAAACAAAAATTTGAAAAATTGTCACAAGGATTAGGAATATATGAAGTTATAGATTAGAAACATATAGAATTGAGGCAGAGTGAAGGAATAGTAATTCTATATCACACTCCTTATGACTGATTTGATATATAATTGGTTATGAAGCACCTTTGATTTCTTCCTCCTTTCTTATACAGTATGCTCATAAATACATTGGTTATCCATATCAGATATTGTGTTCTTTATCTTTCCTCAGTGAATAAATCAGTTCAAGTTAAATGTTTCCTCCTTGCAACCATTCTGAAAACATTTGTTGTGTAGGATTTGCTGTAAAGATAGAAAGATAGTGGAACAGGAGGAGAAGATTGCTGCCCTTCAGGTGGAACTAGATAAAGCGAAACAAGATCTAGGAAGGTTAAGGGGGGAGAAGGGAAAAGAGATGTTGGATGTGACAAAGGTTGTAGAAGAAATAGATGTAGGACATTCTCAGACAGTGTGGTTGTGAATGTGGAAAACAGGTTTGATCTGTTGTCACAGCTGGAAACTGATGAGCCACAAATAGATGAAGGGGTAGACAGGACACAACAAACTTTCAAAAAGTGTTTGAAAAGTAAGAAGTCAGAAAAAGCTGTAAAGAAAAAGAAAGTTTGTTGTTAGGTAGTTCATATGGTAGAGGTTTTGGCCAACTGTTGCAGGATGAACTAGGGCGAGGTCACAAGTTTTTTTGAACCTAGTGCAAGTCTGGGTCAGGTGATAGAGGATGTAGTTTCAGTTTGCAAAGAGTTCAAAAAGGAAGTCACTGTGGTAATAATGGGTCGGGTGGGTAACAGCATAGATAGGAACCCTAATTATTCAATTGAGAGTGACCTGGTAAAGATAGCTTCAGCAACGAGACGTACTGGTGCTGGGCTTGTGTCTGTTTTGAGGTGTCATGACTGGCCTCATTTAAACTCTTCTGTTAGGAGAGTTAATTTAGAGGTGGAACAGCTGCTTGGATCAGATATGGGGTCTCATATCAGTGTGGTTCCTGTTGACTCTATCAGCATGTGGGACTATACAAGGCATGGCCTTCACCTCAACAGGAAAGGGAAGGGAAAACTGTCTGGGCTAATACCAAATAACTTAAGGAGGGGCACTGTCACAAGTGGTACAGTTCCAGTGGTTACAAGTGACAAATCAGCAGTTTTTTTAGGGTAGGGAGGGCAGAAACAAAAGACGTTCAGAAGCAGGCTGAAAATGACATTCACATTGATAAAACAGGCTGCCAGAAAGCAAATTTTGATGTTACACAATTCATGCAGACAGCCTCTGATTGAAACTAGAGAAACTCAAAAATTGGCAGGAAAATTAGGTTCATCCAGTTGTAATTCAGCCAGTGCACAAAATCAGTTATCGTTATTGCATCAGAATATCCAAGGACTAAGGGGTCAGCTTAATGAGTTGCTTATTTTTGTTAAAGAATTACAGTTGGACAAACCAGTTGATTTAATCTGCCTCTCTGAACATTGTGTGACCACTGGTATAGACATGTTAAATGTTACAGGATTCAAGTTAGCTTCTTACTTCGGTAGAGAAAATATGGAGAACGGAGGCATTGCCACATTTGTCAGAAACTATTTTGATTTCAAGAATACTGATTTTAATAAATTTTGCTCAGAACAGCAGTTAGAAGCTCATGCAACAGAAGTAGTGTTTCATGATAAGTCCTTTATAATAGTAGGTATATACAAATCAGCTTTAGTAAATTTTAACCTCTTCATAAAAAATATGGAAGCTCTGCTGTCCCCTCTCTTGATAACAAACAAGGAAATGGTGGATTCTGGTGACTTTAATGTGGATTTATTGAATAGTTCTGCTAGTGAACAATTATTGCAGTCAGTAACACTATAATTCAATTTAGTTCCTACTGTCAACTTAGCTACTAGGATATGTAAATGCTCTGAGACTGCTATTGATAATATCTTTGTAGATAAATCTAAGAAAAAGGTCATATCACAAAAGCAATAGTAAATGGGCTATCTGATCATGACATGCGGCATCTTGCGTTAAATGTTGAAACTTGTCAGGATAAAAAAACCTGTTAAATCTGACTACAGGAGGTGTAATAAATAAGTAAAAAATTGAGAAATTCAGGAAATTGCTCAAAGACATGAAGTGGATAGATGTTTACAATACTTCAGACTCAAATGGAAAATACAAAGCATTCATTAATAAAGTTAGTTCCACTTTTGAAAATTGTTTTCCCCTAAAGGTAACTCAGATCACATAGAAGCCCAAAAGCAAACTGTGGATTACACAAGGAATAAAGATATCATGTGGGACAAAAAGGAGACTGAATCTACTATCTAGTAACAGCTCTGTTGTTACAATTGTAATGCATTACACAGAATACAGCAAAATATTAAAGCAAGTAATCCAGAAATTGAAACAGCTTTATTACGAGAAAAAGATAATTACATCAGGCAACAAAATAAAAACAGTATGGGATATAGTGAAGACAGAAACAGGTGGGGCCAAATAGGAAGAGGGTCAGATAGCTCTAAAAATAAGTGAGACATTGTTAAGAAGTGCATGTAATGTTGCAAACCTCTTAAATAAGTACTTCATTTCTGTTGATGATAGCTTGGGGTTATTAGGTTCGGTGAACAGTGCAATAGAGTTTCTGAGACCAGTCTTTAAAAATAACTTCAGTAAAATGGAAATGACACTCACTTCTCCCAGAGAAGTAGCATCCATCATAATATCCTTAAAATCTAAGTATTCTAGTGGGTCCGATAACATATCATCGAAGTCAAAGAGGGCTCATGCGAGTTGAGTTCTATCTTAAGTTATTTGTGTAATAAATCTCTTATCAGTGGAACATTCCCAGACTGGCTAAAATATGCTGAAGTTAAGCCTCTTTACAATAAGGGGGATAAAGAGATACCATCAAACTATCAACAAATTTCATTTTTGCTGGCTTTCTCAAAAATATTCGAAAAAGTTGTGTTCAAGCATCTTCTTAAGCATTTGACTGAAAATAATATGTTGTCCAAGTCACAGTTTGGATTTCTTACGGCTTCTGATATAGAGAAAGCTATTTACACTTACAGTGAGAATGTACTTCTGGCATTTTCTGTGACCTGTCAAAAGCCTTTGACTGTGTGAACCACGGCATTCTCTTAAGTAAATTTGAATATTATGGTGTCACCAGTAATGCTGCGAAATGGTTTGAGTCTTATCTATCTAACAGGAAACAAAGGGTGTCATTGCAAAGTACCTGTGCAGTAAGCAGTCAGTGTTCATCTGACTGGGAATTAATTACACATGTGGTGTTCCTCAACGTTCCATATTGTGTCCATTGCTTTTTCTTGTATACATTAATAACCTCTCATCTGTTAGATTGCCAGATGCTAAGTGTGTTTTGTTTGCATATGATACAACACTGCAATAAATAGAAAGTCAAGTACAGATTTAGAAATAGCTGCTAACCAAATTTTCACTGACATTTCTGAGTGGTTTGAAGCTAACCCACTGTCATTAAACTTTGAGAAGACCCACTATATGCAGTTCAGAACCTGTAAGAGATTTCCTTCCAGCATAAGTATAATATATGAAGACATGCAGATTGAAGAGGTTGACAGTGTTAAATTTCTGGGATTACAACTCGATAATAAATTCAAATGGGAAGGGCATACCACAGGACTGCTTAAGCACCTAAACAAATCTGTATTTGCAGTGAGAATGATAACAGATGTAGGAGATGTAAGTATAAAAAACTTACATACTTTGTTTACTTTCATTCTGTTATGTCATATGGGATCATATTCTGGGACAACTCATCAAACCGAGCAAAAGTTTTAGGGTGAAAAAGCATGTGATAAGAATCATTTGTGGTTTAAATTCATGAATATCACGTAGAAACCTGTTCACAGAAATTTGTATTCTAAACACTGCTTCTCAGTATAATTATTCTGTAATGAAAGTTGTTGCAAGTAATACATCTCTATTTCCAACCAATAGCTCAATACATAGTACCAATACTAGGAATAAGAAAAATCTACATGAAGACCTAAAATCACTTATCTTGGTCCAAAAAGGGGTCCAATGTTCAGGAACACACATTTTCAATTAACTTCCAGCAACCCTTAAAAATTTGGTATCAGATAAAGTACGGTTTAAACAGAGTTTCTAAAACTTTTTGATAGGCAACTCCTTCCACTTTATAGATGAATATCTTAACAGAGACCATTATGCCAGCTTAAGTAAAAACGTCTGTTAGATTTCAGTTTTGACAGCACTTGGTCACAACAGTCAAGATTAGGTACTTTGCGTATGATAAATTTATTAGTACTGCATAACAATGTTTCATTCTGACAGCGTATTAATTCTGTAAATAATAGCTGTTCCAGTTTACTGCATTGTGTTCAATTAATTCAACAATCTCCTGACAAATGATCATGGTAGTAAGTATTATATTCAAACGTTTTATTTTTTTATGTTATACTTTCTGACATGTTCCACATCCATGAGAATCATCTCTTTTTGGGTCTAGGGGAAGAAAACTGAATCGAATCAAATCAAATCAAATCTCAATGCAAATTGCATACTTTGCCCAATTCCACAGCATTATACAGTATGAGACTGTATTCTGGGGTAGTTCTAGTGCTAGCTCAGTCATCTTCTTGACAAAAAAAAAAGGCTACGAGAGTAATGCACCGTTCATGGCAAACATATTCCTGTAGGTGCCTCCCATTCTCCTGCAAGTTTATGCTAGAAACATGTAAATATGTGAGGAAAAATTTAAAAGAGATAAATAAAAACTTTAACATAAATGAACATGATACCAGACAGAATAATAAACCCCCATGTCCAGTCAATAAGGACATCAGTCTTTAAAACCTCCACAACAAAAAAGTTAGTGCTATACAAATGTACAATGGTTTGTCACATAAAATTAAAGTTATTTCCTAATTTTCACTGTTCTATAAATCTATAAAGTCATTCTTGTTAGGTCACTGCATCTATTCAGTCACAGAATTATAGACCATGTGGAGTACAGCAAACTTGAAGCAACAACGTGCAAAACTGCTACTGCTCCTAATGGATTATCATAGCAACAAAAAAATTGAGTACCTTGTTTTTTGAGAAAGACTGCCCTTTCATCTCTTCCAATCACTGTCTCATTACAGCTGACTGTCATTTCAGAGGCCTCCTCTGTCTCAACGGAAGGCTCAGCTCCACTTGAATCTTCTGATTCACTTATCTCACCATCACTGCTGTCACTAAAGGGATATCTATATTAGTATTTCCTTTCAAGCATTACAGGTAACTACACATTACTTCTGAACAAAAATATATTACCCTGTGAACAAATGGCCAATAGCACTGGCTAACTTTTCTAAAACACCATCCTCATTGTCAGAATCTGAATCCTCTGTATACCCCGTCAAGCCTCTGTGCTCTAAAATAATAATAAGATGCTCCAGTAAATTAAGAGAAAGTAGATATCATATATGAGGTATTAACACAAGATTCATTTACCATTTACATTGTGTTGCATTATGTGTGAAGATTCCATGTGGGATGATTCAACATTACGTCTTCGAATGAAAGTCATTCCACATTCTGGTTCTCCCTCATCTGCTGAAGCTTCAGAGTCATTTTTCTTCTTCTCTGGTGCCTGCTGTTGTATTCTCTGTTTCACATCATTGACATCCATTCTGCTGCTGTGATCAAACTTACTAGATAATGGAAATGACTTTGCCTGAAACACCTAGAAACAAGAAATATTCCTGTAATTAAAATATACAGAAATTATTTCCTATATGCAATCCAAAATTACACTTGTCTTGTGAAAACTGCTTAAGATGGAATGAGTAGAACTATGAGTGCCTGAAATTGATTGCATGTAACATGGCATGGATTATCACGTCTATCACTGTCAGAGTATTTTATCCATATGTTTGCTGAGTTATGTAAATCGAGGGGAACTATTGAAGCTGAATGCATGGAACTACACCTCTACATTTAAAATTCTGGTATGTTCCACAGCAAAGGTAATCATCTGAATCATGATGAAATGTTGGTTGTGAATACATAAAACTAAATTTGTACATAATAAACCTCTGTATTTTTCATCTGAGAATGTAGGACTTGTATAGTCCATGGCCATAATATTAGACACACTGAATTTTTTGACAATTCATTTATTTTTGAGATTTGGTTTCATAAACTGGCTCAGCTAATCATGGTTTAATAGGTTGAATATTGTTAAAAAGCTATTGTCACATCAAAGGAGGTGTAATTAGATGAATGACAAACACTAACTTCACTTAACAAAGGTTTATTCAGTGCTTGCACATAGAAGAGTGCAGAGCAAACTGCCTCTGGCCAGAATACATACAGTATATATACAGCTACAGAACATTACAGTACATTGATTCTTGACATTTGTGGATACTTCTAGAATGTACTTGAACCAAATATAGAAATTAAAATTGTACAGTCTAAGTGAGTTTTGAACTCACAATCCTCCATGCAACAGTTTAGTATCATAACCACTACACCACAATGCTACTCAGCTTCTTCTGTGACACTATTATTGAATGAACTTAGCTCATTTGTTGTGCTACATAATTCTTGAGAGAGCTGAGGTTATTGATAAATGATTGGCAAATACAGTCTTGAGAACAGCAGCAGCAGATGTCTTTGAAGTGTGAGTGCATTATTAACGTCTAGTATTATCAGTTTCCACATGTACTTACCTCTATAGCCTCTAATGATAAAGATTCTGACAAGTGAGTGGTTTTAGATAGAATAAGACATGAAAACAATGGGTAAAGTAAATGATTTGATACCTTAAAGACTGCAGAGTTAAAAGAATTCATTGACATCACCTTGTATTCAAATTAGAAGATTGCTTGAAGACTGGGCATATTAAAATCATCTGTAAGGTATGTAACGAAGGCAGCTGATTTTGTTAGGAATTAGTCCCTCAAAGGAAGAACAGATACGCCATAAGGCCAATATTTTCACCAAGGCTCCTTGATAGAGATATGCCATGAGAATTGGTTTGCGTCGACAAAACAAATTAAAATGGAACCAGAACACAGTGGCATTACTGAATCTGAAAGAACTGTGCAATTCAAACTTTCCCATATGGCTTTCAAGGCTTGTAGGCCTGTCTTCAAGCCCAAATTAACTGCTGCTATGATGCCAGAACATCTTGCTTGGGCAAAAGAGCACAAGCATTGAAATCTAGACATTTGAAAACAAACAAGTATCATTAAATTTGGCAGTATTTGCTTTCATAGTGATAAATCAATATTCTGAGCTCAACCAGTTGTAAAGCAAATTTTATTGGCTTTTTCATTTTGTTTCAGGTTTGCTTTACTGATGAGTTCACATCTGAAATTTTGGTAAATAAATATCACATCTGAGATTTTGGTAAATAAATATCAGTTTGAACACTAGTGAAAAGTACAATCCCAACTGTATTGTGCAGACTGTGAAACATCCCACCCAAGTCATGATATGGTCTGTCATCAGTGGCAAAGGCCCTGGATGTGTGTACATGATTGAGGGAACAACACAGCAAGACCAGTATGAGGAGGTGTTAAGGAGGAGGCTACTACCTAAAATAAAAGAATGGTTTCCTAAAGGAGAACAATATATGTTTATGCAGGACAGAGCTCCATGCTACACAACATGATCAGTAAAAACCTTTTTGCAGTGAGAAAAGTTTCATTTGTTACCCAGGCCAGGAAATTTGCCTCACATGGACCCAACTGCAAATATTTGGGAGCTGGTAAAAGGTTCTGTGGCAAAGGAAACAATCACCACAAACATTTGTCGCATTGAAAAGATTATTCTAGTCTAGTGTCATCACCTATGGACGCATGATACTGTACAGGCCTGTATTCACAGTATGCCGGGGCAAACTGAAGCATTAATAGCTGCTAAATGTTGCATGACAAAATATGAAGAAGTTAGGCCTAGTTCCACTTACTTGGCACTTAAAAAACACTGATTAGTGTGGTTTGTCAGTTATTAATAACTAGTAGTGTTTAAAGAAATTAAATCAATCCATTTAGATTGATCATAATAATCTTTTCAGTATTTTGAACCCCTTAACCTTTTATTACGTTATAAATTCAAGGCAAGTGTAATAATGTGGCAAGTGACTGTGTATTACACAGCTATAATTTATCTTCCTAACTATCACAGTCACATTTCAAATAGATGAAGATGTAGAGCATTGTTGATTCCTGATATTTTCCTCTCATGTTTGATAATAGGTATACTGTTGGATGTGCACACAAGCTGATAATTCCATTTCATGCATAATACTTCTAATACTCTGGCTGGAGTCCATGCAGCAAGTAGAGGTTAAATGACAGCTAGCCATGTCTAGTATCAATGACAAGATCATTAGCTGAAATTGTGTGGCTACAATGGAATTGTCCCATTGAGTGGTCACTAAAAAACACACTCTTTATTGACTGTTTGCTGCTGTAATTATCACAATTAGTCCAGTTTTCTCATTATGGACCTTACATGACATGTCCTTTCCAAAGATGGATCCAAAGAATGGAAATGCCGTGTGGCTAGGGCCTCCTGTCGGATAGACAGATCGCCTGGTGCAAGTCTTTCGAGTTGATGCCACTTCGGCAACTTGTGTGTTGATGGGGATGAAATGATGATGATAACGACAACACAACATCCAGCCCCTGAATGGAGAAAATATCTGATCCAACCGGAAATCAAACCCAGGCCCTTAGGTGTGACATTCCATCACGCTGACCATTCAGCTACCAGGGGTGGACATCCAAGATATTAAATAATCTTTTAATGGATGATACCTTTCCTGTGATACTGCACAGTGAGTATTTCTGTGGTATCCTCATGCTGATAAAAGAAACATTTGATTTTTGTAGCCTTTCCTATCCAATGAGATACAATAAATGGTCAATGAGACAATATAGGATGGTAAAGATAGAAGAAAAATGAACAATAATCAGTTGTGTTGTCAGTACACAACATTTTTTACATTTCTAAAATCACACTGTGCTGTATGGGGGCACAAAATTTCTTGTTATCAAGGGATGGAACTTCCAAGCAGTTGAGTTATTTGCAAGTAAGTAACTGTATAATACTGCCCCTTCCCATGTAGTTGGCAAGTATAGATAATTGCAACTCTGCCACTGTATTGTTCTTATGGATGTGCAAATATAATAGTAACTTTCTTATCATGAGCTGTGTGTCCATCTTCTGTATGTGACACAATGGATTGCTCAAGAACAACTTTATTAATCATGGAAAATACTGTTGGGCACAATTTAATCAGTTGTCTTTTTGCTACACAAAACTAGTCTTGTCTATTTTGTGCTGTTGCAACTTTATGCACAGACAAAATGTACCACAATTGTTCTGGCATAGCCTCAAGCACTGGAAGAAGATGAAGAATGGAAGATCAGAGAAGGCTGTGAGGAAACGTTAGCCAATAGCCCACTGATAAGGATCGCGCAGCACCAGGAGTGACATCTGCAAGAAGTGAATATAAACGCTGCTCCTGCCAGTCTCAGCCACTCAGATCGGCTCCGTATACAGACACTATTGGGCAGAACTCGCAGATCAGTTATCTACAACTGTGTATCCACCTTACATGGACTTTGTCTATAGCGAAGATCATTTACTGTTTGCAAGTCGCCTCTCGCTAGCAACATTTGCTGTAATTACAGTTAAGTATTGTCAATCTGTTTTATAGAAATAAGACAACTAATGTTATTTGTTTGAACTAGTGTATAGCATTCCAAGAATGCAGCATCCTTTAGGCACCCTATAAGCGATGAGTGGGTAAGAGCCAACAACAGTAGCACAAAGGAAACTTCTGGATATAGTCAAGGAAGAATACTTTCCTTTTCCTACAACAATCCTTAGCAAAATCACAGGCAATGTGAGCATAAAAGCTTGAATTCAGGATCAGCAATGTGTTTTTCTTAAACCAAACTCTTAAATATGAGCTGTAAAGGGAATGTAACAACAAATTTCTCTCACTTGAATCATTTGCATCCCTGACAGTTCCAAATTAGGTAACCTTTGAAACCATTTTCAATAGAATAAATACATATATTTCTTTCCATTCTGAATTATACACACAGTCATCACCATTTCTTAATGAACATCTAGTACAACAAAATATTTTTCCAGCATTCATTCACAGAGAACAACAACAACAACAACAACAACACACACACACACACACACACATGCTTTATGCAATTACCACTGACAGGGCTATAAGAAGAATTGGTGTGGAAAGTAATTCAGTTTATACTGTCCTGCATGTTACTGAATAATCAACATGGAATTCCTTTTTAGTTGATCAGATGATGTTCAAGGACTGTTTCTTGCATGTGGGGTTAAGGAATGTGAACTCTGTTTCTGGACAATGTTTGAAGAGACAGTTTGGTCTACTCTAGAATCACCTTCTGTCTAACCTGCAGTCTCACTGTAAAGGTAGACACACTGTTTGTTAATGCAGTCATAGTGATCACAATTGGCAAGACAGACAATGGATGACAGATGACAAAGTGGAGCTATTATTGGTGATTGAAAGGTACGATGCCAACAGAGGTTCTTATGGAGATATCAGTGAGCTGGAGATTTCCATTTAGGCAGATGGCTTACTAAGCTGGGGAAGACCAAATGAAACATTAGATAAAAGTATTGGTATTCCCTATGAATAAGGATAGAACTGTAACATTATGCAAGCATCATTCAGCAAGTAATACAACTCATTTTTTTCTGAAAGAAGGTTGGTTTTATTCAAGAATCCTAGACACCACATTATTTCCCTCTCTTTTGGATACAAAATCTTATTTTTCAACATAATTTCCATTCAATGTGATAGCTTTACATCATCTTACTGTGAGAGCCTTTATTCCTGCCTGGCTCCGCTCTACCACTCAGTGTCAGAACCAACATCTTAGTGAATCAATAACCTCTCCATCATCCTTGTACTACTTCCCGTGGTATGCATCCATCATTGGGGCAAACATATGGAAGTCAGAATCTGCAAGATCCTCACTGTAGGGTGGATGAGGAAGTATAGTCCAATGAAGCTTTGTGAACTCTTCTTGGGTGTGCACACTTGTGTTAAGCCTTGCATTGTCATGGTGAAGGAAAAGTTTGTTTGCAATTTTGTGACAATGAACACACTGAAGGTTTTTCTTCAATTTCCTGAGGGAAGGCCAATACACTTAAGTGTTGACTATAAAACCATGAGAAAGGTCAATAATTCCCAGAAGACTGTTGCTATGACATTACCAGCTGAGCATGCAGCTTTGAACTTTTTCTTCGGAGGAGAGGTTGTTTAGCACCACTCCCTTGACTGCTATTTTGTTCCAGGTTCAAAGAGACGAAGAATGTTCAACAAAAAATTGTCACAATCAGCCTTGTATCATGGAAGAAGTCTTGCACAGATGGCCCTTTGTTGCTCTTCTCTAAGGGGGTAAGGAATCCTGCAGACACACAACTTTGAGTATCTCAACTGGTGGATTAATATGTCAGCACCACCAACAGAGACGTCCAGTTGTGCAGGAAGGTGTTTGATTTTGATCCGTTGATTCATTGAACATGTTGAATGAGACTGTCTGTATGATCCAATGCTGCATGAGTCACAGCTGTTTCAGAACACAGCAGATCGGACAGGTTTGCATAACCTTGATGTGATGATGACATATGCCTCACCCAATGACTCACCATGCTTTTTTTCACTGCAAAGTCTCTGTAGACATTCTGCAACTGCCTATTACTATCTGTGATACTCTGGCTTTCCGCCAGAAGAAACTCAGTGACAGCACTCTGCTTGGAATGCATCTCCATTACAGAGGCCATTTTGAAGGTTATGTATAGTTCTGCCACCTATCAGAACACCATGAAACTACAATTGCAAAAACAGAAATATTTTTCATCCAAAATTGGCTGAGAAAAAAAAATGGGTTGCATTACTCATTGAATCCCCCTAGCACATTCAGATTATAAACATGTCTTCAGTTAATTCAAAATAAAGGAGGGGTTTAGGATTGTAGGTAGCCAGAGACGATTCTTATAGATGGCCCATGAAGAGATTGACATAAGCCAATGGAAAATAAATACCTGTAGCAGTGGTGATGGAGAATTAGTTAAAGCTTAAGATCCATTTTATTATGGGCACACTGTAATGACACCATTAAGTAAAGATGGGAAAATACATTTAAATACACTCATTTTTAGAACATGAGGAGACAGCATAAATTTTATTTGTACATTCGTAAGTTTTATTTCATAGCTGAGTATGAGTTATTTAAAAGCAGACAATGAAAGTACTGAATATAACAAGTAACACCACCTGTTAGAGGTGTTAAGAACTATTTGGAAACATGTTGTCATTTTCCTGTATGAAAAAACTTGTAAATGCTGATGTTATTGCTTTCATGATTAATTCTTTCAAAAGATTAATGATGTAGAAATCATTAAGTATGCAGTGAAGGCAAACACAGGATGCATAACAAATTAAAATAGCTCTATGGGAACTGCACTCACTAGACTGTGACACTTACTTTTGTAATAGCTTTGCAAACAGTTATAGTTTTGTCCTCTCCAACCCCCGCCCTCTGCTGTGCCTTCACCGTTGTGTCCCCGCTACCATCCACCTCTACACCCTTCATCTCCTTTCCCAAGGTGGCTTCCGTCCACTCCCCCTCCCGGATGATGCCCTCTCTCCCTCGATTTATTCCTCCTATCAACTCTGATTCTCACCTCCCCCTCCCTTACTCTGTCCTTTTCCCAGGCTCCCTTCCCCCCCTCTCCCCTTCTGCTTTTTCCCCACCTACCCTCTCTTTGTCTCCTTTCTCTCCCCTGAGTCCTTTTTCTTTCCTCTCCACCGCCTTCCCCACTCCTTCTGCCCCACTTCCCTTTTCTGTGTCCTTTCCTTCCATCAGCTCCTTCACTTTTTTTGCTTTTCCTCTCCACCCCCTCTTCTTCCACCTCCTGTCCGGGTCCTCCCCCACCTCCCCCCCCCCCCCCCCCGCCTCCCCAATATGCCTTCATACTCTATAGTGCAGTGTTTCTGTAAGTGTTCAGTGTTGTGCATCCCCCTTTTTAAGTGTAGCGAACAGAAACCAGACTGTCGCCGTGTTTTTTAATTGTGCCTGTCTGATTACTATGTGTTTTAATTAGCATCACCAACCCTTTGTTTTTGTATTTTCTTCACAACTTTTCACCATGTTCGTTTTAAGCAGTCCCTGTTTTATCACCTGTTTTAATTTCTATATCTCCTAATTATGTTTTTTAACTTTTCTATCAGCTGCAGAGCGGTGTATTATGCTGCTGCCAGCAAGGAGGGGAATCAAAATCCAATAAAGAAAAAAAAATTACAGCCTATGGCAGTTGGTTGTTGTATGGTGTGTTCATACTACAATAGCAGCACATGTTTGTGATGATAAAGGAATGGACAAGGGAAATTTACCTGGAACATGGCTATATACGGGACTATTAGAAAAACAGGAAGGCCACTATGGAATCATTGATGTGACATTGCCATAAAATGAATTATGAAGGACATGAAGGCTATCTGCCACTAAAGCACAAACACAATGACAACAATCCAGTGAAGTGGCCCTTTTCTTTATACATTCCCTTTCCCAAGAAATAAGAATCTTTTCATTATCAATGTAGGCACTAAGGTTCATTAAAGTCAGTAAAATGTATCCATGTGTTACTTGGCCATTTTCTAACCTTCTTTCATAAAACATCTGGCATTGAATCAAATAGAACATACTGCTTTGGCATGTGGCAGCTGTTACCACAGCAATTGCAGATGACACAGCCAACAGGCTGACATTCGCCCATGCATTCCCCCATGCACAGGTACTGATAGGATAAAGCCCGGCAAAAATATACCACCCACAGACACACAGGACACAAACAGGGACAGCAGTGCATATGGTGACAGACTTTATCAGTGTGAGTGACCAGCAATTGCAAGTGAACTCACTTTTGAACGTTTCTGTGCTGGCCCACAGTCTCATGCAGACAACATTTGGGCCTTGAACATTTATTCCTTTTGTTTGTATTTTTAGTGTGTACCCTTATGCGTAAGAACTAGAATAGGACAATGGAAACTATTGAGGATATCCAAAGGCAAGCTGTTCGTACATAATCAGTTCCTGGAATGCACAGCCCACACACATAGACTCTGTCAACCTGGAGCCAGCCCATGATAATTTGCACATGTAAAACAGCACCACACTGCTTCCATATGCTGCTGCTGGATCGGCAACAAGCATTGGATGTGTGTTGGTTAGGCTGCCCCCTTATGACTCCCATCACCCATTCATGTCGTTTAGCCAAGTGGAGGCATTTTTCCTAAGCAATATTATCACATGTGACCTCAGAAAATTCAGACATGTCAGGAACCAGCTGGACCAGAATTATGTGGCCAAAGTATGGGACATAATAACTGCCCTGCAGATGCAGCAGCAGCTTAAGGAAGAGTTGATGAGCCGAATTTCATCATTCGAGGAGCAGCAAGTACAGTAACTGCTGTGCCAACAAGAAAGCAGTGATCGGAGGCCATTGCAGCTCCTGTGCCACCTGTGAGGCATCGTGGCCAGACATGGTTTCTTATTTGCTGTAGCACACTACCTGGGTGTGCATAGATGTGCAAAGTGACATGCAACTGCTATTCATAGTGGACCTGTCAGACTGGTAATGGCACCAAGCATGGCATCTGCAGCGGCCTATGACTCTTACCCCCACCAGCCACCTTCATTCCATGTCAACACATAAGCCTCCCACAGCCCTGACAACAGAGATCAATCTGGAGTGCTACATGCAGATTTTGCCCACTCAGGCAGCAGCACTAGGCTCACAAACTGATTGGTTGGTGCACTCACAGCAAGAGAGTAGCAGGTGCAGTGGCAGCAGACCAGGCGATGGGCAGCATGGCTCGAGCACCCAGAAACAAAGCAGTAGCTGATCTCATGCCCTTGTTCGCACCTGAATGCCAGCTGTGACCAGGCCTAGATGCAACCTGTTGTACTGTACTGAAGCATTGGTCTGTGGCAGAATGGGGGGGTGGGGACATGAGGTACCTTGTTGACACTGGGTCAGATTTATCAATTTTTCCTAGAAGCATGCTAAGAGATCGGAGGAAGGCTGAAACACTGGTGGCAAACAATTCTACCATAAAAACATACAGCACTCAACATTGGAATGTGGATCTTCGACTGAGCCACAAATTCACATGCTGGTTTACGATGGCCAATGTCAACAAGTCGACGCTGGGTGCAGATTTTCTCAGTCACTGCACTTGCTTGTGGACATTGCAAAATGCCCAGCTGATTGACTCTACAATGAATCTTAAGATAGTGGGACAGCCTTCTTCAGTATTAAACCAATGAAATGCTCCAGACCATCCACAGACGTTCTAAACTAATTTCTGGAGCTAACTTGTCTGACATGGGCACTGCGGGACCCCAAGCATTCAACGTTCCACCTTATTATTACCACCCTCAGTCCTCCCATCTCATGCCACCCACATTGCCTTGCATCTGACAGGCTCACAGTAGTCTAGGCCGAACTAGAGGAAATGTTGTGGCAATGGGTTGTCTGACCATTGAGCAGCCTGTGGTCTTCCATCTTACATTTGGTGCCTAAGAAGGACAATTTGTGGTGCCCATGTTGGGACTACCTTGTACTAAATTCAAGGACAATGTCAAACAGATATACAGTGCTGCATCTGCTGGACTTTAGCCATGCCTTGGCAGGTGTGACTAGATTTGGCAAAACTGACAGCATGAAGGTGTACATGCAAATCCCAGTGGCACCTGAAGACATAGAAAAAACTGTGATTACCACCCCTTTCAAGCTCTCTGAGATAATGTTTATGATGTTCAGCCTTAGTTAGGAATGCTTCGCAGACTTGGCAGTGTTTCCTGGATGGTGTCTTGGGAAGTTTTACTATGCTCTTCAGATACCCTGATATTATCCTCATGTTCTTGAAGATGCCCCAGCTCTATGCACCCACCTAACAACTGTTTTCCTGCACCTCAGTGAGGCCGGCATTGTGATCAACCCATTTAAATGTGTATTTGGGATCAGTGAGACTGAATTTCTCAGATACCTTATCAACCCTACTGGATCGACACCTCTGCTGGACAAAGTACAGGTGACCATGAAGATGCCATGCCCACAAACTCAAAATGGCGTGCGCTATTATCTTGGAATAGTAAACTTCTACCAGTGCCATCTGCATAATGTTGCCACAGTGCTTGAACCCCTGACTGCAGCAAAACATGACCCCACTGCAAAAGAAAGGGCTCCCATTCTCCCGACTGAAAAATGGAGTACAGTTTACTGAGTCTAAAGAATGTCTCGCTGAAGCAGCGCTACTCGCCAATCTAATACATGGTGTGGAGTTGACCTCTATTGGCACTGTGCTTCAACAACATATTGACAGCAGTGGCAGCCACTTGGCTTCTTCTTGTGGAAGTTATCAGCATTGCAATGCCCCTCGAGCTCATATGACCATGACCTGCTGGCTATGTATCAGACAGACACACTTCCGTTTGCTGGTAGAAGCCCACCATTACATTATCTTCATCAACCATAAACCATAACACACACTTTCCGGATCAACAAAACAAACTAATCACCATGCCAACTTCACCAGTTGGGGTATGTGTCCCAGTTCACAGACAGACATCTGACATCTCCAGGATGGACAATGTCATTGCCAACTGCTTGTACCATGACTGTGCAGTCATCTCCACCCTGGTGAACCTTGAAGATGCCACACAAGAACAGGAGGGCGACAGAGAATTGGACAGCTTGTGACACGGTATCTCCTGGAACCTACATCTACAACTGGTGCCCATCTATGGCTCCTCCTGGAAGTTTTAGTGTTATGTTATGACAGGCATACATCGCCCATCCCTCCTGGAGATATTCCAGTGCAAAGCTTCCAAATATGTTCACGGGTAATCACATCCTAGCCCAAACACCACAGCATACTCATGGTCACATGTTTCATTCGGTCCGGACTCCAAAAAGACTACCATCAGTGCACACATGCCTGAACAGCATGTCAGCATGCTGAAGTCAGGAGATATTCCCATGCACTCACTGGCTCCTTCCCCAACATGACACACCACATTATACATGTCCACAGGTACAGTGCAGGCCTGTTTTCTCCATCCCAATGTAAGCGGTACCTCCTTACAATGGTGTACCACCTCACGCTCTGGCCAAAAGTGATGTCCATAGTGGACATCACCACTGAGACAGTTGCTACTGCCTTTGTTGGCACCTGTGTGGCATGCCACATAGCTACAAACAGCAGCCACCACTTCGACTGTGCACTGTTAAAACATGTCACCCAAATGTGTGGCATGTGGCTACACCACATGACAAGCCACCACCCGGCATCTAATAGCATGGTCGAGTGGCTCCGGCTCTATCAGTCACTGAAAGGGTTCCTGACCCGTCACAACATGACCTGCATGTAGCAACTCTGCTCATATTCCACTGCCTGCAAGTGACCCTGGAGGAAGAGATCAGTGTCTCACCTGCACATACCTTGTCTACGGAGAGTCGCTCTCCATCCCCCGAGAATTCATGGAGGAAGTACCACCGAAACATGGAGGAAGTACCACCGAAACATGACATCTTGGCCCCACCAATAGCAGAATGCCTGTGCAGTCACATGGCCAGCTTCCAACCATACACATCAATGCTGCAAGGTGCCAGTAAAGCCTTCATCCACACAAACCTATGGTGCTGTACACATGCCACACTGTGCATCGACGTGGTACAGGCACCATTTTCGCCACCCTACTTGGGACTGCACCACACGATAACCCACGGTGGAAAAATGTTGTAGATCAAGTATAACAGCAGGCCAATTTAAGTCTCAATTGACAGAGTCAGACAGGCGTATGTCTTAATAGAGCCAGTTTCCATGCATTTATTCAGCCCATGGAGGACTTGGCAACAGACGATGCTCTGCAGGATACCAGCTGGGCACAGCATATCCCCACAGCTGCTGGTGACTCACTCACACTGCCAGTGGTCACCAAGCAGCCACTTGTGCCCCAACCTACACCCACCCCACCCAGGTAGCAGCCCAGACTGCACCCCACACAGGCGCACTGGGCAGCCGCACCACAGAGGCAAGTAGACTACATCACATGTGCCTGCCATCATGTCTGCTTCAAACACACCTGCCACATCATAATGATGTAATGCTGCACTCTACAACCTTCATACACTCCCCTGCATGCCGCACTAGCCATACGTGACGTCACACAATTCCGCCATCGTGCTAGCACTTATGTCACCACAAGCATGCGAGGCACGAACATATGTTAGTTGTAGCTGGAACATTCTTGCTTCTCGCACCTACCAAGCTTTGCTCCCCAAGGATTGTGCACCCCCACACAGAAGTATCATTAGGCCAAAGCTTGGCAACAATGCAGCACCCACGGGTGGGCAGGACGCAAGGACAGACAGCAGTGGGAGCTAGCAGCCAATTTCTCATGGATGTCTATGCCATTCTTCGATCTTGTGAGCTGTGGTCCACAACATGTGCGCCCCACTGTCAAATATGTAAACTGAACAGCTGCCACTCATTCACTATGTTTATCGTGCCTGCAGATTAAACAATATCCGCAAGAGGGGAAACTATTTGCATGCTCAGCTGGTCATGCATACATTGTCTCTCCACTGCCACAAGACTGCACTGTGTGCTCGATCATTGAGTAGTGTGTACCCTCCTGGATCAGTCGTTGAGACATTCACAATGGTCGTGCAATCACCCTTGCAGACATTTTGACTGAGATTATTACAAGTTTTTCAGTGTCTCTCTCTCTCTCTGTCTCTCTCTCTCTCTCTCTCTCTCTCTCTCTCTCTCTCTCTCTCTCTCTCTCTAACACTCCAATGCTGTCAAAGTTTATTGTTTTATTTATTATTGATTTCAAAATTATTAGTATGTGCACAGGAAACAGTACTTTTATATGTGTCTGAAATTTTTTTCTAGCACGGTATTGGGTTGTCTCATGCCCATCATCACATTTTTGCATAGATCCGCACTACTAAATTATAAAATCCTGACAACTGCATTATAAACCATCAAGAGATTTTTGTATGGAGTCAGCCTGCCACCAAGAGAGATATTGATCAATAGTGAAAAGTTCATGTGATGCTGGTATAAAGGGAGGTGACATCATAAAATAACAGGAAGTGAGAAGAGTCAGTGGAGGAAATGCTTCATGTCTTGCTTGTGAGAGTGTAGACTGCAGCCAATAGTCTTAAAATATTGGTCCATGAGGACAGAAATCTTCCCAGTGTATTCATGGTAATCATAAAAATTAATATTCCATGTATCTGTGCTTATAGCACATGGTAAATATTTTGGAAGTGTGAATCCAGAAGAATTAGGTTTGAGGAATCGGACAGACAGAGGAGAAATATTTTGGGAACAGTTTAAAGATCTGATAAAAGAAGCAGGTAGTTCTATTGACCCTGTGTCACAGGCAAAGTGCAGCAGGCTCACAGGTGGCGTACTCTGGCAGTTGGCGGAGACCTTCCACCAGGTAATCATTGCAGTTTGTAAAACACACATCAAAAAAAGTTTTGCATCACCCCGGTTCCCAGAAGTCCTGAAGGTAGACTTTGACTGTGGATATTGTATCACAGACACAGTCCCTTTGACTGTTTAGAGATGTCACTAAACCCACTCAAAAATGTAAACAACCGTGCATCATCAGCGCCTCTTCAACAGAGGGGGTCTGACAGCGATCAGTTCCAGTCATTCCACCAGGATGGAGGTTTTTATTTATTTATTTATTGTTCCGTGGGACCAAATTAAGGAGAAGTCTCCATGGTCATGGAACGAGTCAATACATGAAATTATAACACGATATTAGAAACAGATAAAATGAAATATATAAAAAAAACATATTCAGGTGACAAGTCGTAAGTTTAAATAAAGAAACTCAACAATGTAACACTAGAATTTGCTTAATTTTTTAGCTCTTCCAGGAGCTCCTCGACAGAATAGGAGTGAGCCATGAGGAAACTCTTCAGTTTAGACTTAAAAGAGTTTGGGCTACTGCTAAGATTTTTGAGTTCTTGTGGTAGCTTATTGAAAATGGATGCTGCAGAATACTGCACTCCTTTCTGCACAAGAGTCAAGGAAGTGCATTCCACATGCAGATTTGATTTCTGCCTAGTATTAACTGAGTGAAAGCTGCTAACTTTCGGGAATAGGCTAATGTTGCTAACAATAAACGACATTAAAGAAAATATATACTGTGAGGGCAATGTCAGAATTCCCAGACTATTGAATAGGGGTCGACAAGAGGTTTCGAACTTACACCACATATAGCTCGAACAGCCCATTTTTGAGCCAAGAATACCCTTTTTGAATCAGAAGAATTACCCCAAAAAATAATACCATATGACATAAGCGTATGAAAATATGCGAAGTAGACTACTTTTTGAGTTGAAGTGTCACTTATTTCAGATACTGTTCTTATGGTAAATAAAGCAGCATTTAGTTTCTGAACAAGATCCTGTACATGGGCTTTCCACAACAGCTTACTATCTATCCGAACGCCTAGGAACTTGAACTGTTCCGTCTTGCTTATAATATGCCCATTCTGTCTGACCAAAATATCGGTTCTTGTTGAATTGTGAGTTAGAAACTGTAAAAACTGAGTCTTACTGTGATTTAGCATCAAATTATTTTCCACAAGCCACAAACTTATTTCATGAACTACATTGTTTGTTACTGTTTCAATATTACACACAAGATCCTTCACTATCGAGCTGGTGTCATCAGCAAACAGAAATATTTTTGAATCACCTGTAATACTACAAGGCATATCATTTATATAAATAAGAAACAGCAGTGGCCCCAGCACCGACCCTTGGGGAACGCCCCACTTAACAGTGCCCCATTGGGACTGAACATCACTACCACTCTCAATATTGCGGAGAATTACCTTCTGCTTTCTGTTCTTAAAGTAAGAGGCGAACCAATTGTAAGCTACTCCCCTTACTCCATAATGGTCCAACTTCTGCAGTAATATTTTGTGGTCCACACAGTCAAAAGCCTTCGTTAAATCAAAGAAAACACCTAGTGTTCGCAACCTTTTATTTAATCCATCCAAAACCTCACAGAGAAAAGAGAATATAGCATTTTCAGTAGTTAAACCATTTCTAAAACCAAACTGAACATTTGACAGCAAATTATGTGAATTTAAATGCTCCAATAACCTTGTATATACAACCTTCTCGATAACTTTAGCAAACACCGATGGCATAGAAATAGGTCTAAAATTGTCAACATTATCAATGTCTCCCTTTTTATAAAGTGGCTTCACTACCGAGTACTTTAATTGGTCAGGAAACCGACCACTCCTAAAGGAAAAGTTACAGATATGGCTAAGTACTGGGCTAACATACATAGAACAATACTTCAGTATTCTGCTAGATACCCCGTCGTATCCATGAGAGTTCTTGGTCTTTAGTGATTTAATTATTACCTCAGTCTCCCTCTTGTCAGTATCATGGAGGATCATTCCAGGTAACAGTCTCGGAACACTTTTTTCTAAGAGCGCTATATGATTCCCTGTTGGGACTAGGTTTCTATTTAGTTCACCTGCTATATTCAGAAAATGATTATTAAATACTGTACATATATGTGACTTATCAATAACACGGACATTCCCACTACGCACTGATTCTATATCCTCGACCTGGATCTGCAGACTAGCCATTTCCTTTACGACTGACCATATGGTTTTAATTTTATCCTGAGACTTAGCTATTCTATCTGCATACCACATACTTTTTACCTTCCTAATAACATTTTTAAGCACCTAACAATACTGTTTGTAATGAGTTGCTGCATTTAGATTTTGACTGTTTCTAACGTTTTGATATAATTGCCACTTTGTTCTACAAGATGCCTGTTTGTGCTAGTGCCCTGTTTTGAATGTTCTAATGGAAAGCAGCTTTCAAAGAGCATGAGAAAAGTCTTGAGAAAAGCATTATATTTATCATCTACTGTATCATCGCTATAAACATCTTGCCACTCTTGTTCCTTGATAAGGTTTACAGAGGTCTCTACAGCAACTGGATCAGCTTTCCTAAACAGCTGATGACTATATTTAACACCTGTTGCAGCACAAAAATCTTTTAGAGTTAAAATTTGTGTATCATGATCTGAAAGGCCATTCACCTTTTTGCTAACAGAATGCCCTTCTAGTAATGAGGAATGAACAAAAATGTTGTCTATGGTTGTTCTACTGTTCCCTTGCACTCTCGTTGGAAAGAATACGGTTTGCATAAGATTATATGAATTAAAGAGGTCTACCAGCATCCTGTTCCTTGCACAATCACTTATACAATTAATATTGAAGTCACCACATATAACTAACTTTTTGTATTTCCTATAAAGTGAACCAAGAACCTCCTCTAGCTTTAGCGAAAATGTTGTGAAATCGGAGTCTGGGGATCTATAAATAACAACAGTTAGAAGTTTAGCTCCGTTAAATTTAACCACACCGGCACAACATTCAAACACCTTTTCAGTGCAATACTTTGAAACATCAGTTGACTCAAATGGGATACCATTTTTCACATACATGGCTACTCCCCCACACCGCAAAGAGCTCCTCGAAAAGCTGCCAGCCAACCTGTATCCTGGTAAAGGAAGCCTCTGAATTATCTCCTTATTTAGGAAGTGTTCAGATATACCAATAATTTCAGAGTCAACATCTATAAGCAGTTCACTAACTTTATCTCTAATACCTTGTATATTTTGATGAAATATACTAATTCCCTCATTACTCGGATACCTAAGCTTTGTCAAAAGTGGTTCCTTTGTTAGAGAGACTTCCCTTAAGCAGGAATACCTATCAGCTGATTTCAATCTAAAAAAGGTGCAGCTCTAACACCCACTACTGCAGGAATTTTCCCATGAGTGATCCCACCAACCCCACCTATGCTGCCACCTATAAGCTTTGCCAACCTCCCCTTTTCATACCTGTTGAGGTGCATGCCATGTCTAGTGAAACCCATCCTGCTGATAGACTCCACCGACACCACTGAAATGTGACCCATGCTTTCTGTCATCAGCGCACCCGCAAGTCTCATGTTATTACACCTGACGGCTGTATTAAGATGAGGCCAATCGTGATGCTGAAACAGTTCCACGAAATGCACATTCGTGTTGCCAGTCTGAGTGACTATCTTTTCCAGGTCACCATCTATGTTATACTCCCCATCCCTATCAATACTATTACCAGCCCCACCCACAATCACTACCTGATCCTCTTTAGTAAAATCCCCACATAACCCCCCTATGTTAACAGTCACCTGAGCCATTCCTGCATTAGGCTTCACAATGGTGGTGACCTGGTACTCACTCCCCAGCACTTCCTGCAACTGCTGGCCTACACCTCTGCCATGAGAACTACCTAACAGCAGAACCTTCTTCTTCCTCTTCGACTTTGCAACTGTTGTAGCCACCATAACTACTGAGGTATGCTGCATACTTCCTACATCTACAGCTACTAAAGATTCCTCTCCACTAGACTCTGACAGTTGGTCATATCTATTGTAAACACCAATAGTAAAACTATCTGAAAATCTTCTTCTCTTAGCAGATCTCTTGCCAACAGCCAGCTCCCATTCCCCAAGCCCCTTCTCCCTCTTCATCCTATCTACCTCCTCCTGTGCGTTTTTCAACTGCATCTGAAGGGCACAGATCTTACTCTCCTTCTCCTCTATCAACTTACTCTTGCTACATAACCTGCAGTTCCAGGAGAGGATCTCACCAGAATGCCCACTGGCTTCCCCACTGCATTCCCCCCCAGTGAAAATACTTCGAACAAGTCTCACACTGCAATCCACTACTCACGAACCTACGGCAAAGCCCATACTTCTCACTCATGGTAAAATTTTACTTTTTCTAAGGTCCGCTACTACAGTAAGAAGATGTTAAAAACCTGACTACAATAATCACGAACTTACTCTACAAGGGAAATAACTACTATTATTAACAGTATTAATAAACAACAAATGTGAATATAACAAAAGACTAATACAGAAAGAGAATCAAACATCTAATGACACAGTAACGAAGCTGAAAACAGTTCCCAAAAGGTTCTTCTGAAATTATTTCATCAGAAAACACAAAAAACTCTGGTTGAAGACTACTAAAGTTCCTAAATAAACCACTATACATGAACAATTAATTAGTACTTAGCTTTCGATGTGCCGCTACAGCTGCAACTGGTCAGCGCAGAATGTAAACACAGGTAAGAGGTTACGTTGCTCGATACGAAACACTCACAAATATCAGGTCACAACACAAGAAAGGCTGAGGTGAATAAAGAAACCACTGATATGTCACTTATATAAAAAATATTATCACAAAAACCGTTAAAATATGTATCTGAAACCTAAAAATATATAAAAACTTGGAGAGCGATCTCACACGCAGTCACTCGCTTATGACGTCACACCAAAGATGTGGTACACGGCTCATGTTGTCTGTAGTTCAACCATGCCTAGATGGTCAATACCGCGGTTTGATTGTGTCCGCTTTGCTACTTTGTGCCAGGAAGGGCTCTCACCAACAGAAGTGTCCAGGCATCTTGAAGTGAACCAAAGCAATGTTGTTTGGACATGGATGAGATACAGAGAGACAGGAACTGTCAATGACATACCTCGCTCAGGCTGCCCAAGGGCTACTACTGCAGTGGATGACCGCTACCTACAGATTATGGCTCGGGTGTACCTCGACAGCAACACCACCATTTTGAATAACACTTTTCATGCAGCCAAAGGACGTCATGTTATGACTCAAACTGTGTGCAATAGGCTGCATGATGCACAACTTCACTCCAAACATCCATGGCGAGTTCCATCTTTGCGACCGTGACACCATGCAGCACGGTACAGATGGGACCAACAACCTGCCAAATGGATCACTCAGGATTGCGATCATGTTCTCTTCACTGATGAGGGTTGCATATGCCTTCAACCAGACAATCATCGGAGACATGTTTGGAGGCAACCCGGTCAGGCTGAATGCCTTAGACACACTGTCCAATGAGCATAGCAAGGTGGAGGTTCCCTGACGTTCTGGAATGGCATTATGTGGGGCTGAAATATGCTGCTGGTGGTCATGGAAGGCGCCATAATGGCTATACAATACATGAATGCCATCCTTCAACTGATAGTGCACCATATCAGCAGCATACTGGTGAGGCATTCGTCTTCACGCACGACAATTCGCACCCCCATCATGCACATCTTGTGAATGGCTTCCTTCAGGATAATGACGTCACTTTACTAGAGTGGCCAGCATGTTCTCCAGACATGAACCCTATCAAACATGCCTGGGATAGATTGAAAAGGGCCGTCTATGGGTGACGTGACTCACCAACCGCTCTGAGAGATCTATGATGAATCACCATTGAGGAGTGGGACAATCTGGAGCAACTGTGCCTTGATGAACTTGTGGATAGTATGCCACAATGAATACAGGCGTGCATCAATGCAAGAGGACTTTCTACTGGGTATCAGAGGTACCGGTGTGTACAGCAATCTGGAATACCACCTCTGAATGTCTCGCTGTATGGTGGTACAACATACAATGTGTGGTTTTCATGAGCAGTAAAAAGGTCAGAAATGATGTTTATGTTGATCTCTTATTCCAATTTTCTGTACAGGTTAAGGAACTCTTGGAACTGAGGTCATGCAAAAATTTTTTCGATGTGTGTAGTAGTGGCAGAGCGTTTGCCTGGAGGGATGTTTAATAGAGGTTCTTTCTGTTCCCACCTAACTCCAACCTTCAGCACCCACATGAACCTTCCACTCCATCTATTAATTTTTTAGAATAGTTTCCTCTGAATATCTTTTTCTCATACTGTGGATTTTCCCCTTTTTCCTAGCACTATTTTCCCCAGGTCCCACCTAGTGATCCTCTATTCTGTCTGTTGCAACCCTAAGTAGATGCCCATCACTTCTCCAGCATCAATATACATATTACGAATCTTCTTACTTTCTGTTACTCCCTCTCACCATCCCATGTCCCCACTTCAGACAGGATCACTACTAATCCCCCCCGCTTTGGCCATACCACCAGGAGACAACAGTCTCTCTTTCTCTTTCTCTTTCTCTTTCTCTCTCTCTCTCTCTCTCTCTCTCTCTCTCTCTCTCTCTCTCTCTCTCTGTGTGTATGTGTTTGTGTGCGTGCGTGTGTGTGTGTTTGAGTAGTCTGCACAACAGCTTAGACTGGAAGCTTAGAACATATTCTTTTTTTTAAATGTGTGTCTGCTTGAGAGTGATTTTTTCTGCTTCATGAGTAGTTATCTACATTCATACATATAATTATATTCCAACCTGGATTTCTCCCCTATTATATTTTTATATGCTCTCTATGTTTCTGTGAAAGAATTCATTTACACTTCTATGGAAACAGAATTAAATGTATATATTTTTATTCAAACAGATAATAAATGGTGGACTAACTTTTATCAGAATCTCCCATGGTGCATACACATTTTCTTCAACAACTGCAGGCTCAATTAGGGGCTCCCAGGAACCAGTCTTCTCATCATAATAACTTGCTTGGAGACGTATCTCTGCTGCAATTTTGAAGAACAAATGAGAATGAGAACAATTTTCAAAACTATTTCCTACTAGCAAATTGAACTGCAATATATTCACAGTTTAAGTTGCGTTTTAAACACCACAAATATTGTTTAATGACACTAAAATAAGTCTTTTTATCATTAAATTAGTATTATAATTCAATTACACTCAAACAGAGCCAGTGCTCATGAGGAAATAATAATACAAGTATGAATTACACACATTTCATATGTATTTCTTTTTCCATCAGTTGTGTCATTTTGCTGATTAGACTAATCAGATTACAGAAATATTGTTGTTATTGTGGTCTTCAGTACAAAGGTGGTTCAATGCAGCACTAATCCCTGTTACTCTATCCTGTGCCACCCTCTCCATCTTTATACAGGGTGTTTCAAAATAACACCACAAAACTATGAGGGGATGCAGAATGTGTCCTGAGGAACAAGATGAGGATAGACACGCATGTCTAGAAACACATTATAATGATGTTACAGAGCCTCAAAGTCATAGGCACCAGTGCCTGTATATGTATGTATGTACAGGGTGAGTCCATGACGTTGTTACAAACTTTCAGGGATGATTGAGAGGGAAAAATGTATCAATTTGAGTTAAGGGGACCCTGCTCCAGAAATGAACAATCAAAAGTTCTAAGTGAAAATCGTTGTGATACCTCTGACAGTGGAATATATGTACCGGTACTGTTGTTGCTAACATTGCAGGGTAGACAATTGTCAGAGGTGGTTGTATAGACCAAAACAAGAAACAGGGGCTCTAAAATACAGGGTGTCCCAAAATGACATATACGCTCTTTGAAACAGAATATCTCTTTAATTAAAGGAGACAGAAATACAATTCTTATGACTAATAATTTAGAAGGTGGTGAAAAACATAACAATGATTTCTTTTATTTCAGGATTGTCAGCAAACATGGTGTTATCGTTTGAACAATGGTAATTCGTGCTAAAGTGTTACTGGAAAACAGAGATTGTGAATGCAGTACGCCGACATTGGAGAGTTGAATTTGGAACACCACCACCACTGACAAGAGTAACAATTACAAGAATCAGAGATAAGTTGAAGTTGAAGAAATGGTGCATGATATGAAGAAGGGACACAGTGGACGAAAAAGAAGTTCAACACACAATGAGAGTGTTGATACTGTAATCCAGGCATATGCACTATCCCCGAAGAACTCTGTGATGCAATGCTCTCGTGAGACTGGGATCTGCAGAAGCAGTGTTCATAGAATTTTGTGGTCTCAGAGCTTTAAGCCTTATATCCCAAGACTTCTCCGTGCTCTTTACAAGGATGATCATGATAGGTGAAGTGAATTTTGTGAGTAGTTCATTAACAGCTGTGAGGAAGAGCAACGTTTCTTAGATTGAATACTTTGGTCAGATGAAGCGATGTTTAAAGTTGATCGAACAATTACCACCAAAACTGTGTGCACTGGGCCAGGGAGAATCCATATGTAACCGAGCAAAGGCATGTTAATCTAACAGGAGTAACAGTCTGGTGCGGACTGTCTTCTAGAGGGTTAATCAGGCCGTACTTCTTTGACAACACTGTCACAGGTGATTCATACCTGGAAATGCTGGAAATGATAACTTCTAGTCTTAGCGTTGTGTTTGGAAATGAAGATTATCACTTTCAACAGGATGGGGTGCCACCTCACTTTCACCTGGATGTGAGGGCATTTCTCAATTGTATATTCCCTGCCAGATAGATAGGATGAAGAGGGAGTGTGGAGTATCCCACTTGATCTCCAGATTTAACTCCTCTAGACTTCTTTCTGTGGAGTACTCTCAAGAACACAAGTTTACGCTACAGGACCACACATACTGGATGATCTTAGAGGGCAAATTGAGCATGCATGTGATGCTATTCCATTGGAAACTATAAAGTTGGCATGTCACTCAGTCATCAGTCATTGTCGATGGTGTATTGTGATGGACGGGCATCAGTTTGAACATTTACCATCTTAAGTAGGACCATGAGGCACCTAATACCGCTAAACACCACTAAAATTTCTAACCCCTTTCATTACAGAGATGTTCAGTTTCAGAGAGTGTATACATTATTTTAGGACACTCTGTACATACCTGTGGAGCTGCGGACACTTGTTCTTCTTTGCTACTGTGAAACGCATCTCTTCTATTGAACAAGTGCCCATAGCTCTTATGGTATGCATTTTAGAGCCCACATTTACTAGACATTTTTATCTTGTTTTGGTCCATACTACCACCTCTGAAAGTTGACTATCCTACAATCTCAGCAACAATGATACTGGCAAATATATTCCACTGTCGGAAGTATCAGAATGATTTTTGCATATAACTTTCAACTCAGTCATTTCTGCACCAACTTACCTTACATGAAATTGATACACTTCTCCTTCTCCATCATCCCTGAAAGTTTGTAACATACTAATGGAATCACACTGTGTGTGCATATATAGACACACACACAAACACAAACAAATGCTAGCACCTACAGTCTGGACCCTCTGCAACATTGTTAGATGGTGTTTCCAGCTCAAGTTTCTATCCTCATTTGGTTCCTCAAGTCGTCTTCTACATTCCCTCAAAATTTGTAAGTGTAATTTTGAAAAACAGTGTACATAAAAATTCAAGCTGCATATTCTTGTGCTCATTGCTCATAAAAGTCAAAATGTAGTACATTGATTGACTTGACATTTTGTCAATGTTGTGGTGTTCATTATTGCTCTGTTCTGCCAGATCTTGGTGAACCTTTTCACAGTCACTCACTCTAGCATGATTTTTACATCTTCACAGCTCCCTCATTGCAAACAGCACATCAACTAGTTAATGTTTCACTATTGATCATCTCACCATACATTATGTCTACAGGGTGGTCCATTGATCGTGACCGGGCCAAATATCTCATGGAATAAGTGTCAAACAAAAAAACTACAAAGAATGAAACTTGTCTAGCTTGAAGGGGGAAGCCAGATGGCGCTATGGTTGGCCCACTAGATGGCGCTGCCATAGGTCAAACGGATATCAACTGCATTTATTTAAATAGGAACCCCCATTTTTTATCACATATTCATGTAGTACATAAAGAAATATGAATGTTTTAGTTGGACCACTTTTTTCACTTTGTGATGGATGGCACTGTAATAGTCACAAACATATGGCTCATCATTTTAGACGAACAGTTGGTAACAGGTAGGTTTTTAAAATTAAAATACATAACGTTTGAACATTTTATTTCGGTTGTCACAATGTGATACTTGTACCTTTGTGAACTTCTAATTTCTAAGAAAGCATGTTGTTACAGCGTGATTACCTGTAAATACCACATTAATGCAATAAATGCTCAAAATGACGTCCGTCAACCTCAATGCATTTGGCAATACATGTAACAACATTCCTCTCAACAGCAAGTAGTTCGCCTTCCGTAATGTTCACACATGCATTGACAATGTGTTGACGCATGTTGTCAGGCATTGTCTGTGAATGACGATAGCAAATATCCTTCAACTTTCCCCACAGAAAGAAATCCGAGGACATCAGATCCGGTGAATGTGTGGGCCATGGAATGGTGCTTCGACAACCAATCCACCTCTCATGAAATATGCTATTCAATACTGCTTCAACCACACGCAAGCTATGTGCCAGACATCCATCATGTTGGAAGTACATTGCCATTCTGTCAAGCAGTGAAACATCTCACAGTAACATTGGTAGAACATTAGGTAGGAAATTAGCATACATTGCACCATTTAGATTGCCATTGATAAAATGGGGGCCAATTATCCTTCCTCCCATAATGCCACACCATACACAACCAGCCAAGGTCGCTGATGTTCCTCTTGTCACAGCCATCATGGATTTTCCATTGCCCAATAGTGCATATTATGCCGGTTTACGTTACCACTGTTGGTGAATGACGCTTCGTCACGAAAATAGAACGCATGCAAAAAATCTGTCATCCTCCTGTAATTTCTCTTGTGCCCAGTGGCAGAACTGTACACGATTTTCAAAGTCATCGCCATACAATTCCTGGTGCATAGAAATATAGTACGGGTGCAATCGATGTTGATGTACCATTCCCAACACCGACGTTTTTGAGATTCCTGAGTCTCATGCAATTTGTCTGCTACTGCTGTGCGGATATGTGCAAGAGCAGCTAAAACACCTACTTGAGCATCATCATTTGTTGCAGCTCATGGTTGAGGTTTCACATGTGGCTAAACACTTCCTGTTTCCTAAAATAACGTAACTATCTGGCGAACGGTCCGGACACTTGGATGATGTCGCCCAGGATACCGAGCAGCATATATAGCACACGCCCATTGGGCATTTTGATCACAATAGCCATACATCAACATGATACTGACCTTTTCCGCAATTGGTAAATGGTCCATTTTAACATGGGTAATGTATCACGAAGCAAATACCATCCTCACTGGCGGAATGTTACGTGATACCACGTACTTACACGTTTGTGACTATTACAGCGCCATCTATCACAATGCGAAAAAACCGGTCCACCTAAAACATTCATATTTCTTTACGTACTACACGAATATGTAATAAGAAATGGGGGTTCCTATTTTTAAAAATGCAGTTGATATCCATTTGACCTATGGCAGCGCCATCTAGTGGGCCACCCATAACGCCATCTGGTTTTCCCCTTCAAGCTAGACGGGTTTTGTACTTTTTAGTTTTCTCATTTGATGCTTATTTCATGAGATATTTGGGGGTTTATATTTTTTGTGTTGGTTACTTCCATTACCATTTATTTTACCAGTTATCTATCATATATATAAACCAAATTATTGCTTGGTTCTTTGTAATGTCATTGCCACTCATTTCAACACTGTAAACTTTATAAAGCAATGTGTATTTATAGATTTCACTAAATATTCATAAACATATCTATAAGTACAACCACCAGACAACAAAACTGGCACTCTGCATCAAGTGAGTGTTCTGGTAAAATCCCTGAGACAGAGTCGGTGATTAGCAGTTTTCATGTTAATATCTCATTATAAAAATTTGTGGTTTGCACTCATCAGTTAGTACAAGCACCAGACAATAGATCCAGCACTTTGTGTCAAGTGAGTGTTCTGATAAAATCCCTGAGACAGGGTATGTGATTAGCAATCTTCATGTTAATACCTAATTACAAAAATTCATAGTTTGCACTCATCCACTCAATAAATCAAAGTCAAAGTCTCTAATATGTGCAGATCTGAGTGTTACAGTCAGTCAGTGTATATGCTTTATGAATTTATTTGAACAGTCCAGCTGTAGTCATCCATATAATTCCTCTGTGTTAATGTGTTATTAAAGTTTCAGTGACTAGCTCTCAGAACTCTTCATGACTATCAGTTTTCTTCCAAATTGTGTTTCATGAAGATTTATCATTTATAGAGACATAAGTGATGACTTAACTATGGAAATGTTTACTGAAGAAATTGCCACTGTTCAGGGTGCATCTAGTGTAGCTGCCTACCTACTTTATTTGAAAAATAAAAATAGCTGATAGCAGAAGCTGGCCATCATCATTGTTTGTTTGGGGACTAATAAATTGGAAGTAAAATCAAGTTCAAATCAACAGTGTTATAACAGTCATTGAGCTATTAAGGTTACAACTCCAACCAATTTCAGAGAATGGGACTTCAAAATTGTGGCAGTATTGTAGAAGAGCAGCACTATAACCAGATCAGTAACTTAACACACTAGAAACAAGTATTCTGAAAGATGTTTAATTTACTTCTGAATGACATACCAATGCAAGTCATGGAACACCAGCACATGCTCACATTGCTATTGTGGCAAATAGAAGAGATATGAGGGTTTATCACATCTGCAAACCTCAAACTCAGATGACTGGGCATTGCAGTGATCGCCATAAATCCAACTAGGAATAAGTAAAACTGTTAATTTCAATGAGGTTCATCAACCTTTGGCACAAAGTGAACACTGAGAAATGGAGTCATCAAGAATTGTCTTGATTTTTCACAAAATTTCCAAAGTTTTTGACAATGCAGATACAATAAACTCCTGTGTCAATTTGATCACAATGCTGAAAACTAGATATTAGGAGTATGTGGTATGTTTGCACAGTGGAGATCCTGAGCATGCCATAGCCTACTGTAAATAATGAAGAAGAGTGTTTAACAATGATTATACCAAAAATGTCAAAGAAAAAGGAAGTTCTATGCAAGAAAAGGAACTGCAGATGAGTATAGCTTAGGGGCAGGTGAAGCCCGTTGCCTACTATGGTCAAGATCATTCTTTAACATGTTACAGTAATTTCCATTTGCCATGCTGAGGATCCAGCCACTTGCTCAGCTGTCAAAATCAGGAAAACTTAATGAGAGGATCATCTACAGATTTAAGGCAACCACAGATGAATATCCACCATGGAGAACAGTTTCCAAGAAGTTGGAAAATCACACAACGTCATCACTGACAACCAACCTGTCGATACACTAGTTGATATTGAGTGTCAGTTTCTGTGATATTTTATGCTTATTATTGCTAGTTGGAGACCATTAAGTTCACACAAAAATAATTAGCCTGGGTAGTTATCTAACACTGAAGTTACATTATCTCACCATAACCATGAGACCACTTCTATTCAGCTGTCTGAATGCTCATTTAAAGTGTGAACCTTTAGATGAATGTTAAAAGGTACTAAACTACACAAGAGAAATTTATATGCCAATAATGATCATTATCAGCACAAGTCAACACTCAGAGCTCTGATTTATCATTTGCCATGAACAACCGTAACTTGTCTTGAAGGGTATGTGCATAATGACAGTTGAACCAGGCCAGGACTGTCAGTTCTGTGCCCAGGATGCAGAATCATATTGTAATACTGCTGCCAAATACCAACCAGAGGAATCTACTATACAATCACCAAACAGGTCTCAGCCAAACTGTGGAACAATGCTGGTGAGTAGTTGCCACTCTGATATAAATTTTTTGGTGCATTCAACTATGGAAAGGAGGTATGGCATTCCAAGTGACTCACCATGAAACCCCATATCAACATTGAGGGTCACCTCCCCACCAGTCAATGGTCATTTGGGTATCACTAGCCAAGCAATGCATAATTTACAAGGAGATGAAGAAAGATGCTGCAAAACAACATCCTTCATCCTTGGTGGTTCCAAGATGGCCGCCGAGTAAGTGACGCCAGAAACCATTTCCAGAAAGATAAGTGATTTAGACAGTAATATAATTTAGTTTAACGCCGACAACAAATTAAATACGTGCATTAGTGTATCGTTTAGTCTTGCCATTAAAGGTTTCACTTTTCTTTGCGTATTTTTTCAGAAAACACAAAAAGATCGTAACTTCGCGAAGTCGCGCTTAGGCTTAAATTTTGTAAACGTGTTTGTTTCTTGTTTCACGGTAATTTAACTAGTTTCTCGGTAACAAATAAGTAAACTACCGCAAATAGCGTATAACTTCATTGTTTTAATACAGATTTCAGAAAAACAGCGTAACTTTATATCAGAAACTTGCCTATATACATTTGTTTATAGGCCTAATTCTCGTAACGTTTTTGGAGAATCAAAGTTAAAGTATCTAGTTTAATTGTCCTTTTTTTCATTCCATCGAGTGAAATATATAATAAATAGCGTATACCTTCATTGTTTTAATACAGATCTCAGAAAAACAGCGGAATTTTAAATCAGAAACTTGCTTATATACATTTGTGAATAGGCTTAATTCTTGTAACGTCTTTTTTGATTTTCGGTAATTTAATTGATTTATTCTAGCTAAAGTATTATTTTTGCCATGAGTGAGAAGTGCCTGACTTGCCGTAGAATTGTTAGTTCCGGGGTTTGGTGTGATGGATGTAGTAGTTTTTTTCACTGGGGGGACTGCAGTGGCGTGGGTGTTGGGAAAGTGGATCAGGCTCATCAGTGGTTATGTAGGATTTGCAGCAGAGATAGGAAGATAGTGGAACAGGAGGGGAAAATTGCTGCCCTTCAGGCTGAGCTAGATCAGGCTAGGGAAGATCTGGACAGGTTAAGGAGGGAGAAGGGCAAAGAGAGGTGGGAAGTGGCAACAGGTAGCAGAAGGAACAGGCCTAGAACTAAGTCTGACAGTTTTGTGGTGAATGTCAAAAATAAGTTTGACCTGTTGCTTCAGTTAGAAACTGATGAGCCTCAAGCAGAGGTAGGTGTAGACAGGACACAACAAACTTTCAATAGGAAATTGAAAAAGAATGTAGGAAAGTTATCGAAAAGGAAGAAAGTTTTGTTGTTAGGCAGTTCTCATGCCAGAGGTGTAGGCCAACTTCTGCAGGAGGAATTAGGACCAGAATACCAGGTCACAAATTTTTTCAAACCAAGTGCTAGTCTGGATCAGGTGACAGAGGATTTAGGTTCACTCTGTAAAGGATTTACCAGGGAAGACACCGTGGTTATTGTGGGAGGGCCAGGGAACAGCATTGACAGAGATCCTGGGTACAGTATAGAGTGTGACCTGGTAAAGATTGCGTCGGCATCGAGACACACCAATGTTGAATTTGTATCTGTCCTGAGACGTCATGACCGGCCTCATTTGGACTCTTCTGTTGGGAGAGTTAATTTGGAGTTGGAACGGCTGCTTGGGTCGGGTGCGGGGGCTCATATTGGTGTGGTTCCTGTTGATTATCTCAGTAGGTGGGACTATACCAGGCACGGCCTACATCTCAACAGGAAAGGGAAGGGGAAACTGGCTGGGGTAATAGCAGGAAATTTAAGGGGGGGAGGCACTGCCATGAATGGTAAAATACCAGTGGTTACAGGTGTTGGAGCAGCACCTTTTTTAGGATAGGTAAGACAGAAAGATGTCAAGTTCTACGAGAGGTCAGGATTGAAACAAATCTTCAGTTTAGGAAAGAAATTAAACAGCACAATTCTAGCACATTGGATCACCAATCACAGCTATCAATTATAAATTTTCACCAATCACCAGAAATTTTATTTCCACCAAGTTGTAGCTCAGTCCTAGGTAATTGCATTGATGAATTAAAGTCACCCAACCCAGTTGACATAATCTGCCTCTCTGAACACCGTGTGACCACTGGTATAGGAACTAGGCCTAAGCACAATGAGAAACTCAGACAGGAGAGTACTGCAAATGTTAGAATAAGGAAAGGTTCTCATAAAGGTATAATTAAAAATAATGTAAGTATATTTCATCAAAATATTGGGAGTTTAAAGAATAAAGTAGATGAGCTTCTGGTTTGTTTAGAAGATTTAGAAGCTGAGAATGAAATAGATATACTATGCCTGTCTGAGCATCACATTGTTACTGATATGGATAAGGTAAATGTAAGTGGATATAAGCTCTCTGCACATGTAATGAGAGAAAATATGGAGAAAGGAGGAGTTGCCATATATGTCAAAAGTTATCATTGTGCAAAAAGTATAGAAACAAAAAAGTTTTGTGTAGAGAAACATATAGAAGCATGTGCCTGTGAGCTTAAATTAAATAAAGGCACATTTATAATTGTAACTGTATATAGGTCCCCATCAGGAAATTTTCATCTATTTCTGAAAAATTTGGACTCCTTGTTGTGCTATCTGTCAGACAGGGGGAAGCAAATTATTATTTGTGGGGACTTCAATGTAGATTCTCTGAAAGAGGGTCATAGGAAAAATGACCTTGAAGTATTACTCGGTTCTTTCAATTTGACACCCGTTATTGATTTTCCTACTCGGGTGGTAAAGGATAGCAGCTCACTGATAGATAACTTCTTTATAGACCAAGATAAGTTTAACCAGATAAATGCTCAGCCTGTTGAGAATGGTCTTTCTGATCATGGTGCACAGCTAGTTACAATATATGACATAGCTCCATTCAGCAATACTAAACAGTCCTCCAAAGTGGTACGTTCAGTCAACGATTTAACAATTGCAAATTTCAGGGAAAGCCTACAGCAGTTAGACTGGGATGAGGTGTACCGTGAACCTGATGCCAATTTAAAATATAATTTATTTCATGACATTTTTGTAAATGCATTTGAAAACTGCTTCCCCAAGAAAATAGTTAAATATACTCGTAAGAAACCTTGTAAGAAACCATGGCTTACTAAGGGTATAAAAATATCTTGTAACCGCAAAAGGGAAATGTATCTGACAGCAAGAAAGAGTAGTGACCCAGAAACTATCAAAAATTATAAAAACTACTGTGTTATATTAAGAAAAGTTATTAAAAAATCCAGGAGTATGTGTATCATGTCTGAAATCAGCAACTCTGATAATAAAATTAAAACAATTTGGAATATTATTAAAAGAGAAACAGGTCAACCAAGAGCAGAGGAAGACAGTATTACCATCAAATTGAATGAAAACTTTACGAACAAAAAGTCAGAAGTTGAAAATATTTTTAATAATCATTTTCTAAATGTTGTGGATATAGTAGGATCCAGGTGTTCATTAGAAGATGCTAGGCTGTTAATGGAAGAGGCCATACCTATGCAATTTGATACAATTGAAATCTCACCCACTTCTCCATTTGAAATTAGGAAAATAATAAACTTGCTTAAAAGCAAAAACTCACATGGAATTGATGGCATTTCCAGCAAAATACTAAAAGCTTGTTCTCAACAGATAAGTAAGATTCTCAGCCACCTGTGTAATAGCTCTCTGGAACAGGGCATTTTCCCTGATAGACTGAAATATGCTATTGTTATACCTTTGCATAAAAAGGGGGATAGATCTGATGTCAACAATTACCGTCCAATCTCCCTTCTAACAGCTTTATCCAAAATTTTTGAGAAAGTAATGTATTCAAGAGTAGCTTCACATATCTGTAAAAATGAAGTACTAACAAAATGTCAGTTTGGTTTTCAGAAAGGTTTTTCAACAGAAAATGCCATATACGCTTTCACCAGTAAAATTTTGAATGATCTGAATAACCGAACACCACCCATTGGGATTTTTTGTGATCTCTCAAAGGCTTTTGATTGTGTAAATCATGAAATTCTGCTAGACAAGCTCAAGTATTGTGGCATGAGTGGGACAGTGCACAAATGGTTTAATTCGTACCTAACTGGAAGAGTGCAGAAAGTTGAAATAAGTAGTTCTCGTAACATGCAAAGATCAGCACATTCCTCAAACTGGGGAACTATCAAGAATGGGGTTCCACAAGGGTCAGTCTTGGGTCCTTTGTTGTTCTTATTATATATTAATGACTTGCCATTCTATATTCATGAAGAGGCAAAGTTAGTTCTCTTTGCTGATGATACAAGTATAGTAATCACACCTGACAAACAAGAATTAACTGATGAAATTGTCAATACTGTCTTTCAGAAAATTACTAAGTGGTTCCTTGTAAACGGACTCTCACTGAATTTTGATAAGACACAGTACATACAGTTCCGTACAGTGAATGGTATGACGCCATTAATAAATATAGACCTTAATCAGAAGCATATAGCTAAGGTAGAATATTCCAAATTTTTAGGTGTGTCCATTGATGAGAGATTAAATTGGAAGAAACACATTGATGATCTGCTGAAACGTTTGAGTTCAGCTACTTATGCAATAAGGGTCATTGCAAATTTTGGTGATAAACATCTTAGTAAATTAGCTTACTACGCCTATTTTCACTCATTGCTTTCATATGGCATCATATTTTGGGGTAATTCATCACTGAGGAATAAAGTATTTATTGCACAAAAGCGTGTAATCAGAATAATAGCTGGAGTCCACCCAAGATCATCCTGCAGACATTTATTTAAGGATCTAGGGATATTCACAGTAGCTTCTCAGTATATATACTCTCTTATGAAATTTGTTATTAACAACCAAACCCAATTCAAAAGTAATAGCAGTGTGCATAACTACAATACTAGGAGAAAGGATGATCTTCACTATTCAAGATTAAATCTAACTTTGGCACAGAAAGGGGTGAATTATACTGGCACTAAAGTCTTTGGTCACTTACCAAATAGTATCAAAAGTCTGACAGATAACCAACAAGTATTTAAGAAGAAATTAAAAGAATTTCTGAATGACAACTCCTTCTACTCCATAGAGGAATTTTTAGATATAAATTAAGAAAAAAAAGAAAAAAATATTAAAAAAATAAAAATAAAAAATAAAGAAAAACAAAAAACAAAAAAATAAAGTTGTTATATTAACTTAAGTATGTTGTTAAATTAACCTAATTATGTCATGTATTGGAAAATTCGACTCGTTCCACATCATTACGAAATATCGTATTCATGATCCATGGAACTAGTATTAATCTAATCTAATCTAATCAGTCACCAAACAGTCCTTGTCCCACCCTGTGGTCCTCATGAAGAAAAAAACATGATACATGAAGTTCCTGCATTGATACTGGTGTCTGAAGAAAATCATCAAAATTGATGTATTGCTACACCACCTTGTCACCTTGGTCTATCTGAAGGGAATATGACCAGGGAATATGACCAGGAAAAGTTTGCTTTCATAGCAACTGTTGGCCTTCATGTGGTAAAAGTTATATTGTTTGTTTTCTGGAATGCCCCAACAACCTAAGAAAGATATTTACAGCTTGCTTTGATGTCATAAATGAATGGTGTGCCTTTGCTACCTGGATAACATTGTTGTTTTCTTGATGGTATTTGAAAAGCATGAAACCATTTGACAGCTGTGCTGAATGGTAGCCATGGCAAATGTCTCCACCTGAATCTAAGAAACTGCCTCTTCATCACAAAGTCAATAAAAGTCTAATTAATGGAAATGGGAGTTTTTCCTTCATCAGAATGTGCTTCCACTGCAGACATTCCACAAAGGATTTCTGCTGCTAGGCACAACTACTACAAGAATTGTTGCACACAGATGTAAATTTTTTGGGGTGAGGAGGAAGAAAGATACAAGTATTTCCGTAGCTTTAAGCAGGGGCTAACATTTTCACCAGTCCTTGATAAGAAAAATGAGCTATAACTACACACATTTGCTAGTGATTATGGCATAGGTGCAGCTCTAGTACAAATCCTGGAATGCACTGAAAGAATGATTGCTTATATCTCCAGAGTACTCTCCAGTTCCGAGAAGAATGTCTTTATGGCTGAGAAAGCATTCCTAGCAGTGGTTTGGGCAATCAGTAAGTGCTGACCCTACTTATAGGGCAGACGATTAATATTTATGGCTGACAACCATTCTTTATGCTGACTGAGAAAATTGAAGGATCCATCAATATGACTAACAAGGTGGGCACTGATACTTCAGGAACACACAAAACTCCAGTTATACACAAAACTTGATGCAAAAAAAAGTATGTCACCTGCCTTATGTGGAATCAGTTGGAAGAATAGTACAGAAATACTGATATCCCAGTCATTGCTGCATTAATGAACACTGCAGCTGAACAAACAAAATATCTGGCATTACTGAGGGCTATAAAAGCCTTAGAGAAGAAAGAAGTTATCAACAGAGAATTCAGACTAATAGATTGGACATTGTATACAAGGAATTAAGACTCAATGAGAAAAAAATTGTTGCTCATTACCACAGATAATTTTGATACCTGGTATCAATTCCTCTTGCAGTTTCTCTATTTCACTAAATTGGAGTTAACTTCTTGGGGAGGTTTCTTAAACTGACTAATAGGAATAAATGGGTAATACTGAAGTGACTACTTCATCTGCCAGCTGTAATTAAGGCTGGGCTGGCTGTTAAAGCTATGGAAATGACCTGGTTTCCTACACAAAACATAGTTTTGAATCAAGAGGCAACAAATGTAATGATCTCTGATCACAGAAAAGTGTTTCAGTCATGATAGGTCTCACAGTGATCTTTCTGATTCCTGGTCAAGAACCTGAAACAACAAATGGGTACTTTAATGGTGTACTTTCAGTTGCTGAGAGAATGTGTGTCTCATGGAATAACAGTGCAGCTACAAAAAACAAATGAGCATCAAAGGGCATTGCAAGTATCAGGACTCACTGTTGCACCATTGTTTGTAACCAAGATAATACTTCAGTCTTGTTGGTGTGCAGGAAGTTGGTATTTATTTATTTACATTGTAGTGTGTTACCCATAATTTAAACACAGGGTATATTCACTCTTAGACAAATTACTACTAACAATGAAAGTTTTTTCTATATATTCAGTGCAGTGAGCACACATAACACAGCTCAAAGCACCTAAAGGAGACATCTGGGTTAGTGCTTGAAATATTGTGCTGAAAACAGCTAAAAACCTAAATGAACACCATCACCAAGAAAATCTGACATATAACAATGGGTAATTCAACCCAACAACTCTCAGAATGATTACAACGTTCAGCTCATCACTTGAACTGAAAAAGCAAGACAACTGACACATATATGGACTATGGACCCACTGGATATGAATCATACATGTTATAGTGTTGAACATCAACTTTTAAACTAAGGGCTGGTTGATGAAGAATTTATTTTTTACATCTGTGAGGAAGGTCAAGAAAAATAGAAAAACAATTTTAGCACTACTTTGAGCTATACCAAATCCTGTGTCACTTGTGAAATATTGCCTACAAAGTTGTGTATTATGAGTGTATATAAAGGAGACAAAAGCACAGAGATAATGTACATGTCTTCATGAAGACGTATATTACTCCTGAGGTTCAGAATGACAATAGGTGCTTTCAATACAAGGAACATAAAAATCTTTCCAACGATAGAGATGTCTTGTTGGAACAAACTACATATGAATGTTGCAGTGTCCATGAGGATGTGACAGTACTACCAGAATGCAAAGGTGCACCACCAACACTGCACAAAGCACCACTGAATACATCATATTCAATTAAGCTATAGTCCACCCCAACACAGCAGGTCATTGTCTTGTAAGGAGGGGAAGCAATGTTGCATACTACACAGTATCCATTGTGGTACAGCAGCTTTAGTAATAGGCTGGCAAAATGCACGTCACATGCTCAATTTCCACCTCCTGTGATTATTTACCATTTACTTAAATTATGGAGTATTGGAATTTACTACCTCATTCTATATGTGTACAAACAGAACCACTTTGTACTCCATGTGTAATTTTGTGTGTGCTTAACAAATGTGGTCTCAGTGTGAATTTTCAGACCTTGTCAACAACCCTGCTGTTGTAACATGTACTTTTTTTCAGATTCTCCATAAGAGGCTAGTTTTTACTTCATCCCAGCTCTAAGACACCTTAGAAAATTGTATATGAATCAAAATAATGCAATGCTGTGGGGTATTGTGACATCAATTAAAACAACACATATATCATAAAATTCATCTGACAAGATATGACAGTGCCATTTGTTCATCACTGTACCTATGAGACAGGTAAGGTCATCTCATATTGGGAAGACTACTAAACATATATGTAGGAAGAGACCACTATAAATAAAGTGCATGAGCTTCTTGATAAATTTCGAACTTTAATAGATCACCAGTAGCCACCAGTAACAGTATTTCTTGAACCATTATACGCATTAACTTTTGCACTGCTCCCTAAAAATCTTGAACAATATGGACTCCAAGATCCTTCTCATTAATAATTCAGGAACTAAGTGGTAGAAAACAGCTTATTAATTTCAGAAAGTCTAAGAAAGGTATAGCCTACAGTCCAAATATACTCAGAAAAATCTGTGAAATCCCATATGTAACTGTTTCTGACACTGTTTTCTTGAATTTGGTCATAAACATTGACCCTGATCATATCCTCAAAGCTAGCTCATTCTTATATACAGATGATACATGTATACTGATAATTCCAATAGCCAAATGAAATACTTCTCACATATAATTTTCGTTTTAATAAAAAGTTTACCAATAAACACACAAAAAACAATAAAATGTGTTTCCATACAACACAAAACATGACCTCATTCAATCCATACATACTCATTGGAGACAACAGCAACCCCACAGTGCAGGACACCAAATGTTTTGGACCATACATCAATTATACACTAGGCTGGAAATTGCATAGAGATATGTTACCAAAAACACTTAGCAATATTGTTGTCTTTTGGAAATCAGCAAAACATACAGCTAATGTAGACACTCTAAAGACTATTGAGATCCTTGGAGGAGCCAGCCATGACAAAACTATTCCACCTAGTGTGAAAGATATATGAGACAGCCAAAATAACCTTAGACATTAAGAAGAATGTAATAATTACAGTTTCAAAGAAGGCAGGGTGCTGACTGGTGGGAATATTATTGAACTATCAGTTTAATAAGTTATGCTTGAAAAATACTGACGTGAATTATTTACAAAAGAATCAAAAACCTGGCAGAAGTTGGTCTCAGGGAAGATTACTCTGGCTATCAGATAAATGTGGGGACACCTGAGGCAGTACTGAATATACAACTTATCTTCAAATATATGTTAAAGACAGGTAAACCTACATTTCTAACAGTTGCAGATTTAGATTAAGTTTTTGATAATATTGACTGGAAAATATTCTTTGAAATTCTGAAGGCAGCAGGGATTAAATACAGGGACCAAAAGTTTATTTACAAATTGTACAGAAACCAGACTGCAGTTATATGAGTCAAAGGGCATGAAAGGGAACCAGTGGATAAGTATGGAGTGAGACATGTTTGTAGCCTATACCCTGACTTATTCAGTACATTGAGCAAGCACTAAAGAGAATCAAGGAGAAACTTTAAAAGGTTATTAAAGTTCATGGAGAAAAAATAAAAACTAAAAACTTTGGGGTCTGTCTATTACAATACAATTCTGTCAGACACACCAAAGAACTTGGAACAGAAGTTGAGTGTAATGGACATTGTCTTAAATAAAAAAAGAAATGAAATGATCATGTGGCATTGATGGCCAGGAGGCCCCATCTGGGGAAGTTCGGCTACTGTGTGCAAGTCTTATTTCAGGTGATGCCACAATGGGCAACTTGAGGATCAGTGATGGTGAGAGAAACAAAACATCCCATCCACAGGTGGAGAAAATCTCCAACCTGGCCGGGAATCAAATCCAAGCCCACTGCATGGTAGGCAAGCAGCTAAGAAGGTGGACATACTGTCTTCAAAAGATGTTATAAGACGAACACTGAAAAAATGAAAGTGATACTAGTGAAATGAAGTCAAATTAAATTAGAGAGAATTAGATTAGGAAATAAGACACAAAAGTAGAAGATGAGTTTTGCTGTTTGGGAACTAAAATAACTGATGATGGCTAAAATAGAGAGGATATAGAATGCAGAATTGCAAGAAAAATATTTCTAATAAAGAGAAGTTTGTTAGCATCAAATGTAAACTGTTGTGTTAGAAAGTCTTTTCTGGAGATATATTTATGGAGTATAGCCTTGTACAGAAGTGAAAAATGGATGATAAGCAGTTCAGAGAATAGAAGCTTCTGAAATGAGCTGCTAGAGAAGACTGCTGAAGATGATGTGGGCAGACTGAGAATCTAATGAGGAGGCGCTGAGATGAATCATGGAACAAACAAATTAATGGCACAACTTGACCAAAAGAAAGGACTGATTGATACAACTGGAGGTGGGGGGGGGGGGGAGGGGGGGTTGGAGTGAGAGGATGAGAGGGTACAAACTGTAGAGGGAGATAAAGGATGAATCAAGTAAGTATGTTCAGATGGCTGTAGGTTGCATTATTTATGTAGAGATGAAGAGGACTGCACAGGACTCACTAGTGTGGAGAGCTGCACCAAATCAGCCTTTGGACTGAAGATAACAACAACTGTAAGAACACCCTGCATCCACTTAGTTTCATATTCTGTGGAAAAAGCTCTGAATTCCATACCACATTTTGAATTACCAAAGCAAATAATGAGAATACTCTCATTTAAATGAAATATGAAACATTTTAAGTCACTTTTAAAATGGCTTAAAATTGCCCTCATAGCATGCCTACACTTCATTAATTTGACTTATTTCAAAGTACAGCATTTAGAAGCCCTACACAACAACTACAATGACAACTCCTAAATCACATGAAACAAAAGTTAATTATATATCTTACCACATAATGCAAAATTATATGGAAATATAATAAAATGCAATGGAAATCATGATATACAATCTTTCTTCAACAGGTTTCAAATTAATCAAATCAACAGTACAAATGAAAACCAAACAAATAGGATTTTGTTATGTCATTCTCTCTATTCAGGTCATGAAATTCTAAGAGAAGAGTTATGTTTTAAATTTATATCTTTTGTTTATATGTATGTATTGAGGTATAAGTATTAAAGGTTTTTCTACCATAACTCTGCACCCTTTCATTCTCAATTAGTGGAATTTTTAACTTTGTTATAGTTCCTATTTTAGTAACTAAATGCCGTAACCTTGAAATATACGTTCATTGACTAGAAATATAACTGATCTATTTATGCAATATGAACAATTATGTAATGATTTTATCAATAGAATGAACAAATAATCAAATATCAATCCTTTCTTGTGAGATATTAGCTACCTGCCCAGGGTTGTGATGTTTATGAACTAGTTGCAATTATATCTGTCAAGTATATACCAGTACCACATGTCCTCAAAGCGGCAGCGTACAAACTGGTAAGAAAATTCTAGCAAGCAAAAAAATGATTTCATATGTAATAATTTCAATGTTTCACAAAGGCCCAACAGTCAGAACGTTTAAGAAAGGTCTCTTACTTATCCTGAGCAGATATAATGATGTAACTGAGAATTATTACTTGTAGATAATCTTGAAATTGCTTTGTTGGAACATTATGTGTTGTTAACAAATCAGTTGTGAAATTACACTGCATTGGAACACTGTAATTATTTGATTTTATTTTGTCAGATCGAGACATGTTAAGTTTACACCAGAAATCAAAGGCCACTCTTTCCTTTACACTAAACTGGTTATAATCTAACAGACTACTGTACAATCTGGAGAAAACTCAACACCTACAACTGGAACCAGCCAAAGACATAGAAGCAAAATCTGTAGAACTGCTTGGAATATATATTGATTCCAAACTAAACTGCCACCTTCATATTAATCATGTCTACAGAAAGATATCAAGGGTTTCCTGTCTTATGAGATTACATTCATTTTCATTATTCCACTTTAAAAGACATCTTTTGAGGTAAAATACAGAGAGCAAAAGGTTATTTACAACTTCTTCAGAAACCAGACAGAACTTATAAGAGTTGGGGGTCATGGAAGGGAAGTGCTGGTTGAGAAGAGAGTGAGACAGGTTTGTGACCTATCCCCAATGTTAATCTCTGCAGTGAGTAAGCAGCAAAGGAATCCAAAGAAAAGTTTGTAAAAGAAACTAAAATTGTGGGAGAAGAAATAAAAACTTTTGAGATTTGTCAATAATATTGTAATTCTGTCAGGCATAGCAAAGGACTTGTAAGAGGAGTTAAACCGAATTGACAGTGTATTGAAAGGAGGATATAAGATGAACAAGAACAAAAGCAAAACAAGAGAAATGGAATGCAGTCAAAATAAATCAGGATATGCTGAGGGAATTACATTACGAAATGAGCCACTAAAAGTAGTAGATGAGTTTTGTTGCTTGGGCAATTAATTAAATGATGATAACTAACACGGAGATGCTATAAAATATAGACCTGAAATGACAAACAAAAGCGTTTCTGATGAACAGAAATTTGGTAAGACTGAACACAGATTTAAGTGTATGAAGTCTTTTCTGATGGTATTTGGCTGGAGTATAGCCTTCTACAGAAGTAAAAAAAATGGATACTTAACAGTTCAGACAAGAACAGAACAGAAGCTTCCAAAATGTGGTGCTACAGAAGATTGTTGAAGATTAGATAGGTGGATTGTGTAACCACTAACTAATGAAGATATTTTTATTTATATTTTATTTTTTATCTCAGACTAGCACTTGCAACCTATATCCGCGATTATTTGCTGAATGTATTCCAATCTCTGTCTTCCCCAACAGCTTTTACCCTACACATCTCCCTCTAATAGCATGGGGGAGGTACTGAATAGAACACTGGAGAAAAGAAATTTATGGCATAACTTGACTAAAAGAATGGACTGGTTAATAGGAAACTTTCTGAGACATTAAGGGATCACCAGTTTTGTATTGGGATGGAAGTGACAGGGGGATGTGGTGGGATGGGGGGATTGCTGAGGGAAGCCTAGACAAGAATACTGTTAGCAGGTTCATAAAGGATGTAGGCCGCAGAAATAATTCATAGAGGAAGAGGCCTGCACAGGATTGAGTAGCATCAATCCCCTCCTCATACTGAAGACAACAACAACAACAACATTTTGACTTTAAATGTTTACTCTATTCCCTTCCACACACTACACTTCAATGCTTTCAGGTCCATTGTCACCAGTGTTTCTCATTTCTTTAGTCATATCCCATATCCCCCACCACCCCAAAAAAAAGTGGCCACCCCACTACATCTTGGATTAGCCCACTTTCTTTCAACCTAGGTACTACCCATGCAACGATGAGAATCATATAGCCACATTTTTAAGTGAATTGTTTTAGCCTACAACATTCAAACCCATATTTTGTTATAGTCTCTGCCATCAACTCTGTTGATTAGTACCAACTATCAAGCTAAGCAGTTTTATGTCTATTGCATTTTTTTAAGACATGAAGTCATTGACAGGGTGAGCAACCTGCTTCACTGTTAAATACCAACTCTGTGATCACTTTTATTATAATCATCATCTAATGACTAGTCATGTCTTTTAGCATTTAGTGTATTATTATTATTATTATTATTATTATTATTATTATTATTATTACTGTTATTGGTTGCATCCATGAGTAACTTGAAAATTTTCACCTTTCACTGCTAGGGAAATGACGTAATTGGAATCTTACGCCTTTCGCAAGTAGCAGCATTGGACCAAACAATGCAGAACAAAAGTTATGTTTCTGCAACCCACAAATCAAACACATGGTGGACAACTTGTTCTATGCGACCCCTTTGCAAACCATTAATTATTCATCACCATTCTCTTTCTCCAAAAGCACTCCTAAAGTATCTTGTGAAACTCTTCATATTAATGGCTTTGTCAAAGAATGTGTGGCAACTTAAAGTTCAGTTTTAAAAAATTCAAAAGTTGATATCCAAAAAATGCCACCCAAAATAGCTGTAAGAGAGTTGATATGCACTAGTACCATCATCCAATTCAACGAATGAAGTGTTTATGTGTACTTTTATGCAGATAGGGAATGTGGAAGACCTGGCAACAAATCTACATGATGATCTTGTAACTTTGGATTCATCTTTACTGAGAAGAGTTCAGCAAAGTATGATCTGGCTGTACAATAATTGTTTGGAGATGAAGTAAAGTAGCTTTGAGCATCCGCTCTGAAGAATATGCGAGTTCAGTAAAGCTGTTTTGAACATCTGCTTGTTTTATGAAATACATGCTATTCAAAATATTACAAACAGTGTCTCTTTCTGAGTGCAGTATATATGTTTATCATCACCTCATTGATATGTTTTGCAGTTATTTCTGTGCTTTGACAGGTCATTTGTTTTGAACCGATTGTTGACTCTTCCTGAATATTTATGACATATCTGGCAAATTATTGTTATGTGCAATGTTAAAACACTGTATCTGTAGGATTAATGTAGTTTAAGAAACAGTGTACATTACAGTATTATTGTGCAGATCACAATTAGGCAATAAAAATACACCTACACTTGGAATTAAACTTGTCAAATTGAGTGTCATAAGGCAGAACTCTATCCATTGCACTAGCTGGCACCACACTGACAAGGCTTGAAGGAAAATACTTATTCTATATGTAAACTGCTCATGAGGATAGGGACCACCATTGCCTGGGCAGGGACATGGTAACTGATTTTGTCTCTGGGCAGTTGATCTCTACATCTACATCTACATGGATACTCTGAAAATCACACTTAAGTGCCTGGCAGAGGGCTCACTGAACCACCTTCACAATAGTTCTCTACTATTCCACTCTCAAACAACACGTGGAAAAGACAAACACCTATATCTTACTGTGCAAGCTCTGATTTACTTTAGTTTAGTATGATGACCATTTCTCCCCATGTAGGTTGGCATCAACAACATATTTTCATATTTAAAGGAGAAAGTGGATGGCTGAAATTTCATGAGAAGATTCTGCCACAACAAAAAATGCCTTTTTGTTAATGGTGTCCATCCTAAATCCTGTATCATGTCCTTGACACTCTCTCCCCTATTTTACAGTAACACAAAATGTGTTACTCTTCATTGCACTTTCTAAATGTAATCCATTAATCCTACCTGTTAAGGATCTCAGACCACACAGAAGTACTCCAAAAGGGGATGGACAAGTGTAGTGCAGGCAGTCTCTTTAGTAGAGCTGTTTACATTTTCTGTGTTCTGCCAATAACACAAAGTCTTTGGTTTGCCTTCTCCACAACATTTTCTATGTGTTCTTTCCGATTTAAACTGTTCATAATTGTAGTTCCTAGGTATCAGTCAAATTTACAGTCTTTAGATTTGACTGATGTACCATGTAACCAAAGTTTAATGGATTCCTTCTAGTACTCATGTGGATCACCTCATACTTTTCATTATTTGGGGTCAATCGCCAATTTTTGCACCATTCAGATATCTTTTTTAAATCATTTTGCAATTTGTTTTGATCTTCTGATGACTTTACTTGGTGAGAAACGACTGCACCATCTGCAAACAACCTAAGATGGCTGCTCACATTGTCTCCTAACTTGTTTATATAGACCGCAAAGGGCCTATAACACTACCTTGGGGAACGCCAGATATAGCTTCTGTTTTACTCAATGACTTTCTGTCAATTACCATAAACTGTGACCTCTGACAGGAAATCATGAATCCAGTCACATAACTGAGACGATACTCTATAAACACACAAATTCACTACAAGCTGTTTGTGTGGTATAGTGTGAAAAGCCTTCTCGAAATCTAGAAATACAGAATCAATTTGAAACTCCTTGTCAATAGCACTCAACACTTTGTGTGTGTAAAGAGCTACTTGTGTTTCACAAGAATGATGCTTTCTAAATTGGTGCTGACTGTATGTCAATAGACCATTCTCTTTGAGGTAATTCATAATGTTTGACCACAGTATATGTTCCAAAATCCTGCAGCGTATAAACAGTAATGATAGGGGCCTGTAATTTAGTGGATTACTCCTACTGCCTTTCTTGAATATTTGTGTGAATTGTGCAACTTTTCAGTCTTTGGATACAGATCCTTTGTCGAGTGAGTGGTTGTGTATGATTGTTAAGTATGGAGCTATTGCATCAGCACACTCAGAAAGGAACCTAAGTGATATACAGTGTAGACCAGAAGACTTGCTTTTACTAAGTGATTTAAGTTGCTTCACTATTCTGAGGATATCTACGTCGAAGTTACTCATGTTGGCAACTGTTCTTGATTCGAATTCTGGAATATTTACTTCATCTCCTTTGGTGGACAAATTTCGAAGGGCTGTGCTTAGTAACTCTGCTTCAGCAGCACTGCTGTCAATAGTACTTCCATTGCCATCACACAGAGAAGGCATTGTCTCTGTCTTGCTGCTAGCATACTTTACATACGACCAGAATCTGTTTGGATTTTCTGCCAGGTTTCGAGGTAAAGTTTTGTTGTGGAAATTATAATAAGCATATTGCATTGGTGTCCATGCTAAATCACAAGCTTCTGCAAAAGATTGCAAATCTTCAAGATTTTGTGTTCATTAGAATTTGGCATGCTTTTTTCATTGTTTCTGCAACTGTGTTCTGACTCGTTTTGGGTACCAAGGGAGATCATCTACATAATTTATTAATTTATTTGGTATAAATCTCTCAATTACTGTTGATACTATTACTTTGAATCTAAGCCACTTCTGGTCTACATCTACATTGTTAATTTGGAAGGAGTGGAGATTGTCTCTCAGGAAGTAGTCAAGTGATTTTTTATCTGCTTTCTTGAATAGGTACATTTTTCCTTTATTTTTGGAGGAATTGTGGTTTACAATATTCGATCTCACTATGACAACACCCGTGTTCACTGATACCTGTACCCATTTTGAAGCTTGTTAATAGCTCAGGATTATTTGTTGCTAAGAGGTCAAGTGTTTTTCCACAATCATTTACTATTCAAGTGGTCTCATGAACTAACTGCTCAAATAATTTTCAGACAATGCATTTAGCACAATTTTGGATTATCTTTTATGCATACCTCTGGATTTAAATATGTATTTCGCCTAGATGTCAAGGGTAAATTAAAGTCACTGCCAACTATAATTGTGAGAGTTGGGTATGTGTTTGAAATTAAACTAAAGTTTTCTTTAAACTGTCCAGCAACAGTATCATTTGAATTGGGAGGTCAGTAAAAGGAACCAATCATTATTTTATTCCAGTTTCCAAGAAAGACCTGTGTCCATACTAACACACCTCATGCCTGTAGTGGACTCCTGACCTATTCAGCAAAACCTGAAACCTCACCACAATATGGGACAAGTCTAGGAATTTGCAGCCTACATGGTCACAGAAGCATATGATCCACCACCTGCAGTTGGCTGCACCCTGTGCTGCTCTTGGCATCTGGAAGGACCATTTCCACATCTGGAATGACTCCACCTTGTATGAACACAGAGTACACATAGGCTTTCTTGCCCTACTTGGCAGCCATGTCCCTAAGGGGCCCCATTATGCACCTAACATTGGAGCTCTCAGCCTGCAAGGCTGAGAGGTTTGCTCTGAAACAGGGCAAGCGACTGCATCTGGCTGAGCGACAGTGCCAGCCACAGACAGCACCTTGTTTGTCAGACTAATTGGTGAGGCCTTACGTGCGGCCCCCTGGGAAGTCTTTTGCTGCCTGACACTCACCAAGGTGACCTGACCTCCCACTCAGCAATGGGTGAGTGGTCAACTTTAGTGTGAGCAGTAACTAGGCTGGTCACCAGTGCAGGCAGATCGGAGGATTCAGACATGCTGGACATCTGTTGGATCCGCACGCCCAGTGATGCCCATCCGCTGCAGCTTCAAGCAGTGTAGCCAAACCCATCACAGTGTAGAGCTGAGAGCAAAGTGTCACCAACTCAGCTTGCATCCGCAAACAGCCATCACAGGCCCTATCCACACTAAAGACCATGGAAAACTAGACTACACAGACAAACAAGGACAACTGACACACACTACAGAACTCTACAATAGAGACGAAGGGAAACACAAGAACTGTGTTTAATAAATCAGATTAACACAAAGAGATTCAAAAACTGAACTACCAAAGCACACAGGTAAGACTAAATAATTCACTGATTAGTAACTTGTATCTGTGACAGAAACAGTTTACTTGCTGACACAAATGAAAATGTGAGAACTGTGTCTAATAATATTAAATTAACATGCATAAATTCAAGAAAGTACACTTGCAAAGCACACAGATGAAACTATACAATTTGCTCCTGGTTTGGAACTTATACAATCTCACTAAACTGGTTACTTCCTCATGGCTGCTTGTGTCTCAGCTGTCTGTTGCTGACTGATTAGCTGACTAGGTCCAACAAGTGGTCACTAGCTTTCAAAACAAACAAACAACTATCAAAACACACCACAGAACTCTAATGTAGGCACAAAGGAAAATGCAAGAACTGTGTCTAATAAATTAGATTAACATGTAGAGATTCAAAAACTGGACTACCAAAGCACACAGGTGGGACTATATAAATCACTGTTTAGGAACCTGAATATGTCACAGAATAAGTGGACTTTCTGATGCTAATGAAAACATGAGAGCTGTGTCTGCTAGATATTAAATTAACATGCAGAAACTCAATAAACTAAACTATCAAAGTGCACAAATAAAACTATACAATTCACTCCTGGTTAGGAACTCATCAAATGTCACAAAACTGGTTACTTCCCCATGGCTGCTTGTGTCTCAGATGGCTGCTGCTGACTGACTATCTCACTTCTGGAAGTAACAGTTCATTTTGGACTTAGTTCTCACCTGGACAGATTCATAGGTGTTCTTTCTGAACTGGATGTACATTTGTGTAATTGTTGCAATAAACAAATGTTTAAGTGTTTAATTATTTTTGGGTAGTTGTGTTACCTTCCTTCCAGGAATACTAGTTCTGCAAGTTTTGCAAGAGAGCTTCTGTGAAGTTTGGAAGGTAGGAGACAAGGTACTGGCAGAAGTAATGTTGTGGGAACAGGTCATAAGTTCTGCATGGGTATCTCAGTTGCTTGAGCAAAAGGCAAAGCTCCCAAGTTTGAGTCTCAGTCTGGCACACAGTTTTAATGTGCCAGGTAGTTTCATATCAGCATGCAGTCCGCCACAGGGTGAAAATTTAATTCTGAAGTCATCTTGTTTTTATGCAGGTTTTAGCTCAAAGGCAATCAAAAACCAATTTCATTTTCCTTTTTATGTGGTTTTTGGCCTGAGAACAATTAAAAACTGATTTTTCCCATCTGATGGGGTATGACCTTGCCATGGTGGATGGGCTTACCTAACTAACAGTGCCATGATAGTTGACTGCTAAATGTGTGCAATCATGCATATTAAACAGTATGGATGCTATAACGTGCAACTCAAAATGTAGCAGACATATTGCAACTCATCTGACATTTATAGGTGGCCCCATTTATGTTAAGAGGCTTGTAGTACTATCTACTGGTAAAAGTTTTGTTAGATTTTGTTTTTGTTCTGTATGTTTCCCCTGCATCAATAAAATGCTGTACAAATTTGATGCCATCCTGAGCAGTGGTTCTCTTTCTACATCATTTTGAAACTGGAACATTAATTATGGACATCCTGTACCTTAGGCACTATTGGTATGTGAATACTGTCTGAGCATTTAGGTTACCTTGTACATCTTGTATGACTACTCACACTTGCTGTGTGCATGATTGGTAGACCTCATTGTTGGAAATGTGAATGGTCATTGTGAAGGATGCTATCTGCCTCTGAATGCCTCCATGCCAGTATAGTTGTGAACCAGTAGTATACAGTCCCTATATCATTCTCGGTGATTCTATTACTGTTGAATGCAAAGAACTTTTATGCATTTTGGCAAGAAGGTGAAGTCTGTAATTTCCGCCCATTCAACAGCCAAAGTATTTAGAGAAAGAATTTCAATAACATGGAACTACACTGTACCAACAACTCACTCAGTACCTTTTTAGTTCCAATAATACAGATGAATGCACTTACCTTTCAAATATAACTGTTTTGTCCAGTCACGAGCATCAGCATCAACAGCAGTCCTAAAGAGCAAAATGGGAATTCTTTTGGCCCCTTCTTCTATTTCAAAAACTACAAGTATCTTTGGAACTGATAAAGAGAACTTTTCATTTAGCTTAACAGCTGTGAATGAGGACTGTGAGTAGTTCATGTTTTCTGAAAAAGAGTGAGACAGCTTTATATAAATTAAATAATGTAAGACATGTTGATCAGATACAACACTGATAATTGTAATTGAAATATTATTGTCATTATTTAAACATTTCAGATTAACATATAATCTAATACTAGTGTTGAGAATGTGTTATTTCTGGTGGAAAGACCACCCCTATCCCCCTAAAAATATTCCACAACACACAATTTCTACATTCGATATTTATATTTCCTTCTGAAACTGTACACTACAACCAGTTTCTCCAAATTTTCTTCACTTAGGCTCATATGTTTATGAGACAGATTATTTTTGTGCATAGGAAATGCCCTTTCTACATCTCAAGATGTCTCAGGTGTGTACTTACATGAAGAAATTTTGGATGAATTCAGATGAAATTGGAAGTCTCTTTATGTTTTCACCATAAAATATTTTTTGTCAACTTCATGAACTCAAAATCAGGATTGCACCTGACAACTTTGTTTATTTTGTATTTTGCTGCAACATTTGCTTCTCCAAAGAGAGACTGCAAAGATTTTTCCTCATTTTCAAAGATTCTACGAGTTACCTGTGACTTCCAACTTCATTACTGCTACAGACAAATGCAGAAAACTTGATTTAATGTAAATCAGGTCTTGCTTATAATCTGTTTTCTTAAATACCACTTTGATGTCTTTCATACAAGTTCTATTAGTGGCTTATAAAGTGTCTACGACCCAAACAAGAAAAACAGAAAAAAAAAACATTACGGGACAGTAACTTATAGCGTTTCAATAGCATGAAGCAGACAGAAGCTAACTTCAACAAGTTTGTGGTAATTTATGGACTCTGACCAGCTTCATCAAAATTATCACAGTAAAAGATTGAAGCATATTCTCCAGGAACACCATCTGGTTAAAATAGATAGTGGTGGTAAAAGTAAATCTGGCAGTATAATTATCTCTAATTATAGCAAAAGGGAGCTTTGATACAATAATACTGTCAGAATTATTATCAGAACTTTGTACATCTGTTTACCTTATTTGTGGAGGGTATCAGCATTTTCAGATTGCCATATTTTAGACATACTGTTTCAGCTATATATGTCGTACATGGACTAAATATGTAACATACTTTAGGTTAGGATAAACTATTTTCTTTTCTTTTCTTGATCTTCATGATATATAGGGCAGCACTGCTTAACAACAATAGGACCATTTTTTATTTATATTTTTTGGTACAAAAATTCTACCAACACCAACTGATCTGAAATAGCGTACGAGCTCACAATGGAGTTTACAAATTTCACAAAATTACCCATGTCCTGCATTCTGGCATAGTTAGTATGAAAAAAAACATCAATAAAAGGTGCTATCATGTAAGGTATTGAAACATATGCACTAAGGCCAGAAAATCTTCAAAATATACATTTACTCTCCAAATGATTAAATATGCAAACATGCATGCAATGTGCATTTGCATGGAAATTTAGACTTTAGTTATCAGTAAAACAAAAGAGGTTTAGATCAGAAAATTTTCTCTAGGAGTGACTCATTTTTAAATTGCAAATTTGTCCATACCCTGATGAAGTCTAATCATACCTTTATTATTGGCATATGTATATTCTTCGGTATACTTTATCTGACTGACTATGCCCTGTTTCTCCATTGCTGCTAGTGCTGACTTTGTTGGAACCTATCAAAAGATTTATGAAAATCTATGAATTCAGGAAAAACTGGTAAGCTGTACCCATTAACCCATTCCATCATTTTCTTCACAGCTTCCAAATGGTTTCATTGGACTGTATCCACTCAGAAAATGAGTTTCTTTATTTTCCTGATTATAATTCAGTGTTTTTTCATGTAGTTGCCAATTTTGTAATGATTATCTTGCACATTATGGAGAGGAGGATAATTGTTTTCCATATTTCATTTGTGAAAAAAATAAAGTAATTATAACTTTTTTTCAATTTTGAGGATTTATCTTTCCCTGTAGATATTCTGTAAACAATTTTGCAAGATCCTTTTGTTGCCCTTCTCTATAAATAGCCTGCACCTCCAGAGGACTAGGAAGCAAAGGTGGGTGGTGCTAATTAGTGAGAGTATAAGGGGTGGGCCATAAGTGGTCAAAACACTGTTGTCACTGGTAGGTGGACAAGGCCTATTATTATAAATCATGACAACAGGTTTTCTTGCCTTAAAAGTATCTCACCCAGTTTAGAGATTTCTAGAACAGGTACACGGAAAATACCACACTGGAATGGCAGTCATCAGTAATGAGAAAGAAAAACAATTCATAAGGACAAACACTACAAAATTTTACACAGAATTATCTAACCTTCATCAAACTGTGTTGTTTAAAAAAAAAAACTTGAAGCTGAATTGCAGTATATATATAGCAATGTGATATGCATTAGAAAACACTGAAATACAGCAGGTAGTGGTATTATCATATGAAACTGCAAGATGGTAACGTCAAACTTCTGTAAAGGGTGTGGAGCTGTCCAGTGATATCAGAAATAGGGCACAGTTTGAAGCCGGACAAAACCTTATCACAGTATTGTAGATATACATTTAACTATCACCCTTTCAAATACCAAAACATTTAAGTCCAAAAAAATTTAACAATTTTGTGTGTGTAGTGCTCACTTAATGGTAATGTGGACATCCTTTATCCTACGTCTTGGACAGAGTCTCAGCTTCCGAAACTAACATAATCGCATGTGGAAATATGAACATAAAACTCAAATGTTAAGGATGAAATTAGCCACACCTTCTTAAATATTTTGAATACTTTTAATATGACAGAATTGTTAGGCACTGCTACAAGGGTGGAAAAAAAATCAGATTTAGTCTTACACCATGTGTGATAATGATACAGAAAAGTGGTATATTTGTGGTACATATGTGTAAAAGATCTTGACCTCTCAGATCACTACAGGCAGATAACACAGCTAGAGAGAGGTTTAAAAAAAACTGTAGGCCTTCCAAAGACTCTTCTGTAAACTCAAATAACACATTCTTTCATGGGCATTGAAAAATAATGTAGAAAGAAAATACTATTGTCAAAAACTCTGTGGATTTTACAGATTGCTGGACTAACTTTTGGGGAGAAATTTCTAAAGTGGCCACTTGAACAGCAGCTAAGAAAAATAAATGGGTAGGCGTAAGTACTAAAAAGTCATCCAAGGCATTTAAATGTCTCAGATACTTTTAAAATAAATAAATAATAATAATAATAAACACTGTGGTAATCCATAGTTCCTAAATTATTATCATAGGTATGAAAAGTTCAACATGAGGATACTTGTTGCTGTAAGACACACACATGCACATGAACACAAAATAATATGTAACACAGAAAAAAAAAGTAAAACAACATGTGATGTCATAAAACCAAAAACCAGAAAATGCAGATACACATGTAACAAGCAAACCAGGAAGTTGATTAATAGAACATCCATTAGAATGACCAAAATTTTGTAAATTATTACTATTCTGGTTGTTCACAGAAGTTGTAAAAAATGTCCATAAAACAGATTTAGACACCAGCACAATAATGATGTTTCCCATAGCAGAGCATGAGGTCAAGAAGGCAATATAAAAATTAAAAGGTAAAAAATTTTCAGGCATAAATTAGGCAGAAATATCTGCACTGAATGAAGGCATACACAGCATACAAACTTCATTGTGCTACTAAAGGATGGTAGTGTGGAAAGTTTTGAAAACTATAAGCAAGTTTCTCTATTAGCAAACCAAGTAAGAGTTCCATTTCAAAAAGAAAAAATCACTTAAGGAAAGTACAAAATCATAAAGCAGAATGGATGGCGTGTATCTACCTTCAGGGATTAAACTATTAATACAGCTGAAGCATCCATACAAACATACAAGAAACTATCCTAATTTTTGCAGTGATTACTTCCTTCATCACAGAGAAAAGAGAGCTATCTCTTTGGTGAAGGTTACAAAGCAAGGACAAGTAACTCAGAGTACTGAACAAGAGTGACCTATGAGTTTATGTCAGTGTAAGATGGAACAGGATCAAAGTCATAATATGTAGTGATGATTATATACTTCTAAACAGCAAAATCTGAATACTCATAACCCATAAATAGAATAGTTTCACAATGATGGTACTCAAATGAATGAGTGAAGGAATTTACAGTACAAAAACACTTGAATTTGTCTCCATAATCCATCATTGAAGATCTCAAATCACTTAGTATTTAGTTCAAACATAAAATGTAAAAATGAAAATAAAAAATTTCATTGTACAAAATACTGTCTTAGAAATGAAAATGGTTGATAACTAAATACCAAGGGGACATTGGGAAGGATCAGATTTTAAAAGAGTTCACTTGGAATGAAAGATAATATGGCTAAAATAAAGGATATTAACTGAAGACTCAAGTTTTTGATATTTTACAGCCATGAAGATCATCAGAAATAGGGCATGCTCTTTGATAACAAAGGCTGAATGATACTACACTGGTCTCCAGAATTAAAGCAACAAATGGAAATTATGCAAGGTTGCCTTTAGTTTGCCACAAACTAGCATACACAGTATATCAAAGTAGAAACAATATAAAGAATACAGAATGTAGACAACTGCAACATGCATAACAGTAGACAAAAATGTTCTTCATTTTTTCCAACTTGACAGATTGTACACACATTCTGGCAACTGGTTAATGTGGTCAGTATGGTGTGTGACCACCTCTGCCACAAATACAGGCATGTCAATGATGGGGCATGCTGTGAATGATGTCATCAATCTCATACTAAGGCAATAATGCCTGCTCCTCCTGCAGAGCTGCTCACAAGTCTTGGAGAATAGTTGGTGGAAGCTGATGTGATGCATCCCATCTCCCTGTAAATCCAAGACACATTCTATGGGATACGAATTGGGAGAGTGAGCAGGCCATGCCATGTGTGCAGTATCTTCCATTTCCAAGAAAATATCAACCACCCATACTCTATGAGGTCGAGCATTATCATACATCACTATGAATCCTGGGCCCACAGCACCTAACAACAAAGGCACATGAGGTCCCATGATCTTGTCACGATAACTGACAGCAGTTAAACCTTACCAGTTAGCCTGTATAATTTTGTGAAGAGGTGTTCATGTGGTTAATATAATCCCTGACCGTACCAATAGGGATCCTCCTTGATATCAGTCTCTTCCCACAGTGACGTGGTCCAGAAATCGAGTTCCATGTTCACTCCAGATGTCAATCCATCAAGAATCATTCTCCATGACAAATCGGGACTCATCTGTGAAAAGAACATTGACCCACTATTTGACTGTCCAAGTGGATGTTGATGACTCCACTCTAGATGTTCCCTTTTGTGAAGACGCATCAGAGGTATACATAGAGCAGGTCTCCGACAATAAAGGCCACTCTGCCAAAACCTTCTGTACACTGTTTTCCTCAATATGACATGTCCAGTGGATACTGTGGGGTCAGATGCCAGATGCCATGCAGTACTTAGGTGGAACCATCATGCCCTTACAGCCAAGCAATAGTTATCTCTTTCTAATGTCACAAATGGTTGGCCCTGCTCTGGTCTTTGGGGTATAAAGTGTCTCCATATCTGAGAAACAACAGAATGATTCGCATTAAGCCACTGGGCCACATCAGTTTGCAACTGTCCTGCGTCCATTTTTCCTATGGCCCTCCACTGCAGAGAGTCTGGTAGGTTTCTTCTCTGTGCCATACTGCATCAACTGTGACTGTACACAGCAGTTGTGGATGAGGGACTACCCGGCAAACACTAACCTATTTGTTAAGTGCCTTGATGTCATTGTTGGCATGGGTGTCTGTTGAGAGGAATGCCACCATCGTTGCAGAACACTATTGTATGGATATCTGTTGACAGTTTGTATGATTATATCATGAATTAGATACAGAATGGGGAAACAACAGTTTGTTGCTTTAATTTTGAACACCAGCATGTTAATCGCATTCAAGGAACTATAAAGTATTGAGTTTAATCACTGCATCAAATTGCATTCTATTAGTAGATAAAATAGATGTGAGGTATCAGACAGGTAGAAAATGGCGGGAAATGAGGTAGCAGCTAAAAAGCTATATCTGTAGAATATCATTAAATCAAAATACTGTACAAAACTTTTGACTGTAGTACTAAATCATTCAAGGTCAGAATCAATAGCTTATCAGTTTTTACTATATTTTCTCTAAGTTTTCATTCTAATGTATTTATCATATTTTTAGTAACACTGATCTCTGTATGCTCTCATTCATTTGTTTTACACCTTTCTGCTTATATTGCCTCATCCCACTGATTCTCTATGAAAGCCATTTCTGATACCTTGAGGCTGCTTATTATTTCCGACGCTGTTACAAAACAGAATATCATCAGTTACATCGACAATGCAACCACCACTGTTATTAAATATGTACAGTTTCAGAACAGACATTATCTTAGACTTCTATCTAATTAGGTACTTCATATTTTCTACAACCACATTTGGTTTTACTGCTAAATGATCCCATTTTTAATTAACTGCTTTTTACTTACTTCAGTTTATAAAGTGATTATTCTTTACTGTGTCCTTGTAAGTGAGTAGATGTTTCAGGGGGAGTAAATGAGAAACAACTAGAACCTCTTGTATTTTGTGAAACTGCACATTATCTTTCCAGTTGCTCATTTGATGCCATTAGTTAGCCACAGAAAATAACATTTTACAATCAGACATCACATAATCATATCAAAGACTGGCATGAATAAGACTGGGAAATGACATTCTGTATGATCATGCAAACAGATGCACCACAACTACATCCATGTGTACCTAAAATATGTTATCAAGTTGATAACAACACCAAACTGCTTCCAATTTTTCATTTTTTTATGCTTTATCTGTGCCATGCTGTCTGAGAGTTGGCAGTAATTGTAACTTTCCAATAAAAAAATCTAATATTCAACTATTAGATGACAGAGTGAAAAATTCTGAAGACTATTTACGCTCTGACTTGTTGGTTGTAACTGATGAGGTTCAAGATTTACCATTTGTGTCAGGAAGTAAGAAAGGTTGAATTTTTTTTGGTGACCATAAGTCTTCAGGATCCGAATTCCCATTTATCAGTCGTACATTGCTATCTGATTCTTCTAGTTGCATAGATGTGGATATATCATCTATCATCTGAAAAAGGAAAGATACTATTTACAGGCTGCAAACAAAGGTGCCGAACATTATATAAATGTATTCTCCATTTAAAGAACATGATCAACCAACCATTTATTAGCAGTTCTAACAATTGTAATTTTGTTATGTATATCAGAAACTACTATGTGCTGATTTCAGAAAAAAAATTGAAAGTGACTATTATGATCATTAAGTGGATGCTCAAAATATAGTAATTTGTGTTGATAAAAAACAACCATAAAGTCATGAAATTTTTGTTCCTTTGATGCAGTACATATTATACTGAAATTCAGTCAATTTGATATAAGTAGTCATTACACACACACACACACACACACTAAATAACAACAACAACAATAGCAATTCTAATACCAGATACATTAACTTATACCACTGCATGCCAACATGTGGCCCACACCTTTCAACATTGTACTGAAACAAGGTAAGGAATCAATGACTAGAATCTGCTAGTCCTTTCATAATTTAAAATGCATCATGCAAGTGAAAGTATATCACATGTGTGTGTGTGTGTGTGTGTGTGTGTGTGTGTGTGTGTGTGTGTGTGTGTGTGTGTGTGTGTGTTTCTGAGTGTCAAATTAGTGAGTGGGTGCATGCATTTAAATGTGTATTGGTCTCAGCCCTTTTTGTTGAGGACAAGCGAATGGGCTAAATTCATATGTACCTTCATATCCAAAAATGATGAGAAACTGATTATTCACTTTGATGGGCCCCTGTAAATGTGGTTGGTTTTACGATTTTGTTTGGATTTCATCTATGGGGTGCCAACTCACATTCGTCACAATGCAGCCAATGGTCTGCAAAAGTATTTAATATAAATGCAGATAGGATATGCTACACAAAAGTCACGTATGCCCTTACGTATTTTTTAATGTTTCACAAATTTGAGTTTATATCCAACAAGAACATAAAATCGAAAGTCACAGTTCGCAATAAATCAATTTCAGAGCCTAACCAAGTTTCTTCAGATATTGGAGGCAGTTGAATAAACCACAATTAATTGCGTGAGTTATCATTAGAAAACCGTTTAAGTTCCAGAGTACCTCAAACTATAAATTCCACAATGGCTAAACACTGAAACCTTCTAAGTGTGGCTTGTATCACACACAAGTTGAATTATAACAAGTCCATCAGATGCCAAAAATTTCTGTGACTAAAAGTAGGAACTCTGAATAATTCACAGAAATGAACTAGAGACTATTTCTCAAAACACAGACTAACACAACCTGACCACCTCCACTGGGGTCCAAACATAGGCTGCTACCAAAATGCTGCTGTTAACCCAGGAAACCTCGGTCAAGCACCACAGAAGTCAGTTAAAATACTGAACATGAAAATTGCTGAAATTCTTAATTTTAACCTTTTATACACGTGTGTGATACAACAAATCACATGGAAATTTTCTGAGAAATGTTATGCTCTTATCTGTTTACTATTATCTGCCACAGTTTATTTATCAACAATAATTTCTATGGTTTTGAATTTATAAGTGTAGGTTAGAAAATTTAAAAAGGGAAATGGATAGGTTAAAGTTAGATATAGTGGGAATTAGTGAAGTTCGGTGGCAGGAGGAACAAGACTTTTGGTCAGGTGAATACAGGGTTATAAATACAACATCAAATAGGGGTAATGCAGGAGTAGGTTTAATAATGAATAAAAAAATAGGAGTGCGGGTAAGCTACTACAAACAGCACAGTGAACACATTATTGTGGCCAAGATAGACACGAAGTCCATGCCTACTACAGCAGTACAAGGTTATATGCCAACTAGCTCTGCAGCTGATGAAGAAATTGATGGAATGTATGATGAGATGAAAGAAATTATTCAGAGAGTGAAGGGAGCCAAAAATTTAATAGTCATATGTGACTGGAATTCGGTAGTAGGAAAAGGAACAGAAGGAAACATAGTAGGTGAATATGAAATGGGGGTAAGGAATGAAAGAGAAATCTGCCTGGTAGAATTTTGCACTGAGCATAAGCATAAGGGAACAATTGACAGGAATGGGGGAAAGAAAAACAGTAGAAGAAGAATGGGTAGCTCTGAGGGATGAAGTAGTGAAGGCAGCAGAGGATCAAGTACCCAAAAAGACGAGGGATAGTAGAAATCCTTAGGTAACAGAAGAAATATTGAATACCATTGATGAAAGGAGAAAATATAAAAATGTAGTAAATGAAGCAGGCAAAAAGGAATACAAACGTCTCAAAAATGAAATCAACAGGAAGTGCAAAATGGCTAAGCAGGGATGGCTAAAGGACAAATTTAAGGTTGTAGAGGCATATATCACTAGGCGTAAGATAGATACTGTGTACAGAAAAATTAAAGAGACCTTTGGAGAAAAGAGAACCCCTTGTAAGAATATCAAGAGCTCAGATGGAAACCCAGTTCTAAGCAAAGAAGGGAAAGCAGGAAGGTGGAAAGAGTATATAGAGGGTCTATACAAGGGCGATGTACTTGAGGACAATATTATGGATATGGAAGAGGATGTAGATGAAGATGAAATGGGAGATATGATACTGCGTATAGAGTTTGACAGAGCACTGAAAGACCTGAGTTGACACAAGGCCCCGGGAGTAGACAACATTCCATTAGAACTACTGACAGCCTTGGGAGAGCCAGTCCTGACAAAACTCTACCATCTGGTGAGCAAGATGTATGAGACAGGCGAAATACCCTCAGACTTCAAGAAGAATATAATAATTCCAATCCCAATGAAAGCAGGTGTTGACAGATGTGAAAATTACCGAACTATGAGTTTAATAAGTTCAAATGGTTCAAATGGCTCTGAGCACTATGGGACTCAACTGCTGTGGTTATCAGTCCCCTAGAACTTAGAACTACTTAAACCTAACTAACCTAAGGACATCACACACATCCATGCCCGAGGCAGGATTCGAACCTGCGACCGTAGCAGTCCCACGGTTCCGGACTGCACGCCTAGAACCGCGAGACCACCGCGGGCGGCGTTTAATAAGTCACGGCTGCAAAATAATAACACGAATTCTTTACAGACAAATGGAAAAACTGGTAGAAGCCAACCTCGGGGAAGATCAGTTTGGATTCTGTAGAAATAGTGGAACACGTGAGGCAATACTGACTCTACAACTTATCTTAGAAGATAGATTAAGGAAAGTCAAACCTATGTTTCCAGCATTTGTAGACTTAGAGAAAGCTTTTGACAATCTTGACTGGAATACTCTCTTTCAAATTCTGATGGTGGCAGGGGTAAAATACAGGGAGCGAAACGCTATTTACAATTTGTACAGAAACCAGATGGCAGTTATAAGAGTTGAGGGACATGAAAGGGAAGCAGTGGTTGGGAAGGGAGTGAGACAGGGTTGTAGCTTCTCCCCAATGTTATTCAATCTGTATATTGAGCAAGCAGTAAAGGAAACAAAAGAAAACTTCAGAGTAGGTATTAAAATCCATGGAGAAGAAATAAAAACTTTGTGGTTCACCGATGACATTGTAATTATGTCAGATACAGCAAAGGACTTGGAAGAGCAGTTGAATGGAATGGACAGTGTCTTGAAAGGAGGATATAAGATGAACATCTAAAAACCAAAACTAGGATAATGGAATGTAGTCGAATTAAGTCGGCTGGTGCTGAGGGAATTAGATGATGAAATGAGACACTTAAAGTAGTAAAGGAGTTTTGCTATTTGAGGAGCAACATAACTGATGATGGTTGAAGTAGAGAGGATATAACATGTAGACTGGCAATGGCAAGGAAAGCATTTCTGAAGAAGAGAAATTTGTTAACATTGAGTATAGATTTAAGCATCAGGAAGTCGTTTCTGAAAGTATTTGTATGGAGTGTAGCCATGTATGGAAGTGAAACATTGACGATAAATAGTTTGGACAAGAAGAGAATAGAAGCTTTTGAAATGTGGAGCTACAGAAGAATGCTGAAGATTAGATGGGTAGATCACAACTAATGAGGAGGTACTGAACAGAATTGGTGAGAAGATGAGTTTGTGGCACAACTTGACTAGAAGAAGGGATCAGTTGGTAGGACATGTTCTGAGGCATCAAGGATCACCAATTTAGTATTGGAGGGCAGCATGGAGGGTAAAAATCATAGAGGGAGACCAAGAGACGAATACACTAAGCAGATTCAAAAGGATGTAGGTTGCAGTAGGTACTGGGAGATGAAGGAGCTTGCACAGGATAGAGGAGCATGGAGAGTTGCATCAAACCAATCTCAGGAATGAAGACCACAACAACAACAACTACTACTACTACTACTACAACAACAACAAGTGTAAATATTACAAAAAATTAAATTATACATGAAATACTTTTCTACATATATAAAGTTTACAGTATTGCCACAACTTTTAATGTTTCTCTGTTTATTTAGTAAGGAAAGCTGTTTTTAATTGCATGAAATCCTCTTTTCAGCTTCTCATAATTTCAGTAAATCTATTACAGTCCAATACAGATGTATGAAATATATCTGAAGACACCTCATTTATGCAATAGCATAATGTGTTGTCTTCATATTCACTTTTACAGTTCAGGAATTATGTATAACACTTAACTTACAAACACTTATAGACTCAAAGGGATATGTAAGGCACATCTTATCATGGGTGACCATCTATTTTCTCTGCTTCAAATGAGCTCTTCAGTGACATATACAGTTTAGTATTTATTCATTTTGGGATGAGCTTTAACTTTGCACTGGATACAAAAAGCAGGCATGAGAAACCAGCAGCTATTGTGCTGCCCAATAGACAGGTTTTCCCAGTCATGCAGTCACCATAGCAGCCAGTGGAAGTCCATATACAACCCCATCTATGCATCATCATGTGAAACTGGCCCTCCATCCACTCCTGTCAAACTGATTTCAGTTGTCAACATGAATATGATGGGATCTTATCTGCCACCTGCGTTCCTGTGGTTCCGTGTTTGTGACTGAATAAATTGTCTCTTCCCTTTATAATAGGCTGTTGTGTTACAACTGTTTACAATAAGTGTCTTCCTTTTCAACAATAAGCCACTACAAGTGTCAGTTGCTATGGGTATCAATGTGACATCAAGTTCTAAGAGTCATCTCTGACTTCTTACAGTGGCAGAATGATATAACAAACCACTCACAAATTCAGTGCTGATTAATAGTACTATGTGAGTAGCCACACAACCTAAAACCTTCCTTCTGTACCAAGTACAAAAATTATCATCCCACACACATACATACGGTTGCCATCCATCAAGGCAATACACTACCATCTGTGAAGGCAGTACACCACACCATTTCTCATGAACTATTTCAGAGTAATTAATTTTCCTCATCTGATTCAGCAGTTTTCAAATACTTGATTCGGCAGTCTTCAAATACTATCTGAATGACAACAGTGTTTTACCACAACTATAGATAAAGGTGTATGTTTATATTATAGCAATGGCCTATTTTGACTATGGAGCCATGTTTAAGTGTTCTTGCATTTGAATTATCAAATATGAACTTCATATGATATCCAAAAGTAGGACAATTATGATCACAAGAAAGTCATGTGTCATGGGTCATTCACAGTACATGTTTTCACACACATATATAAAACATGTGTTTGTTTATTTGTTGTCATAACCTGCCAGTTTCTAAGTGTTAGACGATGTGCATTTAGTTGTGGTCAGAAGTGATCTATAATTTGAAAATTTTATAACATATATTTTTGGTTACATTCCAGAAAGACAATTTACAATAGCTTTATGTCTGGAAAACGAGCAATAGAGTGATATAAACAAATGCTGTTATTAATAAATGTACAGTCTTGAAAGAACAATGTTTTACTTAAAATGAAAGTGTCAGACCCGTTCAAGAAGTATTCAACGAACATGAGTGTACATGTATGTCCTCTGAAATCACTAGGGATTAAACCTCATGAACACATTTGTCCCAGTGTCATCAAGAGTATGTATACTTTGGATATTACTCTGACAGTGCACAGTTATTTGTGTGTGGTTGTCAGCCAATCATGGATCAGCATTGATCTCCAAGTATAATGCCTTGTGAAGCCCAACCGCGATGAATTACTTCCATTATTACTGCAAAAGGGGGCATTGCATTGTTTCAGTCTCTCAACTGCAATTGCTCATCAGTGTACAATTACATACATTGACAGCACTCACATACATTGACAGTACTCATTTCCATATAAACAGCAGATGAAGACTATAACAAAAAAATAATTTAACTGGCAGAAGCACCAGCTTTTTGGGTATCCATGTATTAAAAACATATAAATACACAGATATCTTAAAATATGTAGGTAAACAGAAGTGCTATGGATTGAAACTGCTTAACATCAGCTGTTATTGACTGTAGTTCTGATTCTTTATGAAGCATCATAAAGGTATGTGTTCCTCACTTCACCCTACAAGTTATAGGATGCAATCAGCGAATGGTTTGCATCCACATACTATTCAAAAGCTGAGTTACATTGTTAATAGTGAATATTAGCACCCCTTAAGACATTGGAAACCTTAAGTCTAAAATTATAACATATTGTATTTATTTGCATTTGCATACTCTGTTTTATTGATTACAATGTAAGACAGCTATGTATAAATGTACTAAACAACCTTGAACTGTATTTTAATGCATAAAATGTGAATTAAAACATGTCTGCATTGCATAACAGATTATCAATATATTCTCATATTGCATAGAAGGAGAGGTAAGGTAGGTAAGTGTTAAGCTCCACTTGGTGTGAAGACCCACGTCATAGTTTTGAATTGACTGCAACTGATTCAAGGAGTAGACTACCAGCTGGCTGGTGGTCTGCCTTATTGTAACATATTGTTCCATGAAAGTTCTTCCTCGCAGGTTGCTCCAGAGATGTTAAACTGAGATAAGGTTGCTTTTTACTAATTATAAGTAACTTATTTTACTTGAAAATTGTATAATATAGGCTTTCAAAAAAAGAGCCAATGAATCACTAATTGACACTACTGCAATTCACTTTCAAGTGGAAATAAATCTTCCACTTGGTCCCTAAAATCAATATGGCACATTTGACAGGAAATGGCAAAATAGGGCAAATCCTTACATACATTTAGTGGTAAATCCCCACAGCTCCAACAATGTAAGAACAATTCTCAGTTCTTCAATGATAACCCCCACAAAAGATGACATTCAACCCACACTGTCCACCCCCGTTAGCTGAGTGGCCAGCGCAGCAAAATGCCATGCCAAGGGGCCCGGGTTTGATTTGTGGCTGGGGCAGGAGATTTTCTCCACTCAGGGACAGGTTATTGTGTTGTCATCATCATTATTTCATCCCCATCTCTGATGTGCAAGTCATCCAATGTGGCATCAAATGGAATAAGTACTTGCTCTCGGCGGCTGAACTTCCCCATTTGGGGACTCCCGGCTCACAATGCCGTACACTCATTTTCCATTTCAACTTACACTACATGGGATTATCTCACTGAAATATATAATTCAACTGCCCACAATAAACATTAAGAGGAAACACTCTGGCAAGGAAATCTGTGGTTCTAATGTTGACACCCAATAAAGAAAGAATAGAAGAAGAATCCATGGGGAAATAAAAGCTTGTTACTGAAAACAAAAGACACACCAAAGCAAGAAAAGATGGAAACAAAATGATGTAAGCCATATTTCATTCATCAGTGCCAGAAAAAGTAAGAAGACAGGTCAAACAGCCAATTGATTATTCTTCAGGGTCAGATTCTGACTTCTCAGTTCATGGCAGTACATCAGATACACACACTGACTTACTATTTGGCAACAAATAGAGAATAGCAGAGGAACAAGAGCCTGGAACTTCAAGGAAGAATCAGATTTCACTATTACTTAATGAATGTGCTGTAGTAAAAGTGAGAGGAAAAGCTAGAAGCTCATTATAATTCTTGGTGGCCAAGGTAATTCCAGTAGATCAAGAGGAAAGCTATGAAGATATTTTACAAAAAGCTTACAGAATTCTACAGTTTTACTCAGACACAGGAAGATTAATTCACTGGCACTGATAATGTGACAATTGGCACACACAGGGATCTACAGAGCACAGTTATATAGCACAACGACTATCTCAGAAGACCTAAAAAAGTACACTATTTACTAGGTAAAGAGATAGCCTAGCTTTTGCCACAGAACTGTTTCAAGTTACTGTGCTAATACTTTCATGAAAAAGATAGCATCATTTTTGTATAAGAATGTTTAAGCATTACCTTCAAATTTATGGAATATTTTAGTTCAGTATTGTGTTGGGTAACTTGACTACAATACAACAATCTTACACAGGGTTATTTAAAGTGTTTTTATTATGCAGTCATCCTTTTTTATCCATGTTTATCTCAAATAAGGCAAAGACCCATGCTGTGGGGCTCTAGCACATTCTGAGGGGTAAAACACTGCATTTTTTAAAATTTTTGTTTGCTAAATCGTAAATTTATCTGTAATTAATAATCAGACATAGCTGGATTTTGGATGGATTATAGATAACAACCCAATCTATGATTTAAATTTCAAATTGTGCAAAAATTTTCCCCTCATTGACCACAATGTCAGAAACACTGAAAATTTTAGGGCTCCATCCCCACTTATCATACTTTGCAGATATTGGCTTACTTGCATCTGCAATTTTATATAGCTGTGATAAATTTTATGATTATTTTCAGTCATAATGGTCATATTTAGATGTTAGTCTAAGAGTCTTATCCCCATATGGTATAGTCATTTTTGACATCTGTCATTTTTTTGTAGGTATAACAAGTAGCTTGTGTTGCTGTTTTGTACAGTGTTTGTGACAGTTCATTTTTTCGTAATATCCTTAATAATTGCATATTACTTGGTGAACACTAACATTTCCAAGATGCATGGCAATGGCATAATGTTTCCCTGTTAAAAGCAAAGCCTGTGTGATTCTCTAAAGTTCTTCCTACTAATGATTCTGATAGCCCTCTTTTGTGTTCTGAAAGTACTAATTGTTGTATGAGGCAAAATGTCTGAGATTTGTATTGTACTGGTCAAACCAGAAGCAGTATGACATTCCACCACTAGATATATCGAGGCATATGTCTTAGCTACCGTGGCACAATGTTGCATCATCTTTGGCGCATGCACTTCTGAGGTGAAGTTATGCATGTCACAACATGTTTCAGTGCTTCTGCAAATCATGAAATGAGCAGTGTGAAGGAGCAATGGATTTGCATCAAATTCTGTTTCCAGCTTAAGAGATGCAGCTGAAACCAACCGCATGCTGACAGAGGCATTTGGTGAGAGTGCACTGAGTGAAGCAAGAACATTTGAGGGTTTCAATTACTTCAAGGTAGCTCAAGAATATGTGGAAGACAACAAACATTCTGGTTGACACACCGGAAATGATCATGAAAGTGTGTGATGTGATTGATGAACACCAAAAGCAGACAGTTCATGATATTTGTAACAAACTTGTGACGTCATATGGTATATGTCAACATGAACTCAACATGAAATGAATTGCAGCGAAGTTTGTTCCTTGTATCCTCAGCATCAACCAATTAAACCTCAGGATTCAGATGCGCACTGAGTTGCAAGAAAGAGTTTGAGAGTGTCCAAAATTCGCATGCAGAGTCATAACAGGTGATGAATCTTGGACCTATGGTTATGACCCTTAAACAAAGCAGCAATCATTATAATGGAAAACATCATCTTCTCCAAGGCTGAAAAAAGCTCAACAAATTTGCTGCAATATGAAGTCAATACTGATTTTTTTTTCTGGCATTTTGGAATAGTGCATAAGGTGCTTTTTCTCCTGATCAGACTGTCAATGGACAGTTTTACTGTCATGTTTGGAGGAAAATGAGGGCAAATATTTGGTGCAAATGACCAGAGTTGAGGAAAAGACTGGTTGGTGAACCATGACAATGCACCTGCACACACCTCACTCACTGTGAAGGAATTCTGGGCCAAAAACAACAAACCAATGGTTCTCCATCATACCTAGTTCCATGTGAATCCTTCCTGTTCCTGAAAATGAAAATCACATAGAATGTGTGATGTTTCGACTCAACTGAATACATTAAAGGGAAATTGTAATGGATCCTGAGCACCCTTCACCCTGTGAAATTCCAGGAGTGCTTCCAAAAATGGGAATATCACTGGGATCATTGCATGCATGCCTGAGGTGACTATTTTGAAGATGATGAAGGACAGTAGGAAGCAAGTGACTCCTGATTGCCTGCTCAATTATTTAGCCTTTTAGAATCCATATCTAACAACAACCTTATTTATCCTTTAAGTAAGGAGGAGACACACGTACATCCCACATTATGTTACTCTGGATCAACAAGCCAAAACACTTTGTGTTATTAATGTTAATGGTTGGTTTACAACTAATGGTGACAGCTGGATGTTGGACATTCATATTTTATATATTGTGAAAATGTAATGCCACTATTTTATTGTTGTTTAGAATTAGCTGGTTTGAAAGGAACCACTCACTGACAAGGTTTGTAACAATGTTTATCTTTTCTATATTTTGAAAATTGTATTTTTTTCAGACTTTATTAAAACTGTCATGTCAGCATCAAATAATACTGTTTTGTGGTACTCAGAATTCTAGTTCAGGTTTTTAATATAAAATAATATGAAAAAGAAGTGTTCCCATCAACACAGTTGTGGAATATTACAGGCAGCTCGGGCTTCATTTGGTCAGCATTCAGATGTTAATTTATGTAATCTGATGCAAAGTTTTTTGTCTACAACTGATAACTTAATATACTACACAATAGTTCTCACGTTTCCTAAGGAGAATGGTGTGGGCAGTCATTTTCAGTGCTATTAGTAAGTATACCAATATTCCTCTTTCTAAATAATTTTTGTTGATAAATTTTATCACTTTGTTGTACATAATACATTGTAACACAATTGAGAAATTGGAGGGCAAAGTAAATGGGTGGTAATTATACATATTATCTTTCCCTCATGCTATGTAAATGTGTGTGATTTTACAAGTTTGCAGAAATTCTGCAAAAATTCATGAATGAAAACAGCTGTTACAAAGATATTTTAGAAGTTGCATTAAATTTTGTAAACATTTGTCTACAATCATGCTACGCATGACATCAATGCCAGAAGGGTGTGTATTTCTTTAGTGCTTTGGTGGCTTTTTCTTCTTTTGTTACATTAGCAAGAATCACTGAACAAACAATGCAGGCTTCCATGGCTGATGTTTCAAGTTTTGGTGATATTTGTTTTATGGGCATCACATCAGGGCCCAAGACAGATTCCTCTGCCTAATGTTTCATCTTCCAATACTGGAGAAATCATTAGAGGCTGTAACAACTCAAAAAGCTGTTACAATCTCAAACAAGCTCAGCATGCCAAACTTCATATGTATTCAGGCAGGGTCAGTTGCTGATGGCATCAGACCACTGTCTACGATCATGGAATCATGTCAATATGTTATTTAATACTATGGCTACATTGTGTACAATTTCAGTCCTTTTTCTTTTCTGCTAAAGCTGTTTTTGTGTTTCTGAATTTCTTTGGCCTCTCTGTCCATAGTAGCAAAGTAATGATTAAATATTGACAAAACCATGGTATCAGACAAATGTATTTGGTGGTTACCTGCACTCAATGCATGTTTTGCTAAGACCAATTTCTCCAAGTTGCCCAGACAATAACTATACTTGAGTTCCTTAAGGTGGGTGTTACTGCTTCTTTCTGTAGTTTCTATGTACACTTGACAATATGTGCAAGGAATTTTACACACCTGTCTGTGACATCACCCATCTAATTTGATGATCTGAAGACCCATTCTTTCATAAGACTTTTTGTAGGTGCTGCAATTCTTGACCAAGGCTCTCCTTTTCCTAAAGTGTTTGAGCTGTATGGACGAGAGTGTTTTACAATGAATTACTTTGTGATGGATGGCAATGGCTTGAAGAGAAAAAATAGAGATAAATTTGTGTAGGTTTGCTATATACAGGGTGGTGAGAAACAGTCTGAAAAGCTTGTAAGAGGGCTGCAAGGTACGATGTGCTGTGAAATAATTGTGAAGGAAAAAATTCAATACACTGTGCTATTTATGAGTTAATTGACATTGAAGTTGCACAGTTAGGTTGTTGTGCATTCAAATTCATGTGGCCCACCAGACATGGTGTTGGCAAACATGTTCTTTGTTTGGTTTCCTGCAACTGAACAAGGGAACATTACCTAAAATGGATATAGATTGTAGCACAGAGTGAACCCAAGCCAAAGGCTGAGCAGTCTTTTGCACTGTCATCCAAGCTCTGAGAGCAGCTGACATTAATTCAGGACTCTTTTAGCATATCTCAACAAATACCTTTTTTTTCAAAACACACTTTTTAATGCACTCTGGTACTTTAATATGAGCCTTTCATAATGGCTAACAGTAAGTAAGACAAATCTGAGTATCTGCCATTGTAAAAGGTGACTGAACATGTCAAATTATTACAAAACTTGACATCCCCATTCTTCAAGAGTCCACAAAACTAAGCTAATCCTTCTTTTGTACTGTATGATTGAAATTTAAAACATAAAATTCATAACATACATTTAATAGCCTTTACACTTGCATGTGTTTATTGTTGGGCAATAATACAACACACTACATAATAAACTGTTAGACCACAATGAATTCTGAGATGTATAATTCTCTTTCATATTCAGATACTGTTTCACTGTATCATTACTAGCTGTTGTAGAATGAACATCATTATTAAGATGTTAGAAAATTCTGAATATTCTTAACAGTACAGGAGGTGAAAAGGGGAAAACAAAGCAGGAGTTGCCAGTCAAAAGAGTAAGATGTGTATGATTGTACATTCAAATGATAATCTGAGCACAATCTATTACCATATTAAAATAACAAAGGAAACAACATGTTAAGCAGCATATTTGGATTTCAATTATCTTATTCTTTTGAAAGATCGTCTGAATATGAATAAGCCAAAAGTTATACAGGATAATTTCTTACTTTGATACATGAGAGTGAACTTGCATAAAAAAATGCAGAGGGAAGGAAGATGACAGAAGTAAACCAAGATCTATGTCAGTCTCACACAATATATCAGAAGAAATATGATGAGAAACTCTGGTGTGTACCTCAGCATTCAGAAAAGTGACAGGCAAGTCTGATATTATTTATAAGTTTGTACAATGAATATAATTGTCTGGACAGGTTATATTTATTTCAAATTTATTTTTCCATTAGTGTCTGGAGAAAGATTCAGGCATATTGGCAACAGATATAAGATGAAGGGTGCACTGCCTAAGGAGAATTGAGGCAGATGAACTCACAAGCTGCAGGAATGGGACACAGAGCAGACACATTTCACTACAAAATTACAGCTACAATGCTTCTCTACCTAAACAAGGGTTGTTGGCCTGCTCTCTTTCAAAGTATAAGTAGATATTCTATAAATGATTCAACCTCAGCTTTGGAAATCTTTATACTAACAGTTTCTCAGCTTGTGGAGGGTTTGTTGTAGAGTTAAAGTCAGCTCTAGACTTGGAATTAAAAAAAATATGAGAACAGATTACAGATTGCACAAAATAAAGGCAAAAAGATTTTTCAGTACTTAAAATGAAATAAAAATAATACAGTGACAGTTTGTTTTGACAGCCAGCAGAATCAACCATTATTCAAACTGTCTATTGGAGAAGTATTTCACTCCAGACAGGTCTAGTTGTATAATTGCACAGTCTTAAAATATTCACAAAAGGAAGCACAATATGTTGTTAACTACACATGGCTTGAGACTGGCTCAGGAGAGGGGAACAAATGAAAGTGCATCTTCTATGAGAGACCATTTAAGTTCTTTAGAGCAAGATCTAATGAAAGAAGATGTAGAAAATCTTAGTCTCAGGTTATTTTCTGACTTTTCTGACCCTTGTGTCTTCCATAACAAAAACTTCACAATGATTATGAGTTACATTGAAATCTCAAAGGTATTTAAAGGAATTCAGCATTATTTCTCCAAATGTGTCCATAGCTATTTGCCCCCTAACAGGGTTTTTAGCGTTATTGAAAAAGAACTATGGAAACATCAAACAATCACTCTGCCCTCAGAATACTATGGCCTTTTGGGAAAGTTGGGATGGTTAAAGTTTGAGGTAGGAACTAGTATGATTACAACATGAAATCAATCTCCAAGCATATAATCATAACCAAACAGTCTTTTAAAATGTCTGAGGCAAGGGTACTACATTATGTAAGAAGACTTAAGACCAAGACACAACGCCTTTTCAAAATGCTTACTTTGGTTCATGTACAGGTGCTTAAATCTGGAAACAGAAGTGCTTCAACTATGTTTGAAGTGCCTCAACTTCCATCAGTGAATCATGTATGCAGAAATAAAGTTAATGACATAAAGAAGTTGACATCTTATTTTGAAAATGATTCAGAGGAAAGTAAAGAGTTCTATTCAAAGGTTGTACATGGGAGTGATAATGACACTGAAGACAAAATTCTGTATTATGAAGAACCTACATATTAAAGAGGGCTGTCTTTCAGAATTATTTTGGATTTCACACAGCATTAAATCTAAAAATTGTATTAAAATATGTACTACAGATTTATCATTATGAGTTTCATAATAGATTTAAGATGTGAGAAACAGATGTTGGTACTGTGGGAGTTCTGTTCATGTTTTCACTTAGAAGAAAAAATATAGATTTACTAATGCATTGTTAATTTCTTAGTTGATATTATCTGCAAAATGTAATATACTTAAGAGCCCATTGAATTTAAATGCTTAGAATGTATCTTTATAACACCTAACTTAATAAAATAAAAAAGAAGGTGGACAAATTTTGTTTGTAAATGTTTGTTATTTGTAACTTTTTTTTCCTCAATAAAGACTATTAGTGATGAACTTCAATTATTCCTTCTTCAGTCCCTACCAACATGGATGACCAGTACTATGTTTACAAAAATTTTTTGAATCAACAGATGAACACAACTAAAAGTACCTTTCATGTAAAATTTTGTAAATGGCATATGCTGAGTTTTGTTACCACGGACCTCAATTGTATCTGGCAGGACACTTGAATTTATGTGCACAAATGGCCTAATTGGCTAACTTCAATGATAATGAACTCAGAAAGGGAACAGCATATCAGTTGTTTTTCTTAATAAGTATTTCCCTGTACAACCTTCCCTGCAGAACCCTTACAAGCTTTTCTGACTGTCTCTGACAACCTTTTATACTTTGGCCGAGGGATCCATCTGTTCTTCTCTCTACTAACATGTCCAGGAAAGATAGTTGGCTCTGTTTCGCCAGTTCCATTATGAAACTTATATTATCATGGCTGGAGTTTAAATGTTGCAGGAATTTGTGAATCTTTTGATAGTCAAAGTCAAGGATGCTTGAGAAATAAACTTATGCTGGCTAAATATCCAGAAAGACTGGTAGACTCCTATGGGAACATGGCATCCAGTGTGCTTCACAGTCTTGAACACAGATAAAATGTATTCTTCGTAGTTTTAAAGATGCTCTAGGTCTCTGAAAGCTGGGTGTATCACATTCATACCTGACTACAACAACCAAGCAAATCAGCTGTTGCCAAGCACTGGTCAAATATAATCATGAAATGACTTTGGGTTCACCACAAGTGGAAAATGCTGAGAAAATTTCCATTTCAGAGATTTTAGTGCAAGCTCTGAAAAACAAATGAACATCAAAGGGCACAGTGGGCATTGGGAGTCGAACTCAGCTACAAATAGTGGTGAGAGGCCAGCAACAGTTCACATTCTGATTGGAGTGAGTACACAAACAGCAAGACTCACAGAACCTGAAGCAAATGGCTTGGTCAGTTCTTGAAATCTTGTGCATAAAATGTAAACAACTTTGCAGAAAACCTGGAAGCACACTATTAATGAATTTTGCTGAGAACATCTGAGGGATCACAAAAGAGGAGTTATCAAAGCACTGGTAGACCAGGCTAAAAGAATCTGTGAGCCACAGTACTTGGAGGTCAAGCTCAATCATTTCAGAACTCCCTTCATAAGAAATGGCTGCTCTCACAAAAAGATAAATTAGGCACTACACCCTAAAAGATCTGGAGCTATTAATGAAAAAGAAGCAAGTAAAGGCAAACTTTCCTCCCATTCATAAACCTGGTCACAGACTTCATCAGCAAAGTACTCAGAAGACATGCTATTGACACAATGTTCAATCCAACAGGAAAGATGAGGTATTATTTAAATATGGCAAAGGGCCTATGCATGCCATTTGCAGCAGCTGGAGTATATAAAATCCCTTGTACATGTGGTCAACTGTGCATAGGAACTACAAAAAGAAGCATTAACACACCCACCTTAAGGAGCACAAGAGCAACTGTCATCTGGGCAACACAGATAAATGGACAGTAGCAGAACATGCACTAGGACCAGAGAACCATCAACTTCAGTTCTCTTAGGCCATGGTTGTGCCAAGATCAAATCATTACTTTGATAGGACATACAGGAAGGCCATAGCAATTCAAAACTACAAAAACAAATTTAATGGAAAAGAGGAAAGACTATGTTAGGTTTCTTGTGGGCCTCACTGTATAAACAAATTGGCTTTCTTAGATTTTCTGGGATTGCAACTGCCTTCTGAGTTGTTATAGTTTATGATGATATCTCCAGTATTGAGAAACAGAATGTAAGGCAGATAGATATGCCTTGAACCATGGCCTAAATATCATAAAACTGCATTTTGATACTGCCTGGTCACATATTTACAATTTAATTTTCAATTTCTAATCTTCAGCTATTCTAGTAAAGTTATTACTGAAAATGTTTGCTGTTTTTCTTGGACTAAACCTTTTCTTATTTTTATGTGTCTGAACTATATTTTCATTTATTTTTTGCTAATTACCAGTTTACTTTCTGATGAGGTTCCAAATTAATTTTAATTTATTTCTTGCATTATGGCTATACTTATCATAATTACCTTTAATATGGTTTTATATTTTTTGGTGTAGAGGGTAAAAACTGTAGAGGAAGGCAGACATCAGAATACATCCAGCAAATAATTGAGGATACAGGTTGCAATTGCTACTCTTGGATGAAAACGTTGGCACAGGAAAATATCTCATGTTTTATTCTCTTTTTTGGCTCATAATGCTAAGTCCTTTAGTGGTAGAACAATTTACAATTCTCCTACTAATATTTGCTCCACAAATAGGAAAGGCAGCTTCAAAATGCAGTACTAAGGTATCTAAAACCTTATCTGTCATTTATGCTAGCTCAGTGACTGAATCCATTATACAAAGAGACTTAGGATTGGGGATAGTTGTGTCTGGACCTACTATGATTGCGTGAAAGTCTTATAAGGGATGCCAATACATGTTGCTTTCCCCCACACTGAAAGTGTGAAATGTAATATGCTGTAAGATTAACAATTTTTAGTATGATGTATCTTGATAGTTACCAAGAGAGGCCATATGAAGTAGTTTCTATATAATGTAATACAGTGCTTATTTCAAAATAGAAGAACAGCCTTTACAGGAAAATGACTTCCTTGCAAATAATTAAATATAATTTATAGTATTTTTAAACATATTGTGAAGTTGCACTTCCCTCACTCTGTGCCAGATTGTTACTTACTTAAAATAAATATCTCAAATGTTATTATTATTGGTAATGGCAGAATAAATCTGCAGATGTCATATGCTTCCAAACTCAGCACAACAATCATGTAACAACAGAAGAGATATATGTGCAAGAGAAATGATGTTACTGAAATAAAGTTGCTTGTATGTAAAATCAGGGAAAGTTTAAAGTTAAATTGCAGAGTCTCACCATTAACATATCACATGTGAGTGTGTAATGCTTAACAAGCTAGTGCCACTGATGTATCTGACAGCTGTTTGTTATCACACATAAGCAGCTGTGCATTTGAAACCTTGTAACTTACTGACTGAAGTATTACATCTGAGCCTCTAATACTGCCTTCAAACTTTTAAAACTCTGTACACACACACACACACACACACACACACACACACACACACACACACTCATTGCCTTAACTACATAAAAATAGTTACATAAATAATACCATTGTTTAAAACTGTGTGGCAGCATGCATTTAAAATTTGAATTATTGTGTTACAAGAGTAAGCAATAGTGTTCCTGAAACTTCCTGGCAGATTAAAATAGTGTGCTGGAACAAGACTTGAACTCAGGACCTTCCGTGGGCAAGTGCTCTACCATCTGCACAACCCAACCATGACTCAGAACTTCCATCAGTACCTTGTCTCTCACTTTTGAAACTTCACAGAAGCTCTCCTGTGAACCTTACAGAATTAGCACTCCTGGAAGAAAGGATATTGCAGAGACATGGCTTAGCCACAGCCTGAGGATGTTTGCAGAATGAAATTTTCACTCTACAGCTGAGTATGTGATGATATGAAACTTCCTGGAAATATAAACTGTGTGCTGGATCAAGACTCGAACTTGGGACCCTTGCCTTTTGCGGGCACGTGCTCTACCATGAGTCATGCTTGGGTAACTCAGATGGTAGAGCATTTTCAAATGAATGCAAAGGTCCTGAGTTCAAGTCCTAGTCTGCCACACAGTTTTAATGTGCCAGGAAGTTTCATATCAGTGCACACTCCACTGGGGACAGAAAATTTGATTCTGGTTCATCGCCAAGGCTGTCACTAAGCCATGTGCCATGTGTCCACAACATCCTTTCTTCCAGGAGTGCTGGTTCTGCTACGTTTGCAGGAGTGCTTTTGTGAAGTCTGGAAGGTTGGAGATGAGTTACTGGCAGAAGTAAAGCTATGAGAACAGGTCATGAGTTTTGCTTGGGAAGATCAGATGGTAGAGCACTTGCTTGCAAAATGTAAATGTCCCGAGTTAGAGTCTCAGTCCAGCACACAGTTGTAATCTGCCAGGAAGGTTCATATCAGCGCCCACTTCATTGCAGAGTGAAAATTTCATTCTGAATCCTGTTCCTGTCAAGCACAATTATATTGTAGCACCTTTCACACTATTGTGTAATAAAAGTAGTATTCACAACAAAATAATTACAGATTTAATAAACCTTGGGGATTGTATAATGCAGTATCAGTATACTTTAGTTACAAATCCACAACTGCATTTAAATTTAAGAACTTGACTCATTCTACATTGTAACATGAACATAAGAAAGAAATACACTGAAGAATCAAGGAAACCGGTACACCTACCTAATATTGTGCAGGGCCCAAGCACACAGAAATGCCACAACATAATGTGGCATGGACTCAACTAATGTCTGAAGTAGTACTGGGGAGAACTGACACCATGAATCCTGCAGGGCTGTCCACCTAAACTGTGAGAGTATGAGGAGGTGATCTCTTTTCCTGAACAGCACATTGCAAGGCATCACAGATATGTTCAATAATGTTCATGTCTGAAGAGTCTGGTGACCAGTGGAAGTGTTTAATCTCAGAAGAGTGCTCTGGGAGCCACTCTGTAGCAATTCTGGATGTATGTGGTGTTGTATTGTCCTGCTGGAATTGCCCCAGTCCGTCAGGATGCACAATGGACATGAATCGATGCAGGTGATCAGACAGGATGCTTACATATGTGTCACCTGTCAGAGTCATATCTAGACATATGAGGAGTCCCATATCATTCCAACTGCGCACGCCTCACACCATTACAGAGCCTCCACCAGCTTGAATGGTCCCCTGCTGATATGCAGAGTCCATGGATTCATGAGGTTGCCTCCATACCAGTACATGTCCATATGCTCTATACAATTTGAAACAAGATTAGTCTGACCAGACAAAATGTACCAGTCATCAATAGTCCAATGTCGGTGTTTACGGGCCCAGGTGAGGCATAAACCTCTGTGTTGTGCAGTCATCCAGGATACATGAGTGGGCCTTCAGCTCTGAAAGCCAATATTGATGATCTTTAATTGAATGGTTCACATGCTGACACTTGTTGATGGCCCAGCATTGAAATCAGCAGCAATTTGTGGAAGGGTTGCACTTCCATCATGTTGAATGATTCTCTTCAGTCGTTGCTGGTCCCATTCTTGCAGGATCTTTTTACGGCCGCAGAAGTGTCAGAGATCTGATGTTTTACTGGATTCCTGATGTTCATGGTATGCTCATGAAATTGTCATATGGGAAGATCCCCACTTCATTGCTACCTCAGAGATGCTGTTCACATTGCACATGCGCCGACTATAACACCATGTTCAAACTTACTTAAACCTCGATAACCTGGCATTATAGCAGCAGTAACCAATCTAACAACTGCACCAGACACTTGCTGTCTTTTACAGGCATTGTCAACAACAATGCTGTATTCTGCCTCTTTTCTTATCTGTGTATTTGAATTCGCATGCCTATACCAGTTTCTTTGGCACTTCAGAGTCTATTTCAACGTTATGGGATAGGCTAAGGGAAAACATTTTTTTGTCAAAACACAGAAGTTACTCTAGTATAACAATGCATCATGGTTGCCACGATGGCATTATAAAGAAAGTACACTTTCAGATAGTGAAATCAAAAGTAATAAATATCACACAAAGCAAAAGACTATTATCAAGTATAACAAAAATATACTTGCTAATATAGAGGCATTATATGGCAAATCTTATAATGTAAATTGTCTGTTAGTTCCTCCACAGCATTTTCCATAACACTTACATCAGATAAAGTATGAACTGTGCTAGCAGAGATGTGAAGGTTTATTGTACTAACAGAGACAATCACAGTCACTCCATGTTCAGCTGTCCTTACGGTTTTTGCAAATTCTATGTCACATGGATACAGCACCTGCAATATATTGATGGTTAATTAAAGTTGTGATTCTAGGAGGGCTTAACATTTTATCAGTGTCAAATGAATTGTAAATCTCAACATGATGGACATAGTATATAAGAACATGTGATTTTCAGTTTGAAACATGTTACAGCGGAAACATAATATTTTGCCTCTTCTCAACCCTGTGATCATCAAGCTGTTCTCTAGCTCTGAATGTTCAATACCATGGTATTTCATTATTAAGAGATAAGTTGATACATCTGGGAAATAAGCTGAAATATATACTCATAGCTCAAAGCATTTCATCATACATAAATTCCCAATATGTTTGAGTTATAGCATAAGACTTTTACAAGACAGAATGTTACCACTGTAACTATATTCCACGCCAACCATTTTTGTCCTCTTTGACCATCTCGTATATGACTTAGACATATCAGCATGTTGTTTTCAGATATTTGCGAAGTTGAAGTATAATCAGCAGTTGTGGCGGTTTTCAATGGATGGGGTTTTTATTAAGACAGTGAAGCACAGACATATCAGTGATCAATAAGACACCGTTGATTGATGAATGTTGTACTGTTTGATATTCTGGTAACAATTATTTGAAAATTAAAGTTGTTTACTGAAAAATAAAATGTTTCTCATTTTTATTTGACTGGCATTAATATTTGAAGTGAGATATATTTTATTTAGTACAGTACACTTGTGCTTTTTTTTTAAATAGCTTGCCTAACGGTAAAACATATTTTAACAAAGAATGGTAAACGTAACACAAAATTTTTGTATAGCAGACTGTCAAAAAATCTCTCTACCAGAATATTTCAAAGTGATAAACATTAATAACATTGTTTAGGAGCTATTCTGGCAGTAATTATCAATGTTATTTCTGATGTGTACCAGTGATTGATAAATATATTCGAATGATGCAGCTAATATACCCAGGGTTTTGAACAGATCTTTACAATGAGCTCAACTACTATTTTTGGTTATTATTCTTATGGCCCTTTGCTGCTGTTTTGAATTGTGTTCATATTTAGTGCATTTGTGCCCCTGAAAAGAATGTCATAGCTGTGAACTGATTGACTCTATGACCAATGTGTAACTAAAAGAAACTGGCTGTTACACATTGATTATAGGATGCTAAGGGCACAATATTATGATGACATTCTGTTTGCTAGTATCTTTTTGTGTTCTACACCAGTTCAACTAAGAATCAATATTCACTCCTAGAATTTGTGCATTTGTTGCATAATCTACAGAGGTATCACGTACATTTAATTTAACAATGCCATTCTCCCTTTTTGAAGTGAAATTCATTACATTACTTTTATTTATGTTCAATGCTTATTGACCAATGGTAAACTTCCTTGAGGATTTCATTTGCTTCCTCAACAAGGAGTTCTCTTGTTTTCTCTGTCACTATAATATTACTGTTGTCAGCAAACAGGATTTTTTCTAATCACTAAAACTACTAGGGATTTCTTTGATGCATATCAGGAGAAGTGTTGGTCACAATACGCTATGCTGAGGAACTCTCTTGTTAATGTATTTTGGTTCTGATGAGGGTTTTATTAAAAGTCTTGACTTATCTGAGGTATGACATATCTCAGCTCTTTGTACCCTGTCTGCTAGATATGACGAGAACCTGTCATCTGTCCTAATGCTTCTTGCTTTTTCAGGAGAATCATAAGGTCAACAGTAACAAAAGCTTTAGAAAGAAAAAAAATATGCTTGTAACACACTCACCTCTATCAGGAATATTGAGTAACATTTTTGTGAAGTCCACTATGGCCGACTCCACACTTCTACCATTTCAGAATCCAAGCTATGATTCACTTAAAATGTTTTATTTATTCAAGTAATTCATTAGTCTGTTTATCATAACTGATTCTATTATTTTTGAGAATGGTGACAGCAGGGAAAGAGACAGGTAATTTTCTACATCTTCTGTGTTACCTTTCCCTCGCAGACGTACAACTCTTCTTGTCTGTTTTAAATACTCAGGAAATTTCCCTGATGTGCAGGAATCATTTATTACATTTGTTAAGGGAGCTTGTATAAACTCTATGCATTGTTCCAATATACACAATGGTACTTCATCTAAGCCTACTGACTGTCCAGTTTTTAGTTCATGTACAGATTACTGACTTCATGACCTATGGTTGGGAGTAACATCATTGTACTTAGTCCATAATTATTTACAGTTGTTACAATTATTATCAGGAATTTTTGATGACCTCCTCTCCAGTATCTGAAAAATGCTCAGTCACATAATTTGTAAGGTGGTGTGTGTGGAGAGTGTGCCTTGTACCACTACATGTTATTTCCTTTCCTGTTCCACTTGTAAACAGAGTGAGGGAAAAATGACTATCTATATCCCTCCATACAAGACCTAATTTATCTTACCATATTGTCATAGTCCTTTTTCAAAATGTTTGATGGTGGCTGTATAATTATTCTTGAGTTAACTTCAACTGCCAGTTCACCAAATATTCTCTACAATGTTCTGTGAATAGAATGTAGTTTTCCCTTCAGCGATTCCAATTTGAGATCACAAAGTATCTCCATAATACTCGCTTGTTAATCGAACCTACCAGTAAGAAATTTAGCAGTCTGCCTCTGAATTGCTTTGATGTTTTCCTTTAATCTAACCTCCTGAGCATCTCAAACATTTAAGTGGTACTCAAGGAAGGGTTCCTTTCCAGATGAACCACACATCCCTAAAATTCTCCCAATAAACTGAAGTTGACCATTTACCTTCCCTGCTGCCAACCTTATGTGCTCGTTCCATTTTATATTGCTTTGAAACATGGCATCTAGACAAAGCAACACACTACTAATGCTATGTTAAAATATTGTGGGATTGTTTTCCCTACTATCTCCATTAACTTACATTTTTCTATACTTAAAGCAATGTGCCATTCATTAAACAAACTAGAAATGTTGGGCAAGACATCCCTTATGCTCCTATATTCACTCAACAATGACACTTTCCTGAACACCACAGTATCATCAGCAAAATAATACCTGTAGATAGCTCCTTGTCCTGACCATCAGATCATTTATGTATATAGAGAATAAGTGTAGTCCTCTCACACTTCCTTGGGGCACTCCAGATGGTACCCGTGTCTCTGACGAACACTTGGTATCAAGGGCAATGTACTGGGTTCTAATACTTAAGACATCCTCCAGCCCTGCACATATATATGAAACTATTGCATGTGCTCATATCTTCCTTAAAAGTCTGCCAGGAGGGTACCGTGTCAAATGGTTTTGGGAATTCTAGGAATATGGATTCTGCCTGTTGACCTCTATCCATGGATCAAAGGATCCCCCTCCCCTTCCAGCATGTTGTTATGAGTTTGTTTGTATCACCATGTTTCCTTTTTTTATGTCATCCCAGACAGCTTTGATTATATTGTCTGCATTGTATATTACTTTGTCATTGAATGACTTTTATACAGCAATCAGCACTTCACATTACTTGACAGAGAAATATATCCATGGCAGAGGTAGGCAACCATTCAAATTTAGCACAACTTTTAAATACAGAGAGGTCTTGATCACACAGATCTTTATTAAGTGTTAAGCTCTTTCAATTAGAAACAAAACACAAACATTTAACTTTCGTAAGCTTAACCACAATGTAATGTACATATACAGGTTCAAAGAACTCATTTTGTTATATATAGCTCCACATTTCTATACTGCTACACATGTTCACACTGCATCCCATACAGCTATATGTCCAAATAGAATCCATTAATTCCAAAATAGTATGACCACTATTTCAGCCTTCTGACTGCCTAGGTATCAGTTTTAGCAACCAGTGATCCTAACCTTACATCTTCAACCATAATATGCTAAAATATTTATTGGTGTCCTCAAATATCTACTTCATGCTAAGCTATTATGCATTCTCATATTATACATTTACATTTTTTAATATAAAATAAAGAAGAATTTTACTATTAGCTTCTGTTTTATTTCAAATTGTTGTCACTCATCTAAGCTTACCTAAATAGTTATATTGTATGTAATCCATTATTTTTTTGACTAATGTAATGATTACAGTTCATCATACTCAAATAACATTTCATTTTGTGATGGTTGTTAACTGATAACAGCTGAACAATTTTAAAGTAATGGTATAGCATTAAGTTTAAAAAATTATAAATGTCTTTTATTGTATAATAATTCTCTTTTATTTCAAGTTGTTGCCACTAATCTGGGCTCACCTAAATGATTGTGTTATATTTCATTTATTATATGTCTGTCTATTGTAATATGACTACATTGGGTGATACTAACTTAACATTATATTTAGTGTAAACTTATCCCTTCACAGCTTGTATTTTATTTCTTATTTATATTGGTTTTATGTTTATTCTCTACCACACCAGTTATTGGTTGCAAATATGTCTTCTGTTCTGATTATTGACTAATGACTACCTCTGTACGGTTGCTCACAATGTTACCTAACAATGCCCTTTCCACGCTGTCAGTACATGACTTTCTCCTCCATAGAAGTAGCAGAAATGTATCTTTGTCAAGTTGTTCATGAGGTTCTGACATGTAATTAATTGCAATGTATCATTGTTTGTAAAGTTACTCTTTGACTTGCTTTCCATCATTAATGCTAGCATAATCTACTGGCCTTCATAATTGCTATTGTTAATTTTTTGTGCACTTCATTCCACAGCTTCCGTCTGATACTGAAGTTTTGAAATTCATCACACTTAATAAAGAATTGTGTGAGCAAGATCTTTAAGTTGTACCACATATGCACTTTTCCATTAATCTTCTTGTAACTATGACAGAAATTTAACAACTCTGGACCATTATGACTCTCTTTCAAGAAACTGAGTGCTGAAGTGCTTGGGAAGTAATCTTAATATCTGCTGTCATCCATTTGATTTTGGGAGACACTGATACTGTTATGGGTATGTTTGGAAAAGTTTTTTCAAAACTGAATTTAAATAAGGTCGAGAATTTAGAGAATTTCACATTGACATTGTTTTCTCCATAAACTTTATCTCAGCTTTTGTTTGCTAGTTTTTCTGAAAAATATTGTATTTGTATTTCTGGTATATGTCTTTTACAGGACTACAGTTTAGAGAATTTTTTCATGTTCAGTTTTACTGTTATTATTTGGCAGAAATTGCATGATATTTCAAGATCTTTTACAGCTACATCACGCATTTCCCTGTCTGTAGTAGTGACCAGATGTTCAGTTACTGATTCAGTTATTGTAGTGACCCTTGTGCACTATTAACCAACAGGAACACACCAAAACTCTGCAGGATATTTATGAGGGTCATATTAGTTTCAGTTATGACATCTGTGTTTATGTCACCAGAACTAATTGTGTTGACTTTTGTAGCTGACACTTTATCTACAACTTCTGTTAATTTATTGAACAAGAGGCCACATTACCACTTGGAGATTGACAGATGCATAAAATGATCAATTTCTTGGTGATATCAAGCAGTAGCTGATATTTCAAAGTGTTTGTCCTCACTTACTGTACTAAGGTCATGTCTTGATTTGAACTGTGCTCCTTTTCTTATATAAATGCATGATCCTCCACTCTTTGAAGTAGTCCTACAGTAAGTCTGTCCTTTCATACAGCTTTAATACTGCATGTTTGATTACTATTTTCCTACAACAGTGCTTAGTGACATAAACTACTGTGCAATTGAAAGACTGGAGCTGAACTTCAAATTGTTGTACTTTATTTTTTATTGTTTGTATGTTTTGATGAATGAACATTAAGTCCATGCAATGTTGCCATGCTACTTTTCCAATGGTTTCGTTTTCTTTATGGCATGTAGTATGTGCATCATTTGGTGTGTTAGAATATATCTTGTGGCTGTTTCATTTTTTTTTGTTTAAAAAAAAAAGCTGCTAGACTTACTCTTTATGCAGAGGACCCTGTCATTTGGAACGTGGCCGGAGGAATCTGAGGAGATCACTTTCATTTCATAGCTTACTTTGTATTGATAGGTGAATAGAATTAGAGATTTTTCATCTTGTTATAGTGCCTACAGAATACCCAAGCTGTGCTTAAAAGTTTATTTTCAGTTACTATTGTAAAACACTATATGATTTGGATGGCACGTGGATGGATGGGTAATCAGAGGGAGAGGGTGTTATATGAGGTTCCTACTGTGATAAAATTAATTATGTGATCCCATCAACTGAACCTGAACTGATGAAATACAACCAATTACATGCTAATTACAATGTATTAAACAACTTTAAAACAACAGCACCTTCTCATGTACCAAAACAGGGTAAAATATGCTAATAATTACACAGTTATGAATATACTACACTCCTGGAAATGGAAAAAAGAACACACTGACACCGGTGTGTCAGACCCACCATACTTGCTCCGGACACTGCGAGAGGGCTGTACAAGCAATGATCACACGCACGGCACAGCGGACACACCAGGAACCGCGGTGTTGGCCGTCGAATGGCGCTAGCTGCGCAGCATTTGTGCACCGCCGCCGTCAGTGTCAGCCAGTTTGCCGTGGCATACGGAGCTCCATCGCAGTCTTTAACACTGGTAGCATGCCGCGACAGCATGGACGTGAACCGTATGTGCAGTTGATGGACTTTGAGCGAGGGCGTATAGTGGGCATGCGGGAGGCCGGGTGGACGTACCGCCGAATTGCTCAACATGTGGGGCGTGAGGTCTCCACAGTACATCGATGTTGTCGCCAGTGGTCGGCGGAAGGTGCACGTGCCCGTCGACCTGGAACCGGACCGCAGCGACGCACGGATGCACGCCAAGACCGTAGGATCCTACGCAGTGCCGTAGGGGACCGCACCACCACTTCCCAGCAAATTAGGGACACTGTTGCTCCTGGGGTATCGTCGAGGACCATTCGCAACCATCTCCATGAAGCTGGGCTACGGTCCCGCACACCGTTAGGCCGTCTTCCGCTCACGCCCCAACATCGTGCAGCCCGCCTCCAGTGGTGTCGCGACAGGCGTGAATGGAGGGACGAATGGAGACGTGTCGTCTTCAGCGATGAGAGTCGCTTCTGCCTTGGTGCCAATGATGGTCGTATGCGTGTTTGGCGCCGTGCAGGTGAGCGCCACAATCAGGACTGCATACGACCGAGGCACACAGGGCCAACACCCGGCATCATGGTGTGGGGAGCGATCTCCTACACTGGCCGTACACCACTGGTGATCGTCGAGGGGACACTGAATAGTGCACGGTACATCCAAACTGTCATCGAACCCATCGTTCTACCATTCCTAGACCGGCAAGGGAACTTGCTGTTCCAACAGGACAATGCACGTCCGCATGTATCCCGCGCCACCCAACGTGCTCTAGAAAGTGTAAGTCAACTACCCTGGCCAGCAAGATCTCCGGATCTGTCCCCCATTGAGCATGTTTGGGACTGGATGAAGCGTCGTCTCACGCGGTCTGCACGTCCAGCACGAACGCTGGTCCAACTGAGGCGCCAGGTGGAAATGGCATGGCAAGCCGTTCCACAGGACTACATCCAGCATATCTACGATCGTCTCCATGGGAGAATAGCAGCCTGCATTGCTGCGAAAGGTGGATATACACTGTACTAGTGCCGACATTGTGCATGCTCTGTTGCCTGTGTCTATGTGCCTGTGGTTCTGTCAGTGTGATCATGTGATGTATCTGACCCCAGGAATGTGTCCTTAAAGTTTCCCCTTCCTGGGACAATGAATTCACGGTGTTCTTATTTCAATTTCCAGGAGTGTATTTCATGATTTAATTATAATGTGACTCTTTATTCATGTGTATTCAAGTCTTCTACAATCTGGTTGTTACTATTCATATGGAATCGTCTCCATATTTAGGGCTAGTATCTTAGCTGCTGGGTGCATTATGATTTTTACTTTTGGGTAATACAGACATCTTGCCAACCCAGAAGTAAAGCTGATGTCAGATGCCACTATTAATTTGTTGTACCTGCAGTTATTAATTTGTTGTACAGCGAAGAGATATGACTGTATGCTGAAAGCTTTTTATTCAGATATACAGGGTGAGCACAAAGTCTTGCCCTGATTATAAAAATTTATAACAGAATAACCGTTTGACATAATAAGTTACATTTGATGACGTTACATAGGTTAGTGTTACTAGTTGTTGTCACCAATAGATGGCAATAGTGCTCCAGAACACCGACGCGGTCTGTTAGGTCAAATTAGTTGCTGGCAAAATGATGTTGAAGCAGGAGAAAGCACAAAAAATGAAATCGCCCATCAGTGTTCAGCGTAAATTTTGGGCTTCTTATGGATGCAGCCCCACTGGCGTTAAATTATTAAAGCTATGGTATGTAAAGTTTAACAAAACAGGCAGCATTGAAGATCATCCTCAAAGTGGCAGGCTTTGTTTGAGTGATGCAACTGTTGATAATGTTCGGCAATCGTTTCAACGGAGTCCATCTAAATCAACTCGTCAAGCATCACTTGAACTTCGCAGCTTGAATGTTGCTTCACGTCCGTAGGTTTAACCTTAAAGTACCCTACACATGACCCCCGGGTGGTGCTAAGTAGGCAACAATGATCAAGATACCACCGTACGGCCCCTTTGGGCCTCATGGCAATGATGAGATGAAAACACTAAATAGTCCTTCTAAGGACGTACAGTTCTAAACATGAACAATAGGCCCACAACTAACTATAAGCCAATTAAACATCGAAGGCATCAGTAGAGCCAAGAGTGATTACCTCACTAAGATCTTAGAGGAACACAAAGTGGACATTCTAGTACTGCAAGAAACACACACTGAAAGTGACAAACAGCTGTTAGCTCGAGGTACAATTCCTGGGTATACAATATTGGCAACACATCACCATGTCCAGTATGGAATTTTCACATATACTAAAAATGACATATGTCAGTAAAACATAATCCCAACCTCTGAATACCATTCTTTCTTTGCCACATCTGTACAAATAGAGTATATGGTGATTACAAACATCTACAAACCTCCTTCCTCATATGGGCCTGATCCTATAGCTACTGTCCCCATGAGTGAAAATATTATAATAGGGGATTTTAACAATCATCATACATCCTGGGGCTACTATCAGAATGACAATAATGGCATTAAGTTGGTAGAATGCGCTGAAGTAAACAATCTGATTCAAGTCCATGACCCTAAAGACAGGGGTACTTTTCACTCAGCCTGCTGGAAGCAAGATTACACACCAGATCTATGTTTCGTCAACCCTGGCTTAATAACACCAGTCCCTCAAGTTCGGAGACAAGTGCTTCAAGATTTCCCCCATAGCCAACATAGGCCAGTAATATACAAAATTAGATTCCAATTACCAATTATGCATTCCACACCAAGACCTCGATGGAATTTCCAAAAGGCAGATTGGAAGATTTATACCAACTACACTGATGCTAACATCCGGTGGATTCAAGCAGTACCTGAGAACTACACGAGGTTTGTAGCATTGATGAAAGCAGCAGCCAAAAAAACTATCTGAAGAGGTTTCTGCAAGGAATACATACCAGGTTGGAATGAGGAGACCAACAGATTAAGAGAAGAGTTTGATGAAAACAGCAGCAAAGAGAAAGCATCGGAACTATTACAATCTCTGGACAATGCTAGGAGAGACAGGTGGACAAATACTGTTGAAAATTTAAACTTCAGTCATTCCAACAGGAAGGCCTGGTCACTGATACGGAAACTAGATTCTGCTTCCATACAATCAAAGAAGACCACACCTGTCAATGTTAATGCAGTAGCTAACCATCTTGTTGATACCTCTAGAATGCCAAACAATAAGAAGCTCAGCAGACTAGTAAAATCCAAACTCAGGCAAACTAAGCAGGCAACTCAACCTCATGATGTATATTCACGACCTTTCTCCATACAAGAAGTTGAACAAGGTTTACGCTTCCTTCAGAATGCAAAAACAGAAGGATTAGACGAGATTTATCCAGAATTACTAAAGAGCTGTGGCTTGGCTACAAAACAATGGTTGGCATTGTTTTTTAGAAGCATACTGGAATCAGGGAAGTTACCCGCAATATTCAAGAAGACCAAAATCATTGCCCTCTTGAAGCCAGGAAAACATCCATACTTACCTCAAAGTTATCAACCAATAGCCTTGCTTTCTGTCATGTACAAGCTGATATTCTGTCATGTACAAGCTGATATTGAACAGAATATCACCAGCAATCGAAGAGTTAATTCCAGTTGAACAAGCAGGATTCCACCCTCGTCATGATTGCAGTGATCAAGTCCTTTCCCTGACCACTTTTGTGGAAGCTGGTTTTGAGAAGAAGTTGAAGAGTGTCTCTGTCTTTCTTGATCTCACAGCAGTGTACGACACCATTTGGAAGGAAGGTCTTTTATTAAAACTGATCAAGGTGGTCCCCTGTGTGAAGATATCAACTTTAATTGAAAATATGATAAGTAACAGACTAACCCAAGTTTACTCAGAAAACAGCCGAAGTCGATTCTGCAAATTGAGTAGTGGCCTACCACAAGGTTCGGTCCTCTCTCCAGCACTTTCCAATATATATACCCATGATCTGCCTAACACACTCTACTGCAAATTCATATATATGGACGATATCAACCTCACTGTTCAACACACTAATTTTGCAGAAGCAGAGAATGTCCTCAGTCAAGACCTTGTACTCCTGGATGAATACTTTAAGAAATGGTGTTTGAAACCAAACCCTCACAAAAGTGAGATATCTATTTTTCACCTGGACAATAGGCACTCGAATTACCAACGAAGAGTCAATTTTTGAGGGGAAGCATTACGGTTCAAAGGCACACCTACATATCTGGCTATGACTTTGGAAAGAACCCTAACATATAAAGCCCAATTACGTAAATCTGCTGCAAAACTGAAGAGCCGTAATAACCTTCTTCAGTGTCTATCTGGTACATCATGGGGAGCTGATGCCAACACATTGAGAACATCTGCTCTAGCACTCGTCTATTCCTCAGCAGAGTACTGCTCCGCAGTATGGCTTAATAGCTGCCATACTCACCTTGTGGACATTCAACTCCATCACACTATGCATATCATATCTGGAACATTACTTGCTACTCCAGTCCAACGGCTGCCGGTGTTGTGTAACATACCACCTCCTCACATGAGAAGGCAAAAACACCTTGGTCATCTGTGGTCAAGAATTCTGAATAACTCGTCACTCCCAATTCATGAAGATGTGAGACAGGTAGAATCATCCAGGTTGAAGTCCCATAAACCAGAATGTAAAACGGCCATGGAATTGTTAAACAACCATTTTGACACCAAAGACTGCTGGCGGAGAGAATGGACATCTTCTACTCCAAAGTGGTGGATTGCATCAACGGCTTAGATATAAAGTTCTAAATGCTAAATAAAATAAAAATAAATAACTTGAACTTCAAATAACGCAAACAAGTGTGGTGAATATTCTTCGTGAGAGGCTTAGGTTGCATGCTTACAAAGTGCAAATTGTGCAGGCCTTGCAACCAAATGATTTGCTGATACACACTGAATTTGCAACAGATATTCTCAACAGGATTGATGGTGCTAACAATTACTTAAATCAAATATGCTTTACCAATGAATCCACCTTTCATGTCAGTGGAATGTTAAATACGCGTAATGTCTGTTTAAGGGGTTCAGAGTCTCCACATGCTACTGTACAGTTACAGCGAGACAGCAAAAAAGTGAATGTTTGGTGTGGCCTGATGCATAACAATGTTTTTGGACTGTTTTTCTTCAAGGAAAAATCCATTACCACCAACATTTGCTTAGACGTTTTGCAGCAGTTCATTGTCCCACAGTTGGAAGAATATCAACCTCCACATGGATACTTTTCCAGCAAGATGGAGCACCCCCCCCCCCCTCCCCACGTGACTTTGATAGTGCATGACTTCCTGGATGAAGGTGGATTGGAAGGAACGATCCAAAACACCCTAGCCACCCCGCTCCCCAGACATTACGCTCCTTGACTTTTTTTCTGGGGCTACATCAAGGACAGAGTGTTCGTCACACCAGTTGCTGATGACAATGAACTGAAGGCTAGGATAGAAGCTGCTGTGGGTACTGTGACAGAACACATATTATGAAACACCTTGTGGGAACAGGAATATTGCCTCGATATCCTCTGAGCTACCAAGGGAGCACTCGTTGAGGTTTACTAATGTAAGTGGTCTTAAAAAAACTAGTAACACTAACCTATGTAACAGCATCAAATGTAAATTATTATCTCAGATGGTTATTCTGCAATAAATTGTTATAATCAGGGCAAGACTTTGTGCTCACCCTTTACATCTATCTTGTTGTAGCTGCACTATGTAGGTTAATGTTATTTACAATTGAAATAAAATTTTTGCAGTTTAATTTTGACAAACAAGAGGCACATATTCATAATTCTGCATTTAACTGTTTGAATTTTACAACTACAAAATTCAGAATAACAAAACTTTTGAATTTTCTATATAATTCAGAATCATATAGTTCTATTATAAAAGTTTAATAGTTTCTGTACCATGAGGGGTGGTTGTCTGCTGTGACCTTGGAGCTTAGACAAAATTTTTAGACCAGCCAATGTACAAACTAATGAATGCCGGCCAGGATGAATGCTGTAATCCAGAAGAAATTCAGCCTGTAACAGTAGAGCATGGCCACTGTGCTCTGATAAATCAGAAAATAACATTATTTCAGGTTTTCTGAGCTGCACTGAGATGGAGAGACCTGGAAAAAGATGAAAAATTATATAAAAATGGTGGATTTAAATGTAATTTTGTTCTTTGTGTAACTGGTAGCATACATTGTCATGAGTGATAATTTTAAGCTATTGAACCTGAAAAAACAACAAAAACTGAAATTTTCCATTCTAGTAGATAAAATTAAGTAAAGTCCTAATGATAATATTCCCATAAGATTTCACACACATTTTGATAATATTTTCCCAATATGTGAATAGATTTTTGACTAGCCTTAAAAGCATGCCTGAAGCTCATAGTCCTTTCTACATTATATTTGTTCACTTATGGACATTATAAATTTCATAGCAATGACTGGTAACTGAACCTCTTAACAAGCACATAGAAAATTGTTCATGAAATAAGATGCAGATAAAAATTATTTATAGCACAAAAACCATTCTGAAAACTATAGCGAGTGTATTTTTTCTGGTAATAAAATCATACAATGAACTTCCAAAACACACTGAAAGATGTAGAAAACAAGACCCTATCAAATTTATTCTTTAAGACTACATATTAAATAAACAAAGAAAATCAGATGAACTCAGTGTAGATATATAAATAATACTAGGAAGAATTTGAAACAGTTTTATAAGAAAAGTCTAGACTTTAGTTCCTGTAGTTATAAAATCTTTGGTTCACCATAAATCGTTTCTCATTTTTCCTGAACTGAGCATTCAAGCCACCTTGAAGAAGTGTGCTTTAAATCTCAGACAGGCAAATTAGAAGGAACAGGAGGCAGGCCATTATGACTTCAGCATCATGAAGATTTCATGCACCTAGGATATCCAAACGATTAGCATTTCAGTGCAACCCATGAAGTACATAACAGAAAAGCCATCTGCTTTCTGACCACGAAAGAAGATTATGCTGTGGTTTTCTCATTCAGCAATAGGAAATGCATGTTGATTGTTGTTATACCTCATTTAAGATGAGAAATGTCTAACAGCACATATAAGATTCAACAGCAGAAGGATCATAACCTACAGAGTCTGCAGTTTATCATTGTGTGATATTTCTGATTGTGTTGGTCAAGGCTAAACAACTGTCATGAATATGGAATAAATGGTTTCAGGAAGGACAAACTCAACACCATGTGGATCTCACTGCCCATGTGACTAGTGTCCAATAGGACAGACATGTTGTTCATTCAGCTGTGCAAGATTGTTCAGCCATTTCACATACCTCTAGTCAGAAAAGGGCTTCTTTGCAACAAGGTAATTTCCAAAATGGAGAGTAGTATGACATCTGAAGGCTTAGTCTGTCAGCAGGCGACCACTGTTGCAGCTTCCCTTGATACATCAGAAAAGAGAGGTGCATTGACAGTGGTGCACCTAATGACAACTCTGGACACAGGAGCGGCACCCACATTATATTTTCAGGTGAGTTCTGCATACCACATCATGATGGACATTCCAATGTGTGGAAGCTCCAAGTAAAATAAATGTTGCCAGACAGCAAATGTCATCATCATTATGGGTCAGCACATGCTTGAGATCCCAAACTTATTGAAATTATAAGACCATGGGAGGCCAAGAAACTAGTGTGGCACCACTCACCAGCCACAGTAACCTGCATGCCCAGCCAGGTTAGAGTCCTTATCAGTACCCGAGGTAGCAGTTCTACTGTTACTCTCCCTGTCACCTGCAATGAGTGCAAGGATTATCAGCAGCGGCTTTCTTACTATAGGAAGAATGGTGTTGATGGTTTTTGCACCAGACTATCACAATTGTGGAATTTATGTCATCAATCCTCTTAACCGATAAACTGTTCCACTGCTTACGGTATGCTACATCAGTCACACAGTCTTAAGCACAAAAGGAACACATGGTAAGAGGAACTTTTATTCATCAGTGCCATCTACCAACATAGGACATTTTTCCTCATTTCCAGTCAGGAAACCTTCCCTGTTGTTTGCCAGTTTTATTCATATTCATCCTGTATGTGTAATATAACATAGCTGACCACAACAATGGAGTTATGTGTGTGTGTGTGTGTGTGTGTGTGTGTGTGTGTGTGTGTGTGTGTGTATGCTTTGTGCTAGCTAGCAAGATTGTCCACAGGGTCATTGACCAAAAGATCAGCACCATCTACAATACAAAATTGTTAAGGCTTTCGTGGCCACTTGTTGACAAACTGCCTATTGGCTTCTGTCTCGGGTTCTTCGGCCAACGTTCATCTAATGATTTTTCTGACATTTCGCCAGCACGAGTGGCTGGCATTGTCAAAGCTTCACCCTCCATTGCTGGTGGTGAACTGGAGGCGAGCTCGCGGCCGCAGACTATATGTACCTGGCGCGCCAACGTCCGAGGGCTTCTCTGCGGTCATTTCCGGTGCGGTTCTCCTCTTGCTACCTGCGACGGTCGTTCGCTGCAGTACGGGCAGCCAGGATCCGTTTACCTTAAGGCTTTCTTCTTTTTTTTTTTGGTTGAAACTGTTCGCGTGTTTTTGTATTTCTACAGCTTCTCTGAACAAGTGCGTGTGATAGTGCTTCTCAACAGCTAGAACTTCCGTGTCGGCGAATTTTATTACATGGTCGGTCCCATTCAGTGCATGCTCTGCCATGGCCGATTTCTCCACCTGCCCCAACCTGCAATGTCCCTTGTGCTCTTTGATCCTGGTGTTAATTGATCGTCCAGTCATTCCGACATAAACTTTTCCGCATGTGCATGGTATACGGTATATTCCCGACCTTGCAAGTGGGTCTCTTTTCTCCTTCGCCGATCTAAGACACTCTTTGATCTTCCTTGTCGGTTTGAAAATAGTCTTTATGCCGTGTTTGCGCAATGTGCGGCCGATTCTGTCCGTCACTCTGGGAATGTATGGCAGAAAGGCCATACCCGACATTTCTTTTTCTGGTTCCTTACTTCGCCGAGTGTTGGGCTCTGTTACACTTCTAATGTAATTTGTGGAGTATCCATTGCTCCTCAGAACAGTTTCCAAGTGTTGCATTTCTCGTTTGAGGTGTTGCGGCTCACATATTCGTCCTGCTCTCGTTACGAGCGTACTAATCATGCCTCTTTTCTGGCTCGGGTGGTGGTTTGACAGTTTGTGCAGGTATCGGTCCGTGTGTGTCGGTTTTCGATACACGCTGTGTCCCAGGTTTTCGCCTTCCCTTGTGACCAGCACATCTAGAAATGGCAGTTTCTTGTCCTTTTCGACTTCCATGGTACGTCGATGATACTTTCGTGGTGTGGAGCCATGGTGAAGAACAGCTCGGTGACTTCCTAAGACACTTGAACAGCCTCCATGCCATTTCTAGATGTGCTGGTCACAAGGGAAGGCGAAAACCTGGGACACAGCGTGTATCGAAAACCGACACACATGGACCGATACCTGCACAAACTGTCAAACCACCACCCGAGCCAGAAAAGAGGCATGATTAGTACGCTCGTAACGAGAGCAGGACGAATATGTGAGCCGCAACACCTCAAACGAGAAATGCAACACCTGGAAACTGTTCTGAGGAGCAATGGATACTCCACAAATTACATTAGAAGTGTAACAGAGCCCAACACTCGGCGAAGTAAGGAACCAGAAAAAGAAATGTCGGGTACGGCCTTTCTGCCATACATTCCCAGAGTGACGGACAGAATCGGCCGCACATTGCGCAAACACGGCGTAAAGACTATTTTCAAACCGACAAGGAAGATCAAAGAGTGTCTTAGATCGGCGAAGGAGAAAAGAGACCCACTTGCAAGGTCGGGAATATACCGTATACCATGCACATGCGGAAAAGTTTATGTCGGAATGACTGGACGATCAATTAACACCAGGATCAAAGAGCACTAGGGACATTGCAGGTTGGGGCAGGTGGAGAAATCGGCCGTGGCAGAGCACGCACTGAATGGGACCGACCACGTAATAAAATTTGCCGACACGGAAGTTCTAGCTGTAGAGAAGCACTATCACACGCACTTGTTCAGAGAAGCTGTAGAAATACAAAAACACGCGAACAGTTTCAACAAGAAAGAAGATAGCCTTAAGGTAAACAGATCCTGGCTGCCTGTACTGCAGCGAACGACCGTCGCAGGTAGCAAGAGGAGAACCGCACCGGAGTCTGCGGCCGCGAGCTCGCCTCCAGTTCACCACCGGCAATGGAGGGTGAAGCTTTGACAATGCCAGCCACTCGTGCTGGTGAAACGTCAGAAAAATCACTAGATGAACGTCAGCCGAAGAACCCGAGACAGAAGCCAATAGGCAGTTTGTCACCATCTACAATCTTTGTTGATGTGCCTGTCAACTGCAAAACTCCTCAACAACAAAGTGAGTGGTTACCTTCCTTTATTCCTTCTGTTATTTTTGTTCCGTAAAGGACTTTTCATTTCTGCATGCACAAATAGATCAGGTTTTCAGATGAGTAATCATAATGATACCACACTAATCAAAATTTATCATGAGTTCCAAATGACTTATCTTCTTTGGCCATTGGACAATGAATTTATTGGGAAGGAAATAGATTCTAAGGCATACTCTCTCACAAAACATACTATCATGTGAATATTTCAGGACTGTTTAGCTCCTGTCATAAGTTTTTCAGCATGCAGTGTCAGGTTTTTCTTCTTCTTTTTCTTCTACTGCTTCTTCTTTGTCTTCCTCTACTTCTTCTCGTTATTCACTAATGGATGTTAGTGACAACATGATGCAACTTTAGTCTATGAAACACAGTATGCAGTAGTTGATCTGGAGTTGATAATATTGTCCACTGCTTTATGTTAGATAGCCAATATATTCTTGTTTGCCTTTTTCTTCTTTTACCCTTAATCTTCCCTTCTACTATCAACTGTAGAAATATATACACTGGTGTGCAAAACTTAAACATGGAAATAATTGTTTCATCATGTGTCACTGTCAAGTCACATAGCTTGAAATTTTGATGATATATAGAAAGAACTGCTACAGTATAGTGCAGCAAGTAAGTGAAAAAAAAAAATGCTATAGGACAAACAGAAATGACACTTTTAGTCAGAGACAATAACTACACTGAAGTTCCCACTATTTTTTATAGTACCCTGAATATTACAAAAGAGGTTCCTTATAGGGTGTGTGATCTTCACAGACAGCAATGCATGCTCTGCAACATGCTCCGATGCTGACCACTAGGTTGGTAAAGAGTGGTAGGACGTTCCATTTCTCTACCAGTGTGGCTGACAACAACTGGATGGTGATTTGTGCACTGGGATATGTTACAATATGTCTTCCCAATAAATCCCACATTTGTTTAATGGGATTTAAGATGGAGATAATGTACAGACCAGCCCATTTACAATATATCCTCTTGTACCAAGAGTTCCTCCACTCGTGCAGTTTTTCATTTGCACGTTGTCCTCTACATGAATGAATTCATGGCTGAATGTACCCCTGAAGGAGCCACATGGGAAAGAGTTACAGTTTTGCAATAACATTGACTTGTGAGTCCACTGTGTTCAAAGATATGGGGGCCAGTATGCCCATGCAACATTATGCCTACCCCAATTTGTAAAGTCTGAACCGCAAAAACAATCATGTCCAAAAATGTTCCTGGGTGCATTATGCATTCACAACCCTCACCATATGAGAGAGCATCCAGAATCACTACTCAGACTGATTCCATTATTATTAGAGACAGGCACATGACCCTAATCCTTTGTGGTCCAGTCTCTATGCTCTACCATCACTAGCACTGATGTGTGGGTGTCAGTGGAACACAACATACTCTTCATTGAATAAAGAGACCACCTCCATGCAGTTGCAGTACCACTGTGGACAGTCCTGTTAAATATGGTTGCAGTTGCATGCAGTTTGGCATGGGTCCCTTCTTGCCTGTTGTACAATGTGGTGGTCATATGCTGCTATAGAAAGCCATGGTAAACCACCTCCTTGCCTTTGGGCAGCAGTGTCTGTGGTTTTGAATGTTTCTCATGAATTTGAAACAATGCAGTGAGCAATATCGAACTCCTGGGCTACACTCATCACTCTTTGTCATTTTTCTAGTTTCCTGATGATTCATCCATATGTGCAACCAATCAAATTTGTCCCAGGGCCATTTTGTAATTAAGAATACCACCACACTGCACTGTAATTGCTCACTGATTGACACATAGTGTCTTTTTCCATTTCTTCAACTGGTTTCAGTTGCAGAGTCAGCCCCATTTGGCATTATAGTCTTGCTGACCTGATGTCATGTGATACCCAACATTCTACTCTGTTCACAATAACTGCAATACATCTAGCAACATGCTTCTGCACTTCCAATCAGTTACATTAAGTATTTAATATGTTATGTTACTTTCTCTATCTCATCCTTAAGTTTTGCAGCTCAGAGTATTTGCCGTTGTTTTATTATTGTTGCTTTTGTTATTCTTGTGGTCTTCAAGCCAAACACTCTATTCACTTTCAGTCTCAACTGTTATTCATCCATGATGCACTTCCATACAAGGTGAGGCTCCAGACATATACCTTCAGAAAAGACTTTCTGACAGTCAAGACTACACAGAAGTGCCAAAGAAACTGGTATAGGTGTGCATATTCAAATACAGAGATATGTAAACAGGCAGAATATGGCATTGTGGCCAGCAATGCCTATAAAAGACAACAAGTGTCTGGTGCAGTTGTTAGATTGGTTACTGCAGCTATAATGCCAGGTTATCAAGATTTAAGTAAATTTAAACGTGGTGTTACAGTCGGTGCACGTGCAATGCGACACAGCTTCTATGAGGTAGCAATGAAGTGGGGATCTTCCCATATGACCATTTCATGAGTATACCATGAACATCAGGAATCCAGTAAAACACCAAATCTCTGACATTTCTGCGGCCAGAAAAAGATCTTGCAAGAATGGGACCAACGACGACTGAAGAGAATCATTCAACGTGCCGGAAGTGCAACCCTTCCACAAATTGCTGCAGATTTCAATGCTGGGCCATCAACAAGTGTCAGTGTGTGAACCATTCAACAAAACATCATCAATATGGTCTTTTGGAACTGAAGGCCCACTCATGTATCCTGGATGACTGCATGACACACAGGATTATGCCTCGCCTGGGCCCGTCAACATCAACATTAAACTGATGATGACTGGAAACATGTTGACTGGACAGAAAAGTCTTGTTTCAAATTGTATCGAGCGGATGGACGTGTATGGGTATGGAGACAACCTCATAAATCTACAGACCCTGCATGTCAGCAGGGGACCATTCAAAGTGGTGGAGGCTCTGTAATGGTGTGGGGCATGTGCAGTTGGAGTGATATGGGATGACCCCTCATACGTAAGCATCCTACCTGATCACCTGCATCCATTTATCCCCATTTTGCATTCCGATGGACTTGGGCAGTTCCAACAGGACAGTGTCACACCCCACACATCCAGAATTGTTACAGAGTGGCTTCCTGAACACTCTTCTGAATTTAAGTTCTTCCGCTGGCCACCAAACTCCCCAGACATGAACATTATTGAGCATATCTGGGATGCCTTGCAACATGCCATGCAAGTTTCTTTGACTCCTCAGCGCGTATTCAATGTTAATAAATTTCTCATCTTCATAAAAGCTTTTCTTGGCATGACTTGTCTATATTTTATATCCTATGTTTTATATCCTATCTACTTTGGCCATCATCAGATGTTCTGCTACCCAAATTGCAAAACTCATCTACTACTTTTAGTGTCTCATTCCATAATAAAAGTCCCTCAGCACTGACTGATTTAATTTAACTGCATTCCATTACCCTGTTTCACTTATGTTAATACTGTTCTTATAGGCTCCATTTATGACTTTATCAATTCTGTTCAACTGCTCTTCAAGTCCTTTGCTGTGTCTGACATAATTACAATGTCATTGGTAAACTTCAAAGTTTTTATTTTTTCTCCCATGAGATGAAACAGGCACTGTATCATTGTGAGAGATACAGAAGCAATTGAGTGTACCAGGACTTACACCTGTTCACTACTACTAGTGCCACTTCATCATAACATGCCTGTACTTAACTTGCAAAGGATTTTCCAAACTTTGTCAGTGTACACTTCAGTATATTAGTGTTAACATTCTGAAGTCCCAGAATGACCAAATGAATATGTTTTGCTAAATATATTATTTCCATGGAGATCACCTCTGAACTGTTAATAGTGCTGTTTCAGATGGGGACATAATTATTATTATTATTAGGAATATGATTATATTTTGTGCATGTGAACTTTTACTGAATACATCAATTAAATGAAACTCCAAACTTTTACTTACAGACAATGTTCCTGATCCCACTGAATAAATAGCAGGTAGGAAAATTTTCTTTCAGCAAGCATAATTAGTAATGTGGACATGCAGAGTCAAAATTTTGGTCAATATGTTCTCCCTTGCTTTCTGGCTGACCACAAAAATAGTTTTCAGGCTCTTGTAAACGGTGAAGGTAGGTGTAAGGCATGCACAGACAATGTAAGTGATGTTTCACATTAATGATGTAACAAAAAGTAAAGCTCAGCTATATTATTTGCCTGCTGCCCAATACCCCAAATTTTAATTGCTTCTCCAAATTTTTCTTTTATGTCCTTTGCTGCCTGCTCTATGTATGGACAGGATAACATTGAGGTAAGCTACAACACTGTCTCAGTCCTTTCTCAACCACTGCTCTCCATCCATGCCCCATAACTAATGTCTGGTTTCTGGACAAGTCATATACAACTTGTATTAAAAAGGTAAGTCTTAGCGTCAGTATTGCCTCACATATTCCTATATTTCTCTGGAATTCAAACTGATCTTTCCTGAGGTTATCTTCTACCAGTTTATCCATTCTTCCATAAATAATTCATGTCTGTATTTTGCAACCATCATTTATTAAACTGATAGTTTGGTAACATTCTTACCTGTCAAAACCTCATTTCTTTGCTGTGTATTTAGTGCTCCATCAGCTATGTTCCTGGTGTGCATTTTTTTTCTTTTTAAAGATGTTAACATTCTCAGTGTTTCTGTATCAATCACATCAGTTCAGTGGCAGTTATGTCTGCTGTCTATGGTATATTAAATATTATGATGTAAATCCAAATTTCAAAGGCTTGGATCTCTTTTGCTGTTGTATTTAGTGTCTGTCCCTCAAAACCACATAGAAGTACAGACCAGATATAGCATCCCACAAATCAAACTCTAAGGATTAGGTCTAGATCTGAACTTGTGAAAATTTTCTTGAATTTAATGGAACCATTACTGCTGATGTGATATTTTGTCTCCATTTCTTATCTCTTAATCTTCACACAGCCATGTGTCAAAGTAATTAATGTTGTCTAAACTCTGTATGAAGGAGCCATCAAATAGTTGATTTGTATTTGTAAAGGACTCCGGTTGTCATGTGACAGTCATGAATTGCATTACAGCTGAAATCTCCAACTACATTGATAAGTTGCTGAAGATTATCTTCATTATCAGCAATGAGTACTGCAGCTACATCATAGCGAATGTTGTTGATAAAGGCTCCATTAACCTATTTACCTTTTTTCTATATTATCAAGTGCTTCCTGAAAGAATTCTTCTGACTACAAATTGAGTAACAGAGGTGACAGAATGCATCCTTGTCAGTGAGCCCATTATCAAACCTAACTTACACTGTCTTGATTTTAACACAAGTTCTCTATGCAGCTTATGCCTTCCTGATATATATCTATTCTTATGAGTATGTCTATAAGTTTATGATGTTGTGACCTATTTGTAATCTATAAAACAAAGGCTTATATTTTTATCCTGATAATAATAATTTTGCACTGGCAAACTTAAAAATTAAATGAGTACAGACAAATTTACTTCACTGAAAATGCAAAATAAATAGGAAGAGGTGTGCACAATTTAAGTAACTACAGCATGCCCCATTGTATAAAAAACAGAGTAACTGAAACAAGAAAACTATATGTAAAAAATCTGCTGTGTGTAGTGTCTGTGATGTCAGTAAAAGTCTGAATAATAGGCATTGTTTTGTTGGCAATTTCTTTCAGGATTTTGAGAAGAATTGTTTGCTCAACTGAATCATGAATTTTTGAAATCTAAAAAATATCACTATGAATTTCTTATTTATATATTTCAGGTAAGAGAGAACACAGTTAAAAATTATCAACTGTTTGGGACATGAACATTCTTTCCTAAAACATTCTTAACATTGTGAGTCCTGTTTTTTTCTAGTCTGAAGCCTTTTGAAAGAAGGCTATTAAGTGAAGAGAGATGACAAGATAGTTGATTATGTCCACTCTGTCACTTTACTTATGGGCTGAATGGATCAATGCAGAGAATGGAAATTTCTCATTCCCCAGGTGTCAGAGATTTCTCAGTTCATAAAGTGGCATCTTTCTGCATGTCTTAAATATTTTAACAATTATCAAACCTTCCCCTGATGCCTTGCTACCCTTTGGAGAATGTATAGTCTGTGTAATTTCCTCTACTGTAAGATTGTATAGTCTGTGTAATTTCTTCTATTGTGGAGGAGATGTTATCAGCATGGATGGGTATTCTGTTTTGAACCTGAATCTGAATTTTGAACCTCACAGTTAAAGAGAAATACAAGTTAATATGCCTGAATATCACAGTTATCATTGCTATTCTACATAACTTTACCATCAGAGCCCTTGACATGTAATCTTGGGCAATTGTAGTTGCTGAGATTTAATTTGAATGTCATACGGAAGTCACATGTGTTGTTCTTGAATTTTTCATCCATTTGTACTAGACCATTATTGCAGAAAACCAGTTTTATCCCATAAATACTTTTGATGGCATGTTTTCTTGCATCCAAAAATTTTATCCAGTTATGATGGTTCTTTGGTGAGTTCTGTTTTTGCATTCGAAGTTGCATTTCCATCAAAACCACTTTAAATTCACAGGTCCATTTGGATAAGTGTTTGGTTTCATTAGTGGGGTTGGTCTCTTATTTTTCTTAATAATATAAGCTACAAGAGAAACTTTCTTAAATATCATTAATATTACTTTTTTGATCTCACTCTAACTGTTATCTAGTATGGCTACTTCTCGAAAAACGTGAGATAAATGGATACTGTTTTCTCATTCTATAAATACATAAAGATGAGCTACCCAAGGCCTGTAGAGAATGTCATAAATAACACACATTTCAGATGTTTGGAAAAGATTACACATACGAATCTCCTTTCCAAGGATTCTACATGAAGAGGTTGAATAAGTAAAAATGGGAAACACATGTTCATTTAACAGTTAATAACAAACTACCACAAATATTTAATTGTATATACACCTAATTGGATTGGGGGTAAGAAATGAAAGAGGAAGTCATAACTTCATCATAGCTAACACTTGGTTCAAGAATCATGAAAGAAGGTTGTATACATGGAAGAAGCCTGGAGATACTAGAAGGTATCAGATAGATTATACAAGGGTAAGACAGAGATTTAGGAACCAGGTTTTAAATTGTAAGACATTTCCAGGTGCAGTTGTGGACTCTGACCACAATCTCTTAGTTATGAACTTTAGATTAAAACCGAAGAAACTGAAAAAAGGTGGGAATTTAAGGAGATGGGACCTTGATAAACTGAATAAACCAGAAGCTGTACAGCGTTTCAGTAAGAGTATAAGGGAACAATTGACAGGAATGGGGGAAAGAAATACAGTAGAAAAAGAATGGGTGGCTTTGAGGAATGAAGTAGTGAAAGCAGCAGAGGATCAAGTAGGGAAAAAGACGAGGGCTAGTAGAAATCCTTGGGTAACAGAAAAAATAATGAATTTCAGAAAAATTAAAGAGACCTTTGGAGAAAAGAGAACCCCTTGTAAGAATATCAAGAGCTCAGATGGAAACCCAGTTCTAAGCAAAGAAGGGAAAGCAGAAAGGTGGAAGGAGTATATAGAGGGTCTATGCAAGGGCGGTGTAGTTGAGGACAATATTATGGAAATGGAAGAGGATGTAGATGAAGATGAAATGGGAGATATGATACTGCATGAAGAGTTTGACAGAGCACTGAAAGACCTGAGTCGAAAAAAGGCACCGGAAGTAGACAACATTCCATTAGAACTACTGACAGCCTTGGGAGAGCCAGGCCTAACAAAACTCTACCATCTGGTGAGCAAGATGTATGAGACAGGTGAAATACCATCAGACTTCAAGAAGAATATAATAATTCCAATCCCAAAGAAAGCAGGTGTTGAAAAATGTGAAAATTACTGAACTATCAGTTTAATAAGCCATGGCTGCAAAATACTAACACGAATTCTTTATAGATTTATGGAAAAACTAGTAGAAGCTGACCTTGGGGAAGATCAGTTTGGATTCCGTAGAAATTTTGGAACACGTGAGGCAGTACTGACCCTATGACTTGTCTTAGAAGATCAATTAAGGAAAGTCAAACCTATGTTTCTAGCATTTGTAGACTTAGAGAAAGCTTTTGACAATATTGATTGGAATACTCTCTTTCAAATACTGAAGGTGGCAGGGGTTAAATACGGGGAGCAAAATGCTATTTACAATTTGTACAGAAACCAGATGGCAGTTATAAGATTCGAGGCACATGGAAGGGAAGCAGTGGTTAGGAAGGGAGTGAGATAGGGTTGTAGCTTCTCCCCAATGTTATTCAATCTGTATATTGAGCAAGCAGTAAAGGAAACAAAAGAAAAATTTGGAGTAGGTATTAAAATCCATGGAGAAGAAATAAAAACTTTGTGGTTTGCCGATAACATTGTAATTCTGTCAGAGACAGCAAAGGACTTGGAAGAGCAGTTGAACAGAATGGACAGTGTCCTGAAAGGAGGATATAAGATGAACATCAACTAAAGCAAATCAAGGATAATGGAATGTAGTCAAATTAAGTCGTGTGATGCTGAGGGAATTAGATTAGGAAATGAGATACTTAAAGTAGTAAAGGAGTTTTGCTATTTGGGGAGCAAAATAACTGATGATGGTCAGAGTAGTGAGGATATAAAATGTAGAGTGACAATGGGAAGTAAAGTGTTTCTGAGGAAGAGAAATTTGTTAACATTGAGTATAGATTGAAGCATCAGGAAGTTGTTTCTGGAAGTATTTGTATGGAGTGTAGCCATGTATGGAAGTGAAACATGGACAGTAAATAGTTTGAACAAAAAGAGAATAGAAGCTTTCAAAATGTGGTGCTACAGAAGAATGCTGAAGATTAGATGGGTAGATCACATAACTAATGAGGAGGTATTGAATAGAATTGGACAGAAGAGGAGTTTGTGGTACAACTTGACTAGAAGACGGGATCGGTTGGTAGTACATGTTCTAAGGCATTAAGGGATCACCAATTTAGTATTGGAGGGCAGCGTGGAGGGTAAAAATCGTAGAGGGAGACCAAGAGATGAATACACGGAGCAGATTCAGGAGGATGTAGGTTGCGGTAGGTACTGGGAGATGAGAAGCTTACACAGGATAGAGTAGCATGGAGAGCTGCATCAAACCAGTCTCTAGACTGAAGACCACAACAACAACAAACACACCTAATCCCATTATATAATTTACAACACTTTCTAATACAGACCCCATTACAACACACACGATGTGCAGACACTGTATTTACATAACACTCATGTTATTTCATACTATTAACAATATAAATATCAGTTACTTCTGCTGAGAAATTCTTCAGTGGAGTAGAAGGAGTTGGCCACGAATAAACCCTTTATGCTTTTTCTTTTAAACTGTATTCCATTAGTAGCTAAACATTTTATGCTGCTGGGAAGTTATTGCAAATGTCTGTTCCTGAATACTGGAAGCCTTTCTGGACCAAAGTAAGTAACATTAAAATAACAAAATACCTGACACTCAAGCATGGAAGGTGAAAATGTCACAAGTTCACCTTGCCCAGGACACTCGATACAGATGTGGCAGCAGCAACTATACACTTCCGTTCTGGATACACTCAAATGCCGTCCTTCAACAAGCAGTATTGGGTTTGCTTAACCCTGCAGTGGGCATTTGAGGTACACTTGCCACCCAGCACTTTTGGAATGTGATTGTTTCTTATATTTGAAGTTGCAGCCTTCCTGTGCTTAGTACCTTTCAAATGGGTTTATTTTTGAAGATCCATTTAAATTTAACACTAGTTGAACAGCTAAACTGTTAGCAATGTTGAAGTGTTTGGGGCTACAACTGTCCACCATGCATGTAAGTACATAACAGTTCCTGAAGGTATGTTTTCTCTTTTTTAAAACTATTTCATACTAAATTCGTTGTAAGAACAATACTTGAATTTTTTACTAATCTGATATATAGTATCTATGTCAACTATGAGCAATTACTTATGCATTCTTAAATGTTTACTTCTTTAATGTATTTTATAGGAAATAGTGGTTAACAAGGAAATAGTGGTTGCTGGGGATTTTAATGTTGATTTATTGAAAATTTGGGAAATATTTTGAGTAGATTTCCCGACTATGTTATAGTGTTGGGTGGAGATTTTAATTTGCCCGATATAGACTGGGAGACTAAAACATTTATAATGGGTGGCAGGGACAAAGAGCCCAGTGAAATTTATTTAAGTGCATTATCTGAAAACTACCTTGAGCAGTTAAACAGAGAACCGACTCATGTCGATAAGATATTAGGCCTTCTGGTGACAAACAGACCCGAACTATTTGAAACAGTTAACGCAGAACAGGGAATCAGTGATCATAAAGTGGTTGCTGCATCAATGATTTCAGCCATAAATAGAAATATTAAAAAAGGTAGGAAGATTTTTCTGTTTAGCAAAAGTGACAAAAAGCAGATTTCAGAGTACCTGATGGCTCAACACAAAAGTTTTGTCTCAAGTACAGATAGTGTTGATGATCAGTGGACAAAGTTCAAAACCATCGTACAATATGCATTAGATGAGTATGCGCCAAGCAAGATCATAAGAGATGGAAAAGAGCCACCGTAGTACAACAACCAACTAGAACAACAACCAGTTAGAAAACTGCTGCGGAAGCAAAGGGAACTTCACAGCAAACATAAACATAGCCAAAGCCTTGAAGACAAACAAAAATTACACGAAGCGAAACATATTGTGTGGAAGGCTGTGCAAGAGGTTTTCAATGAATTTTAAAGTAAAGTTCTATGAACTGACTTGGCAGAGAATCCTAAGAAATTTTGGTGTTAAGTCAAAGCGGTAGGTGGATCAAAACAAAATGTCCAGATACTCTGTGACCAAAATGGTGCTGCAACAGAGGATGACAGACTAAAGGCCAAAATACTAAATGTCTTTTTCCAAATCTGTTTCACAGAGGAAGACTGCACTGTAGTTCCTTCTCTAGATTATTGCAGAGATGACAAAATGGTAGATATCGAAATAGATGACAGAGGGATAGAAAAACAATTAAAATCGCTCAAAAGAGGAAAGGCCGCTGGACCTGATGGGACACCAGTTTGATTTTACGCAGAGTACGAGAAGGAACTTGCCCCCCTTCTTGCAGCGGTGTACCGTAGGTCTCTAGAAGAGCGTAGCGTTCCAAAGGACTGGAAAAGGGCACAGGTCATTCCCATTTTCAAGAAGGGACGTGGAACAGATGTGCAGAACTATAGACCTATATCTCTAATGTCGATCAGTTATAGAATTTTGGAACACGTATTATGTTCGAGTATATTGACTTTTCTGGAGACTAGAAATCTACTCTGTAGGAATCAGCATGGGTTTCGAAAAAGACGATCGTGTGAAACCCAGCTCGTGCTATTCGCCCACGAGACTCAGAGGGCCATAGACACGGGTTCCTAGGTAGATGCCGTGTTTCTTGACTTCCGCTAGGAGTTCGATACAGTTCCCCACAGTCGTTGAATGAGCAAAGTAAGAGCATATGGATGGCTTGGCTCTGAGCACTATGCGACTTAACTTCAGAGATCATCAGTCGCCTAGAACTTGAAACTAATTAAGCCTAACCAAGCTAAGGACATCACACACATCCATGCCCGAGGCAGGATTCGAACCTGCGACCGTAGCGGTCGTTCGGTTCCAGACTATAGCGCATAGAACCGCACGGCAACTCCGGCCGGCAAGAGCATATGGACTATCAGACCAATTGTGTGATTGGATTGAAGAGTTCCTAGATAACAGAATGCAGCATGTCATTCTCAATGGAGAGAAGTCTTCCGAAGTAAGAGTAATTTCAGGTGTGCTGCAGGGGAGTGTCGTAGGACCGTTGCTATTCACAATATACATAAATGACCTTGTGAATAACATCGGAAGTTCACTGTAAACAACTGGATTTCATGGTCTGAGATGTCACTATTTCTTGGTTTTGCAACAGAATTTAATCCATTAGTTTTATCTCAATTGACATTATAACCAATGGCTTTTTTGGAGGAATTAGCTTCACTAATTAGTTAGTTTACAGTAGGAATTTACTTGAGGAATGATGGTAATGACTGCAATAAACTCTTGGTGGAAGAATTTCAAAAATATGTATGAAAATCACAAGTAACCACAATTTATTTTTTATTTTGTTCTTAAATATGATAACAGGGCTTCTAGCTGATTTATGAACAAATTAAAATTTCCCACAGGCACTTGATACAAATGGACATTTATAAAGGATTTATTTTAAAAATCTACATCTGTTGCACATGCTTCGAAATGCTGCTCTAAGAAAAATGTATTAGTGTGTATGTTTTTAAACATATGGTGATTCCTGATGAATGCGGCAACTTTTCCTTTCTCTGCTTCTGCTCTACATAAGTGAGATGTTAACCTAACTCCAGTAACACATCTACACCACTGGTCACATGATATACAATCAGACAGGTAATTTCATCTGGGTTTTACAACTCTAATGAACAGATGCAAATTATTACTTCTGTTCCTCAGCCCTCAGATATTGTGATGCAACAATGGTAACTGACACTTTACACTGACCTTAATATAACTGTACAAGAATATAATTTCTGGTGATTGTCATGAATCTTCTCCCCAAACAGTTGTTGGCAAGAATGCATTATACTAGAACTATACTGTTTAGTTACTTCCTCAGGTGAATGGTTGTTTCAGTGTTTCAGTCATAACTTCCACGAAGGAAAAAGTATCCACTCATTTGGACTGATGTAGACTTTCATCTGTTTTGTCTCTATCCAATCTTTAGATTATGTTGGTGCTGTCATACTTCTAACCTCCTCATAAATACTGACATTATATTGTCCAAGAATTTTTTTTCTCATGTATGCACCTCACAAGGTTATTGTGCTTGAACCTCTGAAAGATTAAAACTGTATACCAGACCATGTCTGATATCCAGATCACTGCCTTTTGTATGTAATGCCCTTACCAACAGAACTACCCATGCATGACTCACAGCCCACCTAAACAGATTCATTCTGTCAATGTGTTTTAAAATATTTTTCAAACTCCACAGAAGCTCTCTTGCATACATTGCAGAATTAGTACCCCCAGAAGAAAGGATGTCACAGAGAACGGCTTAACCAAAGCCTAGAGGTTGTTTCTAGAGTGAATCTTACATTCAGAAAATCTAATTTAGTCCATTTCACTTACATTTAATGAATTTGTAAAGCAAAAATAGCCATATCAATACATACCTGATGAGTCATCTGAATATGATGCTCCAGAAGAGAAATAGCCACTTGTGCTATCAGCTGAGCTCGGTGGTCGATGTGAGGGCCTCATACCTTCCACAGTAACTTTATTCTGACCATGAAACAATGAAGAAACTTCAGTTATACTTAACCTGAGAACTTAAATACTGTGTAATAAAACTTATAATGATAAGTGAAAGAACTATATCAAATAATCAAACAGCTTAACCTCTCATTATTTGATTACATTATGTGAATTGTATTCCACGGAGAGCAGTCTCTGGGATAGGGAATGAAGAATATATATTTTTAAATAAAATACAAAATAATGAATTCACTTTATGAAGCATCATAATATTCTCTACCAATATTAATTCCACTATAAAATAGTACATAAGTGTAGCTGTAAGGATATCCTTCAATGAAGTAGGAGTAGGCAATTTAATCCCAAACCACACAACATTACTTACAAGGCATTTAATATGCTGTGGTGGGTTTCTGAACACGTGTGCACAGGTATCTGCCTCTGACTACTTTTTGTCCTTGTTTCCTTTCTGCTGCCCTACATTCAGTCAATGTGGTACTTATCACACCTTTACATAGGCCATTATTATTATGGGGCCATGACTCCCAAAGGCATTTTAAAGCTGCTGCTAGCTCATCCCTCCCCCAACCCCTCCCCTCAATAAGGAGTAATTCTTTTAACCCTTGTATCGACACCCAGTATAACTGCATGGTAAAATGTGAGATCATGGTTCAAAGTGTTTGCACATTATGCATCTATGGTAGGACTTGGGGACAAGCCTGATATTTACATAGGTGGATGGGGAAAACTGCCTAAACCATATTCAGGCTTACCAGCACAACAACCCCCATCACTACTCTTTGCAGCAGATTCGATTTGGGGCCAGGGTGTCTCCCATGTCCTGCAAATGGGTGATTTAATGTGCTTAGCCATCTGGACTTGAAATCCTTTTTGTATTAAGATTAAATCCTTAAACTTTTTGTGCAATTTATTTCTTATACTTGTATTAAAAAGGAACTGGTATTTCAGATTATTTTTTGAGAGAAAAAAATACTGAGTGACAACTGATGGACATTAATGAATGAACATACTGTGAAACACTTGTCCAGATAACAGTTCTTCTAAAGAGGTTTATGTAGGGTGTTCTAGAACTAACATTACACACTATTTTTGCAATACTTTTTTGTATTCTGGAAATGTAATGCCTGGAAACTGAATTTCCCAAAACAATCATTCCCTGATTAACTAGTGAATATACACTCCTGGAAATGGAAAAAAGAACACATTGACACCGGTGTGTCAGACCCACCATACTTGCTCCGGACACTGCGAGAGGGCTGTACAAGCAATGATCACACGCACGGCACAGCGGACACACCAGGAACCGCGGTGTTGGCCGTTGAATGGCGCTAGCTGCGCAGCATTTGTGCACCGCCGCCGTCAGTGTCAGCCAGTTTGCCGTGGCATACGGAGCTCCATCGCAGTCTTTAACACTGGTAGCATGCCGCGACAGCGTGGACGTGAACCGCATGTGCAGTTGACGGACTTTGAGCGAGGGCGTATAGTGGGCATGCGGGAGGCCGGGTGGACGTACCGCCGAATTGCTCAACACGTGGGGCGTGAGGTCTCCACAGTACATCGATGTTGTCGCCAGTGGTCGGCGGAAGGTGCACGTGCCCGTCGACCTGGGACCGGACCGCAGCGACGCACGGATGCACGCCAAGACCGTAGGATCCTACGCAGTGCCGTAGGGGACCGCACCGCCACTTCCCAGCAAATTAGGGACACTGTTGCTCCTGGGGTATCGGCGAGGACCATTCGCAACCGTCTCCATGAAGCTGGGCTACGGTCCCGCACACCGTTAGGCCGTCTTCCGCTCACGCCCCAACATCGTGCAGCCCGCCTCCAGTGGTGTCACGACAGGCGTGAATGGAGGGACGAATGGAGACGTGTCGTCTTCAGCGATGAGAGTCGCTTCTGCCTTGGTGCCAATGATGGTCGTATGCGTGTTTGGCGCCGTGCAGGTGAGTGCCGCAATCAGGACTGCATACAACCGATGCACACAGGGCCAACACCCGGCATCATGGTGTGGGGAGCGATCTCCTACACTGGCCGTACACCACTGGTGATCGTCGAGGGGACACTGAATAGTGCACGGTACATCCAAACCGTCATCGAACCCATTGTTCTACCATTCCTAGACCGGCAAGGGAACTTGCTGTTCCAACAGGACAATGCACGTCCACATGTATCCCGTGCCACCCAACGTGCTCTAGAAGGTGTAAGTCAACTACCCTGGCCAGCAAGATCTCCGGATCTGTCCCCCATTGAGCATGTTTGGGACTGGATGAAGCGTCGTCTCACGCGGTCTGCACATCCAGCACGAACGCTGGTCCAACTGAGGCGCCAGGTGGAAATGGCATGGCAAGCCGTTCCACAGGACTACATCCAGCATCTCTACGATCGTCTCCATGGGAGAATAGCAGCCTGCATTGCTGCGAAAGGTGGATATACACTGTACTAGTGCCGACATTGTGCATGCTCTGTTGCCTGTGTCTATGTGCCTGTGGTTCTGTCAGTGTGATCATGTGATGTATCTGACCCCAGGAATGTGTCAATAAAGTTTCCCCTTCCTGGGACAATGAATTCACGGTGTTCTTATTTCAATTTCCAGGAGTGTAGATATGTAAAAAATATGAACAGAGGTAAGGATGGAACCACCCAAGAGGTAGAAGTCAACATCAATGAAGGTGGCACATTGGGCTGAGGATGACCAAGTGAAGTGCATATAAGAAAAGATCTTCAGGTCATGAAGGAATGAGGATATGTGTCTTGGACTTATATACGTATCATGAAGATCTCATCATTAATGTGAACCAGACAAGGGGCTTGGGTTTTGTGAGGCTAGGAAGATTTCCTCTAGTTGGCCCACAAACAGACTCACATAGGAGGCTTCAATATGTGTGGCCATGGTTATGTCATTGATTTGCTTATGTATATTATTCTCAAAGGAAAAGTAATTCTGTATGAGGGTGTAATTGGTTAGGTGAAATGATGCAGTGGGTTTGGAGTTGGAGGAGATTGGGAGGGTAGTATTTGATAGCAATAACACTGGCATGGGGGATGTTGTGTCATCAAAACTGATAAGCTGGGGTGCTGCTGGTAATGGGAGAAGGTTGAGAGTTGGTGAAGGTAGTGATGTGTATTTGTAACAAGAGAGGCTATGCTGTGTATGCTGTGAGCAATTATTTGGAGGTGTTGGTAACCAGCTACAAAAGTTCATCCAGGACTGTTAGGTTTATGGATTTTAGGAAGCATGTAAAAGATGGGTATGTAGGAATCTCTGGGGTTGGATTCAGAGGAAAGATTCTGAGATGGGCATAAGGATTAAGGTAGGGATTGGAGGTAAAGTTCGCAATTCTGGGATAGGATCACTATGACAGAGCTTGTAGTTGGAAGAGTCAGATCGTGCCATTGGCACTGGAGGAATCTTTTGACTTCATGTAGGAAAATTAAATCATGGTCTGGCGATGGATTTTCTTTCTTCTTTTAAAATGTGTTACTTCTTGGGAAGGTACCTGAGAAAGAATGATGAAGTCAAGTTGGATGTAAGGAGTTCCTCGAAGGAAACCATTGGGTCATTAGTTGACAGAGAGAGATGGTCACAGCTGGATAGTGATATAACCTAGTCCTCCTCAGCCCAAGTGTCACCTTCCTGGACACTGACCACAACGTCTTTAATGGTTTTATCCTACCTCTGTACACATCAAGCCCACTAACAAACAATAGTACTTGCATTCTAATAGCTGTCATCCATTCCACACCAAAAATTGCTCCTATATAGCCTGACTGCTCATGGGTAGCATACATGCAGTTATGACAATTCTCTTTCCCTTCATGCTGAAGGACTCACTAATGTCATCACAGACAGGCATTATGCCCCAATCTTAGCCTGCAAACATATTTCCTGCACTATATCCTCACACACCCTCCCACCGTCCTCAAGAACTGGCTGCAAAGGAGCACCACCCTCATTACCCAATATCAATCCTGACTGGAACAACTGAACCATGTTGTTCACCAGTGGTTTGACTATCCATCACTGTACCCACAAATGAGGAACATCCTAACTGGTGAGCACAACAAGAATGAAGTCAAAGGCTGCTTCACAACCTACGTCAGATGTATGCTTCCACCCGACACTAGTGTTTTTTTTTAATAACATAGATGGTAGTAAACCTTACAACACATCCTTCATTCCTATAATCTTCCTCGACTCAAATCTCCATCTTCCTCGACTCGGGGGAGGGGAGGGGGGGGGGGTGAATTGAGCATACATGCATCGCATGTATGAGTACTCTAGCTTGTTAAACAATTCATCTGAAAGCTAGTGAAATTTTCATTCTTTTTTGTGTGTGTTTTGACAATCCAACATGTCTACTATTCACTGAATTGTCTCGATTACTCTTAAATTACTTACAAAAAATTAATATGCTTAATATTGTGTAGTAACAGTCATAATGTGATTGGACTGACACTCACTGAAACACTGTGCCATTTAAATGAACACATTTGGCTGGAAACCTGACAACTTAAAATTAATTCAATGTTGTTCTTCTCAGTAAAAAGTATTGTACTGTTTTTTATTTGTATTTTTGGTATAGTACCAAACAGTCAAAACATGCGTCTTCACTTAAATGCAAGCTGAACATCATTTATGAGTGCTAAAAATAATGGAGAACAGAAAACAGAATCTTGTGGTATACTGTGACTGAGCTCTATAAATTCAACAGTGCATATATGATCGTGCAGATGGGAAGGGTGTATATTGCTTTGTGTTACGCATGAGATAAAAATGATGAACCTACAGTGTCTATAAGGTATTCACTTGTGCGTGAGAACATCATGGTGCACACAGTAAAAGACTTCAGCTGAATCAGAAAATGTCAAGAAACAAACTCCTCGTAACAGTCACAAAGCATGAGAGACTTACTATTGTTAAAATGCTAGTGAGGGAAATGTAATAGTGCTGTCAAGTGTAATTATGGTAGTATACATATTTACTTTTGAAGAAAGTTATTTTCACCAGAGGAAGAATGAATATTATGAAAGGCAAGACCCAGTGGACAGTGTGGATGACATTTAAGACTTCAGATAGCAAGAAATAGGGCACAGTACTCAAGATACATAATCTAACAAAATTGTGGCTGAGGATTATGATTATCCATCAAGAGACAAAAGTACAGTTCAGTGGGAGACTAAAGATGTACATCTTCCTTCAATGCTAACCTAAAAATTCCTTAAAGCTTGTAAACAAAAATTGTGCATATACAGACTTGTACTGATATTATTCAATATCTGCCAATGAGAAATATGCAGATGAGCTGTGATGATGTTCACATTAAACTGTACAAGCTTGCAATGAAGCAGAAAAGCCAATGATGCTGGCCATGGTGTAAAGACCAAATAAGAAAGAAATACATCCATGTTCATCAAAATGCACCAGCAAATGCCACATTCAGTATCATAAGGAAATAGTTGACCTTTCATTCGAGATTACAGTACATAATAAAATGTAGTGTGATTATTGACTGAGATTTAAGTAAGTACATGCACACAAGAAGAATTTACCTTTTATATGATGTAGTGCATACAGCATACAGCTGAGTAGTTAATAGTTAAGTAATATGAGAACTCAAAACTAGAGTTTTCTTAATGATGTTGTTGCATTACACACACACACACACACACACACACACACACACACACACACACACACACACACACACAACAGGATAGCTAAGATGACAATTCTACACTCATATATATTCACAATGTTGAAAAACTGAGCAAGAATGATGAAATAAAAATCCTAATTGGAAGTTAGTAGTTCTTAATCAAGAAGTAACATGCATAATTTCAAGCTTCAGGAAATAATAATTCAAGAAGATCTAGATAATTATTACTACACTAACTGAGGTTACCAGATTCTCATTTAAGGAGGAAGGGTAATAACTATTAAATTACAATAGAAATTAATTATGGGCATTATGGGAATGTTGTAATAAGTGCTTGTTGAGAGATAGCAAGGCACTAGCCCCCAATATAACCTTTCCTGCATGCTATACTGAATTCTTGTACGTCTTCTGCACTAATCACAACAAGACTGCTGATGAAAGACATAAAGCAGCTCTTACATGTCTACTATGAGAGCATCGTCAAGACCACACCGCTGACCAATTTTAGAATATACTTCCAATTCAGATGCAACAATGGGCCTTGAGAACAAAAAATTTCTTCCAAGTACTCATCTGTATTAGCTAAGGAATTAACCATAATGCAGAACACAGTCTTTAGATAAGAGCCTGTGAAAACATACACTCCTGGAAATGGAAAAAAGAACACATTGACACCGGTGTGTCAGACCCACCATACTTGCTCCGGACACTGCGAGAGGGCTGTACAAGCAATGATCACACGCACGGCACAGCGGACACACCAGGAACCGCGGTGTTGGCCGTCGAATGGCGCTAGCTGCGCAGCATTTGTGCACCGTCGCCGTCAGTGTCAGCCAGTTTGCCGTGGCATACGGAGCTCCATCGCAGTCTTTAACACTGGTAGCATGCCGCGACAGCGTGGACGTGAACCGCATGTGCAGTTGACGGACTTTGAGCGAGGGCGTATAGTGGGCATGCGGGAGGCCGGGTGAACGTACCGCCGAATTGCTCAACACGTGGGGCGTGAGGTCTCCACAGTACATCGATGTTGTCGCCAGTGGTCGGCGGAAGGTGCACGTGCCCATCGACCTGGGACCGGACCGCAGCAACGCACGGATGCACGCCAAGACCGTAGGATCCTACGCAGTGCCGTAGGGGACCGCACCGCCACTTCCCAGCAAATTAGGGACACTGTTGCTCCTGGGGTATCGGCGAGGACCATTCACAACCATCTCCATGAAGCTGGGCTACGGTCCCGCACACCGTTAGGCCGTCTTCCGCTCACGCCCCAACATCGTGCAGCCCGCCTCCAGTGGTGTCACGACAGGCGTGAATGGAGGGACGAATGGAGACGTGTCGTCTTCAGCGATGAGAGTCGCTTCTGCCTTGGTGCCAATGATGGTCGTATGCGTGTTTGGTGCCGTGCAGGTGAGCGCCACAATCAGGACTGCATATGACCGAGGCACACAGGGCCAACACCCGGCATCATGGTGTGGGAAGCGATCTCCTACACTGGCCGTACACCACTGGTGATCGTCGAGGGGACACTGAATAGTGCACGGTACATCCAAACCGTCATCGAACCCATTGTTCTACCATTCCTAGATCGGCAAGGGAACTTGCTGTTCCAACAGGACAATGCACATCCGCATGTATCCCGTGCCACCCAACGTGCTCTAGAAGGTGTAAGTCAACTACCCTGGCCAGCAAGATCTCCGGATCTGTCCCCCATTGAGCATGTTTGGGACTGGATGAAGCGTCGTCTCATGCGGTCTGCACGTCCAGCACGAACGCTGGTCCAACTGAGGCGCCAGGTGGAAATGGCATGGCAAGCCGTTCCACAGGACTACATCCAGCATCTCTACGATCGTCTCCATGGGAGAATAGCAGCCTGCATTGCTGCGAAAGGTGGATATACACTGTACTAGTGCCGATATTGTGCATGCTCTGTTGCCTGTGTCTATGTGCCTGTGGTTCTGTCAGTGTGATCATGTGATGTATCTGACCCCAGGAATGTGTCAATAAAGTTTCCCCTTCCTGGGACAATGAATTCACGGTGTTCTTATTTCAATTTCCAGGAGTGTAGATCAATGTAATTAAGTAGTAACTACAATTCTTAATTTGAAAATAAAAGTACTGATTGATGAACACAGTGCTGGTTGAAACTTCCTGGCAGATTAAAACTGTGTGCCAGACTGAGACTCGAACTCAGGACCTTGATTACTGGTGGAATTAAAAGCTGTGAAAGGCAAATGTCCCGAGTTCGAGTCTCGGTCTGGCACACAGTTTTAAATTGCCAGAAAGTTTCATATCAGTGCACAATCTGCTGCAGAGTGAAAATCTCATTATGGAAACAGTGCTGGTTGGTAAGAATTGACTTCCTTTGCTGAAAAGCTTACAATGGGGTGAAAAAAAAACAGCATTGCTTTCAGTGATTTTTCATCAGATTTTTATTATTGCTTCAATGTCTCATGCCCAGAAATGCCCTTACAGTAAATGACTGCAAAAAGATACAAAAAAATAACTGGATAAATCATGAAGTAAAAACAGCAAGAGAGAAACTTAAGACTTTTCCAATATGCAATGATAAATAATAACAATAATAATAGACTAAAGGTAGAATTTAAGAACTATCAGGATTACTATAAAGATCTTCTGCTAGAAGCTAAAAGTAAATATGTAGCCACAATGTTAAGAAACTCTACTAACACAGGTTTAGCTGTTTGGAAAGTAATAAATAGCTTTAGGGATTGTAAGGACAGATCAACAAGTGATTTTACTATAAACCATAAAGGGCATATCATGAAATGTCAATGTCAGATTGCAAATGTTGTTAATGAGTACTTTTCTTCTGTTGGAAAATCTGTCAATGAGCATTTTAAGAATCTTCAGCATAGATATAGAGGGATTCCAATCAAACAAAGCATATTCTTACCCCAACCAATAGCAAGGAAGTCAAAAACATAGTAATGTCATTAAAAATACAAAATCAGCATGCTATGATGGATTGTCTATCAGTACACTGAAAAGATGCATAGACAACATATCTGATGCCATGGCCACAGCAGTAAATGATGTAATTGCATCAGGTTGTTTCCCAGATAGTCTAAAGGCAGCACAAGTAACCCCGATTTACAAGAATGGTGATAAATTTAAAACTGAAAACTACCGTGCCATCTCAATCTTACCTGCATTTTCTAAGGTCGTTGAGAAAGTTATTTATACTAGACTAATGACATTTCTGACTCAACACAATTTAATATTTGAAAATCAGAATGGCTTTATGAGAAGCAACATCAGTAGCAACAGCACAATTAGTAGACAAAATAATAACGGCCATAGAGAACAAGGAGTATGTAACTGGAGTGTTCCTTGATCTAGAAAAAGCTTTTGATTGTGTCAACTTCACCATATTACTTGACAAGCTATGGAAACTGGGTATCAGAGGAACTGGCTATGAGCTAATAAAATCATATATGAGCAATAGAAAACAATTTGTCTTGCTTAAAACAAACAGTGAGTCTTACAAACCTAAAATTACTGATATCAAATATGGAGTGCCTCAAGGTTCTGTCTTGGGACCCCTTCTTTTCTTGATTTATGTTAATGATATACAGTATTGTTCACCTAACTGTACAAAAATATTGTATGCAGATGACACATCAGTCATGTGTAAACACAAAGACTATGAGAGTCTGGAGGTACAGTGCAACAGTGTAACTAATGAAATAGTCAAGTATTTTAATGGAAGCCATCTAAATGTAAGTGCTTCAAAGACTGCAATGATGGAATTTAACACAAGGACACAAATAGAATTTGACATGAAATTATCCATAGGAAATGACATTGTAAAAAAGGAAAAATTGACAAAGTTCTTGGGAATTACAATTCAGGACAACCTCAAATGGGGCATGCATATTGATTCCTTAGCATGTAAGATGTCGAAGAATGTGTTTGCTATAAATATGATTAGCAAATATTGTAAGGACATGTGTGTACTAAAAACTGCTTATCATGCCCTATTCTCATCAAACTTAAACTATGCTGTAGAAATATGGGGTGCAACAACTCAAGCCAACCAAAACACATTATTAATACTACAGAAAAAAGTTATCAGAATTATTTATGGTGCCAAACCTCGAGAATCATGTAGGAATCTGTACCCAAAATTAGGTGTGCTTACCATTATAGGTGTATACATATTGAAAGTTATATTTATTGTGAAAACAATAAATCTAAATTTCAACTGTGATCTGCACCAGTACAATACAAGGCAAAAGTTCAGATATCATGCAAATAGCCACAGAACAGATTTATATGAAAAAAAATGCACTTCATGCTGGGATGAAGCTAGCCAATGCCCTACCAAACAGTCTCACAACCATTCCTAGTAACAAATTAAAAGATCAGATAAAAAGAATTCTAATTGAAAACCCTTTTTATTCCCTAGATGAGTATTATATCTGTATGAAAAGTGCTTCATAAGTATGTCAAGCTCATAGTTTTAAGTAACCTACAACTAATATAATGTTGATAAAACCAATATTTGTAATACTGTGATTGTATACTACCAAATGTAAAATCCATCAAAATGTAAAATTTATTAATACAAACAAATCTTTAGTTTGTAATATATAAACTGACATATTCAGAAGAATAATCTGTATGATGTCCTGAAACTGTATTATTTCTACGGATTGTATTTTTTTACTTAATGTTGAATAAATATTATTATTATTATTGTTATTTTTATTATATGGCTGAATTTGTGACTAAAGAGATAATTTCAAAAACTGATAATTTCCTGTTATTAAGCATGGAGAGCAATTAATAATAAAAAGGTGTTGTTAGTTAAACTTCATGGTGATAAAGCAGGACTACTGTTGTTCATTTTCTCTGTTAATCACTCTCAAGATAAGATTAAGAACTAAATAAATAAATTAATTGTACCTGTAGACTACTGAACATCCTTAACCTTTTCACTGCTATAGATCTCTTTGTGTTCTGTGCTGAGGCTACTTTTGTTATGGCTGTACTGCTTGCCTAATGCCAGTATCTGAGCTGAGAGATGGCATTCTGGCGGACATGATGTACTTATCATCCAATTTTTTTTTTTAAATATAGGATGAAAATTATTTGATTTTTATACATTTTACAGTATGATATCTTCAATTAATAAGGAACTGAATTTCTTTTCATTATCCATCACACTTACTGCACTACAACAAATAAAGTAAAACATTGTCTGTGCTAAGACAAGACATTATGGCCAATATGAAAACTGCAGGGGAGAAAATTCGATTTTTCCACATATTACAGATTGATATTTGCGTTCTATAAAGAAATGATTCTTTTTCATTATCCAGCATATTTACTGCACTGCATCAAATTAAGTAAAGAACTGCATGAAATTTTAAAGAGTTGGCAGATGTAAAAATGCATGGTATAAACTTTGCATGTGGTAGATTTCAGTTCTTACACTGCAGTGAATTAAATGTAGATAAGGTATCAAAATTTTATTTAAAATTTAGAGCAGAATGATATTTCATTTCATTCTCAAGTTATTCGGTTTTATATCCAATGGACAGTTGGACACGACATGCTCTGTTCCATCCATTCAGACTTGCCGGCTGCTATGAAACATGTATCATCCATTTTTAAGAAAACTGTTTTGTGAAACAAATTAATTTTGGCACATTTTAGAGTCTGATATCTTTGTTTGATAAAGGACTGAATTTCTTTTCATTATATGACATAGTTACTGTGTTGCATCAACCTAAGAAAAACATTGTCTGAAATTTTAAATTTTGCAGAGGAAAAAACTCATTCCGTAAACTTTTCATGTGGTTGATTTTAGTTCATATATTGCAGTGAATGAAATGTATATAGCACATTGAAATCTTATTTAAAATTAGTTGCAGAAGGATATCTCATTTGATTCTCAAGTTGCTGGGTTTTATATTCAAAGGATGGTTGCTCGCAATGCACCCATTCATGTCCCAGTGCATCAGGAACCATGAGGTCATAGCAATTGTTGTATCTTATAAACAATGCAAGATATCAAAATGAGGTTTTCTGCAAATTATGGCATGAAATAAGGCACATATATTTCACAATAAACACTGAAAACCTTTTTATTCACTGATATGTGAGAGCAACTCATCAGCACCAATGAGAGGTCGGCAGCTCAGGACGCATTCAGACTCCATAGCACTATAGGAAAATCCAAGTGGCACCTTTATACACGTCCACAACACCTGGGGAATGGCATAGCAGGAGGTGTATACATGCTCACAGCAGTGAAAGAGTTAAGCACTAAATATGTGAAACCATAAAACAATATATGTGTGAGAAACTGATAAAGGGCAATAAATGTCATATTTCAAAGTGTGAAGCTGTAGGTGGTATAACAATAATGTACTGATGAAAATTCTGAAGTATTACACTTCCTGCACTTTATTGACTTTCAGCTAAATGATGTTGGGGAGTCTGTGGGTAGACATGGTGAAGTTCATCATGTTTAATATTACACCTCCTCACTGTGTAGCCCACAATCAGCAGTGTGGCAAAGATGCTTTGGAGGGGTGAATAGACTTCAGTGTTTGCTATAGTAGTTATTTAAAGCTAATAATATCAGTATGTGAACATTTTTTGTAGCTCAATAATTTTTTTTCTTCTGACTGCAAGAGCAAATATGTAAATTTAAGAATGGTCTGGTGTACAGCTTTCACTTATTATGAAGGTTCGTTTCAATGCACACTCCAGTATAGCTCAAGCCTTTCAATTTTTAAGCAATTCCTACACTGTGAACAGGATGGTCTTAGCTATATACTTTTTAGCAAAATACCACCTTAATACAGTATTCAAAAGAGCTGTTGTGGAACTAGAAAGAAAATAGAGGTACTGGCTAGATGAAACTTTGGTGCAGTCCAAATGGCAAATATTTCACACAAAAGACTGCATTCTAAGATGAACTGTTGCCCAGAACACAGATTAATCATCTGAGAAGGTTTCGTGTAAGTAGTTAATTGTTCTGTAGTTCATGTGTAGTTATATATTCATAACTTTTTGATACTCTAATACTCCATTTTTAAATGTCAGTATAAACTTATTCTGAAAACTAACCCTAATGTGAAACAACTAAATAGGGACATGTTTATTGCTACCTGTATGAAGTAGGAAGTATAGCATATGGAGTGCTTCTCTCCTACAGATAAGTATTAATTTTTTTTATAATGTATACATGGAATGTGGTAACAGAATATCAGTTCTTAGCAGTTCAGAGAAACATAATTAACAGATTTTGAGATGCCTCTCTTGTAAGCTTCACTGTGCATGAAGATATTTACCATATGCGCTCATGTTCATGCAGCCTAGTTAAAACTGCAGTATAGTATACTTAACACACATTCATGATGAGTGTGAAACTAAACAGTTTGTCATACGTAACACACAAAAAGAAACATCACAGAATTATGAAAGTGAACCATTTCCAACGTGATATATATACCTCACCTGTCATTCAACAAAATTTTTGCCTCTGTACTTCCACCTCGACTGACATATCTTCCCAACCTCTTTGCCTTTACATATGTCTGCCTGTGTCTGTATATGTGCGGATGGATATGTGTGTGTGTGCGAGTGTATACCTGTCCTTTTTCCCCCCTAAAGTAAGTCTTTCCGCTCCCAGGATTGGAATGACTCCTTACCGTCTCCCGTAAAGCCCATATCCTTTCGTCTTTCCCTCTCCTTCCCTCTTTCCTCATGAAGCAACCTTGGGTTGCGAAAGCTTGAAATTTGTGTGTGTGTTTGTGTTTTTTATTGTCTCTATCAACATACCAACGCTTTCGTTTGGTAAGTTACAGCATCTTTGTTTTTTTTGTCCCTGTATTGACCCATGGTATTTAGTGAGACTGCTTCATGCCATAACATCAAATCCATTTTCCTTGTTTGCATCATCTTCTTCTCAAAGAGTTAAACTATGGTTCATAAATTAAAGACATCATTCTACTTTTTAAAGTTTTCAGAATGATAATGTTGGTTACTCATTGGTAATGTTCTGAGGCTGTGGTGCATATTGTCCCCAACTAATTTCAGCCTGTCAAATGAATATTTTAGATAATAAAATTGTGATGTAAAAGACATTGGAGTAATGGTGTAATGAAACCCTGCAAATGCAGCTATAGAATTAGAATTACTCAGTAACTATTTTTCCTTAAATAGAAGTTGCTTAAACAAAGAAGCGTGAAACACCTACCTGACTTCCAAGGTCACCTACATAACCATGATTAACAACACCTCCATCTGCTGGCCTCTCTCCAGGAAGTGAATCCAAAATAAACCTTCCTAGGTTCACAAAAAATGGCACAGAGAAGTTGAGTCGGGTTCTTTCCACTAGTACATTAATGCACCGATCACCACCCTGTGTTTGATGGTAACTGATATCTATGACTGGTGGGGTGGAAACTGATATATTGCTGCTTTCCATTTTCATTTCACCACCATGGGACTGAAATATTCTGTAAAATTAATAGATCTTGCTGTAAAAAATGGCATATGAATGCTAAAATATGAGCCAATCTAAGTACAGGCACAGAAAGTATGTGTATGTAAGTGAATATCTTCTCATGTTGTTCCACTAATTTAGTTGAAACTTGTTTTCTCTGCAGCACAAAAAGAATACAACCAACTTTGCTTATTCAAGTAAGATTTCAATAGTTATAGTTTAACAGGTTCATTATGCATAAAAAACTTTTGTGTAATGTCTGTCATGGTCTGATGGGACAATACACACAATATGGAGTCACTGCAAGGAGAAATTCCACCATGACTGGAATGAAAAAAAAAGTGCACACTACCAGTAAGAAGCCATTCAGATCAAACTGCAAAAGTGAATAACATATCTTGCAGAAATTTTGTTAAGGTTTAAAATCCCTATATATATATTCAAGACCATGAAGACTGCAAAGTGAGATTGCAGAGGACTGGAAACTAATCATATCACACACATTTATAATGCAAGATACAAAAATTAGTTAAGATGTCACACACATATGCTACAAATTTTTGAATAAAGGACTTCAATACTCCACTACTGAATCACTAAAAGGACTATGAAGTAACCTACAAAGCTTCAAAAGTCACTATATTTTGCCTGCAACACTGAAGAAATTTCTTTCAGAAAAAGAATTTAACAGGGTTGTGGAGTATATGGGCAAACAATAAACAAAATTCAGCTATTTTTTGCAAGACTAATGAAATTTATAATGTTAAAAGAAAGGGAACTAGCCTTCTTGTATTCTGTCACTCATGTGCAATTAAGAATAATAGTATGCAATACAAAACTGTGTTTATAAGCCCTTTGATAGCTTTATTACCAGAGCCTACACTACCAACATAGATTATGTATTGTAGATCATCATGGGTTATAAGATCTTGTGCCTTATAACAATTATGTTTGAAATATGTATGCAGTTATACGCATTTGCACTTTAGTGCGCCTCTTATAGGTATATAGGTATATAATTCACATAAGCAATAAAATCACAAGTGTGCAAAGGCACCTATGAAATTGGTGCGTCCTTTATACAGGGTGTCTTAAAAGAAAGTTTATGCTTGACGTGTCAAAATAAAAAAGGAGTTTGAAGTCCATCAACAAAATCTTTATTTATTATTGCAATAAACAGTTTAGGAATTAACTTCTTAATGTCACTGAAATGCAATCCAGGACACCTATGGCACTCATTTAAATGGTGAACAAAATTTTGCATGATTGCTCGGTGTGTAGACACTGGGATGGTTGCCATTTCAATACAGATATATTCTTTCAGTTGCTCTGGAGAAGTTGAATTATTTTTGACATACACTTTACATCTGACATATTCCCATAAGAAAAAATCCATGGGGTTCAAATCTGGATTGCATGTGAGCCAATATATGTCACCCCTCCTGGAGATCAATCTGGCATGGAAAATTTTATGAACTCGCAGTATAGACGCATTGGACATATGTGCTGTGGCTCTCTCTTGCTACAACCATTTTCTGTGGTGATAATCAGGAAAGTTTTGCAACTCAGGCACTAAAACATCATTTAATATCATCACATAATGTTCTGAATTCACTGTACTGTACGACCACTCTCGTCATTGAAAAAGTACAGGTCACTCATTCCTTGAGCCAACATCATAGGCCCAGCAATAACTTTTGGTGAATGAAGTATTTTCTCATGTTTCTATTTGGGATTTGTTGCACTCCAGTAGCAGTGATTTTGCTTACAGCATGAATTTCAAGGTGAAAATGAGCGCCGTCGATACTGAATGTTATTACATGAAAGGCTCTCAGTCACATCATTAACGAACTGCAGCCTATGTCTGGCAAATTGAGGCTTTAATTCTTGCAACCAAATGGATCTTGTAAGGGTGCAGTTTAAAGTCTTTTTGCATAATTCACTGCAGTGATGATCTATACACATTTAAAGATCCTGCATGCTTATGAATGGAGAAGTTAGGATCATCATGAACAGACCAATTTACACTCTCTACAGATTTGCCCATTCCTGATTACCTTGGCCACCTGGATTTCAGTTTGTCCAGTGTTGAACTGGTTTCCTCAATCATTCTGATCCATTTTCGGATGAGGGGATCACTTGGAGGAACATTTACATTATACAATCCATGACCACTGCGAAATTTCCTCCACAATACAATTGCCAAATCACATTTTTGTAAAATTATCACAGAAAGAATTCAAAGTCCACTCCTAGAGAAGTGCTCCATATTGATTGAATTTATAAAATCCATGCAAGCAATGAACGTATCCATTACAATCCTCCGATTCATTGCACATGCATAGGCAGCTCTTCAAATATAAAGTTTCTTTTGAGACACCCTGCATTAAAAGGACTTAATGTCAATATAATATCTCAGAACACACATCAGAGACATTCACATAGTATTCATACTGTCTGCCCAGGGGCCAGTGGCATACAGTTGGTGCATAAATGTTTAGGGATGGACTGCATGTTTCTTCTTGTCTTAATGGTTATTTGCATCTGTTCTGAGAGAGATTGATAATGTCTCAAGACTAGAATCTTATTTTAATAGATGATAAATAGATTCATACATAACATATATAAACTTTGGCAATGTTTTTATTATTATTTAAACATGGTTATGTACTGTAACACACTATGTGCATAAAAGTAAGGCAAAACTGTCCTCATCCCAAAAACTGCAAGGCTGTGCTAGGCACAATCTTATGGTTGTACCCCTTGCCTTCCTATGACCTTTGAACTGACTTATCCCATCAGTTGTAGGGACCCTAAAGCTAAAAACAGTGTTCAATTCCACTGGAAAAATCAATGCCTGAGTGGAAAGGTACTGTAAATGACATAAAAAATATCAATACAAATGAAGATTGAACCCCATGCCTTTGGATTACTAATCTGATACTTTCCCATTTAGCAACAGTAATTTTAGCACATAACAAATCATCAGACTGTAGGAAATTATTACAGTGAAACTGTACAACATTTAAAAAGTCACTCATTATAGCATGTGGTGGTTTCTGAGGCTTCCACAAAAATTTATGGTCATGAATAACTACAGATGGCCTATTGAGACACAAATACGTGATACAGACTGTTTGTAGGATGCCAGGAATTTTTATATCTGACAAGAAAAGAAGTTTGTTGTTATAGTGTCACAGACAGTGTGAGATACATATATAAAGATGCAGCAACAGATAACATTTAAGGGCTTTTTTACTGAAGAATCAGACGCTGCTAGGGATGAATTGTGACAAGAGATACACCATGGAATAAAATGCCACAAAAAAGTCATGCAACCGTGGTACTAAAACAATCGACTTGACTGGGATTCCAGTGCGAATGAAGAATTCCAGCCAACTATAAGCTAAGCCAGGTGGTTGGGATGGGTGGGTGGGTGGGGGTGGGGGGGGGGGGGGGAGGTTGTAAGACAACAAGGATGACCAGACAGGTCAGCAAAAGGTATTGAAGAAGATATCAAGGAAATTAGAAGTTTTGACTCTTCACAATGGGAAGAATGTTCAAAGTTTAACATACGTTGATCATGAGATTATCAGAGTTTGGTAATCAGAGCAGACTGGAAAAAAACTCGTAGCTGGAATTGGACCACAATCTTTTAATATGAAATATCATGACCAAAAAACACATAAAAGTACAGTGTATACAATATGCTCAAAATGCTTTAATAGGGAATTACATCATACATGTTACTAACTGCATTCATATGAAACAAGTAACTCATATTACTTGAAAAGAAATTCAGATGAGGTAAAGAAAACACAAAATAACAATATGAAGTCTTTCCATAATGAACATGAACAAAAACGTTCGTAATAATTCATCACATGATGTGAATTTATTGGAAAGTTACAACTGTTATTTTAACATATAGTTGTTTTTTTTTAATGTGCAGAATGTTACCTAACTGCACATTTGGACATGCACATTTGTTGTTAAGCCTTACAAAACTGCGAAAGTCAAAAATAGAAAGACATGCTGAACTACGCCGCAGTCAGCAACTATAGAATTACGGATAAAATGGGAATCATATAGACAACTAGATGCATGTCAGAAGTTTATTCACACCTTCACCTAGGTTTCAACACATATAAACTTGTCTTCCTCAGAAGAAGTAATAACACGAGTTACATATATCGTGAAAAGAGAAATGAAGTCATCTGGCTGGGTCAACAATAAAATAATCCACTTAAATGCTATGGTGTAGTCATGTGGCTTAGTCAACAGTAAAACTGATCCATTTAACATACGAGGTGTGGCTAGAAAAAAACCGGACTAGTACTGGTGAAACAATAAAACAAATGCAATAAGGCTGAAAGTCGCGTGGCCTGTCACGTGACTCTCGCTCCGCCTACTGCTTGAGTTTCATCTGCCTCCTGCACTCAGTCTGCCCGTGGCGTCTGTTTTAACTAGTTGACATTTTGTCTGTGCGTCGGAAAATGTTGAGTGTACAGAAAGAACAGCGTGTTAACATCAAATTTTGTTTCAAACTAGGAAAATCTGCAAGTGAAACGTTTGTAATGTTACAACAAGTGTACAGCAATGATTGCTTATCGCGAACACAAGTGTTTGAGTGGTTTAAACGATTTAAAGATGGCCGCGAAGACACCAGTGATGACACTCGCACTGGCAGACCATTGTCAGCAAAAACTGATGTAAACATTGAAAAAAATCGGTAAACTTGTTCGACAAGATCGCCGTTTAACAATCAGAGCAGCGTCTGAGTTAACAGGAGTTTCCAGGATGTCAGAACAAATCATTCTTCGGCGTTCCTTCTGTTCAATTGTGAGACACTTTGGAACCATTTTTGAACACACTTTGTTCATGTTTAAACTTTCATGAAGAATCTGCCTAACACTTTCCTTGTCAACTCCTGTTAACTCAGACACTGCTCTGATTGTTAAACGGCGATCTTGTCGAACAAGTTTACCGATTTTTTCAATGTTTGCATCAGTTTTTGCTGACAATGGTCTGCCAGTGCGAGTGTCATCACTGGTGTCTTCGCGGCCATCTTTAAATCGTTTAAACCACTCAAACACTTGTGTTCGCGATAAACAATCATTGCCGTACACTTGTTGTAACATTACAACCATTTCACTTGCAGATTTTCCTAGTTTGAAACAAAATTTGATGTTAACACGCTGTTCTTTCTGTACACTCAACATTTTCCGACGCACAGACAAAACGTCAACTACTTAAAACAGACGCCACGGGCAGACTGAGTGCAGGAGGCAGATGAAACTCGAGCAGTAGGCAGAGCGAGAGTCACGTGACAGGCCACGCGACTTTCAGCCTTATTGCATTCGTTTTATTGTTTCACCAGTACTAGTCCAGTTTTTTTCTAGCCACACCTCGTATAAGGTAGATGTACATCACACACACAAACAGATAACTGTTACTCTGTCCTGAACCACGGCTATGACTATTGCACTAAGTTCCATCGCTGTTACTATCAGTCAGCAGAACACGTCCCAATAATTCTTCAGATATTTGTATAAAAATAATTAGAAAAAAGTTTAATATTGCCACGCAGTGACTTAAATTTTGTTTTTTTGTTGGTAAAATAGGCCCTATGGCAGAAAAAGTTTTGAATGAGTTACTTCAACTTAGTTCCAGCAATGGACTATTAAAAGAGAATAGACAGTTGTTGTAAAGCTGTTACTGAGAGCCTATCCCAATATTCACAAATACTCTATTTTTTAAATATAAATGAATAAGAATGACTTCTGTGGCAATAAGTAAATTACTATTAAAATTGCAATGAGTTTGCAAAAACAGAATTGTATTAGTAAGTGAGGCGATGATAAAATAATCTGACAATCTACAAAAATAAAAGGGTAGAATGTGTATTGCCCACCTGAACCTAATATTATGAATTTAATATGTTGATAATCCACAACAAGTATGGATCCAAAACAAGTATGGCACTTATAAATGTTTCAGACTCACACATTAAGACAAATCACCAGGACTCGTCACCAAGCATTTCCTGTGTAATGCAACAGAATTTCTGTATTTCAAATATTTTCATTCAGAATTCACATTTGGTTTAACTCATTAGGACAATGACATAAGATGAAAAAACTTTATAAGGTATTATGTATAGTATCCTGATAATGGAATTTACATGATGGCAACACCAGACAAAACTAAGGAAAGGCAACCACTCGTCCTCAATTGATTCATGGATGGTGCATACACAGTAACTGATAAGAAATCCCTCTCTATCTCTGTCTTTCTTGCTCTCTCTTTCACTGACTCACACTCACATAAAAAAACACACACACACACACACACACACACACGCACACATGCAGTCATGTTGATACGACTGTTCACATGCAGTTAGATGCACAGAAAAGGATTGTGGTATCTCGAATGGGGTAAGACAAGGAAAGTAGGGTAAGGATGGGATAGGGAACTATATTCAGCCAAAGGAAGATGGGTGACTCACAGCAGCAGTTACAAAATGAGGATTAATTTTGATAACAATCACAAAACAGAGGAGGTAAGGCATCCCAATACTTTACATTCACTACGTCTTGCCCTATGTATGTTGCCCACTTACAGTTAGAAAGAGAAAGAGAGAGAGAGAGAGAGAGAGAAATTATTTCTATCAGAAAAACAGTGAACAAACAAACACTAATGCAATTTAGTAATTGGGGCTACATGTTTCTCTGGATTACTCACTATTCATTTACTGTGAGTGGTTGCTTTTCCTCACTCTTGTTTTTAACTGTAAAATCTGATAATTTATGGCAGACTTTTTCCATAATCTTATATGTATGTGTGATGGTCAGCTATAGAACAGTTTCATACTGATGTGTCTTTAATAGTTTCCCGGTAGTATTTTGCACTGGTGTATGATAATGACATATAGTTAATAAACAATGCTTGTATAAACAGAATTAGTTTGTCTTTTTTAGAAGTTTAATTTTTTTCTTTATATATGCATAAGTGGTTGCACCATATATTTCTTTGATAGTTTTCGTTCCATTCAGTAATTGGAAACGGAGTTTCTGACACCTTACTTTGTTTAGATTTCTAGATACTGTATAAGATATACAGGATAAGTTTCAACTCTACTTATGAGCATTCAAATGCTGATCAGGGCTCTTTGTCAAGTGTTTTAACAACAGAAACTCTTGGTGTCAACAGCGGCTTGTCACAGAGTTCCAGAGCACTTAATTTGGTTTGTTACCACAGTTACTTTTGTGAATATAGTGCACTTAGAATATCTGCACACCATTCCACATATATGTAACATAAAATAATGCATGTAGTGTTTGCAAAGAAAACATTTCTGTTGACCCACTGTTTACAACACAGTTAAATAACCTCTTACCTCTTTGCCCTCAGACTTGAACTGTGTTCTGCTCAGCCCTGTCTCAGGTTTTGCTTTTAGCAGTGTTAGTTGCACATTAGCAGTCATACAGTATGGACGGGCTTATGAATCTCCAGGAATTCTTGAGCATGTAAGACAGTCCACGGTGCACCATTGTACAATGTATAATGATCATGGCAGTCATCATTTTGAACGGCTCCTGCAAAATAGTACGGTAACAAGTTCTTTCCATCACTCTTTGTTTTGTAATGTTTTCTTATCTGTTCTTGTACACATGATAGTGTGCTACCACTGGTAATGTTCAAGTCTGGGGGTAGAGGAGTATGATGGCATTTAACTGTGTTGTTAGCAGGAAGCACCATCACTCATTGGAAACTTCTTTTAAAAGATGTTTGATGCAACATTTATTTGCACTGGAATATGCATATTTTCAGCACAATATAAAAGTAACTGGAGCAACAAACCAAATGGATTACCCTTCAACAACCTCTCTCAACTAAGTGTCGTTCCATATAAACAATCAGCATAAACCCTGATCATTTTCTGATAATTTATTAGTAGATCTGAGACATTTTTCTAGCTCCATATTGTCTCTGATAATTATGTTTCATATTACTGGAATCAAAAAATCCTGCTGCTGTTGATAAATGACACTGAAATTTTCTGACATGTTGATTTTCAGGTCGGCAAGTTTCTCTCAATTTGTAACACACTGCAAGAAAGCAGTAAGCCAAGTTATATGCATATTTCATCTGAACAAGAAATTCATTAAAAGCTACAGGATATAATAAAAATGTAATGACCTTCTGTGTGTCTTGGTATTCCCTGGGCAAGTGAGTGGTAAATTTTACATACAGGACATTAACACACATTTCAGCTACAGTGTATATAATGTGATGTGTAGATCACTTTTCCCTTGATTAAAACTAATTATGTACTACCATTAATGCCATTTACAATGAAACCAAATTTACAGAAGTTGCAGCCAGTAATACAAGGCGTGCTGAAAGGTAATGCCTCCAAAGTTTTTATGTGATAACTCATAAAAGCTTTTTAAATAAAACAAATGTTTTTAACATTATATATCTTCATTCCACATGTCTACATATTTGCAGTCCTCTGTTGCTAGAGGGCTCTGAACTGTGGCATGTAACATGCAGTGTCTAATGTAACTATATTGGTCTATGTGAAAGAGTAGGCTGTAATCACGTTTCAAATTTGAAGAGTTTGTCCACATGTGGAGCACCATACCTTTCAGCATGACAATGCCAGACAATACATGAGCAGTGTGACATTTGCAACACTCCGATACCTTATGTTCATTATCATTGATCATCCTCCACACAGTCTCAATTTGGCCCCATCTGATTTTCATCTGATTCCAAAACTTAAAGTACACCTTCAAGAAGTTCATTATGATAGTGATGTAGTAGTACAAGAAGATCTGAGGCTGTGGTTCCACCAACAAAATCAATCCTTCTACAACGATGATATCAACAAACTCCTCTCTCATTGGGAAAAGTGTGTTCATTGCCAGGGTGGCTATGTTGAGAAATAAATATGTAGACATGATGAATAAAAATGTAGAATGTTAATAAAATTTATTTTTTAAGAAGCTTTATGAGTTTTCATGTAAAAAATCTGGAGGCATTACTTTTCAGTATGCCATACTAAATTTAAAAAGACCACCAACAGTTTCATGATAGATTACAGTGGAAAGAATTTCCAACTTTATTTCTCTATCATTGGATTGTGAGGCATGATTAGTGCTACAGTCATAGATCCCATTATTTTGAAGAAATGATTGATAGGATGCAATAACTTCCACTTTTTGGAAATTATTTTACTAGAAAAACTAAAAATGTTCCATTGGCTACATAGGATGCACTGTACTTCTAGTATGATAAAGGTTCCTTTATTCTTATACGACAGACTAAAAAGATGGGGAAAATAAAGCAATGTACATAAACATAGAAATTAAACACAACAATGAAATGATAACTAATCTTGAAGCTTTAATGACCACTTTCAATAACTTGTTTCCAAGTATAGTGGAAGTAATGGTTAAAAATATTCCAAACACAAAATATCAACCAGTAAACAAGTGAATTCACATGTGCGCAGAGTCAATGTTAATTAGCACAGTCAGCCGGCCGATGTGGCCGAGCGGCTCTAGGCACTTCAGAATGGAACCACGAGACCACCACGGTCGCAGGTTCGAATCCTGCCTCGGGCATGGATGTGTGTGATGTCCTTAGGTTAGTTAGGTTTAAGTAGTTCTAAGTTCTAGGGGACTGATGACCTCAGATGTTAAGTCCCATAGTGCTCAGAGCCATTTGAACCAATTAGCACAGTCGCTAAAGATGATGTGAAAGATCTCAGTGGTTAAAACAATTCTAATGAAGTTGGTCTTGATGACATTCTATGCATAATATTGCAGAACCGCTAACCCACTTCTGTGACTGTTCTTTACAGGAAAGTACTTTTCCATAGTCACTGAAAATCTCAAAAATAATTCCTATTTTCTAAGAAAAGGTGAAAACATAAGTGATAAGTTATCAGGCTCACACAATTTCATCCTGCTTCTCTCTAGTACTTAAAAAACTTATCCATAAAAAATGGGCTTCAGTGACAAAAAAAAGGTGTATGGTACTAAGTGTTTCTCAGCTTTAGAATCAACATGCCTACAGAAATGGCTGTATATGACTACATTAGTACAATAACAGATCTTTTTGATACAAAACAATGCACTACAGATATATTTCTAGATCTGTCAAAGGCAGGTATAGTAGATCATTAAATATATCTGAAAAAAGTGAACAGTGTGATGCCAGAGGACTGGCAAATAAATGGATTGCATCATATCTAAGTAACTGCATACAGAAGGTCACCAGGATGTACACAGACAAGTAACTCAATTCAGTAACTGAAATTCTATCTGGAAGTGAAACAGCCAAGCAAGATGTGCCCCAGGGCTCAATACTTTGGTCTCTTCTATTCTGCCTGTATAGCAGTGACTTGAGACTGAATGAAGATGCTCAAAGAACAATTACATCTGCATATAACACAACTGCACTATTCAAAGAGGACAACATATTAGCTGTAAATTTTGCTACTGAACAACTCAGCAATGGGGCTATAAACAACAGACTAATCACCAAAACTGGAAAGATTGTTTACATGAGCTTCTATACCACACAAAATACAAATTTCTCTCAACCACTTGTAACAGTAAACAAGAAATCAATAGCAACTAACTCTGAATTCAAATTCTTGGGTATGTAGTCACAAGATAATCTAAAATGGAATAAACATATTGAGCAGGTAAATGCTAAAATAAGTACTGGCTGCACTGCCTTCAGTATGCTGCTGACATGTAATAGCCACAAAACAGTTCCATACTATGCATTCACACAGGCTCACCTAAGATACAGTGTGTTATTCTGGGTAATTCTACAGTTGCCCCTAGCACTTTTATAATCCAGGAGAGCATCATAAGAATCATTAACTGAAACAAAACTAGACATTCTTGCAAACCCATTTTCAAAAAGCACTGAATCTGAGAATAAATTATGGTCAAAATACTTGGCAACTACTACATAATAAACTATCTTTGATTTTTTGTATAACAGTCTTTATAATGATATTAGGCTGTACTTATAAGTTTTATCTTTCATGCATTATGCTCAGATACTTCAGCTGTATTTTAAATGAAATAGGAGGTGAAAAACCAAATAAACTCACTTCTTTATAATAATGCTGTTATCAGGTCGAATATCCTCCAACAAGAAACATTGAAGGCACATTTTTAATTGTAAACTATGGTCTGAATATGTGTCAACAGATATTGTTGCCTCTCCAACAGCCAGCTTGCATAGTCCATGGTTCATGTCACGTACAGGAGAGCTAAGTATCTGTAAAGCACGCAGACAAAATTTACATTATAACTGGAATGGAACATGTGGTAAGTAAAGGACTCATATTACACTGAGGTAACAAAAGTCATGGATTACCTCCTAATATCATGTTAGACCTCCTTTTGCCCAGAGTAGTGCAGAAACTCGATGTGGCATGGACTCTACAAGTTGTTGGAAGTCCCCTGCAGAAGTGTTGAGCAATGCTCCTAGACCAATCCATTATTGTGAAAGTGTTGCTGGTTCAGGACTTTATGATGAACTGGCCTCTTAATTACATCCCATAAATGTTCAGTGGGATTCATGTTGGACAATCTGTGTGGCCAAATCATTCACTCAAATTGTCTAGAATGTTCTTCAAACCAATCATGCACAATTATGGGTCAGTAACATCACATCGTTTTTTGGGAACATGAGGTCCATGAATGGCTGTAAGTGCTCTCCAGCTAGCTTAACATAACCATTTCCAGTCAATGATTGGTTGAGTTGGACCAGAAAACCCAGTCCATTCCATGTAAACACAGCCCACACCATCATGGAGCCACCACAAGCTTGCACAGTGCCTTCTTGACAACTTGGGTCCATGGCTTCGTGGGGTCTGCACCACACTCCAGCCCTACCATCAGCTCTTACCTACTGAAATTGAAACTCATCTGACCAGGCCACAGTTTTCCAGTTGTCTAGGTTCCAACTGATATGGTCACAAGTCAAGGAAATGTGCTGCAGTTGATGTCGTGCTGTCAGCAAAGGCACTCGCATTGGCTGTCCACTGCCATAGCCCATTAATGCCTAATTTTGCCACACGGTTCTACTGGATACATTCATCATACATTCCACATTGATTTCTGCAGTTATTTCCCATAATATTACTTGTCTATTGGCACTGATAAACCTACGAAAACTCTGTTGCTCTTGGTTGTTATGTAAACTCCACCAGCCACTGTGTTGCCCATGGTGAGAGGTAATGCCTGATATTAGATTCTCTCAGCACACTATCGACATTGTGGATCTCAGAATGTTGAATTCCCTAACGATTTGCAAAATGGAACACCTCATTCATCTAGCTCCAACTATCACTTTGTGTTCAAAGTCCATTAATACCTGTTGTGTAGCCATAATAACAAAGGACACATTTTCACATGAATCACCTGAGTACATGCAACAGCTCTTCCAATGGACCTCCTTTTTATACCTTTTGTCCATGCTACTACTGCCATCTTTATATGTGCATATTTGTATCCCATGACTTTTTTACCAAGCAAGGTGGCGCACTGGTTAGCAGACTGGATTCACTCACGGGAGGACAATGATCCGACCCAAAACCAGCCATCCACATTTAGGTTCTCCATAATTTCCCTAAATCACTTCCAGCAAATGCCAGGATGGTTTCTTTCATAGGACATGACAGATTTCCTTCCTCAACCTTCCCTAATCCGAGCTTGTACTCTGTCTCTAATGACCTCATTGTTGACTAGACATTAAACACTAATCTCTCCTCCTCCATAACTTTTTGTCACCTCAGTGTATGTCTGACAGCTAATGAACACAGTAAGCTGTTTTAATCACTATGTTTCATGTCCTAAACAAACATGAAGGACTGTAGAAAGACAGCCAATAGTAGGTTCCTTTTATTTCATACAGATGTCACATCACCAGTACAACAATACATAATAGATCCTAGTTTAACCAAATTTCGAGAGAAAAAAATAGCCAATTTGCTTGAAGAAAGTTCAAAGTAATGAAATTTTTTGTACACATATTTAACTATTAAGTTCACTTACTCTCTTTTTATGGGTACCAATGAATGAAGGTGCTTTGTTTTCATGACCTCTTAGAAAAAGCAAAAATAACTACACTGTATATGTACAGTAGTATTTCTGCCATTTTTTAAATTGAGAAGATACATGTAAATATTGTCAAAAGCTTGCCATCATTTTTTCTCAAACAATACAATTACACACATATTGTGGAACAATGTTCTACCCATTGAATTAGTGCCTCAAGTAATGCAACACATAATAGTCTTAAGAAAAACTTTAATGTACTGTTCTCTAATACACTAATTTTTAATCAGAACATGTTCTGTTTTACAATAATTCTTATCTACTGAACATTTTACCTCTATATATTAATTTGAAAAACAAAACCATTGATTGTTGTTTGTCAGACTGGTGGTCATAATATTATGACACTACCTGAAGATAACACATACAGAGCAGCTTGAAATGCCATGGACATGCCAGAAGTGGCAGCAACTGCAGCTTCAACTTCAGTGTGGGATAGCAGAGTCGTATCTTCATGTTCCTCCTCAGAAGAAGACAGCAATACATTATTATTCTCTCTTGTACAATTAGCAGAAATGATGACTGGTTCTTCAGCAGCACAGTTGTTGTCATCAACCAGGTGTAAGCCTGTATACAACAGCATCAAAATCCAAAATTGTATCCATACACATTATGAATAAGTTCAGATGTTGGCCCATCAGTTTCCTGTTCAGATTCAGTGGCATTATCAGCTACTGTCCATGCCTTCTTAAAACAGTTAGTTTGGTGTCTGTTGTAACTTCACCCGAAGCAGCAGATATGTTGCGAACAGCTTTCAAGTACATTCCAATGTGAAGCTGTTTCTTGTAGTCTGAATGCACTGAAGACAGACTTAACAAGTCACCATATGTATTTATGCTTCATTAAAGGGATTATTCCTTAATCTAGTGACTGCATACAGCTCATGGTATTAGCTGGTAAAAAGACAACTTCTATGTTCCACAAGCTCCAGGTCATCAAACGTGTTAGCTGGTAAGAACACAACTTCTATGTTCAGAAGCTCCTGGTCATCAAACTTATGTGCAGAGCAGTGATCCAAAGTTAAAAAAATATTTCTCTTCCTTACAGTCACTTGTTGTCGAACCTTTAAGATCCATCTATGGAAGAGATATTTGATCATCCAGGCTTTCCTGTTATTCTTGTAGTGAACTGGCAGACTGAATAGACTGACATTTTTAAAACAATGTGGGTTTTTGTATTTTCCAATCACTAATAGTTTGAGCTTCACAGAACCATATGAATGACTTCATCCATATCAAACACATCTCTTTGGTTATACAAATGAGAGAGCTTGGATTGAAGTTCCTGTTCCCTCTCATTGACAACTTCCTCATTTACTCTATGTGAGCCACACAGCCACTGACAGTACTGATTTTATGCCTTTTCTGAAAACACCATTGCCAGCCTTTTCTTGAAACAAGGGGCTCACTGTGAGTGCATGTGTTGGAACTATTGAAACACTAAATCCTCCACTTCTTCATGTCTGGCTGGTCTCAGGTGCTAAATGAACAGCTTTCCAGACTTTCTGACTTGAACTTATTACTGATGAGAAAGTATACTTCAGGATTTGAAAGCCTTCTGCAAGTTGTGTTTTAGTTTTCTCTCCACTTTCAACCATATGTAGAATCTGTTGTTTAGTTTTAGCATCAGAGCATTATGAGCTCATTTCCGTTTCAGGAGTGTTGCAAGTGATGGAGCAACAGGAAAACAACACATTCAGTGTTCACTCACAAACAGACAAAGAGCTCTCTGGACTGTTACTTGCTGTGCATGGTCTGAAGTACAGCCCTTCTTTTGTCACTCCCTTGTGTTTTACACAGTATAAGTGACACAGTAGCAGCAAGGAAGCAATTGGGCCACTGTTGTGAAATTACAGTATAGTGCATTATTAGGAACGATTATGTAAAGTTCCAAATGAAAAACACCCTAGGACACAGCACTATGTGTGAAAAAAAGTGAAATTCATCAAACATCTTTATTTCTTAATATTTTTACACCAAATTTTGAACATCTTCAAAGTATTCTCCATGAGCACAATGCACTTCCTCAAACGATCCTTTTATTGTTCAAAACAGTTTTTAAATTCACTTATCGGGTTGTTCTTTATACCTTCCAGTGATTTTTGTTTTAATCCTACACAAGGACAAAACACTTTCCTTTTATGTCCCTTTTGGGTCTGAGGAAAAAAAAGAAATCACAGTGAGCAGAGGAGAGGACAATCGGTGTCATGCCATTTTTGATCAAAAACTGCTTTAAATGAGAGGGCGGTGTGGGCCAGTGTGTTGTCATGATGGAAGAACCAGTTGCCTGTAAGCCAAAGATCTGTCCTTTTCTTTCAGATACTCTCCCTCAATCTTTTCAAAACCTCTTAATGTTTGACTTCACTTGGCGAGCTTTTTTCACACGAGGAGAGCCACTTTTCTTCCATTGGCTTGATTGCTGCTTTGTTTCAGAGTTGTATTGATAGCACCACAATTCATCACAAGTAATCATCTTGAAAAAAAAATTCAGGGTCTTCTTTGAGCTGATTTTGAAGCTCAAAACATGCCTGAAGTCAATGTTCCCTTTGTTCATCTGTGCGAAGGTGAGGGACAAATTTGGCTGCAACCCTTCTTACATGCAAATCTTCAGATGAAATCCTCTGAATTGAGCTCTCTGTTATTCCAGACATGTCACAGAGTTGATCAATGGTTTGGCGATGAACTTCACGAATGAGGGCATTGATTTTGTCGACATTTTTGTCACTTCTTGACATTGAGGGGTGTCTTGAACAGGGTTGGTCTTCAATTGACATTTCTCCATTTTTAATATGTGAAAACCACTTGTAGACTCTGGTTTTACTTAGGGAAGCATCCTCATAAGCAGTCTTAAGCATTACAATAGTTTCTGCAGGCGATTTCCCCAACAGAAAACAAAATTTCACAGTCACACATTGCTCTCAACAATCTGCCAACACATTTTTACCGAAATGGAAAACATTGTTTTACTAAAAAGCTCTCACAGGTGAACCGATGCACTCACAGCAACAGAACTTCACACGCTGACTCAGGTGGTGTGACCATAACGAACACCTGGTTGAACAATGGGTTGCCCCACTCACCGTCCCCAGCACAGCCCAATACCCATTACTTTTGGGTCCCCCCTTGTATGTACATACTTATTTGAGTTAGATGAAGAATAGGATATGGAACATGTAATGAGGGAACCAAATTTCAATTTTTAGTATGAATTGTTCAACATTCACTTTAAGCATTAGATTTTTCAATGAAATTTGACAGGGATAAAACAGCTAGTTTTCAGTTTATGTGATTTCAAAGTAATGAGGGTATATTGTATGTGTGCAGTATAGTAATATTTTGATTGTACGAGGCAGACTGCTCCTTTTCATTTGTACAAAACAAATTTTTTCTAATAAATATATACAGAAGTAGTAATATTTGGCTATTTAAATACTGTAGTACACATATACTACTTACATAACATTTTGTGGCATTTTTAAAGAACTCAAAGAGAAACTTATATAAATTATTCTGTAACTGAAAATACAAATGTAATACTCATCCACAACATGTGTTGTTTGGACATCACACAATCAGCAACTTCAAGATCACAATAATTTCGGAGGAGATAACCAATCACATGAACCTAAGTTCTCATGGACCTCAAATTATATAACACCAAGGAAAAAATGAAGGCCCTATAAAATACAAAACCAGGATAGGGAAATAAGAAAGCAAAGAGGAATTGAATAAAGTTTATACCAAGATGACGGGCAGTTTCAGAACCTATTTGCAAGGTTACACAGTATCACAGAAATTGAAATAAACTGCTCAAACACGTTTTGCATCACCTGCATATCTGCAGCCAAGTGTGGGTCAGATTCAAGTTGAGTAGGGGATGAAACTAAAAAACTAAAACAGTAACTTTATTATGAAATGAAAGCAAGACAATAACTGTAATTAATGCTTTCGGTTCCTAAGTGCACATCCCTCCACATCTGTGAAATCAAAATTTGCTGCTTCATATCATTCCATATACTCTCACTCATGTAGTAATCTGCCATTTACTACACCTATTGCCCACATTTGACATAAGTCGGGCCACTATGGCAACCATAGCGGGGGGCTAACATTCAAATGGCAACTACCCAAGGCAGTCTCCATGGGCAGCCCAGTCACTGACCACCATCTCCTGGTTCACCATATGTGCACAGCACAACACCAAAGACACCTAATGAGGATAGCATCTTCATACAGATCAGCATGTGCCCCCGGGCCCTCAGGTGTGAACGTATTTGATACATGTGTACTGTTTGCATCGTGTTCTTGTTCATGTCACTCCATGACCCTCACTACTTGCAATGGTTGTGTCACTCCATGATCCAATAAATTTTTATTTCTTTTATGACCATGTGTTTCCTTGAGTTTCTAGTTAGAACACAAGTAGCAACAGGTGAAGGTTGAATTTTTGCATAGTTTGATTTCTGTGATTTTTCTGCATTTGGCTCTTACACAAAGGCGTTACTCAAGTCACTTCAGCAACAACAGCAGGAGCATACGGCCATATTCGAATGGTTGCTGGTTACACTGAGCCATACTCCACTGCCAGTTGCTCACCCGCCATTGTTCCCACCCTATGATGAATTGTTGGAATATTAGGACACCAATGAGAAGTAGCTTAGTCAACATTTTGTGGTGTTCCAAGCAACTGGCTAAGGGGTCTATAGAGCTCTTTCTCTTATTCTGGATATCTCCTCATGGGTATCAGTTACTGTACCAATTAGCTTATCTGCAGGAACCAGAGTTGCTTTCATTTGATGATATGTGTAGTTCCCTGTCCTCCTATCACCACAAGTATAGGCATCTTATCCGTGCACTTGTGAAATTCAACCAATGTCACAAACAGCTGCAGAAATCTTATTGTACTTACGTGGCCAGCTCTGCATCCTGAGTCATAAGTGTAGGTTCATCAGGACTAATTCTCACGAGTCTTATGCAGACACTAAGGTCTGAAATGATATCATTCATTCAGCCCCAGAAAAAGAGGTGAATCAAAGTGCCCTTCAGCTTGAAGACTCTAAGCTGGAAGAGATTTTGAATATTGCACAGTTGTTCAAGGTTTCCCATGATTTGGGCCACAAATTAGAGACCTGGAGTGATGTTGCCATTGTTCATAGAATGCAGCCTCAGTGCATGGAGGCTAGTATGCTGCAGGACACAGCAATAGCCACAGTACAAACAAGCAGTCGGAGCCATTGCAGACGTCAGGAACAGTGAACACCACTTCCTACATGCCCCTCTTGTTTCACACAACACAAGCAGGTGGCCTACCCCAAGTGGTGGTCCTCTTGCAATCAAGGCATAAAACAAAAGTCACATAACAGTGGTATGTCAACTCGAAACCCCACCCCTCACCTTTTCCCCAGGAGTCACTGCGGGAATCACTGGAAGTTGATATTCATACTGTTTCGTCATTATGTTCACTGTTGTCTGCAGTCTGGAACAAACTTTTCATTGAAATGCAGGTGATGGATAAGCCATTAATATGACAAGTCAACATGGGGGGATGTCATGTTTCTGCTCAACTGCCAGACATACGACAGGCTTGGGACCGCACCAATGGCATTTGTTGAGTGTCAATTGGTAAGCTATAACAGACACCAGATTCCTATTTTTGACAAATTCATGACCAAAGGAATTTACATGTCATTTGTCCATTCTGTTACATATTTTGTGGTCAAGGATATCATTACTGAAAATTTGTTTGGGTTAGATGCCTTCACTGGTTTTGGTTTTTCTATTATGGGTGCGATGCATCTGGTATCCTATCAACTGCCTTATTATGAATTGAATTCTTTGTGTTCTGAGAGTTTTTTGATCTGTTTGTTGCAGGTTTACATTTTGCAAGCAATTTCATGGCACACACCATCCTCAAACCCTCTGCCTTTGTGTTCTGAGAGTTTTTTGATCTGTTTGCTGCAGGTTTACATTGTGCAAGTAATTTCATGGCACACACTATCCTCAAACCCTCTGCCTGTCCTCATATTTTTGGGTGTGAGTGGTGCTGGTAGCTTTATGCAACCAGGTTAAGACAGAGTTAGATCACTCAACATCAATAGTGAACAGGCTATGCCCTTGATGACCATCAAGAAGCTGTCAAGTCAACTTTGGTTGCATTATGAATGCACAGTAAGTCATAGCTACTTACCCCTTGCCTGACCTGGAGCAGTTGCTCTCAATGTTGGTTGGGGTCAATTTGTCAATTTTCTTTCTTTTTTTTAAAAAAAGAAAAAAAAAAAACCTCAAGTTGGCCGGAACTACCTTCAGATTCTGTGGGATGAGGCATCAAAACATTTGCTTATGGTTAACATATCTTTCTGTCTTTATCAATATCAGTGGTTCACTAATGTACCTGCCATTTTCAACCCTTTCGCCACTACATTGTGTGCCAAGAATTAATTTGTTATGGCTGCACTGCTGTCCAAATGCTGGTGCTTGTGCTGAGACACAAAAAATTTGATTTTTGCCCATCTTACTGTCTGATTACTTAACTCAATGAAGAACTGAATTTCTTTCTTTATTTCTTTCTTTCTTTTCCCCCACATCATTGTTACCACACTGCATCAGATTACGTAAAACACTGCATTAAATTTGAAAGATTTTAGCTGATACACTGCAGTGTATGAAATATAGATAAGATATTGAAATGTTATTTAAAATTGAGAGCAGAATGATGTCTCATTCTGTTCTCAAATTATTGACTTTTATATCCATTCGATGATCACATGTGAGGCTCCAAGTTCTGTCCACATGGATTTGCTGGCTGTACATCAAATTAAGTAAAACATCACACCAAATTTTAAAGAGTTTGCAGAGGTAAAAACACATTGCGTATGGTTGAATTTAGCTTGTACATTGTAATTTATGCAATGTAAATAAGATATCAAAATTTTATTTAAAATTGAGGGCAGAATGATATCTCTTTTTATTCTTGAGTTATTGATTTTTATATCTGATGGGCAGTTGTGCAAGACACACTCATTTCCATCCCTGCACATAACAAATCATGTGGTCATAACAATTGTCATACTTCATAGATGTGTCAAGATATCAAAACAGGGTTTTCTGCAAATGATGGCATGTAAAGAGGCATGTATGTTGTATGGTAAATAATCAACACATCTCAATTCACCAAGATATGGAAGTAATCTGTCTGCAGCAGTCATAGGATGATGGAACAGGATGCGTAAACATGTCAATATTGCTTCAAGGAAACTCAGGGGCCATGTTTGAATATGTTTTCAGCACCTGGAGAATGGTGGAGCATGACAAGATAACTCATCCACAGCAGTTAAATGGTTAAACTTTTTTTTAGATCAGGTTATGACAGTTGTCCCTCACTGTGTTAGCTATCTTTGTGATATCATTGTGACTGTCTCACTTTTTCCAGCCTTCCATTGTTTATTTGGATCATGAAATTTCCCAGCAGGGGATGTACCCAACACACCAACACATAGCAACTATTACAGGTTTGCTCTGTCTAATCTATAACTTCTGGCATTCCTTGGTGAAGTTACATACTATCACAAGTTTATTCCAAGAGCAGCTACTACCAACTACACCTTCCATCTGTTGCTTTGGAAACATGTTCCTTTAGTTTGGTCTGCAGCTTGTAGGCATGATTATGTGCAGTTTAATGATAGTCTTTTCTTCACACCATGTCTTGAAACATTTTAACCCAGAAAGCATCTGGTTCTGGCCACAGACACATCCAACAATGGGCTAAGGACATTCCCAGTCCATTGCTATTCAGAGGGCTCCAAACAGCCTATCACCTTTGCCTTGAAAACCCTCATCCTGGCTCAGCAACCTTATTCTCAGGTGGAAAAAGCTCTTGTTATTGTCTATGCTTAAGAAAATTTCACATGTTCTTCTATGGCGCTAAATTTCATTTAATTACTGACTATAAGCCCTTACTTTCTCTGTTTAGCCCACCAGTGTCCTTACTGAACAAAGCCATTCATCATCTTCAGCACCGGGCTTTGTACTTATCCTAGTACAATTATGAGATGCACTTTTATCCCCTATCATAACATTAGAAAGTAGATGCCCTATCTCGCCTCCCCTTGGCTTTGACCCCTCATTTGACTAGGAAGAGCTGCTTTGTTTTCAGCTGGATACAGAGGCGAGGTACACAGTGCACGGCTTCCGCATTACCAGTTCCCACGTTGCCTCTGCTGTGGCAATAGACATGGTGCTCTGGCAGGCCATATGCATGATGCGACAGGTATGGCCTGACTGAGTTCTGAGTCTGGCACTGGACCCACTTGGTAACTTTTATGCACTATACCAATACCCCTCTCTTTTGGATGATGTTATTCTCCTGTTAATGGAAGGGTTCCCTCCCTGCATTGTGATTCCAGCAGCTCTGCAGCAGGAGGTCCTTATTACATCAGCGACACTGGAGGACCTCTCACACAAAACTGCTGGCATGTCATCATTTTCTTTGACCAGACACCAATCAGGAGGTGGAACATCTTGTTGCAGCCTGCTGCAAGCCTTCAGATCAGCTGGCATGCTGCACACTGGTGTTTTCTGGTGTTTTTTTCCCCATGACTGGCATCTATGCGACCTTGGGAAAGAATCCACAATGAGTTTGCTAGTCCTTTGTTAGACACTTCCTGGTTGTTGGCAACTGACTGTATGCCTTCAACAGCAGACATGACTGTCAAGGCCCTGTTGTAGATATTCCCCATAGAAGGCTTACCTGGCACACCGGTTTGAGACAATGTGGTGCAATATTTCAAAGATTTTTGTACAGATAACAGCATTAACACATCATGACACCTCCCTTCCATGTGAAGTCAAATGGCAAGAAGGGATGCCTTGCCTGAACATTTAAAATGCAGTTGGACAGGTTAACAGCAGATTTCTCAGCCAAGGAGGCTCTAAAATCTGTTTAAGCTGTTACAGAGTGATGCCAATTGGGGCCAAGCTGAGTTCCTGCACAGTCATCATTCACAGACACTGCATGACCTCTTGTGTCCCCCAGGGGCATTGGTTTCATTAACATTCATGCCTGGCACACTAATTTTGGCCATAGCATTTAGACAGTGTCCTCAATGGATTCCAGCCATCAACAACAGCCAGGGCAATTGCTGTGTCTTCATGGTTTGCTGTGTCAGGCCACCAGAACCAGTCACTTGTGCAGGAGGAGCACAGGGCCCCCTCCACAGACTGTGTGCCTGATGCCTCATTTATCATCGGCCCTGGCTTACCCGGGTGTTTTGCTGGCTAACACATCCCCACCTATCCTGGCAGTCAGGGCATCTTCAACACTGAAGGCAGGGTAGCTCATTGTGGCGGGTGCTGGTGCCCTCCAATCCACTGAGCAGGTGCCACTGTCAGGAGGTATGGATGCAGGGTCTGCAATGCCAGAGTCTCTCCTCTTCAGTCTGCTGTCATCACTGCCCATGCTGGAGCCCCTGTTTGTGGACTCCAACACTGAGATGATCAGAGCACCATCGCTGGTCCTGTCCACCCCCTGGGTCGAGTGGGCAGTGGGGATGCTTTCATCCCATTCACTTTCATCCACCCAGATCAATTGGGAACTTCTCAATCCTTCGGCTGCTGCCCCTGACACTGCCTGATACAGCATGGAAGTCTCTTCAACCACAGCATTGTCACTGATGGTGCCTTGTCCTTCCCCAAAAAGGAAAAAGAAGTGCAGTAAATGGATGGTACTAAAGTGCGCGTCATATATCTTGGCGGCCGAGTTTAGGTTCGTTCTGCGCATCTGACGTCAGAAAACACAGTCAGCCAATGAACAGAGAACGACGTTGCCAGATCTCGACTGCAGTGCAGAGCACGGACGAGTCTCTTCAGTTTTAGAAACGTTCAGTCATAAATACAGTAATAGAACAAAAGCAATGTCTTGATAGCAGATTTTCTTTTATAGAAAGTTTGGAAAAAGCATTCTTTATACCAATTGCTTCATATTCTATTAATTAATTAAACCAAACAAGCAATAAGACTCCTAATTCAGGCGATAGCAAGGAAAGGTGTTTATTTGAATCTCACGAACTGCTTTTTCACAATAAAGAACAGCGGTAATTGTTTATTTCCTATTGTACTTCGACGAAGCGTGAGTAATTCATAGTCATACCAACAGTGTTTATAAGTAGTTGCGTGAGGTGTTAGAGTCCTTATGGAGTGATAGTGAAAGGTTACGAGTTCAAACCTTGTGCGGTGCTTAATATTTTTTCTTTATTTAAAAACAATATTGGAGTGCCTTACTTCACGATTTTTATTCGTTTGAATGAAATTTCTAGTGCTTTGCCTCTTCATAAACTTTTTTGCTGCTGCAGACACGTGCTCCCCGCATTCCGCGCTGTGCGCGATTTTGTCATCACTGCACTTCTCGCCTGTGCAGACACATGGTGTTCCCACTGCTTTGACACACTTATCATTCGATTTCACAAAAACTATTTGGCCAAAAAATTTGATTTTTACACGTCTTCTTGACTGATACCTTCCCCCCATAAATGACTTAATTTTGTTTTGATGTGTAGCATTAAATATAGTAAACCACTGCACGAAATTTTGAAGAATTTGCAGAGGTAAAAGTCCATAGCGTATACTTTCCCTATGGTCGATTTTAGTTGCCACAATGTTGAGAATGAAATGTGGACAAGATACCTAAATTTCATATAATATTTACTGTATAACAATATCTCATTTAATTTAAGTACCACATAGGTGTCGTCTGTAATATTGAGAAATATTCCGTCTTTCGCGACTGTAATAAAAGTTTTATTTACACAGGGCGCGTTTGGCTTTATTTTAAAGTGAAAGGTGAAAAGGTATGGCACATACACAATGGTATTAATGTTCTATTTCTTGTTTTTGTTCCACAGTCGCAGTTTTACCAATGGTATTGAAATATATCCCTCTTCTGCAACTGTAATAAGCGACTTATTTAGACCAGATGCGTTTCTCTCTTTTGAAGCATCATAAGAGGACTGTATTTTGTGTCCTCCATTGCCAAGTCACCTTTCGTAGTTTTGTGCTGCGGTAGAACAATATTCAACGTTTGTGTTGGCTCATCAGTGTTTTAGCAAATAAATGCTGTTTGTGTGTGCCACACACAAAATTATATTTGACATAGCTCTGAGCACTTCACTGACAGACGGTATATTCAAGTCCTAATGTTTTTGTAAGTCCACAGTTTTGTTTAATGTATTTTGTCTACTTCCTTTTGATTGATTGAAGTGCTTTAAAATAAAGCCAAACGTGCCCAGTGTAAGTAAAACTTTTGTTACAGTCGCGAAAGGTGGAATATTTCTGAATATTACATACGACACTTATGTGGTACTTAAATTAAATGAAATATATAGGTATCTTGTCCACATTTCATTCTCAGCATTGTGGCAACTAAAATTGACCATCCGGAAAGTATACTCTATGGACTTTACCTCTGCAAACTCTTCAAAATTTCGTGCAATGGTTTACTATATTTAATGCTGCATAATAACTGCGTTGAACATCGAAACAAAATTAAGTCATTTATGGGGGGAAGGTATCAGTCAAGAAGATAGGTAAAAATCTAATTTTTGAGCCAAATAGATTTTGTGGAATTGAATGATAAAAGAGTGTCAAAGCAGTCGGAACACAATGTGTCTGCACAGGCGAGCAGTGCAGTGACAAAATCGCCCACAGCGCGGAATGCAGGGAGCACGTCTTTGTAGCAGCGAAAGGGTTAATGCGGCCGTGGTGGCTTTACTTCATGAACTGTGCGCTCCCCCCTAAACGTAAGCTTGCGAACTATGCTGTACTATGGCGCTGCTTCTCTTGGCGCGTGCGTCGTGTGCAACTGGCAACGCAGCAATCTCCCGCGTCTAGGCGGGCATGCGCGAGCTGCCAAGATAAAAGAATTGAACTATAGTGGGCATAAATCAGGCCACTACAGCAAACATAGTGTTGACACTCAAACAATGTTCCAGCAAGTACCCAAGGTGGTCACCAGGTGCAGTTCAGTCACCAACCATCATCACTTGGTTTGCTGTGCACACACGGCACTACACCAGAGACACATAACAGGGACTTCATCTTTATAAGGATTGGCATGGGCCTCCAGCACTCAGTTGTAGTGTTTTCTTATTAATGTCACTCAGTGACCCAATAAATTTGTATTTCTTTTATGGCTTTGTGTGTGCTTATGTTCCTATTTAGAACATTCCACAACATAGATTGTAACATGCTTGGATGCTACTTGGAATGTAATGCACATGCGACATTTTTCAATGACAGTTCTCCTGAGGTCAATCATCAACTTCAGGTATGCTAAAGATTCACTGCATCTCATGATATCAGTAACACTTTTAAATAGTTTTATGCAAAGGTTGCAGAAAAAGTGTGAAACATCACTACGGTGACATGAAATTTCATGCATTTTTCCACAAAGGTCCATGTCTCCAGACACATAGCAACCCACTTTAACAATTATTTTCTAAATGTAACTGAGAAACTTTGTATAGTCAGCTCAAAAGAAAAAGTGTTGCAGCATTCGAGCCAATCAGTGCCACAGGCATTCAATCAACCTGAGATCACTTAACTTCTTTCCATGAAATCATAAAAATAATTAACAGTCTTCAAAGAAAAATTCTCATGGCATTAATAACATTTCAAGTAAAATATCAAAAGCATGCTTATAGATACTGTACTTAGCCATATATTTAATGCATCACCTTCACAAGGTACCTTTCTATAAGTATGCAGTTATCAGACTCTTGTTTAAGAACAGTAGTACATACATTCATTTCAGGGTTAGCTCCCATAGTGGGGCTGACAACCTAGTGCCTACCCTAAGGTGTGGGACATGCTGTGTCTGGCTGCCCCGTTGGGGCCAATCCCTCCTGGTCCTCCAGGTTGCAAGTTGAACACAAGGTCAATACCACTTATCATTGTGAGTAATCTAGCAAGGAATGCCAGACTGTTCTTATATAAATGAAATGCACAAAGGAACAGGAATATGGAAATACCAGTGCTAACATTTAGAACATGGAATGTTCATGCACTGCTGCAGATAAGAGTTATGGATAGTATTGTTGAAGGGATGCTAAGGTATGGACTGGAAGTTACTGCACTTCAGTAAATGAGGTGGAAGGGAAGGGGTGAGGTTCATATGCATTCAAATGGTTCAAATGGCTCTGAGCACTATGGGACTTAACATCTATGGTCATCAGTCCCCTAGAACTTAGAACTACTTAAACCTAACTAACCTAAGGACATCACACAACACCCAGCCATCACGAGGCAGAGAAAATCCCTGACCCAGCCGGGAATCGAACCCGGGAACCCGGGCGTGGGAAGCGAGAACGCTACCGCACGACCACGAGATGCGGGCTCATAAGCATTAATTATCCCTATATTATTCAGCAGAAGATGAAAGACGAGAAACATGGAGTTGAATTTATAGCCTCCAAGAACGCATGTAAATCTGTTATTGCTCTCACTTTGCATAATGAAATAATATGTACACGGGTATCAAAGACAAATTACACTATGTGACCTTCATGAATATATATGCTCCTATAAAAGAATCAGCTCAAGATATGGTAGATGATTTCTAAGATCAGCTACAGGAGGTTTGTGACAGAATACCTGAATATGACTTCAAAATAGTCCTTAACAACTATATTGCCAAACTGGACAAAGAAGAGGCTTTCAGAAGCATGCTTGGTAAGCAAAGTCTGCATGATAAAACTAGTATTAACGGTATGAGGGTTGCCAAGTTTGCTTCTGTGAACAAGTTAAATGCAGTAAGTACCTGTTTCCTAAGAAGAAAATGTCTACAAAGGGCCTGGAAAATACCAGGAACAAATGAAGCAAACAAAATAGACCATACATTGGTTTCAAAGAGGTAGGTATCTGATATGTAAAATAAATGCACTTTTCAAGTAGCTACTTCTAATCTTGACCATTATCTAGGAGAAACCAAAATGAGGCAAAAACCTGCTATGGCTGCCACAGGAAACACTATCAGAGAAAAAAATGGGATATAGAACAAATGAAAGATATGTCTACATCTACAGATTGAGTCATGAATTACAAACAAAAGATGGCTAAGACCATATAGACAAAGAACAAAACACTATTAAAAATGACATTTTGACAACAGCATATGAAATACTAAAGGAAATAAGGACGCTTCAAAATCAAGACTATTATGATGTTGAAAGTAGACAGGCAGTGGAACAGAAAAAGGAAACAAGACTGAAGTGCTTACAGCAAAATATGGCATTATATAATGAAAAAAGAATAGAGGCAGTGAAGTTATGTAGGATAAAAAAAAAAGGAAAGTCATAAGGAGAAAGATAGAAGAGATGGAAAAGCACTATCAAAGGAATGAGAGTGGAAAGTTGTATTAGAAAATTAAAGATGGTACTCAAGAACATAGACTGAAATCAGCATGGAAGGATGTTGTTGTTGTGGTCTTCAGTCCAGAGACTGGTTTGATGCAGCTCTCTATGCTACTCTATCCTGTGCATGCTTCTTCATCTCCCAGTACCTACTGCAACGTACATCCTTCTGAATCTGCTTAGTGTATTCATCTCTTGGTCTCCCTCTATAATTTTTACCCACCACGCTCCCCTCCAGCACTGAATTGGTGACCCCTTGATGTCTCAGAACATGTCCTACCAATCAGTCCCTTCTTCTAGTCAAGTTGTGACACAAATTTCTCTTTTTCCCAATTCTATTGAATACCTCCTCATTAGTTATGTGATCTACCCATCTACTCTTAAGCTTCTTCTGTAGATTGAAAAACATAGGGGATAGGCTACAACCCTGTCTCACTCCCTTCCCAACCACTGCTTCCCCTTCATGCCCCTCGACTCTTATAACTGCCAGCTGGTTTCTGTACAAACTGTAAATAGCCTTTTGCTCCCTGTATTTTACCCCTGCCAACTTCAGAATTTGATAGAGAGTATTCCAGTCATCATTGTCAAAAGCTTTCTCTAAGTCTACAAATGCTAGAAACATAGGTTTGCCTTTCCTTAATTGATCTTCTAAGATAAGTCATTTAGTATTGGTAAGACAGGTTTCAGATAGATTATATAATGGTAAGACAGAGATTTAGGAACCAGGTTTTAAATTGCAAGACATTTCCAGGGGCACATGTGGACTCTGAGCACAATCTGATGGTTATGAACTGTAGATTAAAACTGAAGAAACTGAAAAAAACGTGGGACTTTAAGGAGATGGGACCAGGATAAACTGACAGAACCAGAGGTTGTACAGAGTTTCAGGGAGAGCATAAGGGAACAAATGGCAGGAATGGGGGAAAGAAATACAGTAGAAGAAGAATGGGTAGCTTTGAGGGATGAAGTAGTGAAGGCAGCAGACGATCAGGTAGGTAAAAAGATGGGGCTAGTAGAAATCCTTGGGTAACAGAAAAAATATTGAATTTAATAGATGAAAGGAGAAAATATAAAAATGCAGTAAATGAAGCAGGCAAAAAGGAATACAAACATCTCAAAAATGAGATCGACAGGAAGTGCAAAATGGCTAAGCAGGGATGGCTAGAGGACAAATGTAAGGATGTAGAGGATTATCTCTCTAGGGGTAAGATATATACTGCCTACAGGAAAATTAAAGAGACCTTTGGAGAAAAGAGAACCACTTGTATGAATATCAAGAGCTCAGATGGAAATCCAGTTCTAAGCAAAGAAGGGAAAGCTGAAAGATGGAAGGAGTATATAGAGGGTCAATACAAGGGTGATGTACTTCAGGACAATATTATGGAAAGGGAAGAGGATGTAGATGAAGGTGAAATGGGAGATATGGAACACGTGAGGCAATACTGACCCAACGACTTACCTTAGAAGCTAGATTAATGAAAGGCAAACCTACTTTTCTAGCATTTGTAGACTTGGGGAAAGCTTTTGACAATGTTGACTGGAATACTCTCTTTCAAATTCTGAAGGTGGCAGGGGTAAAATATAGGGAGCGAAAGGCTATTTACAATTTGTGTAGAAACCAAATGGCAGTTATAAGAGTTGAGGGGCATGAAAGGGAAGCAGTGGTTGGGAATGGAGTGAGACAGGGTTGTAGCCTCTCCCTGATGTTATTCAATCTGTATATTGAGCAAGCAGTGAAGGAAACAAAAGAAAAATTTGGAGTAGGTATTAAAATCCATGGAGAAGAAATAAAAACTTTGAGGTTCGCTGATGACATTGTAATTCCGTCAGAGACAGCAAAGGACTTGGAAGAGCAGTTGAACGGAATGGATAGTGTCTTGAAAGGAGGATATAAGATGAACATCAACAAAAGCAAAACAAGGATAATGGAATGTAGTCGAATTAAGTCGGGTGATGCTGAGGGGAATTAGACTAGGAAATGAGACACTTAGAGTAGTAAAGGAGTTTTGCTATTTGGGGAGCAAAATAACTCATGATGGTCGAAGTAGAGAGGATATAAAATGTAGACTGACAATGGGATAGGTAAGCATTTCTGAAGAAGAGAAATTTGTTAACATCGAATATAGATTTAAATGTCAGGAAGTCGTTTCTGAAAGTATTTGTATGGAGTGTAGCCATGTATGGAAGTGAAACATGGACGATAAATAGTTTAGACAAGAAGAGAATAGAGGCTTTCAAAATGTGGTGCTACAGAAGAATGCTGAAGATTAGATGGGTAGATCACATAACTAATAAGGAGGTGTTGAATACGATTGGGGAGAAGAGAAGTTTGTGGCACAACTTGACTAGGAGGAGGGATCGGTTTGTAGGACATGCTCTGAGGCATCAAGGGATCACCAATTTGGTATTGGAGGGCAGCGTGGAGGGTAAAAATCGTAGAGGGAGACCAAGAGATGAATACACCAAGCAGATTCAGAAGGATGTAGGTTGCAGTAGGTACTGGGAGATGAAGAAGCTTGCACAGGATAGAGTAGCATGGAGAGCTGCATCAAACAAGTCTCAGGACTGAAGACCACAACAACAACAAAGATAAGTCATAGGGTCAGTACTGCCTCACGTGTTCTAACATTTCTACGGAACCCAAACTGATGTTCCCTAAGGTCAGCTTCTACTAGTTTTTCCATTTGTCTGTAAAGAATTCATGTTAGTATTTTGCAGCCATGACTTATTATACTGATAGTTCAGTAATTTTCACATTTGTCAACACCTGCTTTCTTTGGGATTGGAATTATTATATTCTTCTTGAAGTATGGGGGTATTTCACCTGTCTCATATGTCGTGGTCAACAGATGGTAGAGTTTTGTGAGGGTTGGCTCTCACAAGGCTGTCAGTAATTCTAATGGAATGTTGTTTACTCCCGGGGCCTTGTTTCGACTCAGGCCTTTCAGTGCTCTGTCAAACTCTTCACACAGTATCATATCCCCCATTTCATCTTCATCTACATCCTCTTCCCTTTCCATAATATTGTCCTCAAGTACACTGCCCTTGTATAAACCCTCTATATACTCCTTCCACCCTTCTGCTTTCCTTTCTTTGCTTAGAACTGGGTTTCCATCTGAGCTCCTGATATTCTGACAAGGGGTTCTCTTTTCTCCAAAGGTCTCTTTAATTTTCCTGTAGGCAGTATATATCTTAACCCTAATGAGATAATCCTCTACATCCTTACATTTGTCCTCTAGCCATCCCTGCTTAGCCATTTTGCACTTCCTGTTGATTTCATTTTTGAGACGTTTGTATACCTTCTGCCTGCTTCATTTATTTTTATATTTTCTCCTTTCATAAATTAAATTCAATATCTCTTCTGTTACCCAAGGATTTCTACTAGCCCTCGCCTTTTTACCTACTTGATCCTCTTGTGCCTTCGCTACTTCATTCCTCAAAGTTGCACTTTCTTTTTCTACTGTATTTCTTTCTCCCATTCCTGTCAATTGTTCCCTTATGCTCTCTCTGAAACTCTCTACTACCTCTGGTTCTGTCAGTTTATCCAGGTCCCATCTCCTTAAATTACCACTTTTTTGCAGTTTCATCAGTTTTAATCTGCAGTTCAAAATGAATAGATTGTGGTCAGAGTTCACATCCGCCCCTGAAATGTCTTACAATTTAAAACCTGGTTCCTAAATCTCTGTCTTACCATTATACAATCTGTCTGAAATCTTACAGTATCTGCAGGCCTCTTCCAAATATACAACCTTCTTTCATGATTCTTTAACCAAGTGTTAGCTATGATTAAGTTATGCTCTGTGTAAAATTCTACCTGGCAGCTTCCTCTTTCATTCCTTGCCACCATTCCATTTTCAGCTACTACCTTTGCTTCTCTTCCTTTTCCTACTATCGAATTCCAGACACCTTGACTATTAAATTTTCATCTCCCTTCTCTAGCTGAATAATTTCTTTTATCTCACCATACATTTCATCGATCTCTTCATCATCTGCAGAGCTAGTTGGCATATAAACTTGTACTACAGTGGTAGGTGTGGGCTTCGTGTCTATCTTGGCCACAATAATACTTTCATTATGCTGTTTGTAGTAGCTTACCCACACTCCTATTTTTTATTCATTATTATAACTATTCCTGCTTTACCCCTATTTGATTTTGTATTTATAATCCTGTATTCATCTGATCAGAAGTTTTGTTCCTTCTGCCACCGAACTTCAATATTTCCCACTATATCTAACTTTAACCTATCCATTTCCCTTTTTAAATTATCTAACCTACCTGCCCGATTAAGGGATGATCTGACATTCCACACTCTGATCCATAGAACACCAGTTCTCTTTCTCCTGATAACGACGTCCTCCTGAGTAGTCCCTGCCCGGAGATCCAGATGGGGGACTATTTTACCTCCAGAATAATTTACCCAAGAAGACACCATCATCATTTAACCATACAGTAAAGCTGCATGCCCTCAGGAAAAATTATGGCTGTAGTTTCCCCTTGCTTTCAGCTGTTCGCAGAACCAGCACAACAAGGCCGTTTTGGTTAGTGTTAGAAGACCATCTCAGTCAATCATCCAGACTGTTGACCCTGAAACTACTGAAAAGGCTGCTGCTCACTTCAGGAACCACACATTTGTCTGGCCCCTCAACAGATACCCCTCCATCCCTCCATTGTGGTTGCAGTTGCACAGCCTCCCCACCAAAGACAAGGTCCATGGTTCTTGGGGAGGGGGCGGGGGGCGGCATGAAGGATAAAGAGTGAAATTTGCTGACACATAAACAAGATGTTCTGAATGGATGGAAAGAATACTTCATAGGAATTCTGGAGGGCAATCCTGTCAGAAGTGAGCAGCCACTTTAGAGGAAGTACAGAATATAGTGCACTGTTTAAGAAACTATAATGCACCAGAAAGTGATGGAATAACTGCAGAACTGTTGAAAAATGGAGGATGTGGTCTACATAAGTGAATCCACAAACTTATGAGGCTGATGTGGAATCAGGAAAGAATCCCAGAAGAGTAGACCTTGGGTGTAATCCAACCAATACATAAGAAGGAAACAAGACTTTGTTATTCAAATTATTGAGGAAATGCCCTGCTGAATGTAGCCTATCAGATTCTTCTTGGTGTTATCTACAACAGACTAGTTCCATATGCAGAAGAGATTCTGGGAGAATATCAGTGTAGATTACAGCCTGACAAGTCAACAACAGATCAGATATTTGGCAAAGGGACATAGATGAAAAGGCATATGAGTATAATATTGAGCCTCATAACCTCTAAGTAGACTTCAAACAAGCCCTTGATAGCATACATGCCAACTTTTGAAAAGGGCTATCAGTAAAACCCACGCACAACAAAAAATCTAATGCTTTTCGACATACCCCAGCTTCATGGAAATAATAATACTTCTGGGCTGCAAAATACAATACTTCATGCTTTAAATAGTATACTTCAATGAAATCACATCTACATACATCATATGGCCAACCATTTGTAGATGAACATAACAGTCAAGAAAAAATCCATGTTAAACAGCAGCAGGTGAATATTGACTTGGAGCTACACAACAGGATTTCCTTCATAAATTAAGCAGATATGCAATAATTGAAAAAAGTTTTAAACAATAAAACTTGTTTAATGTAACACAGACTAGAAATAATATAATACACACTGCAAATCACATGCAAGTTCGACTTCATAAAGTCATAGTTGTGGCCTTTTTAGCTTCCTGCAAAAAGTCTTGAGAAAATGTGTTGTCACAACAGGGACCAAAACACTTGGTCTTCAAAATAGAAATAGACCCCAGAGATTAATGGGACATGGATGATCTAACTCTGTTCTATTTTTCTTCACAAGGCTGAAAACACATTCACATTCTGCACTGCTATTGGGTGTGGTGCGAATAGAGAGCATTACTCTAGAAATTCCATTGTACTTAAGAAGTCCGTAGGCTCCACAAATTCTTGATATTTTTGCCCAACTGGAATCACTTGCAGGATCTTGATTTGCAGCCAAAGTGTCATCTACTTGAAAAGCAGTGAACTGCACCTGTAGCTCATTCACCACCTCATCTGTAGTTTCATTCTCTTTCTTGCATAACATGATAGGAAACTGTTCCAAGGAAAATTAATAGAAGAAAATTGTTCATCTTCAAATTTGTCTCACCTAGCAGCTTGTGCATGGATAACACATCATCCTTGAGTTGTAACTTGTTGATGATGTTGTTTCAGGAAGTACAAACAGTAGTTTCTCCCTGATAAAAATAAAAGAGACTTATCTGTATCCTTCAGATCATCAACTAAGTTCGAAGTCTGAATGCCAATAACAAACCCATCATCACTTCTCTCATTTTGAATCTAGTTGTACTCAACTTCAAGTGACAATGAGCTTTTGACCAATTTGGGCTTAACAAACTTGGTAAACAACTGCTTTAGCAAATCCATTAGAAGTCCTAATAAAAAGTGAATTTGTGAGGAAGAAATCTGAAGTGCAACATTCAATTTGTCAAATACAGGAATAGGCGCATGAAGGAAAGTGCAAAAGGCCTTGTTCAAGTTTGAGGACAGGAACATCTTCTTCTGATACTCTTTGGATCCACTTTGTGCAACTCTAGGTGTTCTGAAAGATGTCAAGCTCATGGAAATGTTTTGGGAACATAATGTCACATCCTCCTTGAAGAAAAAAAGAAGCAGATCCCATTGGTCCAGCAGTCTATCCAAATACCTGCCTGAAGATAACCACCTAGTACATACATGCATCAGAATTTTTTTGGCTCTTTATTGTGCAAGTACTGAAATTTCTGAAGGCATTCTTTTCTTTTGACACTCTTCTCTAAGAAATAAAATATATCAACAAGGATCTCATTCACTTTAAGTGAAAATCTTCCAGCACCTTTTTCACTGCTGGGTTAATCAGGTGTCAAATGCAACCTATGAAGGCAGTACCTGGTTGAACTTCCTTCAGCATTGATGAAACACCATTTTTGTGTCTTATCATAACAAGAGCATTGTCAGAGCAGAAAGCCACACAGTTTTCAGTTAGTATGTTATGAGAATTCGGCTGTGATAACATCAGGTTACCTATGTTTCACCCTGTTTAGTCCCTGTGTAATGCTGGTACTGATAGCACAGTGCTCTCTACTTTTTCCTGTAGAATATCACAGAATGTAACAAGAAAAGGATACAGCTTGCCATTTGCAACATTGATTCCATCCATTGCCAAAGCAGATGGTCCATTCTGAAGGCAATTAACAACTTTGGATGATGCATTTTCTGCCTTTTTATTTAGAATGTATGTCGTTTTTGTGCAACCACAGCTACATTTCTTTGCAACTTCTGATGTAGGAAACGTGTTCTTAAGGAAAACACCTGCATGATCAGCTGCACTTAAGGGCGCATTGTGTTCCACCAAAAAGGAAGTAAACAGAGACTTGGCCCTGATTACATCACTGTCAAATTTTCCAGACTTGGCCCTGATTACATCACTGTCAAATTTTCCAGACTTGGCAGAAAAGGTGTTGATTTTCTTGTTATCTTCCTTTGATTTAGCATAACATACATGATTACCACACTTCACATGATTATTTAAATTGTTTCTTCCACCATGTGGAATATTAACATCACACCCACATACCATGAAAAAGGTAAATTTTTCTCCCTTTCTTGATTTTAGTATGCACAGAAAATCAACAGAATAGGATTCTTTAAATATATGGAAGTACAGTTTCTTGTTGGATTTATTCATGAATCCTACAGTAGGAATATAGCGTATGAAAATGTCTGAGACCAAATGTACTGAAACATCAAAAGGAACCTGGATTACTGAATGTCACATAAAATTATAATATAAATACTGAAGGCAGTTAAACACTTCATTGAAACATGTCAAAGCACACAGTCTTAAACCATTAAATGAACACGAAGTGAACTTCATGAATAAAGAATATGCACATGGTAAAAACACACACACACACAGTAGAATGAATGTAATTATTCCACACGAGGTTAAAGAATATGGGTTAAATCATAACCAGCAAATGGAGTGGAACAAAGAATTTGCAGAGCAGGGCATGTTGACACAGAAGAGCTGTTATCCTACTTTAAATTCAATTCAAATGATGACAGTTAAAAATACCAATCATATCAAAGAGTGAGTTATTGACTATCATAGACTTGCCTTTGACCCATGCAAACAATCGATTGCATGGAAGTGGGTGATTACTGAATGTTAATATTTCAGATTTTTGTCCACAAAGTCATAAAATGACACCATCCATCCATAAAACAATAAAAGGCTCCAATTTCTGTAAATTTTATGGATAAACCATAAAATGTGGCATGTTTGTGATAGTCTTAATATGGTAGAAATACTGAATGATTTTCTATTGCTTGGATGTGAATTCGAAGGTGGTGACTGGACAGAGGAAGGGGAAACTGTTCAATGGAGGGTGTGAGGCCAGATTGTTACCAGAGACTGAGACCAGGATGATTACAGAAGCAGAGGATGTGTTGTAAAGATAACTCCCATCTACATAGTTAAGAGAAGTAGGTGGTGGAAGGAAGCATCCAGTTGGCCCAGGATGCCATGCTCAGCTGCATGTTGTGCCACTGGGTGGTCACCTTTGTTAGGTTATGCCACCAGGTGGTCTACTTAGTTCTTTTCAATATTTTGCTAGTGACCATTCATCCTGCTGAAGAGATGGTTGGTAGTCATACCAACATAAAAAGCCGTTCAGGGTTTGCAACAGAGTTGGTATATGACAAGCCTGCTTTCACGGGGTAGTCTAAGCCTGTGACAAAACTGGAGCAGGTGGTGCTGGGTGGATGGTTTGGGCAGTCCTTGCACCATGGTCTACCATAGGAACATAGTCCCTCTGGCAAGGGGTTGGGAGTGGGAGTGGCCTAGTCCATCCCTTTGCCACCAATTAAATTAAGCACATAAAATGCATTCATATATGAACATAATACTTAGCAGCTCTTGTCTGATTATCAGTAACAATGTAATACATTCCCATTAAAATATGGCTATGGAGTATGTTCCTAGGAATTATTCACAGAATTGTTTTGTTATTAAACACTCAAAAGGATAATTTTCATATTATTAGACCTTGTCTTGCCTGAAAACAACTAAATAGGTTTTTTATTAATGAGAAAATGCGTATGTAGCACTTGGGAAAAGTTTATGCTGAATACTGACAGAAGAAGTATTTGAACAAGAAATGTAATGAATGTTCCATTCTTACTTCATCCATATCACTGAAGAGACGAAGCTGTATGCCCTCCAGATTCAGACGAATACTAACTTCATGGCGACTGTGTTCACTTTGGTTAAAAAATGCTTGAAGCTTCCTCACTGTGGAGTCTTCATTGTGATCAGTTGGAGTAGGAGGTTCGAGTGGTGATGGAGGATGAGAATTAAGGTGCGTATCTGTTAACAAATTGAGCAAATAGATCATTAAAGCTGAAACATTCAGTTGTAAGACTTTCATAACATTGATTAAACTTATGTTGACATATTGCATATCCTTAGACCTTTCAAATTAGGAGTTCATAAGGATTTTTTTCGAGATACTTCATACTCTTATCGTTAAGAAATGGAAAAATCATCGTACTTTTGCAACAGTTCAATATTACACATGTTCCATGTTTACAGTTATGAGAGAAGTGATTGCCAATGATTTGTATTTCTCTTTCATTACTGGTCATAATTTTTCACAAGCAGCACTGAAGCAACTATTTTTTGTATCAATGTTAGAATTTTTATCATATGTGATCATGGATCACACATGGTAGTGATGTTCTTTCTACAATTATCTAGTTAGTTAGTTACACATTCCATAGATCATTTGTATGATTCTTTTATTGAAATAATGTGAAATGAGTCAGTTTACAAGAAATGTATACATGTTTAGCATTAAACTTAGTGAAATTATTAGTTTTAGTCCTACTCATCCAACTACACTTAAAAAAAAGTTTTTTTTTTTTTCCTAGCACCCAATTTTTTAATACAAAGTTTCCAAGGAACAGAAGGAGTTGTCCCGGAGAGATGATTTCTACGTTATATTTAAAACATGCTAATTTAACTTTACCAAAAGTGTCAACTACTGTCGACATGAATTTAAATATTTTTGAACATTTTTGTGATTAGAAGTTAAGAAGCTATACCACGAGGAGGCATAATAATTAAACATTGAGTGGGACCATTGCATGCCCCAAAATTTGTATATTGTCATAAGGCAGCAACCATCCACTTTGCAGTGTGTGAATTCATGGCACACAGAAGCAAATTGGTAGTCATTTTCCACAAAAATCAAATTTTGAAACAATGTCCAGCTGTTCTCACATGGCACTTTTACAAATAGTATCCAACAATTACTTTTTCTTTTCTTCTTAAAGTCCTTTTTAGTGAGAGAAGAGCGTGTGTGCGTGTGTGTATGTGCATGAGAGGGGGAGAGAGAGAGAGAGAGAGAGAGAGAGAGAGAGAGAGAGAGAGAGAGAGGATGTTCACTTATTATATAGGACTAATTTCAAGTGATGAACATAACATATAAAATTTTTCTTTAGGCTAACTGCTTCCCACAGGCTTAGGAACTGATATGGCCAGTGTTCTGCACATAGGTGACTTCTTGAATTCACTCACTGGCCACAGTATGACTGGCAGAAATTCTGGAAGGGAGGTTAATATAGGAATTTATGAACAGAGGTTGGAGGTGTGAAAGGCTATGGTGAGAAAATGTTAGCTGTTGAGGCACATACAAAGAAAAATCAGTTCTAAAATAATGTGTATTATATTACTTGGTAGCTCATTTAAAGCATTCAGTGTTCATCATTAAATTATAATGCATCCTTATGTCCTTTCTTTTATGAGATTACACATTTGTTTATCCTACAAAAATACAAGAAATTATGCTAAATCTTGAAACAAAAGAGAGGGTGGACAATCCATCACAAGAGTAAACAAAATGATATATCGAATAACTTGTGAGCCACAATGTAGAAAATATGCAAACAGCACAAAAAAAGGAATGAACTGTGTCTCTTAATAAGAAGACAAGTAAGATTCATAAAGAAGCAAGAAAAAGACCAGTGAAACAAAAAGGCATAAATACAGAATAGTAAGATGAAATGATGCTCCAACAGTGACAAAAATTATGGTGTAATAACCAGATAGTTGTGTAACTGATAAAAGAAGAGAGAGAACGTAGATACTGAGATGTGTGAGAGTTGCACACTGAACTTCTTGTTCACTAAAACTTGACAAGATGCTAGAACATATGATGGTGAAACAGAATGTGAGATGGATGTTTCTGGTGTTGCATTCGCCTTTAGGCATGCAGTCCATTTATCACCAGAGCAAGACTATACTGAGCAAGTTAGTTCAATTATGATATGCAGGATTCTTATCTAGGAGAAATAACATTCAAGTCTTAGCACAAAAATTCCTCTTTCGTTTTCATTGTAAAGAAATGCCAGAACTTCGTCTTCAAGAATACTAAATGTATTGGTCAATCCCTTGCTTATTTCTTGTGGAATCTGGGCTAATGCCATAAATATTGAACAAATAAAATAAGTGACAAATAAAAAAATCCTTCCAAATAAGAACAACACCTTTCACAAAATTGTAAGGAGAAAACTGCAGTACACCAGACAGAATACCATAATATTAAGCAATTAAGAAACTCACCTGAAATACACACATCAAAAAACGTTTTGCATCAGCCTGGTTCCCAGAACTCCTGAAGATAGACATTGACTGTGGATACTGTATCACACACACAGGCCCTTTGACTGTTCAGAAACGTCACTAAACCCACCCAAAGATGTAAAAAACCATGCACGAACAGCCCCTATTAGACGGAGGGGGTCCCACAGCCTACCAGCTCGTCATTCCACCAGGAAGGAGGTACAGGGCTTGCGTTTCTGTAGTTCAACCATGCCTAGATGGTCAATAATGCAGTTTGATTCTGTCTGCATTGTTACTTTGTGCCAGAAGGGGTCTCAACAAGGGAACTGTCTGGGCATCTCAGCGTGAACCAAAGCAATGTTGTTCGGACATGGAAGAGATACATAGAGACAGGAACTGTTGATGCCATGCCTTGCTCAGGCCGCCAGAGCACTACTACTGCAGTGGATGCATGCTACCTATTGATTATGACTTGGAGGAACCCTAACCGCAATGCAACCATGTTGAGTAATGCTTTTTGTGCAGCCACAGGACATCATGTTATGACTCATACTGTGCGCAATAGGCAGCATAATGTGCAACTTCACTCCTGACGTCCATGACGAGGTCCATCTTTGCAACCATGACACAATTCTGTGTGGTACAGATAGGCCCAACAACATGCCGAATGGGCAGCTCAGAACTAGCATCATGTTCTCTTCACTGATGAGTGTCGCATATGCCTTCAACCAGACAATCATCGGTGACGTGTTTAGAGGCAACCGGTCAGGCTGAACACCTTAGACACACTGTCCAGTGGGTGCAGCAAGGTGCAGGTTTCCTGCCTGCTGTTTTGGGGTGGCATTATGTGGGGCTGACATATGCCGCTGGTGGTCACGGAAGGCACCATAAAGGCTGTACGATAAGTGAATGCCATCCTCCAACTGATAGTGCACCCATATCGGCAGTATATTGGCGAGGCATTCGTCTTCATGCACAATAATTCATGCCCCCATCATACACATCTTGTGAATAATTTACTTCAGGATAATGACATCGCTTGACTAGAGTGGCCAGGATGTTCTCCAGACATGAACCCTATCAAACATGCTTGGGATGGATTGAAAAGGGCTGTTTATGGATGACATGATCCACCAACCACTCTGAGGGATCTACTCCGAATCACCATTGAGGAGTGGGACAATCAGGAGTGGGACAATCTGGACCAACAGTTTCTTGATGAACTTTTGGACAGTATGCCATGACAAATACAGGCATGCATCAATCAAGAGGACGTGCTACTGGGTATTAGAGGTACTGGTGTGTACAGCTATCTGGACCACCACCTGTGAAGGTCTTGCTGTATGGTGGCACAACATGCAATGTGTGGTTTTCATGAGCAATAGAAAGGTAGGAAACGACGTTTATGTTGATCTCTATTCCAATTTTCTGTACAGGTTCCAGAACTTTCGGAACTGAGGTGATACAAAACTTTTTTGATGTGTGTACTTACCAACACAACATTAAATTCCTAAACAAAAGAATATCCTAATAAAAGCAAATGCGTTCTAGAGCTCATTCACAGAACAGTTTGCAAAGTGCATCTCATATATTATAGGTTTGCTTTCCACCAACAGTTTAGTCTTATACCTGCAGAGAAATTACTACTGATTTCACAAAGAAATTACTACTGGTATGAAAATGAAACAAAGTAGGCACCCACCAATGCTATCAATAGATTTATACACCAAACCTTTTGAGAGGTGGCCACACAGGGATCAATACTGAGTCTTCTCTTGTTCTTGATATATATAAGTGATCTGCTATCATATATCTAAGCATCATAAAAAGTTTTCTTCGCTTATGATGCAAGTACAATAATCAAACCAAATAGGGCAAAATTTCTTGAAAATTAACAATTGTTTCTTTGTAAATGGACCATCACTGTAGTTAGATAAAACATAATATATGTGATTCTGTACTACATAAAGCTTGACACCACTTTCAGAAATTCTGCATGAGCATAAACTAATAAATGAAATAGACTATTCTAAATTCTTAGGTGTTAATATTGACATGAACCTGAACTGGAAGTCACAATTTACAGCTATTCTTAAACATTTAAGCTCTGTAACTTTAATGTGTTACAGCTAATATCAGATTTTGGAAGTGAAAATGTCTTGAAGTTAATTTATCATTAATGCCTTATGGCACCATACTGTGGGGTAACTGATCACTGAGGAAGAAAGTGTTTGCTGAATGTAAGTGAGGTAATATTGATAGAATGTGGTCTTCCCTCTAGTACATCTGGACAGTTCTGTAAACAGTTTGGCATACTGAAAACAGCAGTACATTCAATCCCTTCTGAAATTTGTTGTTAACAATCAAACACAGTTTGAAAACAACAGTAACATTCAATAATATAATAACTTCAAACACAAAATGAAGGCTTACCTGCTTGACAAGACCTTCTATTCCACAAAAGAATTTCTGAATGTAAAATACTAAGGTGTGTGTGTGTGTGTGTGTGTGTGTGTGTGTGTGTGTGTGTGTGGAGAGAGCAGGAGAGAAAGAGATTTGAAGATAGTTAAGGCTAAGCCATTATTATTTTTTTTTTTTTTTATATAGCACAACTGAATCATGACAGCTGACTGTGACAGATTCAATGTGTTAGCAAAAGGCACCTAACAAGGCTGTGGATGAGCAACCTAAAAAGGATCAGAGCACTTTCTTGATCTTGAAGTTGGAAAATGTCCTTAAAAGTTTATATTATCAATACTGCTCAACCGTATTGGGCTGCAGAAAGCAGCTGAGAAAACAACTATAAAGACAAAGAAAGTGAATCTTTAGAAAATGTGGCATCCAATCAAGCGAAATGTGATTGGCGGCACTAGATCAGTCAGAACTATGTTCTCTTCTGTGGAAAGTCATCGGGCAATAAAAGATGTTTTATACACCAAAAGACATTTTTAAATGTCAGGGGGACAGTACTATTGACATTATTATCATACAAATTAATTTTTGTATGAAATGTAATGTAAATTACTGAATTTATATTTTTATAACAATGAAAACAATCAATTTTGACAGTATAATGTAAGTATATAGAAAAAATCTACTCACCAAGCAGCGGCAGAACATGCACATAAGAGAATGTTACAATTAGGCAATCTTTTGGAGCCAGTGGTTCCTTCTTCTAGCAAAATGGTTGAAGGAGAAGGAAGAGGGGGAGAAGGAAAAGGATTGGAGAGGTCTAGGGAAATGGGTAGATTTCGGAAAAGTCACCCCAGACTGCTTATCAGGGGAGACTTATCGGATGGGATGAGAAGGAAAGACTGACTGTTGTGGACTGCACTGGACAAGATTGGAAGACATGAGTGTTTCAAGCTGGAAGACATGGTAACATGCAGGTAAGAAAATGAAAGACATAGAAAACTAAAACAGAATGAAGAATTAGTTACTGAAATGCTGAAACAGAAGAAATTAACATAAATTAAGGCCAAGTCAGTGGCAAGAACCAAGGACATGTTCTACATCAACATCTACATCTAGATTTATACTTCGCAAGCCACCCAACGGTGTGTGGCAGAAGGCACTTTACATGCCACTGTCATTACCTCCCTTTCGTGTTCCAGTCGCGTGTGGTTCGCAGGACGAACGACTGCCGGAAAGCCTCCGTGCGCACTCAAATCTCTTTAATTTTACATTCATGATCTCCTCGGGAGGTATAAGTAGGGGGAAGCAATATATTCGATACCTCATCCAGAAACGCACCCTCTCGAAACCTGGACAGCAAGCTACACCATGATGCAGAGCACCTCTCTTGCAGAGTCTGCCACTTGAGTTTGCTAAACATCTCTGTAACGCTATCACACTTACCAAATAACCCTGTGATGAAATGCGCCACTCTTCTTTGGATCTTCTTTATCTCCTCCGTCAACCCGATCTGGTACAGATCCCATACTGATGAGCAATACTCAAGTATAGGTTGAACGAGTGTTTTGTAAGCCACCTCCTTTGTTGATGGACTACATTTTCTAAGGACTCTCCCAATGAATCTCAACCTGGTACCCACCTTGTACGGAAGCAGCCTACTCACGCCGTATAAAATTCACATCAGTCTTTCCGTTGTGTACCAGCCTAGTCCGCTGTAACTAGCTCTGACATCATAAATGTTGCGCAATACTTTAAAAATCAAGTAAATAACCTGAAACGTTTCTAGCATGTCAGGAGTAATACTAAATCAATATGTGTTGAATATCAGTTCAATAACTTTAACCATTTTCGAAATTTGCACGTTTTTCTGTAAAAATCATTGGCACAACAGAAAAGAGCTAGAAACTTAAAAAAATTTATATTTAGATTCCTTTTTCATAATAAATTAGTAGGAACAGTATTCTGGATCTCACAAATTAAAATTTTAGTTGAAATTCATGATTTTCTGGTTTTTGTCTTAAAAATTAAGGAAGCAAGATAGATTAAGTAGGCAAATAAATAAAGCTAGGATGTTTAAATTTAAGTAGAAGGGAGATCCGCTATAATCATAAAGATGTGAGAAGTTTCAACAGAACAAATATAAAACTATAGCTATAGCGTATCTCCAAAGAGCAAGTTCAGAGCTTGTCTACTGCGTGTAGTGTAATTAAATTTATTCTCTCGCCCAAAACATTTGACTTAGCCACGTCAGACTTTTATTATGATTACTTATCTGTGTGCTGATTGCCCATTTAAATTGAGAGCTTCATCGGCCATCAGCATAGGAAGCAATGATTTATTCAATAACTTAAAGTGGTGCATTACTAGCCCAGCGGCTAGTCGGGAGAGCGAATTTGATCAGGCGTTCCCTTAGCCGTCCGCACCGCAGCTTTATATATAAGAACACTGCGTGAGAAGGAAGGCCCCAGTTCTCTCTAGACGCTGATCAGCGCACCACCTGTGCCGGGAGTCGCGTCGCGTCGCGTCGCGTCGGTATTTGCTATAAACAGCCTCGGATGCCGTAATAAGTTACTCGGGATACGTGTAACCATGAAATCGTTTTCAAGTGAAGTGTTAATTCTGGGATAACTTTAATGATCTATCTTCAGTTTGTGTATGTCGTATTTTCACGTGCCGCCACGGGACAGACATTCTACCGTTATTTAGCGTGGCATTTAATGAACATTATCATCAAATTATGGTGAGCATTCACTTAAACATTTAATTTGAACAGTTATAGTTGCATCAGCGCATTAGACTCTGAACTGCTCTGGTAGTTAGATTGTGTGGATTCTTTTTGGTCTGTGACTTTCAGAATATAGTAAACATTTTAGAGAGAACGGTTTTTGATTATGAATACCAGACAATCTCCTAATTCCTCAGAGCTATAAGCTGTAGCTATAAATGTATTTCTCAGATGAAGTGGGCACTAGGAATTCTAATTACAGGCTTCACGTTTTGCTAATCACTTTCTCGTTGCCAATATTGTAGTTAGAGAGCCAGTGTTGAGAACGGCAAACAACAGCATTAAATAAATAATAGGAACATTCTATAACAATTATTCAACCCGTTGCCCCACATATGTTGCTAATCGGCCGGGAAGATACAAAACAGTTTATATCAATTATTCCACCTGCCGCCCCACAACCTTACCAACTATTAATTTTATATGATCATTCCACTTCAAATTGTTCCGCACGCTTACTCCCAGATATTTTACAGAAGTAACTGCTACCAGTGTTTGTTCCGCTATCATATAATCATACAATAAAGGATCCTTCTTTCTATGTATTCGCAATACATCACATTTGTCTATGTTAAGGGTCAGTTGCCACTCCCTCCACCAAGTGCCTATCCGCTGCAGATCTTCCTGCATTTTGCTACAATTTTCTAATGCTGCACCTTTTCAGTATACTACAGTATCATCCATGAAAAGCCGCATGGAACTTCCGACACTATCTACTAGGTCATTTATATATATTGTGAAAAGCAATGGTCCCATAACACTCCCCAGTGGCACACCAGAGGTTACTTTAACGTCTGTAGACGTCTCTCCATTGAGAACACCTTGCTGTGTTTTGTTTACTAAAAAATCTTCAATCTCGCACTAGTTCCCATCTGCAGAGTTCTGAGAAACCAATGTCTGGCGGAAGAATTCAGATAGCGTGTGTGGCGGGACAGGGACTGAGGTCATGATTGTCACATTGTAGAGCATGCTCTGCAACAGGATGTTGTGTGTTAACAGTATACACCCTCTGCATATGCCCATTCATCCTAACTGATAATTTGATGGTAGTCAAGCCAATGTGCCCATTCATCCTAACTGATAATTTGATGGTAGTCAAGCCAATGAAAAAGGCCAAACGGCATTTGCATAACAGCTGGTATATAACGTGTCATTTCACAGGTGGCTCTTCCTTTGAAGGAATGTGCCAAGTGATTCAGAATAGAACCATGTTAAATTTAATGGGGAGAAAGTATTTGGAGATTCCAGGAATTTTAACAGGTCAGCCTCACCATGAGTCCATATGGTAAAGATGTCATCAATGTATCTAAACCAAACTATAAGTGGAAGTCTTATGGATCCCTGGAGAGCCCTCTTCAAGCAACCCATGGAAAGGTTTGGTTGCTTGTAGAGGACTTTCCTGGGATCCGTAAGTCTTCAGCTCCAAACTTATAGTTTGGTTTAGATACATTGATGACATCTTTACCATATGGACTCATGGTGAGGTTGACCTGTTAAAATTCCGAGAATCTCTGAATACCTTCTCCCAATTAAATTTCATGTGGTTCTATTCTGAATCCCGTGCCACTTATCGTCATATTGATCTCATCCTCACTGAAGACCAGCTACACACTTCTGTCCTCATTAAACCTATTAACAAACAACAGTACTTACATTTTTACAGTTGCCATCCTTTCCATGTCAAAACGTTCCCTTGCATAGAACCTTGGAATTCAAGGCAAACATATTTGTCTGGATGCAGACTCTTTCAAGAACACATCACCATTCTCACCTCAGCCTTCACTGGTCGTAATTACCCCACCAGCCTAGGGCCGATTTCCTGGGACAGAGTAATCAATCCCGGTACTGCTCATCCCTCCAAAAAACATCTTTGGAGCATACCACTGATCACTCAGTATTATACTGGTCTGGACTGTATTAATCAGCTACTTTGACAGGGCCATGACTTCCTAAAATCATGCCTTGAAATGAGATAAATTCTGCCTGAGATTTTGCCCACCACACCTAGAATAGCTTTTTGTCACCCTCCCAGTCTCCACAATACTCTTCTCAGACCATACACTCCTTCTGCACCCATCTCCCTACCCCTGCGACCATCCCTGCAGCAAGAGTTGCCCTATGCAGATTCTTACCACCACTTATAATAGCCCTGTAAGAGGCAAAACATATGCTATCAAAGGGAGTACCACCTGCGAAACACATGTCATATACCAGATATTATGTAAGTGCTGTTCGGCCTTTTACGTTGGCATGACTACCACCAAATTATCAGTTGGGATGCATGGGCATAGGCAGAGGGAGTATACTGGCAACACACAATATCTTGTTGCACAGCATGCTCTACAATGTGACAATTGTGACCTTGTGCCTGCTTCACCACACGTTCCATCTGGATTCTCCCCACCAGACAACGGTTTCTCAGAACTCCACAGGTGGGAACTAGTACTGCAACATGTCCTTGGTTCTCACCACCCACCTGGCCTTAATTTATGTCAATTTCTTCTTTCTTAGCATTTCTTCACAGAAACTGCTCCTTTCTTCACTCCACTTTGGTTTTCTACATCTTTCACTTTCTTACCTGTCTATTTTTTGCCCTCCCACATCTGCTACATGAAATGCACTTAGCTCTTCACTATTATTAATTACAAATGTTATGTATTGCGAATACATAGAAAGAAGGCTCCTTTATTGTATGGTTATATGATAGCGGAACAAACACTGGTAGCAGTTACTTCTGTAAAATATCTGGGAGTATGCGTATGGAACGATTTGAAGTGGAATGATCATATAAAATTAATTGTTGGTAAGGTGGGTGCCAGGTTGAGATTCATTGGGAGAGTCCTTAGAAAATGTAGTCCATCAACAAAGGAGGTGGCTTACAAAACACTCGTTCAACCTATACTTGAGTATTGCTCATCAGTGTGGGATCCGTACTAGGTCAGGTTGACAGAGGACATAGAGAAGATCCAAAGAAGAGTGGTGCGTTTCATCACAGGGTTATTTGGTAAGCGTGATAGGGTTACGAAGATGTTTAGCAAACTCAAGTGGCAGACTCTGCAAGAGAGTTGCTCTGCAGCATGGTGTAGCTTGCTGTCCAGGTTTCGAGAGGGTGTTTCTGGATGAGGTATCGAATATGTTGCTTCCCCCTACTTATACCTCCTAAGGAGATCACGAATGTAAAATTAGAGAGATTCGAGCATGCATGGAGGCTTTCCGGTAGTCGTTCTTCCAGCGAACCATACGTGACTGGAACAGGAAAGGGAGGTAATGACAGTGGTACCTAAAGTGCCCTCCACCACACACCGTTGGTTTTCAGAGTATAAATGTAGATGTAGATGTAGATAAACAATGTTTTAGCAGTAAACTCTGTTTTGCATATTACCCAGTCTTCCATCTTTAAGCTCTCAGGTTTTCAAATCTCGTCCAGTGTAATCCCCAACAATCAGTCTTTCCTTCTCATCCCGTCCAGTAGGTCTCCACTGACCCATGGTTCTGGCTGACTTTTCCAAAATCTACCCCTTTTCCTAGACCTCTCCACTTCTTTTCCTTCACCCCCTCTTCCCTCCCCTTCAAAGCTACTGCCCGGAGAAGGGCCACTGGCTCTGAAAGCTTGCCTAATTATAACCTTATTTTATGCCCATGGTCTGCCACCACTTGGTGAGTAGATTTTTTTATCCATGCAATTAAATTGAATTTATATTTTGCTGAAGATGAGATTTTGTACCTGTTGCCCTTCAGAGTAATTCACTCCACATGACTAAGTGAGTATAGATACAACATGTTGTATATCTGTATGATTATTGATTGCCAATTTGTTTTTAAACATTGTGTAATTCAGCATTATTTTACATTATATTCAATTTGTCACATGTTTCAGGTACAATAGAGTGGAACTATTTGGTAATAAGAGTCATAATGGATGTTAGAATATCAACTGTTATTATTCTAATGTCAGCTGGTAAAGGAGATTTGATCACCATAAATAAACAGAGGGTAGTAAATTAGGAAAAAAGAGTTTTAAAAAGATTTACGATTGTCAAATTATAAAATTCAGTTTGTGATCTCATGGTAAACAGAGTCTCAGGAACAAATTCATGCTAAAAATCTAGCTTATTGATAGAGAGGTTTGCAAGGTTGTGGTAAAAACACGTACAGGTACAGGGGACATGGTATCATTTTTCTGTTTTAAATCAGGTGGTTGATTTCAGCTTTTCACTTGATGTGAAGAAGTTGAATGTAGCTCATAAACTGTTTCAGATATTGTATGATCACCCAGTGACACTTTCCTAGTAGTATCAGAGGCCAGATTTCTTCACTATAGCATGGCAACTTCCAGTGAGAGACACATATCTCTTCCTCTATAATACCACCAACTATATCCCTACCCACTCTGAGCCCTCTAAATCTGACTTCCTCACATGTCTCTCATATCTTTCAATTCAATTATTCCTGTAAGTAGCAACCAAAAAAAATAGTAAGGTTCACTCTGGTCAAGTGGGTGTATTTTTGTATCCTAGAGATTGTTTGTTTAGGAATGTGTACAGCACAAAAAGAGAAGTACCTCACAACATTTAATTAGGTCACTGTGCTGTTATGTGTACGAACTATAGATGAGACTTTGTTTATTATTTCAATCCCAGAATTTCTGTTATTCTAGAATTTTTATTGTAACATTATTAGACATTAGGATAATATGTATTATCTGAATTTTACACACATATCTTACAATTTTCTTTAGGCACACACAAAGGCTGCTATTCAGGCAGCAAATAAATCAATAAAGTTTTTATTTGGATGAAACTGACAAATTTTACTATCTCCCAGCCCAACAAAGAAATTAATAGTTCACATACAGCATTCTGATATTACGATTTTCATAGCATAAACAGAACACACTGTTGACGTGAATGTTTAGCAAATATTGTATTTCCTTCGGAATAGTACTTGATTGGGTTTCTCACTGAAATTAATATAAGGCAGATTTATTCATAAAGAAAACTTGGGCCTATTTGAAATATGAATGAGAATGGAAAGAACTAAAGCTGTCATTGTAAAACTGTACAGTTGGTTTCATTACTAAAAAATCATATACACTATTCCACAAAACTTAAGAACAAGATAAAGTAACATAGCACATTAACTACTAGGTGGAAATGAATGAAAGTGTGTAGGCATGTTACTAGAGGTCTCCCATTGATGCATAGAAAGTTGAACACCACACAGCATAAGGTCAGTATGATTATAGCACCAAATAGTGCAGGCCCAATAAAATGAGGCAGTTGAAGGCATGAGAAAAGAAAATGTATATCAATCAGCAAGCAGTTCCAGTGCTCTGTGGTGGTGTTCTTCATTACAGTATAGGTGAGGCACAACATTGGGATGACTTCACATTAGGAAAAAACACCAGAAACTGGAAGAAGGATGGCTGGCCAGTGTGGGCGAGCGGTTCTAGGCACTTCAGTCCGGAACCGCGTGACCGCTACAGTCACAGGTTCGAATCCCGCCTCGGGCATGGATGTGTGTGGCGTGCATAGGTTAGTTAGGTTTAAGTAGTTCTAAGTTCTAGGGGACTGATTACCTCAGATGTTAAGTCCCATAGTGCTCAGAGCCATTTGAACCATTTTTGGAAGAAGGATGAAGTATGATGAGTGGAGCCCACGAGTATGGTATATGAATATGAAGGTGATCTTGCAGCTCTCAAAGAATGAAATTACAATGAAATTTGCTGCTTACAGCATTGATAAATATCAACAGGGGCAGTTGAAAATGTGTGCACCGACAGGGACTTGAACCCACGATCTCATGCTTACATGGCAGACGCTCTATCCAAGTGAGCCATCGAGGACACAGACGATAGTGCAACTGCAGGGACTTATCCGTGGCACACTCCCTGTGAGATCCACATTTCCAACTTACTGTGCTTGCACCACATTTGTAGTGCCCTGCCCACTATACTCATTACTTGTGGCAGTCAATCTACCAATTCCCGTAAGAGTTTGAGCAATGTGAGTGCATCCGCACTGAAGAAGATCATTGGCCAGTAAGCCTTATCCATATGAAGATGGTATCTGTTCCTTTGGACATGTCCGAATGCACTGCTTACTATCGGTTACTGAAAGTCCATTCTATTCAGTTAATGAATACATACTAAATGAAAAAAAATTTAAAATAGGCATAAAGTGATGTTGAATTAAAATGTACATAGATTGATATGTAGTAAATTCAAGATGTGTTCTTATGTAAGGAAGAACAGGAATAAAATGTGTCTGTGTAGCTCGTGCAGTAGGTACAAAATTGGTAATTATATACAGCGTGTATATAAAGTCTGAGAACACTTTCAATTATTTATTGAACAAGAACTAAATATTGTACAGATGTCATACATATTGCATTTTGAAGAGAAACTCTGGAAGATTTTTTACAAACATTCGATATATGAACCATGAGTGAGCCCGCAGATGTCAATACAGTAATTGAATTCTTGCCATACTCATCCCAGCATGGCATCATCGACTGTGGCAGTCACTTCCCGTACTCTCTCTCGGAGCTCTGCTACATGACGTAGTAGAGGCAGTACATACACCAGATCCACAGTTACACAAAAAAATGGTAGCAGCATGCTTATAAATATATTTATTCATCTATGTCTTTGTTTATATCCGATATATACTATTCATGAAGAAATTGGTCAAATTAGGCTACTGGCTTACTTCTGTTCTATTCCTTTGATATATGTTTATTTAATTTGTTTATGTATTTAATAATGTGTGTTAGAGAACATTGATGGTCCAGCTATAGGAATATTTATTTAATTTCAAGTTATTTAAATGTAAATCCAGTAATTCGAATGTGTGTCATTATGTTTGTGAGTGTGCATTGGCTTGTAGACACGGCAGGAGCGATCTAGCCAATCACAGCACTCGTGAATGTGGAGACTGGATGGAAGTGGGAGAAGAGTACAGGATAGGACATGGAAGAGTCTTGGATAGTACGGCGTGATGGACGTACAGTCACGGGAAAGACTTGGAGAGTGGAGCAGTTTGCGCATGGTTGAGGTAGATAGAAATATTTCTTAGTGCTGACTTGTGCACTTGTGAGATTTCTGTGGCATTTGCAGTGAAGGCGTAGTATGCGTTTAAAAGTGAATATCTTGCGAGCTATGTTGTTGCTCATAAGTAATTACATGCAGAAGGAGTCTATTGTTTCCTTGTTAATCAACTTATATTTTATTTAATTGCTGGACCATTGACACCAATAAGTGTTTTACAGTAATAAAGAGCCTTCTCAAAGGTACTTCTGCTATCGTACTCATTATTTAAAGTCATTAAAATAGTGCCTGCAGAATTCATTTAATTGCAATCTTTCATTTATAAATGTCTATGTACGTTCAAAATTCACAATTTACGAGTGATAGGAACCTTCAACCATTCAATTAATGTGTCTATTTATATTATATACTGTAGACTCAGCAGTATTTGGCTTGTATCGCAGCAAGTAAGTATGCCACCCCCTATACAATGCGCAACCAGCTGAAACTTTTAATATTTCAACTCTGAGTCAGAGGGTACATAGTTGAGGGCCAACATCATTTCATCATTATTATTAGAAAGCCCACAAGCTCTGTGTTCAGGTACCCGCGAACTTCACGATGAAAATGGAGTGGAGCTCCATCGTGCTGAAAGATGAACAGAGAGTCCAATTACATTCGAGGCATCAGTCATTGTTGCAACATGTCCAAGTAGGAATATCTAGTGACAGTGCTCTTGGTGAAGAAGAATGGCCCACACAGTTTTCGACGTGGCAAGGCACAAAAAACATTTACCTTTAGAGAATCAAGCTCACATTCAGTGCATTCGTGTGGATGCTTTGTACCCCAGATTCAACAATTATGCCTGTTCTCTTTCCCATTAGTGTGAAAAGTGGCTTCACCGCTAAAAATTAAGCAATCGACAATGCCATCCCCATACTCATTCAATTGTTGCAACTGCAAACAAGACTCAAAATGCTTGTCTTTGTCTTCATCATTGAGCTTTGGCACTAGCTCCAATTTGAATGGTTCCATAGACAGCTTCTGTTGCAGGACTTTCCACACTGTCATTGGAGCCATTTCAAGTTCACGGTATGCATGACTCACTGATTTCTTTGGACTCCTTATGAATGTCTCCACATGCACGCTCCACATTCACTTCACTCACACTGGAACATCCGCTTCTCTTTGCTGGGCACAAGCAACCTGTCATAACAAATTGGTTGTGCCAGTGGTAAATGGCCTTCCTTGCTGGTGGCTTCTTACTGTACTTGGTTCTAAACATCTGTTGAACAGCTGTAGCACACTTGTTTTTGTCAAACTCCAACAGAAAGAATCTCATTCTGCACCTGAACTCGCCATGTTTGTGACTAGCACTGACTATCGGCGAATTACCAAACTACGCTGTGGCAGTATACATGAAAAAAACTTTCAGAGTTTCTCTTCAAAATGACATATGTATGTTAAAATGACAATGGTAATATGTACTTGAATCAGATTCATGTACTTGCATCCAATACTGATAATTATCTACGTCTACATCTATACTCTACAAACCACTGGCAGAGGGTACATCATTGGCGGAGGGTACATACCACCGCACCAGTTATTAGGGTTTCTTCTTGTTCCATTCACATTTGAGCATGGGAGGAATGCAGTGATTGTCCTAATTTTATCCTCACAATTCCAATGTGAGAGATACGTAGGGGGTTGTAGTATATTCCTAGAGTCATCATTTAAAGCCAATACTTGAAAATTTGTTAATTGACTTTCTCAGGACAGTGTATGTTATCTTCAAGAACCTTCCAGTTAAGTTCCTTCAGTATCTCTGTGATACTCTACCATGGGCCAAACAAACCAATGAACATTTGTGCTGTCCTTCTCTGTACACACACAACACCTTTGTTAGTGCTATTTGGTATGGGTCCCACATACTTGAGCAATATTCTAGAAACAGTCACACGAGTGATTTGTAAGCTATCTCCTTTGTAGACTGATGGCACAAAAGTAAAGTTCTATGTACTGACTTGGCAGAAAATTCTAAGAAATTTTGTTCTTATGTCAAAGCGGTAGGTGGATCAAAACAAAATGTCCAGACACTATCTGACCAAAATGGTACTGAAACAGAGGATGACAGACTAAAGGCCGAGATACTAAATGTCTTTTCCCAAAGCTGTTTCACAGAGGAAGACTGCACTGTAGTTCCTTATCTAGATTGTCGGACAGATGACAAAATGGTAGATATCGAAATAGATGACAGAGCGATAGAAAAACAATTAAAATCACTTAAAAGAGGAAAGGCCACTGGAACTGATGGGATACCAGTTTGATTTTACACAGAGTATGTGAAGGAACTTGCCCCCATTCTTGCGGCAGTGTACCGTAGGTCTCTAGAAGAGTATAGCATTCCAAAAGATTGGAAAAGGGCACAGGTCATACCCATTTTCAAGAAGGGATGTCAAACACATGTGCAGAACTATAGACCTACATCTCTAATGTCGATCAGTTGTAGAATTTTGGAACACGAATTATGTTCGAGTATAATGACTTTTCTGGAGACTAGAAATCTACTCTGTAGGAATCAGGATGGGTTTCGAAAAAGGCGATCGTGTGAAACCCAGCTCGCGCTAATCACCCACAAGACTCAGATGGCCATAGACACGGGTTCCGAGGTAGATGCCGAGTTTCTTGACTTCTGCAAGGCATTTGATACAGTTCCCTGCAGTCGTTTAATGAACAAAGTAAGAGCATATGGACTATCAGGCCAGTTGAAGAGTTTCTAGATAACAGAACGCAGCATGTCATTCTCAATGGAGAGAAGTCTTCCGAAGTAAGAGTGATTTCAGGTGTGCCACAGGGGAGTGTCGTAGGACCGTTGCTATTCACAATATACATAAATGACCTTGTGGATAACATCGGAAGTTCACTGAGGCTCTTTGCGGATGATACTGTAGAATATTGAGAGGTTGTAACAATGGAAAATTCTACTGAAATGCAGGAGGATCTGCAATGAATTGGCGCATGGTGCAGGGAATCGCAATTGAATCTCAATGTAGACAAGTGTAATGTGCTGCAAATACATAGAAAGAAAGATCTTTTATCATTTAGCTACAATATAGCAGGTCAGCAACTAGAAGCAGTTAATTCCATAAATTATCTGGGAGTAGGCATTAGGAGTGATTTAAAAAGAAATGATCATATAAAGTTGATCGTTGGTAAAGCAGATGTTAGACTGAGATTCATTGGAAGAATCCTAAGGAAATGCAATCCGAAAACAAAGGAAGTAGGTTACAGTACACTTGTTCACCCACTGCTTGAATACTGCTCACCGGTGTGGGATCTGTACCAGATAGGGTTGATAGAAGAGACAGAGAAGATCCAATGGAGAGCAGCGCGCTTCGTTACAGGATCATTTAGTAATTGCGAAAGTGTTATGGAGATGATAGATAAAATCCAGTGGAAGACTCTGCTAGAGAGACACTCAGTAGCTCGGTACGGGCTTTTGTTGAAGTTTCGAGAACATAGCTTCACCGAGGAGTCAAGCAGTATATTGCTCCCTCCTACGTATATCTCGTGAAGAGACCATGAGGATAAGATCAGAGAGATTAGAGCCCACACAGAGGCATACAGACAATCTTTCTTTCCGCGAACAATACATGACTGGAATAGAAGGGAGAACCGATAGAGGTACTCAAGGTACACTCCGCCACACACTGTCAGGTAGCTTGCACAGTATGGATGTAGATGTAGATAGCACCTCCCCACTATTCTACCAATAAACAGAAGTCTACCACCTGCTTTACTGACAACTGGACCTATTTAATCATTCCATTTCATGTCCCTACAAAGTGTTACACCCAGATATTTGTAGAGTTGGCTGATTCTAACAGTGACACATTGAAATTATAGTGATAGGTTTTTTTGTTTTGTGAAGTGCACAATTTTACATTTCTGAACATTTAAAGCAAGTTGCCAATCTTTGCACCAATTTGAAATGATATCAAGATCTTACTGAAAGTTTATGTAGTTTATGTAAGAAAGTGCTGGATCTCCTGCAAAAAGTCTGAGGTTATAGATAACATTGTCTGCAAGGCCATTAATATACAACATGAACAGCAAGGGTCCCAACACACTTCCCTGGGGAACACCCAAAGTTACTTCTACATCTGACGATGTGTCTCCCTCCTAGATAACATGCCAAATCCTCCATACCAAAAAGCCTGAATCCAGTCACTAATGTCATTTGATACCGCATATGATCATACTTTTGACAATAAATGTAGGTGTGGTACTTTGTCAAATACTTTTTAGAAATCACGAAATACTGCATTTACCTGCCTGCCTTGATCCAAAGCTTTCAGTACTTCGTGTGAGAAAAGTGTGCATTGGATTTCATATGATCAATGTTTTTGGAATCCATGCTGGCTGGCATTGAGGAGATCATTCTGTTCAAGATACCTCATTATGTTTGAACTCAGAATATGTTCTAAGATTCTACAACAAATTAGTGTGAATGATGTTGGACGGTAATTTTGTGTATCACCTCTACTAGCCTTCTTGCATACAGGTGTGACTTGTGCTTTTTGTCAAGAAGTATGGTTTTTTGCTAGAGGGATTTATGACATACTATAGTTAGAAGAGGGGCTAACTCAGCTTCAAATTCAGTACAGAAACTGACAGGGATTTCATCAGGTCATGAAGCTTTGTTCAATTTCAATGGTTTCAACTGTCTCTCAACACCATTGACACTAATACTTATTTAATTCATCTTTTCAGTGGTAAAACGATTTAACTGGGGCATTTCTCCTGGGTTTCCTTTTAAAGGAACAGTTGAAGATGCTTTTGCTTTGCTACCCTCAATTTCAGGTCCTGTCTCATTTGCTACGAACTGCACACAAACTTTGGTTCCACTAACAGCCTTTACATACAACCAGAATATCTTTCAGTTTTGTGAAATATCATTTGACAACATTCTGCTATGGTAGTCACTGAAGGCATCACACATTTCTCTCTTGACAGCCTTTTTTTTACAGTGACTGCATACTTTGGAGATTCCCTGCCATTACAAACTGTTGTCCTGGGTACATCTCTATCTAGTGCATAGGCAACTATTCCTTTAAACTTGAGCCTCTACATCTTCCTGCCTACACTGAAAGTTTCACGTTCCTCACTGAGATATGACACTACTGATTATTTATCTTGTTTACTGAATATATATATCTTCCTGCTTGTTTCAGTTGTCCTTTGTACCTTGGTAACCAACATTGCCACAACCGTGTCATAGGCACTCAAAGAGGACAGGTCTATTTGTTCCTATTAGATCCAATATATTTTCATTATGAGTAGGGTTCCAAACTGCTTGTTCTCGGTAGTTTTCAGAGAAGGCATTTAGTAATCTTTCATAGGATCTCATTCACACTCACCATTAACAAAACTGTAATTTTCCCAGTTAACTTTTAAATGATTAAAATCTTCACAAGTGATTACAGTATGATTGGGGAACTTACATACAAGTGAACTGATGTTTTCTAAAATGTTTTCGGTTACATCTGGCAATGAGTCTAGTGCACAATAGAAGGATCCAGTGATAATTTTAGGCCCACCCCTGATACTGAGTCTTGCCCAATTTATCACATGCAGCTTCAATTTCTATCTTCATGGATTTGAGTTTCTTGTCTACTGTGGCAAATACATGACCTCCAATTCCAATTTTCCTATTCTTTCAACATACACATAAATTTCACCCAAAAATTTCACTTTGTACAATTTTTCATGAACACCAAATAATGGGTCCATTTAATAAAGGCACCAAAGGCACCATGCGAACAGAGACAACCAACTTTGGAGCGACATGCTTTTTCAGTAAGCATATTTATGTGAAACATCAGACTAAAACCTGTGTCATAAGGTAAAAAACACAAACTGAACCACAAAGTGTACAAATGTGGCATTTCCATTATGGCTGATGTGTCGTTACAAATAGAAATATTATTATTGATTGATTACAAAATTTGTACAATTTTTCATGAACAGTAAATAATTCTTTTTTTTAATTATTATTATTATTATTATTGTTTTTAAGAATCAGGGCCACTTGAACAAAAGGCACTATGAGAAAAGAGGCAACTTTGAAATGACAGGCTTTTTCTTTAAGCATATTTCTGTAAAACATCAGTCTAAAACCTGTATCATTAAGTAAAAATACAGAATGAACCATGAAGCATACAGATATGGTGCTGCCATAATGGTTGATTTACTATAGCAAATAGCAATAATATTATCAATTACAAACTTTCTATTTTCTAAAACCTGTGTTATGAGGTAAAAAATACAAAATAAACCATACAACATACAGATGACCACAAAGTAACTGAAAGATGAATGAAACTTCCAGGTTTTGTACGTAGTTTTAATCTCTATTTATTCAGCAGCAACTTGTCAAAATTGCTCAAGAACCACTGTCTACAGCCTGTGACCCGTTCATATAAAAGCCTAAAAGCCTGGCACTTTCATTCATCTTTTGGTTAGTTTGTGGTCATTTGTAAGTTCTATGGTTCATTCTGTATTTTTTATCTGATGATACAGGTTTTAGTCTGATGCTTAATAAAAAAGCATGTTACATTAAAGTTGTCCAATGTATCAGTCATGACGACAGTGCCACATTTGTACACTTCATGGTTCATTTTGAACTCTTTACCTCATGACACAGGTTTTAATCTGATGTTTTACATAAACATGCTTAATTAAAAAGCATGTCACTTGAAAGTTGCCTCTGTTCTCATGGTGCCTTTTATTCAAGTAGGTCTTGACTCCTCAATTAAAAAAAAAAATTAAAAAAAAAATTAAAAAGAAAATACGTATATTACTGTTCATGAAAAATTGTACAAAGTTTGTAATTGATAATTTTATTTATATTTGTAATGACATATCAGCCACAATGGCAGTGCCACAGAGCGCACACCACATAGCACCAACTACACTCATGCTCATAAATTAAGGATAATGCTAACACATGGTGAAACAATGCTCTGGTGGGCAGTTTGCGGGCTTAAATCACCTTGGGGTATGACCATGTAGTGCATTTGACCTGTGGTTGTCGCACGGTGGTGCTGGCAGCAGTCCGCATACACAGAGATGTGTTGGTGCATGTCAGAGTACGGTGAAGCAAGTAAGTGTGCAGACATTTTCAGATGTGCTAATGGTGACTGTGTGTTGAAAATGGCTCAAAGAACACATTTTGATGACGTTATGAGGGGTAGAATACTAGGGCAACTGGAGGCTGGTCAAACACAGCAGGTCATAGCACGGGCCCTCCGCGTGCCACAAAGTGTGATCTCAAGATTATGGCAACAATTACAGTAGACAGGAAACGTGTCCAGGTGCTACAGTATGGGATGCCCACAGTGTACAACACCACAAGAAGACCGATATCTCACCATCAGTGCTCGCAGATGACCACGGAGTACGGCAGGTAACCTTGCTTGGGACCTTACTGCAGCCACTGGAACAGTTGTCTCCAGACATACAGTCTACATATGACTGAAGAGACATGGTTTATTCACCCAGAGACCTGCAAGGTGCATTCCACTGACCCCTGGTCACAGAAGAGCACATAAAGCCTGGTGTCAAGAACACAGTATATGGTCATTGGAACAGTGGCCCCAGGTTATGTTCACGGACGAATCTGAACAGTGATTCTTGCCAGGTTTTCATATGGCGTGAACCAGGAACCAGATAGCAACCCCTTAATGTCCTTGAAAGGGACCTGTATAGAGGTCGTGGTTTGATGGTGTGGGGTGGGATTATGACTGGGGCACGTACACCTCTGCAAGTCTTTGACGGAGGAACTATAACAGGTCAGCTGTATCGGGACGTCATTTTGCACCAGTATGTCCACCTTTTCAGGGGTGCAGTGGGTCCAGGCTTCTCCCTGATGGATGATAATTCACGGCCCCACTGAGCTGCCATCATGGAGGAGTACCTTGAAACAGAAGATATCAGGCGAACGGAGGGGCCTGCCTGTTCTCCAGACCTAAACCCCATCGAGCACATCTGTGATGCTCTCAGTTGACGTATCGCTGCACATCTTCATGCCCCTACATCACTTCAGGAACTCCAACGGGCACTTGTGCAAGAATGGGAAGTTATATCCCAGCAGCTGCTCGACCACATGATCCAGAGTATGCCAACCCTGGAGTTTTGTAGCACATGTATTTTGGGACAGTTTTCTCAACTTATCACCAATACTATGGACTTACAGATCTGTGTCGTGTGTGTTCCCTATGTTCCAATGCTATTAGCACCAGTTTTGTGTAATGCCACATTGTGTGGCACCACATTCTGCAATTATCCTTAATTTATGATCATGAGTGTAGTTGTCCTAAGTGAGAATGGCCACTTCACTTGGTTGTTTATAGCACATGTTTAGGTGAAATCTTATTTTGCTGTGTAGATTTTTAAAACCTATGTCACTTTTGACATTATTTGACAAACTTGTCAATATTGTATGTTTGCTTTGTATCAAAGGGTATGCATTAAGTCTTGAAGGTTTTGTTGTCGTATGGTGGTTCAGTGTAGAGGCTCCATTTATACATGTATGATGTATGTACTTTTGTAAGATTGTAAAAAAATATGTTTCTCACCAGGTAATCTGAAGATTGGCAGAGACAAAAAAGTGTAATGAATCGAAAAAGGATCCAGAAACATCCTGTGACTATTTTTTTGTGACCAACTAGCCATTTTAAAGCCAATTTTATTCTTGTGATTTCAATGGTCGCATGCATCTACCAAGATTTTCAGTCATGTCTGTGATACCCTGAGTCCTCCTAAGTCCCTTTCCACCCTATACATGTCACCTAGATCCACTATTGACATCCCACTCATACTCAATTGGACAAGTAAGAATAGATCCTGTACTATCCACAGGAGAGGATAATACTCAAGGTACCTCTGGTACCAGTATCACAGGTGGATGACTCTCAAGAGATTTGCAACACACTTATTTGCAGCAGCTACCAATCATCTGACAGTAGCAAGGTGATTTCCAGCTCCTTAAGAATGTCAGCCAACTCATCCTGTGTTTGAGAACAGCATTCACAGTTGGGCTGCATTTTGGCTGGTGCAATGTATTTCAAGGCAGTGAAAAACTGATTTTAAATTAAAGCCACAGATAATCTTTTAATTGTTGAGCTAAGAAGTTGCTAATTCCCTATAAGAATTGAAGCAAATACAGAAAATGAATTTATATTAAGACAACACAGAAATCTTTAGTAAAAATTACTAGTTTCCTATAACATTTTGAGGTTAATTATAGTTGTTAGCAAACTTGAATACAGAATTAATTTATGATAAATGTAAATAATATACAGGACTACTACACTTTACAGGAAAACTAAATGTAACACAATATGTTAGTCAGAATATTTGTTACAGCAACTAAATCACAAACACTGATTTTCTACAGATTACTCACAGATTACGCAATGTACAATGACAGCTTCTGAAAATTCTCAAAAATGCATGTTTACTTGCATTTATATACAATGAAATTTAGGGGTGATGTATTCGTGGGCTGAAGAAGAATTTTTTGCAAATTATACTTTATCCTAAAGTATATGATGATATTTACAATATAAGAATGAATAGTCACTGATTCCATTACAGATGACAGAGGGCTCAGTGTCTAAAGATAAAATATTACAAGTTGATTGTCTTTTGATATCTCCTTATGCCTACAGACAAAAACCAGCAGATATCGACAAAATATGTGTAATATACAAATACTGTGATACATCACTGTCCTTTTCTGAATGACTGCTGCTCTTTTTCAGAAAGCAGAGGAAGACATATTTCATGAAACATATTACACTTTGTTCTGTGAGCTAAGAGAAACTTCTTGACATTTTGAAGATGCTATAATGGTTTGTATTGAATTGTTATTGTATAATAAGTTGATTTAGTGTATTATTAATTAATTAATAACTACTTGAGACAGATCATTGCTAACCTTAAAGATGAAGCGATGGATGGATGATTGCTAGGTATACAGGAGTTGCTATAATTTCTCATGTTTTTAACTTTCATTACCCATCTGTGGTCTGGTTTGAAAGCCCATCAGGCAGCATATATTTAAAGTGCCTGTTCACTGTTCATTTATTCATATATACGGTAAACAATGCTCAGTTATCTCATTCACTGTTTTCATTACATTTAGAATTTCAGATTATTGAAATGATGATTGATAATTTATTACTTATCCTTATAACAAATATTATTCATGCAATAAAATCAATCTGTATATCAAGAGTGTCTCAAACTCACTTGTAATAACCACAAACATGCACACATTTCTGCTTTTGTTTTAATTAATAGCATTTCATAATGAATTCTGACGGTAAGACAAGAAAAACTGAAAATATAAATACAGTACCATGCTAGAAATAGAAACAAATGAGGAAGTTCTAACTATAATCCACTAAATTGTACTAAATACTAATTTATTACAGAAATATACTATCAAAAATGAGAAAGCATGCAGCATAAGTGAGTGTAATTTTTTTAACATGAAAAAATGAAGAAAAAAGAATTAGTTTAACTGATTACCCATTAATTTTCCTTCAGCCAAATTGTCACTCCATACTGAAAGTAATGTTGCAAGATCTCGTTGGCCAAGATTGATGTGTACAATTTCCATTCCACCATTCACATCATACAGAAGATAATCTCGATGCTGCTGTAGATAAGGACCCGGTGTGGGTGGTAAGTTAGTCATGGTATGATGGTAGGCAACCATTCGTTTGATGTCAAGCCTTGCATTTAGTGGTTCCAATATTGGTTCCTGCATAAATGAAATTAGACCTACTTAGAGTTGCAAAAATATAGTTATACACATACTTTATTAAGGCTAAGCCATGTAAAGTTGTAAAGAATGTATCCATCAGCTACAACAAAGTTCAGAATTTTGGGTTATATCATGTGCTTACAATAAACACAAAGGCTTCTTAACTGCTGCCATTTTCAACTAGTAGAACAAGAAGAAATAGATGACAAACTACTTACACAAAAAGAGGTAAAAGAAAATTCTCACCAGTTATAATTTTTTCCATTCCTCTTATTTTCTTCTCATGTTTCTCAACTTAATAACAATATTGATTTGGAATTTCAAAATATATAAAACTGAAATTTTAAATGAAATGAATAAATGTAGTTCTCTATATATTTGAAGTACCACTGTAACAAACCAGTGGCAGCCAAAAATTAGTGGCGAGTTTCTACGTGTTCTGTTGAGTTACTGTTTCAGCATAACACAGAGAAGAACATCATAAATCAGTCACACCAAGAAAACCTGAGAGATCACATCACCTACAAAATACTCATTGCATACTGCTAGCCTGTAGACTACAAGGTGTAGAGTGCAAAAATTTGTCAAGTTAATGGTTGGATTGTCTTGCAGAGTATTTTAAAAGCAGACCAAGTTCTCATTACCATTTCATTAGTTTATTGCAACACTGCCTACTGTTAAATTTTGTGCATGTTTTACACAATGTTCTGAACAGTCACCAAAGAAATTTTTGTACAATATGTACTGGTTATTGAAACTTTGTAAGTAGGCATTCAATGAGTAATTGGCATCTATTTTCAAGCAGTATTTTTAACTTCTGTGATTTTCTCCACTTACTCAAACAAATCTGTGATCATCTGTGCCACATTCCTTTATACAGGTCCAATATCAGTTGTTTGTCTTATTTGGTATGGGTTCCATCAACTTGGCCAATATTCTAGTATGGGACGTATAAGTGACTTATAAGCAGTCTTCTTTGGAGACAGACTGGCTTTGCTGAGTGTGCTGCCCATGAATCTAAGTCTGCCACCTCTTTCACTTGTGACTGAGCTTATTTTATCATTCCATTTATTACCCATACAAATTGCCCACCTGGCTAGCCGCACGGTCTAATGCCAGGCGGATTTGTGTCGAGGTCCAGTGTGCCGGCCAGCCTGTGGATGGTTTTTAAGGTGGTTTTCCATCTGCCTCAGTGAATGTGGGCTGGATCCCCTTATCCTGCCTCAGTTACACTATGTCTGCGATTGCTGTGCAAACACTGTCTGCACGTACGCATATACCACCATTACTCTACCACACAAACATTTGAGGTTAGACTCGTCTGGGATGAGACATTCCCCAGGGGTATGGGGAGGGGGGTAGGGGGGGGGGTGTCCACTGGGTGCCGAACCACACAATAATCCTGTGTTCGGTGTGGGGTGGTGGTGGGGTGGCTAGACTGCTGTGGCCTGTTGTGGGGTTGTGAACCACTGAGGGCTATGGCAGGACGAAGCCTTTCCGTTGTTTCTAGGGCCCCGGTGTCAATACACAATAAAATACACCCACACAAATTATTACCAGTCTCTGATCACCAATGAATTCTTTAGACGATGACCGGTTTCAGTCTGTAATGACCATCTTCAGATCTTTTTTACACCATGTCCTAAAGTGATACGGCCATATTGGCATCGTCAAAACATATAAATACAATCAGCATAGCATCGTCTCATAGATTTAAAATATGGTGTAGAATAGGCCACATCATCCACATAGTGATTATTGCCAACTATCTACTATTGCTTGAGTTCAGAAACCAAAATGATTTCATTTTTTCAGTTGCACATCACCATGACCTACCAAACTGGTTCTGCATAATTGAAGAGGTACAAAAAGCAAAGAAAGATGTTCACAATATCTTCAGAGAGTTTAAAAATGCAACATTCATGGATATAAGTGAACTTGAAAGAAGATTCCACACAAATCACAGCCTCCGTGTCAAGAGACTGGGAAAGAAATTCATTATTTGCAAGATTTTAGAAATAGTACATCAAAAATTATGCTCAAAGCAGGATACCTCTCATGACAAATGTGTTGTGTCTAATTCTATAAATAAAAAGTGTGTGGTAACAGAGATGACATCTCTCAAGACTGGAAGTGGACCATTTACCTTTGTGACAGAAACCTCAGAAACAGAACCAAAAATCACTCAGAGATGTGTTCGGATGCAGGCTGAGTTGGCATCCCTTCGCTCCCAGCTTCAGGCAGTGTTGGCTTCGGTCACACAGCTTGAGGCTGTTGCCAATGGGCATCACTGTGGGGGTCCGGATGGGGGTTTGTGGGGGACGGCCAGCTCGTCCCTCGCATCCCCCGATCGGACTAAGACTGTGGTTGCCCGGGATACTGCCCGCATTGAGGCTGATCCCTCACCTGTGGTAGAGTGGGAGGTCGTCTCAAGGTGTGGCTGGGGGCGAAAGACATTCCGGAGGGCTGAACGGAAGGCCTCTCCAGTTTGTCTGACGAACCGGTTTCAGGCTCTGTCTCAGGCTGATACTGATCTTCGGCCTGACATGGCTGCTTGTCCTGTTCCAGAGGTTGCCCCTCAGTCTGCAAGATCCGGGCGGTCGCAGAGGGTGGGCTTACTGGTAGTTGGGAGCTCCAACGTCAGGCGCGTAATGGGGCCCCTTAGGGAAATGGCAGCAAGAGAGGGGAAGAAAACCAATGTGCACTCCGTGTGCATACCGGGGGGAGTCATTCCAGATGTGGAAAGGGTCCTTCCGGATGCCATGAAGGGTACAGGGTGCACCCATCTGCAGGTGGTCGCTCATGTCGGCACCAATGATGTGTGTCGCTATGGATCGGAGGAAATCCTCTCTGGCTTCCGGCGGCTATCTGATTTGGTGAAGACTGCCAGTCTCGCTAGCGGGATGAAAGCAGAGCTCACCATCTGCAGCATCGTCGACAGGACTGACTGCGGACCTTTGGTACAGAGCCGAGTGGAGGGTCTGAATCAGAGGCTGAGACGGTTCTGCGACCGTGTGGGCTGCAGATTCCTCGACTTGCGCCATAGGGTGGTGGGGTTTCGGGTTCCGCTGGATAGGTCAGGAGTCCACTACACGCAGCAAGTGGCTACACGGGTAGCAGGGGTTGTGTGGCGTGGACTGGGCGGTTTTTTAGGTTAGATGGCCTCGGGCAAGTACAGAAAGGGCAACAGCCTCAAAGGGTGCGGAGCAAAGTCAGGACATGGGGAGACCAAGCAGCAATCGGTATTGTAATTGTAAACTGTCGAAGCTGCGTTGGTAAAGTACCGGAACTTCAATCGCTGATAGAAAGCACCGAAGCTGAAATCGTTATAGGTACAGAGAGCTGGCTTAAGCCAGAGATAAATTCTGCCGAAATTTTTACAAAGGTACAGACGGTGTTTAGGAAGGATAGATTGCATGCAACCGGTGGTGGAGTGTTCGTCGCTGTTAGTAGTAGTTTATCCTGTAGTGAAGTAGAAGTGGATAGTTCCTGTGAATTATTATGGGTGGAGGTTACACTCAACAACCGAGCTGGGTTAATAATTGGCTCCTTTTACCGACCTCCCGACTCAGCAGCGTTAGTGGCAGAACAACTGAGAGAAAATTTGGAATACATTTCACATAAATTTCCTCAGCATGTTATAGTCTTAGGTGGAGATTTCAATTTACCAGATATAGACTGGGACACTCAGATGTTTAGGACGGGTGGTAGGGACAGATCATCGAGTGACATTATACTGAGTGCACTATCCGAAAATTACCTCGAGCAATTAAACAGAGAACCGACTCGTGGAGATAACATCTTGGACCTACTGATAACAAATAGACCCAAACTTTTCGACTCCGTAAGTGCAGAACAGGGAATCAGTGATCATAAGGCCGTTGTAGCATCCCTGAATATGGAAGTTAATAGGAATATAAAAAAAGGGAGGAAGGTTTATCTGTTTAGCAAGAGTAATAGAAGGCAGATTTCAGACTACCTAACAGATCAAAACGAAAATTTCTGTTCCGACACTGACAATGTTGAGTGTTTATGGAAAAAGTTCAAGGCAATCGTAAAATGCGTTTTAGACAGGTACGTGCCGAGTAAAACTGTGAGGGACGGGAAAAACCCACCGTGGTACAACAACAAAGTTAGGAAACTACTGCGAAAGCAAAGAGAGCTTCACTCCAAGTTTAAACGCAGCCAAAACCTCTCAGACAAACAGAAGCTAAGTGATGTCAAAGTTAGCGTAAGGAGGGCTATGCGAGAAGCGTTCAGTGAATTCGAAAGTAAAATTCTATGTACAGACTTGACAGAAAATCCTAGGAAGTTCTGGTCTTACGTTAAATCAGTAAGTGGCTCGAAACAGCATATCCAGACACTCCGGGATGATGATGGCATTGAAACAGAGGATGACACGCGTAAAGCTGAAATATTAAACACCTTTTTCCAAAGCTGTTTCACAGAGGAAGACCGCACTGCAGTTCCTTCTCTAAATCCTCGCACAAACGAAAAAATGGCTGACATCAAAATAAGTGTCCAAGGAATAGAAAAGCAACTGGAATCACTCAACAGAGGAAAGTCCACTGGACCTGACGGGATACCAATTCGACTCTACACAGAGTACGCGAAAGAACTTGCCCCCCTTCTAACAGCCGTGTACCGCAAGTCTCTAGAGGAACGGAGGGTTCCAAATGATTGGAAAAGAGCACAGGTAGTCCCAGTCTTCAAGAAGGGTCGTCGAGCAGATGCGCAAAACTATAGACCTATATCTCTGACGTCGATCTGTTGTAGAATTTTAGAACATGTTTTTTGCTCGAGTATCATGTCGTTTTTGGAAACCCAGAATCTACTATGTAGGAATCAACATGGATTCCGGAAACAGCGATCGTGTGAGACACAACTCGCGTTATTTGTTCATGAGACCCAGAAAATATTAGATACAGGCTCCCAGGTAGATGCTATTTTTCTTGACTTCTGGAAGGCGTTCGATACAGTTCCGCACTGTCGCCTGATAAACAAAGTAAGAGCCTACGGATTATCAGACCAGCTGTGTGGCTGGATTGAAGAGTTTTTAGCAAACAGAACACAGCATGTTGTTATCAATGGAGAGACATCTACAGACGTTAAGGTAACCTCTGGCGTGCCACAGGGGAGTGTTATGGGACCATTGCTTTTCACAATATATATAAATGACCTAGTAGATAGTGTCGGAAGTTCCATGCGGCTTTTCGCAGATGATGCTGTAGTATACAGAGAAGTTGCAGCATTAGAAAATTGTAGCGAAATGCAGGAAGATCTGCAGCGGATAGGCACTTGGTGCAGGGAGTGGCAACTGTCCCTTAACATAGACAAATGTAATGTATTGCGAATACATAGAAAGAAAGATCCTTTATTTATTGTATGATTATATGATAGCGGAACAAACACTGGTAGCAGTTACTTCTGTAAAATATCTGGGAGTATGCGTGCGGAACGATTTGAAGTGGAATGACCATATAAAATTAATTGTTGGTAAGGCGGGTGCCAGGTTGAGATTCATTGGGAGAGTGCTTAGAAAATGTAGTCCATCAACAAAGGAGGTGGCTTACAAAACACTCGTTCGACCTATACTTGAGTATTGCTCATCAGTGTGGGATCCGTACCAGATCGGGTTGACGGAGGAGATAGAGAAGATCCAAAGAAGAGCGGCGCGTTTCGCCACAGGGTTATTTGGTAACCGTGATAGCGTTACGGAGATGTTTAGCAAACTCAAGTGGCAGACTCTGCAAGAGAGGCGCTCTGCATCGCGGTGTAGCTTGCTCGCCAGGTTTCGAGAGGGTGCGTTTCTGGATGAGGTATCGAGTATATTGCTTCCCCCTACTTATACCTCCCGAGGAGATCACGAATGTAAAATTAGAGAGATTAGAGCGCGCACGGAGGCTTTCAGACAGTCGTTCTTCCCGCGAACCATACGCGACTGGAACAGGAAAGGGAGGTAATGACAGTGGCACGTAAAGTGCCCTCCGCCACACACCGTTGGGTGGCTTGCGGAGTATGAATGTAGATGTAGATGTAGATGTAGAGACTGACAGTACATATATACAGTGTCAACAGCAGATACCACACAAAGAATATGTCACAGGAAAAGTTATGCTAGCGGACTGAAAACAGCAGCAGCAGTTCCAGCCTCTCCTGTGGAAATGAGTGAGGAAGAAACAGCACCAGCTGCAGTGTCTAATGAAGTGAGCTGAAGGAAAAAAGCAACACCAATAATGGAAATGACATCAACAACAGCAGAAGCAACAGGAGTCACCAGTCTCCTTAACAAGAGAAGAGTCTCACCACCAGCCCACCCGAAGGATTATTACTAGTAACTGGTATGAAGAAAACATTGAGGTAAGAAATGTACAAAAATCTGCACTTAGACAGATAAAGGAAAGTGAAAAAAATCATTTAATGCATTGGAATATAAGTGGTCTAAAGGCAGACAGTATCAAAATTGAAGAACTAAAAATTGCCCTCAATCATAGCAAAAATATCAAAGCTGTCTGCTTATATGAGCATTTACAGAATTCCAGGAAGTGCAGTAACTAAAACTTCCTTGTCCAAACTCCAGTGTATTCTTGATAAACTTAAGAAAGAAAGGAGGAAAAACATCATCATAGAAGCTGATTTTAATGTAAATGAGATAAGTCTACACAGTGGCTCAAAACAGTTTCTTGACATAATTCAGAACTCTGGTTTTAAACTAAATTTTTTTGAATTCACTACAGAAAATGCCAATTCAGCTACTTGTGTAGACCGCATCTTAACAAATTACGTGTTCAACAGTGAAAATCAGTACTGTTTAGACCAATGAATTTCTGACCATTCTGCATTGTTATTCAGCTGCCAGAAAAAAATAAACCAATGTTAAGAAAGGTTTTATGAAAAGAGACTTTAGTAAAAATAACTTGGACCTATTCCATGACAAGATAGATGCAGTGAAATAGGCCATAAATAATAGTGTGTCAAGCACTGAGAACTTTGATGATTTTCTAAGAAGTTTTCTAGAGGTCTTCAATGAATCATTCCCACCTAGGATCTGGCACCAATCTAATGCTCAAAAACAAGAGCTACATAAAGAAATGAAACACAAAAAGAACCCTGAATTTGTTGACTATGTGAGACATTATAAAGTTATATTTAAAAGTGCTGTTAAAGCTGCTAAAAGAATGTCAAATAATAAGTTCATTTTAGGACATAAGAATAAGCCTAAAGCCAGTGAGATACAATATCACAAGGAGTCCCTCAAGACTCAATCTTATGGCCAATATTGTTTCTCCTTTACATAAATGATTTACCTCTTAATATCATTGCCAAGCCAGTCATGTTGCTGATGACACTTCTGTACCCCTTGAAAAACAAACGTGGGAGAGATTTCAGATGGTGTTATAAACACACTAAACAACCTAGATACATGGTTCCAAAAATGGCCTTAAACTTAATTTTTCAAAGACCTTGTTTAGACAATTTAGAACCAAACAATCAAAAATCAGTGACATCAGTATTGTACGTAAAAATCAACTTATGGACAAAGCTCAGTCCATTACATTCTTGGGACTAAACTTGGATAAAAATCTAAGCTGGCAAGCACATATAGATTATTGAAATAGAAAATTAAACAGCCTTGTCTTTGCAGTGGATGTACTATCTGGTATAACAGACATAAACTGCAGAAAAGTTGTGCACTACAGTTACTTTGAATGCAAAATTAGATATGGTTTAATTTGTTGGAAAATTCAAGCTACATGTCATGAATCATGCTACTTCAAAAACAAATTGTTAGAAAAATGTGTGCTGCCCCTCCAAGAACATCTTGCTCTCCATTATTCAAGAACCTAAAATATTATCTATCCCTGCATTGTATATACTTGAAATTATCATCTTTTTACATATCAACCATGAGCTAACAGAAGAAAACAATTTCAAACATATGTACAATATTAAACACAAAGAAAATTTCATGCTTTCACAACATCACTTAAAACTCTACCAGCAGACATCCCAGTACATGGGGAAGATAATTTACAATAAACTCAAGGGTAGAGATGTACTGACGATGGAGAAGGGTTCACCGAAGAGAAAACTATATGATCTCCTGGTGGAAAAATGTTACTATTCAATTGAGTAGTTTACGAATGATGAAATCACCATTTGAATAGTGAGACTGTTTAACATTATAGAATTGTGTACAACATTATGAAGGGCAAGAGTGGGAACAGTGAGATGCAAAAATTGAAATCCAAATTACACTTTTAAAAAATCTTTATTGGTTTATTATCTTATGATGGAGCTACATCAGGTGAATAAGGTGGGTGTGGCAACAATTCATACCTTAGTGCATGTAATTTTGCCATGGCAATGGCACACTTTTGATCCAGAGTCAAGAGTTGTGGCACCCATCTTGAAGATAATTTTTTTCATTTCTAATTCTTCAGCTAAAATGTGACATACCCTTTCAGATGAAATCTGGAAAGTGTGAGCAATTTCATGCACTTTCAATCAGCAATCCTCCATGACCATTTTGTGCGCTTTTGCAATGATTTCTGGAGTAGCGACACATCTTGGATGACCCCTGCGCAGATCATTATCTAAGCTCTCTCAACCAAATTTAAATTCATTTGTCCACTTGGCAACAGTTAAATATGAAGGAGCAGAGTTCCACCAGCGTATTCCAGAAATCAGCATGAATGTCCTTTGCTTTCATACATTTCTATATGAAGTACTTAATCACTGCTCGAATCTCGTTTTTTCCGTCTTCAAAAATCACTATGCCAGAACAAAAACAGAGCCAAGTCACTGCCACAGCTCTCTTCCAAGAGCACTGATGTGGCACATGTTTACAGGCAATAGTCGAATGAATATCATGTGAATAACTCATTGTGCTAGTGCTGACTTCTCATGGTGATTCCAAGCACTTTTCAAAGCACCCTCATACTTAATACATTTTCTAGAATGATTTAAATCTAGGCTGTGTATACATACCTGAATTTCTAGTGAGCCTGCTAATGTCATTACTGCTCTAGAAACTTGTGCAGACTGCAGCCTTACTAGAATATTGTCTATCACAGGCACTGCTGTAGAGCTTGTTGGAGATAGTCCACTCCTTGTAGATGCAATATTTGTGGAACTAGAAGATAGCTCTTTGAAGAAGTTTTCCACAGTTAGTTCACCTGAAAACCAAGGAAAAATGTTTAACAAATATTACTATGTGCTACAGTTCATTGGGTATCTTATTCAACAAAGAGAAGGCTCGAAATTTGAAAACAAAGGCACTGAAAATAAAAGTAGCGCCTTACATGAGTATTTATTTTCATAATCACTGGCTCTCGCATCATAAAAAAGTAAAAACTATTTCGTAAAATTTATGGACATTAGGGATAAAATTAGTGCACTTATAAGGTTTTGATACTATACTACATGGTTATTGAGGAATATCTTCACAAATATGCAACTTATTGAAGTTTTCTTTACAGATACAACTTTTCAAGAATTAGCAGGGGGCAGAGCTCCTCACAGCCTTGTGTTGAGAGAAGAAGACTTTCTATGTACATACTTCATTTCTTTATCAAACAGTCAAATAGGTTCTCAAGATAAATAACAGACAATCCAAAGAACAGAGTGTGGTTTGTAGACAGGATGAAGTCAAGAGTCGTATCAGGGATAACAGAGAGAGGTAAATGCAATTGAAGAAAGGCTGTGCTTATTGAAATGGACCCTCCAGGAGAGATGAATATATCCTGAATACCAGTTTTATGAGAAATGGGGGATAGTGGAATAATTTGAAGATCTTCTAAGGAGCATATGGCATTTTACACTGAAGACTATATTATGGATAGACGACAAGCAATCTGCTCTTGACAGTTTCAAACTACATGAACCGAGCAGAGACTGAAACAAGAATAGAAGCTAATTCCAAAAATGAAGTTTGCAAGAGTCTCTGTTAATGTAGATGTGGAAGTTAGTCAGGTAATTTCTCTCTCATGTTTCCTGATTGGTCATTGACAGAATGCTGGGCTATGCTGCACCTTTGTAGTAACTTATATTGTTCTTAGACTCTTCTCCAGATATTCTTGTAGGGTCTCACATTGAGACTAACAACTCAGGTTCTACAACATTCCTAATTTAAGATATGTAGAAATCCTAACACAAAAATAAGGTGCTGTAAACTGGCTGGATCTATTTTAAACATCTTAAGATCATGAAATTTAGTTTAGTAAAAATAAATCTCACCTTATATTATACAAGTTGTCTTAGAAAGCATAGATATAATATTTCATCTTTCCATGCTGTTTGTTGTGGTCACACTTCACTAAAAAATGCAATGGCAGAGGACAAAGACATACTCATTTTTCAACTTATGAACATCTTGTATCATGGCAGTGTCTTCTGCAACTTTGTGATAAAATAATCACAAGAAATAAGGGTACCTGACAATATAATCAATCAGAACAGTGTTTCCCACTGATGATATACATTAGATATTGTAACATCATAAATCTTCCAATATCATTTCCAAGTGACAGCCAGACAGACAGCAGAAGAAACAGACTGGTAGCCCAGAAACAGTTTCTGAACATCCTTAACACAAGAAACTTCTCAGTTAAGTTTAAAAATGAATATTAAGCAAATGACAAGCTGTGTTAAAATCTTTCTTGCAAATTAACATACCTCTCTGTCCTGGACACACAGATTTTCTATGACACTCAATGCAGAGTCAGGAAGTTCCTATCAGTGTGAATCACTGTGGTAAGATTTCATGGCAGACAGTGGTAGCCCAAAAGTAGTTGCAGCTGTACTTGTTATCTTGTACATACTTAAGAAGGCTTATGCTGATATAACATACATGGGCATATCAGGGTGAGCCTGAATGAGATATTGGAGCAGCATTGACAGCAAAGAATGAAGAATATTGTCACTTTAATAATTCAACAAGGGTAATGCAGTGTTGCAAGGCAGGTTAGTTTGCTGAAACAGCAGACCCAGCAGTACTGCACAGACTCATGCAACAAGGGGCAATGCAGATTTCTACACTGACAGTGACAGTGGTGTTTTAGAATATGTGAGTGAAAGTGGTGCATACGTAAAACAAACATACCACTGCAATCTACAACTACAGAAGTTTTCTAACGAAATTATTTTCAGTCTCACAGTTCTACCAGGATGATAGAGCTATGCCAGATGAGGTTGCCACATGGACTTTCCAGCAGAAGTCACTGGTTTGAGGTCATGGCAGGGCAACAGCTCTGCACAGTAAGTCCCTCCCAGACTTAGAACAACAGTCCATCACATGTATAATTCAGCAGCACAGCCTATTTCTGCCCAGGGGCAGTGGTTCACTCTCCACATGCACCTGCAGGCTCCCACCTTGCATCAACCACCTGCTCACGTCATCCTGGCTCATAGCTGCCCCTCCCTGCACTCCGAGGGCACTATAGTTTGATATCAGAATATGCAGCATCATCTTACTCAGCATGATGTCTGAACCACCACCTACAGTGCCAACATGGTGTGGTGTGTGATGAACCATTTGGTTATGTTTTGGAGGGTGTCATAGACATGGAAGTGAGGCGTAAATGTCATTGTAATTTAAAGGTTACATTGCTTAGGCCTGAGGAGTTGACTAACTTTTCTGAGTTAAAGGGTAACTGAGAAAGCAGTAATTGGTGTCTGTAAGATGTACACAATGTAACTTCTTGGTCACACTGTGCCATCCTTGGAGTAAGTTCCTCTAACCTGTTATACGTGTCATCGATATGGTCGTATTTCAAGTAAGTGTAGAGAGTCTAGATGGCTCATGATATGATGTAAATACTAGTTTGTAATGACTGTTTAGAGCCAGAAATAGTAAAGGTGCTGTTAGAAAAGGTAGCTTGGGATGAGCAGTTAGCATTGCTTCAGGTACCACGACATGAGGTGGATCAAGCTGCCACACAATTACTTTTTCCTTTTTGTGGAAAATCATCTGAGGATGTGAGGTAATTTTTAAAGGACATTAAGAAATCAGTGGAGTTGCGTGGTAGAGAGAGAGTCAATCATTGGGAGTAGCAAAACTGCGATTAATGGAGGAACTGAAAACATGTAAGCTTTATGGAGGCATTAAAAAATGTAGCTAACTTTGAGTATATGGAGAAGGTTTTTTTTTTTCAAAGCTGCAAAGAACAGAATAGTGTGACGTATTTTTGAGAGCAGTTGAGTGCTATTATGAAGAGGTCTGGAGAAACTGTGGGATATCTCAGTGGCAGGATATGGAAATGTAATGAATACACATAGGAGTTAGGGCAATGTGATGCAGCAAATGCAGTTATGTTATAAGAAGCTGAGCAGGGGGCATCTGATAATTTTCTGATGGGGTGTCACTGACAAGTCAAGAAGGGTGTGTACAGGTGCACCAAAGGACCTCCATTCTGCTAGAATTAAGAGAAGTTTTGACATCAACCCCGTTTCTAGTATTTCCAGACAATCAGTAAGAGTTTATTCTTTCATGAGATACATCTAATCATGCTCTGGAACATGTCTTAAGCAAGGAAATTAATGGTGAAGATGATCCTGTAGCCTTTGCATCGAGACAGCTGAATGCAGTGGAGAAGAACCAGTCAATGAAAGAAAAAGAGATGTTGAAGCTCATTGTATGATGTCATGTATTTAGATGTTGCTTTTGTGGGAAAAAAATTACACATAGTGGCCAACCACACAGCTTTGAAGTGATTATTGGGACTGAAGGACCCATTTAGCAGGCTGACAAAGTGGGCCCTGAGTATGGTAGTAAACAAGGCAGGGGATAAGCACAGGAATGTAGATCCATTAAGCAGGAAGGAAGTAGTGTTGAAAGATCTGGACCATTGTCTTGTGGAGTGGCAGGCAGCTCAGAGCACTGACACTGATAGTAAACAATACAGGACCAAATCACAGTTTAGCACATGTGACAGACTGGTTTGTATGGAAACAAGGCTAGGGCCATGGGAAGTACTAACAGTGAAGTTTAAGACACAGATTTTAAAGGGAGCATATGATCACACATTACCTGCTCATGGAGTGTGTGCCGGCCGGAGTGGTTGAGCGGTTCTAGGCACGACTGCTACGGTCGCAGGTTGGAATCTTGCCTCGAGCATGGATGTGTGTGATGTCCTGAGGTTAGTTAGGTTTAAGTAGTTCTAAGTTCTAGGGGACTGATGACCACTGCAGTTAAGTCCCATAGTGCTAAGAGCCATTTGAACCATGGAGAGAGCAACAAACTGGAGGGTACCTGAGAGATACTGGCGGAAGCAAAAGAAAGCAAATGTCAATCAACATGTTAGAAATTGCATGTAGTGTGCACAACAAGCTGACTTGAATCATATACAAGTGCCATTGCAGAGGCTACTAGAAGCACTGAAACCTTCTGAAATGCTTGAGATTGACATACGAGGACCAATCAAATGTAAAGCAGCAGGAAACTGCTTTGTATTAACAATTACAGATCCCTTTTTATGGTACATGGTGCTGGTTGCTATGCCAAACCACTAGGAAGTGACAATCACACAGGCAATGGTTAACAACAGGATGTCGAAGTTTGGAGTGCCAGGTAAGGTAACTACAGACTAGTGTAAGAATCCACAGGTCAATGGTAGAATGGAACAGGTACATAGAACAACTGTAACCTGTTATGTTACTACATGAAAGCACAGCATGGCAACTGGGAACGTATGTAAAGTATGTTGTGTCAGCATCTCATTCTCTCGTTCAAAGTACACACGAGTACTGTTTGTCCCCATATGAGGTGGTGTATGATCAGAAAATGCTATCACCATTCCATCTTGTAGAGGAAAAGAGAGATAACGATGGGGAGTCCATCCATGAGGTTGTCAAAACAGTACGAGAAATAAGGAAATGAGTACAGATGGCAAACACAAAGGCGTTAGAGAACTAGAAGGAATCAGTGAAATGAACAACAAGTTTACCACAACATAAAGTAGGACAATGGGTGACGTTATGCAGTCCTTACGTGATGAAAATGAAGATGAAAGAGTTCATCACAAGGTATAAAGGACCCTGTTAGTGGAGACTACTTTGCCAGTAAATATGAACTACGATAGTACATGTTACACATCTAAAGCCTTTTCGAGGTAGAACAGAGTAAATTCCAGGAATTTCAAGGGTGGAACTAGAGAAGATTGTGAAGAGAACAAATCAGAAGAAGATAAAATATGTATATTTGTAGTGAATAAGTTATATTAGTTTTTTCTGTCATTTTTGTTGTATGTAGTTGGGCTTGCTAGTGGATGTGGTATGTCAAAGGTAAGAATGGAAGTGAGGCAGGTCATAGCAACAGCAGAAGAGAAATCTGACTTATCACAATTTTGTCTTCTAATATGATTCCCAGTAACAGGAAGACATGCACAATTTGAGTGTTACATTGGTCATATATGCTGAGCAAGTGGTGAGTTCCTGCAAAGTTTGCGCAGGTGAGGATCTGTGGGACATTATTAATTTTGGAAGATGGTAGCAAGCATGCAGTAATGACAGAGGAGGAGTTACAACATTGTTGCAAGAGGACTGTTATGGTGTGTCTGAACTGGGCAGTACAAACCAACCTGAGCACATGCCCGATTACGGGAATCACGCAAGTGAATGTCTCACAACCAAAGTTGTATTGGCCAGAAGAACCTTTGAAAATTATTGCCAACACAGAATACAGAATTTATAAATGAAACTTTAGAGTCTGATGTAATACATTCCCTGGATTGATACATTACTGTGGAGTAAGGGCACTTCTCAGCTTATCACTAAACGTAACAGGTTGAGCAGTTCAGAGCAGGATAACGTTATGTGACAGTGCTTTCAAGTCCAGTAATAACCAGTGCCACAGTAGCTCTAATTTTACTGTCCATAGCATTAATTCTTCTGAGGTGGAGAGCTGACTGTTAGCATAATATACCAGTAGACAAGATTTTAGTAAACTGGTTCGATAGAGCATAAAATGGTATTAGTGATCATGACACAGTTGTAGCATCAATGATTAACAAAGTACAAAGAACAATTAAAACAAGAAAAATGATACATATGTTCAGTAAACTAAATAAAAAGTCAGTAGACTCATATTGCAATGAGGACTTGAAACTTTCAGCACAAGGCACTGGATAGATATGTATGCAGTAGAACAGTTCATAATGGGAGGAGACTTTACACTGAGTTTTCAGCTGAGTTAGCCCCTCTTCTAACTATACCATATCAGAAATCCCTCAAACAGAAAACTATACCCAGTTCTTGGTAAAAAGCACAGGTCACACCCATCTACAAGACGGCTAGTAGATGTGATCCACAAAACTACTATCCAATATTCTTGACATCAATTTGTTGTAGAATCTTAGAACACATTATGAGTTCAAACATAAAGAAGTATCTTGAACTCAATGCCAACCAGCATGGATTCCAAAAACATTGATCATATGAAACCTGACACACTTTTCTCACATGTGACATACTGAAAACTTTGGATCAAGGCTGGCAGGTAGATGCAGTATTTCTTGACTTCTGAAAAGTATTTGACAGAGTACCACAACTAAACTTATTGTCAAAAGTATGATCATATGGGGTATCAAGCAAAATTAGTGACTGGATTGCAGACTTTTTGGTAGGGAGAATTTGGCATGTTATCTTGAATGGAGAGACATTGTCAGATGTAGAAGTAACTTTGGGTGTGCCCCAGGGAAGTGTGCTGTGACCCTTGTTGCTCATGTTGTATATTAATGACCTTGCAGACAATATTAACAGTAACCTCAGACTTTTTGCAGGTGATCCAGTTACCTATACTGAAGCCCTGTCTTACATAAACTGCATAAATATACCATTATATCTTGATAAGATTTCAAAGTGGTAGATTGGCAACTGGCAACTTGCTTTAAATATTCAGAAATGTAAAATTGTACACTTCACAAAAAAGAAAAAAAAAAGAAAGAAAAAAAATCCTTAGTATCCTATGACTATAATTTCAGTCACTGTTAGAATCTGCCAACTCATACAAATATCTGGGTGTAACACTTTGTAGGGATATGAAATGGAATGATTACATACATCCAGTTGTCAAAAAGTAGGTGGAACACTTCAGTTTGTTGGCAGAATGCTGAGGAGGTGCAATCAGTCTACAAAGGAGATAGCTTACATATCACTCATCCAACTGGTTCAAGAAAAGGGCAGCACAAAAGGTCACATTTTTGCTTGATCCATGGGAAAGTGTTACAGACCTGGAGAAACTGAACTGGCAGACTCTTGAAGATAGATGTAAACTAACCCAAGAAAGTCTACTAACAAAGTTTCAAGAACCGGCTTTAAATGATGACTCTATGAATATACAACAACCCACTATGTATCGCTCACATAGAGATCATGTGTCTAAGATTACAATAATTACAGCATGCACAGAAGCATTTAAAAACTCTTTCTCCCTGCACTCCATATGTGAAGGAAATGAGAAGAAACCGTAATAACTGGTACAACATGACATACCCTCTGCCATGCAATTCATGCTGGTTTCGTTCAAATGACTCTGAGCACTATGGGACTTCAGTCCCCTAGAACTTAGAACTACTTAAACCTAACTAACCTAAGGACAACACACGCATCCATGCCCGAGGCGGGATTCGAACCTGCGACCATAGCGGTCGCGCGGGTCCAGACTGCAGTGCCTAGAACAGCTCGGCCACTCCGGCCGGCCATGGTGGTTTGCAGAGTGGAGATATAGAAGAGAGAGTGAGAGTGTGGTCTTGCAATGTGAATATGGAAAATATGTACATTTTTTCAGGGTTAAAGGAAAAGGAAGCAAGTGGACAAGTCATGAAGGTTAAATTCCCAGAAGCACAAAACAAGTGTGATAAATAGACTCAAAAGTAAAGTAGAAATAAGTGCTTAGTAAGTAAGAGTGGATGGGGAATGTAACCCATGTGGGCAAGTCCCAGCTGTTTTGGTCATAAAACTGTCAAATGGTTCAAATGGCTCTGAGCACTATGGGACTCAACTGCTGTGGTTATCAGTCCCCTAGAACTTAGAACTACTTAAACCTAACTAACCTAAGGACATCACACACATCCATGCCCTAGGCAGGATTCGAACCTGCGACCGTAGCAGTCGCACGGTTCCGGACTGCGCGCCTAGAACCGTGAGACCACCGCGGCCGGCCATAAAATTGTCACTGTATTTTGTACAAACAAGTAATATAATATGAAACTGATATTAAGGTCAACCTGAGATATATGGTCTCGTTTGTAGAAGGGAGCAATATAGCACGATATCAGTGTGAGCCTGAACTATGTATTGTAGCAGCACTGACAGCAAACAAGCAAGCAAGGGATTTTGTCACTGTAAAAATTCAACAAAGTCAACACAGTGTTGTGAGGTAGGTTAGCTTGCTGAAAAAGCAGACTCAGCAGTATTGCATCAACTCATGAAGCAAGGACGGGCAAGGCAGATTTCCACACTGACAGTGGCAACAGTGCTTTAGGATACATGACTGGAAGCAGTGCCAATGCACAACAAGCATACACCTGCTGTCTATATGCACTGGACTATTGCAATAAAATTATTCTCAGACATGCAGCTTTACCACAATGACAGGCTCTGCCAAATGAGGATGCCACATGGACCTACCACCAGAAGTCATTAGTCTGAGTCCATGGCAGGACAATAGCGCTATGCACTAAGTCCCTGGTGGACTTAGTGCTACACATGCACATCATCCATCTTCTGCCATCACAGATAGGCCCCTAATCATGGTGGACATCCCCGACCACGATGCAGTCAGGTGCCATCCAGGTCTGCATGAGATATGCCGCAATCAGGTGCCATCCAGGTCTGCATGAGATATATCATCATCTACATCATCGAATACACACTACTGACATGGGAACCACATGTCTGTATTATGGAATGAGTCCAGCAGCACGCCAAGGAGACTCTGTGTCAGAATCATGCAGCATGTAAGCAGCCAGCCAAACAGCCAGCTGGCCACTGACCTGGTTTACTATGTAGCACAGATGTTTCCATAAAGCACTTGTTGCATTTGCAGCTGCCTTTCTCTGAAGCCCCCTGTGCTCCCATCTCCACTGTCCACCTGCACCATCCTGACTTATTGCCACAGCTCTCTGCACTAGGGGTGCTATAGTTTGGTGTCAGAACTTGCAGCATCATCTTCACTCAGCACAGAATCTGAACCACCACCCATGGTGCGAACACAGTGTGGTGAGTGATGAACTATGTGGTTGCATTTTCAAGGGTGTAACAGATGTGGAAATGAGATATGACTGTCATTGTAATTTAAAGGTTACCCTGTTGAGGCTGGAAGAGGTGACTAAGTTGTAGAGTACAGAATTTGTGTTTGTATGGTTACACTATGTAATTTACTTGAGCATACTGCACCATGCTTGGAAGAGTTCCTCAAACCTGTTATATAAGTCATCAGTATGGTCATATTGCAAGGCAGTGTAGAGAGTCTAGGCGGGTCATGATATGATGTAATGACTGGTTTGTATTGATTTTTCAGAGTTGCTATTTCTGTTTGTATTATTTTGTGTAATGGGGAGTAAGAGTGTCACAATGGCAGATTCAGGGATGAAGGATGCCTCAGAGCTGAACAGAATACTGTTATTGTTAGAAAAGGTAGTGCAGCTGGCAGCAGATAATAAGCAGCTACATGGACAGTTGACGGCTTTAACAGCTAGGGAAGAACAGTTAGTATTGCTTCAGATACCACAGTTTAAGGTGGATTCAGCTGCCACAGGATTAACTGTTACCTTTTCTGGAAAATCATTTGAGTATGTGCAGCCATTCTTAGAGGACTTTAAGATGTTCACAAAGACGAGTGATTAGACTGACAGTGAATTATTGTATGCAGCAAAACTGTGACAAGTGAGAGATTCAACAACATACATAAGAAGCACAGAGGCATGAAAGGATGCAGCTTACTTTGACTATCTGGAGAAGGAGCTTTTACAAAGATACAAAAAACAGAATAGTGTGAGGTATCTTTAGAAGTAGTTGAGCAGAAATGTGAAGAGGCTTGGGGAAGCTGTGCAGGATAAGGATATATAATGAATGCACATATGAGTTGGGACAGAGTGATGGAGCAATTCCAGTTTTGTAGCAAGAAGCTGAGCAGAGTGTGCTTGATGCTTTTCTGGTGTGGTTGCCATTGGACATGTCATTAGGGTGCATACAGGTGCATCCAAACATCTGCATTCTGTTACTGCTACTGTTCCTCACAAGTGGCTTCAAATCAAGTAGTGTGCCTATGGAGTATCATCTCAGTTGTGTGAATGGATTCATTATTTCCCATCAGAAATGTCACAGTCCATAGTAACCAACAGAAAGTCATCAAGAAAAACCTGACATTCCCCACAGAGCTGTTATAGGCCCTCTGCTCTCCCTAATCTTCATAAACAATTTGAGAGAGACTCTAAGCAGCCCTCTTAGATTGTTTGCAGATGACAGTGTAATTTACTATGTAGGGAATTCATCAGAAGATCAAAACAAACTGCAAAAGGATTTATACAAGATATCTATGTGGTGCAAAAAGCGGTAACTGACCCTGCATAATTAAAACGGTGAGGTCGTCCATATGAGTACTACAAGGAATCCATTAAATTTCAATTATATGATAAATCACACAAATGTAAAGGCTGACAATTCATCTAAACACTTGGGAATTCTAATTATGAACATCTGGAATTAGAACCATCACACACATAATGTTGTGGGGAAGTCAAACCAAAGACATTTAGAAGATGCGGCAGGTTTTGTAAAGAGACTGCCTACACTTCACTTTTTCATCCTCTGCTAGGGTACTGCTTTGCAGTATGGGATCCTTACCAGATAGTGCTGAAGGAGTACATCAAAAAAGTTCAAAGAAGGACAGCTCCTTTTGTATTATCATGAAATAGGATGTGTCATGGATACGATACATGAGTCAGAGTGTCAATCATTAAGAAATGCAATTTTTTTCTTGAGGAGAGAGCTTTTCGCAGTATTTCAATCTCTAATGTTCTCCTCTGAATGCAAAAATATTTTGTTTACACCCACCTACATAGGCAGAAATGACCATTGTACTAAAATAACAGAAATCAGAAATCACACAGAAAGATTTACATGTTTGTTTCTCCCATGTGGTGTTAAAGAGTGGAATGGTAGAGATATAGTGTTAAAGTTGTTTGATGAACCCTCTGCCAAGCACATAAGTGTGAATTCCAGAGTAGTCATGCAGATGTAGATTAGGTTAGTGAGGTAACACAAAGAAAATGACGTAGCAACAGGGAAACTGGATAGATGTGGGGTATTTTCTGTGAACATTACATGTTACATGTGTGGACAGCAGGAGCACTAACAAAGGCAGTCTTGCCAGACACCTGCAATAGAGGAAATGGAAGATATCAGCAGGAGAATTTTGGTAATGGACATAGAAGTGGACAAGGAGGGAGGAGGTAAGCATCTGTTAAACACAAAGTGGGACTCAAAGTCCATCTAAAGGTGTTCTCATTAAAATTAGATGCAACAAATACGTATGTAGAGACACAGCATGCAGTACTGGATGCTATGTGGGGTAACAAGTACATGATTTCGTTACACATTGTCGATTGCCAGTAGAGACTCACTGTGTCAGAGGCAACAGGAATTCCCACACTATAGGTTACATGGGGCTAGGCCTACTGACATGAGACTGTTGGAGTCAGTGGATATAGATTTTCGAATAGGGACTGTTCAGTTTAAGTTGTGATGCAAGCATGAGCTACAGCATGATCCTGGGGCTAGGCTTTTTCTATCAAAATTGAGCTAATATTGACCTTGGTGACATATAATAGAACTTAGTGGAATGATGTACCAGCTAGGGGAAGCTGTTGCCAGTGTAGAACTGTTGCAATGGACATCCATTGTATTGAACAAACCAGTTGAACTGTGTATAATTGCACTAGTGAAGTCACTATGGGTGAATCTGCAGCCAGATCTACTTGTGGGTATGTTATGTACTGCCCAGCCTCTGCAAGAGAACAATATACTGGGTCCAGAAAGTTGTTTTATAAATGGAAGTGTTGTCACATACAAGAGAGGAATAGTGGGAGAGTGAGACCTGTAAACATAGATAATTCTGTCACAAACGTACTGAAGTTCAGGATGCGGTGTTAATAGCAAGTTTGGACATTCTAGATGAGATGATGATGAGTGATAAGTATGGAGAGTAGAGCACAAGCAGCCACAAGCCACCATTAAGATTGCCTTAAGTATGAGAGTGGAGCATCTAAAGGGAGCACAAAGAGAACAGATGCAAGAATTGCTGTTTGAATTTGATGATTTATTTTTATATGGTGTCTGTTGCCAGCAATGTCCACGACTCAACCTTGTGTACCAGTAGGGGACAAAAGCCCAGGTGTATTGGATGCCACATTGCAAACCTAGACATTTGCTGCTGATCATGAAAGATTTTATTAATCAGCAGCTAGTCAATGGATAACAGAAGAAAGTACCAGTCCACAGGGTGCTGGAACTGTGGCTATACAAAAAAAAAGTCTGTGGTTGGTTCTAGACAGTACCTGTTCTGCTGCGGTTACTGTCACCTTAACAGTAAGACCACAATGGACGCATATGCCATTGCCAACATTACTGAGATGGTTAATAACTTGGAATAATGTTTGTACTTTTCAACCATTGACTTGAGGAGTGGCTGCACTCAACAGGAGGTAGCTCCCAAAGATCAGCCAGAAACCCTGTTTTTGGTACTATGGGAGCACAATCAGTTCAAGAGAATGCTGTTTGGATGGAAAAATGTGGCTGAAACTTTTCAGAGGTCACTGGGCTGTGTGTCAAGTGGTTTAAAACCATGCCAGTGTTTACTTTGTTTAGACTATATCATCATATTCCAAAAGTCATGAATCAGAATAGGCAATGTCTGATGGAATTGTTTAAGAGATTGAGAACTGCATGTCTGACATTGAGCACAGAGAAGTGCCATTTTGTATTAGAAGACAGAGTGTATTTTGACCATATAATTAAAAAAACAGAGTAAGGATCGACCCCCCAAGGCTACTGCAAGCTGTACACAAGTCTCCAGTGCCTACGTTGATTAAGGAACTGCATTCTGTTTTCGGGATCTCAAGGTACTACAGAAGTTTCATGAAAAGATTGGCTGGCATAGCAAAATCACTCATGCAGTTGCTGAGGAATGATGTGAAATCCATATGGGCAGAAGGGTGTCAGTGTGCATTTGAAGAATTAACAAGTGCTTCAACATCAAGCCCAATATTTCCAGACTTCCACTGAAGGACTTTATCCTTTTGTGTGATGTGTCATATCAAGCTTTGGAGGTCATGTCCTGAATCAGGAGATTAATGGTAAAAATTGTTACTGTAGCCTATGCATCAAGGCAGCTGAATGTGGTGGAGGAGAACTATTCATTGAAAGAGAAAGAGATGTTGAGCTTCATTTATAGTATCAAATATTCTAGATGTTATCTTTATGGGAAAAACTTTCACTTAGTGACCAGTCACACTGCTTTGAAGTGGTTACTGGGGCTGAAGGACCTGTTTAGTAGGCTGACAAGAAGGGCCTTGAGACAAAGCAAGTTTGAGTATTAGGTTGTACACAAGCCAAATGGAAAAATGGTAAGGTACTACATGACAGCACATCACAGTGACTAAGGTATGTTGTGTCAGTGTATAGTTCAAATGTATACATGAAAACTGGGATATCCGCATATGAGGTGGTGTTTGGTTGCAAAATGCCATCATCATTCGATTTGGTAAAGCAAAGAAAAGTAAAGATGGGGATCGGTCCATGAGTTTGTAAAAACAATATGAGAAGTATGGAAATGAGTAACAAAGGTGAATATGAAGGCATTACAGAGGAGGAATCAGTGAAACATAATGCAAGTTTACTGCAGCATAAAGTAGGACAGTGCATGATGTTATCCAGCTCTTGCATGCCAAAATGAAAGATGAAAAAGTTCACTGCAAGATATCATGGACCCTCTCAGCTGGTAATGACTACTTTACCAATAAACATGAGGTTAGGTTGCCAACAAGAATGATGAAAGTATATGGTGGATGTGTATGACCTTTTCGAGGTAGTCTAGAGTTGATTCCATGAGTTTTGAGGGTGGAACAGGAAAAGAACATGAGGAAGAGCTATCTAAGGAAGACACAAGAAGATGTGGTTGAGCCTCTGCACAAAGTACCATATTCATTAAGATCAAGATGATGAGGGGTGTTCATCACGGATTTTTTAAAAATACATTTGCTTATGTAGAGGACTGTGGTGAATAAGTTATGTTAGTGTGAAGATTTTTTCTGTTATTGTTTTGTATGTGACTGGGCTTGCCAGTGGCAACAGCCTTCTGAGGAGTGAGGAATGGTGATATTAGTCCCTGACCTCAGGATGTGATATGTTGAGGGCATGAATGGAAGGGACGCAAGTCATAGTATTGGAAGAAGCTAAAACTGACTGAACATGACTGTATATTCTAATTTGATTCCTGCTTACAGGAAGACATGCATAGTTTGAGTGTTATGGCATTCACACACATGCAGTGAAGTGGGGAGTTCTTGGAAAATTTGTGCAGGTGAGGCTCTGCAGGATAGTATTAATTTTGTAAGATGGTAGCAGGCATGCAACATACCAACCGTATATTGGCATATTAGAGTGAGCCTGAACGATGATGTATTGCAGTAGTACTGACTGCAGATGAGCATGGGATGTTGTCACTGTAATAATCCAACAATGTCAGTGTGATGTTGTGAGGCAGGTTAGCTTGCTGAAACAACAGATTCAGTGATACTGCACAGACTCAGGCAGAAAGGGACAATGCAGATTTCCACACTGACAGTGGCAGTGGTGCATTAGGATACGTGACTCTAAGCAGAACATATGCACAACAAGCATGCTACTGCTGACAATAAGTACTTGGTAGTTTGTAACAAAATTATTCTTAGTCTCATAATTCTACCACAACAACAGAGCTATGATGGATGAGGTCAGCACATGGATCTGCCAACAGAAGTCATCAGTTTGAGTCAATGGCAGGCCAATAGCTCCATGCAATAAGTCCCTCCCTGCCTTTGTAACATGGTGAAGCAGACCATCCCCGATCTACATCAGTAGTATGACTGATTCCTGCCAGGAGGTCGTGGGTCACTCCCCCTGTACACCAGCTGTCTTCTGCCATTGCAGGATGTGCAGATAATCATGGTGGGAATGCCATGTCATGACGCTGCTGGGTGCTGCCAAGGTACAAAGTAGATAGCCTATCGTCGAGTACACACTACTGGTGCGGGAACTGCACAGTTGACTTACGTAATGAAGGTGCCAGTGTACCATGAAGATTTGACATCAGGATCATGGGGCATGCAAGGAGCCAGATCAGTAGAAATCAATGGCCAGCTGGCCACTGACCTGCTGTACAATACAGCACAGATGTTTCAATAAAGAACTTGTTACTTTTGCAGCTGTCTCCTGGGCTCCCACCCTTGCTCCACCACCCACTCGTACCTCCCCTTGCTGCAGAGGGGTGCTACACTATGCACAGTCAGCACACCAATACACTGGCTCCAAAATATCACTGTGAATCTCTGTGGTACGCTTCCATGACAGACTGTGGTAATATGAAATTAGTGGTTCCTGTATTTTTTATCTCATGCATTAAATAAGAAGCCTGATCCGCTACTGCTGATATGTGGTCATTACAAAGCCTCCCATAAGTTTGTACCCAAGAATCTGCACATCAACTTTTTAGATGCTGAGATATTCTCCAATTTCCATGTTGGATTTCTAGTTACTGACAGTTTATCTCAAAGCAGCATGTAGGTAGTTTTCTGTACTGCTACCATCAATTTCTTTCCTTTGCACCACTTTGTCATCCACTCCAGCTCACTAACGATTTATTTTCCAGATGACTGTTAAATTTACAGGAAGGCCTACTACGAGATCATCAGCATATGCCACAATTTCATCTACATCAGTGAACCGATCCATCCAATTTAGGAGGGAATATATAATGAAATCTGTAGTGCTAGCAGCTGCAAAATTGTTTGGATATCATCAGGTCTAGGGGTTCCATTTATTTTAAACTTGGCCAGTGCCTCCACGTAGATGATTGATAATGTTGGTGTCATGATCTTCGTGTAAACTTGACCTAATTTGTGTATGTTCATGTTGATCTCTACCCGAGTTATCATCAGGGAGGAGTTGATGCAACAGATATTTTGGTGCATGTCCCCATTCAATTGTGGAAGTGCTGTCACTCATCTGCAACTTGACAAAGACAATATGTGTTTTAACCCACTCAATGAGTAATTTGTAGAAAAAGCTACAATCATATATTTGAAACTGAATCCATAGATACTGTTCTCAGAAGGCTTCCATGGAAGAATAGTGTCTTGCAACAATATTTAAGTGCCCTGTGATGTCTGAGTTTCAACTGTCTTTCGACTGTCATAATGGCACATCGGTATAGTCTCCTAGCAATTTTTGTTTGCCTTCTTTGTTTCTTCAGCTGCAGAGACCATGGGATGGAGAAACTGGAATATGTTGCCCTTATAAAATTCATCGTAAGTTAGTGACTGTTAAATAAGGAATCTGTTTCTTCAGTTCCAACAATTAATAAATGGGTGGCTAAATTCAAATGTGACTATATTTCTCTGAAATATGATCCATATGAAGGATATCCCAAAACTGAAACCACACCCAAGGTGGGGTGCACTTGGTTGTCTGTATGGTTATGGATTTGAGAATGTGTATAGACATGAAGAAGAGAATTGTATCTTGAATAGAGGTCAGAGTTGGATGACCTCTACATTGGGTGATGGAAATGGGTAGCCACTGGCCAGGAAACCAGTAGTTCATGACCTGGGGCAGGATAACAGTGAAGCAGTGGGTGCATGCCTGATTTCTGACTGGTATAATCATCATGAAAACAACACTGTTAAACATTCATTTCATTGTGCAGCAAATTGCAACAATCATGACGATGCTCAATGTTGTCAGTGCCCCCGAGGTATAAGCTGTACTCAGTTGGTGACGAGGTGCTGCAATCAGCAAGCAACCTGTTGTCACTGGCAGCCTGAGGTGTCACTTGATCACTGAAACAAAGATGGCAGTGATTCAGCAAGAGTGCTGATACCAAGTACCTGCAACCGCCTGGGCCTCCATCCACACAGACTAGATGCAGCTATGCTGCTCAGGGCAGGGCACACCAGAGAATGCAGAATCATGCTCTGAATCCAGTGTGAAAGAGATGAGTCTCATGAATAATGCCTGTTGATGCAAGCAGAAGGCAGACACCAAAAGAAATGCATGCACAGGCATAGGTGGGTGTGTAGGCCTCCCATTTGGATGGCACTAAGTCAGTAACATCAGACTTGGTGCAGATACTACACCCACAGCTCACAGAGGCCAATCTGGAGGTGGCAGCTCACAGACTCATGCTGCCTCAAAGACTGGAGTAGACCTCCCTTTGAAGTTGGCATCTGTTGGACTGCACATATCTGTCTAAAAATGAGTAGCATTTATGTGGGCTTGGCTTGTCCCTGTTTTGAAAAGGCATTGTTTCCCATCACTAAGCCACAACTGTGCTACAACTCAGTCATGTAGTGACCAAGTCACCAATGTCAAAGCAACTCTACCTTTCTGCTACATCGATGATATTATGACTCTGGTCACTCTGCCAGCCTGGGATATGTGGTAACTACATGGTGACAGTACTTGTTGGATTAACACTTCACTCCTGATGTAGCTTCAGGTGGGGGGCCCTGGTCTGACCTGTTTTCATGAGGCTCTTGCATTAAAAGGGCTAAAATCTCTATTTTATTCAGCCAGGTCAAATATAATAGGTGTGGTGCAAACTTGAAAGATATTTATGTCTCTGTGTTGTTAGAGGTTTCTACATTCCAAACATCATTGAGACAGACGTGGGGGATTAATTTTACCTTCCTTATGTCAATTGTTTCGATTCTTGATCATTTTCAAATAGTCACAACATTGCTGAGAAACTTTTTTCTACATCTGCCTTCTGTTGGCATTCAGCAAATGCTACACCCCTCTGCATAAAACTCTCATATCTATTTTCTATGTAAACTTCACCACACTCAGTCTTCTGGAATGTCTACGACATCAACCTATTTATAACTCTTTAATTGCTAAAGCCATGTTGTGTAATTTATTTATGGTTTTTAACATTCAGCTATGGCTAAATTTGATGGTGGTATGGTATTTTAGTTTCTCTATTTGGGATAAACATACACTTTCTAAACTAATTTAGAAAACCATATAAGCAAATTGTTACGGAGAAGAAGATACACTTACATTATGGCCCAACATGAACCAACACAGTGAATCAAAATTAGATGAAACAGGTGGCAGTCCATTACTGAAATGCACTCCTGTTGAGGAACAGATGAACTTGCTGGTGAAATATGTCCCACAGGAATTACAACAAGGTGCATTTCAAAACTTAACAATGCAGCATAGCACCCAACTGATTAAATCCTGTTTTAGAGTGACTTTTACTCAGTTATTCAGAAGTACACAATAAATTTTGGCATTTCAGTGTAATGGATGGGGAATAATAATCAGTTTCTATGTTTTTAATTTCATTTTTGTTTCCTGCAAACACCAAAACTATCTGTTTTGTATTAAGACACTATGCTGTAAACCATGAAAAAGTATAACATGCTGGAAATACAGTGTTGTGAAGACAATAAAATACATATATCTGTATTTATTATTAGTACTGTAATATCTAACACATATCTAAATACCAGAATTAGAATGATAGATAAAAAATAAATTTCTAACGTGGTTTACTTGGAGTAATAGTAAAATCAAACAATAGGTAGGTGACATCAGCTTTTTTATATTGTTTTGCTTTCACAATGATATGAAATCATTCCTAGGAGCCTGATGCAAAGTGAACATTATTAAATTAGAACATATTCTGGAGATTTTGATCTATACATGTAAGTCACGAAAAAAAAACCTCTCCCCAAAGTTGTTGAAACACCATTGCAGCATTAGGTATTTTGATACCTTTAAGACAAGGTAGTTTGATATGGATCTGCAGTCCAAAAAGTACCAATGACAAGTTTCACAGGTATTGTTGCAATGAATACTCCGCTTTTGATAACAATTATTTATGTAACAGAATAATTTCTTTTTGGGAAATTTCTAAAAAGTAAAGTTAGTCACTTCTCTCAATCAAACAGTGTTGCATATAATTAGAGACTAATCACATACTCCCAAATAATCAACAATAATTCATTCAGTCGGCAAGAGAATGAGCTGTCACAGAATGACAACGTATTACAATTAAAAATTAAAAATGAACTTATGGATATCTTGTGTCATTTTATATTTCTAAAAATGATCTGGCTAGCTGAGTCTTCTCTCACATTAATTCCAGATGAGAGAGTACAACCTGTCAGCTACAAAGTTGAGAAAGTGGATACAAAATGCATTTAACCAAACAAGGGATTGCAATTAAATTGGTAAAAATATGCAGAATTGTCTGGTGGATTTTAAATATATGCAATAAACAAATTTGCTTGAAACTGAACATAAAGAGTAAGAAATGAAAAGGTATGACAAGCTGACTGAGTGTAAAACAGATTTTTGATCAAATCAGATGCACTGTGTATAAAAGTAAAATATTAATTGACTAAAGAGACACAACAAATTATATGTCTGTGCTACATGCATCAAATAATCAAATATCTAAATCTCAGCCCGTTCAAGGCAATTTTTTTTAGTTCTATAATTATTGTATATTTATAAATTTAAAGAACCTAGTTCTCATGGTTTCACCTGCCAATTTATCCTTTTTGTGCTGTAATTTTTTTATGAGCAGACTTCTGAACTAGAACAATGACAATTAGCTCAATGAAAAAAAAAATGAAGTGTGTTATCTTATAGCCTCAATTCTGCTTCAAGTAGAAACTGTTTTAAAAGACAACATGTACACTGTTGACTGTAGTTCTGATGACAAAATGTATACATATCAGAGGATTTTAAATTCTGACCTGTGCTGAAGCAAACTTTTTTTGCAATACCACTTGATAATGGCCCAAATGCTGAAACTGCAATGGTGAAATAAACAAGCTCTATAAAATAATCTTTATTACATTTAATTCTTTATGAGAGTTTTAAAACATACCACTATAAGTATATCAACAACTTGGATTAATATGAAAAGGTATACATGAATAACATACCCGAGTCAACAATAATTACATTAGGTGAAGATGACTTCTGTGGCAGCAGTAATGTTGGACCATGTATATCTAATGATACATGAAGTTTAGTATTGCATGTCCGAATTTGTGCAGACTGCTGTTGTATCCATTTTTCCACCCTGTGATAAGTTTGTAGAACTGTGCTTGCATGAATGAATGGTTCAAAGAAATGCTGGAAAAAAGATTAAATTTTCCTTATGAAACAAGTAACTACATCATTCAAGTACAGTCCTGCAGAAAAAGAACTGATGCTACCAGTTTTATATAATTCTCAAAAAACAAGTGTGGCTGAACAACATTGTTCAGCAAGCAAAGCTGTTTGTGCTTAGCTGATAGAATGGGCAATTTGTAATGAGTACATATTACTATATTGTGAATTATGAATTATCTAAAATGTCATCTATAGCATTAGTCTACAGTGATACTGATAAACCAAACCAGAAGCTGCTCTCTCATGTAGTATTCATGACATTTGAAGTTAATGTAGAAGCCAATAATGGTATACCCATGACAAGACAAGAATATAGAGGGAAAGATGTAGTGAGAAGCTCCACAGTAGAGAAAAAAAATTGTGCTGACTCAACATTGAAGGAATTTTGGAGTAGGTGACGTCAACTAATGGATACTGGAGGTTAAAAAATAATTTAAAAAAAGGAACACAGTAATGTATGATATTTTCTGCATTTGTGACATACATGCTACAATTCACACAGGTCTTCACTCATTCAAAAACCAGCATTATAAAAGTTATCAAGCAACATCTGAACTATGGAATTTTTCCCTTGTTGTTTTTCTCTCACTAATTTTATGCTCTGAAAATAATTAAGAAATATGAGATAATGGCCATACCAGGTATTTTGTGATGTTTTAGCACTTGCTCTTTGCCTCATTTATCAGTCATTTTATTTTTATCTCTTTAACACAATAAAAATGTACACAGCACCAGTCATATTATCTCATTTGCATCTGAAATGCCAGCCACTATCTATTTTGCAGTTTTCACCCCCTCAGCCTCTCTTCACAGAAAATTAATAAGTTTTAATAAATTCTGTTTGACATATCTGTAATGATATTCCACCACATGCCTTCCTTCATCCCTAATCTCGTCACAGTTTCCTTTCTCTGATATCTTCTCAAAAGTTGTAGAGTACCAACTTCATGAAAAATCTACTAAATTTGTTGTTGTATCACATTTTATCTCAAAACAGTCAACCTTAATGAATTTCATGTGTAATTGAGGATGTGGCCAAACACATGTGGAAACACTGGTCTTCATGCTGCAGTTGAACAGACAGTAGTTGTGTTTCAGTATTGATTAATAATATATTTATTGGTCACTCAGCATGATTTTCACATCTCAAATGCTGATAATATTATTCCCTTCAGAGCTAGCAAAATATGCCTACCATTACAAGAAATTAGCTTCTTAGAACTACATGGACAAGAACTGCTTGTTGCATCTCACCAACTATTTGGTCAAGAACATATAAAGCATGATGGAACAGGAAAAATTAACAATATGTAGAGACCAACACAAATTTCAAATTGTGCTGTTAAGGATTTGTAGTTAACAATGCAAGGGTGCAGTTGAATTACACAAAACATATGGGCTTATACAGAGAATATGGAGACAATATTACACTAACCTGTCAGTAACTATTGTGAGCATTATTTTCAGTCACAAGTTCATGCAATACATAGACATACCATTTTTCAAGTGAAGTTCATCATCCTATAAAATGTAAGTTAATGTAGATGAGTTGGAAAAACAGTCATGTAATTTTTCAAATGCAGCATTAATTGTGTACTTCGTGACACAATCACATCAATTAAGTATCTAGGTGTAATGCTGCAAAGTGATATGAAATGAAACAAGCATGTAAGGACAGTAATAGGGAAGGTGAATGGTCTACTTTTGTTTATTGGAAGAATTTTAGGAAAGTGTGGTTCATCTGTAGTGGAGACCATGTACACAACACTAGAATGACCCGTACTTGAGTACTGCTCAAATTTTTGGGACCCCCACCAAATTGGATTACAGGAAGACACTGTGGCAATTCTGAGGTGGGCTGCTAGGTTTATTACCAGTAGGTTCAATCAGCATACAAGGATTAATGTTTCATAAACTCAAGTGGGAATCCCTGAAGGGAAGGCTACATTCCTTTTACAGAACACTTGGAAAATTTGGAAAACCAGCATCTGAAGCTGACCGCAGAATGATTCTACTGCTATGAACATACATTCTGTGTAAGGACCACAAATATAAGAAAAGAAATTAGAGCTCATACAGAAGCATATAAAGAGTCATTTTTCCCTTGCTCTATTTGCGAGTATAAAAGGAAAGGAAATGACTAGTAGTGGTACAATATACCCTCTGCAACACACCATATGGTGGCTTGCAGAGTATGTATATATATGTTGATATTATTTCATTTGGACTCAATAAATAATAACAGTAGGAAATAGATCAGAACTGTGTTAAGTAGTACTGGTTTTTCTTTTATACTTTCTGTTAAGTACAGAATGAGTTCATAGTTATTCAAAATAATCAAAGTTTTATTTGGATTGTTACAGAAGATTAAATTAATTAACTTAAAAATCATTTGGTGAAGAATTTAATTAACAGGATTGACTGATATTGTCAGCTGGAGAAAATCACGCAGTCAGGCACTTTCTGTAGTAAACTTGCAATGATGCCCCTCCAGTACAGCTCATATTTATAGCCTACATTGATATCGAAGCATGGTTTGACCACAAAACAACAAATTCAATTTACACATTCTCTTTGCTGCTGATAAACATCTTTGGCACTTTTTTATCTGTGGCCACATATGCAGTAGCCTAGCCCACGTGTTTAGAAGAACACAGTAATGCTGTTGCTTCAGTCTGTCCACTCACTCTGAAGATCGGTGAAATGGTAAATGAAATATAGGTTATGTAGCAGTAGATGACTTGTTCCACATCCACAAAAATTCTCCTTGATGATGGTATTTATGGAAAATGAGGTGTTAAGTTGTTAATAGAATGAATAATGATTAATCTAATGGGGCATTATGTCTATGCACTACAACTTGCCAAGTTCATTTTTGTTCATTTCTTATTATAATTTATGGTAGTGTGTGCACAATGCTTGAGACTCTTGGATATTCAAAGGTACGCTCAAAATGTGTTTCATAAATGTTCACAACAGATCACAAGATTCAAAAGAGAGCTATTTCATTTGAACAGTTGGAGTAGTTTGAGGCTAATGGAGAGGCCTTTCTGTCATTAATAGCTACAGGTGACAAAACCTTGATACATCACATTGAGATGGAAACAAAAATGCAGTCACTGGAGTGGCACCACCCACAATCATGGAAAAAAGAAAAAAGTCAAGGCAGCTCTCTCTCCTGGAAAAGCCATAAAAATCATGGCTACAAGCACAGGTCAAAGGTTTTTATGAACAGGGAATACATGTTCTTACACAACACTGGAATAATACATTAGGATGTGATTGGTATTACGTAGAAAAATAGTACTCATAAAAGAAATGTTGACAGATATTGTCACCAAATTCTAGATCTCAAGAATAAATACGCACTGAGAAAAAAACTGTGGGACATTAGTTACTGAATGACCCTCATGCAGTGTCAAAATGTTGCGAAGCAGACATCAGATCCAGAGAAGCATCTGGAAAAATGTTATATTTTCTCACTTATATACAGATATTTAAATAATGCCAAAAGAACACTTGTCCAAATGGTAATACAAAGTTGTTGATGAGTTTATCTCTTGAAGCTAGGCAGATTTGATGTTTCATGTTCTGTAATATTATACAGTTTACGTCTCATGTCTGCTTTGTACAATTAAGTACCATTGCGAACATTCAGCTCAATGAATTATCTCTCATTAGTTCCTCCTTCTTCAGAGGATGCTATTATTCTGCAAGGGTATTCAATTAATGGAATGCCATTTCTGTTCCTAATAAGCACATTATTAAGTCAGTGACTGGTTTTTGTCTTCTATCCTTCACTGGCCATGGATTAATGGGCCTATCAGCTACTAAAGTGGCATTTTCATGAATTATCATTTGATGAAAACAGCTTTGATCTACATTGATTATCTTCATGGTATTTATCCAACATAAAAAGAAAATATATGTTTAGATTTAAAAACAAAAGTAATGAGTGTGTGAATAACAGAACATTTCAATATTTACATTACATAAATGTAAATGTACTTACATAAAATATCATAAATTAACAAATTTTTCATTAGGAACTGATAAATTCAAAGTGCATGTGAAATTTAGAAGACAGAAAAGAGTGAATCATGGATATTTTGACCTCTAAGGGACTGCACTGGGCACTCTACTATGAATAGTAGAGACTGTAGAGAGACAGTATAGCATGACTTATCTAAAACCCTTAAAACATTGGCAACTCTCACTAAAAGCCCTGCAGGAAGGGGACCTCAATATGAATATGCAAGATGCAATAACACCGAGGAATAAAATAAGAGGAGACAGAAAAGATGATATCAGATAAGCACACAGTATCAGCAGCTACCGATAGCTCACTACAAGATAAAGATATCAAAATGACAAGCCCTGAGATGAACTTGCAGAAGCTAATGATGATTGTCAGAAATAATGAGCAGCAAAGGAGCAGGTTGCATACAATGCTGCATATATATGCATAGAGGCAGTGTAGATGACATCCTAATGATACTACCAGGAATCATGTAGAAGCTGCAGCAGCATTTGCAGAACCATTAAGTGACAGAGCCCAAAATGCACAGCAAATAAATATGTATGCTGAATCAAATGTTCGTCTGCTTCAAGTCTTTATGGAAACAAGGATAAGAATTTAGGTCACCTACCTCTAATGTCTTTGGGCAAACTACTACCAGTATTTTTTCTTATAGTAATTTTTGGGTTTGCAGCCAGATCCCATCAACATTCTGTCACGATATTTTGGTCCAGAGACGTCCATCCATCCTCAGGTGAGTAGACAAAGTACTGAAGAGGTGTGATGCAGTCATAGTATTCATAGCGAATTCCGTGCGTGCGAATCGTGATGGCAGTTTATGGAGCATGTGTTAGGAGGTGACATGCACGAGGCAGCCAAGTAGTGTATGCTGCCCACAGTGATGAAATAAGAACAGTCTTATTGCTGAGTATTGACTGAGCATGTCGATTCTGCTGTGACTGCATAATTTTAATAATTAGATTTCAATTTTTATCCAGCTGAAAGCTGTTATCACGATTAATTGAAGTGTCAGCAAGATGTATTTCCACGGATTCTTTAATTACAGAGTCCCAGAAGCTGGAAACTGGTGTTAAAATTTTGGTGTTACTGTATTCCATTGAATGTCCCATGGAAATGTAACGTTCTGCTACTGCTGATTTTAAGGGTTGCCGCAGACAGTTGTCTTTCATGTTCTACACAGTGTTCCTGGACTGCTCGTGTTGTCTGACTTGTCACACTCACAGGGAATTTTATAAACACCTGCCTTCCTCGGTTGTACATCATCTTTAATGGAACTGACTAAGGCCCTGCTCTGTCCTGGTGGACGGAACATGACACACGATATTATTCTTCCTAAGCAATCGGCCTATTTTAGAAGATACGTTCCCAGCTTATGGAAGGAACATAGTTGATTTATGGTCATCAGTCTCTTCAGAGCATTGCTTCTTGTTATTATAATTGTGCATGGCCTTCCGTATTTGATGCGAAGTATAGCCATGCTCTTTAAAAACCTTCTCCAGATGCACTAATTCTTAATTAAGGCTATCAGCATCCAATATTACATGCGCGCGATGAATTAAAGTACTGAGAACACAGGTGATTTGTGTCGGATGATGGCAGCTGGACGCCTGAATATGTAGATCTGTATGTGTAGGTTATCTGTACACCGAATGTCCCAAAGACCCATCATTCTTATGGCATACTAACACGTCTAAAAAGGGTAAAGTCCCATCTTTCTCAATCTCCATAGTAAACTTGATGTTCTCATGTAAAGAGTTTAAATAACAAAGGAATTTTTCCGGTCCTTGTCTGCCATGAGGCCATACAACGAAAGTATCATCTACATTATGCCAAAAAACCGTAGGCTTTAAGACGGCAGACTCAAGAGCTTTCTCCTCAAAGTCTTCCATAAAAAGATTGGCCACCACAGGGGACAAGGGACTTCCCACTGCGACACCATCAGTTTCTTCAAAAAATTCGTTATTAAATAAAAAATAAGTAGAGGAAAGAGTATGTTCAAACAAGGCCATCAAATCATCAGTGAACAAGTTACCAATAAGATGTAGCGAGTCAAATAAAGGCAGTTTTTACCAAAGTGAGACCACATCAAAGCTAACTAGTAAATCCAAGCTTAACAGTCTCCAAATGATTGATAAAATCCTTAGAATTATGTATACGCTGGCAGCACTTATCAACATATGGCTTGAGTAACGTGCCCAGATGTTTTGCAGTCGAATAAGTAGAAACATTAATATTACTCACTATCAAGTATTGTGTGGTCTCAGCCTCTTGATAACTTGTTTAGGTATTGTTTAGGTATTGTTCAAAAGAGTAGCAGTTTTTCTGGATATACTACTCATTGGGTCCTTATCGATTTTGCTGTACATAGAATCACATAGTTGACTATATAGCTTCTCGTTGTAGGCTTCCCTTGTCAAAAGGACTGTAGCATTACCCTTATCAGCAGGGAATATGACCCCACCAATATCTTCATGGAGGTTGTGAAAAGCAGCTCTTTCTGCTGGAGAAATGTTGCTCCATTGTGGTGCACATTTCAGCAAGGTACAACAAGATTCCCATCGAATTTCGTTTGCAGAATCTGCCAAAAGAGGTCTGATAGCCTCCTCAATAAAACTGATGAAATCCATTAAAGGAGGTGAAGAAGGTGTAGGAGCAAAGTTTAAACCTTTTGCAAGGGTTGACATCGTCGCATCGTCAAACGATTTCTCTGTGAGATTCACAATGGATCATCCAGAAGGGGCTTCATGTGGTTTACATGTTACGAGACAATTAAACTTAGTACTTTGTCTATTTGTACTATCCCTGTGGAATCAGTCCGCCTTGGCCCAAGTTACACTATCAATCCAATCCCAACTAAGGGAGGAGCATCTTGCCGCAACCTTCAAATGTAAATAAAATAAATCCTTGCTCAAATGATCATTTCATCCCATTTGAATTCTTCTACACTTTCATAAATGTATATGGAGGGAACAGACAGGATTTGCAATTTCGGAAATAATGGGTCACAATACTCTGTTTGCTGAGCAGTACACATGAAACAGACAATTTTCTTTTGCAGTTTCAGTATTTGAGACACAATACTTGAGCTTACCCAGAAAATTATCTCATATCTAATGACAGATACAAAATAATTATGATAAGCAATTTTTCACGTACTCAGGTCAGTGGAATTTGGTAGTATTTGCATACGAATTAAAAACTGCTTAGTTTATTTGATAAGAAGTCAATATGTGTATTCCAGCTTAAGTTCTGGTTCACATTTAGTCCCAGGAATTTGACCATATCAACTTCTTTCATAAGTTGATTGTTATGTTGTATTTTAAGTTCCACACATTTTGAATGTTTGGTTTTGAAATGTATCATATGGGTTTTTGTAATGTTCAGTTTCAACCCATTTAACTGGAACCAGTTTTCTAAGGTAATCAGTGTGTTTATGATGGAACTTGGGATTTATTTATTTATTTATTTATTTATTTTTGCATAGTCATCTTCAATTAAAACAGAAGTATCATATGCAAACAGAACAGATGGGGAATTTATATTTATGGGTAAGTCATTTACATAGAGTAGGAACAGGATTGGCCCCAAAATGGAGCCCTGAGGCACACCTTGTGATATGGCACTCCATTTAGAATGATAATTCACTGACTCTGAGGCAATAGTTATCCTTTGTTTTCTGTTGTGTAAGTATGATGTTAGTCAATTTAGAGAACTACCCTTCGGGCCATATTTGTCTAATTTGTATATAAGCAAGCCATGGTTCATGCAGTCAAACACTTTTGTGAGATCACAGTAGATACCTGGGGGTTTACTCCTCTAATCCAGTTATTATACTATCTTTTCAATAAAGTTATTCACTGCATCCAGTGTGTTTTTTTTCTGGTTCAAATCCAAATTGGTTACTTATAATAATATCATTTTTTACAATAAAGTTTTTGATCTGGTTTGCAGCTACTTTATCTTACACTTTTGACAGGACTGGATGAGTAGAACAAGACCAATAGTTTCCTATGTCTACCCTTGACTGTTTCTTGAACAGAGGCCTGACTTTGGCATACTTCTAAACAGTGGGAAAGCATCCCTGTTCAAAAGACTGGTTGAATATTTTAGTTAGGGGAAGTGCTAGTATGCCACACACTGTTTTAATCACTTTAGTGGGTATCCCATCACACCCAGCACAGTTTTTATTTGCAACGATAATATAATATTTTCCACATCCTTTATTGTGACTTTTTTAAAATCCATAAAATAATCAGCTTCTTGGTGGAGTCCAAAGTGATTTACTTCACTCTGATACTCTGCTACATTAACATCTGATTTTGCCACACTTATGAAGAATTCATTTGAACACTCTGATATTTGAACTGGGTTTACAATAAAGCTATCATCTACTTTAATCCTAGATATTTCATTACCAATAACTCTAACACCTTACTCTGAACTGACAACAGAACACACTGCTTTTGTTTTATGTTGTACTATGAACTTCTTGTTTGCCATTTTTTTGGCTGCCTTCGAAACTTTTTCTTAAATATAGCTTTATAATTATGAACATACTCAGTAAAATGTCTGTTTTTGTTATATTTCAGTTCATTTTGAAGTTTCCTCTTCCTGGCACTAGAAATTTTTATACCCTGGGTTATCCATTTAAGTTTATTAGTCAGTTTGTTGCGTGTGGTTCTTGTTTCATTAAATATTTCAAGAAAGCTAATTAAAATTTTTTTGAAGTTACTATTACTTGAAAGACAGCTGTTGTTATGCCATCTTAACTTATTTCTAAATGTAATTTAACCTTTTTTCATTGAAGTTCCTTTTCATATGGCTTTTGTTACATCAAATTTCTTTCTTAATTTTTGGTAGTTCAATGAATAATGCAGAGTGTTCAGAGATTTGAAAATCCATGCAAAATTTATAAACATCTTCAAACACATAATGTATTAGAACATTATCAATACAGGTAGCTGAATGTGAGTTTACTCTAGTGGGTTACATGAAGTTTATTTTGAAATGAAAGTTTTTTATTAAGTCAGAGAATTTGGACACATCATTGCTTTCAACTACAATATTAATATTGAAGTCAGCAGCTGTTACTATCTTTTCACTTTTTTCTTTTCCAAGTTTTTCAAGCAGGCAATGAAATTTCATCAGAAAAGCCTCAATTGTAGCTTTCTCTGGCACTCTATAAATAGAAACTACTATGGTATTTAGGTCCCTTAACTTTATACACCAGCTTTCAAACATACACTCTTCATTCAAATGATTAAAATCATTTCTTATTTCATATTTTATATCAGAATAAGTAAGTATGCAAGAGTCTCCACGTGATTTCTCTTGTTTACAAAAGTTATTGGCTAATTTGAAATTTTCAGTTTTATTACGAATTTTAATGTTGTCAGATGTAAGCTCATGTTCATTGAGGCAAAGAATTTTGATATTTCTACATTCAGATAGAATAATTTGTAATTCATCCATTTTATGACTTTTGTTTGAAAAGTCAGCTCTTGGACCATTTATTTTCACGTGCATTATGTAGGAATATTCTTTTCTATTTATAGTCTCTTGGGTACCATTTTGGACTTGCTGGTTTCATTACCAAACACTATTTCTCATCCCCATCATTTCTTATAAGTTTCCCCTATTTTGCAGAATTTTACATGTAACAGTGAACATTTTACTAAAGATTTTGGATTCTAACCTATTTAAATGCAGACTGTCTTTACACAAACATTTACTGCTTAAAAATTTATGAACATAGCACCTGGATCATTACATGTTTAAATCATGGTTTATTCTCGCAATATATCTTTTGTAGACAAAACCACACACCATGATTCTAGATGTTTTGTAGAGATTACTGGCAGATCAAATTAAACTTCTCGATTCATTTACAATTTCCTCTTCAGTGCTGCTTCTAAGAGAATTTGTACCTATGCGGATGAAAACTCCTTTGTAATTCTTCCGAGATGCCTCTGCCGAACCATCCTGCAAGTGTTGCTAAAGTGTTTCTTCAATTGGTGGGTTTTGATTCCTCTATGAATGTTGGCACTACGACATTTTTCAGCAGAGAATCGCCTATAACAAGGATTTTTTTTCACTCTGTTTTTCATTACTGAGATGTTTTGAATGTTTTTTACTGTAAGTTACATTTTTCCGCTTGTATTTATTTTCAGTTCTTGCAACTTCCGCATGAGTTTCTTCCTTACGTGCAGAACCTCAGTGTTTGTATCATTCTGCCCGATTTTGAGTGACTTCCAGCAAACTTTAAGCATAATTTCAAACCTCTTCTAAACTTTTTCTCTCTTACATGCTTAATATCAAACATTTAATTATCTGATTCATAAAGTAATCACACATTTGAAGCTGTTTTATGCATTGGAGTTCAACTCATTAACAAACTGGGGTGACTGGCACATCATAATCCATGTCTGCGTCAGTACCATTACATTGCACAACTATGTAACACTGGTAAGTATATGGTGAATTGTATATTGCATGTTATGAAGACCGTTCTGGGAGGTATGACAAGCAAAGCACATATAATGACGGATGCAAAATAATAACTTGAAAGCTTTTATCCATAACATACCAGCTCCAATCTTAAAGTCTTGATAGCTACTGACAAATAATTAGTAAATGGCAGTTTTGTCATACAGTATACTGCTGCGGAATGCACTCTCTGCAAGGAGTAATAAAAATAGCTTACTTTTTTATAAACAAGCAGCATATAGCAATTTGCACAATGAGTGATATTTGGTTAGTTGCACTGACTGATATGTCTATATCTGGTTTTAACATAGTGCATGGTGATATTAAAGGGTGGTTATGGAAGAGCAGTGCTTTTAATTAAACATGGGATCCCATACAAAAATTTAACATCAGAGGTTACTCGTACAGAATTTCAATTTTCAGGTGTCTCCTTTTTCACAGTTACTGGAAACTCTGGCATAATTTCAGTATACAGAGTGTCGAATAATGATATATGCAAGGACTATCTGCATACTCTCATCATTCCAGTACTATCACAAAATTAATAATGTGGTATTTCAATTCACACCATCCTGCATGGGACCCTAATTGAGAGGATATATTTGGCAGTTAACTGCAGAGATCAATTCCAAAAATGACTTAGTGACACTCAGTGGCTGAAAACCATCCAAAGCAATGGAGCAGAGGAGCTGACCCGTGTTTTGCATCTTAATCCTTGGCTATAACTTCTGCATGGGAATTGGTGGAGGATTCAGTAGGGTCAGACTATTTGCACAGTCATCCAAGATATAAACTAGAAAGTCCTGATAGATCACGAACATTATAACAGCTACTACTGAAACAAATGCAAGGAAGACTGGAGCAGTGTAAAACTGTAATAGAATCCTTAATGAACAAATTTGAAATTTGAGGAAGCCCAGTAGTGGATTACATCAATTTCAGAAAAAAATATTGAAAAATCAGCAAATGCATACATTCAACATAGTAAACCATTTGTTCCAAGAGAAAATAATGTAAAAATGTGGTGAAAGAACATCCCAAAATTATAATGCAATATCATCCAGTTTGTCTGTCTGGGAAAAAATTAAACCTAACAGATATTACCTATCAGAAGTGTTAAGGTACAAATGTCCAGCACCATGACTGACTTTCTCAATTAGCAGGATGAAAGTGTTTCTGCAATGTCTTACAGCTGACTTTGTGGATCTCACTGTTAATTTCAATGCTGCAGGAATACCCTATTTCTTGGATGAACCCATGCCAGTAAGTGAACTAAATCAAGCATTTACCCCTGGCTGTAATATTAGATGGAACAAAGAAAAACTAAACTGTGCAATACTTTTAGCAATTCTCGATCCAGTAGAAACTGCACCCCTGAACTGAAGACAGCGTGAATTGCTCTGATTTTTAAGCCTCGAAAACTTCCAGATCAATTGCTGTCATACACATCTATCACACTATAATCATGTTCATTGAAAGTGATAGAAATTACAATAAACCATAGGAGGGAATGGTGGTATCAACATAACAGTCTGTTACAGACAACAGATGGACTTCCAAAAAGGCAGTAAAACCTACGAAGCACTAGTACAACTTATTATAGATATCCAGCTTGGCCTCAGCAACAGTAAGTTCCCAACAGAGGTTTATATGGATACTGAGAATGGATATGAAGCAGATGACCTTTGGTTATTAGCTAATAAGATGGAGTGACCTGTTATCGCTATTTACTTCATTTTCAGTGTCATTTGTCTACTTGAAGGCAGAGATTTCTGTATGAAAGTTGATAAGAGTAGTGTGGGACAACAGAGGACCAACAAGGATCAGTTCTTTTATCAATACTGTTTTACATATCCATATTACACTGCAAATATGCACACAATTTTCAAAAGCAACATCAATATACTACAATATACTGATGATCTGTGCATACATACAGCAAGAAACAACCTCGGAAATGGACAGGATAAAGTGGATGCAGCAATGGTTATTCTCAAATACTGGCAGGAGGAAAATGGCCTAACCATTTCACAGAATAAGACTACCATGAGCATCTACACCACACACTGGATGAAAGAGATCCTCTCTATGATGCTAGGAACATACATTCTCCACGTGAAGCCAGTGGTGAAATACCTTGGCCTACACATTGGATGTAAACTACAATGGACAGGACATATAAATCAAGCAGTAGCAAAATGTGAGAAGAACCTCAACATGTTAAAAGCAGTGGCAGATGTAATGTCAGATGCAGACTACAACATCTGCATGAACATATATCAAGGCCTAGTACAGTCACACCTGGACTATGGAAATATATTCTACACATCAGAGATGGTCATTTAATATGAAAACTTAATGCAATAAAATACAAAGTGATCTGAATATGTCTTGGTGTCATGAAGTCAACCCCTACAAATACATTATTTATGGGAGGTAACGAACACAATCTACACTTGCGGTGCAGATATTTAAGCATAATGTTCCCAATGAAGAGGGCAGAATTTTCAAAGGCAACCTTGTTATCTTGTATCCAGAAACTTCCAGTAATATGCTACATGTATAAATATTGTTTGTGTAAGAATCACCACCACTAGCAATCGAATGTACTGAGGTAGCACCAGATGTGCAATTAAGCATGTCTGCATGACAACTGTTCATGTCTGAACACAATTTCTTCTGCACTGTTTTTGAACCTGATGTGAGATTTGATCTGCCAGGTTCTTCAACTTTATCAGTCTCTTTATTCAAAGTATGCCTTGAGCGAGCTCTGAACCAAATACCCACAGGTGAGGATACTCTACATGGATGCCTCAAAGAACCAGGAGGGGACAGAATGTACCTTTTAAGATACTTATCTGCAGGTAGGATTTAAGCACAAGCAGGCAAAGGAAATGACAATAATGATGACAACAGGACTTATGGAGATCTTGGAAGCCCTTGATTAGTCTCATATGATTCTGGAGGACAACATTCTCATCTTCTCAGACTCCTAATCCATGCTCACTCTACTTAAATATTTTCATCAGGGCATAAAAACCACCTGATGGTCCACAAGATAATAGCACATGTAATGCAACTGGAAAGGAATGGCTGCAGGGCCATCATGTATCTGATTAAAGAATGTAATAACTAATATTGGAAAGTACATGACAACATCCTAGAATATTGCTCAAGTGTGTGGAAACCTTACCAAATAGGACTGTCAGTGAATACTGAACATATACAGAGAAGGGCATAATGAAAGGCTGCAGGTTTGTCTGACCCATGGGAGAGTGGCACTGAGATATTGAAAGAACTGAACTGCCAGGCTCTTAAAGATAGATAGTCTACTAACAAAGTTTCAAGAAGCTTTAAGTGATGACCTCTACAGATATACTACAACTAAGTATCAGAAATAAATAATTAATTATAATCCAAGGAAATGTTATTTGTATGGCCTATTTTAGCTTTTCAGATAATAGGCTGTAATTATTAAGAATAAATGAACTACAACCCCTTACATATCACTCCGATAGGGATTGTCAGGATAAGATTAGGTTAATTACAGCATGCACAGGGACATTTTTCCCACACTCCACACGTGAATGGAACAAGAAGAAGCCCTAATAACTGCTAAAGTGGAACAAACCATCTGCCATGCTATTCACAGTGTAGATCTAGATGTAGATTGGTGACCACAGGTATAAAAACTAGACACATCTTCCAGTGGAGGATCTATTACTGATTTACTGGAAGAGGATTCAGAATTAGTAGGACAAAGACTGGCAAGATACCCAGACAACCAAAGGAAAAAATAAGGCAAAATTAAAATTGGTGCTACCACACAGGCTTTGGTACCATGTTCACACAAATTTGCAGTTAACCACAGTGTGGTTGAGATTAAAAAATGGTTGGTTTGCACAACACCCATCTTGCATAAGCTTAGTAAAGTCTTCACTTTGTGACTGTGATAAAGTGGAAGCCACAAATCACATAATTTTAGGATGCTTTAACTGGTGGAACCTCACAAGAAAGCTGCTAAGGGATGTTGTGAGTATGAAATACCAGTTACCAACATCTGCCAACATTGTTGGCAACCAAAGACCTTGCAGTGTATGAAGAACTTTACTCCTTTCTAAAGGAAGTTAAAAGAGAGATATAAACAAATTCATATAAACTAAATAACTCAGCATGTTATTTCATGTTGTTTTATGTTAACATCATTTGTGTTTTATCAAGATCTACCAGGTGTGTGTAATTATGAGTTGCTTACATGGATAACTGTTTAGGAAATACTCAAAAGCCAATAAAAAAAGGAAAAGAAGGACAGTGTATCATGTAACTGTTCGGTTCCATAATGTACAGAGCAACTATGAATGCTTCATTCATTTTCAAAGTTGTGTATTTTCCAAAATATTACATGTACAAACATTACTGATTCAAGAAAAGAACCATACACTCACCATGTTAGCATTGTGCTCAACAGTTGGAATTACGAGTGCAGTGCCTTGACAAAATGGCAACAAATCAAAAAAGAATTTTTGTGTTTTCAGTGATGAAGAAACCTTCCATGTATCTGTATCTCACAATGTGAGAGTGTCGGGCACTGAAAATCCTCATGAAATTGTGGTACATCAATGAGATTTGCTGAAGGTTAATGTTTTCTGTAATATCACTGATAAAGCTGTATGAGCTTTTTTTCCTTCTGTGAGAATACTGTGATGGGTACTTCTTAACTTGATATGTTGCAGTAGTGGTTGTTTCCACAACTGACATAACTCCAAGAATTTCATGTTACAACAAAAAGGGGCACTTCTTCATTGGAGCATTAGTGTTTGTCATTATCTAAATTGGGCCTAGGGGTAAAGATGATGTGGCTCTTTTCCCTTGGCCCCCATGTTGATTGACCTAATGCATTGTTACTTTTTCCTTTGTGGGTACATTAAGGACTGTGTTTACATATTTCCAGTGCCAACACTGGAACAGCTCAGAGAATGTATCAATACTTCTATGATGGTTACTGATAGGATATTGCTACATAAGATATGAACAAACTAGACTACCACCTGGATATTGGTTGTGTGACCAGAAGGGCACTCGAAGAATGTTTGTGGAGTGTAAAAAATAACCTTGGTAAGTTTATGGTTCTATTCATACATCTGTCATATTTGTACACATAATACATTGGAAAATATAGAGCATTGTAAGTGAATGAATTATTTATAGTAGCTGTTTGTGCTGCATCCAAATTGCAGGTATTCCTCTTGAGCATATATAATACACTAAAATACATATTATTTTTTGAGGGGAATTTTTAAAGCAAGAACCAATAACACATAGTGTCCGTGAATCCTGTCACATGATGTCCATTCATGGTTGGCCACTCTCATCAGTCTCTCATTACATTCCCATTACATTTCATGTCTCTGCTGCTCTTGGTTGTATGGTTATACTGCTTTGTTTGTCAACATATCGATCAGCAATTCTGCCAACTGTGAAGTGCACTCAGTTATGCAGTTCTTAAATGCAAAACAAGTTACTTCTGCTGAAATTCAGAAGTGGTTGTTGGAGTTCATGGTGTAGGTGTAATAAATGATGGAAATGTGCATAAATGGACTAGGCTGTTTAATAAAAGAAGGAAAAATGTTTATGATGAACAATCCAGGTGGCCCACTGTCATGAATGTAGACTTGACACAAAAAGTTGATGAGGCAATTTGACAAAACACAAGTTTAAAGATCAGTGGTTTCTCACAAACACAAAACATGTTTGTGAGATGGGTGCTGAAAATGCTGACGGAAGAACACAAAACAAAACAAATGGCATATTTTTTGTCCATTTTGGAGCACTATCACAAGGGTGGTGAAGAGTTCTTGAATCACATTGTGACTGGTGATGAAACATGGATTGTGCACTACACTCCAGAGAATAAACTTCAATCCAGTGAGTGGCATCACTCAAACTCCCCAATGAAACCATGAAAATTCAGACAACAACCTTCAACATGGAAAATCATGGCCACAGTTTTTTGGAACCAGAAAGACATTCTTCTGTTAACCTTTTTGCCAAGAAGAATGACAATAAATGCTGAGAGGTACCATGAAACATTATTAAAGCATAGGCACGCTACTCAAAATTGTGGCTGCTCTCTAGTGGCAGCATTCTGCTTCACAACAATGCTCTCAGCCTCGTGTTGCAGCAGGAATAAAGACACAACTGGACAAGTTTCACTGGGAATTACTGGATCATCCACCATACCGCACTGACTAAGCACAGCCAAAACTGAAAGAATTTCTTGGTGGAAAACTCTTGGAAAATGATGACATGTTAAAAGAAACTATTATGGTACTAACTGTTTCAATGGCCAGGTGGCAGAGTTCTTTGAAGCTGGGATAAAAAAGCTGGTGCCACAACTTAACAAATGCTTAAATGCTCACGGTGACTGTGATGAAAATTGAAAAAGTGTGCATACTGTAGCCTGTAATACAATTTACATTCATAAATACAGTTCCTCTTACTCAATTACAAATCGGTTTTTACTTTAAAAATGAACCTCATATGTTACCTTGCATTTCAGTACTTAACAAAGAAAAGCACAAACAATCTTAGATAAAATGTACATAGAATCCTAAATTTGCACTGTACATAGTTAATGAGTCATTTTTAAGTAAATACATTAACTTCTGTGTGCTTCACGGATAATACCTCTTGGCTTAGAGTTGGATGTGTGACGATCAATGTCTGCTGAGCACTGTTGGCAAGCAGGGTGCACTCAGCTCTTGTGAGGCCACTTGAGGAGCTACTTAGCTTTCAAATGTAGTTCACCTTAGTTGAATAATACTATGAAGATGAGGAATGTTAATTGAAAGTGGTTGTAATAATAGATAATTCATATTGCTGCTTATTCAAAAGGTCTTCCAGCATATTGTTAAGACCTACTTCACATCACTTCTTCAAAATGTTAATTAACCATATTAAGTATGAAGTTTATAATTGTTATTCCTGTAAATATGGATTTCTCCTGTTTTTCTTATTTCTACATCACAGTATATTCATTTTTTGGTCCGCAGCTCGTGGTCTAGTGACCAGCGTTGCTGCCTCGGGATCATGGGATCCCAGGTACGATTCCCGATCAGGTTGGGGATTTGATTTGCCCGGGGACTGAGTGTTTGTGTTGTCATCATCATCATCATCATCATCATCATCATCATCATCCACAAGTGATCAACTAAATCGTGTACCACTCATTTCCCTTGATTTATTTCCCTTCACTAAGGAGATTTCCCCGTGTACAGCTGTGTATTTGTGAGATAAATGGTCTCACAATCTACAGCAGTGCACAATTTATCTTGTACCATGTAGATTTTGAAGGAATGTACACCTTCAGTGGTCAGCATCCTCTGAAAGTACAAGGCACTTATCAACTACAATGTAAAGCCCAGGGATATAAGACAAAATGTTTGCATCAATGAGCAATTCAAACACAGCCTGTATAGGTTTAGCTTTAAATCCAGTACATGTTATCTTTCTTCTTTCATAAGTTTGTCATAGAACCAGAGGAACATTAGAATATCATCAGATCTTGAAAAGCTCATTGTCGCTCAAAAAAAGAGTAAGCCATATTGATTTGATTGAAATTAGCTCAAAGGTTTCCCAGGTCCCTTGTGTAAACCAGCTATTATTAGTAGACCAAAGAATGCCTGTAGTTCTGTATAGTCAAGCTCCATCCAGCATACAAGATATGAGTGTAGAATTTTAGTGTCTTCTGTATGATTATGGGATGCATTACTATTACACTCTGAATGGGATTGGTGATAAAAAGTCTGAGACAATCTGCCATTGTCTGTATTTGTGGTCTAGGGTGATGTGGAATATGAGCTGTTTCATCTATTACACTCCTGGAAATCTGCTTGCACACATCATGTGATACTATGCCATAGGTTATCTGAATACTTCTAAATAGAAGAGTAGGTGCACTAATTCCCTGAATACCAATATCATCTTCTCTGCATTCATTTACATCCACCTCATTTCTGACCTGTATATCTTCCTGCCACATTTACATCAACACCACTCTCATTCCCTTTTCCAAAAATTGATTCATTATCACTATCACTCTTACGTAAATCTGCAAAATCATGCTCAAGTGTGTAGCCCTTTCCTAAGCACATATTATGATCCAGTATGAATAAAGTATAAAACCACACCTTAGTTCAACAAAACACAATTCATCTACATCTACATTTACATGATTACTTTGCAGTTCACATTTAAGTGCTTGGCAGAGGGTTCATCGAACCACAATCATACTAACTCTCTACCATTCCACTCCAGAACAGCGCGTGGGAAAAACGAACACCTAAACCTTTCTGTTCGAGCTCTGATTTCTCTTATTTTATTTTCATGATCATTCCTACCTATGTAGGTTGGGCTCAACAAAATTTTTTTGCATTCGGAAGAGAAAGTTGGTGACTGAAATTTTGTAAATAGATCTCGCCGTGACGAAAAACATCTTTGCTTTAATGACTTCCATCCCAATTCACGTATAATATCTGCTACACTCTCTTCCCTATTACGTGATAATACAAAACAAGCTGCCCTTTTTTGCACCCTTTCGATGTCCTCCGTCAATCCCACCTGGTAAGGATCCCACACCATGCAGCAATATTCTAACAGAGGACGAACGAGTGTAGTGTAAGCTGTCTCTTTAGTGGACTTGTTGCATCTTCTAAGTGTCCTGCCAATGAAACACAACCTTTGGCTCACCTTCCCCACAATATTTTCTATGTGGTCTTTCCAACTGAAGTTGTTCGTAATTTTAACACCCAGGTACTTAGTTGAATTGACAGCCTCGAGAATTGTACTATTTATCGAGTAATCGAATTCCAACGGATTTCTTTTGGAACTCATGTGGATCACCTCACACTTTTCGTTATTTAGCATAAACTGCCACCTGCCACACCATACAGCAATCTTTTCTAAATCACTTTGCAACTGATACTGGTCTTCGGATGACCTTACTAGATGGTAAATTAGAGCATCATCTGTGAACAACCTAAAAGAATTGCTCAGATTGTCACACAGGTCATTTATATAGATCAGGAACAGCAGAGGTCCCAGGACGCTTCCCTGGGGAACACCTGATATCACTTCAGTTTTACTCGATGATTTGCCGTCTATTACTACGAACTGCGACCTTCCTGACAAGAAATCACGAATCCAGTCGCACAACTGAAACGATACCCCCTAGGCCCGCAGCTTGATTAGAAGTAGCTTGTGAGGAAATGTGTCAAAAGCTTTCCGGAAATCTAGAAATACGGAATCAACTTGAGATCCCCTGTCGATAGCGGCCATTACTTTGTACGTATAAAGAGCTAGCTGCGATGCACAATAACGATGTTTTCTGAAACCATGCTGATTACGTATCAATAGATCGTTCCCTTCGAGGTGATTCATAATGTTTGAATACAGTATATGCTCCAAAACCCTACAGCAAACCGTCGTCAATGATATAGGTCTGTAGTTCGATGGATTACTCCTACATAAAAGGGAATTTGTTCCAGCCATGCAAGGATATGTATTTTCTATAAATTTGTTAAGGCAAAGGACATATAAATGTCAGTTGAGAAGGTGCATTTGTTGTGACTCGCCGATCTTTCAAAGTGCCGCCGCGCAGTTACGCGCATCATCTACATGCGGCGCTATCTGCCAGCCATGCAGCAGCCACGCCACCTAAGCGGCCAGCCAGCCAGTGGCTGCTAGACTCGAACTCAGTTATGATTTGACTGTTAAAGTGTACACACGTCTTACTCTGTTTACTTGATCTGTGACTTTCATGTATTGTGTCATCCTTGAAATATATTTGTTCAACTTGACGTTATAACAGCATTGTTGGCAAGTTTTTACTTCCTTAGTAAAGTTGAAATGTAACATTTGCACAGTTCGAATAATAGGTCCATGAAAAGCATATCTGGATGATGAGAACTCTATGTTCAAATTAAAACTGTTTCTTTATAGGTGAAAGTGCCTTGGGGTTTAAGAAGACCACAGATACCAAGCAAGGGCTAAGTATTTCTTATACTTGAACTAATCCATATGTAACAGAGTTACTGCATATTTTTACTTCATCAGTGATTTTGTTTGTAATCATACTGTTTGTAGGTAAATGAAGAAGCAGTCAGGAAAAAGGTGAAATTCCAACATTATGTTGGTGTAAAGGACTAGCAACTCAAATGCTCAAACCACATTTGTTTCTTTGACCTGATATATGAAAAAGACGTTTAAATGTATCACTTTAATTCTGCTTAGCCAAACTTTTGAAATTTAGGCTATCATTTGAGAAAGAATGCAAGCATTTGAAACTAGTCCCCATCAAAGATTGTAGGCAACAATTATCAACACTAAAATTTGTAATGAAGAAAAATGTGCAAAGCGGTAAATATTAACAAAGCCTACATAAGTAACATAGACTTGATGCCAAAGCAATGAAGGTCTAATAGACTCTATAGCAGATGATACAGTCTTGTTCCACTCTACACATCACAGTATTTAGTATTGCAAATACTATGCTTAGTTACTGATAAATGTTCCTAGAATTCTTGTGTGGCATGCTTATAAGTGAACACAGCTGAATTTATTTAATGAACAGCTGAATTTATTTAATGAATGCACTGACAAGTAATAAGAAGTCTTAAATGCATAGTAAAGACAGGACAATGGTGCTCTACAGTCAGTGTTAATTCTGCTTGAGCCTGTAGATTGTATAAAAAGTTATAGATAATGAAAAATTGCATTAAATATTCTGTGCCTCAAAAGTTATGTTCTTGCAACATAACATTCAGGCAATATGACCTAGAAAAATAGCAGTGACAATTGTTGTTATTAAATAAATTGTACTAATAGAATATTTCAAAATTATCAGCATTTATTTTATCACTCAACATTGTTAACAAATATTACCTGCAAGTCAATTAACAGTTTATAAAGGAGTACAATATGAACAGTCCCAACATGAAGCCGGAAACTCCCATCAGACTTGACATCATCTCTGATGGCTTCCATATCAGAATGTGTGTATAACTTGGGGCTGTGCCTCACATATTTCAAGTCAAAGACTTTATCCTCATCAATAGAGAGAATCTGTGAAAAATCCACATAACATTCAGTTATATTGTGAATAATTTTTTTATGCTGTTATTACTTGTAAACTGATTTCAAACTACATAACAATAATCTACCTTGGAATAGAGAGTCAAATCTGACAAGTCATCTATTGTTAAGGTTGTCAAATATACTCGAAGCACCATTCTTTCATTGGCCTTAAACATGCAATCGCTTTCACAGCCAGTGACCTGAAATTTAACAATAAAAGTTATGAAATAAAACTGCTTCAAAATAGATGTTAAATTAAAATGAGCTGCATAAGATTTTTATTAACTTTAAATTAGATTATAAGGAAAAGATATTCCATACTTTCAATTCAAGAAATTCCATGTCAGTGTCACACAGCCTGATTCGTATTTCACCAAGCCGAGTTGAATAGCTAAATTTTGTTGCACCAGGTGGTATTGGTGGTTCTGCTGTTCCAGGGAATAACCATGTGTACAGAAGTGGTGAATACTGCACCAGTGATTTTAGGTGACTTTCTCTGTTCTGTATTCTGAAATTGTTAACAAAACAAGAACTAATTACCATCAATGATGCAGTGTTAGTATGAAATATTATGGCTATGTTCTTAATTTACTCTCTCAGAACTTATTCATTCTCAAAAATGCTGTTTACTGCTTTTGCTATAATCGTTTGTTTAATGTCTCTAGCCAAAACATATTTACTTCACATTAACTGTTATTTGACTGAACACTTTTTTTTGTGTATTTCAGAACTTTCTTTCCCATTTCAATATTACTTCTTCAGGTCTATACTTCAAATACAATATCTGAGCTACAGATAAAAAGCAGAGATCTGTCAACTGCTAATAATGCAGCAGAGCAATTTAAATCACAAAAACCATTGGGGGGGGGGGGGGTTGGTCCTTCAGATAATCACTAACTAAATAAACTAACTCAATAATGTACATGTCTGAACTACAAGGCATCAATCAGAAATTTATTTACTCTTTTTCCCATCCAAGTTCTTTCAGAAACTGGGCAAGTAAGTTTTGGCCTTGCCTGACCACTGCTCAGCCATCAAGAGGACTTTGCTGTGAAGCTGAAGAAATACATATCTTTAAACCTACTGACACTCTCCCAAAAGCTTGATGTGGATTGTAATTATTCAGATGTTAAAACATCCATCAGCTTGCACACTGAGTTGTATTCATGAGTTTATACAGGCAATACAAATGGTTCCCTTGGTAACTCTTATCTTTCTCTTCCCCCTTTCTCCCTAAGTTTTCTTTTTTTCTCTACTTCTATCTTCAAATTTAAAACTTGTTTTAGAAGAAAAGTGACCTTACTGTATACATATGCAATGATAAAATATGTAAATAAAATGTGGCTGTGTCTTACTTTTGATGAAGATACTGCAGGTACTTGTTCAGTGTCAAAAATGCCTCCCTATGGAACACTATATGCACAGATGAAAAATCCAATACAAGGGACTGCTCAACGCTATGAAAATGTGATTTAAAATCAGGGCAATCAGAGCGAACCTAAAGAAAAGACAAATTGTAATATCATAGTCTTAAACAGAGAAATGTTTATGTTACTTCAGAGTTAACTGCAAATATGATTTATATGTTGAAATGAAAGTTAGCTGCAGAAATACTTAACAAAAGCTTCATATGCCAATGAGTTACTAATATATTAACCAACCTTTCTGTACAACAGTGTCACCATATCATCAGTGCCATGTGTAGATACAAGTTCTAAATATTTTCCTGTACAGCTAGTATGTATCTTGTCTATAAGCTGGATTCCACCAATCCCTGCTTGGATAGCAGGACCATATTCCATCAGTGCTGTGTCCCAGCAAACTTTGTTAATTCTTAACATTATATACGGTTTATCCATGTGATTGCTAGACCTTGCTAACTGGACTACAACCTGCATACAGAAGAAATGGGGTGTTGTGTTTAGCAGTTATCACTAACAGCACATTACTACAGACAAAAAAACAGTGAAGCTGAGTGCAAACTGGCACTAACTCAGGCAATAAATGACATTTTCTTCCAAAAATCATCTTAATTTTCATTTCACACATACACACACACACACACACACACACACACACACACACACACACACACACACATGCATACATGTGCACAAATCTTAGTAGCAACAGTAGTACAAGTAGCAGTAGTAGTAGTAACAGCAGTGAAAGTAGTAGTACTCTGTTATTTTTGTCCTTTTATCAGTCACAGAAGAATTAATTCTTTCCCTAACAATAATAGAAAAGACCTGTAAATATGACGGGCTAGCAAAAAATAAAAAAAAAAATAAAAATAAAAACTGGGATAACATTGCCGTGGGTGGAGCTTGTGTAGTACACATTTCTGCCGCTAGGCATGTATAACACAACTCATTGTCAGTTCAGTGCTGCCTGTGTTGTTGAAGCGCAGCAGTGATTGTTTTTACCAGCGCTGCCTTTTTTGTCTTATATATATAAGACAAAAAACGCAGCGCTGGTAAAAACAATCACTGCAGATGAAAAGAACAAGTCAGGTCAACAACACAGGCAGCACTGAACTGACAATGAGTTGTGTTATACATGCCTAGCGGCAGAAATGTGTACTACGCAAGCTCTTCCCACGGCAATGTTATCCCAGTTTTTATTTGTTATTTATTTTTTTATTTTTTGCTAGCCCATCATATTTACAGGTCTTTTCTATTATTGTTAGGGAAAGAATTAATTCTTCTGTAACTGATAAAAGGACAAAAATAGCAGAGTACTACTACTTTCATATATATATATATATATATATATATATATATATATATATATATATATATATACAAAGATGATGTGACTTACCAAATGAAAATGCTGGCAGGTCGACAGACACACAAACATACACACAAAATTCAGACTGTTGCCTCGTCAGGAAAGAGGGAAGGAGAGGGAAAGACAAAAGGATGTGGGTTTTAAGGGAGAGGGTAAGGAGTCATTCCAATCCCGGGAGCGGAAAGACTTACCTTAGGGGGAAAAAAGGACGGGTATACACTCGCACACACACACATATCCATCCACACATATACAGACACAAGCAGACATATTTTTCCCCCCAAGGTAAGTCTTTCCGCTCCCGGGATTGGAATGACTCCTTACCCTCTCCCTTAAAACCCACATCCTTTCGTCTTTCCCTCTCCTTCCCTCTTTCCTGATGAGGCAACAGTTTGTTGCGAAAGCCTGAATTTTGTGTGTATGTTTGTGTTTGTTTGTGTGTCTGTCGACCTGCCAGCATTTTCATTTGGTAAGTCACATCATCTTTGTTTTTAGATATATTTTTCCTACGTGGAATGTTTCATGTTTAAGTGAACAAAGTGCAGCTGTGAAATTTTGTTTTCTACTTGGTAAAAATGCTGCTGAAATGTTTTAATGTTGAAAACAGCTGACCAAGAAGACGCTATGGGAGAAACTCAGTTGTACAAGTGGTTTCTTCAATTTAAAAATGGCAAAATTTCAACTGATGACAAACCTTGTTCTGGACATCCATCAACTGCCCAAATCGATGAAAATATTGAAAATATTCAAGTGCTTGTTCTCACAAACCATTGACACAATTGATCAACTGTCAGAGATTACTGGGTTATTTTGGACCTAAGTTCAGTGAATTTTAATGAAACATTTGGGAATGAAAAGGATTGCTGCCAAGTTTGTTCCTCAGGTTCTGACTGACAATCAAAAGGAACATTGATTTGAAACATGTTGTGCTCTGAAACAACAGCTTGAAACTGATACAGATTTTCTGTCAAAGGCCATTACTGGTGATGAGTCATGGTGCTATGGTTATGACTCAGAAACCAAGCAACAGTCAAGTCAATGGAAGATGTCATTGTCACCCCATTCAAGAAATGTTGTCAAGTCAAATCAAACATCAAAACAATGGTGATTTGCTTTTTGATGCCAAGGTCATAGTTCATTCAGAGTTTGTTCTGCCCAGGACAGACCATCAATCAAACCTTTTATTTGGTAATTTTAAGAAGATTGTGCAACAGTGTTCTTCAAAAAATACCTAATTTGTGGCAGGCAGGAGACTGGTTCTTCCACCACAACAACACAACAGCACATACAGCCACCTCTGTTAGACAGTTTTTGGCTAAAAATGGTTTGGTTTCACTGCTCCACACACCAGACTCACCTGACCTGGATCCATGCAACTTTTTCTTACTTCTGCACATGAAAAGGAGCATGAAAGAAACTGATTTGACAAAACTGAAGAAGTCAAGGAAAAAAACAAGGGAGGAGCTGTCAGCCTTTTCTAAAGATGACTACAAAAACTGTTTCAAACAGTGGAAGCAATGGTGTGACAAATGTATTAGTTGTAATGGAGAATATTTTGAAGGGGGTAAGGTTGTTTTGTAAACAATTTGAAAATATATAACTTTTAAGAAATAATTCCATTTTTTTTGTATCACCTCATACATATCAAGCAGGCAATGTTCTCTATTAAATTCCATACAAATAAAGGTATGACTTACTTCTCCAATGACAAATCTGAGCAACATTCTGATGACATTTCTTGGGGAAACATTGTCATCAAATCCAGGTAAGTCTACTGTACGAGCCCATAGTTCAAGTTCTTCATCACTGTGATCTGATGACATGTGACTCCTAAAATTTGATTCAATATTAGAAGATTTTTAGAAAGAAAATTCTTAATACGTGATGATTAAGGAAAGAGCATTTGTATTACATAAATCACACTTTAATATAGGGGTATTGAAATAGAACCTTTTGAAGAATGAAAAATCAAATCAGAAATATACGGGTGATTCAAATGAAAACCTTAAAAATGCTATAATATTTTAATTTAACAATGAACAAACAACTTACATGCCATTATTTGACAAAATGTCTCTGATGTTGAATGCATGTATTCCACCACTTTGTAAGTGCATAGATACCATGTTAAAATAACTGTTTCAGTTATGAGTGTAGCCAGTCAGGCACTGTGGTTTTCACCTCTTCATCACCTCCCATTGCTTCTTTGAGTGCACTGAACAGATGAAAGTCATTAGGAGCAAGGTCTGGTGAATACAGAGGATGTATCAGACATGCAAATTTAATTTTTTGCATAGTCTCAACTGTCTTACAGGCCATATGGGGTTGGGTGTTCTCATGTTATAGCAATACTCCTGAAGTCAGAAATCCTCATTGTTTACTCCTGATTGAAGGGCAAAGTTGATTTATCAGCATGTCTGAATAACAAGTACTGGTTGTCATGACTCCTCTACTCAAGAAGAGAATCAGGATGACTTTTTCAGCACACCATTGAGTGCAGAATTTTTTTGGTTTCAGCTATGAGATGTGGTGCCATTCCTAGCGTGATCTTTTCATTTCTGGTTGGTGATACTGGACACAAGTCTCATTGCCTGTAACAATTTTTCCCAGAAATGTATCACATTTGACATGGAAATGACGCAAAAGTTCTTCACAGGCATTGATGCAATGATCTTTCCATTCAGGAGTCAACTGATGTGCTATCCATCTTGTTAACATCTTATTGAAGTGCAATACATTGTGAACAATATTCTGCACTGGATCACTACTAGTCCTGTGGCTAATTCGTTCACAGTCATGCATGTGTTCTCCTTCACAAGCACCTCCACTATGCAATATTCTCATCCGTCAATACACAGTGAACCTGCCCTGGTCTTGGGACATCCTCCACAGAAGTTACACTGCTTTTAAACTTCATGCATGATGCAGTCTGCAATGAATTTCAATTGGTCTGACTCCTTCACTATACAATAAATGCATCACAGATTGCCACTCTGTCATAGTGCTGACAGTGGGGTGGCCATCTTGTTGTGGACACAGCTGCCTTCCCCTTCATTGTAGCATCACTCTGCCATCTGTCAGTGACTTTATAAACCTCAAGGAACACTACTGCCACCTACCAAATCCATCACACAAGTTTTCAAAATTTTATGGAGCTTTCAAGTTTTCATTTGAATCATCCTTGTATATTTGGACTATAAATCAAACAATATGACAAAAGATCATCAACAAATTACCTCTGTAACTAAGATCAATTTCAAATGTACATTGTCTGAAAAATAAATTTGGCCATGTTACACACAAAAAATGTGAAATATTTATAAATCCTTATACCCACTATTTGCACAGCATGGGAAGTAAAAAAATTTAAAAAAAATTAATATCAAAACCAGTGAACCCAGTTACACCAGTATGCCCTTCCTTTTCATGTTCCTGAGATCTTTCATGTTAGATTTCCATTGATTCATACTAGCCCATCCCACCCTTTCTCCAATTCCAAGATAGTTCACAGTTCTTGTTATTGAAAATGATATCTTTAGTAATGACTTCCTTGTATAAATGTTTTACATCCTTGTTTGAGTTATACATAATGAGTTTTAACATTAATGAACAAACAATTTTTTTGTCCTGCACAAGCAAATACACTTAACAGCAAGGTTTGTTTTCAAATAGAAATTTGTCTATGGAATCAAAGAAGTTGCCTAGGAGAAATACTTTTATGTTAGGTTTAAAACTTGCTTTTTTGTCTGTCAGACATTTTATGTTACTGGGAAAATAAACAAAAGGTTTGTTGCACAAGTGTATAGGTACAAACAATTTCATCATTGATACATTGATATGTACCCACTTTATAGTGTTAGTTGTTTTTTCTATGTCGAACAGTCCTCCTGCAAAAATGACACATAATTTACACTCTGATGTTTTCTGCACAGTCATAACTGCATCATGACATGGACTATGTCTGTCAGTATAGATTATCCATTCATATCATATCCATATGTCCACACTTCAATATCTGATCTGTTATGTACTGGAAAATAACCATTGATGGCTTACTTGTGCATTGCATACGTGTAGGTACTAACCAATCTGGAAACATACTGAAGGTACTAGCTATAATTATTAATCTGCAAACAAAGTTAATACTGATGTAAGATTGTTCAGTAGACAGTCATCAGTCATCAATCAACATATCTGCCCTAATATCCCTGACACACTGTGTGTATCGTAACACTGCAATTAAAATGTCTCACTCCTTGAAGAGCACCGACAGGATGGCCACAGATGGACACAAAATATTATTCTTACTACTTGCTTTTGTGCAATCATTACTTTTTAAGTGGTGAGTTACCAAAGGAAATTATTCCATAAGACATAACTGAGTAGAAATATGCAAAATTTGTAAGGAGGCTGATTTGTTTCTTTTCGAGATTAGCAATTATACAAAGAGGAAAGTAGCTGAACATAATTGTTTAGGAATCCCAGTGACATTCTTCTTACCACTAAAGTTTTCATCAGTATCTAATTTTGTACAGAACTGAATATAGAGTGTTTTATCAAATTTTAGGGAGAGTTTATTTTTAAGAACAACTTAATTATTCTTTGAGAAACATCATTAACAATCTCTTTTGTGTCTTTCTCTCTAATGAGATTTATTGTAACACTACTACTGTCCACTAAAGGTACCACTTCTGCTTGTTGAATGTTAAGTGGAATACCATTCACATATATAAGGAATAGCAGTAGACCAAAAATTGAACCCTGTGAGACTTCCTTTGTGATTCCTTTGCAGTCCCATGTTTCATCACATTATCTATATGTAGTTGATTAAAGTTCAATTTCTTTCTAATGTATCAAGTCTTAAAACCAGTCCATTAGTCTTCTAATGTATCAAGTTTTAAAACCCTTTCTGTTGCTGACATTTAATTATTGAATTCGCTGCCCTGTTGGGTTTATCCTCTATACTGGCTTGCAGGTCACTTTTGTGCTTTACTCTTGTAGAGACTTATTTTCTCCAACTACTTCCCCCACCCCCACCCTTCCCTCTTTTGCTGAACAAGGGAGCCCTACGTTTTGAAAGATAGTAAATTTGTCAACCTACTATCATCTGGTTTTTCTTGTTGTTGTTGTTGTTGTCAAATGTCCTGTGATTATCCTTGAAAACAAGCTATCAAAAATGGCAAAATTTTAATTGTTGTTCTGATTATGATTGAGTAAAAGTGTTCATTTTTTACATTGTGTAAAGTTTATAGATGTAATAATGAAGACAATTTGGCAAAAAATATATTCATATTGTAGTTTCCTTTCTCACAGAAACTGCTGACTCCTATCACATAGAGAAAATCTCACTATGCATTACATAATATTGGTAGCAGACATGTGTTCTGTATGTAAACAGATCACATAGGTGTTGGAACATCTTTAATTTCAAGCAGTGTAATGTACTGGAATATGACGAATTGTGATTGTACCTCTACATTCATTCCCACCCACATGTTGAGTGACTTTATAAGCCTCAGGTCTCCTAAACTGGCTTGAGCACAAAACACTTCCCTAGATTCTTACAAATCCAGATCCATCAATGGCTGAAGCCTGGAAGAGCTCCTTCATGAGTCCCCTCACAGGATGGATGCTTCTGGATCTCCATTCTCCTCCCATGGAACATGAAGCACATACAGCGCCACCATTCTGTATGAGTGAATCAGTGCAGGCTGAATCTGGGGTGGAGCTAGGGAGCCATAGCAGAAAAGAAGGGGAACCAATTGGTGTCAGTGGCTACAACATGTGGTATGCTGCTATCAACTATCATTGTGACATGGTGGTCAGTAGCCTCTCTTATTGGGGAGTTCACTGTCACTACCACCATGACCACTCTCACAACTCTCAGGTCATAGGCTATGCCAGCCTTGTCCTCCCATCCCGAGAACTGAGAGAAATGCACACAAATGTCAATGACACAGTTACCAGACCTAACAAATTCTAAAGGGAAACCTCTGCTCCCACAAGTCTCCAAGCCTACACAAGATACTCCAGATCCAGCTCCATCACCTGAAGAAATCTGTTAGTAGTCTGCCATCGTGACATTGCCCATCTCCTGGTTGGTTGCACCATATCAGCCTCCCCTGTACCAGCCAGGCAGGTACTTGCTCTAGATGCCAGTTAAATGGGGAACAGTTTAGTAACCCTGCTGGAATTGCAAATTGAACATATGCACATGTTGGTACTTGTAATATTGCCCACACCTGGCAGGACTCCTGCAGCAGTAGCACCATCAGTACCATAGGCTAGTGATGTGATTTTCCTTGGTGGACAAATAGAATGCTGTTTGGTAGTGGACACACTCTCTCAGTTGTTATTATCCCACTTCACTTCTACAAGTGAAGTAAGACAACCACTGCTGTTTACCTAGAGCAATCTACACTTGTGTTTCATGTTGTTTCCAGTTACAAATGTATGGTTTCCACCACCACCTTCCTTAATATCACACTAACAATATGAATGCATAGGGAATTGGTAGTGCACGAACTCATGTCAATTTTAGTCACAAATTATTACATATGAACTTCTGTCTGAATGTATGGCTTAAATTAATTTCCATCATGAACTATTATTGTTTGGTTCAGTAGACTAATAGACAATTTTAATATGATGTTACAGAAATTTATTCGTGCTCAATAAACTTTGCTGAGCCTAAAGTGAAGATGACAACAGGTGAAATCCACAGCTGTAACATACAGGGTGACCCAAAAGTCTGTTAACATTTGAAAATTAAATACTTCATCAAATAATGTAGACAGAGAGGTAAAAATTGACATAAGTACTTGAAATGACATGGAGTTTTATTGAAACAAAATATATGTAGTTGAAATGACAAGGAGTTTTATTGAAACAAAATATATGCACAAAATGACAAACAGATGGCAATTTATATGATGCAAAGCAATAATTAGCATAACAATTGTTTTTAACAAAGATGATGTTCTTTATAACAAATGATCAACATGTTGACTGTCATTCATTAACAATACCTGTATTTGACAGACAATTTTGTGAACAGCACTGTACAGCATAGCAATAGGTATGGTGAGAAATTGCAGTCACATATTGTCTTTTAGCATCCCTAATGAGGCCGGATGATCACTGTGGACTTGCAACTTCAAATAACATCAGAACCAATAACCGCACAGGGACCTGGGAGGCCAAGCATGATGGAAGTCATGGCTCAGTATGTGATCCTTCCAAATGATATGGGCAAGAGATCTTCTAAACATGTAGCAATATGGGATGGATGACATCCTGCATAAAAGTTGTACCTTCCAGCAGGTGTTCATCAGCCAGGCTATGGATGATGTGATTCTATAACATATCAGTAGACCTCACACCTGTCACACTGACAATTTGAAAAGCAGCACGCTGCATTTCCGTGAAGAAAAAGAGTCCAATTATGATTGGTGTGTCAAGTCTGCATCACACCTTGACTTTCTCATCATGCAATGGGGTTTCCATGATGGTACTACGATTTTCAATAGCTCAAATTTTGCAGTTTTGGGTGTTTATAGACTCTTTGGGTGTGAAATGGGCTTAATTGGTCCACAAGACATTAATCAACCAATTGTCATATTCTCCCATTTGTTGAAGTGCACACACCGGAAATACTCTCCATGCCATGACATCAGTGGCTGACAGCTCATGATGATGCTGGATTTTGTACAGATAGAATTGAAGGATATGTGTTAGTGTTCTCCAAATATTAATGTGTGGAATGCCAGAGTGACATGCAACTTAATAAGTGGCGACTTCACCATGCACCAATGAACCCGGTAAAGTCTCCATTTCCTAAACTGTCCCAGCAGCAGTAGCACTAGTGTCTGGCCACCCACTATGGGGTTGATCATCTAAACAACCCATGGCCTTGAACTTCATAATCATTTTTCTTCACAGCAATGCTTGTCACACACTTTATCTGTTCAAATGCCCTTCTTATAGTGAAAGAATCGTTACCTGCAGTAGCACATTCTCCATTCTGATAGTAAAGCTTCATTAACAGTGCCTAAAGTGGTAAAGTAAACGTGCCACGATTGCTGTCGCATCTGCGTTCCTCTCTCACTACAGCTCATTTTATATGTGATTCCCACACAGTGTTACTGATGTTTTGGTGTCCAGAGATATATGCTGGCCAGTTCTTGCACCCATTTTTTGTTTCAATAAAACCCCATGTCATTTCAGAGATGTGAGTCGATTTTCACCTCTTTATCTAAACTTTTCCATGAGTTAGCACATTTTCAAATGTTGATGGACTTTTGGGTCAACCTGTATTTAATAAAAGTAGCTGAGAGCAAATCTTGGACTTTCAAAAAATTTTGAAAAGAAAGAAGTAACTGCCATAGGCAAATAAGTAGAATTCAACACACAGACTTAAACAAGATTTGGTTTTCTATAGTTTAGGTGTAGGATGAGACTTTTCTCGCTGATTTCTATTGTATAACAATATATTCTGCTCACTGATCCTGTTTTCTGTTGTAACCATGACTGGAATGGTCACGGGGTTGCCGAGAACAAAACCGTGGTGGGACCAAACGGGAGTGGCCCGCGAACAAACAAAACAGAGAACAGGAAAGAACGGACACAAACAACGACTGACGTCCAAGCAAGACCCTATGAACAACAGCACACACGAAGCAACGGGGTCACAAATGCAAAACCTCATGAATCAACAGCGTCAACTCTTCCACGGAAACAAGCAAAGTAAATGCACTGTCTGTAGGTGAGATGTCGATAGACTCACGCGAATATCAGACTGCCTCACTGAGGGAGAGCCAGGCCCTTAAATACATGATAGGATTGTCACTATTGGTTGCTGGGACCACGTGCTCAACCATGGTGCCCTCACATTATACACGGGCTTGGAGCGCGTGCAGCCACGGCTTACGGCTGGAGAGACCTGTAGTGGTAATCGAGGTCAATGCCATCTGGCGCAGATTCAAAATCTGTGGCATTCGATACCAGATCCCTCCCCCCTGAAACTTGTGCATAGGGGTGGAAATGCCTCACACAGTGCCATGGTCGTTGGCAAATGGTAGATGACATGGGCTCGCCAACCGCCATTGGTGGGGAGGAAGAGACGTCTGTAGCGTCCATGACAGCTGATTCAGAGGGCAGGGTGGTGGAGGGAGCCGCCAATTCACCTGGGGGCAGGGAGGGCTGGGGGCAGGCCTACGGGGAGGCAGCAACCGGGGGCAGTGGCGGCAACTTGAGTACCACATCTGTACCCGTAGGAGGTAGAGGAGGAGGATGAGGCAGCAGCGGGAGTCCCACAGGAGCACATGGGTGCAGCTGGTTATGATGGCGGCGCTCCAACCCTTTTGACGTCTGCACTGATGTCACATTCTGCCCATGGGCTGTGACGACTGTGGCGGGCGTCCATCCAGCCTTGCTCCCGTACACGAGGGCCTACATGGCTGCGCCGCGGGTGTAACGCTGAGAAGGCTGGGAGTGGGGGCAGGAGGGGGATGGCATCAGCAAATGGAGCAGGGTCTGCGGCTGTCACCCATGGAGGAGCTCCGCTGGACTATGTCCATCAATTGGCATGGTGCAATAGGTGCTCAGAAACAAGGTGAGGGCCGACGTGGTTGGAGATGTTTCGACCGCTTTCATCAACTGTTGTTTAAATGTGTGGACAAGCCTCTCCGCTGCGCCATTGGAGGAAAGGTGGAAAGGCAGGCCACAGATATGGTTGATACCATTGGCCTGACAGAAGTCATGGAAGGAGGATGCCGTGAATTGGGGGCCATTATCGGAGACCAATGTGTGAGGCAGGCCCTCAGTGGTGAGAACCCGGGCCAGGGTCGTGAGTGTTGCCCCCGTGGTGGTGGACGCCATGTGGATGACATATCGGTATTTGGAGTAGGCATCAATGATAAGTAACCACATGGACCCCAAAAATGTGCCCACAAAATCGAGATGGATGGGATCTCAGGGCTGGCAACACACAGGCCAGGGTGCAAACGACTGAGGGGGGCTGGCCTGGTGATGCGCACACACAGTGCACTTGTGGACCAGGCGGTTAATATCGCCATCCATTCCGGACGAATATACATGCTGGCGAGCCAAAACTCTCATGCAAGACATACCCCATTGCCTGTGGTGTAACAAACTGAGCACCTGATGCCGCAAATCTGGAGGGATGACCACCCGATGAGCATCTGACTCCGTGGTCCACAGAAGGACATCATCGACCATGCAGAGCAGGTGAGACAGGTGGTGCCAGGGGCTGAAGGCAATCCGCATCCGATGAGTAATATAGGAGGGCCACCCATGGACCACATAGCGGAGAACCTGCCACAAGACAGGGTCTCGGCGTGTAGCCGTGGCAATGTGAGCAGCCATAAGAGGCAGACCGTCCAGTGCATTCCAGCGGGTGGAATCAATGTGAAAGCAGAGGACCTCCTGTTGGTCAAACGCAGGATCAGGACCTGGTAGGAGATGTGACAAAGCGTCCACGTTAGCATGGTGGGCGCTGGGCTTATACCGGATGATGTAAGCATAATTTTGTAAAAATAATGCCCAGCACTTAAGACGCTGAGCTGTCCACTCTGGAAGGTGAGAGTGGGGTCCAAAAAGCGTAATTAAGGGTTTATGGTCTGTCAGGAGGGTGAACTTTGCCCCAAAGAGAGAGGTGTGAAAGTTTTGTGCGGCAAACACTATTGCCAGGGTCTCCTTTTCAATCTGGAAGTAGTTTCGTTGTGCTGTGGTCAACGTCTTAGATGCATAAGCGATGGGCTGTTCCGAGACATTGGCATTCCGATGTGCGAGGACGGCCCCAATGGCGTATGACAACGCATCAGCCACCACAACCAAGGGGAGGTCCAGAGAAAAGGGAGTAAGGCAAGGGGTGGACTTGAGCATCGCCTTTAAATTGAGAAAAGCTTGGTCACAAGCAGGAGTCCAATCAAAAGGCAGCAAGTGATTGAGGGGCTGAGCAACTGAGGCAGACTGGGGTAAGAACTTTAACCAATAAGTAACCTTGCCTAAAAACACCTGGAGTTCAGATAAGTCCTTGGGACAAGGAAGGGCATCAATGGCCACGACATTACAACCCAAAGGGCGAATGCCATCTTTTCTAATCCAGTGGCCCAAGTATTCCACTTCCGGATGATAAAAACAACACTTTTCCAGCCAACAGCATAAACCTCCAGATTGCAGAGTATGAAATAAGGCGCTGAGGTTTTGCAAATGTTCCTGGCGGGATTGCCTGGTGACCAAGATGTCATCCAGATAATTCACACAGGGAGGGATAGGCTGCGAAAGCTGCTCCAGGAACCACTGGAAAATGGCCGGCACTGAAGAGACACTGAATAGAAGGCGCTTGTACTTGTACAATCTGAATGGTATATTGACAACCAAGGTGTTCTGGGAATCGGCATCCAAGGGTAACTGGTGCTATGCCTCAGCCTGGTCGATCTTTGAAAAGTACTCTCCCCCAGCAAGCTTGGCGAGAAGGTCTTCCTGTCAGGGAATGGAGTAAGTGTCTACGAGGGACTGAGCATTGACAGTAGTGCCAAAGTCCACACACAGCCAAAGGCACTGTATGTCAGAGGCTCCAGAACGCCAGCAGCACAGAGCTGATCAAGTTCCTGCTTGACTGCCAACCGTAAGGCCACCAGAAGGGGTCGGGCCTGGAAAAAGTGAGGCTGTGAATCTGACTGAAGTCTGGTGTGCGCCTGAAAATCTGAAGCACATCCAAGATAGGTTGCAAACAAAGACGCAAAAGCTGAGCACAGATCGTCCAAGTCCTGAAAAGGAACAGCCGAAGGAATGACCTTAACTTCATTGGAAATTGAAAAGTCAAACAGTTGGAATGCATCCAGGCCAAAAATATTCAAAGCAGATGGATAGTCGATGACAAAGAGGGTAAGGAGGCAGGGAAAACATTTGTATGTCGCCTGGACGATGAACTGCCCACGAAGGGGGATGGAACCATCTCTGTAGGTGACCAAACGCCGAGAGGGAGGTGACAACACAGGAGAGCCCAGGCAGGTATATGTTGCCGTATTAATCAGGGAGACAGTGACCCCAGTGTTGACCTGAAAACTGACACCATCAGTGAAAAGGCAGAGCATGAGGAAAAGCTTCCGTGCTGATGGGTCATCCAGTGGGACGACCAATTGAAGAGCATGTACGGTGTCCTGAGGCCCAAGAGGGGCAGGACTGGAGCGATTTGAGTAACTATGACAAACTTCTCAGATGTGGCCCTCCTTGTCACGCAGCGCACATGTTTTCCAGAGGTGGGGACAATAAGCTCGAGAATGTGCAGTAAAGCACTGTGGGCAAGATGGAAGTGGGCCACGCGACCAGCGATGAGGGGCGACGGGAGGCACCGATGCCTTAGAGATGTCGGACAAAGAGGAGTCCTGACAGTGCTGGCCTCTGTTGGCCAGGCCACATAGACATTGTGAGGGTGGAACCCGCTGAGACGCATCAGTTGCCGCCACTTGCGGCCGGGCTACGAGAAGCTCGTTAGCCACATGAGAAATTTCAAGTGAACGGGCAATGCAGAGAATCTCTTCCAAGGAGCGGTTATTGAGTTTCAGCACCGCAGTACAGACCTCAGGATCGGGTGCGAGCTGAACCACCACATCCCAGATCAGGGAGTCCACATACGAAGCCTTACACTGCTGATTGGTGCATGTAAAATTGCATCGATGGCTGACACACTGCAAGTCTGTAACCCAGGACTGATACAATTGACCAGGCTGTTTATATTACTGGTGGAACTCTAGCCAAGAGGCAACCACATGTTAGTGTTGGGAATAATAGTTTGTCAGCAAAAGGCATTTCGCCTGGACAGAGAGAGCCACAGGATCAGACAATGGTGCCACCTTATGGAGAAAAAAGAATGTGCCTGGGGAGGCCCGAGACAAAAACAACGACCGTTGCAAGGAGTCATTGGTGACTTGAAAAGCCGTGAAATATTGTTTCAACTGATGTAAGTATGTTTCCCAGTTTTCTTTAGTGTCATTAAATGGGGGGGGGAACGCCGGCAGACATGGGAAAGCATCAGACACCCGAGGACTCAGAAGCTATTGTGATAGTGTGTCCCGTGCATCAATTTTGCCTGTTAGCAACCACAGTGACTGCTATAAGATGTCTAACTGGAGCTGCTGCCGCTGCATGAGCTCCTGCTGTTGCTCCAGAAGACAGATCAACTTCGTCTCCATGCTAACAACTACCACCGCTTACCTCGTTGCCAAAAATGTAACCATGGCCGGAATGGTCGCGGGGTTGCCAAGAACGAAATCACGGCGGGACCGAATGGGAGCAGCCCGTGAACAAACAAAATGGACAACACGAAAGGAGGGACATGAACAATGACCGATGACTGAGCAAAACCCTACGAACAACAACACGCAAAAAGCAATGGGGTCACAAGCGAAAAACTCATGAATCAAAAACGTCCACTCGTACACGGAAACAAGCAAAGTAAATGTGTTGTCTGTAGGTAAGATGTCGATAGACTCACCCGAATATCTGACTACCTCACTGAGGGAGAGGCAGGCACTTAAATACATGATAGGGTACATCGCTATTGGCTGCTGGGACCACATGCTGCACCATGGCGCCCTCACATTATACACAGGCCCAGAGCCCGTGCAGCCATGGCTTATGGTGTGGCAGCTGCAGAGACCTGTAGTGGTAATTAAGGTCCATGGTGTCTGGCACAGATTAGAAACCCGTGGTGCTCGGTACCAGATTTTCCAGAGTGCATTACCATTATCTCTTTCATCTTTTACTTTATCCTCTCAATGTTCAGTTTCCAAAGGAGATCTATCTATGATTCAAATGGGTCAACATCTGATATGATAATTCTGTCTTAGCACCTATTGTGATACATTTCTTGTGCGTATGGAAGTTCTGATGTTGTGTGAAATTTTCTAATAGTCCGAGCTGTCTACAATAAGGGTATTGTTTTGTAATACACAATCTACCCTAAAACTAGTGCAATCACGTTCAAATTACCTTTTAAGTTATAAAATAAGCTTTGTATAAATTTCTAATCACTTTGTTTTGTAGAGCTGAAATAATCACTTAGAAAATATATTAAACGTGGCTTACCTGTCAACTTCTAACAACTCTGGTTTAGAAGCAGTTTTATCAGACATTTCTGGAATCTTCTTTTCATGTGATAATTCAGACAATACAATTACTTGTTTAATCCTCTGAAGTTGCTCTTTAGATGGTTCCTGATGGATCCTATCAGTATAAAAATATTTAGCTACAGAACTGTCATCAACAGTTTCTTTATCAATGCTCAGTTCCAATTCAGAAACCCTCAGTGTATTTGGAGAAGGCAAAGGCACATTATCCAAGAAATCCATAACCATTCCTAGCTTCCGATCTGACAGATTTAGTTTCAGACTTGCCAAAGATATATTCAACTTAAACCTGAAATTAGGAAAAGAAATGAGACTTTTTTATGACAGAAATTTTTCACTGCATTGTGTAATACACTGAAGTTCCAAAGAAATTGGTATAGGCATGCATTTTCAAATACAGAGATATGAAAACAGGCAGAATATGGCACTGCGGTCGGCAATGCTTATATAACACAACAAGGGTCTGGCGCGGTTGTTAGATCAGTTACTGCTGCTACAATGGCAGGTTATCAAGATTTAAATCAGTTTAAACATATTGTTACTGTCAGCACATGAGCGATGGGACACATCATCTCCAAGGCAGTGATAAAGTGGGGATTTTCCGATACGACCATTTCATGAGTGTACTGTGAATATCATGAATCAGGTAAAACATCAAATCTCTGACATCACTGTGGCCGGAAGAAGATCCTGCTAGAACGGGACCAATGATGAGTGAAGAGAATCATTTAATGTGACGGAAGTGCAATCCTTCTGCAAATTGCTCCATATTCCAGTGCTGGGCCATCAACAAGTGTCAGCGTGTGAACCATTCAATGAAACATCATCAATATGGGCTCTTGGAGCAGAAGACCCACTTGTGTACCCTTGATGACTGCATGACACAAGGCTTTACACCTTGCCTGGGTCCGTCAACACTGACAGTGACTGGAAACATGTTGCCTGGTTGGATGAGTCTCATTTCAAATTGTATCGAATGGATGGACATGTACAGGTGTGGAGACAACCTCATGAATCCTTGGACCCTGCATGTCAGGAGGGTACTGTTCAAGCTGGTAGAGGCTCGTAAATGGTGTGGACCATGTGCAGTTGAAGAGATATGGGAAACCTCACATGCCTAAATACAACTCTGACAGTTGACATGTACGTAATCATCATGTCTGATCAACTGCATCCATTCATGTTCATTGTGCATTCCAACAGACTTAGACAATTCCAGCAGGACAATAGAACACCCCACACATCCACAATTGCTACACAGTGGCTCCAGGAACACTCTTCTGTGTCTAAACACTCCCGCTGGCCACCAAACTCCCCAGACATCAACATTATTGAGCATTCCTGGGATGCCTTGCAATATGCTATCCAGAAGAGATCTCCAACGCCTCGTACCTTACGGATTTATGGACAGCCCTGCAGGATTCATGGTGTCAATCCACTCCAGCACTGCTTCAGACATTAGTCGAGTCCATGCCATGCCGTGTTGTGGCACTTCTGCATGCTCGTGGGGGTCCTACAAGATATTAGGCAGGTGTGCCAGTTTCTTTGGCTCTTCAGTGTATATGCTTATTATCACATGATAATCACAGCATACAAAAATATTATATTACTTCTGTCTTTAATTTTAATGTTTGATTAGCATAAACTTTCTACATTACAGAACAGTTTCCTACAATAAACAAGTAAAAGTAGTACCTTAATTTTTAATAAGTTGAAAACACACACACACAAACCATGCAGTATAGTCCACCAGTCCTACATAACTGATTATTGGGTTGAACACTACAGTAAAAGATTATATTACTTTTGTTACCAGTTACATGTGTCATTGCCATTATCATTATCCTTATTATCATAATCATCATCATCTATTTGAAGTACTTCCATACTGTAACTAGATTTGTCAGCGTTTCTTGTGAGTGACTTTGCCTCCCCTGCTGGAAGAAGGGCCATTGATGATTGAAAGGATTTTGTGGCTGCTACATGATGGTGCTCCACCCCACTTTGTTGTTAACATTCAGATGCTTCTCAGTCATGTCTTCCCTGGTCAATGGATCAGACGAGGGGGTCCAGATGAATGGCATGCTCATTCACTGGATCTCAACCCATGTGATTTCTGCTAATGGGTCCATCTCAAAAGTATCATTCCAGATGTGTAAACACTGGGGCAACATATTCATGCTGACTTCAACACTGTTTAGATGCAGCCTGGCTGATGCGAATGTGTGAAGCAGAACATGCAATGGTGCATACACGCATGCATTGAGGCATGTGGAAACCATTTCCAACACATACTGTAAGTGTGGTTGCATGCTACAGTGCGTATTAGGCTGTAGTATCTGTAACAATATATGACTCAATAAATGGTTTCTAGCATGGAAACCATGAATGTCTGGACACAAGTTCATTACAGCTTTTTCATTTTGTATCCTCTCATCAATTAATCTCTACAGTTTGTACATGGTGAAGAAAATCACCCTGTATATACATAAGCAGTGCTCACTTGGCCAGGCACAAGAAGTGTCAACTGCTGGACACAGTCTCAGCATATAGCTGCTATCACAGAATTCCATGCGAAACTTAGCAGGTCCTGTCATCCCTGTTGATGAGATTGTCATAGAGCCTTACCTCGCCAAATTCTTTAATAATGCTCTCCCAAGAGCCACTAGCTCAACGCAACATTTCTGTTTTCTCAAATATGAACAGATGTCCTTTGTTGAAACTATGTTCTGCCACTGCTGACTTATCTGATTTATCTGATTTTTAAGTTTGTATACGATATTTGTAAAGCATCTTTGTTTTTAGCCATTAGTATCTAATCATCAGCAAATAATAATATTCACAACAAAGTACTTTTTTCATATTTACACCAGGTGGGTTTGTTTCTGCCACTCCTGGATCATTTAGTCCATACAGAGAATAAACATCGGTCTTCCATACTCCAACTCCCGATGACTGATGCTCGCCCTGGTGGTGATTTTCTTAGAACTTCTTCTGCCGCTAAACTCTTTTTCACCTTTGTCCTTGCTGCCTGTCGCTGGAGCTTCGAATTTACCCTGGGTTCAGAATCCTTGTAGGGCTTCATTCTAAGGATGTGGACCGTATCTCTGGTCTTTCATCATCTTGTGTTGCAGTCAAAATCTTCAACTTCGCAAGTAACATCAGACAACTGTTTTACAACCTTATAAGGTCCTAAGTAGCACCTGAGGAGCTTCTCAGAGAGACCAACCTTCCAAACATGAGTGAAGATCCAGACGAGGTCACCAGGCTGTTAGACAGCAGGGCAGTGGCTTATGTCATACATTCAGCAATCATTTTCTTGAGCCTGCAGCGTGCAGAGTCCAGCTAATTGCCAAGCTTCGTCAGCTCTGGTTAACACCTGGCCGATGTAGTCATTGTCCATGTCAGCAGGATGTAATGGAAACACAGTGTTCATCGTCGTAGTCGCCTCACACCCATGCACCAGGAAAAATTGTGTAAATCCTGTGGCGTCTTGTTTGGTGGTGTTGTGGGCAAACATCACAAAAGGTACCACCTCATCCCAGTTGCTCTCCTCAACACTGACTAACACTGATAGCATGTCAACCAAGGTCTTATTAAGGCATTCAGTAAGCCCGATAGTTTGCAGATGGTAGGCAGTCTTCATGTGATGAGTAATGTTCCACTGATGGTTTATCTCTGTCACAAGATTCAATTTAATACAATGTCTCTGTTGATGAATTTGGCTACCTCGGATGCTTCGGCTGTTTTCACGGCTTTCGAAATAGCATAGCGTGTCAGATAATCAGTGCAAACAATAATCCATCTATTGTCACTGGCAGACATTGGAAATCATCCAAGGAGGTCGATCCTAACAAGCTGGAAAGGCGTTTCGGCTGGTGGAATTGGTTTGAGTCAGCCAGGTGGTTTCTGAGGAACTGCCTTTGTCCTCTGGCACTCTCTATAATGTGACACATAGTGACGGACACTCCTAAATAAACCTGGATGGAAAAAACTCTTGTGGATTCTATCATAAGTCTTAATAAATCCTAAATGTCCAGCCTCAGGTGTGTCATGGAATTTCTGTAGAACATCTAAGCACATGTGTTTAGGAATCACTGGTAGCCACCTCTTTCCAAATGGATCACAGTTTTTCTTGGAAAGTAATCCATTAACTACCTTAAATTGTTCTTTCACATCCTCTGACCAATTTAAGGCAAGCATAATTTGACATAGCTTGGCGTCCTCATTTTGCTCAGCGGAAAGATCCTGGAGTGCAGTGAGACAGTCACTATCTTCATCAAAGTCTTGATGGTCTTGCACAGGGTTTCTTGAAAGACAGTTGGCATCTTGGTGTTTTCTTTCACTTCTGTACACTATGGTAATGCCGTCATACTCGTGGAAGACATAGCGCCCACTTGGTGAGTCATCCTGCTGGATCCTTAAGACCTGTCAACCAACAAAGTGAATGATGGTCTGTAACAACTATGAATGGCCCAGACCACAGCATTTGTGTGTAGTTCTGTAAGTGCTCTCTCATCATACAGACCAAGTACAGGTTCAGGTGTCAGAGCTTTTTACAGCACATCGAAAGAATTTTGTTCAGCACCACCCCAGATAAATTTAGCATCAGCTTTTAACAACTCTTGGAGGGGCCTGGCTTTGATACAAAAGTCTTTGATAAAACGACGGTAATAAGAACATAATCCGAGGAAGCTTCTTACATCTCTAATACTTTTAGGAATAGGGAATTCTGTTATAGATCTCACTTTTGTGTTCTGGCCAAACACCTTCGTTTGACACAAGGTGTCCAAGTATTTTGATTTCTTTTGCTCCGAAGAGACACTTTCTTGGATTAATTTTCAGTCTGCCTTGTTGGAGACACTTAAGAACGGCCCTCAGTCTTTTTATATGTTCATCAAATGTCTCTGAGAACACTATAATGTCATCTAAATAACAAAGACACGTCGTCCACTTCAGGTGACAAGATTATCCATCATCCGTTCAAATGTCGCTGGTGCATTACACAAACTGAACGGTATTACCTTAAACTCATACAGGCCCTCAGGGGTGATGAATGCAGTTTTCTCACGATCAGCCTCATCTACTTCGATTTGCCAATATCCTGAGTACATGTCCATGGTTGAGAAAAACGTAGCCCCCTTCAGACAATCTAGTGTATCATCAATTCATGGACGAGGGTAAATGTCCTTTTTAGTTATCTTATTAGGCTTTCTGTAATCTACACTATAATGCCAACTGCCATCCTTCTTCCTGACAAGGACCACTGGTGACAACCATGGGCTCTGCGAAGGCTGAATGATGTCATTCTTCATCATTTTCTCTACCTCGCTGCGAATTATTCAATGTTCCGTTGCTGACACACGGTATGCTCTCTGGCTTATTGGTTGATGGTCTCCAGTTCTAATCCGGTGCTTCACCGTCGATTTGTCTAATTTGATCTTCACCTGTAGACTGAAGCATTCAGAGAACTCTTAAAGACTGGCGGTTTCTATGTTTCTATGATGCTCAGCTGTTCTTCAATTAACGGCTCGGTGTTTGCTACACACATGCATCTTGGTAGGATCTGTGGTTCTCGATGACAGTTAACTATCCACGGGTCACCGAATCCATTCTTAAACGAGATGATAGAGGCTGGGATGACCAAGTTATTCTTCAGTGGTATGCTTCTCTTACATTCCACTACAAGATCCATGGGTTGACACATGGCATGACGCGTGACAGTTACCTTTCTAGTGCTGACTGCAGGAATTATCACTTCATCCAGCTCACAGTCTCCACACACTCGGATGTGCATCTTCCTGTCCACAGCATCTCATCTGGTCTAGCATAATCTTCGAGCAACCGCAATCTATAATTGACTGAGAAGCTTTCAAAAAGACCTATTGGAGAATGACAACATGACTGCACTCTTGTAAGATGATTAATTCTAAGGGCTGTGTACAGCCACTTATACCCACACGAATGGTACATCTTCCTGTAGGTTTTACGTATTTCCCATTAGCCACCTTCAGCAGAGATATTTTGTCATCGACAAATACGGTTTTCTGCAACTGGCGATGGTACTTCTCCAAAATGACTGAATATGATGCTCCAGGGTCCACAAGAGCTTGGGCTGGTCAGCCATCCATGAGGATATCGAGGTAGTGATCAACGTCGGAGGATTTTTCTCTTTGGCAGCCTCACCTCCAAGAAAGGTCACACCCTTTAGTTTTCCAGGTTGCGGTGGCTAGGTGATAGGCTGGAACTTCTAAACGGCGATGGAGACCTTGATTGGTGTGTTCGGGAGCGTCCTCTCCAGCGGCTATCTTGCAGCGATGGTGACCTACGTCATCCTGCACACACATCTTCTTGTTCATCTTTGTCATCCCGGAGTTGGCGTCAGCTAACATCAGTCTGCTGTCTTCTGGTGTGGGTGGCATTAAATATCTGCCACCTTTCTCAACAATAGCACACCACATGTCCTGGTTGTCCGCAGTGGAAACATACTGGTTGGTTATCCTGGGTCCTCCAGACATCAGTCTTCCTTGGTGCCCCAACAGGTTCCTCATGAGGCATTCTAGGAACATAACTCCACCTGAGTCTCGACTTTTTCACCATTTTAAAGGGAAATGAAGGACGAGAGATTGGGTTCAATGTCTGTTCCGCTTCCATCCTTATGACCTCTTGAAACGTTTCAGTTTTTTGCTCGCTGTGCATATCAGGTGCCTTTTGAACTTCCTCTCTCACTATCTGACAAAAAACACTTTTGAAATCAATTGCTTCCTCCATCACAGACATCGATATGATGCTTTGAAGCTGTTCAAACTTCTTGCATGTAATTCGTTTTTGATGCATTGTCTTGAGATACTAGCACAATTTTATGAAGTCCTCTGCTGTCGACACCTCCTTCAGGAGTAGGGCTTGATACGTGTCCTCAGCAACACCCTTCATGAGATACGCAATCTTATCTTCCTCCTTCATTCTAGGATCCACTATATTACGCAGCTCCAAGCCGTCTTGAATGTAGGATGCTGTAGTTTCACCTGGTCATTGTGCCCTGCGCTTTAATTTGTCTTCAGCCTTGCACTTCTGTCGTTGTGTGTCACCAAAATACTTGCGCAGTTCCACCTAGAATACTTCCCAGCTTGTGAACTTCTCCTCGTTGTTCTCAACACAGTGTCATCCTATTTGTTAAATTTGGCTATACGCTCATATACCTTCATCCACTTGTTTGGATCTTGGCCATCATTACCAGAGAACTCGGAAGGATGTCTCATGTGGTGGCACACAGTTGCTGTCATCGTAATGTTCTCTTCTTCTTCAGTCTCCAGTAGATTGCGATCTGTTGAATATGGCTCGAACTCGGGTTTTTTTCCACGTAAATGGAGCTCTGTCATGGCCTGATGGGAGCCATTGTGTTGTCGATAATGTGCACCATCACAAGTTCCAATATTCAGTGCCTCCACCAGAATAGTGTCACATAGAAGAAGGTGTAATTAGAGGAATGACGAACACTAACTTCACTTAATGAAGGTTTATTCAGCACTTGCACATACAGGAGCGTGGAGCGAACTGCCTCCAGCCAACACACATACAGTATATATACAGCTACAGAACATTCCAGTACACTGATTCTTGACATTTGTGGATAATTCTGGAATGTAATCAAACCAAATATAGAAATTAAAACGGTACAGTCCAGGTGAGTTTTGAATTCCTGCCCCTCCATTCAACATTTAGTATCATAACCACTACACCACGGTACTACTCAGCTTCTGTGGCAATATTTTACAGGGACTTTTACAACAGGTATGTTTTGCAGAGATGGAATTTTGCTACAGAAAGATAAACATAAAGTCCTTTATTATTACTCTAGCATTCCGTAAAAAGTATGAAGATAGATGCCAATTATTATCAAATTAAATCCTACTTACAAAGTTTTAAGAAAGATTATTGAGTGATGGATCTAAGAATATGGTACAACCCATTACATGTCACTCACACAGGATTTACAAAGGCAGGATTATACTAATCAACACTCACACAGACGCAATTAAGCAGTAATTCACCCCATATTCCACACACAAATGGGATGGTAAGAAAACCTAATAGGTGGTACAACAGAAAGTACCCTCTGCCTTGTGATTCACGGTGGTTTGGAGATTATCGATATTGATGCAGAAATGGATTAAGTGTGGGAAAGAGCAAGAGTAGGAGACTGGTAAGGTCGATATGTACATGACGGAAACATCCTTTAGGAACGTCAAACTTGCCGAGTGGTGGAGAGGTGTGACATCCTATTTTGTTCTGTTGACAGGACATGGAACCGTGTGCCCATGTTTGACAGACCCGTTTCACATCTTTCCACACAAAACGCTCGGTGACGAGGCAAGTGGTGGCTTGGACACCGGGGTGGGCAAGATTATCAAGGCGTTGAAAACCAGACGGCGCAGCATGGTGGGAGCAAAGGCTGCAGAATGCCCGCAGGAAAGTCACACCACACTTTGTCCGAAATGCCAGGGAACTTAGCCTTGGTAAACATGAGCAAAGACTGACTGCGGGTCTGTGAGCAGACCCTGAGTGTCCTCATCTGAAGCCTATAGAGCAGTGAGGTCGGATCAATCGATGATACTTGAAATGGCATTGATCCGAGAGGAAATCAGCGGGGATGTTCTCCGTGCCTTTGAGGTAGCGCAATATCTGTAGTAAATTGAGAGACTAGGTCGAAGTGGCGGAAGTGTTGGGGGGGGGGGGGGGGGGGGGAATATCCTCTGGCGGGTTGCAGAAGGCATCTGCCAGCTGTTTGTGACCAGTAATAATGAAGAAAGGACGGCCCTCAATGTCAGTGTGGAAATGTTTGATGGTTTCTTACACTGCCAGAAGACCTTCATCAAAAGCAGAAAAATTTTTCTGTGCTGTAGACAGTTTTTGGAGAAGAAATGAAGTGGTGAAAGTGTGTTGCCTTTGCTCTGTAACACTACATTTTGCTAAGTTCAGAAAAAACTGCCTTTCTGCACACCATCTAGAAATTCTGTCTAAGTCATCTTGTATACTCTTACAGTCACTCAACATGTAAGAGTCAGTATTTGTGACTTAGCATGTAGTCTGACCCATAATCACGGGATACCTTGATACATTTCTTGAATTACTCACTAATACAAAATGTCAGCAGCTGGATGCTATTTTATGTTTGTGGGATATCAATCCAGCTAACTAAAATTTTTGTGAAGGTTATCGACATCATTTGTTCCCTACTGTTAGCTCACATTACATTTTACATTTGTAGTTATCCTGAGTTTGAGTACATCAATCCACTGTAGCTTTAAGAACCCAAGTAAAGAATGAAGGACAACAGGTGTAGCTTTACCTCATGTTTTCCTTGTCTCTTCATCTAATCCCCTCTTCCCTTGCACCTTTCTCCGAATGTCCACTTCCCTCCCTCCTTTTGCTCTTAGGCTAATTTGTTGCGTGCTATTCCTTACACTGCCACATTGTTCTATTACATCGATCTTCCATTTTCTCCCCATTCCAGACTAGGAAAACCAGTCTTGTAACATAAGAATACAGCAATAGTAGGGTGTTGCTTGATACAGTCACATCAATTAAATATCTTAACATTGCGTAGCATATACATCATCCGCCCCCAGTAGCTGAAGGGTCAGCACAGCATGACGGATTGTCAATCCTCTGGGCATGGGTTTGATTCATACGAGCAGGGGGGAGGGGGGGGGCAAAAAAAAAAAATAGCATATACATAATGGAATGAGCACATCAGGTAGGTAGTAGGGAGAGTGAAGAGTAAACTTCATTTTATTGGGGGAATTTTGGGAAAGTGTAGCTCATCTATAAAGTAGGCGGCATATGGAATGATAGTGTGACCCTTTCTTGAATACTGTTCAAGTGTTTTGGATCCCCACCAGGTTGGATTAAAGGAAGACACTGAAGGAATTAGGAGGCATGCTGCTAGATTTGTTACAAGTAGGTTTGATCTGCATGCAAGTATTACAGAGATGCTTCATAAACTCAAATGGGAATCCATGAAGTGAATATGATGCTCTTTTTGTGAGGTACTATTGTAGAATTTTAGAGGACTGGCATTTGAGGGTGACTGCAGAATGATTCTACTGCCATGAACGTACATTCCATATAAGGACCACACAGATAAGATGAGAGAAATTAGACTCATATGGAGGCTTTAAGACAATTTTTTCACTCCTTGCTGTATTTGCAAGTGGAACAGGATAGGAAATGTCTAGCAGTGATACATGGTACCCTTCACCATGCACCATATGGTGGCTTGTGGAGTATGTACATATATAGGGATTTCAGATGAATGGTGAAATGAGAATGGGAGAAATGAACAACGTTTTGACAACCACCTGAATTTTCACTAATGGGTGCAGTTACTGATGATACTACACTATGCTTATTTCAGCACTGTGGGCTTCAACCAGTCCTAAAATGGCCCCCACAGCTTTACATACTAGGTTCACTTTAGTAGACTTAATCTTACAATGGTCAGCTCCTTTAAAATTACTAAGTCTGTTTAGTTGCTTGATTCTCTTGTTTTCTTTTGTTTCAATTCATGGTCTGTTTCCAATGTTACACATTCCATATATGTCTTTTTATAACAATGTGATTTGTTTATAAAGTGATGTGCATGTTTTGCTGCTTACTTTAGAACTCTTCAGTTATGATAGTCAGAAAATTGGAAGATTCACAATATCAGACAACTATGAGCACAGAACACACTACAGGGTGTAATCTTGGGCATTAATTAATGGTCATGTAAAAAGTGTTCAATATGAAAAAATATTTTTCAGACAAATGTGAATAACTATTTTTCTAACCTTGGTAACTGCCTATATTCCGGTTTTACACTATTGGAGAACACTATTTGGCAACGAATTTTCGGAATCAAATGGTAGTCTGTGTCTTGAAATTTCAGGGATTCTCTCCATTCTTCTCCTGAAAATAATACCAACAGAGATGTTCACTTAAGCTGATGTTGCAGTAGAAACAAATATACCAAGACAGTAAAGATGAAGAATTTTACAACACTCAACTATAAAAAGAAATCTTTGTGATATTAAAAGAGTACAGACTGCTGTTGCATGACAACATTCTTCGCAATCTATAATTGCTTTCAGACTCAAACAGCATTTGTAACAATTTCATAAAATTATAAACATGTAAGAGACAAATATTACTTTTACTTAAATCATTTGTGCAAAATAGTTATGAGTGCCAAAGTAAATATATACATTTTCAGTGGTATTTTGTAATTAATGAGTGTTACGGGATATTCTGTGCTGACCCAAGAGCTTACCATTCCAGAAATCTTCCTCCATTTTCAGAAGTCTTTTAGCTCCAATAGGCATTATGGTGATATGTATGCATACTTATTGTACTTACCTGAATCACAAAATAGCAGCTGTAGGTCACAAAAGTCTATATGGAGCCTATCATATAGTCTTTCTTCTAGCTCCATCTGTGTTGCATCTTCTAACCCAGTAGTACTAGTTTGTAGATCACTCCTGACAGTAACACATCCCAGATCTATCACCATTACACTGCCTCCTCTGTCATGGAAAAAAATTACTTTTCGTAATCATCTGGGGTAATAAACAAAGGGAAACTGAAACAGTTTTTTTTTAACTCACTTTTGTAGTGATCCCATTTCAGGAATAACAATATATGGTCCCTTGATGTCCATAGTAATGCTGATTGTCTTTTGGCGGGCAACAGTATACAGAAATAATGGCTTTCCGGCCTGAACAATCTGTTCAATTTTTTGCTCCAAGTACAGAAGGACATCCTTCATACTAGATGATCTTGTTTGAAAGAAATTAATGAGCTCTGATACTGCATGCTAAAAATACACAGAAATTTCAGTTTAACCAATTACACTGAAAAACTTATGAATAACTGATTACTATTTGTATTACCTCATGGTAAACAACTTCAACAGGCTCAACTGCTATTGACAGTTCGAAGTCTGCTTCAACATTAGAAGGATTCTTTTCAAAATCTATTGAGAGGAAGTTCGAAGATGTGTTACCTAAAATAAGGCCTCATTTAGTTAAATTTAGGATACTGCAATGACTAATAACTGTTATATAACATACAATCAAAAAATAGCAGAATAAAAGAAGCAGGTTACTTAGGTGCTGCGTAAATAGCTTACAAGCTTATGGAACATACCTGTATCTACATTATCTGCAGAAACCATTGGAACAAGCTCATTCTCCAAGCTTGTACCTTCAACCACAAAACTTTCAATCCTCATGGAAATTTTGAAGGCCTTTGCTGACGGACGAGTTTCTAAGCTTGCCAGAAACTGTGTTAGTGTGACAACTACAATTTCCTTTCGGTGGTTGATCAAGCTCAGTGAGCAATTTGCTACTGTGAAGTTAAACTTGTGTTCTGAAAAACAAAACAGTTCAGAGCTACAGTGATTATTATATTTGGATAATGTCCTAGAAAGTAGGAATTACATGTTTTGAATGCACTGAATTCATAAATTACTGCACAAATTCACAATTCTATTGTTCCACAACCTTAAAACTTCAGACTTTGTAAAAAGGATCCCACTATCTACTGGAATTCTAGTTTTGTTTCAAACTGTGGTAACATTTTCAGTGAGATATGAAATTATCATTATCTAACAGTAAAAACTAGAGGTTGAAATATCAACAATATTAGGAAAAGGATAGATTGCTACTCACTATAAAGGTGAGATGTTGAGTTGCAGATAGGCACAATGAAAAGACTGTTACATATTTAGCTTTTGCCAAAAGCCTTCTTCAGAAAAGAAAACAGACACATTCAGATGAGCAAGCACACATCATGCACAAAAGATCACCATCTCTGGCAACCCAGACTGTAATGCAGTTGTCATGCTGAGTGGTTATCTGGAGTGGGGCTGGTACAGGGGGGGATAGCACAGCGTGGGAGGGGGGAGAGAAGAGCACTGTCTGGTGAAATATGCACAGATGAGATGAATACATTAGAAGACTGCCAGGCACAACGTTGCGAGGCTGTGGTGCAGGGAGGTGAGTGGCGCGGGTGGTGGTGGTGGGGGGGGGGGGGAGGGGGGGAGGGGGGGAATGGAAAAGGAGAGGAACAGGAAAGGGGAAATATGGGCAGGTGCATTGGCAGAGGGCTGCACAAAATGAGGGTGAGGGGACATGAACAGGGACGAGGTGACAGGACAGAGGTGGCAAAAACTGTTGGGTGGAGAGTGTGCAGACAGCAGGTTACTGTAGGTTGAGGCTGGGATAATTTTGGGAGTGGAGAATGTGTTTTAAGGATAACTCCCACTGGCGTAGTTCAGAAAAGCTGGTGGTGGAGGGGAGGATCCACATAGCCTGGGCAATGAAGCAGCCATGAAATCAAGCGTATTATGTGCAGCTGCATGTTGTACCACAGATTGGTCTACCATGCTCTTGGCCACAGGTTGGTGGGGGCTATTCCTCCTGGTGGACAGATGACTGGCGGTCATACCAATAGAGAAAGCTGTGCAGTCATTGCAGAGATGGTATATGACATGGCTGCTTTCACAGGCAGCATGGTCTCTGATAGGGTAGGATAAGCCTGTGACAGGACTGGAATAGAAAGTGTTGTGTGGGTGGATTGGGCAGATCTTGCACCTGAGTCTTTCACAGGGATATGATCCCAGTGGCAAGGGATTGGGTTCAAAGAGTTCAAATGGCTCTGAACACTATGGGACTTAACTTCTGAGGTCATCAGTCCCCTAGAACTACTTAAACCTAACTAACCTAAGGACATCACACACATTCATGCCAGAGGCAGGATTCGAACCTGCGATCATAACAGTCACGCGGTTCCAGACTGTAGTGCCTAGAACCGTTCGGCCACCCCGGTCGGTGCAGGGATTGGGAATAGCATAGTGTTGGTCTGGGAGGCTGTGGAGGTTGGGTGGCTGACAGAATACCACTTTAGGAGGAGTGGGAAGGATATTGGGTAGGATGTCCCTCATTTCAGTGGATGATGATAGATAATCAAGAAAACCAATCTGTGGCACCGCCATGGGCACCAATATGGCACCCTTCTCCACCAAACTGTTTAGGAGCCATCTAGAGGAAACATTCATAGCCTCCTGGTTCAGGCACATAGATGATATGTTCATGATCTGGACTCAGGATCAAGATACCCTATCCTTATTCCTTCACAACTTCATCACGTTCTCTCCCATTGACTTCACTTGGTCCTCCACAAACCTACGAACCTACAGTACCTGCATTTCGACAGTTGTCATCCCTTTCACACCAAAAAATCCTTCCCATACATTCTGGCCATCTGGGGATGGCACATTTGCAGTGACAAGAACTCCATTACCCAGTGTGCTGAAGGTCTCACCAAGGCCTTCACAGACAGGTATTATACCCCACCAGACCTAGTTCACAAACAGATGTCCCATGCCACATCTCACCATCCCCAAGAACTTTCATCACCCAATACCACCCCAGACTGAAAAAACTGAACCAATCATGCTCTGAAATGAGGGACATCCTATCCAAGATCCTTCCCATCCTTCCTAAACTGATGTTCTGTTACCCACCCAACTTCAATAATTTCATGGTCCATCCTGGGTGCAAGACCTGTTCAGTCCACCCAACCTGCACTTCCTATTCCAGTCCTTTCACAGGCTTGTCCTACCTCATCAGAAGCCATGCCGCCTGTGAAAGCAGCCATGTCATATGCCATCTTTGCTGCAATCATTATACAGGTTTTTCTATTGGTATGGCCACCAACCAGCTGTCCATCAGGATGAAAGACCAGCACCAAACTTTGGCCAAGAGTGTGGTAGACCACCCTGTGGCACAACATGCAATTGAAAATAACATACTTGATTTCAATGGCTGCTTCACAACCCAGGCCATGTGGATGCTCTCCCCCAGCACCAACTTTTCTGAACTGTGCAAGTGGGAAACACATTCTCTGCTCCTGAAATTATCCCAAACTCATCCCATGGTAACATACTGCCCCCATACTCCATCTAACAGTTTCCACCACCTCTGTCCTATCACCTGCTCCTTGTTCATGTCCTCACCCTCATTGTGTGCCACACTGTGCCAACACATCTGTCCATCTTTCCCTTTCCCTGCTGCTCCCCTTTTCCACCTCCCTGCCCCACAGTCTTCTGTCCAAATCACTTCTTCTGTACTGATGTACTTCACCCTCATTGCGTGCTGACCTCTACCAATGCACCAGCACATATTTCCCCTTCTCTGCTCTTCTCCTTTACCACCCCCACCCCCTCCCTCCCCCTACCTCCTTGCACCACAGTCTCCTGAAGCTGCACCAGGCAGTCTAGTCCACACACACTTACCGGACAGTGCTTTTCTCTCCCCTCACCTGCAGCTTGTTATCCCTCCCCCTTCCCTGCCCCCCCCCCCCATTTCCCTGCCACAATAAGACAGTTGCATTGCAGTCCAAACTACCAGAGGTGGCAGCCATTTGTGCATTAAGTGAATTTGCTTATGTGAATGTGTGTGAATTTTCTTTTTTTATATAGGCTTTGACCGAAAGTTGAATGTGTAACAGTCGTTTCATGATACATGTCTACAACTCAACATGATGTCTTTACGGTGAGAATCAATCTACCCTTTTAATAATAGTGTTGAATTACCATTATCTGTTGTTTAAAACTAGTCATTGGAGCAACTTTTTGCGGTATACACAGATGCCATAATCCATATGCTTTAAAGTGTACTTCATATCAAGCAGTTGCTCCATGTGCGAATGGAATACATGAATTGTAATACAATATAATTATGAATGTGCCAATTACTGTTGCAGAAATACATAGTTCACTCACAGCAACAATCTGGAAAAGGAAGATTGCTACTTACCAAATAGAAGAGGCACAGTCACAGACTGATAGAATGGAAATAAATGCCAGAAATATTTCAGCTTTAGGATAAAGTTCTTCTTCAGAAGAAGAAAACTCACACACATTCACACAAGCACAACTCACACACACATGGACACAGACACTGAGGCTTGACTGTGACTTTGTATGTTGTGAGCAGCAATCTAGATAGGATGGGTAGTGGGGGGAAGCAAGACATGGGGTGGAAAGGGGGAGGGATATCAGGGTAGGGTGGGGGAAGATGCTAGCACTGCCTGTCGGACAATGCAGGGATGTGGTGGGAACAGGAGAGGGCTGCTAGGTGCAGCATCTGGGGGCTGTGCCAGTGGGAGTGGGAGAGGAAAAAGGGGGAGAAAACTGGATAGAAGTAGAGAAGGAAAAGGTTAATGTAGATGCACTGCCAGGATAGAAGGCATGTATAGTTCTGTAGTGGGTGGGAGCTCGGAAGGGGAATGGCAGTTGATGGACAAAGTCTAGTGAAGATTGTGGCCAGGAGGGGATGTGATGGGTGGGGAGGGATTACAAAAGAGTTCAGGCAAGTTGGTGTTGCTGGGTGATGTGATGGGTGGGGAGGGATTACAAAAGAGTTCAGGCAAGTTGGTGTTGCTGGGTGGACTCCAGATGTCACAGACTGTGAAGCAATCATCTAAGTCTACATCTACATCTACATCTACATGATTACTCTGCAGTTCACATTTAAGTGCTTGGCAGAGGGTTCATTGAACCACAGTCATACTATCTCCCTACCTTTCTACTCCCGAACAGCGCGCAGGAAAAACAAACACCTAAACATTTCTGTTCGAGCTCTGATTTCTCCGATTTTATTTTGATGATCATTCCTACCTATGTAGGTTGGGCTCAACAAAATATTTTCGCGTTCGGAAGAGAAAGTTGATGGCTGAAATTTCGTAAATAGATCTCGCCGCGACGAAAAACGTCTTTGCTTTAATGACTTCCATCCCAACTCGCGTATCATATCTGCCACACTGTCTCCCCTATTACGTGATAATACAAAACGAGCTGCCCTTTTTTGCACCCTTTCAATGTGCTCCGTCAATCCCACCGCGCAGAAATATTCTAACAGAGGACGAAGGCGTGTAGTGTAAGCTGTCTCTTTAGTGGACTTGTTGCGTCTTTTAAGTGTCCTGCCAATGAAACGCAACCTTTGGCTCGCCTTCCCCACAATATTATCTATGTGGTCTTTCCAACTGAAGTTGTTCGTAATTTTTACACCCAGGTACTTAGCTGAATTGACAGCCTTGAGAATTGTACTATTTATCGAGTAATCGAATTCCAACGGATTTCTTTTGGAACTCATGTGGATCACCTCACACTTTTCGTTATTTAGTGTCAACTGCCACCTGCCACACCATACAGCAATCTTTTCTAAATCGCTTTGCAACTGATACTGTTCTTCGGATGACCTTACTAGGTGGTAAATCACAGCATCATCTGTGAACAACCTAAGAGAACTGCTCAGATTGTCACCCAGGTCATTTATATAGATCAGGAACAGCAGAGCTCCCAGGACGATTCCCTGGGGAACACTTGATATCACTTCAGTTTTACTCGATGATTTGTCGTCTATTACTACGAACTGCGACCTTCCTGACAGGAAATCACGAATCCAGTCGCACAACTGAGACGATACCCCATAGGCCCGCAGCTTGATTAGAAGTCGCTTGTGAGGAATGTTGTCAAAAGCTTTCCGGAAATCTAGAAATACGGAATCAACTTGAGATCCCCTGTCGATAGCGGCCATTACTTCGTGCAAATAAAGAGCTAGCTGTGTTGCACAAGAACGATGTTTTCTGAAACCATGCTGATTACGTATCAATAGATCGTTTCCTTCGAGGTGTTTCATAATGTTTGAATACAGTATATGCTCCAAAACCTTACTGCAAATCGGCGTCAATGATATAGGTCTGTAGTTCGATGGATTACTCCTACTACCCTTCTTAAACACTGGTGCGACCTGCGCAATTTTCCAATCTATAGGTACAGATCTATCGGTGAGCGAGCGGTTGTACATGATTGCTAAGTAGGGAGATATTGTATCAGCGTAATCTGAAAGGAACCTAATCGGTATACAATCTGGACCTGAAGACTTGCCCATATCAAGCGATTTGAGTTGCTTCGCAACCCCTAAGGTATCTACTTCTAAGAAACTCATGCTAGCAGCTGTTCGTGTTTCAAATTCTGGAATATTCCATTCATCTTCCCTGGTGAAGGAATTTCGGAAAACTGCGTTCAATAACTCCGCTTTAGCGGCACATTCGTCGGTAACAGTACCATCGGCACTGCGCAGTGAAGGTATTGCTTGCGTCTTGCCGCTTGTGTACTTTACATACGACCAGAATTTCTTCGGATTTTCTACCAAATTTCGAGACAATGTTTCGTTGTGGAACCTACTAAAGGCATCTCGCATTGAAGTCAGTGCCAAATTTCGCGCGTCTGTAAATTTTAGCCAATCTTCGGGATTTCGCATTCTTCTGAACTTCGCATGCTTTTTCCGTTGCCTCTGCAACAGCGTTCGGACCTGTTTTGTGTACCACGGGGGATCAGTTCCATCTCTTACCAATTTATGAGGTATGAATCTCTCAAGTGCTGTTGCTACTATATCTTTGAATTTGAGCCACATCTCGTCTACATTTGCATAGTCAGTTCGGAAGGAATGGAGATGTCTCTTAGGAAGGCTTCTAGTGACACTTTATCCGCTTTTTTAAATAAAATTATTTTGCGTTTGTTTCTGGTGGATTTGGAAGAAACGGTATTGAGCCTAGCTACAACGACTCTGTGATCACTAACCCCTGTATCAGTCATGATGCTCTCTATTAGCTAAGAGGTCAAGTGTGTTTTCGCAACCATTTACAATTTGCGTGGGTTCGTCGACTAATTGCTCGAAATAATTTTCAGAGAAAGCATTTAGGACAATCTTGGAAGATGTTTTCTGCCTACCACCGGTTTTGAACAAGTATTTTTGCCAACATATCGAGGGAAGGTTGAAGTCCCCACCAACTATAACCGTATGAGTGGGGTATTTATTTGTTAAGAGACTCAAATTTTCTCTGGACTGTTCAGCAACTATATCATCGGAGTCTGGGGGTCGGTAGAAGGAGCCAATTATTAACTTAGTTCGGCTGTTAAGTATAACCTCCACCCATTCCAAAAAAATTGTTCAAATGGCTCTGAGCACTATGGGACTCAACTGCTGTGGTCATAAGTCCCCTAGAACTTAGAACTACTTAAACCTAACTAACCTAGGGACATCACACACATCCATGCCCGAGGCAGGATTCGAACCTGCGACCGTAGCAGTCGCATGGTTCCGGACTGCACGCCTAGAACCGCGAGACCACCGTGGCCGGCTCCACCCATTCCAATTCGCACGGAATATCTACTTCGACTTCACTACAAGATAAACCACTACTGACAGACACAAACACTCCACCACCAATTCTGCCTAATCTATCTTTCCTGAACACCGTCTGAGACTTCGGAAAAGTTTCTGCAGAACTTATTTCAGGCTTTAGCCAGCTTTCTGTACCTATAACGATTTCAGCTTCTGTGATTTCTATTAGCGCTTGAAGCTCAGGGACTTTCACAGCACAACTACAACAATTTACAACTACAATTCCGACTGTTCCTTGATCCAAGCACGTCCTGTATTTGCCATGCACCCTTTGAGATTGCAGCCCACCCCGTACTTTCGCGAGGCCTTCTAACCTAAAAAACCGCCCAGTCCACGCCACACAGCCTCCGCTACCCGTGTAGCCGCCAGCTGAGTGTAGTGAACTCCTGACCTATTCAGCGGAACCCGAAACCCCACCACCCTACGGGGCAAGGCAAGGAATTTGCAGCCAACATGGTCGCAAAACCGTCTGAGCCTCTGATTCAGACCCTCCACCCGGCTCTGCACCAAAGGTCCGCAGTCATTTCTGTCAATGATGCTGCAGGTGGTGAGCTCTGCCTTCATCTCATAAGCAAGACCGGCAGCCTTCACCAAATCAGATAGCCGCTGGAATCCAGAGAGAATTTCCTCAGATCCAAAGCGACACACGTCATTAGTGCCAACATGTGCCACCACCTGCAGCTGGCTGCACCCTGTGCTCTTCATGGCCTAACATTGGAGCTCCCAACTACCAATAACCCCACCCTCTGTGATTGCCCGGACGTTGAAGGCTGAGAAGCATCCTCTGAAACAGGGTAGGCAGCTGCATCTGGTTCAGCCAGAGACAGTACCTGAAACCTGTTTGTCAGACGCACCGGGGATTTTTTCTGATCAGTCTCCGGGGACGTCTTTCGCTGCCTGCCACGCCTTGGAACGACCTCCCAATCAACCACAGGAGAGGGCTCAGCCCCACTGTGGGCAGTAACCGGGGCAACCACAGCGGCAGAGCGATCTGGAGACAGACGGGACGAGGTTGACATCCCCGTGATACCCAAGTCCGGCTCCCCACAGTGGTGCCCATTGGCAACAGCCTCAAGCTGCGCGACCGAAGTCAGCGCCGCCTGCAGCTGTGAGCGAAGGGATGCCAACTCAGCTCTCATCCGAACACAGCAATCACAGTCCCTGTCCATTCTAATCAATGTTGAATAACAGTTACTGAAACACGAGTCCGTGCCTAGATAATGCAAGGGAAACACGCAAAGAATGTATGAACTAACCTGTACAAATGCCTAACGACTGCGCTACAATCTGCCTGAATTTACGATTACAGTAACCAAAACTCGAAATTACACCTCCTATACGAAACTATGTAACAAATAAGTGAGCTAGGAGTATACGACTTGCTGCTGGCAGCTGCTTATCCAATGGTAGCAGGGAGCTGGCTGGCATGTTCAGCAACTGGGTAGCCCAGCTGTCTCTTGGCCACAGTTTGGCAGTGACCATTCATGTGGACAGATAGAATGTTAGTTTTTATGTCCAAGCAGAATGTGGCACAGTGGTTGCAGCTAAGTTAATAGATCACATTGTTGCTTTGATGGGACAGGAGATGCCTGTGACAGGATTGGAGCATATGGTAGTGGGATGATGTATGGAACACGTCTTGCATCTAGCTCTATTGTGGGGATATGAGACATGAGTCAAGGGGTTGGGAGCAGTGATGGAGTAGGGGCAGGCAAGGAAATACCGTATGTTGGGTGGGCAATGGAATTTCACTGTGGGGTGGGTGGGAAGGATATTTCACATTTCAGGGCATGTGGTGAGGTAGTCAAAACCCTCGTGGAGAATGTGATTCAGTTGTTCCAGTCTTTGGTGGTACTGAGTCATGACAGGAGTGCTCCCATGTGGCCAGACAGAGGGTATGTGGGGAGTGGTAGGTGACTGGTAAGACAAGATAAGAGAGACCTGTTTCTGAAGAAGATTAGGAAGGTAATTTTGGTCTGTGAAGGTTTCAGTGAGACCCCTGGAATATCTGGAAAGTGACTGCTCATCGCTACAAATGCAGTGACCATGAGGGGCTAGGCTGTATGGAAGGGACTACTTGGTGTGGGTTGGATGGCAGCTGTCAATGTGTAGGTATTGACAATTATTGGTGGGTTTGATCTGGACAGAAGTACTGGTGTAGCCATCCTGGAAGTGGAGGTCGACATGAAGGAAGGTGTCTTTTTGAGCTGATAAGGACCAGGCGAAGCTAATGGGGGAGAAAGTGTTAAGGTTCTTTGAGAATGTGGATAGGGTTCCCTCAGCCTAGATTCAGATCATGAAGATGTCATCAGTGAATCTGAACCAGGTGACAGCTTTGAGGTTCTGAGTGATTAAGAAGGATTCCTCTATATGGCTAATGGATAGAATAGCATGTGATGGTGCCATGTGGGTACCCATTGCTGTACCATGGATTTGTTTGTAGATGATGTCTTCAAAGAAGAAGTAATTGTGGGTGAGGATATAGTTACGCATGGTGACTAGCAAAGAAGTTATAGATTTGGAGGCAGTCAGGCATTCAGGTGTCCAGTAGCAGCAACGCTTTGTACAGAGGAAGGTGGAACCAACAGTGATTGAACAGGGTGCCAAGTGGTAAAGGAACAAGAACTGTTGAGACTCTGTAGAGGAAATTGTTGGTGTCTTTTATATAGGAGGGTAGGTTGTGGGTAACAGGCTGCAAGCACTATACCACATTCTAATGACAACTAATAACCTGTCTGTCTCCATAAATGTTCACCATCAATCTGTGGCAACGAGACAGCTTGACCGTGCAGGCAGAAACTCTCTCTACAACATATCAGTTGTTCTCATAGCCCCCATGGCCATGACCTTCACTAGTCCTGGTCCTCGACCTGCCTATCAATTTCCCTAATCCACCTGCCTGTCACCTTACCTATCCACCTGCCTGTCACCTTCCCTAATCCAACTCCAACTCCAGTTCCAACTCCAGCTCCAGTTCCAGCTCCAGCTCCAGCTCCTGAAAATGCACTTACGATGTCCTTTCTCCTCACCCTTTTTCTTCCTGTCCCCCCTCCCCGCATCACCATATCCTTTGGCACAGCCTTTTGATGTTGCACCTAGCAGATGCTTCAGGAACTCAAATGGGAATCCCTGGAGAGAAGGTGATGCTCTTCTCATGGAACATTATTGAGAACATTTAGAGAAATGGCATTTAAAGCTGACTACAGGACAATTCCACTGTCTCCAACACACATTGCACATAAAGACCACAAAGATAAGATATGAGAAACTGAGGCTCATATAGGGGTATACAGACAGTCATTTTTACCCTACTCTATTTACAAGTGAAACAGGAAAGGAAATGACTAGTAGTAGTAGTACAGGGTGCCCTCTGCCACAAAGTGTACGGTGGCTTGCAAAGTATCTGTGTTGATGTATATTATTAAATTTAATATTTTTCAGTGGTGTTTCGTGCTGTTTGTGGCAAAATAACGATTTACTAAACTTTTGGAAATGTTCACTCACTGTTTTTTAGAGTTTTCTGTGTGTTGAAATTTTTAGTAAATTTTGCGCTTTAGTTTTCTTATTGTTTCTAGTGAAACGTATCAGCAAAATTTTCATTCACTGTTTTAACTTCGTTGAGTGTTCCAGTGGCCGCTTCAATTTTTGGTTTTAGCTAATAATTTTGTGAAGTTTTGTTGGTATTGGTATAGTTGTGGTTTAGTAGTATTAATAAAAGTAGTTGCTTTCTTAGTAAAGAGAGAATTCTGACTGCTATTGTTAGTTCTATAAATAGTTCTGTTAGTGTAACTGAACTTAGGTAAGGTAGACACATAGGTTTTTCAGTAACTGTAAAATTTCACCACGAGTGAGAAGTGTTGGCTCTGTCCTAGGTTTGTGAGTAGTTGGTTACAGTGTGGGATTTGTTCAAAGTATTTTCATTGGGGGGGAATGCAATGAGGAAGCCAGTGGGCATTCCAGTGAGATCCTCTCCTGGAAATGCAGAATCTGTAGTAGAAATAAGTTGATAAAGGAGCAGGAGCATAAGATCTGTACCCTTCAGGGGCAGTTACAACAAGCAAAGGAGAAATTAGATAGGTTGAGGAGGGTGAATGGTGCTGGGGAATGGAAACTGGCACTTGGCAAGAAGGCAGCTAGGAGGAGGAGGTGTTCAGATGGTAGCACTTTGCTTATATGTAATAGATCTGACCAACTGTCAGAGTTGAGTGGAGAGGAGCCTCATGTACATCTAGGTGTAGGAAACATGCAGCAGTCCTCAGCAGTTAGGAAGCCTAAGTCAGTTGCAAATTCTAACAGAAAGAAGAAGGTTCTGCTGCTAGGTAATTCACGCAGTAGAGGTGTGGGCCAGCAGTTGCAGGAAGCATTGTGGGTGAGTATCAGGTCACCAGCATTGTGAAGCCTAGTGCAGGGTTGGCACAGGTGACTGACAACATATGGGAGTTATGTAGGAATTTTATGAAGGAGGATCAGGTAGTGATAGTGGGTGGAGCAGGGAATAGTCTTGATAGGGATGGAGAATATGATACAGGTGATGACCTGGTAAACATAGCTACTCAAACTGGTGGCACTAACGCGCATTTCATACAACTGTTTCAGCATCATGAACAGCCTCATCTTAATGCAGCTTTAGGCGTGTTTACGTGGGGCTGGAGAGGCCACTGATGGCAGAGGGCATGGGTCACATTGCAGTGGTGCCAGTTGAGTCTATCAGTAGATCAAGTTTCACTAGGCATGGCCTGCACCTCAATTAGGTATGGGAAGGGGAGGCTGGCAAAGCTTATAGATGACAGGGCAGTGGACAGTGGTGGGATAACTCATGGGATAATTCCTGTAGTAGTTGGTGTTAGAAAGGCACCATTTTTAGATGGGAGTCAGCTGATAGGTATAACTGCTTAAAGGAAGTCCCTCTAACTAAGGGCTTAGCTTCAGAGGACATCATGTTTCCAAGTAGAGAAGGAAATAGCAGACTTCATCAAAATATAAGAGGTATTAGAGATAAAGTTAGTGAATTGCTTATAGATGTTGACTATGGCATTATTGGTATATCAGAGCATCACTTAAATAATTTGACAGTTCAGAGGCTTCCTTTATCAGCATACAGATTAGCTGGCTGTTTTTCAAGGAGTTCCTTGCAGGGTGGGAGAGTGACCATGTATATAAACAACAATATTCCATTTGAGTCCATAGACATATCATGGCACTGCACTGAACATACATTTGTATGTTGTGCAGTGGCAGTTGAATTTAGTGAAACTTAATGTCCAATAGTTGTTGTTTATAGGTCCACTAACTCTGACTTCAGAGCATTTCTGTTCAAGCTAGAGAGGGTTCTTGATTCATTTTATAGAAGGTACCAGAACTTAGTTATTTGTGGTGACTTCAATACTAATTTTGTACATGATTGTGCAAGAGAAAGGATGTTGGTGGATCTCATAAATTCATATGATCTGATGCGGACTGTGTTTTTTCCAGCTACGGTGCAGGGAAACAGTAGCACACCCATAGACAGTATTTTTATTCCTTCTTCCTTACTAGATGGGCATTCTGTTAGTAAAAGGGTGAATGGCCTTTCAGACCATGATGCACAAATTTTAACATTAAAAGGCTTTTGAACTCAAATGTTACATATTATTACAAATTATGTAGCAATAGAGAATTTTTTAAACCTTGTCAAGGAACAAGAGTGGCAGGATGTTTACAGTGCCGATAACATAGATGACACATATAATGCTTTCCTTAACATATTTCTCATGCTCTGTGAGAGAAGTAAAAGGCAGCCCGGGTGGCTGACTAGTGGGATAATGATATCATGTAGAACAAAGTGGAAATTATATCAAAATGTTAGAAGTAATCACAAACAAGCTACAGTAACCCATTACAAACAGTACTGCAAGGTGCTTAAAATGTTATTGGGAAGGCAAAGAGTATGTGGTACACAAATAGAATAGCTAATTCCCAGGATGAAAAATATATATATATAGTCAGTTGTGAAGGAAGTGTCTGGTCAACAGCACAATGTCGATGATCTAGACTCAGTTCATAGTAAAAATATTTCTGTTACTGATAGATCAGATATATGTACAGTATTTAACAATCATTTTCTGAGCATTGCTGGTGAATTACATAAAAACTTGGTTTCTACAGGGAATCATATAACTCTCTTGGCATATGGCTTTCCAAGATTGATGTCTGAAATACTCCTCTGTCATACAGACAAGGGGGAGATTGAGTCAGTAATCAAATCACTAAAGACTAAGGGTCTCTCATCATAAGATGGACTGCCTAGCAGAGTATTTAAGTATTGTGCAGAACATGTTTGCCCTGTACTTAGTCATATTTGTAATTTTTCCTTTAGGAATGGTCAGTTTCCTGAACAATTAAAGTACTCAGTAGTAAAGCTGCTTTATAAAAATCGAGAAAGGGATAATGTAGACAATTTTAGGCCTATTTCTATGCCATCAGTGTTTGCAAAAGTTATTGAAAAGGCTGTGTATGTAAGGATAACTGATTGTTTTATATCACACAATTTGCTATCAAATGTACAGTTCGGCTTTATAAGTCATTTAACAACTGAAAATACCATATTCTCTTTTCTCTGTGAGGTACTGGATGGGTTAAACAAAAAGTTTTGAATGCTTGGGATGTTTTTTGATTTAACTAAGGCGTTTGATTGTGTTCACAAAATATTGCTCCAGAAGTTGGACCATTACAGAATATGCAAAGTAGCTCACAATTGGTTCACCTCTTACTTTAGCAACAGACAGCAAAAGGTCATTATTCACAGTGTTGAGAATGGCTGTGGTGTTGGATCTGAGTTGGGTACAGTCAAATGGGGAGTGCCCCAGGGATCAGTGTTGAGGCCACTCCTGTTCTTTATTTATATAAATGATATGCCATCTAGTATTACCGGTAACTCTCCAATATTTCTGTTTGCTGACGACACTAGCTTGGTAGTAAAGGACACAGTGTGCAACATTACCTCAGTTTCAAATAGTGCAGTTCATGACATAAGTTCATGGCTTGTAGAAAACAAACTAATGCTAGATCACAGTAAGACTCAGTTTTTACAGTTTCTAACACACAATTCAACAAAACCAAACATTTCAATTTCACAGAATGGACATATGATTAGTGAAACTAGACAGTTCAAATTTCTAGGTGTTCAGATAGATAGTAAACTGTCATGGAAAGCACCCATTTAGGATCTTGTTCAAAGACTTAATGCTGATATTTTTACTATTCGAACGGTCTCTGAAGTAAGTGATCATTTGACACAAAAATTAGTCTACTTTGCTTATTTTCATTTGCTGATGTCATATTGTATTATATTTTGGGGTAACTCTTTCCATTCTAAAAGGATATTTTTGGCTCAGAAACAGCTTGTTTGGGCAATAAGAGGTATAAGTTCACAAACCTCCTGTCGACCCCTGTTCACGAATCAGGGTATTTTGACACTGGCCTCTCAATATACACATTCCTTACTTTCATTTCTTGTTGACATTATTAGCTTATTCCCAAGAACAAGCAGCTTTCACTCAGTTAATACTTGGCAGATATCAAACCTGCATTTGGATCAGACTTCATTAACTCTTGTGCAGAAAGGTGTGGACTATACTGCTGCATCCATTTTCAATAAACTACCTCAAGAATTAAAACTCTTAGCAGTAATCCACGCGCTTTCAAATCAAAACTGAAGAGTTTCCTTGTGGGTCATTCCTTCTATTCTGTTGAGGAGTTCCTTGAAAAATTAAGCTGATTCTTGTTGCATTGTTGATTGCGTTTACTTAATCTTATGGCTTGACTTTTTTCGGGTTCATAAACATTTTATTTTTATCTGTTATTACTTTTATTTTGTAACTTCATGTACTGACACGTTTTGTGACCTTGGAGATTTGCTCCTCAATTTGGTCCTATGGAACTTTGCGTGTAAATAAAAATAAATAAATAAAATAAAATAAAAAATAAAAGATGTAGATATAGAGTGGCCCCATTCAGTCCCCTCCACATTCCTACATGCTACCACAGGCACCAATAGCATCTTCCCCATGACTATTCTGCTATCCATCTCCCTCCCCAGCCAACACATATTCCTTAACCCCCACTACTCATCCAGCCATATTGCTGCACACATCAAATGCAGTTGCAGCCATGCCTTAGTGCCCCGAGATGGCAGTGGCCATGTGCCACTGTGGTGTGTATGTTTTTCTATTCCTGAAGAAGGAGTTTGTCTGAAAGCTGAAATATGTCTAGCATTATTTTTCATTGTGCCTGCCCGTGACTCAACAGTTCATATTCCACCCTGGATTTTCTGTTGCTTATGCACAGAATGATATCATTCCTAAGCCAATCAGAATAACATGAAGCATCATTAAGGTATCTGAATCACTGAAGCAAATCACAGTAATGTCTTTCCAACATCCATTATGTTGGTTAATACACAGGAAGTTAAATTCCCAAGTAGTACCATAGAAATATGGAACTGCTACTAACAGCCATGTTAGTCTGCCAGAGTATGTTAGCGCCACTTTGAAACGAAGTCTACAGTGTCCTAGTGCACAATATAAAAGCATTTTACGCCACACAGACTGTGAACTGGCCCTCCATACACAATATGAACAATAGAAATAGTATTTCCAGTTACAATATCGCCATTCATTAATGTTGTATTTCTTCCTTTAAGAGATAGGTACAAGGAAAGGAAGAAATTAACTCTACTCCTCAAACAGTCTGGCCTGGTGATGAAAGAGCAACACAGTAAGTATGCATCACTTTCTCCGTACAATACTGGTAACTTAGCATATGCCAAATATATTTGTTTTTCAGTCAGAACTATGTGCAGAGGTAATGAAAACTGAAATGTTTTATGTGGAAAGAAACTTAAACAAAACACTACAAACAACAGACAACACCCAACTATATATCACCACATTCTTTGTTTTCCCAAATTGGCAAAATATGAAGCAGCTACACTATTTATACCACCATTTCTAACTTAGTTATGACAAATGCACTCACAGCTGCCCATGATATCCCCAGAAAATGCATGTTAAAGTATATATTTTGTAACATGAGGGCTTTTTCACAGGTGGTATTTGAGTTTCTGGTGATATTAGTTTTGTGGGTATTAGGTCATGGTCCATTTCATCCTCCAATGCTGGAGACATCAGCAGGGGAAATAAAAACTCAGAAAGAGTTACAATCTCAAACAAGCTCAGGAAGTTTGAACTGTTTATACATTTACAAACAACAGTCAGTTTGTAATGTCATCAGGCTGCTGCTTAAGATGTCAGAGTCATGCCATTGCATATTATGGGTTAAAATTAGGCAGGCTTTGGGCCTTAGTACTACATAAAGCTAGATAGTGGTTTGAAGATGTCACAAACTGACCGTTTCCTGGAAATTTATAAACAGTTTGGCTTGCTGAGCTTGTTTAAGACTGTAAGTCCTCCTGAGTAGTAAAGCAATGTGTTCTGAAAATCATAGTAGGCACTATTGGCATGTATGGTTACTTAATGAAAGTAACAGGTAATTAGGTGACAACCTTTTTGAAGAACACTATTGAGAGGATTCAGAGAACAGGTATTTAAATCTGACTGCAGTACGAATCTTCTGTTGCCAACATACATTTTGAGTAAGGACCACAAAATTAGGCACATATGGAGGCTTATAGATAGTTGTTTTCCCTTTCTCTGTATGTGAGTAGAACAGGGAAGGGATTGATTAGTAGTGGTACGCATACCCTCCACCATGCACCCTATGGTGGCTTGCAGAAGACGTATACAGATGTAGAATTCTGGTCCTGTATACTCCAGATTTATCCACAACAACTGAAATTAGCAAAAGAGTTACCAAAGCTTTCCTGGATAAACAAATGACAAAAGAAAAACAGAAAGCATACCAAAAAGGGCTACTAGTTTACCCAGTATTTCAAGACACAGCATCTTATCCACAGCTACAGCAATAAATTCTTATATGACAAACAAGTAGCAAGGTGCTGTTTGTTATCTTGTTGAAACAGTTATTCTATTGTGTAATGTCTTACGAAATTGTGGGTGACTATAAATTAAAAATCTGAAATAAAGACTTTGAAAGAATACAATAAATTTACAGTTTCATATCCTGCAGACAGTGACATGATTAGGGATGGAGCTGTTAATACTGAAAAGAAAAATAAGAAGCGTATTGTAATGTCTGTGTAATGTGAATTTTCATATCTTTGTTATGAATGTTCATTGGAACCTTTGGACTGGTAAACCAGAAAGTGTTAGATACTATGTTTGTATTTCTGATTATGCTGGTGACAAGGACATGAGATGTTCAAAGACAGATGTCATCAAAACTTTCAGTCATGAGACTGTATCATGGATTAGTCAATAATGAAAGGAAGTGGCAACACCCACTACAGGAGCAGAAATAGTATTATCAAGTGAAGGAGCAAACACATTGTTCTGGCTGAAAAGGCTGCTGTATGAACTGATTGGAACTTCCAAACAAGTGACTCCCCTTGCACACTACGTTGACAATGCAAGTACAGTGAAGCTGTCTAAAAATCCAATGAGTCATCAAAAATCAAGCATATAGAAGTCCATCACTTCTACATCAGGGAAATATTCTTGAATGGGGACCTTGAATTATAACAAGCTCATGGGACTAACCAGTTAGCTGATCTTTTAACAAAACCATTGGAATCAGTGTGACTCGTGGTGCTGTGTGACTGAATTGGAGTGATGCAAGTGCAATGGAATCCTTGGTCTGGTAAAACAGAAAGTGTTGATTCTATGTTTGTTGTGAGTGTATCTGTGAGGACCCTTGTTTGGTGAATCTTTTGTAGTCTGCTGAAATAAATAATTTTAACAGGAGCAAAGGCTCAGAGTAGACAAGTACAGGACAAAATATCAGTGACAACTGTTTTGAAGGAAGCGTTTCAGCACAAAAATGAAATAATTTAGGTTGATTGTGGAAAACCTAAATCAGCATGACCAAATGGGGATTTGTGTCTCGGTCTTCATAAATGTGATTTTAGAGTGTTAATTTCTGTGCCACCTCACTTGGTACAAAGACCTTGAAGTCGCTGCCTTAATCATACAATATTAGTTTACATCTGTGTGAGATTGCTCTTTTCAAAAGGAATGATATTAACACTACATGTCAATGCAAGGAAGCAGAAGAAACTAACAGAAAATAGTGCATGTCCATAAGCTAGAACAATAACAAGAAGAACAGCAAAAAGTAAGAAAAACTGTGGGAAGGAAAACTGTGTAAATAAAAAATGAATTACAGCTGTACAAAATACTGAAAAGAAAACAACAATGATGAGGAAACAAAAGACTACAAATTCTTTCACAGACACACAGATCTCCATGCATTTTCCCTTGAAACTACAATATGGTACAGGCAAATATTTACAGTATAGTACTTTTTTATAAATTGGGAGACTTAAATAAGAAATGGTACATTTAACATTAAAATATGTAAATAATAATACTTGATTGTTAAATGAACCAGGCAACTGGAATGTAAATCTGTTTACCTATGTACTGCTTTGGCTTGTCCATTTTCATTGCTCCTTCAACAAAACCAATTGTCTCACAAATTTTCTTCTTTTCTGGGGAAGAAAGTTGAGCCCACAGACCACGTTCTTTTTCAGAATGAATAAGAAACTCCACAGTGCTTTCTTCTCTTGTTATTCCCCACCAGTCAACAGTACTCTCTCTCACATGTATACGTTGTGGATTTTCACGGTGAAGCTAAATAAATAGATGTAAATAATATTAACCAGTCTTCAAGAACTGTAAATACTCACAGTTACTCAAAATAACCCATGGCAGTGTTACATTACCTCTAGTTTGGCATGCTCTCTTGCAACAATTATATGCAAGATGGTGAGCCTATCTTCTAGTTGCTGCAGATCAAGTTTCAATTCGGTGTCATTTGGACTGAACAGTGCTTTTTTGTATGCATCTTTGTATTTCAAATAATATTCCCTGAATGAAAAATCAGATGTTAATAAAAAATTATGCAAAAGAATAACTAAAATTACAAAACTTGCATTCTGTGCTGACCTGTGCTTTTTAATGTTGGTCCAAGAGTAAGGTCTCACTCTCTGTTCCAGTACAGAGTTGTACGCATACTTCCACCATTTTGAACTATTAGAAATAACTGGTACTCCTGGGTGAAACTGTCTGTATTTCCTAATAAATAAAATTGTATTATTGATATGAGATATAGTATGAAAATGGAAAAAGGATTAAGACAGTGAACAATCACTCACCTACAGATGACAGAAATAGGGGGGTAAAGGGAGAGAGAGAGAGAGAGAGAGAGAGAGAAAGAGAAAGAGGGAGGGAGGGAGGGAGGGAGGGAGGGAGGGAGAGAGGGAGAGAGAGAGAGAGAGAGAGAGAGAGAGAGAGAGACTAGCTAATGAGAAAAATACAAAATGCTTGAAAGATTATGTAGTTTTTGCATCTGTTGCAGATGTCTATGCACCAGAAAACTATCATCTACAGGTATTCATTTCACATGTCTCATTTTTCCTTGTTAAAATGACTTATGAACAAGGCATGAGTTTATGTTGTCAACTAATCTAAAAAAAACCTGTGATTTAAGATATATTTATGGAGAATAGGTGGTTACAGTACATAAAAATGAAGTTTTTAAAGTCTTTACCATTTTAAATGCTGGAATAGTCATGAGCAATGTTTATCTTCAGTATTACTCTGTGAAACTAGTGTTAAAAAAATAGTGATCCATATGTGTATCTGGACTCTGCTCCAGCTGTTATGCTTTACTGCATAATCAGAGTGCTTAAGTTCCAAACTGTAAGACTGTACAGCCAAGCAGCAGCAGAAACCAGGTCTTGGTCACTATTTGGTGAAATTTCTGTAAGAGTTATTCATGTCCTACAAAGATGCACTCCTGCATAAATACATAAATAATGCAGTGTAAGCGAATTTTCAGTTTGCTCATTCAAAGCAGATGAACATGGACACAAAACAGCAAAGTGACCAGTCAGTCATAAGTTTGAACTTCACAAAATGGCTGTACTCATCAGCATTGTCCGTAAAACTGAGTTTTCTTTGGTCATTCTTATCCACTTTGACTTTATTCTCATCCTTTCATTTACTCACTCATTCATACAGCATGTTATGTAAACAAAATCATGCAGAATAGCCATTAGGGCTGCAGAAAGAGTCAAGTTCTGTATTGATATTCAGAAGTGGTCACTGCATGCTACTTCTCTGAAGTATACTTGTAACAAATTATTACTATCGGTAATCTACTCGTAATGATGATTACGGAAGTTTTTCTAGATTACTTTATACATGTATATTATGAGAGAGACAATACCTTAAAAAAGCTACCACTCCTTCCCTTACACTACTCACTTCCTCTTTTTATCTAAAATTTCAAAGTCTACATGTAGTTTTACACTGTACACTATCAGCTGTCTGTACACAGGCTAAGACAAGATCTGTTTAATACAAGCATTAGATATTTCATGACAGATTGAAACTGTGAGCACAATGGGACTTGAAACTGTTACCTTTTCTTTTCTTGTGCAAGTGCTCTACCTTTCACAGAGGTTCTCCTACCTATCTTGCAGGTCTAGCACTCATGAAAGATATGACCACAAAAAGATTTCCTTGACAACATCTGACAGTTTCTAAAAGTTCAAAGTTATGCTATCTGAACTATGTAATGCTCCAGTCACCTTCAAGCATGTGACGGACAACTTGTTTCAGCAATACCTTAAATGGATGTCCTGTCTTTGCTATCTGGATGACAATGTCTTTTTTTAAAAAAAAAGAAAAGAAAAGAAAAACAAAACACTTGAAGAACATCTAAGCCACTTGACAACCAAGTTGTAGTGTATTCAGACCGCAGGCCTTCACATGAACCCAAGGAGCCTCTGCATCACCTAAGAAATAAAAGCCATGGGATATCTAGTTAATGGTGATGGAGTGCATCCCATTCTAGAGATAATAAGAACAGTCACAGATTTTCCAACTGCTCAACACATTCATGAAGTGAGAAGTTTTCTCAAAACGTGCTTGTATTACCAACAATTCATAAAGGACTTCTGTACCAAGACTCATGGCTTTAAAGAACTACTGCATGGAGATTTTAGTGTCATTGTTGGATTCAGAGATCAATATTAGTTTGAATGCACCAGTGATGATCATCCAGAATTGTTTCTTTTCACAGTCACACCAAAGGCAGTGTGGTCTTCACACCTACTGGCAAGACTCTCTGGCAGGATAAACTAGGAGGAAAATGCACATGTTTCCTTGTTCAAGTTACTAGCTTGCTCTTGGTTATTTCTCTTTGGTTTGCTATTCCAGTTTAGTTTGTACGATGTTGACTATTCTTGATTTTCACTACTTTGGTTACTCTTAGTTTGTTCTTTTGGATTTATATATGGTTTTTACGATTGTCCTCTCGGTCCTTTCTGCTACTTGCTGCGTATCAGAAACCACCAAGTGGCAGTCCCACACTTGAGTAGTGCATTACTACAGTGGCGATGAGGCTGACTCTTGCATGTGAATAAGCTCATAACAATGGATTCAAAGTTTCTGGATCTTTGCAGCACCAAATAATGCTGCAGGAACAACAGCAGAAACAAATGTGGCTGCAACAATGACAACATTAGGAACAGATATGATTGCAACAACAAGTACAGCAGGAGCAGATTCATAAGCTGATCTGAATTGTTAGGATGCAGCCAGTGAGATGAGCAACTGTGCGGCAACCCTCGCCCCTGGAACAGTAGAATTCTACAAATTGTGCAGTTTGCTGAGTGAGCATTTCTGCCACCAAACACATTTTTTGGCAGTGAGATTGCAATTTAATCAATTCAGGATGTATGTATATATGCCCTGGATAGTGGACATGAAAGGGCTCACTCAGTAATTCAAGTTTGAATGTACTAACTGAGGTGTCTCATATGCTGACTGTTTAATCAGAGACATACTTGCAGATTAACATCAGGCAAGGAGGTCCAGACTAGAGTTTTGGAACTGTCCGACTCCGAGTTAAGTACAATCGACAATACTGACAAGAGTCTGAGATGTCTGCAGCAGCTCAAAATGCGTTTATAGATAGTCAGCAGACAGCTCAGCTGTCTGCCATGATCCAACAAGTTGGTCCCCTGCAGGACCAAATTAAGGCCCAAGTGACACAAGCCACTGCTTGGACACCAAGTTAGAAAGGGTGCCACAACTGAATATTTCTTTACAGAATGTATCCCAATTAGTAGCAGCCACTTGGGATACCAAGATGAAAAGGGTGCCAGCAGTGTCCACGTGAAATATTTGTATACAGCATTCATCACAATTAGTTGCACAAACTGACATGAGTGAAAGTTTATGATGGAACAGGGGGTGAGGGGAGGTGGCACCACACAGTATCATTTGAAAGAAAAATGTTCTTGAACTGAGCAGGTTACCCTGGATGAGACTCAGGGTGTGATTCCTGCTTAAGGAAGCGTTTATTTCTTTGATTCCTGCGTAAGGAAGCGTTTATTTCTCCCAAGTAGATTTCAGTAGACTTAGTAAACAGATGTAAGCAAACTAGGTGCCTAGAAGTAGCTCATATTCCTTAAATAATACGATAAGCTTCGCCTCTGGATTGAAAATTTTACTGGGAAAGATATGTAGAGACAGACAGCGCAAACTTTCTGTATCGGTGGTAGATCACAAAGAGGCCACATCATTTCAGTGTCGGACTGGCCTCAGTTGATGCCTAAGTCTTGTCCAGACAGCTGGACGCGCCACAAGCGTCAACAATGTCCACATCTTTTTGACACATGCTACACATGTCTCAAGTGAGGGCCCTTGGCAGTAATGTGACAGAGAAAAACAACATGGTGGGCTGATGTTCGACAATACACTATGGACTGATGTGTCACTGTCCGCCGATGCACTATGGACGACAGAACCTGACCAGGCCTGGGGGTTCTGTTGCAAAAGATTCCTTTGAGAGGGCAAATTACTGTATGGGCAAAATACAACAATGTGGATCGTCTAATCTCTTTGTTGGTTTAAGTTCACTGTCAGCATTAAACATTTTTGTTTTCGATACATTCGCCACATTTGCTTCCCAAGTATTGCGTGAAGTGGACCTGGTGTCAAGCTCTGTACCATTCCAGGATCTAAAATGGTTATTAAAGAATTATCAGTGGTTATTATAATCAACACTGGATAGAGCTAAATTAGATGAAGCTCATATATTACTCAAGCAGTCCACTCTGCGTAAATTTTGTATTGCACAGCCAATCTCGTTCCAAATGTGAGACACATTAAAGTCCAAATCAGACAGGTTACAGGAACTGGGGGTATATGCGCCATTCAGATAGTCAGTGGGTGAATCCCATGGTGGTCGTAAATGAAGCTAATGGGTCTATAATTATCCTCAGTGATTTCATTGCCACAGTTAACGTAAAAAGTGAGATCGACATTTACCCAATCCTCAGCCAGAGGATCTCTCAGCATAGTTGGCAGGGGACATGTTTCTCAAAGATTGACTTGAAGTGTGTGTACTTGTACTTACTTCTAGACGCACACATCCAGAAAATCCAGGTAATAAATACGCATTTTGAAAGGTATTCATGAAATAGATTATCATTTGGGGTCACAAAAGTACCAGGAACTTATGTCAACTATTTGGATGACGTTTGGGTGATGAGTGCTATCAAGAAACAACGCATACGAAACTTTTCGATACACTTTCGGTAGCTGCCAGAGTATGGGCTCCATTGTAACCAGAAGAAATGCAAGTTCTTTGCACAGTCCATGCAGTATTTGCGGCATATGTTAGGCAGCAAAGATATCACAGTGATGACAGAGCACTTTGATGCTATTGAGAAGTTGTTGGCTCCAATAAAACTTAAAGGAATTGTAGTCTTTTCTGGAGAATGTGACATATTACGCAACGTTCACGCATTTATTGGACCATTTGAGGAATAAGGGGGTTCCGTTCATTTAGTCTCACGAATCTCACAAAGCATTCTTGCAGTTTAAATAAACAAAGGAAGTTCGCCTCGTTCTTTGCAACGTTCAAACAGGGCACGCTCCTAACCCTTGACTATTTCATCACAATAACGCCCTGAAGCCATTCTGGTGCATTAGAATGCCGATGGCACAGACCAACATACAGCGTTTGCATCTAAGACACTGTCACAGGCACAGCAAAATTATTCACAAATAGAAAAGGAGGCATTGGCAATTATATATGACGTTAAAAAATATTATGTTTTGTCATATGGGAGTGCAATGCAACTTCGACAGCAGCTTCCTTTTTTTTAGTTTTAATAAAACAAAATGAGTTGCTGACCCATTTTTCCTGCATTGCTGGGGGTTCATAAATTCCTTTTCGACCCACTACACAGCATGCAAATGCCAGCACATTTATCATGCCTCCCCAGTGGCCCTGACATTTAGTCTGTCCAACAGGAAGCAGTGTGTTTTGCCCTAGACAAGACTATGCTCCACATCTTGCAAGATTTCCCCATCACCGTACGTGAAATAGCGATGACTACTAGCCAGGATGCCCTCCAGCATATAGCAGTACAAAGTGGTTGACCGGAATGCCTGCCAAAAGGATCAAACCTCCTATTATTGCGAAATTATTTTGCCATGAAACATAGGCTTAATGTTGTTCAGGGTGTAGTGCTGCTATCTGTGTCATGCTGAATGTCGCATTGTTGTTCCAACTTCACCCTGGGTCCCAGTTCTTCATTTCTACATTCGCCCCATTGTGGTATGATGAGGACGAATGCTTCTCCTCAACGCCATGTTTATTGGTCAGAGATAGGTAGTGCAGTCGAGTACGCAGTGCATATATGTCAGGCTTGCACTCACAACCAAGCATCCACAGCTGTTTTTGCCCATGGCTCCAGACTGAGCACCCTTCGGATGACCGCCCCGATAGCTAAGTGGTCAGCGTGACGGATTGCCGTCCTACGGGACTGGATTTGATTCCCAGCTGGGTCAGAGATTTTCTCCGCTCAGGGACTGGGTGTTGTGTTGTCTTTATCATCATATTTGCTTTAGAGGGAGAGCGCACATCTAAGTATCTGACAATAACCACAGTTTTTTTCAGCAGAATTTGAGGCATTCTGCCAACAAAATGGAATATGGCACCCAATCACTGCCCCTTTCCACCTGGCATCGAACTCAGAAGGAGAGATCTTTCAAGGCACATATGAGGCAAGTACTGATCTTAATGCCCACTGACTAAATCCTAACAACGTTACTTGTCACATACTGGTCCACCCTAGTCAATGAAAAATCTCGACCAATGGGTACAGCATGGGCGTAGACTATGCACACTTCAGGATCTGCTGCGATCTGCACTGCAGGGCACAAGCATAAGTTACACACTCCACTAGCAGTAGGATATCACTGTGTGGGCTTGCACATTTGACTGGAAGCTAGGTTGTGCACTGGCATCATACTCAGCGACAACGGACGCCCAGTTTTCCACGCTGTGGCTGGGCAGGAGCACATGATCCACTACTGTAACCAGCTATGGCCATGACACATGCGGGAAACGTCCCAACTCCTTAAGCCAGCACACGGCTGGTCCCGGCGGAGGTTCGAGTCCTCCCTCGGGCATGGGTGTGTGTGTTTGTCCTTAGGATAATTTAGATTAAGTAGTGTGTAACCTTAGGGACTGATGAACTTAGCAGTTAAGTCCCATTAGATTTCAAACACATTTGAACATTTAAGCCAGCACAAGGAACTTCCAGCCCCACCAGTCTCAGCAACCATGCTCCTAGGCCTTCTCCATAGACTGCTGGTGTTCCTAGATTCGCAACCCAGTCACAACTACAGTTTCATCACAGCCTGTGCGCATGCCATCATTACCAGCAGTAGCAGCAGCTGACGAGATACTGTCAGGGCTACCAGCACAGTGCTCCCCCTTGCTCTGGCGTGCAAAACACAAGTCTGGTCATTTTTTACCCTACACACCTATTAAAAGAGGATGAGATTTAGTAGCGTCGCCAGACTTAGACATCAGTATCACGATGAACCCACCAGAATTGACCATCCAGAGTTGTTTGTTTTTAAGGATGCGGCATGGACCTCGCTTACGAATTCTCATGTTTAGCATTCTATGACAATAATACTGGACAGAACTTCTCACCAGCGCTTATGGTCACGAGACAGGTGCAGTTCTAGTGCAATGTCATGAAAGTGCTAAAAAGATGATCGCTTATGTTTCCAGAATCTCAGCAAGTCGGAGATGAACTACTATAAAACAGAAAAAGTGTGTTGACTATAAAACAGAAAAAGTGTGTCAATTCACTGTAGTGACGGACCATCATTCCATATGCTAGCTCACTATTAGCCTTAAGGATCCACTGCGTCGATTTGTGAGATGGGCACTAGGGTTTTAGGAGTACAGTGTCACAGCGGTATACAAAAATGGCCACAAATAAAAGGACGCTGACTGTCTTTGAAGGAATCCTTTTCTAAAACTCAACAGTGTGGATTAAATCTCAGTCTTGACTGCATTAAATAACACTGTTACTGAACAGAGGGAAGATCCAGCACTGATGAAAACCACAGGAGCCTTGAAGACCAACCGAAGGAGAATTGCCATCATTCCAGCTTATTAACTGCCAACCGTCAGCCCCCGGTAGCTGAGTAGTCAGCGTGACGGACTCTCAATCCAAAGGGCCCGGGTTCGATTCCCGGCTGGGTCGGAGATTTTCTCCGCTCAGGGACTGGGTGTTGTGTTGTCCTAATCATCATCATTTCATCCCCATCGAGGCGCAGGTCGCCGCAGCGGCGTCAAATCGAAAGACCTGCACCAGGCGAACGGTCTACCCGACGGGAGGCCCTAGCCACACGCCATTTCATTTACTGCCAACTATCCCGAAGTGATGATGCTCCAACATCTGGTCACCTGGGATTCGTGAACATTCTACCCAAAATCAGACATCACTGGACAGGTCTCTACCAATTTGTTAAACATAATATGAGCCACTATAAGGAAAGCTAGTGTCAGAAGCACAGGCCATAGTTACATCCAAGGCATCTGATACAAATCTAGCCTGCAGCAGCGCCATTCTACCAGACTGGACGCTACCTCTTGCCAAGGTTCTCCAAGTCCACACACAGGAATCCATCGATAATAGTCTGCACTGACGATGTCACCAACTACGATGTCGCCAAACCTGTGCCACCTGCTGAAGCCCTGGAAATTACAGGTCGCCGCAGTGGCGTCAAATCGAAAGACCTGCACCAGGCGAACGGTCTACCCAACGGGAGGCCCTAGCCACACGCCATTTCATTTACTGCCAACTATCCCGAAGTGATGATGCTCCAACATCTGGTCACCTGGGATTCGTGAACATTCTACCCAAAATCAGACATCACTGGACAGGTCTCTACCAATTTGTTAAACATAATATGAGCCACTATAAGGAAAGCTAGTGTCAGAAGCACAGGCCATAGTTACATCCAAGGCATCTGATACAAATCTAGCCTGCAGCAGCGCCATTCTACCAGAATGGACGCTACCTCTTGCTAAGGTTCTCCAAGTCCACACACAGGAATCCATCGACAATAGTCTGCACTGACGATGGCACCAACTGCGATGTCGCCAAACCTGTGCCACCTGCTGAAGCCCTGGAAATTACAAGGTTCCTTGAAGACGACATCAATCTGAAGAATAGAACACCCTGTGTGATGATCTCTGATCGTGAAAAAGTTCTCCATTCGAGACTAATATCTTAGATGACTTTACACTGTGCGATTATCCGCACAAATCCAACTGCCTTCTATCCACAGATGAATTGCCTCACATAACACTTTCGTAAGACGTCAGCAGATATGCTGATCACTGATTCTCAACTGAGAGAGTGGAACATGACATTTGCATATAACACAGTGTAGCAAGACACTACAGGCTTCACATCTTTCTTTCCGTTCCACACTCGCGACGCCGAAATGACAATGGATACACTATTCCCATTTCAACTGGATGATACTCAGGATAACTAGTTGAAGACCTCATTATCAGGACTGAAGAAGCAAGACAGCTGGCTTGCAACGGCCCCTGGACAACCAGGAAAAGGACAGAGAACGTTTAATACCTAGCACCGGCCAGTGAGATGAAGCCTGGAAGACTTGGTATGGACTTTTAAGCTTGTGCAGAAAGTGGGACTATAGGTAAAGTTACTAAAACGCTAGTTTTAGCTGCATCGTGTCCTTTGTTGCTTGTCACACGTCACAAACGAAGTCGAGAATTATGAGCCTCCATCAAAAAGACAAAAGCGCAAAGACGTTGTCAATTTCCTCTGTATGAAGCTCCTCTACAGTCCTGCAGTACAGATTGACGATAGGGCTTCTCGTTAAAATCCGATCATTATCAAATATCTGTTATATAATATTTTTCATTTACAGAAGGTTCTCAAAATTTCTCATGTTTTTAATGCTTGATAACCTGAAACGTTCGATATTTGTAGTAACAGCAACACTCTCTGTCCAGGAAGTAGTTCTATTCTGTCTGTACTCTGGTGTCTGCAAAAAGTAACTGGGTTTTCCCTTTTGATGCTAGTCAATTGTCAGGATGAGCATTACTGCAAAGGACATTTGATTCTAAAGCATTATGTCAGGGTGAAAAACACTAAATAAACTACTTTTTCCCTCATAACAATATGTGGGCAGGGTGGGTTCTTCCTTGGCTCGGGTATGAGGTAGAATGAAACAGCATTTTTACATAAGATAACTTTTATTGAAGATTTGTACAACGGTTTTCTTACTGGATTGTTCTAGCTGGGAGAGCGGCAGCTGTGTCGTTTGTGAAGCCTTCATGCTGCGTGAGCGGCGGCGTCTGATTACAACTGGCGGTGTGCATCTCATGTCGCCGTTTCGCCCAGTTGACTGGAGACGCGCATCATGCCGTGGCCCGTTTAATTATTGAGAACGAAGTCGTGAATCGGACGGTGATACCTCGGATGTGGCGTCCCAGTGTTTCTCTCCTCTATGCGGCCGCGTCTGTCCGTGTTGTGCGTCGGCCAGCGGAGCGGCGCGGCGGGGGAAGGCCAGTGTCCCGGACTCGAACAACGGACTCCAGCTTGCCAGTCTTCGGCTGTCAGATCTTCATCACCAGCTCACAGGTGACTGCTGATGTGAGGCCGTCTCCTTCCCGTCCTCACGAGTCACCAGGGTACGTAAAAATCAGTCTTCAACTATTTTCTAACTTCTGTCTTCTGGCGGCGAGGCTGCTGCTTGCTATTCCATTACAGCGGCGGACTTGGTGCTTCTGTGTACAATGTAGTCTCTTCCTGCATGACGGTCTTCAGCTCCGAAACTGAACTGAAAACTACTCTTGTCGGGCCCACTGCGTCTCGCGTATTTATTTACTTCAGTTCACTGGAGGTGAACGACTTCACGGTCATTGCCTCTTCTGTCACGTTGAAAAGCTTCTCGAAGAATCTTCTTGACGTGAGCCGGTCGGGCGATGCCCTGACGGCTGAATCGACAGCTTCCGCTTATGTGGGGAGGGCGATGGCTTCTATTGAACGTGCTGACTTCATGGTCATTGGCTCTTCTGTCACTGCTGCTCTGCCTGCTGTTTGCCAGTGTGTAATTCTTCTAAACTAAACTAAGTTTTTCATTTATTTTCTAATTTCTACTTCACTTCACATTGATTTCACTAATTTATTTACCTATTTAAGTACCACTCAACATTTCAGTGATAACTGCTGTACTTCTCTGATACCCCTGTTTTCGGATTAGGACTTGTCTGTGGTTGCGACATGACAACATCTTTTCAGAAAAGTGCATGTGCCACCAGTCTCGATAATGTACTGCATCAATTTCCTTAAATTACTGGGCATGCAGGGACATGAGGCCATTATGAACATTGGTAGGGAAGGAGGAACTGCTGCTCTGTATAGATAAGGCTTGCGATGCACGCCGATCACTTTACTGGAAGCTGGGTGAGGCATCACCTTCACATGTCACGGCATTCAATTTATTAATGTTTATTCTCCCTCTGGAGGCAACTGTTGACCAAAGAGAAGAGAGAATTATTTGCAATGGGAAAGGCGAAACTGGTCTCAAACCTGCGGTGTCCAGCCATTGTTGCCACCGACTGTAAGTCTGTATTACAAAAATTAGGCTAAATACAGAATTTTATTTTCAGTCGTAAACTGAAACTATTAACCTGGTGCAAGTATTTGGACTAACAGACACTTTGAGACAAATATCCTGGTAGGGTTGCATATTCATTTGTGACGAATACAGCAACGAGTCGGAATGACAGAATTTATGCATCGCAATCCCTAGCTGACAATGCATGTAGAGTGGAGTTCTGGTCGACTGCCTTCATCAACCACTCTGCATACTGTATCACATTTATTTACCCAATATCCAACAGAGAGTTTTCAGGGGAAGATGAGCGTGGCAGTTTAGCTGGAGAATGCTGTAAAATCTCATACTGACAGCACAGGCGTGGCAGAATCAGCACGTAAACGCGCACACATTATACTTCGGTATTACAACGATCGGTCAAATGGGACAAGCCAGCTTTAATAACGTGTATACGAACATTCGTTAGAGAAAATGCAGCATGGCAAAGACAAAAGAGGATTTTATTTCTGAACATGACGCCAATAGTACGTTGAATCTGCTGATCTGCAGAGCAACGTAGTGCATATAAGGTGGATGAAAGCAAAAATTAGTCATTAACAAAGAAATATGCAACCTGATTCAGACATAGAGCGAGGGAAACCACAACTATACGGTGACAGATCACCGTTGCTGGAGCTGCGAACAGCGCGTAGGTACTTAATAGAGAACTACCAGTCAAATGATGGCACTCTACATGTCACAGCATGGAAGCCATAAATGAATATTGCAATAAGTTGTAGTCCACAGAACTTAGTGTTCCCGTTGGTCTTGAGCAATGGTTGGGAAAGGTAGGAAACGCAGGTGCGGTTACATAAGCACGAAAGACAAAATTCATGAGTTCTGAGTTCCTTTGATGAATTGTTCAGTGATCTCTAACAGGCAAAAAAAAAAAAAAAAAAAAAAAAAAAAAAAAAAAAAAAAAAAAGGTTCTGAGCACTATGGGACTTAACTTCTGAGGTCATCAGGCGCCTAGAACTTAGAACTAATTAAACCTAACTAACATAAGGACATCACACATATCCATGCCCGAGGCAGGATTCGAACCTGCGACCGCAGCGGTCGCTCGGTTCCAGACTGTAGCGCCTAGAACCGCACGGCCACTCCGGCCGGCCTCTAATAGGCTCCGAGGAATAAGGCAGAAGGATATGACGGCCTCGCCGCCGCCTAAATTCGCTCGAAAGATCAAAACTTTAATCCGAAAAGGTCAAAAGCACTTTGTCTTCAAATGGAGACTCATCACTACTTTGCCCCACGCTTATGCAAAATACTTACAAGAACAGCAGCAAATCGTAGGACCGTATGAAAAGTAAGCTATCTCTGGACACAAAATTACGGTCGTTTTGGCGGAATATTGTGATTTTCTTCACCACAAGTGGGAAATCATACATCCCTGGCCGGCCGCTGTGGTCGAGCGGTTCTAGGCGCTTCAGTTCGGAACCGCGCTGCTGCTACGGTCGCAGGTTCGAATCCTGCCTCGGGCATGGATGTGTGTGATGTCCTTAGGTTAGTTAGGTTTAAGTAGTTCTAAGTCTAGAGGACTGATGACCTCAGATGTTAAGTCCCATAGTGCTTAGAGCCATTTGAACCATACATCCCTGATGGTCACCCTCTTAGACACGCAAAAAGCGTACGAGAGACTCGACTGGAAATACCTTTTCCCCGTCGTGGATAAAATTTGAGTTGACAGAGCACTTGACGACAGCAATAACCGAAATCGTCGGCCTAACGATAAGCTATAGCTAGAGAGTCTTCGCTGACAAGGTGTCAGAAATTCGTGTCTTCCGCGATAAATCCGCCTTTCTCGCCCTAGGTCCGGCAACCCGATACCCACATGGTAACCGTCTGGCTGCAGTACGCTCTAGACCGCAGTTGGATATTCTCGCTAAAGTCAAACCACTAGCGAAGACATGATAGAACAAAATTAGAGAGTGAAAATACAACTTACTAAGGCTTCGTAAAGGGAGCAGCACCCGTGCAACTTGGAAAGATTTCAAAGGGCTTCTACATCTACTCGTACATCCATACTCCGCAAGCCACCTGACGGTGTGTGGCGGAGGATACCCTGAGTACCTCTATCGGTTCTCCCTTCTATTCCAGTCTCGTATTGTTCGTGGAAAGAAGGATTGTCGGTATGCTTCTCTGTGGGCTCTAATCTCTCTGATTTTATCCTCATGGTCTCTTCGCGAGATATACGTAGGAGGGAGCAATATACTGCTTGACTCTTCGGTGAAGGTATGTTCTCGAAACTTTAACAAAACCCCGTACCGAGCTACTGAGCGTCTCTCCCGCAGTCTTCCACTGGAGTTTATCTATCATCTCCGTAACGCTTTCGCGATTACTAAATGATCCTGTAACGAAGCGCGCTGCTCTCCGTTGGATCTTCTCTATCTCTTCTATCAACCCTATCTGGTACGGATCCCACACTGCTGAGCAGTATTCAAGCAGTGGGCGAACAAGCGTACTGTAACCTACTTCCTTTGTTTTCGGATTGCATTTCCTTAGGATTCTTCCAATGAATCTCAGTCTGGCATCTGCTTTGCCGACGATCAACTTTATATGTTCATTCCATTTTAAATCACTGCTAATGCGTACTCCCAGATAATTTATGGAATTAACTGCTTCCAGTTGCTGACCTGATATTTTTTAGGTAAATGATAAGGGATCTATCTTTCTATGTATTCGCAGCACATTACACTTGTCTACATTGAGATTCAATTGCCATTCCCTGCACCATGCGTCAATTCGCTGCAGATCTTCCTGCATTTCAGTACAATTTTCCATTGTTACAACCTCTCGATACACCACAGCATCATCTGCAAAAAGCCTCAGTGAACTTCCGATGTCATCCACGAGGTCCTATGACACTCCCCTGTGGCACACCTGAAATCACTCTTACTTCGTAAGACTTCTCTCCATTGAGAATGACATGCTGCGTTCTGTTATCTAGGAACTCTTCAATCCAATCACACAATTGGTCTGATAGTCCATATGCTCTTAATTTGTTCATTAAACGACTGTGGGGAACTGTATCGAACGCCTTGCGGAAGTCAAGAAACACGGCATCTACCTGTGAACCCGTGTCTATGGCTCTCTGAGTCTCGTGGACGAATAGCGCGAGCTGGGTTTCACACGACCGTCTTTTTCGAAACCCATGCTGATTCCTACAGAGTAGATTTCTAGTCTCCAGAAAAGTCATTATACTCGAACGTAATACGTGTTCCAAAATTCTACAACTGATCGACGTTAGAGATATAGGTCTATATTTCTGCACATCTGTTCGACGTCCCTTCTTGAAAACGGGGATGACCTGTGCCCTTTTCCAATCCTTTGGAACGCTACGCTCTTCTAGAGACCTACGGTACACCGCTGCAAGAAGGGGGGCAAGTTCCTTCGCGTACTCTGTGTAAAATCGAACTGGTATCCCATCAGGTCCAGCGGCCTTTCCTCTTTTGAGCGATTTTAATTGTTTCTCTATCCCTCTGTCGTCTATTTCGATATCTAAAATTAAACTTTTCACTCGAGGGAAGCCTTGAACCAAGGACCTCTCGTTTCACAGCTGCTCACGCTAACCACGGGACCACGTAAACTGCTACACCTGCAAAACTCAATCACAATGCGGCCATCTTACCCATGCCAATCAATTAGGCAAGACAAGTCCTAGCATCAATGGCATGCTACGTGTGCAGCCTATCCAAATTACCCATTCTTACAGCCGTTACCCCCTGCCAAAGTGGTGGGCTTGGCTTGCACAATTCGTGTAAACATTGTATGACCATACATATGAAACAAACTTACAGACTTCTTAGTAACTGCAAAGGCCTCAACTGAAAGTTGGTCAACATACTTTGCCCCGTAGATATCAGGGCAAAGATTAACCTCATCACGAACACATTTGAGCCAACTTTATTATTTCGAGCTTAGTTGCATTGATCCAAATATCCTGAAACAAGCGACAGTCCGTCTGTATCACTCTCTCTCTCTTGCAGGGTGTCTCAAGATATCCCTTGCATGTCAAGCACCTGGACGCCAGTTGGAGCCAGTTTGGGACAACATTCATTCCAGGTTCCTATCCATCAATGTCAGGGTGATACGTTTAAATTCAGCCACGGAAATTTGTCCGTCTTTGCAAAAGTAACACGAGATGAATCTAATCCAAACCCTGATTTGCAATAAATACAATATGGAAATGGACCAGAAAAAAAGTTGAGTCTCACACAATCAGAATCAACAACATATTTCGGCCAGACTGGACACTTTTAGTCGCCGCTATCCAAAATGCTTGGAAATCTGGTGGGTTACGTAATCACGTTTCGGAGATCAACTATACAAGAATAACTAGAACGTTGGCGGCTTCAGCACTGGAAACTCGGGAAGCAAACCAGCGGCCACTAAATCCAACTTTTTTATCGTTATTTATATGCAGTCCTTGGGTAGGTCATCATACTAGAACAAGAAGTAGTAGCTCTAAGGGTAAGAACCATACAAGGAGACAAAAAAGTACTGAAATTAGAAGGACGCTAGGTGACTCCATCACACAAGACACCCTCCAGACTAATCAAAGTACGGTAATAACCAAAGCAACAAAGGCAAGCAAGAAGTTGATTTCTTTTATAAGTTAATTTCAGCGATATATAAACCAGAACGGTCGTTCTGTTTAATATATATATACTGGTGTACAAAACTTATGGACGAAAGTAAATTTCGCATGATGTCTCACTGAAAATTAGCATAGCTCGATGAAACTGGAAACATATACGTGTAGAAAGAACTGCTGCAGTATGGTACACTATTAAGCTCACTACGAATCATGGTGGGCATGTGGACATTATAAATGCTGGATATGATTCTTAATAGGGTGTATGATCACCACAGACGGCAATGTATGGATGCTCTGCAACATGCTCCCATTCTGGCCACAAGGCTGGTAACGAGTTATTGCGGAGGGAAAATCAATTCCTCCACCAGCGCAGTTGACAATCGCTGTCTGGTCATTGGAGAATGTGTGCATGCTGCAATACATCTCCCAAACGCATCCCACACATGCTCGATTGGAGTTAAGACTGGGAAGCGGTCAGATGGATCAATTAGCCAAATATCCTATCATTCCAAGAGGTCCTCCACCTGTGCGGTTCGATGCAGATACGCTTTGTCGGCCGTAAAAACGAAGTCCGGGCCGAAAACACCCCTGAAATGGTACACATACAGAAGGAGTACAGTGATACAATAATTCTGACGGGTGGGTGTATCATGTTCCAAGTTTTAAGAGGTCAGTACATATACGCAACAGTATGTCTTCCCACACTATAACACCAGGACCATCGAAACCATCATGTTCGACTTGCTGGACATACCCTTTTATGGTGAAAGGTGGGAACACATAATGCACCTAGGAACAGTATCAAAAATTATCTTTTTAGTTTTATGGTGTTGGGAGGCATAACGTTGCTTGGGCATACTGACCTCCAAATCTTTGAGCACGGTACACTCAGTGGACAACGTTACTGTGATACTGTACTCCTCCCCCGTGTCCATCTGTTCTGGGGTACAATCGGTCCTCACTTCATTTTCATCGGTGACAGTTCGCGACTACATCAACATTGCAGATGGAGCAGCTCTTGAGAGGATAATGTGAAAATATCTGGCTTGCCTGTTCCCAAGGCTTAAAATCCCATCGAGCATGTGTGGGGTGTATTGGGGAGACGTATCGCCGCATGACCACATCCACCAACAGCCATTCAGCAGTTACCAACCGAGATGGTGGAGGAATGGAACACCCTACCACGAGAACTCTTTACCAACCTTGTGATACCTCTCCACCTGCCCCTCTCTCTGTTCATCTGCTCCTCCCTCTCTGTCCATCTTCTCTTCTGCCCTCTCTCTGTCCATCTCCTCATCCCCCTCTCTCTGTCAATCTCCTCCTTCCCTCTCTCTGTCAATTTCCTCCTCTTCCTCTCCATTCATTTCCCCGTCCCCTCTCTATGTCCATCTTTCCCTGCCCCCTATTTTTGCCCATCTCCTCCTTCGCCCTCTCTGTCTGTCCATCTCGTCCTCCCCCTTCTCTCTCCACATGTTTACCCCCATCTCAGAGGGTTGCTGGTTCTTACCCCAACAATATGTCTTTTCTGATAACAAGTAATATGTGTAAGTTGTTTGACTGAGATCTATCGAGGTTTTAGGGTGGAATATACATGGACCTTCTTTTAGAATATGTATGGATACTTTAGTATAATAGTATTAATAATTTGTTTACATCAGTGCTTAGTGCATCACTATTGATTAATTGCAGTTCAGAGAAATACATCATCAGAACAGCATTAATTGAAACATTTAGAAGTACCAGTGTCACGCAACTGATTTAAGAACTGCAATACACTACCCGAAAAATAAAAAACAGTGATGCTCAGAGATATGGAGGAGAAAACGATATGACACTTCATGGATTGAGAGAATGTGATATTATTTCAGTGAGTACAAAATCGAGTCAAATGTGCAAAGAACTTGGCCATATGAGTCCACTTATTAGTATGAAGTTGCAGCACCTCCAGACACTCTGGGATGATAATGGCATCGAAACAGAGGGTGACACGCGTAAAGCTGAAATTCTAAACACCTTTTTCCAAAGCTATTTCACAGAGGAAGACCGCACTGCAGTTCCTTCTCTAAATCCTCACACAAACGAAAAAAAGGTTGACCTCGAAATAAGTGTCCAAGGAATAGAAAAGCAACTGAAATCACTCAACAGAGGAAATTCCACTGGACCTGACGGGATACCAATTCGATTCTACACAGAGTACGCGAAAGAACTTGCCCCCCTTCTAACAGTCGTGTACCGTAAGTCTCTAGAGGAACGGAAGGTTCCAAATGATTGGAAAAGAGCACAGGTAGTTCCAGTTTTCAAGAAGGGTCGTCGGGCAGATGCGCAAAACTATAGGCCTACATCTCTGACATCGATCTGTTGTAGAATTTTAGAACATGTTTTTTGCTCGCGTATCATGTCATTTCTGGAAACCCAGAATATACTCTGTAGGAATCAACATGGATTACGGAAACAGCGATCGTGTGAGACCCCAACTCGCTTTATTTGTTCATGAGACCCAGAAAATATTAGATATAGGCTCCCAGGTATATGCCATTTTCCTTGACTTCCGGAAGGCTTTCGATATAGTTCCGCACTGTCGCCTGATAAAGTACGAGCCTACAGAATATCAGACCAGCTGTGTGGCTGGATTCAAGAGTTTTTAGCAAACAGAACACAGCATGTTGTTCTCAATGGAGAGACGTCTACAGACGTTAGAGTAATCTCTGGCGTGTCACAGGGGAGTGTTATGGGACCATCGCTTTTCACAATATATATAAATGACTTAGTAGGTAGTGTCGGAAGTTCCATGCGGCTTTTCACGGATGATGCTGTAGTATACAGAGAAGTTGCAGCATTAGAAAATTGCAGCGAAATGCAGGAAGATCTGCAGCGGATAGGCACTTGGTGCAGGGAGTGGCAACTGACTGTTAACATAGACAAATGTAATGTATTGCGAATACACAGAAAGAAGGATCCTTTATTGTATGATTATACAGGGTGATTCAAAAAGAATACCACAACTTTAGGAATTTAAAACTCTGCAACGACAAAAGGCAGAGCTAAGCACTATCTGTCGGTGAATTAAGGGAGCTATAAAGTTTCATTTAGTTGTACATTTGTTCGCTTGAGGCGCTGTTGACTAGGCGACAGCGTCAGTTGATGCTAAGATGGCGACCGCTCAACAGAAAGCTTTTTGTGTTATTGAGTACGGCAGAAGTGAATCGACGACAGTTGTTCAGCGTACATTTCGAACGAAGTATGGTGTTAAACCTCCTGATAGGTGGTGTATTAAACGTTGGTATAAACAGTTTACAGAGAATGGGTGTTTGTGCAAAGGGAAAAGTTCTGGACGGCCGAGAACGAGTGATGAAAATGTAGCACGCATCCAGCAAGCATTTGTTCGCAGCCCAGGAAAATCGACTCGCAGAGCTAGCAGAGAGCTGCAAATTCCACAACCAACTGTATGGAAAGTCCTACGAAAAAGGTCAGTTATGCAGCTGATAAGATTAAAAGAATCAATTTCTGTGATTTTATCCTTGCTCTAATGGAAACAGATGAATCTTTCGTTTCAAAGATTGTGTTTAGTGATGAAGCAACTTTCCACACTAACGGGAAAGTCAACCATCACAATGTCTGTATATGGGGCACTGAGAATTCGCGGGAAACAACTCAATATGAACGTGACTCGCCTAAGGTGAACGTTTTCTGTGCCATTTCAGCCAATAGCTTTTGGTCCCTTTTTCTTCGAAGGTGCTACTGTAACTGGACTACAGTATCTGGAGATGTTAGAGAATTGGCTGCTCCCTCAGCTCGAACAAGAAGCACAACAATTCATATTTCAGCAGGATGGAGCGCCACCACATTGGCACTTATCTGTCCATAACTACCTGAACGTCAACTACCCGAGGCGATGGATCGGCCGCCAGGCAGCCCGTGACAGAGCACTTCATCACTGGCCTCCAAGAAGCCCTGATCTTACCCCCTGCGATTTTTTCTTATGGGGGTATGTTAAGGATATGGTGTTTCGGCCACCTCTCCTAGCCACCATTGATGATTTGAAACGAGAAATAACAGCAGCTATCCAAACTGTTACGCCTGATATGCTACAGAGAGTGTGGAATGAGTTGGAGTATCGGGTTGATATAGCTCGAGTGTCTGGAGGGGGCCATATTGAACATCTCTGAACTTGTTTTTGAGTGAAAAAAACCTTTTTAAATACTCTTTGTAATGATGTATAACAGAAGGTTATATTATGTTTCTTTCATTAAATACACATTTTTAAAGTTGTGGTATTCTTTTTGAATCACCCTGTGTGATAGCAGAACAAACACCGGTAGCAGTTACTTCTGTAAAATATCTGGGAGTATGCATACAGAACGATTTGAAGTGGAATGATCATATAAAATTAATTGTTGGTAAGGCAGGTGCCAGGTTGATATTCATTGGGAGAGTGCTTAGAAAATGTAGTCCATCAACAAAGGAGGTGGCTTACAAAACACTCGTTCGGCCTATACTTGAGTATTGCTCATCAGTGTGGGATCCGTACCAGATCGGGTTGACGGAGGAGATAGAGAAGATCCAAAGAAGAGCGGCGCGTTTCGTCACAGGGTTATTTGGTAAGTGTGATAGCGTTACGGAGATGTTTAGCAAACTCAAGTGGCAAACTCTGCAAGAGAGGCGCTCTGCGTCGCGGTGTAGCTTGCTCGCCAGGTTTAGAGAGGGTGCGTTTTTGGATGAGGTATCGAATATATTGCTTCCCCCTACTTATACCTCCCGAGGAGATCACGAACGTAAAATTAGGGAGATTCGAGCGCGCACGGAGGCTTTCCGGCAGTCGTTCTTCCCGCGAACCATACGCGACTGGTACAGGAAAGGGAGGTAATGACAGTGGCACGAAAGTGCCCTCCGCCACACACCGTTGGGTGGCTTGCGGAGTACTAATGTAGATGTAGATCTGACGTATGCATTAGTTTGGTTAGAAAGAGTGTCATAAATCTGTTGCATCCCCTTCTGAGGAAAGCTGGCTCACAAATGTATTAGCTACTGCATGCACCATAAAGTGAATGGCGGAGTATCGATGTGTAAGATGTAGACGTATATATCCTGAATACTAACTGGCACTGGCACTCAACTGACATCCCAGACTGTCCCACACATGCTCTATTGGTGGCCACATCATGCAGACAGCTCAGAGTTCCCTCAATTACTAACAGCCGTGATCTGAGGTCATACCCAATGGCTTCCTATATCATGACGCCAGGAATAACACGGGTGTGCCTCTGCAAAACATTGAAAGAACGGGATTTCTCACGTGCAGAATCTGCTGTGTTTGCTGTCACATAGAACACAGCGATACATAGAGAGGGCGCCACCATTCAGGCACAGCAATCGCGGGGCCACATTGAGTTCCCACCTGTCACCTCCTAGATGGAGCTCACAACGTGAGACCAGTTTGTGCTTCCGCCACGAAACCTTCAGATTGTCAGCTCCATCTACTGCCAGTCCTTTCAGCCACAACAGCGAGAACTGATACCCGAAATCATTTACTGCTTTCGCAGTTGGTTGCTAAACTTCCTTTAGTGAACATAATATCATAGAACATTATTGATCGCTGATCGTGACGCCAGTCACGAGTAGTTAGTTCACACTTCCTGTTCACGGCACCACTCCAAACACAGACATTTATTTCGTGGCGTTAATGGCAGTCCAAGCATAGAATGGTAAATCTAGTCTAGCTGCTGCTAGCATCTGACCAATAGCGCAGGATGACACAAAATATTGCAGGGAGTCCACCTTGGCGACGAGTATGTCTGCCTTCATGTTACCATGCAGTCCAACATTTGGCCATTGTAATCCACAAATCTGGATATTGCACGATTCGATAGGTCGGTAAAATGGAGACCCACAATGAGGCCTCTCTCAAACTCGGTCAGGTGCTGAAAACAGTCTCACATGGGTATGCAGTATTCCCCTGTCCTTCACAGTGATCACTCAGCATCTGACGCTGTTTATGTTCCTTATGTACCCTACCAGACCTGGTAACAACACTACACACAAACAACACTAATGCACTCTGGTGGCTGTTCTACCTGTCACAGAGAGTTGCATTTCCTCATTTACATACCCACTGGTGGTGCGCACAGAGTTAAACTAACATCCTACCATGTCTTCCGGGTCATTCACATTTTTTGTCAGGCAACGTAGAAACATTCACATCTTTAGCTACTTCGCAATTTATACAGCATAAAATCAAAGTTTACATTCAGCATTATCGGTACTTCTCTTAGCACTAAGACAATGAATGTAGATTTGTAGACTACGGCTACATGATCGTGTAAATGGTGGGAATGCTGTTTTTTCCGTGGTGTCCGACTATGCTCAGTAATCTGCGAGGGGTCGTCCGCCTTCTGTTCCTTACTAAACATCTTGTGGTTTGTTCGTTCTACCTGTGGACTCGCAAACCGCGTCGGATTTGTTGTTGGACACCTCTTCCTGGTTAGAATGTTCCCTGCAGACTAGGCTGCAAGCTAATTCACATGAACATTTCATCTCATTTTCGAGACTCTTAGTTTTCATGCCATTATAAACACTTAGTAAAATGCTCATTACCCTCCCCCCGGTCTATCTATTTGTGAATAGTGACACACGATATATAAGTACATCCTCCATGTAGAGAATGTAGAGATCAATGTGTTGTTAAAAGCCCATAGCTCAATGTACTGTGATTTGTCCATAATTGGTTGTTGTGAGATATTTTTTCTGACTTGTTCCTCGAAATTTTTTGGAAATAAAGTTATTTCTCCGAAACAGTAATTTAAGCTAGTGGAACAGCAAATTGGCATGACATACGTTTAGACGTGTCAGTGACATGGTATTTCCCCATAGATGCTTATTTCTGAACCTAATATTAAGCAATATCGCAAGTGAAAGCATAACTTATAGAACAGATCATACACTGCTGAAAGTTGTTACTTTATTGATGCAACGCTCACTTAAATACACCGTCCGGTTTGAGAGTTTCGTGACTTGAAATTTAACGACACATTAGTGTGGGAGGCGAGTGGCAGCCACATTTCACACTTCTAATAGGAGGGGCGAAAGAATGGCGTCATAAATGTTCTTCACGTTTAGCGTACGGAGACTTCCATTGAAAATAAAAGGTAAGAAACAGATTGAGGGGGAAAGAAACCTCTTGGCAACAGCAGGATGGACTCGTCCCTGGCCTCTGCAGCTCTTTTGTAAAGCAAGTGACAAATTAATTTGCATATATTAAAAATATACGTATTGTGATAGTTAAATGCTACAATACTGATAAAACGTTATATTTTAGCCTTCAAATTAGACAACATTTAGCGTAATGGCGTCCATTCAGGCACAATGGCAAGTCACCTGGCAGGGCAAAGTGGCCACGTGGCATATTGCCCTATCCTATACTTTTTATTGTATTTACCTTGTTTTAAGGCAACGGAATTGACAATAAGACAAGAGCACTTAATAAAATGAATATATTAAGGCATACTGTATTAATAAATTGGTGAAAAACTATGTTCTCTTTCTACAAGTGTATGTTAAGATGCTATTGCGTGGAAAAGTGACGTTTTCAGACCATAGCTCTCTATACAATACAGATTCATTCCTGCAAAGAAGAAAACGGCAACCAGCCACTATCGATAATGCTGTTTATTTACCCAAATAGCGCCATTATCGTTTTCAAGTTTGGGGGAGAGACCAATATGACTTAAGACGAGAAAATGGTCGAAATCATTTCATCAGTGGGAGGTCAGGATGTAGGAATCCCAACAGAGAGTTTAAACAAGTATAGAGAAATCACCTAGCTACATATCGACTGAGGAATTTATGTGATAGCCCAGCTGTTGTTGGAGCGGATCCAAATATGAATTGAGTGGATAGGTTCCACAAATACAAGTTCGACCCCTTAATTTCTCGGATCGAGCATATTGATTCGCAATTTTTACAAATACAGAACAATTACTGCAAGGACAATGGAGATTTACAGGAAGAAGCAGATTAGAAGGTTGTGAATGGGAGTACTGTGTTACACATAATGAGAATATGAGATCAGAAAAGTGAAATTTTATAAGTCTGAACAGAGAGGCGTTGCTCATGCACAAAGTATCAACACGAGCCAGCCACTAATATTTTGATGTGATTAGTTGGTCACTAAGAGTGCGACATTAACACTTCTGTGTGGGAGTGCAAGCAAGCTCAGTGGAAAAGGGCTAGACGAGTGCAGATCAACCTGCCTCCGTTATTCTCATAACATTAATTAAGAAGCGCTAAGGAGGATGCAACAACCCCTTCAGGGTTCGGAAAAGCAGTTAACACACTGGAACAAATTGGTTACGCAGATGTAGCAGAACGGAAGGCCGGTGACAACTTATAAAGAGCAGAACCAATTCGGACATGACGAATTATTGTATTGTAAAATCTTGTGAATGAGACTGTTCCAGTACCAGTCGTTTCCTTCCACATTACACGATGACCACTGGTCTGTAGCCATGGAAGATAGAAGCCAGCCTCCAGTAGCAGCTCCCAACGACGGGAGCAGCCTTGGGCTCGTACTGCTTTAAAATACGGCCTCACTTGAGTTAGACAAAATAATATAAAAAAATTAAAAAATATTAAGTGTCATGTAATATTTTGTGTAATGTAATATCTTGTATAGACACCTTCTATTAACCTGACACGTTCCACATCATTACGAAGTGTCGTATTCATGATCTCTGGAACAAGTACTAATCTAATCTAATCCTACAAAACTGGTAAGCCATAATTGCCATTCAACACGACCTCATGGCATCTGTCATCACGGTCCATCTGATGGCATAACCTGGGAGGGAGAGAGTACTCCCAGAACAGCATGTGAGACACAACACACACACTCTGTGGTCATCGCCATCTCCGTGAAGAGCTTCCGACGGCACAGGTCTTCCACACCAGGGGTGGGAACCCGCTTACTAGAATTCATCGGCCTGAGCACAGGGTTGATGGAGCAAGATATGGCTTCAGCAGATTCCTCGCCAGCTTCCTGAGCCACAAGCTGCAGCCGAATACACAGCAACGAGATGAATTCAGAGAAATAAATGAAATAATGTTGAAATATATGTATTTCATAGCATATGGCAATGCCACACAAGTTACTCCGCCTATATCCTGACAAATGGTAGGATTTTCCAGACTGGGAGTGGGCGACCCTTACAAGGTGGATGTCAAAAGTGCTACATCCCAGCGCCAATTGCAAATGGAGAACGACAGTTTTGGTGCCAATTCCGATCTAGCACACCGACGCCCTCAACAGTCACACAGGGTGAGGCGGAAAAAGATATATTGTTACTTGTTCTCAGAGGAATTGTACACACATCAAAAAAGTTTTGCATCAACCCGGTTCCCAGAACTCCTGAAGACAGGAGTTGACTGTGGATATTGTATCACAGACACAGTCCCTTTGACTGTTCAGAGATGTCACTAAACCCCCCCCCCCCCCAAGATGTAAACAACCATGCATGAAGAGCGCCTATTAGACGGAGGGGGTCCCACAGCCGATCAGTTCCAGTCATTCCACCAGGAAGGAGGTACACGGCTCGTGTTGTCTGTAGTGCAGTCATGCCTAGACGGTCAATATCGCAGTTCGATCGCCTCCGCATTGTTTCTTTGTGCCAGGAAGGGCTCTCAACAAGGGAAATGTCCAGGCGTCTCGGAGTGAACCAAAGCGATGTTGTTCAGACATGGAGGAGATACAGAGAGACAGGAACTGCCGATGACATGCCTCGCTCAGGACGCCCAAGGGCTAATACTGCAATGGATGACTGCTACCTACGGATTATGGCTCGGAGGAACCCTGACAGCCATCACAATGTTGAATCTTGTGGATGACTTCCTTCAGGATAACGACATCGCTCGACTAGAGGGGCCAGCATGTTCTCCAGACATGAACCCTATCGAACACGCTTGGGATAGATTAAAAACGGCTGTTTATGGACGACGTGACCCACCAACCACTCTGAGGGATCTACGCCGAATCCCCGTTGAGAAGTGGGACAATCTGGATCAACAGTGCCTTGATTAACTTGTGGATAGTATGTCACGACGAATACAGGCATGCATCAGTGCAAGAGGACGTGCTACTGGGTATTAGAGGTACCGGTGTGTACAGCAAACTGGACCACCACCTCTGAAGGTCTCGCTGTATAGTGGTACAACATGCAATGAGCGGTTTTCATGAGTAATAAAAAGGGCGGAAATGATGTTTATGTTGACCTCTATTTCAATTTTCTGTACTGGTTTCGGAACTCTCGGAATCGAGGTGATGCAAAACTTTTTTTGATGTGTGTATTTGTTGCCATGTTCAGGGTAGGGCTTAAAGACTGCAAAGTTATTTTCTATAGGCCTAGTCAGCCAGCTGATTTCTCTCAATGTACGAGTAATAGTTGGCAACAGTTCCTTGTTCTGACACGTTGTAAAATTTGTAATTTAACGGGTCTTAGTGCACCATGTGAAAAAGTTATACCTCGAATATGTATTACGTGTAGAAGATATGGGCACACAGCGGATGATTGCGCAAAGTGTCGTTGGACAATGATGACGTGTAAGATTTAGATGCAATTGTTTTGATTCGCAACAGTAGTCATTTAGTTAGTGTTTAGAAGTAATACTAGTTTGTCTGTGTAAAAAGAAAAATAGAAAAGTAAATTGCACAGACATCTTTCAGACATTGTCAGCAAGTACTAGTGATACTGCTCTTATGGATCAATTTTCCAAATTGTTAGAGGATAGTGAACAACAGGAATGACTTAACGGACAGCTAAGTCAGCAGTTACAAGCTTTATTGGCAGAACAGCAGCCACAATCACGTTTGAATGAAATTAAAACTGTAGTTAATGTTCCCCCTTCATCTGCTGAACTTCAGTCATGAATAAAATTATCCCTTTCTCCAGACAAATATCAGAGGATGTTACTGCGTATACAAACGATGTGTTAGTCATGGCCAAGTAGCTAGTCAGATGAAACATTTTTGCAAATTGCCATGTTGTGTATCACAGGTGAGCCTAATACCTATATCTCGTATCATGAAGCTCTTAATAAGACACCCACATCTGGAAGAGCAGAGGGTTCACGGCAAAGGTATAGAAAAAAATAGTGCATGCTTTTTTAGGGTGATACTCAACAGTTTAACACAGAAAGCGAAAGAAAAAGTTGAGTCATTTTCTGACAGGATATGAAAGATAAATGCACAGATGGATGAGCAGACACAAAGCCAGATGTGGATGAGGTCACGCTCAGAGAAGCAGTGAATAGGACATTAAGACGTCTTCTTGAGGGTGCAAGTGAATGGAAAACCCACACATTTACAAGAAATAGATAGTGCAACAAAAATGCGTAGTGAGTGGAAGATTTTTACGTCTGTTAACGAATGTTGCCATTGTGCCACCTAAGGAATGTTACCGTTGTGCCCACCAGGGGTATTTGAAGCACAATGTTGCCAATCGCAATGTTATAATAGTCAACACTTCGAGCATATGGCTTGGGACTGTGAACCAAGAAAACATGATCAGTACAATGGGAAACGTAAAAATTTAAACGCCAACAGGAATGTTCCATTTCTCAGGAATCGATCCCAGTAAACGGCAGTACTGTCGAAACATACGCAGAGATGGACTGTTGCCTAATATCTTGGATACTGAGGCACACGCATCAGTTGTGAGTCTAGACCTTGTGGACAAGAGGAGACTGGGAACTCCAAGATACAGATTGTGTACAACAGGAGACGATAGGATGGACTCAGTTGGGAAACCATAGCTCAAGTTTAAGGTAGATAGCACATGTTTTCGTGAGCAAATGGAAGTGTTGCGAATAGTGGGGCAGAGATTTACTGCTGTACTCGAATTAGACTTTCTCGTTAGGCATCATCCTAAAATCGACCTTTGGCAAATAAAAGTTGAACTCAATGGGAATTCGTTTCTGATGGGTTGCAAATTTTTTCACACCATCAGGTACACGCATTGTTAAACTGCGTATAAGTGCATTAGAAGTTGTTTGACATGATAGAGTACCATTAGGTAGAGGAACACTGATCTGGGTTACAGTACATCTCGACGTGCCAAGCAAGCTTTATTGTTGATAGAGCCACTGTCTACTAATACTATTCTGGATGAGCAGCGTTGTTTTATATGAAGAAGTGTAGCACATGCTAGGAACATAAATGGCCAGATTATCGTGGCAATAAGCTTGTATAATTTCGGAGTGGATGAAGTTAGTCTTCCGAAGGGGTTGGTAATAGCTACAGTAAGTACTCGATGAAGGAGACATCAATATGCTAATGATAGATAACAATGTCAAGCAAACTGTCAGAATCTCTACGTTGTGTAATAAAGTCATTCATTTAGAGGGTAACAATCAACTGATAATGAAGTCATTGTTAGTTCAGTACAAACATTTATTAAGTCAGAAGGTCCATTGACAGCCACACCCATTACATAGCATTGGATGCCAATGGGCAGTCATACACCAGCATACCGAAAGCAAGCAGCTTGAGGAAGGCATAACAGAAGATAGCGATAGGCCTTCGTCAGCAAGTATACGAATGGTACCGAAAATGTCACCTGACGGAACAAAGAAATACCGATTCTGACATGATTAGAGATTTTTAAACAAATTTATATCTTCTTGGTGACATATAGTAATTAATGCATATGTGATTCTTAATAATATAACCTAAACTTTGGATAACCTGCGAGTGTGTAAATTCTTTTCCACAATAGATCTACGAAGTGGTTATCACCAAACTGGAGTATCTCCAGAAGACAGGCCTAAAACTGCGTTTGCAGCACCATCCGGTCACTTCCAATATCGCAGAATGCCTTTTAGAATTAAAGAACATGCGTGCAACATTCTAGTGATTAATAGATGAATTTCTTCCGCAATTAAAACAAAAATGCATGGTCTATTTGGATATCGTTTTTATATGAATACATGAAACGCCTAAGAGAAAAGTTGGTAGATTAAGAACCCCACGCTCAACATTGACAAATGTCATTTGCTTGTTCACAGGTTAATAACCTTCAACATAAGAATTTACGACAGGGTTACAACACGTTGTACCTATGGTAAAAAGTAAGCTAGCATTTTCCTCTGATATTTCTACAGTTAAGGTTTATTCGGATCACGTTAGGGTATACATTAACGGACAATTAACGTACAATTTCCAGTAGCAGGGTTAAGCTCTCGTTAACAGTGTCTTACGATCCATCTGTAATCAATCAAGTGGAAGTTAATCAATAAGTGGGTTCAGGTTCAAACTGGTAAAGTGCTACTTGTTTTAGAACTAAAGGGATACCCATGTTGTTATGTCAGTAAGGGATATTAGCAATTCTGTCAAGGAATTAGTCACCATTTGTCCAGCTCAGTTACTACGTACCAACAGGGGATTCTGTGAAATTCAGTTAGTGCTACGAAATGTGGAAGCACCAGAGTCCAAAAGGATAGTATAAATGTCACAACCACACTTTCGGCTCATTAGCAATCAGTGGAGCCATTCCACATTCTCACAATAAACAGTAATAGCGAATTGCTACAACAATAAAACATTTATGGGCACGAAAAAAACTAGAATTTCGACAGAGTGAGTTATTTAAGGGGCTCCGGAAAGGCTCAAAATCATGAAAAGTTCAATTTTTACTTTTTTGCGTTTTCTGAATCTGCAGACTATTACCTTTTAATAGATATACAATTTATTCAATTCCGAAGACTACAACTAATTTAAAATTTTTTTTGAAATATGTTCTACATGGGCGTGACCCACTGTGGCGCTGTTAAACTGCTGTCAAATGGTGTTATTATTAACGTCCGTGTTCATCAGGTACATTTTAGTGATGTGAGATAAAGTATGTGTTGTGGCTAACCTGTGATGGTTCAATATATATCGCTGGTGTGATTGTCGATTGTTTCATGTTTATTTACTCTGTCGTTATCTGGAAAATATTCGTAATTAATTCTGTTTCTTGAGTCTCTGTTTTGTTGAAGTATAATAATGAGTAAAAGTAAAGTTATTAGAAATCCTCTGAAGGCTTTTAAGAAAAGGAGAAATGTTGGAAAGCCAAGGTATTTAGAAATATGGGAATGAAGATAGGTTCTAACATGGTACGAGCGATGCTTGCTTTAGACAAGGAACGCCTTCGGGCTGCAGACAGGGCTGTAAAGAGTCTAGAAATACAAGCAAGAGTAAACAGGAGGAGGAACAAGAGGAAGCTGGAGGAGGAGTTTGCAGAGGATGAAGATAATCCATCCTATGGACCTGGAATGCACTAAAAAGTTAATCCAATCTTTGTCGCTCGATTCCCAAAACTTTTATTTTCTCATACTAATTACATGTTTTCTAAGGATCTTCCAAACATATTTGTTTCAAACTTTCAGTAAATGTTACACAGTACCTTCTGCATAATTTAACACAGCCTTTTTCCAAAAAACTGTAAATTTTTGAATATATAAATAAAAAATTGCAAAAAATGTTGTGAATTTTCATTACAATTGAAAAAAAATCATCTTTAATAACTGAACTAAAATTTTGTAAAATCCCTGTGTTACGTTGTAGCCCATATTCCAATAAATAATCTGTAAAAAGTTCAACTTCCTACCTCAAATACTTTGTGAGGAAAGATGTAATTTATAAGCGTTACTTTAACATTGAAAGTATAGGGCGTTCCGGAGCCCCTTAACAGAACTAAGTGTGACATAGCCAAAATTCAGTTTCACCTTCCTGCTACAATTACAGGTACCACAATAATTACAGGAACTCGACCAATGTTGTAGTGGCTGGAGGAACCTTTAAGTGTGCTGTCCATACGAAACCTACTCTTCCTGAACAGTACCTTGGATCTCAGTTTACTATAGGCAAAGGATGAGTTAATCATTTCAGAGAAAGGACAAATTTCGGTAGATCAAATGTTATAGCACGTACGGAAACATCAAGAGAAACGATGATGAAATATCATTACGATCAGGGTATCAATCACTAGTGTTATTGGGATACTAGCAATTATTTATGTAGTTAATTTTTGTCTCCGAAGGAAAACCACTCATGAAAGAGAAGCAACTGTTCACGAAATTCCCACAGAGTGGATTTGTACTAATAAATAGGAGGCTTTAGAGGACACAATGTATGAATAAGCAAACTAGGACAATAATATTAAACTAGGATAGGATTTTTTGTGGTTAAAGCCAACAGAAGTTCAGAGCAAATGCAAATATATAAGGTAGTCCACTAGTCGGCTAAGAAAGAGTAAAATCTGGGACGAATTTTATTAAAGTGGAGGGGAGTGTTACACATCAATAAAGTAAAGTAACGGGCAAGTGGAATTCTGTTAGTGTAAAAATTTTTTTGTTATTTTTTTGAATGTGATTGGGTTTGATAGTGGATGTAGTCTTCTGAGGAGCAGGATTGGCTTTTATTTGTCCCTGTCCTCAGGTTGCAATACAACAGACTTCGTCAAAGTGCCAAGAGCACAGGGGTGCTCAAGGAACTGTCAGGGGAATGTGATAAACTGCTTAGAGCCTAGGAGCAACTACGAGAACAAATGAAATATGTAGTGGAAGTTGTGACACATTCACGGTGGAAGAGAGGCTGGTTGGGCCAACGGCCTTGCCGCTGTCGTAACACCGGTCCCGTCAGATCACCGAAGTTAAGCGCTGTCGGGCTGGGCTAGCTCTTGGATGGGTGATCATACGGTCTGCCGGGCGCTGTTGGCAAGCGGGGTGCACTCAGTCCTTGTGAGGCAAACTGAGCAGCTATTTGATTGAGAAGTAGCGGCTCCGGTCTCGGAAACTGACCTACGGCCGGGAGAGCGGTGTGACCACATGCCCTTCCATATTCGCCCGCATCCAGTGACGCCTGTGGGCTGAGGATGACACGGCGGCCAGTCGTTACCTTTGGGCCTTCATGGCCTGTGCGGGAGGAGTTTAATTTTTGTTTTAGAGAGGATGGTTTGATGCTGGGGGTAAAATTTTGTAAACAGTGACTGGAACGGCAGATAAGGTTGGTATCAGGGAGTTAAATGAATCTGTGGAAGCAGTAAAAATGTTCTCAGAAGGAAGTACTGTGGCACAAGAATGGTTCAAAAATGGTTCAAATGGTTCTGAGCACTATGGGACTTAACATCTGTGGTCATCAGTCCCCTAGAACTTAGAACTACTTAAACCTAACTAACCTAAGGACATCACACACATCCATGCCCGAGGCAGGATTCGAACCTGCAACCGTAGCAGTCGCGCGGTTCCGGACTGCGCCACAAGAATGGCACACTACACAGACAGCGAGTTTGGAGAGCGAATTACTTAACAACACACGGTTGTTAAGAAAACTGTCAGGTAGGGTAACAGATCATGCTAGGGTATGTGCACGTCTTACTGATCTGTGTAGCTGACCATTCAAAAAAAGTGACAGCTGTTCCACGACTGCGTGGATCTACATTTTACAGTCATTAAAACGCGAGGTACGATAAGATGTACTGCTCTTCTGGTGCATCACAGGTACCAGCTGGAACTACACTAGTGTCCACAGTGATAGCAACAAACCACCGTTTCCCCCTCCAATACCGAATTCGCGATATAATACAAACTGTTAACAGATGTCCGTACGATCGTGTTCTGCACGGAAGATGGCAGTCTGGTCAGTGGACAATCACGCCATCGATGACGTCATGGCATCTGTCAAATGGAGTAGTGTTTGCCAGGTGGACACCCATCCACAATCGGTGTGCTCACAGTCATAGACGCAGTATGGCACAGAGAAGACGCATACCAGACTCTGCGGTGATGCGCCATATGAAGAATGGAAGCAGGACAGTTGAAAACTCATGTGGCCCGATGGCTTAACGTAAATCGTTCTGTTGTTTCTCGAATATTGCGAGATTTTGTAGAGACCAAAAATGTATCCCGAAGATGAGGGAAGGGCCGACCACGTGTGACATCAGAAAGAGCGGACCGTTCTCTGTCTGTTACCGCCTTAGTACTGCACGGTAACTGGCATCTGACCTCGCAGCATCCGAAGGACGTGTTGTATCAAGGCAAACAGTGTAAAGAAGGTTTCGGCAGAGTGGCCTTTATTGTTGGAGACATGCTGTATGTGTACCTCTGAAGCGTCTTCAAGGAAGGACGTCTAGTGGAGTCGTCACGATGCTACCTGGACGGTCGAACAGTGGGCGAATGTTCTTCTCACACATGAGTCCCGGTTTGGTCTGGAGATTAATTCTCGGCGGATTCGCATCTGGAGGGAACGTGGAATACGATTTTGGGACAGAGACACTGTGGAAGGAGACGTTGTGGAAAGTGACCGATATCGAAGAGGATCCCTAACAATGTGGGCAGGGTTTATGTTGCCACTTGATCACCTCTTTTTGAAATTGTAAGGGTGAATCGGTAAGGTGTGTCGAGACGAGACCTTGGGACCTCATGTGCGGTTGTTGCGAGGTGCTGTGTGCCCAGACATTGTACTTACTTTACTTTTCCGTGTCCAGATCAAGTTAAAGACATTGTACTGATGGGCAATGATGCTCGAACTCATAGAGCAAGGATAGGTGACGTTTTCTTGGAAAGGGAAGATATTGCACGCATGGCATGACTGCTCACTGTTCTGATTTGAATCCCATGGAGAACGTCTGGGATGCCCTAAGGAGACAGGTTGCATCACGTCAACATTCACCAACCACTCTCCTACACTTGCGAGTAGCTCTGCTGGAATAATGAGCATTACTGCCTCAACACGAGATTGATGACATCATTCACAGCATGCCCCGTCGTTGTCAGGCCTGTATCACTGCCAGAGGTGGTCACACCCCATACTGAGCACATTAACCAGTTGTCAGAATGTGTGCGTGCAAATCCATTAGTTGGAAAAAACGCAGAACATTTTTTCTAGCGTTACGGATGTTGCAGTTGTTTACGTTCTGTATTTTTTACATTGTTTCTACTTTACTATCATCTGCTTACACCGTTCCGAGACAAAATGATCGCAACTTTGCAAAATTTCCGTTTGTTGCTTTAATTTTAGCCACGACTGTAGCTTGTCTGAGACGAACTGGCACTGGGTGGCCCAAACAAACACATGACAGGTGCAGTATTGACTGCGTGAATATACACTTACAGTCACTAAAACGCGAAATTACACATCTTTCCTTCTTTAGAAAAAAAACACAAGGATTTTAAGAATTCAACTACGAAAAAAAGTTACGTAACGTGGCAGATGGAAACTAACTAGGCTGAAGATAACGATGAATGGCCGGTCCAAACGAACAAATGACAACTGAACTACAGACTGTGTGAACCTACACTTTATACTAGAACGCGCGATTACATCTCTTAAATAAAAAACACAAACAAGGATTTTAAGAACTAAACTACGAAAAAAAACACAGAAAAAGCTGAGTATATCATTTGTTGCACTGCTGGTGCGTCACAGGTGGCAGATGGAAACTAAATAGGCTGAGACGAACGATCAATGGCCGTTACAAACAAACAAACGACAACTGCGTTACTGACTTCGCTAATCTTCACTTTACAGTTACTAAAATGCGAGATCAAACCTCTTAAATAAGAAAAAACACACACAAGGAAATTAAGAATTAAGCCATTAAAAAAGAACACAGAAAGTACTTAATACATGCCATCCATGTCATTTTGTGCAAAGTGTAGTTGTCTCGTGTAGGGGACAGTAAAGAGTGTTCGTATAATAGCGTCGGACTGTGCTTGTTATTCTCTCGGTGCAGGCAAGCGGAACACACACACACACACACACACACACACACACACACACACACAGCTTAAGGCCCAATTCACATAGAAATGACGTGGATGGCCGGCGGCGGTCGGCAAGTCAGGGACCAGGTACGGAAGGGATGTAATCAATTCACACTGAAGTGGCGCTGTCAGAAAGACGTGGAACGGTCGTGCTTCGAATGGATCAGAATATGTCATCTTCCTCAGACGAATATATTGATGTGCTAGATTTTTTGTAGCTCGTAAATACTGAGCAGCGAAGAAGACATCTGGTATATCCGTCATGGTTGAAAAAAGAGAAGAAGTATGTCACATTCGACGTAATGAAAGAACTGAACATGTTTCCCTAACGTTTGCAGCATTTTTACAGATTGTCTCAAAAATGTTTCTGTATTGCCTTAGAGAGCGAAGAACAGCGTTCCGAGAAAAGCAACAAAACTCAAATTTTTTGATCATAAATTCTATTTTTCACATCATTTTCATTTGAATCTAAGCCTGAGCGCTGCTAATTTTATGAGAGATGTTCAAAATATTACGAGAAATTTGATCATCCGTAAATATTTCACTACTGTAGACTATAAGTTCCTCCTAACAGGGCGTAGTTTCCTATCGTGTGATAAGGATTTTACTCTTATAGAAAAGAACAAAACACCCTTTCAGCAATAAAACTGGATTCCAGTCCTTACCAACGTCAAGGATAGCGGATTCCGTCTGTGCAAGATGGAACCTGAGGTTCGTAGCCCACTAGACCACGGGTTGGACAGAGGCTCATTTAAAATAACTGAGTGTGTCTGGCTACACATTTCGCCTGACAACCGTACCACATTAAGGGAAAGAATGCCCTCCCGGTTGGCCGTGCAGTCTCACGCACGGCTTTTCTGGCAGGAAGGAGCGCCTGGTGCACGGCACGAATCCGCCCGGCGGATGTCCCTGTTAGGTTTCGTGCTTCTACCAACGAGTACAACGTCGATCAGGCTTTCCAAACCAATGTGTCGCTACTTCGTTTTACTGTGTGGTACAGTTTTATGGAGTGTGTCACAAAATTTTGCTCTGTCCAGAATTCTAAACTTTACAAATGTACACTACGACACATTCAACATTTAAACCAGAGCTGTAATAAAGCTCGAACAAGTTCGAGACTGTCTGCGTAGGTGTGAGCCTAAAAACGATAGGTAACAGTAAATTCTGAAACTTCCTCGCAGATTAAAACTGTGTGTCGGACCGAGACTTGAACTCGGGGACCTTTGCCTTTCGCGGGCAAGTGCTCTACTGTCTGAGCTACCCAAGCACGACTCACGCCCCCTCCTCACAGCTTTACTTCCGCCAGTACCTCGTCACCTACTTGCGGAAGTACAGCTTTGAGGACTGTGCGTGAGTCGTGCTTGGATAGCTCAGATGTTAGAGCACTTGCCTGAAAAAGGCAAAGGTCCCGAGTTCGAGTCTCGGTCCAGCACACAGTTTTAATCTGCCAGGAAGTTTCATATCAGCGCACACTCCGCTGCAGAGTGAGAATCTCATTCTGGAACAGCAAATTCTGTTTTCTGGTAATTCGAACGATGGTAAAAATCTGTAATACTGCTTACCTTACTCTTACCACTTCGTCAAAATAAGAGTCATCTTCACAGTGGGTAGTGGTGCAAAAATTTGAATTGAGAGATTTATTATTCGCAAATAATTATTCTTAAATAATAAATTTGTGTATCTCGCGGCACGAGGCAGCAGGCTTGATGAGATGTTGAAAACATTAATTCCTTCCACCTCGCTATCACTGCCGCTGCCACTGCCACACTGGAAGAATGCCTTCTTTAATGAAACCTAAATCTTAAGGGATTGTAATCTGTATCACAAAAGAATGTCAGCGTCCAGTTACTTGACTGCATAGGTGCCCCTCAACTAATATTAGGGTAGGCAGCGTCCCAACGACAGTCTTACAGTTTGTAGGATACTGCGAGCCCCTCAAACGCAGACACTTTACCGGCTAGTCTGTCCTACAGTCAATGATATTCCTGCTCTTGCATCCTAGTTACTACACCTTTTAACTACTGAGAAGTAAGCTTAATAAAATGAAAACAAATGTTATATCGTGAGCAGATAGTTGTAAGAATACATTCTTGTTAAACCAAACTGCAGCAGCTGTTGAATAATCCTTCATTAGTACAACCGGTTTCACAACCTAAAATAGCATCAGGAACAGATTCAAATCATTTACAGAGAAACGCAGAAATTATTGGACACCCCGATCACGCAACTTGACTGACTGTGTACGTGGAGGCATCGAATAATTTCTGCGTTTCGCTGTAAATGATTTGAATACGTACCTGATGATGTATCTGGAGGTTGCAAAATCGGTTTTACTAATAAAGGACTATTCAATAATTGCTGCAGTTTTGTTTAACATGAAAAAAATAAGGGTGTTTGGGAAGTAGGTAGTTAGCTACAATAAAAAGATCCAAGTTATAATGAGCCATTAAATTTGATTAAGAGCGGCATTGTCCTCTTTGAAGCTGACGTCTCACATTAGCAAGGGATTCATAATTAGAGTCGTCTTTGGCACCTATTATTTTTCACAAGAGCACACAAAAAGCATCTTCTGGCGAACGTCTTCCCTTGTACGACATTAAAAATACTTCAATCAATCATGTTAACCATTATCTTTAGGCCGAGCGGTCTAGGGCGCTGCAGTCATGGACTGTGCGGATGGTCCCGGCGGAGGTTCGAGTCCTCCCTTGGGCATGGGTGTGTGTGTTTGTCCTTAGGATAATTTAGGTTAAGTAATGTGTAAGCTTAGGGACTAATGACCTTAGCAGTTAAGTCCCATAAGATTTCGCCGGCCGGAGTGGCCGTGTGGTTCTAGGCGCTACAGTCTGGAGCCGAGCGACCGCTACGGTCGCAGGTTCGAATCCTGCGTCGGGCGTGGATGTGTGTGATATCCTTAGGTTAGTTAGGTTTAATTAGTTCTAAGTTCTAGGCGACTGATGACCTCAGAAGTTAAGTCGCATAGTGCAGAGCCATTTGAACCAACCCGTAAGATTTCACACGCATTTGAACATTATCTTTCGCACAGAACAGGTATTCACTACAGAAAGAAACTGCAACAAGCACTTTGAATTCAGAAAATGTACAAATCTGTAAAATAGTAAATAACGAAATTTGCACTGCCACAGAGGGCTTAGGAGTTTGTAAAAGAAACACTCGCTTGCCTGAGTATTGTAATCTGTGCCAAAAGACCGGGCATTAATATTTCAAAAATGCGGCCAGTCGACCATCTGCGTGATTGAACAGTGAAGACAAAACATTAGAAATTCTCGCAAGCGCAAAGCCATGCACTGGAATCACTTACCCATCATGTTCAAACAGCCTTCTGACTCGAGAACGAGGACCTACAGTTGTCCTAAAAATCCTCACAACGAGAAACCGTACTTGCACACACAGCCAATAGTCACTTCTTACACAGCATGTTACTTTCGAGTAATCAGTCGAAATAATAACCTGCCGCTTTTTAGATGCTGTTTCGGAAATACTGAGCGGTGTCCGAAAAACATTAGTACTTCAAAACTACTAAATTAGCCCCGAAATGATAAGTTTCAGCGTCCTTACAGGTTACCTGCCTTTACAACGCGGTTCGGTAGCGACTTGAGAGTGCAAACACCGGAGCTATCACCCCTCTCCTCTACCCGTACGCTTCCGCACCGTGAGTCACATGAAACATACTCAGTTTTGCAAATGAATGAACGCAAACTAAATCTTACAGAAGCATCAAAATCTTGAGGCTCCGTCCTCCATTACCTTCTTCAGAGTGTTATTAAAATAAATAGTTCTTAGCCTGAAGGATTAAGAACCTACACCCTTCCGATACTGCCGTTGTTCACGCTAATTAGCTCACGGAGTTGCCGACGTGAAGATTGTTCTAGGACATTCTAGTTACCCTCTGACTTCATGCGCAAATGACACAACCATCAACTGTCGGCCATGTTAACTACAGAAGCTTTGCCGCCAGATCGACCCGGCGCTTTCTATACGTAACGCCCTGACGAATGACTGCCGAAAGCCATTTCATTTTCACTCTTTTACATGAATTTAACTATAAATAAATAGTTTAATCAACTCACCTTATGGGTGGCGTGATTTCTTCTCTTCACGTTTAGGTGAAACTTTTTACAATATTATTATTACCACACATTATTATTGTGAGTATAAATAAAATTCAGTGATAGATATAGGGTAAGATACTTTTCATACAATACTGTGTTACTTAGTCACTGCATTACAATGTGAATGGAGTAAATAATAACAACCTATGACAGATACTTTTAGTGTCTTGAGTAACGTTAATTATGTCGCTCAGACAATGGTTTCAAAATCAAGATGCATAACTTCTTTTACAAGTTAAATTAGCGAAATAAAATGTTATTAGACATTACCTTGAAATATGCGTGAAAGTAATGAAATAAATTTTAAAAAAATGAGAATATATTGCTGAATAGACAACTTATCAGCGCTACTGACCACGTGCGACCTAAAACCGCCACTGCCTTCTATTATTTAACCATTGACACATTTTTTAACACGTGTTTTCTGTGTTTGCGATAACATTATTTATTTGCTACTACAGAATGGCACGACACTTATGATAATATTAAAATAAATATATGAGATGTAACTTGAACAGAAAGTCGTTGATGCAATCAGTTTATCAGTGAAAGGAATATTTTACCTGTTGATATTCATCCTTTTGAACGATTCAGACAACTCCGTAATAGAGAGGTATTGTTGGCGTGACAGTTGAGTTGCTGCATCTTGTAAAACAAAATCTAGTAACAGTTTCGGTACCCTCGCTTCGTTAGATTTGTTTATTATTACTTTTATTTTCGCTGTTACCGGCTTTACAACTGGAATCATAGAAAAAGATGGTTACAGCATATCTGAAAGAATAACACTGAGTTCAAATCTCTCATAATATCCACTAACAGGAGCAAAGGATATCTGAAACATGACATGTATTTATGTTTTGCAAAATGTTGTGCTGACACCGCCGCAAACAGTCATATATTGATCTTTATTGTACATAGATTGTAGCAAATAATCAGCCATTAGGCAACACTTACTGAAATCAAAATCTTCGCTGTTGGTACTGAACATTTCCAGACCTCTTCTCATCTCATTTCTCCAGTTGTACTGGGAAATATCCTGCATTAGCATTTGTGACACAAGTCCGCTCGCCGAAGTTTTAGGGTTCCAATAGACCGAGAAAGATTCCAGTCTAATAAGCTGGTAGAACGATGTAGCGTTCTGAGCAGTGATCGCCGGTTTCCACTTGCTGAAAATTATGAAGGGAAATTTTTACGAGTGATCAGTGAACAAAAAGGCTCGCGTAATGCTGAAGTCCACACCGTATAAAATTTTTTTTTTCTTTATTACCTGTTGGTTGTTTCGAGGGAGACATTCTGAACACAGAAACCACAAAAAAATGGGTGATCTCGATTTGTGATAGTGTCTTCATAGCGAATATGTATATTTCGAAAAAAGATCTGCAAGTTGTTTATTATCGTGGTGAGAAGACTTTCAGTGAAAGTCTTAGAATCCTCTGGACCTATCAAGCAAACATATGACAATATATACTAAGTCAATGATATTTAGCTGTAATAATAACAAAGACAAAACAAATTGAAAACCAAATATTACAACTAGGAGAACGTAGCGAGCGCGCGTGTGTATGTGTGTGTGTGTTTGTGTGTGTGTGTGTGTGTGTGTGTGTCCGTGCGCACGTGCAGAAAAATAAAGCAGAGATACACGTTTCACTTAATTCGTCAGACAAAAACACAGGAGACGTCTTATTTCTTAGATGCTTTATGACTGAGAGAAATGAGAATATTCATGTGCTGAAAACTTGTCTCCGCTCAATGCACATAATAATGTACATTTTATGTCAGAGAGTCTGTGTAATTACGACGCAGCAATGGGGCGCTTACAAACACTTTTTGTTAAAAATAAAATACAGCACTTCACGGGAATTATCAAGCTGTGAGTTGCACTCAACGCTGAAACAATAAGAATTACTTCAGTTGGCAAATTCCTAACATCAGCTGACACGTCTATTGCAAAACGTCTGCAAAAAGCTACCGAGTAAACGTTCAGAGCGAAGACAAATATTATGTTTAACGTTATTTGTTGCTTTATCAGTCACTCTTCTCTTCGCTTTTTACATTTCTGATTTAATTTCCAATACATCTAGTTTGAGAAATCTGTTTGTGGGACCGACATGTAAGTTTGTGCGTCTTACCTGACCCTAGTAAACTTTCCGCCTCAAGGTCTTCCAGTTTCTTCCGTTTTGCTGCTCGCATAAGCCGTTTCTCTTTTTCTGGATCATACTCTCTGTCGAGCACAGGTCCCGCGATGATATAAACATCCTACGAAAAATCAAGTCAAAGTTACTTGAACAGCATATGCCAAGTAATAAATTTGCAATAACAATTCAAGTTGGATATTGTTTATCCAGAAGGTGAAATCGGGTTTTACAGAGAGAGAACTGAAAATTTTTAATGCTATGATTAATAAATGAAAGAACTGAAAAGTGAAGTAAGCAGGAACGTCATTCTCAGACCATTTTACCAGTTTTGAAATGTCGTGTTTAATTTTCTTTTGTACTTTAAATAATGGGAATATTACACAGTTTTAGTTTTGAGGAACCATTCTAATATTCCTCTGTAATTATTTAAGCAAATCACAGAAATTTAAGAGGGACGAGAATTTTTTTGGATTAGGATTCAGTACTTTAATAGTGTGATTCATCTCACATAATGTTAACATTGTTCCTTCAACATCTGCTATGGGAACAATGAGCTGCATTTTTCCTACGCCTTGCCCTATTAGCCCGAAGCAGAATATACCTAAGTTATCAGAACAAATTCCGACGAAAAATATGCCCCATACCATCTGATACATAGGCACATACTGTCATCCACCCAAGTCTCATAAAAAAAAGCTCTCTGTCAGAGAAGATAGGCTTAGGTGTATATCCAGGGTACGCCTCTGGCCGAAGGGGAGGGGGGCGCCAATACATCATTCCGTCACCTCCATTTTTAGTACGCTGCAGATAACTGGTAGTTATAGCAATAATAAAGGATTTTAACATAATAATAATAATAATACTAACATGGAAATGGAAGATATTGAGCAAACCAATCGCGGAACAGAAAAGCAGCTACAATCGCTTAGTGGTGGAAAGGATACAGTGCCTGATGAGGTACCTGGAAGATTCTACAAGGATTATGCGAAAAACTTTGCTCCCCGTCAAGCTGCAGTTTATCGTGAATCGCTTCAGCAACGAAGGGTACCTAGCGACTGGAAGGAAGCGCAGATCATTCCCGTTTACAAGAAGGGTCGTAGGACAGATGCATATAAGTATAGACCTACATCGTTGGCGTCAGTCTGTTGCAGAATTATGGAACGTGTTTTATGCTTAAGAATTATGACGTTTGTGGAGAATGAGTATCTCCTCTATAAGAATCGACACAGTTTCCGCAGAGATCCTGGGAAACTCTGTTTAGTGAAAAAAATACGAGCTTACCGAGTATCGGAGCAGATTTGCAACTGGATTCAAGACTTCCTTGCAGATAGAACTCCACACGTCGCTCTTAAAGGAAAAAAAAAAATGACAGGTGTAAAGGTAATTATGGCAGAAATGAAAGGAAGTTGGATAGGACCGTAACAGTTTACAGCGTATATAAATGATCTACTATGAAGCGTTGGAAGCTATTTAAGACGATGCGGTCGTCTGCAAGAAAGTAGTAACGCCAGAAGACAGTATCGATTTGCGGGATGACCCACAGAAGATTGATTGATGGTGCAGGCTCTGGCTATTGACTCTGAACGTAAATAAATGTAACACATTGAGCATGCTTAGGGAAAGAAATCCACTACTGTACCAGTGCACTATTGAGCACAAATTGCTGGAAATAGTATATACCCAAAAACATCTAGGAATAACTATCAAGAGCAATCTTCAGTGGAATAACCACAGAAAACAAATAGTAGGAAAAGCAGTTGCGAGACTGAGATTCATAGGAAGAATTTTAACGAAATGTAAAAAAATGGCTCTGAGCACTATGGGACTTAATTTCTGAGGTCATCAGTCCCCTAGAACTTAGAACTACTTAAACCTAACTAAGCTAAGGACATCACAAACATCCATGCCCGAGGCAGGATTCGAACCTGCGACCGCAGCGGTCGCACGGTTCCAGACTGTCGCGCCTAGAACCGCTCGACCACTCCGGCCGGCTTAACGAAATGCAACTCATCCACGAAGGAAGTGATTAACGAAGCGCTTGTTCGACCGATTCTTGAGTATTGCTAATCAATCTGGGATTCTTACCTTGTAAGAAATGACAAATTAATTAAAAGATCTGCAGCTGTCATTTTTAACATTTACTTTACTTACGCCAAGAGTTTCGGTGTTCCATTACACCATCTTCAGTTCCCTTGACCAGTGTAAATTGGCAGGAAACTTATCTTGTGTGCAGTCATAACAGGAGCCAATATTGTACAACCTGTGTCCGTAGACCTTTATTCAAAGAATGAATCATAGGAAATTACAATCAACAGAAGTTACAAATAAATAACCGATAGGGAAGAGGAATTATCTCTCACCAACTTAAATCGTCTGGTCAATGGCGGCCGAGCAACTGACTCGTCATAATACGCCTGTCACTACTCTTGATGAACTGTGGTGTCGTGTTGAAGCTGCATGGGCAGCTGTACCTGTACACGCCATCCAAGCTCTGTTTGACTCAATGCCCGGGCGTATCAAAGCCGTTATTACGGCCAGAGGTACTGATTTCTCAGGATCTATGCACCCAAATTGCGTGAAAATGTAATCACATGTTAGTTCTAGTATAATATATTTGTCCAATGAATACCCGTTTATCGTCTGTATTTCTTCATGGTGTAGCAATTTTAATGGCCAGTAGTGTGCTAATGGCGTATTCGAATATTACGTGATTTTTTACCTACTCACCTGCATTAACTTACATTTTTCCACATTTAGGAATTTTGTCTAAGTCATCTTGTATCGTCCTAGAGCCACTCAACGGCGACACCTTCGCGTACACCAAACAGCCCCAGATTGCTGTCCACCCTGTCCGCCAGATCATTTATATATATAGAAAGTTACAGCGGTCATATCACACTTTCCTGATGCACTCCTGACGATACCCTTGTATCTGATGAACACTCATCCTCGAGGAAACGTACAAGGTTCTGTTACTTAAGAAGTCTTCGAGACATTCACACAACTGGGAACCTAATATGTATGTTCGTACCTTCATTAACAGTCTGCAGTGGGACACCGTGTCAAATGTTTTTCGGAAATCTAGGAATATGGAATCAGCCTGTCGCCCTTCATACATATTTCGCAGGATATCATTTGAAAAAAGGTCGAGCTGATTTTCCCACAGGATATGTTTTCTAAAAGTGTGCTGATTCGTGGAAAGAAGATTTTGCGTCACAAGGAATTTTATTATATTCGAACTGAGAATATGTTCAAGAATTATACAGCAAGCCGTTGTTAAGACTGATGGTCTGTGATTTTCCGGGTCCGTTCTTTTACCCCTCACGTGTTCAGAAGTCACCTACGCTTTTTCCAGTCACTAGCGACTTGGCGCTGGGCGACAGATCGAGATAAATATAAACAAAGTAAGGGGGCAATGCCATAGAGTAGCCTACTCTTTGTGAAACAGAACTGAGACTGCATCCAGACTTGGCGACTTATTTGCTTTGGACCCTTGTTCTAGGCCAGGGATGCTTATTACCATGTCCTCCGTACGAAAGTCTGCGCGTTGGTCAAAAGATGGTATGTTCGTACGATTCTCGATTCTCCAGCGTAAACGATTTCTTAAATGCGAAGTTTAAAACTTCGACTTTCCTTTTGCTATCATCTTCTGTCACGCCAAACTGGTCAATGAGTGACTGTATAGAAGCCTTTGACCCGCTTAGTAATTTTACGTAGGACTAGAATTTACTCGGATCTCAGCCAGATCTTTTGCTAAGGGCCGGCCGGGTGGCCGAGCGGTTCTAGGCGCTACAGTATAGAACCGTGCGACCGCTACGGTCGCAGGTTCGAATCCTGCCTCGGGCATGGATGTGTGTGATGTCCTTAGGTTAGTTAGGTTTAATTAGTTCTAAGTTCTAAGGGACTGATGACCTCAGAAGTTAAGTCCCATAGTGCTCAGAGCCATTTGAACCATTTTTTTTCTAAGGTATGACGGTGGTAATTGTATGCTTCCTGGATCGATCGTTTTACAGCTGCACGAATTTCTGCTAGCTGTTGCCTGTCGTAATTTGTGCGTCCTCTTTTGAACTGAGAATGGCTCTGAGCACTATGCGACTTAACTTCTGAGGTCATCAGTCACCTAGAACGTAGAACTACTTAAACCTAACTAACCTAAGGACATTACACACATCCATGCCCGAGGCAGGAATCGAACCTGCGACCGTAGTGGTCGCTCGGCTTCAGACTGTAGCGCCTAGAACCGCACGGCCACTCCGGCCGGCGAACTGAGAATGATACAGCCTCTCCTTCCTCAGTATTTTTCGAATTTTGTTGTTAAACAACGGTGGGTCTTGTCCGTCCTTAATCCAATCACTCGGCACAAACTTCTCTAGAGCACGATTTACAATCCGTTTAAATTTGGCCTATAATTCCCCTACGTCCACCACACTGGAACTAAATGATGTCAGTTCATTGTCTAAGTGGGATGTTAACAATTATTTATCTGTAGCTACAGTGTCTAAAATATTTCCATTGCGTGTAGACTGTTGAACTAGCTGCTCAAGACAGTTTTCCAAAACCTGTGTTCAAAAGTACTTCGCAATGAGTCCATAGACTTCCAACTCCGCACTTGGTAGGCTACTCGCCTCCAAATAATATTGCATGATTTGCGTATTTTCGCGCTACTGACGTAAACTTTCTTTGAATGAGTCTACAACTTGCTCAGTGGAATCGTGTGACCCGTAAAAAGACCCAACAATTAAGTTCATTTCATCTAGAGCTGTTATTCGCTACCACATAACTTCAGTATCACATTCAAATTCGACTTCAATATTCTATATATATATATATATATATATATATATATATATATATATATATATATATATATATTTTGGACATGTCCGAAAGAACTCGCACCACATATATATACAGGGTGGTCCATTGATAGTGACCGGGCCAAATATCTCACGAAATAAGCATCAAACGGAAAAACTACGGTGTGTTCTAGGGTGAGCGGATCACGCCTTTCCTACTTCTGCCTGGGTAAGTTTGCATTAGTCCTCTCGTTGGAATCTTCCTCACGGTTGCGTTTCTTCTTTTTACTGCATCTGGCTCGTGTTGCGGCGTGCCTTCACTCCAGCAACAGGTCTGGCCACCTTGTGGTCGGTTTCAAGTTGCGTATCAGCTCGTTCTCCGACATCCGGGCGGCCGCGTAAAAGCGATGCGCCGCCTGTCGGAATCGGTGCTTGAGCAGCGGGACTCCTGCTACTCTGTGGAGTTCTCCGGTGCTGAAGTCTCGTGGCAGGTGAAGCGCTAACCTAAGCGCCCTGTTCTGGACCGTCTGCAGCCTGGCGATGGACGAGTCGGCAGCGTTGCCCCACACCACAGCAGCGTACTCTAACACAGGCCTGATGAGTGATAGGTACAGAGTTATGCCACAGTGTGGGGGCAGGGTCGTCGCTGGGTTGAGTAAGCGGTACAACAAGCGCAGTCTGCCAAACGCTTTACCCCTTACTTCCCTGATGTGCGCCTTCCACGTCAGGCGCCGGTTCAGAGTGAAGCCTAGGTAGCGTCCCGTGATGCTGAGTGTCTGGAGGTCGGCAGGAATCTTCTTTCTGGTGAAGATCACCGCCTGACGTTTCGCTGCGTTGAACTGGAGCCGCCATTTGGTGGCCCAAGCCCCGAGGACGTCGCAAGCCGATTGCAGGCGGTGACGCATCAGCCTGGCTTTGATGCTTCTGCCGTAGAGCGCCGTATCGTCCGCGTAGAGCGCAACGTGCACGCCCTGCCTCCTCGGAAAGTCGGCGGTGTACAGTGAGTAGAGCAAGGGGCCGATGACGGAACCTTGCGGTCCTTCAGCTGCTATGGGGCGTGCTGTCGACGTCCAGTCGTCGGCGCGCACGTGGAAGGTGCGCCCAGTCAGGTAGGATTTGAGCAGGCGGGCGTGCGACACCGGTAGGCCTAGTGTAAGTAGTTTATACACAAGTCCGTGGTGCCACACGTTGTCGAAGGCTCTGAAAACGTCCCCGAGATACTCGCGACACTCCAGCACCCCCATCGCCTGCTCTACCAGTCGAAGCAGTTGCTGCTGCGTGGAGTGGCCCCTCCAGAAGCCGAACTGTTCGTCAGGGAGCAGGCCTTCCTCCCCGACGTGTCGCCACAGCCTCCTGACATACAGCCTCTCGAAGACCTTCGAAACTGCAGGCAACAGGCTGATGGGCCTGTGGTTTTGCGGCAGCCGCAGGTCTTTTCCGGCCTTGGGGACAGCTACAACTTCCGCGTGTTTCCACGCAGATGGGAAGCTGCAAGTCCCGAGCACGAAGATCTTCGTAAGTTGCCGCACGGCGCTCGGCGGCAGCATCTTGAGCAGCTCGCTGCTGATGTTGTCGCACCCTCCTGCCTTCCTCGTCTGCAGGCGAGCGAGCTGTTGCGCGACCTCATTCTCCGTCACTTCCGCGATGGCGTCGTCCACGTCTCTGTGCGCCAGGTACACAGGAAGGCGCTGTTCTACAAACGGACGTGTTCTTCGTCCACGACGTCCTCTACCGGCGTGAAATTGGCGGCGAATGCGTCGGCTAACGCGCCGACTTTGGCGTCGGGCTCGGTGATGACGTCACCGCCGACCTGGAGCGGCGGCACTCTCTGGCGTTGTTGCAGGATCCGTACTCTACCCTGAGAGTGGCAATTCTTCCAGCCCAGTCGCGGTTGCGGTGGTTTGCAACTGCGTACTTAATTTCGCGACGCGTGCGGTCGATGGTGGCCTTCGTTGCTGGCTGCCGCGTAATCTGCCACTCTCGGAACAGTCGGTTCTTCTCCCGGAGGGCCTGGAGGATGTCTGGTGGGAGCTGCTTCGATTGATCCCGTGGGCGTCTTCGTTCACGCGGCGTGCTGCTGCCGCTTCGTGCGTCAGACGCGTGAATGCGGCAAGGGCCGCATCGGCGCCCTCGTCTTCCGGGTCAGGCGTAGCGGCGACTGTCTCTTCTAGGTGGTCCCAGTTGATATTACGGTACTGCTTGCAGCCTTCCGGTGGTGCGACTCCGTCAGTGGCGAGATCAAACATCACAGGAGAGTGATCACGCTAACGCCACGCATGTTGTCGCAATGGCGTCGTGTGCAGCACCCTCGACGATAGCGACGTCCGAGACGTCGGCGCGGCCGCGTTTGGGATAATGTGTGGGGTCAAAGAGCCCCACCGCTACCGCGTCGTGTTGTTGAGACGCTCGCAGTAGTCTCCTCCCGCTAGTGGTCGTCACCCGGGAGTTCCACTCCGGGTGTTTGGCGCCGAAGTCACCGCCGACGAACAAGTTGCCGCGCATCGACAACAGCGAGTGGAAATCTCGCGGTTGTAGCAGCCGTCCTGGTGGTCGATACGCGGCCACGAACTTCATCTGACCCGCTGAGGTGGTGACCACAACACCAGTGGCCTCGACTGTGGTCAGTTCAGGTAGCTGGAACGGATGGTGGCGTAGCGATGTCTTCACGTACACCGCCGTTCCACCGGCCGCCGTCTCTCGGTCGGTGCGATAGCAGCGGAATTTTGGCGCCCGCACCTGCATACCAGGTTTGGGTGACGAGGCAGACATCCACGGCCTCGTCACGCAGAAACTGCCGAAACTCGCCGGCTCGGTCCCGAATGTTGTTCGCGTTCCAAATACAAACGGTGAGCCCCAGTACTGGCGTATTAGCCACGATGTGGGGCAGGGGCTGCACGTGTGGCGGTGGCCCGGTTGACCGCAGTCAGGGCAGATACTATCATCTGCGGAAGCTGCAGTATGAGCTGCTCGAATTCTCGCAGCATTTCACGCAGCTCTGTAGCTTCGCTGGGCGCAGCTGGCATCTCTGCGTCGGTGGAGGCATGGCTTGCTCGGCGGGTGTCTAAGCGGCAGGGGCGTTGCTTGCCCGTCCTCCGCGTCTGCCGCGCCGATTTTGAGCCCTGGCTGGCGTGGTTTCTGCTGCTGGCGCTGCGCCGGCCGGCGCTGGCTGCTCTCTCCTCCGTCCGGGGGGTGGGCGGGCGGTCTCTGGGCATCCTTCCATGTCATGGGACATCCACCCATCGACCCATCCGTGCTGGGGTGCCGCAGGGGTCCGTCCTTGGGCCTCTGCTGTACTCCATATACACCGCCGACGCTCCGCGCGTGGCGCCAGTGAAGTTGGCGCTATATGCCGACGACACTGCGCTGTTCGTGCGGAGCATGAAGGCGGTCGAGAAGCGCCGTCTGCTCCAACGAGGCTGCGAGGCCCTTGGCGCCTGGTCGACCAAGTTGCGCCTCCGGCGAAGAGCCAGGCAGTGGTGTTCACGAGAAGACCACTGCCTCCCCATCTTCCGCCAGTCACCATCATGGGCAGCCCCGTCCCATGGAGCAAGACTGGCCGCTACCTCAGTGTCACGTTGGACCACAAACTGCCATGGAAGCCGCACATTGAGGATATCAGGGGCAGAGAAATAGGGCGCCTACGCGTTCTGTACCCTCTGCTCAACCCTTCGTCTACGCTGCCTCCTCACCACGCCATCACGCTGTACCTGGCGCTGGTACGTCCGGTACTGGAATACGCGGCCGTGGTGTGGGGCAACGCAGCCGAAACACACATCTGCAAGCTGCAGAGGGTGCAGAACAGGGCGCTTAAGCTCGCTCTGCGCCTGCCGAGGTTATACTCGACCGCTCGGCTGCACGAACAGACAGGAATCCCCCTCCTCCGCGACCGCTTCAAGCAGTCGGCGCGAGTCTTCTACGAGCGGGCCGAACGGTGCGAAAACCGGCTCATCAGGGGTTTGGGCCACCCTGCACACCACAGGCCGACTACGCGTTGGCCTGACCTGCTGCGGGAGTGAAACTCCGCAACAGAGCCGGGACACCCCCAGCCAGAAACAACTAGAGGCCAATTCGAGAAGAGAGGAAGTCCTTCCGCAACGAATGGTTTATGCAGGAATAGCAGTAAACTGCTTAGCCTGCTCCTTCACGGGTCAGGGTAGACCCGTAAGGAAGAAGAGAGAGGTCTCTGGGCCGGTCTCGAAGTCGGTGCCGCGGATGCAGCGGCAGCCGCCGCAAAACTTTTGCCTGCTTGCACAGGCCTGGAGGCCTCAGGTCGTCCCCTGGCCTCTTGAAGGCCTGGCAGTCTCTGTAGTTGGCAACGTGGGCCTCCTTGCAGTTGCAGCAGGTCGGGGCGTCCTTCTTGGAGAGTGGACACTCCCTGCTTCTTTAAAGGTTGGCCCCTTAACAGCTACTGCTGTGTCATCGGCATAGATGAAGAGCCTAGTACTTGCTGGGATTGGCTGATCATTTGTGTAGATATTGTACAGTGCTGGAGCAAGCACACTGCCTTGGGGGAGACCGTTCTTTTGCGTTCGCCATCTACTCCTCTTACCCTGTAATTAAACTTTGAATCTTCTGTTCTGAAGGAAAGTGCCAATAAGGGATGTTAGTTGATAGTCATACACTTTCTTTAACAGTTTCCTATGATTCACAGTGTCGTATGCAGCTGTTAGATCAACAACAGCGACTCCAGTAATCTCACCACACTCAAAACCGTCCTCAATGTGCTGGGTTAGATCTGACTACAGCACGATTTGCCAGCACGAAAGCCTGCATAAACTTCACTTCGAGGGTGGCACTGCCAGCCGTTCTAATATCTTGAAGGTATGGCATAAAAGCGAGATAGATCGAAATTTTTTTGGATCGTTTGGTTCCTTCCCAGGGTTAAGTACTGCAATGACTCGAGACTTCCGCCACATTTTGGGGATGTGTAGTTTGGCCTCACATGTGTTCATTAGGCTTAGTAGCCACTCTATCGTTTTGCAGCCGAAGTTCTTTATCTGTTCAAATCTAAGGTTATCGATACCTGCAGCCTTTTGCACCTTCAAACTCGAGATGGCAGCTTCAAGTTCAGCCATGGAGAAGGGATCACTAAGAAAATAATGCTCTGTTTCTGGGTCGCGCTGAAGAGCTACTTTGGGCGTCCTTACTTTTATTTTGCCGTTCTGCAGGAGCTGCATTGCCACTTTATCAGGAGTCACACTAGTAAAACTGTCTTGTGAATTTACAGGGTCAACACACTGGTTTCTAAGCAGTTTCCAGGCTTGTCTACCGTTCAGCTTCATGTAGAGGTTCTCTACCAGGTTACTCCACTTGGCCTTGCTAGTTGCTGAAATGGCTTGCAGCAATATTTCACCAGCCTGGATCGTTTCTTCTGCAAATGGACCCTCTTCATAGAGAGTTTGGTATCTTTCTAACAACAGTTTGTTGTCACACGACATGCCGGGAACATACTGAGTTCTGCATCCTCTCGTAATAGTTTTCCTCGAAACTTATTGGACGCATTTAATGAAGGTCTCGTACATTTCAGGTTGCGATGGAATTTTTATCACTTTTGAGTCAAGCTCTTCACTGAACTTCTGCCTGTGAGCCTTCTTGAAGTTAAACCTCCTCTTGAATGGTACTTCTTCAGGCGATACTATAGGACTCACAGTGCATATGACAGGTCAATGTTGGGTACGAGGGATGGGCTCTCCTACAGTCTTCACACATTTTACAGCTGCCTTTGAAAAAACAAAGATGTTGTCTGGGTTGTATCCTCTTTTCCACCTGCCACTGTTAAAAGAAGGTGGGAGCTTCGAATCATGGTTCAGATGTAGGTTGTGAGCCTCAGTCCATATTTCTAGACTCGTTCCCTTTCTTTCAGTATCTGGGTATCCCCATGATGTGCTTCTGCAATTGAAATCGCCTATGACAAAGTTCACGTTCTGATCGTTGAAGTTGGCTGGTGTTTTAATGCTGGAATTGGCGTCGGGTGCTTTGTAGACCGATGTTACACAGGTGACTGCAGATGAGCGCAGATGACTATAGTATATAAGAAGGATAAAAGAACGGATCCGCAAAATTACAGACCAATATCTGTAACTTCCGTTTGCTGCACAATCACTGAACATATTTTCATTTCGAATATAATAAACTTTCTTAAGACTGAGAAGCTTATGTTCTAGAATCCGCATGGCTTTAGAAACCATCCCTAGTGCGAAACTCAGCTTGTCCTTTACTCACATATACTGAGAACTATGGATGAAGGACTACAGCCAGATTCCATATATCTGGATTTCCGGAAAGCATTTGACACGGTGCCCCATGCAGGCTGTTAACGTAGGTATGAGCAAATAGAATAAGTTCACAGACATGTGAATGGCTCGAAGACTTCTTAAATAATAGAACCCAGTATGTTGTCCTCGTCGACGAGTGTTCATCAGAGACAAGGGTGTCGTCAGGAGTGCCCCAGGGAAGTGTGATAGTACCGCTGTTGTTCTCTATATACATAAATATTTAGCGGACAGGATGGGCAGCAATCAACGGTTGTTTGCTCATGATGTCGTGGATTACACTAAGGTGTCGAAGTTAAGTGACTGTTCAAATGTTCAAATGTATGTGAAATCTTATGGGACTTAACTGCTAAAGTCATCAGTCCCTAAGCTTACACACTACTTAACCTAAATTATCCTAAGGACAAACACACACACCCATGCCCGAGGGAGGGCTCTAACCTCCGCCGGGACTAGCCGCACAGTCCATGACTGCAGCGCCCTAGACTGCTCGGCTAATCCCGCGCGGCTAAGTGACTGTAGGAAGATACAAGACGACTTAGACAAAATTTCCAGTTGGCGTGATGAATGGCAGCTAGCCCTAAATGTGGAAAAATGTAAGTTAATGCGGATAAGTAGGAAGATCGAACCTACGAGGGGCGTTCAGAAAGTAAGCTCCGATCGGTCGCGAAATGGAAACGACTATGAAAATCCGATAAAGCTTTGCACAGATGTGTTGGGTAGTGTCTCTAGTATAACCCCAGTTAGCATCACGTCGCTCTTCTCATTTCTGAGCTCGCAGTGAGTGCGTAAAGATGTCTAGAAAATAGTGTCTGCCGCCAAGTACGAGGGCCTGGTGAGAAATTTCGCCTGAAGCTATGCAGCTAACATTACATAACTGTCGTGCTGTTTCTTCTTCAAGACAATTCTCAGCCGCATTCTGCAGGGGCAATGAAGATGCTCCTGCATCGTATTCAAATGGAAATGTGAGATTACCCACAATACAGTCCGCAATTGTCTCCCCCTGAGTTTCATCTCTGGTCACATGAACCGCTGTCTTTGAAGACAACATTTTGACACAGACAACGAGGTGTAGGCCAGCGTGGAGAATTGGCGGAAAGCACTGGCGGCTGCCTTCTATGATGAGGCTATTGAAAAGTTGGTACAACGCTATGACAAAAGTCTAAGTCAGAACGGCGACTACGTAGAGAAGTAGCTGAAAGGTGTAGCTAATTGTTACAAGTAAAACATTTCTGATGTTCACTGTGGTTTCAATTTGGCAATCAATCGGAGCTTACTTTCTGAACAGGCCTCGTATAATTTTTGGATACAGTATTACTAGTGTCATGCTTGACACAGTCAAGTCGTTTAAATATCTGGGCGTAAATTGCAAAGGGATATGAGGTGGAACGAGTATGTGAGAACTGTGGTAGGGAAGGCAAATGGTCGACTTCGTTTTACTGGGAGAATTTGAGGAAAGAGTGGTTCACCTGTAAAGCAGACCTCATGTAGGACGCTGGTGCGACCTATTCTTGAGTACTACTCGAGTGTTTGGGATTCATACCAGGTCAGATTGAAGGAAGACATCGAAGCAGTACAGAGGCGTGCTGCTATATTTGTTACCGGCAGGTGCAAACAACACGTAAGTGTTTAGAGGATGCTTCGGGAACTCAATGGGAATCCCTGGAGTGAAGGCGACGTTCTTCCGAGAAACACTGTTGAGAAACAAAATATCCACGGGTGTACTGCCGGTCTACAGTGTCCAACGGGCACAATATTTCGGCGATCATACATATCGCCATCATCAGGTGAACTGACGGACTGAGCTCCTGTGAACGTGCCGGCACGGAGATCCGTACACTATGGCTGCTCAGGGGGAACTGGGTTCAGTCGCGGCGGCGGCCGATTTAAATACCCTCCGCCCGCGGCGCGCTCACTCCGCCGTCCGCGCACCGCGCCACGGTCGCGCGCTGTTCCACCGCCAACATACGTACACTGCACGTAAGAACCACGAAGATAAGATACGAGAAATTATGGCTAGATAGTCATTTTTTCTTCGCTATCTTTGCGAATGGAACATGAAAGGAGATAACAAGTAGTGATACAGAGTACCCTCCACCACGTAGATATACAGAAGTTCAGAGTCTGTGTGGTTCTTGGGAGCCTGAAGCTGGTTACATGATAGTGGTTTGGTCATTCAATCTCAAGCATTCTCTCCTACAACTTTGCCGGAAATCGTGCGCGTAAATTTGATTTGAGTGATCAGTGAAACTTTTCACTTATATTCTACGTATATCTTGAGAGCCAAGTGGCTCATGTCCTTTGCTTATTTAATTTCTTGGCAGTATTTGCATTTTGCATTTTAATTGTATTTTCTGTTACTCATTCGACATTCCTAAGTCATTAAAAGAATATTTACGTATATTTCTAGTGCAGCTTTCATCTAACGCCATCATGTGGGTAGATGCTACAAGAAACCCCCATTTGTCGACTAATGACTGCAAGAAGTGCAATCATGAAATATCCCGGATTTCACATAGTTTTTCTACCTTAACAGTTATAACACCCCGTACTCTACAGACAAAATTTCAGGCATGATGGTAAGCTTTGTTGCATGCTGCTGAATGCAAAATTAGTGTGTCAGATTTTCTTTGGTATGTCTTCATGTTATACAAAACAGCTTGTACAGTGCAGTTGCACAGCAGAATAGTAATTACGTGGCTTGTAAATGCATGGCATCAGTAGTGCTGACCTCGGCTGTCGGCACCTGCGCATCAGCTGCCATCGAGATCTGTCATTCTGTGATGAGGTCAGTAACCAATTTTTTTGGCCTGTTTTCTTTATTACTGAGTCCATGTTGAGGTGGAAAGATCTGCACAGGAATTTGAAAGTGACACTGTTTGGGCCACAAAATCCTGCAGACCCTTCACAGTTCCGAGGTAACTGTAGGGAAGAGTACTTATGGCCAACCAGGTACCGTTTTGTAATTTATCAGTACACGAATTGCCGTGTACTAAAACAGTGCTAGCAACGTGTCAAACTTGTATAAGGTTTGTACACGAAACACAGCAGTGCAATGAGTCCCTCTGGTACACGATACTTTGGAAATATTTTCGTTATTTATATCATTTCGGTATACTTCGATTCCACTTACTCTGCAGTATAACTGAAAATAGAGGTTACACTACAACAGAATCGCATGGAGAAGCTTTAGGTTTTGAAGTGTCAGGTAGTCACGTTACACGAGAATACAGCAGAACGAGGCCAGGTTAGCGCAGGGTTGCAGAGGGAACTACAAGTGTTACGTGTCGTGATTGGACTGACGCTGTCCCAGGGAGGGCATACGAAGGCCTTAGTGAACGTACCTGCCCCATCCATTGATTCTGCGGCAACTAGTCTCATTACGCCTTTTTCTGGGAAAACATCCGAGGATGTATCGGCTTTTCTGGATGCTGTGAGGAAGCAGGTCTGATGAGACATGTCTGTCTGTAGCTAAGTACGGTTCACGGGTGACACTAAAACGTATGTCACATACCATGAACCTCTTAGTAAAGCACAGACATTTGACCAGCTGACCAAAGGGCTCATCCAACGCTATCGCAAGAAAAATAATGCCAGGTTTTTGAGGGAAAATGTCACTAGGTTAAAAGAGAAGTGTAATTAGCCGGTAGAAGCATTCTTTGACGGAATTCGCCCGCATCTCGTGGTCGTGCGGTAGCGTTCTCGCTTCCCACGCCCGGGTTCCCGGGTTCGATTCCCGGCGGGGTCAGGGATTTTCTCTGCCTCGTGATGGCTGGGTGTTGTGTGCTGTCCTTAGGTTAGTTAGGTTTAAGTAGTTCTAAGTTCTAGGGGACTTATGACCACAGCAGTTGAGTCCCATAGTGCTCAGAGCCATTTTTTTTTTTTGACGGAATTCGTAAATTGAACTGGCAGACATAGAACTGACGCACAATGAAGAGGTGGATAGAATGTAGCCTTGGACGTATTCCTGAGGAATATTTCAGCGGATATGTGATGACTACTGATTTGTCCTCAACTATCAGGATTGCCACGCAGCTGAAAGAGATAGATGTTGCGACTGAGAATCGGAGTGACTGTGCTATCTTCTCTTCCGGCATCAAATTCCACATAAGCGGACGAAGGCACCACGTGAAGAAACAATGTCGTCAGCCACAGTGTTTTGAGGGTGGTGACACTCGTTGTAAGGCTCGTAACTACAATAGTAGGAAGCAAAATAAACGGGAGCGTTTGTTAAACGCGAACGGGAGTGCCTTAACTGTCAAAGGTGATTCCCAGCAGAACGGTAGACTGCAAGCAAGTTTGCAGAGACGGGATTATTGCTTGCTTAGCACAGAAAATAATAAGGATCATAGATTCCAATGGACACGGGTGCACAGGTGTCAGCTGTTAGAAGAACAGAACGGGAGGACTGAATGGACGATTTCATGAATGGGAACATTAGAATATTATAAGATGCTATTGGCGTTGTGTAGATGCCTGTGAAATGATTTGATACAGTTAAGAAAAGTAGTGAAAATTCAGAGTCTGAAGTGCCTGTAGCGCCGAATGAATTAAGTGAGGGCTGTACTGAAGCAAATGAGTTAGTAAGTAGCAACATGAGTGATACTGATTTAGGTACAGGGGAGCACAGAAGGTGACTCCAAGTCTGCATTTTCCCTCGAAGCCACCGTAAGACCAGAAAATGCTGGCGCTCCCTAGAAACGATGTCCATGAGGGTATCGGCCCATCCTTCCACCACCGGAGAAAATCAAGTAGAAGGCGCTTCTTAGAGCCATCTCTCATTATTTGTAGCTTGAATGGCGAGGTAATGACAAAGAAAAACAAGACAGTTATCACAGCTATGCCAAACGGATTAATGGGATGTATTGTGTCTTCAGAAAACGCACAGAGATGAATCATCACATAGAATCCTAATTAATGGGAAGCATTTAGCCATAGAGGTACCACATACAAAACATGGTAGAACAGTTTTCATTAGAGCTGAACAGCCTTTTGCCTGCACAGCGAAAACAGTAGTAAGTGGTACTGATATCTTCACTATCGAATGCGGAACCTTCGCAATAACATCCGTATGTAAGACACCAAGTGAAAACCTTTACCTTATTATGCCATATAACTTCAAAAGACACAGTTTATCGTAGGTGTATTCAACTGCCATAGTATAAACTGGGGATAGAAAGAAACTGATGACAATGGCCAGTTGCTAGAAGAATGGATGGAAGTGAATAACTTTTTTTTTTCCCACATGACTCAAAGCTGTCCTGCTCCTCCATGAGCAAAGTTTCAAAACAAGGCTGCAACCCACACAACTGATTTGTTAGTGGCAACATCCAAGATAACTGTATTAAAATGTGTATGAAGCTCTTCCAAAAACATAGGCCCGTTGAAATTCAACTCTTCTCGGCAGTAAAACCTGTTAATACATCCATTCGAAGAAGGTTCAGTTTTAAAAAAGTCAAATGGACGGATTTCTCCATGGAATTAGACGAGAAAATTAATAACACAAATCCCATACCCGAAAACTATACATTTTTGTAGAAAATCTTCGTAAAGCGTCAAAAAAAGCACATTCCAAGAGGCTGTAGACAGAACTTCATACCAGGACTCCTTGAGGGTACCAAAAACAGCATACTGTAATGTGAAGAATTGTACTTGAAATGCCCTTTCAGTGACGAGACAATATCTTGTGGCACAATCCTTATGATAGCAATAAGTGAAACAAAACCTAAGAAACGCATCGAAGCCTCGCAGAAAATAGACATGGCACATAGCAGCAAAAGTTTCATAGAATCCGATCATAACGTTCAGTGTGGACCCAAAAGCAAGCAAAGAAATACACTCCTGGAAATGGAAAAAAGAACACATTGACACCGGTGTGTCAGACCCACCATACTTGCCCCGGACACTGCGAGAGGGCTGTACAAGCAATGATCACACGCACGGCACAGCGGACACACCAGGAACCGTGGTGTTGGCCGTCGAATGGCGCTAGCTGCGCAGCATTTGTGCACCGCCGCCGTCAGTGTCAGCCAGTTTGCCGTGGCATACGGAGCTCCATCGCAATCTTTAACACTGGTAGCATGCCGCGACAGCGTGGACGTGAACCGTATGTGCAGTTGACGGACTTTGAGCGAGGGCGTATAGTGGGCATGCGGGAGGCCGGGTGGACGTACCGCCGAATTGCTCAACACGTGGGGCGTGAGGTCTCCACAGTACATCGATGTTGTCGCCAGTGGTCGGCGGAAGGTGCACGTGCCCGTCGACCTGGGACCGGACCGCAGCGACGCACGGATGCACGCCAAGACCGTAGGATCCTACGCAGTGCCGTAGGGGACCGCACCGCCACTTCCCAGCAAATTAGGGACACTGTTGCTCCTGGGGTATCGGCGAGGACCATTCGCAACCGTCTCCATGAAGCTGGGCTACGGTCCCGCACACCGTTAGGCCGTCTTCCGCTCACGCCCCAACATCGTGCAGCCCGCCTCCAGTGGTGTCGCGACAGGCGTGAATGGAGGGACGAATGGAGACGTGTCGTCTTCAGCGATGAGAGTCGCTTCTGCCTTGGTGCCAATGATGGTCGTATGCGTGTTTGGCGCCGTGCAGGTGAGCGCCACAATCAGGACTGCATACGACCGAGGCACACAGGGCCAACACCCGGCATCATGGTGTGGGGAGCGATCTCCTACACTGGCCGTACACCACTGGTGATCGTCGAGGGGACACTGAATAGTGCACGGTACATCCAAACCGTCATCGAACCCATCGTTCTACCATTCCTAGACCGGCAAGGGAACTTGCTGTTCCAACAGGACAATGCACGTCCGCATGTATCCCGTGCCACCCAACGTGCTCTAGAAGGTGTAAGTCAACTACCCTGGCCAGCAAGATCTCCGGATCTGTCCCCCATTGAGCATGTTTGGGACTGGATGAAGCGTCGTCTCACGCGGTCTGCACGTCCAGCACGAACGCTGGTCCAACTGAGGCGCCAGGTGGAAATGGCATGGCAAGCCGTTCCACAGGACTACATCCAGCATCTCTACGATCGTCTCCATGGGAGAATAGCAGCCTGCATTGCTGCGAAAGGTGGATATACACTGTACTAGTGCCGACATTGTGCATGCTCTGTTGCCAGTGTCTATGTGCCTGTGGTTCTGTCAGTGTGATCATGTGATGTATCTGACCCCAGGAATGTGTCAATAAAGTTTCTCCTTCCTGGGACAATGAATTCACGGTGTTCTTATTTCAATTTCCAGGAGTGTAGTTAGAGTAACACCTAATCGAATGGCACACCAACTACTACTGAATGGCAGTCCAAAAAAGTGAGAAAAGTAAGTTGCAATGTGCTATCCACACAGAAATCCATAACTTGTCCTCTCCTTTCACAATGAGAGAGCTCAGTGAGGGGATAAACTACGAAAAACGGAAAGGCGGCTTGTGTTGATGATGTGTGTGTGTGTGGAACAGGTAAAGCATTTCGGAGCGGATGCAAAAAAATTGGTGTTAAGCCTATTTAATCACTGCGGACACCTTTGAAAACCCTAAACTATGGAGGAAGTCCAAGGTAATTGCACTCATAAAAACAGGAAAAGACCCTGATTCACCAAGCTACTACCGGCCAATATCCCTTTTGTGCTACCTCTTCAAACAGTATGAAAGGCTGATCTTTAATAGAATCAATAACATCATTAATTCAAAGTTAATCCCCCAGCAAGCTGGCTTCAGGCCAGGTAAATCTTGTACTGTCCAAATCTTGGCACTCACAGGGCATGAGGGGGGGGGGGGGGGGGGGTAAATTAATAACAGGCTTGGCTCTGGTCGATCCTGCCTAAGATACAGTAAATCACCGAAAACTGCAGAGCCGGGAATTCTATGTCACTCTAAAGGGAAAAAGACGCTGCAGAAAGCTGAAAAACGATAAGGAAGAACCTTTGGAGAAGTAAAGTTAGAGAATTCATTAGAAGCTATGTAAACTTTCTCAAACCAAATCTCACTGAAACGAAAGTTTGCGTTTTTCACCTGTACACACGCCTAACAAGCAGAAACCTGCACGTTAACTGGAAAGGGTCTACCCTTGAGCATACAGACAGCCGACATACGACGGAGTTACGCTTGACAGATTCCTGACATACAAACATCACTGCGAAAAAAAAAAAAAAAAAAAACGGAATAAGATAGCTGAAAGGAACAATATCTTCAGAAAGCCAACTGACAGTAAGTGGGGCGCCAAACCTTCCGTAAGTGAGTTTGCGTGCCCTGTCTGGTCCAGATCGGCGCATGCAAAGATCAACATAAGCCTCAATGAAACCTGTAGGCTAGTTACTCTCCACTGCAAAAGCTCTACCAAGCTTCAGTTTTCTGCAGTCCCAAGTCTCGTAGGGTAGCTCAAAAACATAACGAGCAGCTCAAAAAGACTTTTGATTATCGTCATTCACCACACGGTACCCTTTATGGATTAAAGAAACTAAAATCAAGATATACGTTCCTCAGTTACACCTTGGATGAACCCTCTGTCGGTTACCCTATTTCAAAACATCCACTAAGTCGTGTTGAATCAAATTTCTGGTCATGGAAATTGCTAAACCGTATCAGAACTATCGTGGCCCTGCCCTGTAACAATTAATCTGATGAAATGGGGCCTATTGTAACCTGATGACAGTAAGTGCGAATGTGGCGAAATAAAACATGGAACATCTTCTAATGTGACGAAATTTTCCTGCACGTTGCCCCCTAGTCGACCTCTGGCTAAACAAGTCTGAAGACTTTGACTTAGTCCAGTATTGGGCCGAAAAATTGACAGCTCCGGATACTAAAAAGAAGTAAAAGATTTAGGTGCAGTAATATCTACGCCATTGGGTGATAATGGTTGGCGTTGGAGATCGTGGAGCCTGGGCCAGATGAACAATGTAGTGCATGTGCCACCGATTTTTGTGTCTTACAGAGTGGACCTGCAGCCAGTGATTTTATTGTAGATACTATGGAGAATGCACAGAAAGCTGTTGATGATGTTAGTTGTGCTGCAAATGTTGTGGATAACGGAACAGCACAGAAGAATTTTTTTTCCGACTGACGCATATTCCACGCCATTTCTGATGGTGCCCCCTTCCCCCCCAAAAAGGGGTGGGGGGGGGGAGAGTAGAAGAGAGGAAGGGGGAAAGATGCTTGTAAGGCCAATGAGCGGGCCGACAATGAATCCTTGCACGAATTTCTCCCTGAAGATTAGGATTAATTTGACGATACTTGAGGGCAATGAGAGTAAGAGAAAACGTCGTGTAATTGTTCTCAAGAGCACAGTCAAATTCGTGGAGATATTCTTTCAGCCGAAGGAGACCGCTGCACGCGAGACAGAGTCGCAGGGGTCTATTATCATGGAAACAGAACCACTTAAGCTGCATACGGCATCACTAAGAGTGAATTCACATGGTAAAGTGCCGAAGAGCACAAGGAAGTTGTTTTGGAAAGGAAAAGTATAACACCTAGCAAAACTGTAGGATAAGAGAAGTAATTGGAGCTACCGCAAGTATGCTGTATGCGGTAGTACTACAAGGAGTTTGTGTGTAAACGTAGTTCTAAGGATGTGTGTTTTGAGCAACGGCAAGGGAAACTTTTGTTTCAAATACAAAATTCCAGATGATGTACCGAAACAGTGGGTTATAAAACCACCTGACAGACGAAGAAAGAAAGACGCCACAGGGTATGTCACAAATGGAGCTATGAGACAGTGGAATCCTAATAAATGATATGATCTGTGACATAGCCGGGACATCACTTCGCCTACGAGCCGTAATTATAGGTGCGACAATGATCGAGTTGACACACCCTTTACTGCTTTGGACGAAGAAGCTTTTTGAGATACTGCTAGTCCAAAATCTAACGTTACTAAGCGATACCTTAAACCTGGATGTCCTTCATTTATTATGCCAAGTAATAGTGTCACAGAAGGGGCGGATTTCCTAGGAAAATATGTTGCAAAGCATCCAAGTGTAATACGAGAAACAGTGTAGCCAGGTTACGAACATAAGTATTTCAGCTACCAGTATCGTAACGATTCGGATAGCCGTTTCTGTAAATTACGTTTATTACAAACGAAGAACTGTACTGGAATTAGCTGTGCATCAGCTACCTGTTTTCTGGTTTAGCAACATGGCAGGAAGTAATATGGAGTAATAAAGTCCAATCGTAGACCTAAATACAAGGAAGTAAGAATAAAGAATTGACTGGGAATTGGTGTCAGGGTTTAAGGGGATTCTGACTTGTAAAATTAGCTTCAGTTAATAAACAGAGATATCTCATGAAGGGTGAATTAATGGAAAATGTGTACTAGTTAGTAAATTTCAAAAATTCAGGATGAATTTTATAAAGGACGGCGGAAAGTTGCACAGCAGAATAGAAATTAAGTGAGGAATAAAATATTGTAGAAACCAACTGGGACGGCGCTAAGCGGAGCACGCCCTCCAGGTAGAGATGGGGGATCCGCTCTTGAACTAATTCATAGAGTTCAATCTTTCAAAGGAGTGAACAATCAGTGATTCAGAAAAAAAGAACGGTAGCTCCAAACGTTTCCCAGGCAGAGAGAGAGAGAGAGAGAGAGAGAGAGAGAGAGAGACGGAGCATATCAGCAGCGCCTCTGCTGGTCAGAGCACAGTGCACGCCACACAACACAGCCAGCGCCGGCCTCTGCCCTGCTTCTACCTTGGCTGCCTGCATTGTGCAGTGCCCCATTGGATTTTGTGTTTCACATATGCCTGGCAGTCTCTGTGCGTCGTCTGCCGTGTGCACTGTGCAGTGTCTGGCGCAGCTTAACTTCGCATCGCACACTGTCGGCGATCGTTTCAGTCGCACGTCCTGCCCTCTGGGCAGTTGATGCCAGCAACAGGACAGAGAGCCACCTAGCGGATAACATAGGAACTACTTGCAAAAACCTGCTCGCAAGGGAGCGGACGATTTGTCTCGGAGCGGGTGAGCTCCCCCCACCCTCGGAACTCGCCCGCTCAACGCTCACCCCACCGTCTCGACTCTAGCCAGAGCGTCGAGCAAAGCGACTCTGGTGTCACTCTGGTCTCTGCAGTCTCAGCTCACGCAGTAATACAGCTCGCGGCTCGACCTGCTCGACTCAGCGCCTCTGCATCGGAGTTTGTCCCCACTGGATATTGTTCTTCATAGTAATACCGCTATGTATATTACATTATTATGTTATGTATACATCAATTGTTTTTATTTTATTTTTATTTGTTTAAACTGATTAGATTAGGTTCCTGATGACTACTCTTACTATAGGATTTTTATTATGGACACTCGAATTTACGCTTTAATTACGAGCGAACCGATAAACGTATCGCAAAATGTGATACACCAATATTTTCCTTGTTTTATTCTGCGTAAGGCTATATGCAGCACTTTCGTTTTACAGTCAAATTTATATTTTTTTTTCTTATTCTGGTACGGATTTTGCGATTTTAGGCGTCTTCGAAAGGAAAAATATATGGCTTGCGATGTATTTGTATGAGGTTAATGAAATTTTAATACATTATAGCCAAATATATTGTTAATGTAAATCTCAAGTTACAACATTTTCCGATCACCCAAAAAACCACGCTAGTGCAAAATAAATCAATAATCAAAAACTTTGTCATATCGTGGAAATTTCAATAAACAATACAAAATTCTTACTCATTATCTATGTTACTTCAAAATAGGATCAAATAAGATCAAAATACAGGTATAGTACTGGAATAAACCAAGTTTAAAGGGCAATGTGCCTTTCATTTATTTTCTTTTGTAAATGAGTGGTGAGTCATGAAAAACAGCTAATTCATTTCAGGGAGTGAACAGTTCTGATCCAATCTCTGAAAAGAACAGTTTTGCCCATCTCTACCTCCAGGTACGGAACGATGGGGTGACCAGTGTCAATACTCGAAAGAGCCGAAGTACAAAGAAGCAGAGAGTCCACTGGCTCAGACTGTGGGAGAGAGAGTGCATAGGAACACGTCATTCGGCTCCTTGACTGCAGTGCAGAGCAGGCAATGCTATTCTGTCAACGGGGCTGCATGTAGTAACTGCACCTGCGGACGACACAAGAACACCTTTCAGGCTGCAAACTTGGCATAAAAGAACGCTCTGAAGCTCTGAAACTAAGCGTTACGCCAGCTAAGAACGCTGACAGGGCCGGGAAAGGGGGCAATAAGGGTGCATCATGTCATTGATTGCTATAAAACCCTCGCCTTCCTTCCACTCATTCTTAGAATCTGGCCACTCCATCTGCATCACTCATACCAATGAAAGGCCATCTCTGCTAGTTACATGAAGACCCTGTGAGTACGGCAAAGTGGTGTCTGTGCTCCCATTCTTGAGCATTACAAGTACTCGCTTACGGCTGTATACTGGGACTGCCCCTCGGGCTGTCCTTCGTGTCGTTATTGGGTCTCCCGCTACAAGCCATCATGACAACCGACAACAGCGGCATGCAGATATCTGGGACCATGCCCAAGCGCAGGAACACTCGATGAGAGCGCTGAGCTCTGACAGGTGTCAACAGCCACGCCAGGCTGCAGAGATATGCCTGCCGCCTCATCATCCCGCGACGGGGATACTGCACTGACGTCAGACTACGCCAGAGGTTGCGCCAGCATATTTCTCGCCTGGCACTGATGCGCATTCTGCGCCTCCGTGCAACGTGGGCACATCACAGACGCCGCTAGGCCGCACTGCGAGGAAGAGTGATTCTAAAACTCTAAGAAATAAATGACTGTTCAATGAATGACGTCCTATTAGCGCCCTGGCGCACTACAGGAACACATCTCCGCACCTCCTCTTCACTATCCTTATCCCCACATATGAGGCCGCAGCTGGCGGGCTCATACAGTGCTTTTCATTGATGTGTTCAGAGTTTTGTAATAGTTCTTGCAGACTCAGTTCTTCCGAACCACGTCGTTATTCAAATAGCTTGCACAAGTATTATCAGCAGTTTACATATACAAGTGCTCTCATTACAACTAGGAACCAAGATCCCCACTGCTCAGCGTTCATCTATATATTTGTCAGTGTTATACTCTTGTAATTTTATACGACCTCATAAGTGATTTTCACAGTGACATGTTCAACTGTACAAGCTATGCTTGCCTTTTATTAGTTGTGCTATCTTTTTTATAAGTTTGAGCTTCTGAGTTAATTTCTTATTCATTTCCAAAGTCAGATTGCGCCACGAAATTGTTTATTGGTCATGAATTTGTTTATACGAGGCGTAGTTTCACTAAATCAGTGTCTTGAGATTCTAGTGGCATTATCAATCCAATCTCGTAAAACAGTAGCCCACTTGGACACTGTCAAGCTCTGTTCAAATTCAAATGGCTCTGAGCACTATGGGACTCAACATCTTAGGTCATAAGTCCCCTAGAACGTAGAACTACTTAAACCTAACTAACCTAAGGACATCACACACATCCATGCCCGAGGCAGGATTCGAACCTGCGACCGTAGCAGTCCCGCGGTTCCGGACTGCAGCGCCAGAACCGCTAGACCACCGCGGCCGGCAAGCTCTGTTCAGATTCAGTAATGTCACCGATCTACCCGCTCTCAGTTGTAAGTTTGTTTCTGCTAACCAAAACTATCAGTGGCCCTATACGAGCTTCCTGATTAAGGTGTGGTTATCGGCTTTTCGACACACAAGGAAGTCCGCTCCGTGACATTTAAACTACCAGATCCACCCTGGAGGAAGCTTTGGACATCGCTCAGGCTTTCGAACCGGCAAAATCCACTGAACTTCACTTTCATGACAGTGCGGAGGTAGCCACGTTTCGCGCGAAGAAGCGGCGGACGTCGCGACCGGCTTCAAAGTTGGTGGAGTCTGTGTCGAACCGCACCAGCAAACATCGCCACCAAGCGCTGCAGTGGAACCGACTACAGATTCATCACGCCGTCGCCCCACAACATTCTCTTCGTCTAATGAGTCTATTTCCCTGCTGTCACAGCGAAGAGATTGTCGGCCGAGGTACCCTTCCTGCTCGGAATGTCTTGTGAAGTGTGCTCATCTAGCTGTCTTAAGTGGAGCATAGAGTGCGCTCGTTGTCCACCACTGTCGGCCTCGATCCCACTATGCAGGATGTTCGAAACTCTCTGTTAGAAACTTCTAGAACTTGTAGAGGTGAGTGAGTACATAATATTTCGAATAGAAACCCACATCCAGAAACGTACCGTATCCGTGCTACAGCCCTTCGAAAACTTGTTTGCTATGTAGGTATGCAACAGTGCAGTCATGGTGGTACGTGGTTACGTCGGATCGGCTAATGCCATTTTACGTCTATCCCACCTCTCTAACTTGGTGCGAGCCTCATTCAAAAGACTATGAGTGATAAGAGCAACATGGTTGACTACATGTTCGCAGAATACATGTTTGCAGGAATCCGGTAAAACATCAAATCTGTTGAGTCCCATAGTGCTTAGAGCCATTTGAAACATCAAGTCTCCGACAACGCTGCGGCAGGAAAAAGATCCTACAAGAACAGGACCAACGACGATTGAAGAGAATCGCTCAACGTGACAGAAGTGCAAAGCTTCCTCAGATTGCTGCAGATTTCATTGTTGGGACATCAAAAAGTGTCAGCGTGCGAACCATGCAACGAAACATCATGGATATGGGCTTTCGGAGCCGAAGGCCCACTCGTGAACCCTTGATGACTGCACGACACAAAGCTTTATGCCTCGCCTGGGCCCGTTGACACCGACATTGGACTGTTGATAACTGGAAACATGTTGCCTGGTAGGAAAAGACTCATTTGAAATTGTATCGAGCGGATGGACGTGTACGGCTTTGGAGACAACCTCATGAATCCATGGACCCTGCATGTCAGCAGTGGACTGTTAAAGCTGGTGGAGGCTCTGTAATGGTGTGGGGCGTGTGCAGTTGGAGTGAATGGGACCCCTGATACGTCTAGATACGACTCTGAGAGGTGACACGTACACTCTTTGACAAAAAACTTGACCGGCGGCCGGCCGCTTCAGAGGCTAAGCCCGCGCCGATCGCGACATGGGACAAAAAAACTGGCCAACTCGCTAATTCTCTAAGTCCGGTTATCTGCACAATCTGGCAACACTGTAGACTGCGGCACTTCCTGGAGGAAAACTTGTCCCATGATAGAGAAACTCTAGCCTGATTACGCCTGTGGTCTAGCGGTAGCGTGCGTTGTTTCTGTTCATAATGTCAGTGGATCGAGAGCAGCTGGCATAAAATATTTTTATAGCCTCTTCTGTCTGAATGCTGAAGACGTGAATGTAATGGTAGCGCAGATTCAATCTATTTCGCTTTGTGACACACCGACATGAAAATTTTATCCAGTAACGATTTTGCGGAAGATTTCCTGCAGACTGTCCTCCTCTGGACGCCGTATGCGGCAAAGCTCCGGGATCCATTTGCTGGCTACTGGCAGCGGCCGTGGCGACAGCAGCGGCGCTGCACTCCCCCGTTTTTATCGAAAGCGCCTGCTACCGCTCATCGCTTTTGATGATTTAAAACGCTTTATTATTAAATGTTGCTCCACAGAAAATTTCTACAATTTCAATTCACGCTCAAAAGCAACGGAGACAGACGCCCTGATTAGTAGGCGGGTATTATATTACATTAATCGGCAAGAGCTGAGTATGGCTCGAAATTAATTTTATAGACTGGGACGAAATTAAATCACCTCACTACATTCGATGAATTTATAAATGCTTCATACCTCGTTTCTTTTCCTTTCAAACTCAATTATTTGTGCAACTTTTGGTCAATGTTTGGATGCTTTCGTCAAGCCAGAGTGAGCGTCTGTGGTGTAAAGTGTATTACAGTTCTTGTTTCATTCCTTATGGTAAGTCTATGCGATAAACTGTGTGAATACCTTGCAATGCATGCTCTGTAGCAGTACAGGAACACTGCACATTTGGAGTTCCATGTATGGGTTCATGAAGTATTTATTGTTGATCGGAAGTGATAGTTAAGGTCATCAGATTTAAACCAGAAAAATTTGTCGTTTTGAAGGTTTCAGAGAACGGAAAGGAATTGCTAACGCCGGTGTTAGAAAACGTCTACAGTTAAATGCTATTGCAAAAATTTAGAAGAAGGGAACTATATTAATGAACATGTGCACTTCATAAACAACCTTCTGACATGTTAGACCTATATGACGAACAAAGCTCAAATTTATATCGTTGACAGTCGGTTTGAATCTTTTCAGGGTCTATTTTACAGTGAAGCACCTTGGAATTTGCAAAGCAGAAATCCATGATATTAACTTAATTTACTAAGTCGAAATCGGACGAAGATTGATGTTTAAAGGCATTCTTCAGATTTCGCATAAGAAATTTTTAGTAGCAGTTTGCAACTCCATTAATTAAAATGGAAAATAAAAGGTTGTAGTCAGCGGCTTCTACCGTGATTCGAACTGCTATGTCTTATAGTACAAGCACTGCAACGCACAAGGGAACCTCTGAGCTAACGACACACTGGCGGCAAGAGGCGGAATATAGTCACTGCGATGTTGCCTGCGCCTCAAAACGCAACCTTAAACACACGAACAGAGGAGGTGGAGATTACTGTTTTAACGTCCCGTCGACAACGATGTCATTAGAGACGGAGCACAAGCTCGGATTAAGGAAGGATGGGGAAGGAAATCGGCCGTGCCCTTCCTAAGGAACCATCCCGGCATTTGCCTGAAGCGATTTAGGGAAATCATTGAAAACCTAAATCAGGATGGCCGGGCGCAGGATTGCACCGTCGTCCTCCCGAATGCACACACAAACAGGTGTTACTTATGTGAAGAACGCCGTTCTTGTAGTCCAGAAATTAAATATACTTTCTAATTGTGTCATCTTGCAGTGGATTATATCGTACGAGTCTTCGATGTGGAAAACGAATGTCAAGTGAATTTAGCGAGGTAACGCCGACCTACACCCGGAAGTAAATGCACTATCAGAGTGTTGACAAATACTTGATACGACGCTGCCATTTCTAGGCTCTCTGACGAGGCAGCTCTTCAGCGAAATGCGTCCCGTGATTCTCCGATACGGTTCTTCAGAGTGGAGACGCGCGCGCACGTTTGGTTTTTATGCGGCGTTCTCCCCTGATGGTTTCTGACGTCGCCTTGTGGGCTATGTATACATATGAGACATTCAATTATCATTAATCCAGAATCATACAAGTTTCAGCTTCCGGCGTGGAAGAAGGCTGTTGACGCCGACATTATATCATTTCAACGTAGGGAAGGCAAAACGGATCATTCAATGTTTCTCATTCAACATAAAGCATGTGAGATACTTATCCGTAACGTTCATAATCATCTAAAACTACAAACGAAGTAAAAATACACCGGAAGCTTATTCGAATTGAATAGAACGCTTTGCACCTCGACGTCGAATTTGTCCACTTGCAATCTTTTGCAGCATACACATAGAATGTCATGATTACCACGAGAATGAAGAAATATGGTGGCAAGGATGGAAGCAAGAAGAGACGCAGTCAACAAATATTCTATTCCTCATGGCATTCATTTCATTTGACACGGAAGAAGAGGTAAAGCGGGAATTTACTTTCGTTAACACGAAAGATATGCCGCACATATTGATAACGAGGAAGTCTGCGTCTTCATACGTTTCCTCCTTGAAATCTGTATGCTCTATTATATAGTAAGTAGCCCGATCATTGTTTCAGTAATGTTACCCTCTTGTTTGACCCCGTAACGATGAACAGATTCCAAATGCATGTCTCACTTCCTGGGTTGTTTTTTGTGTTTTATTGCTTGGAATTCCTGAAGCAGACCACTGTGCCTTCCCCCCTCGTGGGTTAGGTCTCAAAACTAAACCGCTTTGTATCCAATGGCATAATTTATTCAGACAGCATCAGCATAAGACTATCAAACAAAACCTTCCATTTACAGTTGCAGCACTCTAACCAGCACTGACCAAAGTGTAATCCACGGTCATGGTCCTAAATTACCAGCTGTCTGCTACTGTGGCAAAGTCCGTACTACACTTTCGATTCCGCAGCACCATTTTATCTGGTAACACTGTGTAGTTGCACAGTTGTGCTACCAGGTCTGTCCTCACACTGTCAACTTTATGTATCTCACTTCTCCTGTAGCGTAGATCACGAGGAGCCGAAGTAAATGAGTGTATTCTGCATGACGTAACATTCAGTATTGCCTTCTTTCATAGCCACTCTTCATGTGCATCGATACCAAATAGGAATGCGAAAACTCTTGCGAGTGAGAGAATGACAATAACAATCGTAACAAGAACAAGCAAATAATGAATTATGTTTATTCCAACGCAGAACGAGAATGGCTTTAAATATAAAAATCTGTATCTATATCTATATCCATATCTATTGATCTTTGAGTTGGCACAATGCAAATATATTCTTAGCATTTAGTTACTGAATTTAGTTCTGGATGTTTGCAGAGAAAAGGAAAAGTCGGTACTTCTCGCTAGTGTAATATAATGTGAACCAGCAACTACCCTTTCCTTAGAACACGACTCAAGCAGGTCCTCAAGTAGGTAGCAAGGCACTGCTGCATTCTGTTCCCTGACATTGCTCTGATGACGGTTAATGCAGATAGTTCCTAGGATAGTAACATTAAATTTGCGTTGTAGACGGCACATGAACGTGACGACTATCCATATTACTCATCAATATAAAAAGACAATATTTTGGGAATTTAGCAGGATTACTCAAAATGAATTCTGAAATTGGGTGACTGACTGCACAGGTGCTAAACGTCGTCAAGAGTATACGATGTCCTAATCGCATTAGGAATATGAAGATCGTCTTCGACAGCTCGCAACTTTCACATTGCTATCTCCACCCTACTCCAGACAGCCCTCGGTGGAGTTGCACTACGTTGCCGATGTTATGGAAGGCCTTCAAACCGACAACAGACCACATATTGAAAAATACAAGCGAATTCTCTTGCAGCGTAAGCTTATTGTAACTAATCTAAAAATTATTGGAGAGGAACATTGTCCTATTCAAAGAAAGTAAAATGTTACACACTGTTGACGTCAAACGGACATTATCTATGTCCTGTCTTGTGTCCTACTCATCTATAATATCAAGTGTACTATGAAAATGATTATATATAATGGATGATAGGGTAATGCATTGATACCAGATGGTGGGGGCCGGCCGGTGTGGCCGTGCGGTTCTAGGCGCTTCAGTCTGGAACCGCGTGACCGCTACGGTCGCAGGTTCGAATCCTGCCTCGGGCATGGATGTGAGTGATGTCCTTAGGTTAGTTAGGTTTAAGTAGTTCTAAGTTCTAGGGGACTGATGACCTTAGAAGTTAAGTCCCATAGTGCTCAGAGCCATTTGAACCATTTGAACTATTTAACACAAAATGACATTAAAAATTAAAGTTATTCACGAGCAGCTAGTTGAGAATATGTATGAACATTAAATGACACGACTAACTGAAATAATATGACGAAGAGTTCAGCGCTCACTGGGAATAGAGCCCCACACATATCGTTGTTGACTACACACAAAGAGACGTCAGCTACCGAATTTTTCTCCACCAGCTGCTCAGAATAGCATCTTGAACTTACAGTCATCTCGCGAATAGTTCTGTGTCTCACTGGGAGGTAAAAAGTCAGATATCGTTAGTGTTGACAACGAATGAAAATACATTAAAAATCAAAATTATTACCCACCAGCAGATAGGTGTTCTCATGATAGAGCTTGATAATACATAATTAAATCTTTAGTGCCGGGCCAGGATTCGATCCCATTCACGCGTAATATGTGAAGGTGTTGAGGAATCTGCAGTTTTGAACAAACAACAAATTGTAGCCGAGGTGTATTGCCACGAAGGGATCAAATTCCGCGTTAAGGGCGGTCTGAGTTGCATTCCCAGTTTAGAACCAATTTTATCGACATACAGAAGCTCAAATAAAAGATGGAATAAGTGTCCTGTGACCATACATAGCGTTTGTGTCGTCACTTGAAATAAATAACTAGTATAAAAAAGGTTACTGGTGATAGAGTTTCTACATGTCGCCACTCCAGACTTTATTGTGGTTCAACCTACCGTCTACTTGGTAAAGAAGGAATATCATATTCAATGTGAATTTTCAGACCACGCAGCCATTATATCTCCTTCACTTGGTGTAGCCAGGAGAGAATGGAATCTGTCTCTCCCTATCTAAAATCATTGACGGAAGTGGGAATCGAACCCACACCATAGGTATAACAACCTACCATCCGTCCAACAGACTACGAAATCCTCTTCTCTGCGAGTCATTTTTTTATCGTAACGCAGTTGCGCCACACTGGATGAGAATTCTGACACACAGGCTCCCTGTAGTAATTTGCAGCATGTTCAGTAAATTCATTTACTTGGTTGACCGAATCACCATGAACTAGCTGGCTCGGCTACCCAGTGCATACATTCGACTATTTTGTAATCACAGAAATAAAATCACGTAACTGCCACCTACACACAACTGCCAACAGTGTAGGATGCAGAAGTTTAAATAGGAAGTGTTCCTTTCCACTTGAGCTATTCTATTGCGCTATCTGTTACTAGAAAACGTCGTTCAGTCCAAAAGAAAAGCTGTAACTGTTTGTCTCTCAGAAGTCAAGACCTGGCCATATGCATAATCTCACAGTGCTGTGGAATCCAAAAGTTCTGGAGGAATAGTTGCCGAGCTCTGGAGCTGCTGTAGCTACGTGTCAGCTTGTAGAATAGATAAGATGTCGCGAGTTCGAATACATTCAGTGCTACATTTTTTAAAACGCAATTCTGCTCTCTGCCGAAGGTATCAATCTAATGGAACTTTGAACATAATTCCCTTCACTTCTCAACCCAAAGTAGTCGCATGTGGAAAAAGGGCTAACTACTGTGACATTTTGTTCTATTCAGGTTTAATAGACAGCAGGCAGCAGATGCATCTCGAAGATGTGCAGGGAGAGCGCATCGTGCCATAATATGTCAGAAAAGTATTTTCTACATTAGCCGTCGTGTGGTAGTGATATTTTATTCTTCTTCAAACTTTGTTTGACAGCTTTAACTCAGAACAAGTTTTCTACATGCATGTAATCAATAAACTGCATGTGCATTGTCAGACTGTCATAGGTAACATCAGAGAATTCGCATATATCGTTGATGATTAATTTCTCTCTCATGTTTACTATTGTTTTAACAACACTAAATGAAACCTTACGAAAATTGTGCACTGTATTATAAGAAATGAAATAAAACTAACCATGATAACCTTACGACGAAACTATCTGTACACAAGCATGCCTCTATCGACACGAATTAGTAAAATACTACTCACTTGGATTTTGATTGGGTCTGTGTTTAATTGGTATGCTGTGTCATTCTCAAGAGGCATGCAAATGTGGCATTTCATAAATATAGTTACGTCTTCCTAGAAACCCAAACTTCGCTTGGCAGCAGCGGAAAGAGGCCTTACCTGTTGTGCAGCATTGTAAGTTTTTCAACATTGCACTATGAGCTGAAAGCATTTTCTTGCGATTTCCTTATTGATGTTTGATCTGACTGCTTGTAGCTCTTTCACAGAAGGGATAAAAACGTTACAGTCAGTGAGACTGGAACTGCGAACCGTAACAGAAGCTTTTTCACAGGTCAGCACGTTACCACAGAGCTGGCGAGGAGGTACGGGTCTTAGCTTCCTATTACGAGGGCAATAGTAACTAGAACTCGTAAACCGCTATTTGAAGGTCGAGATTAGTTGCGGTTTCCACCTGCAACGACTTTCCTGGGCTGAAAACCGTAAATTTTCAATCTTTTGTTACCCTTCAAGCGATAATAACTCAGATTATTCAATGGAAATGACAGGTAAAATCAAGTGAACTTTGAGGCTTAATTCCGTGCACACCAGGAAGTAACTCGTCGATCACAGAGTTGCCAAACATACGTTGCCTTGTTGCCAAATCTCAGTTACAGTACCAGCAGGAAGAAGACGAACCGATGTGATCCTACAGCGGTCTGGGAAGTGACCATAGCTGGTGTCTCCAAGTCGCGGCTGCTACGGCCTGGAATACGTAATGCGTCTGATTCGCTTTCTGTAACTAGGTTTAGGGACTGGAGCGTAGTTACTAATAATACTCAGAACTGACTGCAAACTGAGCATCATAAATCAGTAACTCTCATTGTTGTTTTTATATTTCTTTCGTAAGTGTACTCAAAACTAAGAAAGTCATTGACAGGCGTTTTCGTGCCTCGCCGATAGTCGAGCACAACATACAAATAAAAATAAAAAGAATGTGTGTGTGTGTGTGTGTGTTTGTGTGTGTGTGTGTGTGTGTGTGTGAGAGAGAGAGAGAGAGAGAGAGAGAGAGAGAGAGAGAAATAAAAAGCAATGAGAGAGAGAGTGTAAAAAATTGATGTAAAGAAATTGAATCATGGTATTTAAAGAAATCTTTCATTAAAATGACACGTTCCACATCATTACGAAATGTCGTATTCATGATCTATGGAACAAGAGTTAATCTAATGTAATCTAATCTAATCACATCATATTGATGATTAGCCATGAAGAGTCATGAATTACCGAAATTTTGGCCCATACCAGTAACCAAATCTAAACTTGAAAATAAAAGACGACAATTTTTGTAATAAACCGTGACTCCTATCAAGACCCTTTCGTCCCTGTTATCTAACCACGAAAGATGTCTGATATACCTCCATTCTGAAGTAACAAAGTGTGCATGCATTTAAAGATTAAGTGCATGATGTGAAGTTCTGTGACGGAGATACGAACCCAACACGTAATCCGATTGTTAACTAAGAAAAATCAAATGTTACGTATCGGTTTTTCTTACGAGCCGCTAGGTGTCTGAATCTAAAATAAGGATACAAACTTTTGTGCCTAAGCGACAATCGAACTGCACACCTACCGTGCATCCACGAATATAGCTTAAGTATCAGTTGCTTACTCGTGAACAGTAAGATGTGTGCGTGTTTGACCAGAAATAACGACACCTGTTGCGATTGTTGGAAACACATGAACAGACATTGAAATTGCGCGTTAATTTTCACTAGCAGGTGGGTGTGCACTTGATAAAGCTAGAAATGAAATTATGAATATTTTTGTACTGGATCAGGTTTCAGACCCACATACTTACCTTTGGAGGAGACCTAGAGAAGATTGCAGTCTTGGGAAAAGGAACGAAATGACTGAACTATACTGTTCCGAGAGATTCAGATCCTCGAAAGAGGAGATACGAATTCGAATTACAGTCCAGCACCAAATTTTTAAACGTCTCTAGTTCAATCAAGTACAAGTAAAATAAGAGCCCTGTTCCTTTAAATGGCTATCGGTTCATCAAATAGAATAAAATTTTCTAATGTAAGTAAGCTTACTGGCGACTGTATTTCTGTTTACCATGACTTCCGCTGTGTCATTTCCCAACGTAAACCGGCTCTGCCCAGTTGGTAATGAAGGAACGTGATGTTTAATGCGGATTCTGGATTATAACGTCTTTCTCTTGAGGTTACCAGAGGTAAAATAAATCTGTTTGTGCCTCTTAAAAGTAAATGCCTGAACCCACGCATTGCACCTGTGATAGCTCGTTCCACCATACCATTGTGGCCACATTACCCAGCCCCAAGAGTGTGCTGTAACGGATGATGTGCTTAGCTTACAAAATTAGTCACGGTGGAAAAAATGCGAGTCTATTAAATGGTCAAGTAGAAGCAAGCTTCTGACGCAGAGATTATGCTATTCTCATGTCAGCAGGATGTAAAGACTCTGCTAGGCATCATAGGCTGGATGTGAAGCCATTTTGATTTTGCACAAATTCAGCAAATTTCTTAGTTCGAGAAAATCCACTGTGAAGTGTGAAGTTGCCGGATAATTCGATTATTACTGTTATTATTACTATCATTTTATTCATACCGCTGCTGTAACACAAGTGCTTGAACATCATTTAATGCCTTTTGGTCACTATAGATGTAGTTTCCCAAGAACAGGTTCTTTCCCTGTCTACGGAATCCTTTTCATGTTAATAACAAACACCAGCAATTACTCATAGATTACTTTAAAACTAAAGTAATTGACGACGACGTTACTTGGTAACAAAAACGCACTGCCTTTCTTCATTTACTTCCGCCTAGAAATGGCTATCGAGTACTGACAAACCAAAAGGCAAGAGATCTTACTGCCTTCAGATATGCGTTGCTGTTAGTTCTCCCACATGATTTGGTCGACATGACCTGTTTCAAGTTGTGTATGACAGACAGTGTTTTAGAAAATCTATTGTTTCCCTTTGAAATAAACAGAAGTATTTTCATTCTAAGCTGTCCAAGTACAACATTTTCGCAATATTAGTTCAAATTTAATATTCGCTTCTATAATGTAGGAAAGTATTTCACAGTCGCAAAACTCGCATCCGAAACGTTGACCTTACACTTAGTCGCTGACCATAAATTCTAGCTCAGAGTGACACCAGTTTAAATAACCTAATGTAGCGAAGACTGTTTGCCAGTGCTCTTTCTCACCGGAAAATACGCAATTCACTCATTTGGCTCCATAAGTACACTGTAACAGTAATTTCTGTGTGAAATTTGTCAGTAAGCTTTTGCCTTCCAACCGGCAAAATACGGCAGAGTACGGCCGGTAAACAATTCACAAACCTCGATTTAGTGCCAATAAGACGATTTCTTTAAACATTGTCGAAGCTGAGGGAATTTAGTTTCTGCTTAAATCGTCTTAAGCAGCAACGTTCACAGATATCTCAAATAGGAAAAAGCTGAATATCCAGGTACGAAGGTTGTAAAACAAACTTCCCACAGTTTGTGTCAGGTTGATCTTTTCGTCTGATAACACTGCTTAAGTATTTTGTCTAAGAGGTATCACAAGTAGTATCCCTGTAGCTGTGGGAATCATTGGTTGAAAACGAGTTTAACAGTGCTGCTAAATTTTCACAATTATTATCAACCTAAGTCTGAGTTCATCCACAAACTGAGGCGTATTTATAATATTGGAGCTAGACTGTGTATTCTTGTCTTTCTTGAGTGGTCATTGGAAGGCGTTTACACACACGTATAAAATACTATGAATACTTCGAACGCTATGGTTAACGTTGCTCTCATAAACTACTTTTTATTTAAATTCTTCTGGGTCTTCAGTGTGCAATATGTGTTGTAGATACAGTCTCAGACCAAAAAATTGACCGCCGAGTCGTTCACGTAAGGTGGACAATACAGTCGTGCTCCTCTCAGAATTCTATGTCTGGCAATATGCTCGATCTAGCAACATGTAGACTGCGGCACTTCCCAGAGGAAGTCTTGACTCCAGTCTTAGTACATTACTCTTGACTACGACCGTAGTCTTGAGGTAAAACGCGAGACAAGCTAATATGATATTGTAGATTCGCTTGAATTACACTCATAGCTTCAGCACAGAGAGGAAAGGGGCGATAAAAATGTTGTCGATATGTGCTTTCGGTCGCCAGTCGTCATATTAGCTGGTCTCGCGTTTTACCTGAAGACTACGGTCGTGTTCCAGCAGCGGTATGAATAAAATGATAGTAATAATAACAGTAATAATCGAATTATCCGGCAACTTCACACTTCACAGTGGATTTTCTCGAACTAAGAAATTTGCTGAATTTGTGCAAAATAAAAATGGCCTAGCAGAGTCTTTACATCCTGCTGACATGAGAATAGCATAATCTCTGCGTCAGAAGCTTGCTTCTACTTGACCATTTAATAGACTCGCATTTTTTCCACCGTGACTAATTTTGTAAGCTAAGCACATCATCCGTTACAGCACACTCTTGGGGCTGGGTAATGTGGCCACAATGGTATGGTGGAACGAGCTATCACAGGTGCAATGCGTGGGTTCAGGCATTTACTTTTAAGAGGCACAAACAGATTTATTTTACCTCTGGTAACCTCAAGAGAAAGACGTTATAATCCAGAATCCGCATTAAACATCACGTTCCTTCATTACCAACTGGGCAGAGCCGGTTTACGTTGGGAAATGACACAGCGGAAGTCATGGTAAACAGAAATACAGTCGCCAGTAAGCTTACTTACATTAGAAAATTTTGTTCTATTTGATGAACCGATAGCCATTTAAAGGAACAGGGCTCTTATTTTACTTGTACTTGATTGAACTAGAGACGTTTAAAAATTTGGTGCTGGACTGTGATTCGAATTCGTATCTCCTCTTTCGAGGATCTGAATCTCTCGGAACAGTATAGTTCAGTCATTTCGTTCCTTTTCCCAAGACTGCAATCTTCTCTAGGTCTCCTCCAAAGGTAAGTATGTGGGTCTGAAACCTGATCCAGTACAAAAATATTCATAATTTCATTTCTAGCTTTATCAAGTGCACACCCACCTGCTAGTGAAAATTAACGCGCAATTTCAATGTCTGTTCATGTGTTTCCAACAATCGCAACAGGTGTCGTTATTTCTGGTCAAACACGCACACATCTTACTGTTCATGAGTAAGCAACTGATACTTAAGCTATATTCGTGGATGCACGGTAGGTGTGCAGTTCGATTGTCGCTTAGGCACAAAAGTTTGTATCCTTATTTTAGATTCAGACACCTAGCGGCTCGTAAGAAAAACCGATACGTAACATTTGATTTTTCTTAGTTAACAATCGGATTACGTGTTGGGTTCGTATCTCCGTCACAGAACTTCACATCATGCACTTAATCTTTAAATGCATGCACACTTTGTTACTTCAGAATGGAGGTATATCAGACATCTTTCGTGGTTAGATAACAGGGACGAAAGGGTCTTGATAGGAGTCACGGTTTATTACAAAAATTGTCGTCTTTTATTTTCAAGTTTAGATTTGGTTACTGGTATGGGCCAAAATTTCGGTAATTCATGACTCTTCATGGCTAATCATCAATATGATGTGATTAGATTAGATTACATTAGATTAACTCTTGTTCCATAGATCATGAATACGACATTTCGTAATGATGTGGAACGTGTCATTTTAATGAAAGATTTCTTTAAATACCATGATTCAATTTCTTTACAACAATTTTTTACACTCTCTCTCTCATTGCTTTTTATTTCTCTCTCTCTCTCTCTCTCTCTCTCTCTCTCTCTCTCTCTCTCACACACACACACACACAAACACACACACACACACACACACACACACATTCTTTTTATTTTTATTTGTATGTTGTGCTCGACTATCGGCGAGGCACGAAAACGCCTGTCAATGACTTTCTTAGTTTTGAGTACACTTACGAAAGAAATATAAAAACAACAATGAGAGTTACTGATTTATGATGCTCAGTTTGCAGTCAGTTCTGAGTATTATTAGTAACTACGCTCCAGTCCCTAAACCTAGTTACAGAAAGCGAATCAGACGCATTACGTATTCCAGGCCGTAGCAGCCGCGACTTGGAGACACCAGCTATGGTCACTTCCCAGACCGCTGTAGGATCACATCGGTTCGTCTTCTTCCTGCTGGTACTGTAACTGAGATTTGGCAACAAGGCAACGTATGTTTGGCAACTCTGTGATCGACGAGTTACTTCCTGGTGTGCACGGAATTAAGCCTCAAAGTTCACTTGATTTTACCTGTCATTTCCATTGAATAATCTGAGTTATTATCGCTTGAAGGGTAACAAAAGATTGAAAATTTACGGTTTTCAGCCCAGGAAAGTCGTTGCAGGTGGAAACCGCAACTAATCTCGACCTTCAAATAGCGGTTTACGAGTTCTAGTTACTATTGCCCTCGTAATAGGAAGCTAAGACCCGTACCTCCTCGCCAGCTCTGTGGTAACGTGCTGACCTGTGAAAAAGCTTCTGTTACGGTTCGCAGTTCCAGTCTCACTGACTGTAACGTTTTTATCCCTTCTGTGAAAGAGCTACAAGCAGTCAGATCAAACATCAATAAGGAAATCGCAAGAAAATGCTTTCAGCTCATAGTGCAATGTTGAAAAACTTACAATGCTGCACAACAGGTAAGGCCTCTTTCCGCTGCTGCCAAGCGAAGTTTGGGTTTCTAGGAAGACGTAACTATATTTATGAAATGCCACATTTGCATGCCTCTTGAGAATGACACAGCATACCAATTAAACACAGACCCAATCAAAATCCAAGTGAGTAGTATTTTACTAATTCGTGTCGATAGAGGCATGCTTGTGTACAGATAGTTTCGTCGTAAGGTTATCATGGTTAGTTTTATTTCATTTCTTATAATACAGTGCACAATTTTCGTAAGGTTTCATTTAGTGTTGTTAAAACAATAGTAAACATGAGAGAGAAATTAATCATCAACGATATATGCGAATTCTCTGATGTTACCTATGACAGTCTGACAATGCACATGCAGTTTATTGATTACATGCATGTAGAAAACTTGTTCTGAGTTAAAGCTGTCAAACAAAGTTTGAAGAAGAATAAAATATCACTACCACACGACGGCTAATGTAGAAAATACTTTTCTGACATATTATGGCACGATGCGCTCTCCCTGCACATCTTCGAGATGCATCTGCTGCCTGCTGTCTATTAAACCTGAATAGAACAAAATGTCACAGTAGTTAGCCCTTTTTCCACATGCGACTACTTTGGGTTGAGAAGTGAAGGGAATTATGTTCAAAGTTCCATTAGATTGATACCTTCGGCAGAGAGCAGAATTGCGTTTTAAAAAATGTAGCACTGAATGTATTCGAACTCGCGACATCTTATCTATGCTACAAGCTGACACGTAGCTACAGCAGCTCCAGAGCTCGGCAACTATTCCTCCAGAACTTTTGGATTCCACAGCACTGTGAGATTATGCATATGGCCAGGTCTTGACTTCTGAGAGACAAACAGTTACAGCTTTTCTTTTGGACTGAACGACGTTTTCTAGTAACAGATAGCGCAATAGAATAGCTCAAGTGGAAAGGAACACTTCCTATTTAAACTTCTGCATCCTACACTGTTGGCAGTTGTGTGTAGGTGGCAGTTACGTGATTTTATTTCTGTGATTACAAAATAGTCGAATGTATGCACTGGGTAGCCGAGCCAGCTAGTTCATGGTGATTCGGTCAACCAAGTAAATGAATTTACTGAACATGCTGCAAATTACTACAGGGAGCCTGTGTGTCAGAATTCTCATCCAGTGTGGCGCAACTGCGTTACGATAGAAAAATGACTCGCAGAGAAGAGGATTTCGTAGTCTGTTGGACGGATGGTAGGTTGTTATACCTATGGTGTGGGTTCGATTCCCACTTCCGTCAATGATTTTAGATAGGGAGAGACAGATTCCATTCTCTCCTGGCTACACCAAGTGAAGGAGATATAATGGCTGCGTGGTCTGAAAATTCACATTGAATATGATATTCCTTCTTTACCAAGTAGACGGTAGGTTGAACCACAATAAAGTCTGGAGTGGCGACATGTAGAAACTCTATCACCAGTAACCTTTCTTATACTAGTTATTTATTTCAAGTGACGACACAAACGCTATGTATGGTCACAGGACACTTATTCCATCTTTTATTTGAGCTTCTGTATGTCGATAAAATTGGTTCTAAACTGGGAATGCAACTCAGACCGCCCTTAACGCGGAATTTGATCCCTTCGTGGCAATACACCTCGGCTACAATTTGTTGTTTGTTCAAAACTGCAGATTCCTCAACACCTTCACATATTACGCGTGAATGGGATCGAATCCTGGCCCGGCACTAAAGATTTAATTATGTACTATCAAGCTCTATCATGAGAACACCTATCTGCTGGTGGGTAATAATTTTGATTTTTAATGTATTTTCATTCGTTGTCAACACTAACGATATCTGACTTTTTACCTCCCAGTGAGACACAGAACTATTCACGAGATGACTGTAAGTTCAAGATGCTATTCTGAGCAGCTGGTGGAGAAAAATTCGGTAGCTGACGTCTCTTTGTGTGTAGTCAACAACGATATGTGTGGGGCTCTATTCCCAGTGAGCGCTGAAATCTTCGTCATATTATTTCAGTTAGTCGTGTCATTTAATGTTCATACATATTCTCAACTAGCTGCTCGTGAATAACTTTAATTTTTAATGTCATTTTGTGTTAAATAGTTCAAATGGTTCAAATGGCTCTGAGCACTATGGGACTTAACTTCTAAGGTCATCAGTCCCCTAGAACTTAGAACTACTTAAACCTAACTAACCTAAGGACATCACTCACATCCATGCCCGAGGCAGGATTCGAACCTGCGACCGTAGCGGTCACGCGGTTCCAGACTGAAGCGCCTAGAACCGCACGGCCACACCGGCCGGCCCCCACCATCTGGTATCAATGCATTACCCTATCATCCATTATATATAATCATTTTCATAGTACACTTGATATTATAGATGAGTAGGACACAAGACAGGACATAGATAATGTCCGCTTGACGTCAACAGTGTGTAACATTTTACTTTCTTTGAATAGGACAATGTTCCTCTCCAATAATTTTTAGATTAGTTACAATAAGCTTACGCTGCAAGAGAATTCGCTTGTATTTTTCAATATGTGGTCTGTTGTCGGTTTGAAGGCCTTCCATAACATCGGCAACGTAGTGCAACTCCACCGAGGGCTGTCTGGAGTAGGGTGGAGATAGCAATGTGAAAGTTGCGAGCTGTCGAAGACGATCTTCATATTCCTAATGCGATTAGGACATCGTATACTCTTGACGACGTTTAGCACCTGTGCAGTCAGTCACCCAATTTCAGAATTCATTTTGAGTAATCCTGCTAAATTCCCAAAATATTGACTTTTTATATTGATGAGTAATATGGATAGTCGTCACGTTCATGTGCCGTCTACAACGCAAATTTAATGTTACTAACCTAGGAACTATCTGCATTAACCGTCATCAGAGCAATGTCAGGGAACAGAATGCAGCAGTGCCTTGCTACCTACTTGAGGACCTGCTTGAGTCGTGTTCTAAGGAAAGGGTAGTTGCTGGTTCACATTATATTACACTAGCGAGAAGTACCGACTTTTCCTTTTCTCTGCAAACATCCAGAACTAAATTCAGTAACTAAATGCTAAGAATATATTCGCATTGTGCCAACTCAAAGATCAATAGATATGGATATGGATATAGATACAGATTTTTATATTTAAAGCCATTCTCGTTCTGCGTTGGAATAAACATAATTCATTATTTGCTTGTTCTTGTTACGATTGTTATTGTCATTCTCTCACTCGCAAGAGTTTTCGCATTCCTATTTGGTATCGATGCACATGAAGAGTGGCTATGAAAGAAGGCAATACTGAATGTTACGTCATGCAGAATACACTCATTTACTTCGGCTCCTCGTGATCTACGCTACAGGAGAAGTGAGATACATAAAGTTGACAGTGTGAGGACAGACCTGGTAGCACAACTGTGCAACTACACAGTGTTACCAGATAAAATGGTGCTGCGGAATCGAAAGTGTAGTACGGACTTTGCCACAGTAGCAGACAGCTGGTAATTTAGGACCATGACCGTGGATTACACTTTGGTCAGTGCTGGTTAGAGTGCTGCAACTGTAAATGGAAGGTTTTGTTTGATAGTCTTATGCTGATGCTGTCTGAATAAATTATGCCATTGGATACAAAGCGGTTTAGTTTTGAGACCTAACCCACGAGGGGGGAAGGCACAGTGGTCTGCTTCAGGAATTCCAAGCAATAAAACACAAAAAACAACCCAGGAAGTGAGACATGCATTTGGAATCTGTTCATCGTTACGGGGTCAAACAAGAGGGTAACATTACTGAAACAATGATCGGGCTACTTAGTATATAATAGAGCATACAGATTTCAAGGAGGAAACGTATGAAGACGCAGACTTCCTCGTTATCAATATGTGCGGCATATCTTTCGTGTTAACGAAAGTAAATTCCCGCTTTACCTCTTCTTCCGTGTCAAATGAAATGAATGCCATGAGGAATAGAATATTTGTTGACTGCGTCTCTTCTTGCTTCCATCCTTGCCACCATATTTCTTCATTCTCGTGGTAATCAAGACATTCTATGTGTATGCTGCAAAAGATTGCAAGTGGACAAATTCGACGTCGAGGTGCAAAGCGTTCTATTCAATTCGAATAAGCTTCCGGTGTATTTTTACTTCGTTTGTATTTTTAGATGATTATGAACGTTACGGAAAAGTATCTCGCATGCTTTATGTTGAATGAGAAACATTGAATGATCCGTTTTGCTTTCCCTACGTTGAAATGATATAATGTCGGCGTCAACAGCCTTCTTCCACGCCGGAAGCTGAAACTTGTATGATTCTGGATTAATGATAATTGAATGTCTCATATGTATACATAGCCCACAAGGCGACGTCAGAAACCATCAGGGGAGAACGCCGCATAAAAACCAAACGTGCGCGCGCGTCTCCACTCTGAAGAACCGTATCGGAGAATCACGGCAAGCATTTCGCTGAAGAGCTGCCTCGTCAGAGAGCCTAGAAATGGCAGCGTCGTAGCAAGTATTTGTCAACACTCTGATAGTGCATTTACTTCCGGGTGTAGGTCGGCGTTACCTCGCTAAATTCACTTGACATTCGTTTTCCACATCGAAGACTCGTACGATATAATCCACTGCAAGATGACACAATTAGAAAGTATATTTAATTTCTGGACTACAAGAACGGCGTTCTTCACATAAGTAACACCTGTTTGTGTGTGCATTCGGGAGGACGACGGTGCAATCCCGCGCCCGGCCATCCTGATTTAGGTTTTCAATGATTTCCCTAAATCGCTTCAGGCAAATGCCGGGATGGTTCCTTAGGAAGGGCACGGCCGATTACCTTCCCCATCCTTCCCTAATCCGAGCTTGTGCTCCGTCTCTAATGACATCGTTGTCGACGGGACGTTAAAACAGTAATCTCCACCTCCTCTGTTCGTGTGTTTAAGGTTGCGTTTTGAGGCTCAGGCAACATCGCAGTGACTATATTCCGCCTCTGGCCGCCAGTGTGTCGTTAGCTCAGAGGTTCCCTTGTGCGTTGCAGTGCTTGTACTATAAGACATAGCAGTTCGAATCACGGTAGAAGCCGCTGACTACAACCTTTTATTTTCCATTTTAATTAATGGAGTTGCAAACTGCTAGTAAAAATTTCTTATGCGAAATCTGAAGAATGCCTTTAAACATCAATCTTCGTCCGATTTCGACTTAGTAAATTAAGTTAATATCATGGATTTCTGCTTTGCAAATTCCAAGGTGCTTCACTGTAAAATAGACCCTGAAAAGATTCAAACCGACTGTCAACGATATAAATTTGAGCTTTGTTCGTCATATAGGTCTAACATGTCAGAAGGTTGTTTATGAAGTGCACATGTTCATTAATATAGTTCCCTTCTTCTAAATTTTTGCAATAGCATTTAACTGTAGACGTTTTCTAACACCGGCGTTAGCAATTCCTTTCCATTCTCTGAAACCTTCAAAACGACAAATTTTTCTGGTTTAAATCTGATGACCTTAACTATCACTTCCGATCAACAATAAATACTTCATGAACCCATACATGGAACTCCAAATGTGCAGTGTTCCTGCACTGCTACAGAGCATGCATTGCAAGGTATTCACACAGTTTATCGCATAGACTTACCATAAGGAATGAAACAAGAACTGTAATACACTTTACACCACAGACGCTCACTCTGGCTTGACGAAAGCATCCAAACATTGACCAAAAGTTGCACAAATAATTGAGTTTGAAAGGAAAAGAAACGAGGTATGAAGCATTTATAAATTCATCGAATGTAGTGAGGTGGTTTAATTTCGTCCTAGTCTATAAAATTAATTTCGAGCCATACTCAGCTCTTGCCGATTAATGTAATATAATACCCGCCTACTAATCAGGGCGTCTGTCTCCGTTGCTTTTGAGCGTGAATGGAAATTGTAGAAATTTTCTGTGGAGCAACATTTAATAATAAAGCGTTTTAAATCATCAGAAGCGATGAGCGGTAGCAGGCGCTTTCGATAAAAACGGGGGAGTGCAGCGCCGCTGCTGTCGCCACGGCCGCTGCCAGTAGCCAGCAAATGGATCCCGGAGCTTTGCCGCATACGGCGTCCAGAGGAGGACAGTCTGCAGGAAATCTGCCGCAAAATCGTTACTGGATAAAATTTTGATATCGGTGTGTCACAAAGCGAAATAGATTGAATCTGCGCTACCATTACATTCACGTCTTCAGCATTCAGACAGAAGAGGCTAAAAAAATATTTTATGCCAGCTGCTCTCGATCCACTGACATTATGAACAGAAACAACGCACGCTACCGCTAGACCACAGGCGTAATCAGCCTAGAGTTTCTCTATCATGGGACAAGTTTTCCTCCAGGAAGTGCCGCAGTCTACAGTGTTGCCAGATTGTGCAGATAACCGGACTTAGAGAATTAGCGAGTTGGCCAGTTTTTTTGTCCCATGTCGCGATCGGCGCGGACTTAGCCTCTGAAGCGGCCGGCCGCCGGTCAAGTTTTATGTCAAAGAGTGTACGTAAGCATTCTGTCTGATCACCTGCATCCATTCAGGTCCACTGCGCATTCCGACGGACTTGGGTAACTCCAGCAGGACAATGCGATACCTCACACTTCCAGAATTGCTACAGAGTGGCTCCAGGAATACTGTTCTGAGTTTAAACACTTCCGCTGGCCATAAAACTCCCCAGACATGAACATTAATGAACATTCTGGGACGCCTTGCAACATGCTGTTCAGAAGAGATCTCCATCCCCTCGTACTCCAGCAGGACAATGCGACACCTCACACTTCCAGAATCGCTACAGAGTGGCTCCAGGAACACTGGAACAGCCCTGCAGGATTCATGGTGTCAGTTGCCTTCAGCACTACGTCAGACGTACGTCGAGTCCATGTCACGTCGTGTTACGGCACTTCTGCGTGCTCGCGGGGGCGCTGCACGACATTAGGCCGGTGTAACTGTTTCTTTGGCTCTTCAGTTCATTATGTGTGTATTGCAAGCACGTTAAACGATAAGTTAAACTTTGCTGCTTTCCTTAGTACATCATTTACTTTATTCATAATAATCTTCAGCTGTGTGACACCTGTATTCTTCTTGAAATTCAGTCATACTTTATAACGTATCCACGAGTCACACACAATAACGTTACAAAAGACGGGAGCGTTGTAGAATTTCTGGTTGACTGGTAGTTAATACTCTCTGGAGAATCACATAAACCGTTGGAGTGTTAAGGGATTGATAACTAAGTTCCATGCAATTCTCACTACGAGGTATAGAAACACAAAACGACTCAGGCTGAGCATGCCTTGCACTACTGGGAATGTGTCAGGTAGCTCGCCGGCCGCGGTGGCCAAGCGGTTCTAGGCTCTTCATTCCGGAACCGCGCGACTGCTACGGTCGCAGGTTGGAATCCTGCCTCGGGCATGGATGTGTGTAATGTCCTTAGGTTAGTTAGGTTTAAGTAGTTCTAAGTTCTAGGGGACTGATGGCCTCAGATGTTGAGTCCCATAGTGCTCAGAGCCATTTTCAGGTAGCTGCCCTTGACTATCGACTTTCATGGAAGAGGTCCACTACTCAAAGAGTTAAAATCCCCTTGTTCGTGGCACACAAAGTCTCACCGTCGCTGAAGCTGATACTGAGTCTACGGCAGTAGAAGGCTGGCTGCGCTATTTGGTTACCCCAACCTGGGAAACCTGCCTGGATGAGCCATACCGCAACTCATAACAGTAGACACTGGGAAAAGTTTCAGCACAAAGTGAATTGTCCTGCGCCTGTGGAGATTTTTCGTCGTAAATGAATGATACTTACAAGTATAATTTTATTTTTGAAAAATGGACGCTACACCATTCAAACGTTAGAAACAATGCGTTCAGTCGCAGACAGCTAGCCAATATTTATTTCGTGAAAATATTTTCGGATAGAACTACTCTTCCTTTCGTGTAATAAAGTGAAATAAACGTGGCGGGACTTCAATTAAACAGATACCTTTCACATTTGTATTATAAATAAAGATCGAGTGATCGCAGCGGTTGGAAATATTACGAGATATGTTCAAAAATTAGTTAGAATTTTGTACAACGTTCAGTCACATTAATGTGACTACCTGTCACAAGCCTAAATAATCACTTTTGCAGCGCGAATCGATGCGAGACGTGTAGGGTGAGGGTTAATAATGTTCTGGAGGGTGCGACAGGGATATGGAGGCTTGCCGACTCCAGCGCCGTGGTCAGCTGCGTTGGTCTTCACGGTTGAGGATCCATGGGACGAACAACCTAATCGAGGTCGACCCGCACATTCTCGATTGAGTTTAAATCCGGTAAGTTTTGTGGCCATTGCAGTACGGTAAACCCATCCTAGTGCTCTTCAAACGACACACGTGCACGTTTCAGTCTCCTGGTGGTAGATGCCATCGTGCCGAGGAGAAAGAAGCTGATGTAGGGGTGCCCATGGGCCCAAAGAATAGCTGCATACTTGTACGGATCCATTGCGCCTTGCACAATGACGAGATCACCCAGGGAATGCCACTAAAACATTTATCAGACCGTAACGCTCCCTCCTCCGGCCTGGACTCTTCCGACGATTGCTGCACGGTGTTTGTTTTCAGACATTTCACGCATAAAATGTGATTCATCAGAAAAGGCCATCTGTCGCCACTCAGAGGATTTCCAGTTGCGGTATTGGCATACAAATTACAGCCTTCGTCGCCGATGAATAGCAGTCAGCTTGAGTTGCATGAACCAGGTGCCAGCTACAGCGGCCCATACTGAAGAACGTTCGCTTGACGGCCGTTGAGGAGGCACTGCTGGTAGCCCCTTGTTTCATCTGGGCTGTCACTTACTCAACAGTTGCTCGTCACTTCGCCTGTTCACATCTCTGGAGCCGTTGTTCATTTCTGTCATCAATCTATCGTGAAGCACCACAGTTGCTTTGGCGCCCGTTTTGAATAACGCCATATTGTCATGCACGGTATAGAGGTGTTTATAAATTAGTTATACAAAAGTTACCTTTAACTGTGAAAAAGTGAATACCTTACAGAAAAGTTTGATACAACACTGATTTCAGTATATCTTCAAGTTATACTTACAAATGATCAATGTGGCTACATTCTTTTTAACATGAAAAATATCCCATCTGTTATCAGTTTCCTGCTAAATCCTATGAAGCAAGTCTTGATGAATGGTGACAACTGCTTGTGATATCCGTTGTCGCTACTCGTCGACGTTTCCCGGAAGCGGAGGAACGAACACCCTGTCTCTAATGTAACCCCATACACAGAAGTTCATTGGGGTTAAACCACGTGATCGTGGTAGCCAGGATATTGTTTCACCACGTCCAGTCCGTGATGGCTGTTGGAATAACTTATTCGTACATATCATCCAGTGGGAACGTTGGGAACTAACAGTGTTAGGCGGGAATAAAACTTGAATATACCTTGCACTCAGTGCTGTATCAAACATTTCTGTAAGATGTTTACCCTTTTCACAATTTAAGATTACTTTTGTATAACTGATTTATAAACACTCTGTACTTTAACCACTGCGGCACGCTAAAAGTTAACAAACCTAGCCGTTTCGAAAATACTTGCACTCTTGGCGCGAACGCCAATGATCATGCCCTTTTGGACGTCAGATAAATCGCACCGCTTCCGCATTACGACAACGACTCGCTGACGCACTCCATATACCCTCCCCTGCTAGTGCTGCCACCTGCCATCTGTTACTGAGTATTGGACGTTGACGTGGAACACAGGAGTGGTCACATTAACATGACTGAAGTACATAACTTCGCGTGTTGTATTAGTCCGATTTGCGCGTTTTTTTCCGCTTTGTGTTGTTAACCATCCCTGAAAAGTATTTCTTCAGTGTTAACTATATAAGATATTTAGTTTGTTGTCATCTGTAAAAAAAGAAAAAGTGTCTTTTGGTGTATCGATTATTTAATTTGAATAGAAATGGATCATAGGATTTGTGTTATATTTTGCTATCTGAACGGAATAAAAAAGAAGGAGAGTTTTAGAAATGAGTATTGCTTTCGATAAGTCTGGTACGAGAAAAACAAATGTTTGCTAGTGTTATAATCGTTTCGAAAAATGCCGTGAGTACGTTTAAGATGACGAGCTCCATGGACGTCCCAACACACCATCAACCGATGAAATTGTGGAAGAAATAATTATGAACCATCATCGACTGACAATCAGAAAAGGGCGTGATGGTTCTGGCACATCAGCTGGCTCATGCCGTGAGATTTTTTCGGGTGTCTTATGTACGAAATGTGTGACAGCAAAATTTGTTCCAAAACTGTTCAACTTCAAACAGAAACGGTGGCGAATGCAAGTTGCTCAGGTGTTGCTAGGTAAGTCAATAACGTTGCAGAAGTACTGAAACGTGTCATAACAAGTGATGACACATGAATTCATGGACATGATGCGAAAATTACGACTCAATCGTCCCAGAGGAAGCTTTCTGGATTTATCTATTTTACGGCATGGCGCACACTGTTTGTTCCCAAAAGTACAGGAAACCTGAAAGAGGCGTCGTTTTGTAAACGCAGATAGGATTACAAAAAGCATTGTTGAGAGAGTCAATGAAAGATTTCCACAAGTGTTTCAGGAATTGGAAAGTGCTGCTAGCGTATGTGTAGAATATCTAATGGAGACTGATTTGAAAGGGGTCATACTGATGTAGGCGTATAAGTAAAATTATTTCCAGAAAACAATTCCTGTAATATTTTGAACACATAGATTAACGTCTTTTACCACTAGACCACTGACATACGTAGTAACCAACTGTTCAGATATTCCTCTACAGCTTAACCTAGTGTTGCGAGCCTATGGAGATTGTCAGCTGTAAATAATTCTGGAATCGTCGAAGGATGAGATCAGTGGCTGGTCCAGATTTGGACGCTGCAGCAGCTGACCAGTGGCCACGTTTTTTTTTCAACCACAGACACTACATGAACAGACATTACAGACTGGTTCGGGATCAATTTTTTTTAATTCAAAAATATGTTTCATAACCATCTACTAAAGGCATTGTGACCAGGTAATCGTTTAACTCGATTGATTTACTAAATTTTATTTTTCTGTAATTATCTTTTTACACTTTGGTAACAGTTCAAATTTTTATTTGACATTAGTCTGAACGGTTATAGGAAATACATAATTACTAAGTGCATACATGTATTTCGGATTGTACTGTTCAGTAGGGACTGAGCAACAGAGTGATAGATACGTAAACCAGAATCATTAGTTTATTTTTCTATGTGAATGAAACCATTTCTTCTACAAATTTATTTTAATCATTATAATGATTATTATGTTTTTTATGGAGACTGTTGAACGACGTTTTCAATTTAGAAACTTATTAGCAATTGCGAATTGTTTTGACATCAGCTGTATTAGATACAGAATTATTATCTATTGGTGACATATGAAAATTTGTGCCGGACTGGGACTTGAATCTGGATTTCCCCCTTATTTTGAGCAGTTGTCTTAACAATTCTGGCTATCCATGCACCCTCCTTGTACCGATCCAAACTTCCTTGTGCCACACTGTCTACGTCCCTATTACTCTCAACATCTCTTGGATTCCCACAGCAGGTCTAATGAGACAGGTATGTTCAGTGTCAGTATTATTATCGTCGTTTGCCCCTCTAGGCCTCTACTACTCCTTTTTACGAACCTAGGCAGGCAAAAGACGATAATAATATTAACGTTGAAAACCTCTGTCTCATGAACCCTGCTATTGGAATCCGAGTAATGTTGAGAGCAATAGGGACAGAGGCAGTGTGGCATATAGAGATTTGAATCGGTAAAAGGCGCGTGCACGAATAGCCGAGATGGTTGTCTGCTTTCGCAGTCCTGCGGCTCGGACGTCTGTTTAAGTACCTGCCGCAAAACTTCGCGCGCACGCGGTTGTTTACTTTCAAACTATAAAAAAATGTTCAAATGTGTGTGAAATCTTATGGGACGTAACTGCTAAGGTCATCAGTCCCTAAGCTTACACACTACTTAACCTAAATTATTCTAAGGACAAACACACACACACACCCATGCCCGAGGGAGGACTTGAACCTCCGCCGGGACCAGCCGCACAGTCCGTGACTGCAGCGCCTTAAACCGCTCGACTAATGCACTTTCAAACTAGAATGATGGCTCCTTCGTACCGCACACTACCATCAAGACCATTTTTAATAATGAATTTGCGCTACCAAAAGCGTTTGAAATCGAGCAATTTATACTTGAAGGAACCTCGAGACGAGATATGATTGGAACTGTACAGACAGGAGGCAAGAGCGTTCCCACTTCTTCGCAGAGGAAATTTCCCCTTTCTTCTAGAATCGACACGACCGATTAATCCTAGGCGGCGATTTTAATCGTGTACTTACACACAAAGATAAATTTCCTCGATATACCCCGTGCCCAGAACTACGAATGTTGGTGCAGAATATGCGTCTAGTCGACATCTGCGAGCATGTCCATGGTCCCCGTCCTAGATACATACATAGGTTCAAATGGCTCTGAGCACTTTGGGGCTTAACATCTGAGTTCATCAGTCCCCTAGAACTTAGAACCACTTAAATGTAACTAACCTAAGGACATCACACACATCCATGCCCGAGGCAGGATTCGAACCTGCGACCGTAGCGGTCGCGCAGTTCCAGACTGAAGCGCCTAGAACCGCTCGGTCACATCGGCCGGCTACATACATAGAACGAAACACTCCGCTAGCCGTCTCAACCGAATATATGCTACACGCGATCTTAACGCTGACGTCCTGCAAACTGATCTGTGGCCACAGCGTATACTGACCACGTGATCTCACTCGATTAAACTTAGTTCGGCGCAGATAACAACATCCAGACGGTGCTTGTTGGATATCGCAATTTGATCACCCTAGCAAAGACGTGCCATCTCCGTGCAGCACTAGCGTCGATAGATTTTGATCAAACCTTTGATAGAGTAAGCAATACCTATCTTGCAGAATTCCTGGAACTCATGCGGTTTGCCGCCCTCTGTGGCCGAGCGGTTCTAGGCGATTCAGTCCGGAACCGCTTGACTGCTACGGTCGCAGGTTCGAATCCTGCCTCGGGCATGGATGTGTGTGATGACCTCAGGTTGGTTAGGTTTAAGTAGTTCTAAGTTCTAGGGGACTGATGACCTCATATGTTAAGTCCCATAGTGCTCAGAGCCATTTTTTGAACTCGTGCCGTTTCCGCGTCCATTTATCACCGTCGTGATGCGACTACTCAGCACTGCCTACTCCAAAGTGCTCGTCAATGGGCGTGTGACAAAATCTCTCATCCTAGCGAGATCGGTCAGACACGGATGTCCCTTATCTACCATATTATATGCACTGGCTCCCGACAGGTTACTCTGCAGACTTCGGTAACGCTTGACAGGACTGACTTCGCGAGGACACACATTTACGTAAAAGTTATATGCGGGTGAAGTGGTGCTGATAGTGCGGAATGAAAACGATATGCGTGTGGATTTAGATTGGTTATGTAAATATGGAACGGCCACAGGCAGCCGTATAAATCTGGACAAGTCTGTAGCGATGAATATTCAAATTGTTCAAATGGCTCTAAGCATTATGGGACTTAACATCTGAGGTCATCAGCCCCCAAGAACTTAGAACCACTTAAATGTAACTAACCTAAGGACATCACACACATCCATGCCCGAGGCAGGATTCGAACCTGCGACCGTCGCGGTCGCGCAGTTCCAGACTGAAGCGCCTAGAACCGCTAGGCCACTTCGGCCGGCGATGAATATTGGTGTTGGACTAAAGGAAGAGTGTGTAGCACCTTTAAGGCTCATATACACCTTGAAATGCCTAGGGCCGGCCGAAGTGGCCGTGCGGTTAAAGGCGCTGCAGTCTGGAACCGCAAGACCGCTACGGTCGCAGGTTCGAATCCTGCCTCGGGCATGGATGTTTGTGATGTCCTTAGGTTAGTTAGGTTTAACTAGTTCTAAGTTCTAGGGGACTAATGACCTCAGCAGTTGAGTCCCATAGTGCTCAGAGCCATTTGAACCATTTTTTTTGAAATGCCTAGGGATTGTTTCTACCAACGACATACGTCGCACAACAGCTTACAACTATAAGAGACTACTGTAGTCAGTCCGGACGGGCGTCAAAGAGAGCATCACACAGTTATTACACATGATCCAGCGGGTCACATATGTTAAGGCGTCACGAATTCAGCACTTTGGTCAAGTAGTCCCGACGCCGGTGACGATGGCACGACGAACAGTGGCGGCGTTCGGTTCCTTCGAGAGTGCGAGTCTACTATTTAAAATAAGATAAGAAACCCTTACCCTCCCTCTTAGAAGGGATGGACTTGATCTTGCGCATGTTCACGATCGAGTGGAGCAGCATTTACCGGATACACAGTAATTTAATTTATTTTCTGTTTTTTTTTTCTTTTTTTCACATGCTTCTGCAAAGGAGTGAACTGTACCTGTGTATTTTACTGGCCGGCCGAAGTGGCCGTGCGGTTAAAGGCGCTGCAGTCTGGAACCGCAAGACCGCTACGGTCGCAGGTTCGAATCCTGCCTCGGGCATGGATGTTTGTGATGTCCTTAGGTTAGTTAGGTTTAACTAGTTCTAAGTTCTAGGGGACTAATAACCTCAGCAGTTGAGTCCCATAGTGCTCAGAGCCATTTGAACCATTTTTTTTGTATTTTACTGAGTAGGCTAGTGATTAGCAAATTACTGTAAGTTTTTCTTTTTGCGTCCATATCCTCGTATAATGCGGTTTCTTAGTGTAATTTTCCCGCCGTCAGACCGCGACGTCACACCACTAAGTTTGAATGTCGTGCTGATACATAGCATATAGTTTAGATCAGTACATTCTGGTTTGCATACGATCAACAGTTTTAAGCGTTTTTTTTATTCTCCTCGCTATATTCTGCGAACGTTTCAAGCTCAGTAGCACCATCTGAGATCTCATATCTATTTTTACACATTACGATATGGCTAGGAACCGTGCTTGTCGTGAGCGGACACAAGGAGAATAGGTCGCTGTTCGTAAACATCTGGAAGCAGCGTTGGATACCGTCGACATACTTCTGGCTAATGTTCAAAGTTGCGGTGGCATCGGGGGACTGGGGACGAGACCTGCGACACCTTTGATTCGCAACATCTGACCAGTCCATCCTCGCTCGAGAGTGGGTGGCATACAGTGGTGGGTCCGCGTGTCGTGGACGGAAAGCGAAAGAGGGAGCAGGTCGCGCGGCTGGCTCTCTGCGTCTTAGTACAGGTACGAGGTGCTACCGTGTGTCGATTATAACTCTGAGCCAGCACGGGGTGCTAATCCTGCTGGGCCAGCGTCCGATTTTCCTACCCAGCCCGGACAAGTGCTGAGGGTGCTCCAATTTTAGGCGGGTGATGCAGCCCTCAGGGAAATAGCTGGTAAGGCGTAAAAGAATGTCAGCGTGAACTCGGTATTTCTCCCGGGGGGGTCTCGTCCGTGATGTGGAAGAGCCCCTGCCGGCAGCTATCGAGCGCACTGGGTACAACCGGCTGCATATAGTGGCACATGTCGGCATCAATGACGCATGCCGCTTGGGTTCTGAGGGCATCCTCGGCTCCTTTCAGCGGATGACTGGTTTGGTGAAGGCAACTAGCATCGCATGCGGATACAGGCTAATCTGTCTATTTGTAGCATCGTTCCCAGGGTTGTTCGCAGTCCTCTGGTATGGAGCAGAGTGGAAGGTCTAAACCAGAGGCTCAGACGACTCTGCCACGGTATCGGATGCGAATTTATTGACCTTCGCTATCGGGTACAGGATTGCATGGTTCCCCTTAATAGGTCAGGCGTGCACTACGCGCAGGAAACAACTACTAGGGTAACGGAGTAGTGTGGGGTGCACATGGGGCTTTTTTAGGTTAGAGAAATCCTCCCTTCGGATCAAAGACAATTTGCCTGATAAATTAGCCACAATCTTCTCAGAAAACGTTCGTCGTCGCAGATCAGAGATAGAAAAGCTTAATATGATTTTAATGAACTGTAGGAGCATCCGAGGAAAGGTCCCAGAATTACTATCGCTTACTGAAGGTTATAAAGCACAGATAGTATTAGGAACAGAAAGTTGGTTGAAACCGGACGTTAGTGACAACGAATTCCTAAGTTCAGATTGGAATATTTATCATAAGGATAGGTTAGTTTCCAACGGTGGCGTTGTGTTTGTTGCACTAAGGAATTTGATAAAATCTAGCGAGGTTATCAGTGATTCCGATTGTGAGTTAATCTGGGTACCAAAGGTCGATCAAAAATGGAAATCGGATGCTTTTATAGACCACCTGGGTCAGGAGCTCCAGTGGTAGAACGCTTCCGACAGAACCTGCAGAACGTCGTTAGTAATTTTTCTGATCATGCCACTGTAATAGTGACCTCAACTTGCCAGGTATAGATTGGGAGTTTCATGCTATCAGAACTTGTTCCAGAGCCAGGGATTCGTGTGATATTGTTCTGAATGTCTTATCCGAAAATTACTTTGAGCAGATCGTTAGAGGACCAACTCGTGAGGGTAACCTCGTAGACTTCCTGGCAACAAACAGACCTGAACTTATCGGATCAGTTAACGTAGAGGAAGATATCAGTGATCATAAGGCTGTGATAGCATCTATGACAACGAATCTGACAAAGAATGTTAAGAAAGGTGGGAAGATATTTTTTCTTAGCTAGTGACAGGATACAAATTTCAGAGTATCTGCGCAGTCAGCTTCAAATATTCGGTAATGAGAACGAAAACATGGAAAACAAATGGAAAAAAATTCGAAGGAATCGTGCAACATGCCCTAGACAAATATGTGCCGAGTAAAGTCTTAAGGGATGGGAAAGACCCACCATGGTTCAATAGACGTGTCAGAAAAAAAATGGTTCAAATGGCTCTGAGCACTATGGGACTTAACATCTGTGGTCATCAGTCCCGTAGAACTTAGAACTACTTAAACCTAACTAACCTAAGGACATCACACACATCCATGCCCGAGGCAGGATTCGAACCTGCAACCGTAGCAGTCGCGCGGTTCCGGACTGAGCGCCTAGAACCGCGAGACCACCGCGGCCGGCGTGTTAGAAAACTGCTACGTAAACAGAGAGAACCTCAGCTCAGATTCTAGAATAGTAAAAACATAGCTGACACACAAAAGCTGAACGAAGCGAAGACTGAGAGCAATGAGAGTCTTCCAAAATTGTTGCACCGCGGATGATCATAACAAGGTCCCTCTTTTCAATCGTACGAACGTCAAATGGCAGATATTGAGATAACCGATCGTGGAACAGAAAAACGACTACGATCGCTTAGTAGCGGAAAACCGCCATGATCAGATAAGATACCTTTAAAATTCTACAAAGATTATGCGAAAGAGTTTGCCCCCCTTCTAGCAGTAATTTATCGTAGATCGTTTGAGCAACGACGGGTACCCAGCGACTGGAAGAAAGCGCATGTCATTTCCGTTTTTAAGAAGGGCCGTAGGACAGGTGCACACTATTATAAACCTATATCGTTGACGTCAATTCGTAGTAGAATTACGGAACATGTTTTACTCTCAAGAATTATGACGTTCTTGGAGAAGAAATATCTCCTCTATAAAAATCAACATGGATTCCACAAACAGAGATCCTGCGAAACGCAGCTCGCTCTGCTGCTCCATGAGATCCACTGCGCCGTAGACAACGGTGCTCGGGTTGATGCCGTCTTCCTTGACTTCAGGAAGGCATTTAATACCGTCCAGCACTGATGTTTAGTGAAAAAAATACGAGCTTATCGAGTATCGGAGCAGATATGCGACTGGATTCAAGACTTCCTTGCAGACAGAACTCAACACGTCGCTCTTAACGGAACAAAATCGACAGATGTGAAGGAAATTTTCGGTGTATCCCAAGGAAGTGGGATAGGACCGTTACCGTTTACAATATATGTAAGTCATCTAGTAGAGAGCGTCGGATGCTCTCTGAGGCTGTTCGCAGATGATGTGGTCGTCTATAAAATAGTAGCAACGCTAGGATATAGTAAGGATTTTCAAAATAGCCTCCAGAGAATTGATGAATGGTGCAGGCGCTGGCAGTTGATCCTGAATGGAAATAAATATAATATATTGCGCATACATAGGAAAAGAAATCCACTAGTGTATAGCTACATTATTGATGATAAACCGCTGGAAACAGTATCTGCCGTAAAATATATAGGAGTAACTATCCGGAGCGCCCTTAAGTGGAATGACCATCTAAAACAAATAGTGGGAAAATCTGATGCGAGACTGAGATTCATAGGAAGAATCTTAATGAAATGCACTCATCCACGAAGGAAGTGGCTTATAAGGCGATTTTTCGACCCATTCTTGAGTACTGTCATCTGTCTGGTATCCCTACCAGATAGGACTGATAGAAGAGATGGAGAAGATCCAACAAAGAACGGCACGTTTCTTCACGGGATCGTTGAGTCGGCACGAGAGCGTTACGGAGACGCTCAACAAACTCCATTGACAGACGTTACAGGAGAGGCGTTGTGCATCACGCAGAGTTTTAATATTGAAATTTAGAGAGAGTACTTTTCAAGAGGAGTCTTACAGCATATTACTTCCCCCTACATACGTCTCGGGTAATGACCATGAGGAGAAAATTCGAGAAATTAGAGCCATTGCGGAGGCTTACCGACAATCATTCTTCCCACGCGCTATTCGAGAGTGGAACATGGTTGGAGGGCTCAATTAGTGATATGCTCCACCACACACCATTCGGTGGCTTGCGGAGTATGGTATAAATGTAGATACCAGCACAATGTCAAAACTGTGGAGAAGACATCATACTTGTCTGACAGGAATCTTAATAGAAGAACTAGCACCAGTTTCTCGATGGCGCCAGTGGCAGTCCAGCACATTTCCCAGTCACTTCACCATATACGCGCTATTTTTTTTTTTTATATAGAGTACAGCTACGTTCTGAAGGCTCTGCCGGAAACCAGACCTACAACGGCGCGTGACGTCTGTAGAAAAGGCTACTAACGACTGGACGATGCAGCAGTCCTATTGACAATAAGCATTCACATATCAATTGGCATATAGTATGGAGATCTACATACATTGTTTCCTTGGACACAAAGAGACGTGCAGTGTGGTACCTAACAGTTAATGGCAAAATGTCACCAGACCCAGACTCCATGCGATTCATATGACAGATCCACCATTGTGGCCTCAGTGCCAAAATCTGGACGACGATGAACACCGCCTCATATGCGGCCCCCCGGCAGAAGTGTGGAATCTGCCCGATACAAATGATCGCTTTCTTTTTTCAAATGGGACAACGCCACATCGGACCAGGGACTATATTCTTCCCGAACGGGACGTACTATCCACGTACTAAAACGAAGGCAGTAACTTGGCTTCGAGGCCAGACGGTGCTCTGTTACGTCAGAGATAGCCCAAAGAATGTGACGGACTTTTGGACCTTTTTACGGGCACGACATTTAAAGATCGTGTGCAATCCGAAATACTGACAGTATTTCTGTAACTTCCTATGGAGTACGTTTCAAGACACACCCTCCCCTCCATAGCTGGAACGTCCACTGTAGGAGAAGTGAAATTATGGATATGATGAAAGAATGAACGGACGATAAGAATCGGTAGATACTATATGCATACGAGAAGGCATGCACGTGACAGAGCAGCGGGGCGGATTGGAAATACGGTTCTCCATCGTGCTGTGAGTTTCTTTCTTCATGTTATGCGAGGAAAGTTTTAAGTCTAATAGCTTTCAAGCAACACAGAAATAATATTTGTGGTTTGACAATGAAGTGGTTGCTATTGAAATTTAACTTTACTTAACTGTTATATGTGTACCAGGATTTGCTTGAATTTATGAAAATTATTCATTAAAAATGGCTCTGAGCACTATGCGACTTAACTTCTAAGGTCATCTGTCGCCTAGAACTTAGAACTAATTAAACCTAACTAACCTAAGGACATCACACACATCCATGCCCGAGGCAGGATTCGAACCTGCGGCCAGAGCGGTCGCTCGGCTCCAAACTGTAGCGCCTAGAACCGCACGGCCACTCCGGCCGGCCTATTCATTAAAATTTGAAGCATAAAAAAGGTGGCTTAGTGGATACAGCAAATTTTTTTAAAAAAGGAAGGAGTTAGCGTCTTTAGAAAATAGAAAAAGGTAAGCCAAGGCGACTGCTCCTGATAAACAGGAAACCCGAGTTAACGTCCTGCTCTGGCACAAGTTTTCATGTGTCACCAACAGATATTAATCTTATACCTAATATAGGTGATATCATGAAAATTCACAGTTGCGAATAAGTTTCGTAATATTAATGCAGCTACAGATCGTCACCCCTTTCTGAATGAACATACATTGGAAAAACAAACTTTCAATCCGGTAGTTACTAAACACGAAGACAGAAGAATAACTGCATAAAACATTTCAATGAACACATTAATTTATTACTTACCTCAATAGTAGCTACCACGGACTGTGTGTAAAGGCCACCCCATGGAATGCTTAAGTTTATTTTTCCAATGACGCCAACTTTCACCTCTATTGGCAGGTCAAGTTCGTACTGAAACAAAAGAAAAAATGCCTTTAGTTCATGATAATATGGAGACTACTCACGTTTGATTGATACAAACTATAAATGCAGTTTACTGTCCTTGAAAACTGGCATTCTAATTCTATCCAGAACGCAAAATTATCAAATGCATCCGGGATGGATTCGTGGTCTGGAACGCAGATTGGTTCACCATACACACCGCTGCAGAGTGGAAGTTTCAATTTCATCGTCAAATGAGCACTTTCGGTGTAACTGAGTCGCCATAATCTGACTGCAGATACGTAATGCCTATAAACGCAGAGACATAAATAGGCTGAAAATACACTGGTGTGCAAAACTCGAGGACGACAGTAACTTTCACATGTGGTACCACTGTCAAGAAATATAACTCGATGGAACTTGGATCATACACTGAAAGAACTGTGACAGTAGAGTACAAAAGGTGACTGAAAGAAATGTGCAATGAGACTAACATAAATTACACTTTTATTCAAAGACACTAAAGACACCGGTGTTTATGATGGCCCCTTGTACATAACAAAAGGCGGGACATGTTTGTTAATAGGCTGTGTGATTACAACGGACGGCACTACATGCTCTACAACGCGCTCCCGTGCTGGACACAAGGTTGGTATGCAGTTATTGTGGTAGGGCGTTCCATTTCTCTATCAACACGGCTGACACCTGCTGGATGGCCGTTGATGGATGTGGACGTGCTGCAGTGTCTCCCCAACGCATCTCACACGTGGTGCTCTATGGATTCAAGTCGGGGGAACGGGTAGGCCAGTCCAATAGCCGAATATCCTCTCTTTTCACGAGCTCCCCCACCTGCGCTGTTCGATACGGTCGTGCAATGTCATCAATGAAAGTGAAGCCAAGGCCGAATGCACCCCTAGGAAACAGCACACGGAGAAGGAATACAGTGTCCCAATAACGCAGATCAGTGATTGTACCGTGTTCAGATTTGGAGGTAAATACGCCCATGCAGCTTTATGCCTTTCCACATCATTACACCTGGCCGATCAAAACGATCATGTTCGATAGTTTTCCTGGGTGAGCCACGTGTTACTATTTCGCACCATATAAGGGTACGTCCAGTATGGTTAGTAGCAGTGGCACATCATGCGAAAGTTACTTTCGTTCTTAAATTTTGCGCACGAATACATATTAGCGCGTGCTGTGCGTCGTCGCCAAGTAGCGAATAGTCACAATTGTTGACGAGATAATACGTGGCTAGTTCGCCCTTTCTGCGAACACGATCGCCGAGGTGGGCGACAAACGTCATTGATATATCAATAGCGGAAAGTCTAGTCAGCTGCGTTTAGCATATGGAACTTCTGGCACTCTGCTAACCCTGTCATTCGTAGTTAAGTCAGCTGCTATTTGTTTCCATCCTGAAATTATAACTAAATTGTCCTTTCTCCTTGTTCTCTATCAGATTCGTCAAGAACCACCATGTAACGTTCAGCAGGATTCCAATTTCCAGCAACGCACAGAAACACTTGCGTGTTCCAAGTGTACTCTTGTTGCAACTAGGAAAGAATTAAGGTAAGGAGACACTTCACGCGCCTTTATGGGATCGTAAGAGCAAACGATGTGGCGGCTGCTGCACTGGCATTTATTGATATTGCGAGTCGGTTTGGATTTGCAAGTCCATCATCGGACGATAAACGATTGTCGGTATCAAGGGTGATATTATGCTGAAAGGCAATAAATCAAACTTTGAAGCCACAATTATTACAGTACGCTAAAACTAATATCTAATTACATACAAATATACACACACAAATTATAACAATAGAAACACGTTTACTCTGTGCGTTAAAAATTTATACAGCATGAATTTTAAGAAGGGAGTAAGTGCTAGGAAACAGCCAAGAAATTCTGAGATGGTGGTGTGTTTAGAGTATTATATATCGGTATGGAAAAGTTCATACGCATCTACTTGCCCTCGAGCCTTTGTGTGTGTGTGTGTGTGTGTGTGTGTGTGTGTGTGTGTGTGTGTGTCTGTGAGAAACATTATCTCATCAAGGAAATTCCATTCCTATGATTTTATTGTGATATATGATTTGTTGAAGTCAGTTTTAGCGGTACACATCAATAATGATGCATATAAAAAACCATAAAGACGAGAAAAGCAAACATCATGAATATTGTAAAAAGTAGCTGAATGACATTATTAGATCTAGTTTAAGAGGAGAGCTATTTAAAGCAAATGAGGGTGCTAATCAATATGTTAATTAATTATGAGAACTTCAAATAGCTCTAGTTTCAATCTTTGTTTGCAAAATTGAATACCTTATGCTGTAAATGGGACTGTGATATTCTCCCCCCACAAGTGCAACTAAACAAAACTCCTGGACAACAGTTTTGCTCCATCCTAATGACTTTCATAGTTTTTTTTTTTAATCGATACGTTCATTGACAGTTCTCTTTCGATCACAGGAAATCGTAACGTACAGCTGCCAGTGTCAGGGAGGTGAAAGTAAAGTGCATTCTGAGTGCAGTTCAGTAACTGTGATTCCAGTACGGAACGGGAAAACAGTGAGACACAAAATCCTGAAGATGTGACTCGTAGTGGTCGTTTGCGGTCAATAACACCAGCTGACGACTGTTACCAATAATTGTGGATCATAGGTATGCTGACAAGTGGGAGAGCTGTGCCGACCAAGACCGTACGCGTCCGTCTTCGCTGCATCAGTTCAGCCTTAGCGAGTCAGTTATGAAAAGTGCAACAACACGAAACCCACAACGCTGTGGTGCGCGAGAGATGTATTTAAGGACACCTGGAACCTGGACCAGAGGGTCAATGCCGTCGAATTCTCTTCACCGACGAAGGCTGAACATCTCTGACGCCTAATGATCATCGTAAATAAGTGTGAAGGCAGCCACGTTTTGGGCTTGTAGCATGTGTAGATATAGGATGCCTCTTATCCTTGTCGAGGGTAAATTATGGGCTGGGGATTATCGGGACAGGATTCTCCAAGCTGTTGTCGAGCTCTACATGATAACACACGGACACAACGCGCACACGTCCTGAACACGCGTGGTATGAGTCAATCGAATAGATTGGCTTGCAATGTCAGCGGACAAGAACCCGATTGAGCTCGCCAGTTAACAGTTGAAATCTATAGTGTGCCGTTGTATTAAGCCTCCTGACACACCGGATAATCCTAAAAGGGCCACCATAGGAGTGAACTTCAGAAGTAACATCTCTGTCAACTTGTAAACAACATTCCGAGGTCGATCCAAGAATGTTACAAACATAGATACTGAATGATACCCAGCAGCAGATTTTTTGACTTAACTATTGTGCAAAGATGTGCTCTTTCATTTACACCAACTGTTCAGAGATTTTTACCCAGCTTCGATGCAGGCATGAAGGCTCTATAATAAGTCCCGTGTGTCGCTTCTAATCACACTGGCATCGTCGGGATACGAGAAAAGTCAGAGATAATTCTAACAGGAGCCTACACATAGGATTTTTAAGCGACCTCGAAAGCTGGGAATTTGTTTAGTAAATTTGCAATGCCAATCAGAAGGCTCAATCATCTTTCTTTAAAAAAAATTGAGAGGGGAATACAGGCAAAGAAGATGAGCTTCTCATTTAGCTAAATTTTCGCAATTATTTCGCAGAGAAACATTTACAACCGACTTGGCTGTGTAGCCTAAGTCGCAGAGCACTAGTGTGTGAACAAGAAGGTATTCAATACCCGGATCGAGTTCGCGTGGTGGACTAATGCTGACTGGAACGATACACCAGCCAGCCTGAGTGTAGTTTTTAGACGGCTTCCAACGCTCGTTTACGCAAATGGTGGGCCTGTCCCCAGTCTCCGCATCAGAAAATAATATTCACAAAAAGCTAAAATGCGATATCACGCAGAACAAACTTTGTACGTTTCACACACAGGTGGTGCACATGGCTTCCGTCCCTTAGAATAACTGAGGACTGTGGCGACATGAAGGGCATCCGACGGCAAAATACAGAGTGGTCATAATTAAACTTTCGCTGCTTGAGGGGCCCCCACGACAAACGAGTGATCACAGGACAATGACACTTTGTGAAAACGTTTGTAATGACATAAAGAAGAGAAATAATGAATAAACCATTGAAAGAAAAACATTTTAATTTCCACATGAGAGGGCAACTTTAGTTAATTGCGTACTATGTTCACGTTCCACTTAACAAACGTTGCTCACTATGACGACCGTCTGCATCCACGACAGCCTGGAACCGCATTAGGGAGACCATTTCACGATTGTTCGAAGCACTTTTCGAATGTTGGACCATGGCATGTTCAGCTGTCGTGACACAGCTCGTGCACTGCTTGAAGATCGTACATTGCGTCTAGCATTCTCAGCCATGGAGACAGTAACTACTTCAACGTGTGGCGCAATTGACCGTCGGCCTCTGCCAGAAGTAAATCCCAAATCACCAGTTAATTCTAACTTCTGAATCATATTCTTAAAGCCCGGTGTGGGAAGGGGACCACTCTGTACTCCTTTAATGCGTCGATACTCATGAAGAGCAGCGGCACTACTCCTGATGTTTCGATAAAACAGCCTTACGAGTAAATCCCTGCTCACCTTGTCCAGACGCATGTTAACTGTCGGCATCTGTAATGCACACTGACGCTTATGTTTCAACCCTACTATGCCGTACCAATATCGGCCACCAAAGGGAAGTCATGACACTAACGCTACTAACAACACAAATCCTGCAGTTCACAATCTGGACATCATTACTACAATGTTGGTTACACGTACGGTAAGTAGCCTTCCGTTTACGCTGGTTCAAGTAGTGGAAGTTTAAATATAATCACGCTGTAAAATTACAAGTGCCAACAATGGACCCCATCGCATGGATTGAACGTTAACAAAGAGAAAGAGATACAGCATCATTTACACTGAAACAGTGGCGGCTGGTTTGCTTATTTGCTACATTAAACTTTAAATATCGCACCAAAATTATGCTATTTCGCTTCAAATTCAAGCCGGAAATCAAACTAAAATTGTGTCATTTCTCTTCGCATGCGAGGCAGAAATCGCATTAAAATTACGCCATTTCTCTTATTGTTAGAACGCAAATGAAACAGACAAAAACAAGATTTGTAGTGTTCTCTCCACGATAACTAGAAACCAGTGTCACGTGCTGAAATGACGATCAGCCGCGCTATGATCAACTCAGAGAAGCAATGCAGCTGTCTGTTTTCTATTGCATATGCTCTTTTATGATGTTATCCCTTCCAGCACATGAGTGCTACGTTGCTTACAGGACCAGGTTAGTACTTTTCTTTGAAACTGCATACAGCGTATTGTCCAAGCGTGTAACCTGACGACTTTTTTAAAGGACTATTCTCGTGACTACACTGTGGGCAAGCAATGTATGACACAGACTGGTAGTTCGTGGAGACACGTTCGATTCCTGCAGATACTAAAATTTGTTCTATTTCATTTTATTCCTCGCATGGTTAGACTATTAGTTATAAAATTTGAAAATAACATTTCAGTTTACTCAAATAAAATTAATATCTGTATGTTAGATTTAGTTATGATTACTACCCTTGTAATGGCAACGGCCTTGCCGCAATTGATGCACCAGTTCCCGTCAGACCACTAAAGTTAGCCGGCCGGAGTGGCCGTGCGGTTCTAGGCGCTACAGTCTGGAACCGAGCGAACGCTACAGTCGCAGGTTCGAATCCTGCCTCAGGCATGGATGTGTGTGATTTCCTTAGGTTAGTTAGGTTTAATTAGCTCTAAGTTCTAGGCGACTGATGACCTCAGAAGTTAAGTCGCATACTGCTCAGAGCCATTTGAACCATTTGAACTAAAGTTAAGCGCTGTTGGGTGTGGCCGGCACTTGAATGGGGTGACCGTCCGGGCCGCCATGCGCTCTTGCCATTTTTCGGGGTGCACTCAGCTTCGTGATGCCAATTGAGGAGCTACTCGACCGAATAGTAGCGGCTTTGGTCACAGAAAACCATCATAACGACCGGGAGAGCGGTGTGCTGATCATACGCCTCTCCTATCCGCATCCACAATGAGGATGACACGGCGGTCGGACGGTCCCGATGGACCACTTGTGGCCTGACGACGGAGTGCTTACTACCCTTATAAGTCAAAAGACTATAGACTACATAGTGGTAAAATAAGCGAGTATATGAGAAAATTTAGTATGAAAGTGTTTTCTGTAGTTGGTCTGTAGATGATATGCCAAAGAGACCTTTTTCCAGTAGACCTTTAAGGAGACGGTGGGATTTAAAGAGTAAGGTAGATGCACTTCAAATTTAAATGTAACAATAGAGGAGCATGGGATGAGACTCGCCGATCTGACTTAGGTAACATTGAAAATTTCGAAATACTTGGAAAGTATTTTGACCAGCTTCTTAATTCTTCAAAACCAATCCATAAGCTTAAATACTTAGACACTCACACAAATTTAGAAGAAGATTTACCCAACTATCAAAGAAATTGAAGAAGTTATTAAAACCTTAAAAAGTTAATGGAGAAGTCTCTATTACAGCAGAACTCTACCAAAAGCAAGAAAAATGAGCTATAATTAAGCTTTGAGAAAACTTGGAAACCGAAAAACTACCAGGAGAGGGAAAAGTGCTCTTGACACTACATAACAAAGGAAATAAACAAGGTGTTTAAAACAACAGAGAATTTCTTTACAACTAGTTGCTTTTAGCATATTTCCCAAGTTTATACTAAACAGAGTAGGAACAACACTGCAGAGTAATTTAGGTGAATATCAAGGAGGTTTTAGGCATGGCAGATCGTGTTCTGAACAAATATTTAATCTGAAGTCAATCATATGCCCCAGATTACTGAATTCAAGAGATCAGTATTTTTCTTTGAAACTGCGCTATAACAGCCGCTCGAAGTGCAAATGTGGTAATTCTGCTTGCGGTGTGTGAGAGCGAATTTTGTTTACTCTGCGTGTGGACTAGTGTACCTTGATCATGGCGAACAAACACAGGAAGTTCACAGTACGATTCCGCTTCTGTAAAGAATACAAAAGACTGAAGACTGGAAGTAAAACACTTCCTCCATGAAGATGTCAAGATTCCGGCAGCGGAATGTCTAGGAATACAGCCTTCCATTCTATGTCCCGCTGTATACGTTAAGGTGATTAACGATGCTGCGTGTGAGAGGATTCTGCAGACGACAAAACCCGGCCTCTGCTTATGTCATGCAGACAGGAATGTTGGTGTGGCCATGAGGGAACATGCAGGTCTGGGGACCCGGACCATATGTGTGTTTGAGCTGTCTTTTGAGCTTCCATTTGATGACGTCGTAGTGGCCTTCCGGTCATACGGAATGTGCATGGCCACATGGCGGATCGATGGGCACAATCCAATAAGTACCCCGTACTTAACAGATTACGTCAGAACACTGTTGATCTCAAGAACCATGGACCATCCTATCTGACAATCAACGGTTGTCAGGCGTTGATGATTTGTGACAGTCAACCACAGATCTATTCTGGTTGTAGACAAGAAGGTCACCTCCAGGCTAGCTCTATGCAGCGACAGATTGCGCAGTTGCCGACTTGCGATCGGGTACAGACACCGGTGATGACAATGCTACCGGTCACTGATGCGTCCTCTGGGTGGATGCAGACCTGTTAGTGAGTCGAGACAGCCTTACCCAGGATAACTCGGAGGGAGGAGTGGAGGCGAAGAGTGACGTAACTCATTCTATCGCTTCTGCAGCATCAGGTCTGTCTTTAAGTGACCATACGACAGGGACTGCAACAGGTATCGATTACTTTATTGTTCTGACGAATGCTTTTTGCTGTACAAGGGCGACTCCCTCTCATTCTCTCACAGGATGGGCCACTAAGCAAACAGCGTTTCCCAAAAAAGCACAAGAAGCGCCACCGTACGATGTCTGCATGGGATGTTACCACATGCCCTGAAAATGACATGTCTGAACAGCCAGAAGACGCCCCGAAATCGTCGCAACTGAAAGATGCCATAGAACACATAACATCAGAACACCAGATGTCAGTGCCTCTACCACCAAAAGGATGTGATGCCAATCTGCGACATTCAAATTCGGTCGGCATAATGGACAATACTGCTGCTTTGGTGCCAGCGAAGACTGAAGACATGGAAATTGCTGCGCCAGTGGTTACTACTGCGTGGGGTTACGATAGTGAGGAGGCTCCAGACGTCGTGGAGGGGTTGCTGCCACCCGAGACGACGAGCTGATTCTTGATCGTGGTGAAGAGAGAGTGGCAGATGAGCGCCTTCAACAGCCTGCCCCGCACCGATGCCGACTTATCGTGATACACTGATAGGATGGGAATCAGTGCCATGTCTGCCGTATTGCAACGATGAATACAAAGGATGTACGTCCACTTGTCGAGGTATGTCTTCTGAGGTAGATTATTTGGGCATGTGATATAGATATTACGTTGATGGAGGCAATTCATCTTGCTGTGCCGCCGCACGTACAAGTCCCATACATGTTATGGGGATTATAATGGCCACTGAGTAGCCATTAACGTACATGGTAGGTTCACCATTGGTGACGTGCAGTATCTTCCGCTTGCCACAGGAATGGCCTTCACGACATTGGGAACACGAATTATTAACATTTACACGCCGTCGAGTTCAGGACGACAGCGAGACAGGGCGCGATTTTATGCGGAAAATTTTACCCCCTTTTCCCTGCTGTCGCGAATATATCGTCTTTGGTGGGGATTTCATTTGTGTTCTCGGCCAGAAGGATCAGTGGCCACAGTCCAACATCTGCCAGAAGCTGTGTTTTGTTGTTCATGATCTTGCGTTTCGTAACACTGGGAGTTGCTCCATGGATATGTCCACCTGTCTGACAAGACATTCGGCGACCAGACTGGATCGCATTTATACATCCATGAGTCTTGCTAATGCTGTACAAAATGCAGAACGCTGTCGATTACAGCGCATTCATCCATACGGTTCTCCTCTCACGCGGAGAAGCGTGGAGGAGTCTGATCCCAGGGGAGGTCAATGTCTATCTTTAAGATCCCGACTGTCGTCAACGAATAGTTGAGACGTGGGATGCATGTGAAAGGCGAGTCGGATTGTGTACAACGATGCTTAACTGGTAGCTCGAATGTGCCAAACTGGCGATCCAATACACATTAATCAGATACGGAAGGGAGGTGGCAGCATGGAACCACCAAGAGTCCGAGTTCTACTTTGCGACCGGAAAAGGACAAAGGCGAAACTGGTAACACTAGACCGACGACAGCTTCAGGGAGTTATGGTGCGTACAAGACGTCAGGACGTGATCTGGAACAAGAGTCTCTCGATACATCACATTGAGCAAGAACGGAAACGTCGATGTCAGTTCTTGGTCACGGAGTTTATCACCCGCCTGCCACAAAGGGTGGCATGTTAAACAGAAATCATCAGTGAGTTTGTGGAGTACTAGCACCACCTCTATCTGGAGGATGATACTCTCTTCGAGGACCTCGATCTAGTAGCCACTCATGACTCCCGTGCCCTTGCGCTAGTGGAAGCAGGCGCTATGATGGGAGATTTTACTTGCAAGAATGTTCAAAGGCAATCGCCAACGTTGCCATGAACACATCGCCTGCTGAATTGTATCGACAATTTCGAGTATAAAGTGCGCGGAGATGGACGACAATGAACAACGAGGTGTTACAGTCCGATACGTAAGCATTTGTCGAAGGCATATAGACGCCAGGATATAAGCCGTAGCTGTGGATTACGGTCGCACACTACCGCTCCATCACTACTGAACACCGACAGTAAGATTTTTTGCTCGGCTCCTGGCTTTAAGTTGTCGCTTGCTGCTTAATAGAATCATTTCCATGGAACAAACAACGCCAGTGGTACGGTGAATGTCCAAACGGCCACTGGAAACCGCTGTGATGTGGTAGCTGTGGCCAAGACGTGTCAGCTGAAAGCGTCAATTGTGGCGGCTGATTTTGATAGCGCTTTTGATAGCTTGTGCCATGAGTAACTCTACATGGTGGTGGAAAATACGAAATTTCTGTCCAGTTCATTGGAGTAGTTAGGATGATTTATGGAGGAGCACAGTATTCGGTCCAGGTCAGTGGGCGGGTCACAGGTTCAATCTCGATTCGTCGCTCGCTCCGAGAGGGCTGCCCGCTTTCAATGTCATTGATTGTGGTGGCTCTGGAACTACTCATTGGGCGGCTGACGAATGCACTTTCAGGCGCCGAACTAAGACGTCACACTTTCAGATGTCGTGCATACGTGGATGACCACCTGCTGTTGAAAGGAGGGGAAGCACACCTCCAACGAGCTGTGCCGCCATCTGCATGGGTTTTCCTCCTGGTTCCGTTTTGATACGGTCGCGTGGCCAGCAGTCTGTAGTTCGAGTCAGGTCTTACAGTCAAACAGGTAGCAACTGCGTCGCACTCCAACGACGTCTACACCGATATGATACTGATCTAAGGAGAGACGTTCCGCAACGCAGCTAGGGCTGAAGGTTGTATTCACAACGTGTTCCAACCCGGCATCTGCCTTCTGCACATATTTTTAGACATATAGAGATGCATTAAGAACTGAGGAAGCTTTCCAGGTACGACGTGTCACGGCAAGACCAATCCGCGACGCATTCGATGTTGCCTGGAGCGTTATTCAGTATTTTGGAGCACATCCCACACACGGTAAGCAGAGCTTAAATGAAAATAATGCGGATGTGCAATGTAGTATAAACGTGTGTTATCGTCCTATTGCATTTAGTTTGCAGTATTATGTAAATGTTAAGAGGTGTCGATGCTGGTACCGAGAGGCGCTTACATCACTGCATCCAACAAGGTGGACACACATTTGAACATTTGTATTATGAATAATACAATTATAAAGATCTGACAGGTTTAAAGGAACTTCATCTATGATATTCATTGTATTCATTGTTTTTTATTACAGTCAAAGATATGATAGCATTTATGTGATACTGCCAATTGTTAAGCACGAACTGGCGCATTATGTGAAGTTAATAAATTAGTTGTCGTATGTTGATATGCCTTGAAATAGATACACTACCGGCCATAAAAATTGCTACACCAAGAAGAAATGCATATGATAAACGGGTATTCATTGGACAAATACATTATACTAGAACTGACATGTGATTACATTTTCACGCAATTTGTGTGCATAGATCCTGAGAAATCAGTACCCAGAACAACCACCTCTGGCCGTAATAACGGCCTTGATACGCCTGGGCATTGAGTCGAACAGAGCTTGGATGGCGTGTACAGGTACAGCTGCCCATGCAGCTTCAACACGATACCACAGTTCATCAAGAGTAGTGACTGGCGTATTGTGATGAGCCAGTTGCTCAGCCACCATTGACCAGACGTTTTCAATTGGTGAGAGATCTGGAGAATGTGCTGACCAGGGCAGCAGTCGAACATTTTCTGTATCCAGAAACGCCCGTACAGGACCTGCAACATGCGGTCGTGCATTATCCTGCTGAAATGTAGGGTTTCGCAGAGATCGAATGAAGGATAGAGCCACGGGTCGTAACACATCTGAAATGTAACGTCCACTGTTCAAAGTGCCGTCAATGCGAACAAGAGGTGACCGAGACGTGTAACCAATGGCACCCTATACCATCACGTCGGCTGATACGCCAGTATGGCGATGACGAATACACGCTTCCGATGTGCGTTCATCGCGATGTCTCTAAACACGGATGCGACCATCATGATGCTGTAAACGGAACCTGGATTCAGCCGAAAAAATGATGTTTTGCCATTCGTGCACCCAGGTTCGTCGTTGAGTACACCATCGCAGGCGCTCCTATCTGTGATGCAGCGTCAAGGGTAACCGCAGCCATGGTCTCCGTGCTGATAGTGCATGCTGCTGCAAACGTCGTTGAACTGTTCGTGCAGATGGTTGTTGTCTTGCAAACGTCCCCATCTGTTGACTCAGGGATCGAGACGTGGCTGCACGATCCGTTACAGCCATGCGGATAAGATGCCTGTCATCTCGACTGCTAGTGATACGAGGCCGTTGGGATCCAGCACGGCGTTCCGTATTACCCTCCTGAACCCACTGTTTCCATATTCTGCTAACAGTCATTGGATCTCGACCAACGCGAGCAGCACTGTCGCAATACGATAAACCGCAATCGCGATAGCCTACAATCCGACCTTTATCAATGTCGGAAACGTGATGGTACGTATTTCTCCTCCTTACACGAGGCATCACAACAACGTTTCACCAGGCAGCGCCAGTCAACTGCTGTTTGTGTATGAGAAATCGGTTGGAAACTTTCCTCGTCAGCACGTTATAGGTGTCGCCACCGGCGCCAACCTTGTGTGAATGCTCTGAAAAGCTAATCATTTGCATATCACAGCACCTTCGTCCTGTTGGTTAAATTTCGCGTCTGTAGCACGTCATCTTCGTGGTGTAGCAATTTTAATGGCCAGTTGTGTAATTAATACACTTTGGCCCTTATGCGCATTGATATAATCAGGGACATTCATTCGTCTACACAAACACCTTTCTCGAGCCCAAGAGTCGAACCTGGCACCCCTCTTACAGCAAGCAAGTTTTCTAGTGACGAGCTATAGGATCACTTATAGCTGTAAAGTGTTTGTTTTCAAGCACTGGGTTTACGTTTAGCAGGCTCTCCTTTCTGTTGGTGTGGAGTCCCCTTTACTATTCTGCTTACCTTTCGGTGTCTGTGGCATCCAGAATTAACTGACGTCAGCGGAGGACGGCGTGCGTGGGCCGCCTGGTATGTTCTCAGATTTTACGTAGCGGGAATGAATTATACATAACTAGATTCTTGCTGTATACAAAGGCCTGCCCTCCAGAAAGTTGCAGCAAAGTTTTTCCGCGACCAATTGAATAGGAAAGAAGATCAGAGTTCATAGTTCCATCGACAGCGCTGTCACTAGAGACGGATTACAGGCTAGGATTAGGAAAGGATAGGGAAGGAAATCGGCGGTGCCCTTTTCAAAGGAACCATCCAGGATTTGGACGGTGTAATTTAGGGAAATCCCGGAAGAGAGAAATCTGGATAAGCGGATGGGGATTTGAATCGTCGTCCTCCCGAATGCGAGTGCAGTGTGCTAACTGCTGTGTCACCTCGCTCGCTGTTGTTAAGTACGTGTACAAAACTTCGTCTCCTCCTTGCAGCGAACCCAGCCTGGCACGCAATGTCAAACTCCTACTCGAGTGAGCCTCATCGGTTACTCTAAGCTCTGCTTTTCAGCGCAGCCGACTCTCCACTCACTATGCTCCCCACCACATGTTTCTCGGCCGGTGTTATCACATCCAGGACTGGCCGTCGTTTTACCTGCTGTATCTATCCGCTGTATAACAAGCGGAGTGGAGATCGTCATCCTTAATCCTCATGTAATGACCAACGACTAGAGCAGGTATAGCCAATCTATTTTACCTATCGTCCAAATCAGTTGCTCTTAATTTATCTTCGGCCTAGTTAATGGGGCATATGAACAGTGCTGTTCTGTGTCTGGATCTCTGTAAGTAGTAAAATCCTCCAACCGGTCACCATTTCCACAGTAATTGTTATTTATAAAGCAGGGAAGTAGCTTTACTTTATAAAATTTATGAAGCAGAGCTACAACACCTTAAAGCATATAATAATAATTACTTACCAAATACTTTACACCAAAACTTTATGAAAACCTAATTAAAATGCTTTTAAACACCTAACGCCTACGACCCACCATGAAAGATGGAACGCCCACTTGTGGGCGATAGGGACATGGTAGACTACCATTGGACTACAGGAACAATTTTAAAAATCTTTTGAAGTTCGTCCATCAGAACAGCACTGTGGATATGCCCCTTTAACTAGGCCGAAGACAGATTAAGAGCAACTGATTTCACACGGTAAGAAGTAACAATTTCATTTTGTGCAACACGTTTGGGAGCTTAATTTTTCAATTCCAGTTACATACTTGAATATAATCTGGTTTGATGTTCGTCTTGTGATGTCCAGATGGGGACTAAAATCAAGAAACGGAAGTTAAATAGCAATTGCGCTCATAATGTTAACATTTCAGTCGATATTTAATACACAGATACGCATTCCGTTAACGAGCGGGGCTAGACACACGTGTAATTCTCTAACATGCTAACCCACATAGTTTTTGGAAATCTGTATTGACGTCTTCTTACATCTAAAGAAATAGGGCTATTTGAATATCGTGTAAATACTCTGTCAGTAGCGATAAAGGTTTCATCACCGAAAAGCATGCAGTATTGAAACTAATGAATGGTCGAACATTACTGTAGTGACCATTGACGAAAACCGGTGCGATGTCCAAAATCAGACTCAATGTTTCGTTCTGTATGGATAGTATGGGGACACCAGATGTCGTCGCCATGTTTACAGAATAGTGCTGTTGGTCACTCCCATTTTTCATGTTACTCATCTGGTATTTATTGACGGTATTGAGATCAGCCAATCAAACATTCTTTCCTCAACATGGTTCTCACATTTCTTTCGTTTCCCGCGGTATCGTGGGAGCGATCGTCCCCTTTGCAGGTAAAGTACGTAAAATAATAATTAATGGAGTGCTTTTGTTGTCCCCAGCTAGTGTACTTGTTTCAATGATATCTTTCTACTTTCTTTCCGAACACAGGCCGGTAAGAAAATACTATCGAAATACGATCTATGATAATAAAAATAATACGAAATGTTAACTCATTCACCACGGGTTGTTTAATTCACAAGTCATGTGTCCCTACCTATTAACATTGTTCGAAATACTTCTGATCGTTGCTTGAGGAATGATGTTAATTCTGTTGCCTGGCAGTAATTATTCTGCTGATAATTTTTGTCCAGTTTCCTGCACAAAGATTCCAGTAACTGAAATACGTTATTTTCTTGTCACATTAAAACGAAAAAACACCCGTAATCTCAATTTTAAGAACGTATTTGAAACTTAATATCTGTAAAAAAAAAGTACTTTGCATGTTCGACTAATATACTTTTTATTGTAAATAGGTAATAAATTGTGGGTACTCTGCAGATAGAATGAAACTTTGTAACCGTGAGGTTGTTTTTGCCAGGAATATTTCTTAAGAACGCTACTGTACACTAATTCTCATTTACTTTGGGAAATATTGCAGAGCGTGCACAAAGGACGCAGAACCATCTATTCCTTGTGTATGAGCTTGTCAGCCGGAAGGAAAGAAGGAAGAATGGTTAGGTTTAGCATCCCAACGGCGGTGAAGTTATTAAGTACGCTGCAATGGTCCTGTTGGGACAAGGACGGGGAATGAAATCGACTGTGTCTTTTTCAAACTGACGATTCCCGCACTCACGTTAATGGATTTGGGGAAACGTAAATCTGGATAGCCAGACAGGGATCTGAATCCAGTTCTTAACCACTACGCCATCTCGTTTATCTCTGTCTTCTCAACGCTAACTCCTGCTTCTACTTTACTCGCAAACATCTATTGTCCACATGACACTACCGAATAGAAACACCGCTAGTTTGAACGTAATAGTTCCATGCAGCACGAGTGGCAACAATATATCCAACTTCGTGTTTTATTTTTTTTTCAGATCTTGTTTTCTTGTGATTTCTCCATAATCTGTGAAAACCTTTCTCAGTTTGATTCTTATTGCTTTTTTTAAGTTGCATAAGAAATATTTCCCATCGCGGATAGTACTGTACGTGGTGAGTGGTCTTTTGAAAGCTACGATTTAGAATTCAGGTTTACATGTGCATCTGCACTTCGTTGTAAAGTCGACTTACGGAAGAGAGGCGAGTGGTGCGCGGATCTTGTTGCGCTCCCTAGGGTCATACGATATCGGCGGACGTTTTGTAGCCGGGATAAGGCTGAAAATTCTGCGAGAACGTCTGCACACTGCGGACGCATCAGCAATGCCACTGCCTGGAAGCAGGAAAACGGCCCGCATTCGCCGGCGCCCTTTCCGTGGCAGACAGGAATTGCGGGACTGATAGAAATTCCACTCAAACCGGTGTTGATAACTACACAGCAACACCCATATAAAGTGTCTGTCGTCGAGTACAGCAAAAATTAAATCCACCGGCGAGGAAACTAAATACCTTTCTTATTCGACCCCGAGACTACGACAGTACGAGGATAACAAAACAAAGATTTTTCTGATTTTCACAATCCACGGACTTAAAGTAGGAGATTATGTGAATAAGAACAGTAAGAACCGTAACAATCACTCAGAAATTGAGTCAGTGGGTAAAAATACAACATGAGAATTATCGATTATAGCGTCATCATCAGCTTATTGACAAATACAATAAAATTCAGTGCTGATAACTGAGAAATTATTCAGTTAGAATATTTGTCGGGTATGTTATAAAAATTGTAGAAGTGATGTAAGACGTTGATGCGAGGACATGAGAGTTTGCTGGCACAACTGAGATGGCCCAAGAGAGGCAAACCGGAGGCAATCCCACTCCAAGACTGCTATGTCGGGGCTTAATCCTCCAGCATAGCAGCACTGCATCGCGGGTGGCCTATGACACAAGTCACCGGGGCTGCGACGGTGAGCAACATTGCTACAACTCGTAGTACACGGCTTGCCTACAGGCGGCAGTAGTATCGCTACAAGAGCGCCGAGTCAAAATGGACCTACTCGCTTCCGCAGGGACACGTGTTCTAAAATATGTCTCAACAGTATTTAGGCAGGTGCACGGCTACAGCAAGGAAGTTCTCCACAGACGAGCTCACTGGGCAGTTGCGCCTACTGCTGGCACGGTTCTTCAATCAGGAGCTGTGGTGCAGTCATCCCGCTACCTGTCGTCCGACGCCATCCTGCCTATCAAGAATCTCCTCCTCCACTGTTACGTGGAGCAACCAGCTGTCGCCTGGGAGAAACATCGAGACTTGGCCTCTAACGCGTGAACCTCTTGGACTGGCTCTATGGAGAGGTTTTGTGTAACTAGACATTCCGTTCCTCGTGAACCAATATATTGACTTTAGAAACTGGGATTAAGTTTTTCGTGGCTGACATTCCACAGGACTTATATTTCTTTTCATTTCAAAGACGAGGACCTAATTTTGAGTCCGCATCTCGTGGTCGTGCGGTAGCGTTCTCGCTTCCCACGTCCGGGTTCGATTCCCGGCGGGGTCAGGGATTTTCTCTGCCTCGTGATGACTGGGTGTTGTGTGCTATCCTTAGGTTAGTTAGGTTTAAGTAGTTCTAAGTTCTAGGGGACTGATGACCATAGATGTTAAGTCCCATAGTGCTCAGAGCCATTTGAACAATTTTTGAACCTAATTTTGAACTGCTATTTGTGTTGTGTAAATACGCTCTGAAGGAGAAGGATTAGGTTTAAGTACATTTTGATAAACATACTTTCATTGTTTCAAAAAATGGTTCAAATGGCTCTGAGCACTATGAGACTTAACTTCTGAGGTCATCAGTCCCCTAGAACTTAGAACTACTTAAACCTAACTAACCTAAGGACATCACACACATCCATGCCCGAGGCAGGATTCGAACCTGTGACCGTAGCGGTCACGCGGTTCCAGACTGTAGCGCCTAGAACCGCTTTCATTGTTTGCCTGGGTCTTAGTTTCCCTGCGTTACAACCGACGTGAGCCACTTCAAAGATCACAAAACTCAGTGGAGTACTGCACGTAATGCATTAAAGCACAGTTCTGTTTTACGCCAAAAATCCGCCAGGTTAGCCGTGGGCGCTAATGCGCTACTTCCTGGACTCGGGTGGACGCGCCGACTCCGGATCGCATCCGCCCGGCGGATTAAGGGCAATAGCGCACTAGTGCAGCCATGGCCACGGCCAGACTTGCGGCTGGTCGGATGCGGCCAGGTTTGCATGGACAGGTGCCGCGCAACGCGCACTGAACTGGCTGCGGCCAGCCGCCCGTGCGACCAGCACTTTGTCATGCGAACAGCCTCTGGCCAGCGCGTCGCTGCGGCCTATTACACGCAGCTGAATGGGGCAGCGCACACGTTGCACTGCCAGAATGCGGCCAGCAGTCAGTGCGGTTCCAACTGTGGAGATATTTTACATTTTATTATTTGTTTGCTGCTGCGTGTCTGCAGAAGGATCTTTCTGTCATCATGGGCTTTGATACGGAGAAATTTCTTATAAACATAAGGGAGAGGCCTGTTTTGTGGGACTTGTCATCTGAAAAATATGCTGATAAAAATGTGAAAAAGAGTATGTGGGAGGAAGTGACTATGATGTTCGGGGGCAGAGAATGTGCAACACCGCACAACAAAACACACTGTGTAAGTTCTATTACTTTTATTTGTCTTTATTAATACAAGATGTACATATAACTCAGAATTTAGCAAATTTAATCCAACAGCCATGGCAGAGCGCCTTCATGTACAAAGTAATCGGCAAAAACGTTTCTGCAGTGTGAACTGGATGCACGTCTACGTGTTAGTTGTGGAATATCCTCATGAACTGAAGGATATCCATACAGCGTATCTAAATATTGAATACCATCACTCTTTCGTACGTAGTTGTGTAAAACACAACATTCCTTAACAATATCTATGGCGAAATCGACTTCCACATTCAGGGATCTGTGAAAGATCCTCCACTTATTTTCATTATTCCGAACGTGCACTCTACGAAACGTCTTGCTCGAGAATGACGATAGCTAAATACTATTTTTTTTCCTATCAAGTCGCAGACCTACGTATAGACACACAATTCTGTGTGACAGCGAAAATGCGTTGTCAGCAACAAATACACAAGGCACTTGCATTTTTTTTTATATCTGAAATGTGTCTGTCTTCCGGAATGTCCAAGTTACTAGGCAGTATTCGCTTATAGAACACTGACTGTTAATGTACCGTTGAGTCAGCACATTTACCATACGATCCCACATCTACAGCGACAAATTTATATTTTTCATCAGAAACAGCCATTAACACAAGAGAGAAATATTTCTTACAGTTGAAGAGCATTGATGCACTCTTTGCTGGTTTACCAGTCGCATATGCTTTCCATCAACGGCGCCGAGACAGTTTGGCAAACTGGCCTTACTTTCAAAATCTTTTGCTATTTGCAGCCAGTAGTTTTTGCTCGGTTCTGACAAACATTCATCTTTAAGACAATCCAGATTGATGAACATACACTTCTTACAATTTCTCTGATTGTTGTCACTCCAAGTCGGAAAGCATGATGCAAATCAACAAACGAATTTCCACTTGCCTCGCCAATGTGGTGCCGATATGGTTGCACTGTCGGTCGGAGGATGGCATTCACGTATCGTACAATCGCTACGGCGCCTTCCATGACCACCAGCGGCATACGTCGGCCCCACAAAATGCCACCCCAAAACAGCAGGGAACCTCCACCTTGCTGCACTCGCTAGACAGTGCGTCTAAGGCGTTCAGCCTGACCAAGTTGCCTCCAAACACGTATCCGACGATTGTCAGGCTTAAGGCATATGCGACACTCATCGGTGAAAAGAACGTGATGCCAATCCTGAGCGGTCCTTTCGGTATGTTGTTGGGCCCATCTGTACTGCGCTGCATGGTGTCGTGGTTGCAAAGATGGACCTCGCCATGGACGTCGGTAGTGAAGTTGCCCATCATGCTGCGTATTGCGCACAGTTTGAGTCGCAACACGACTTCCTGTGGCTGCACGAAAGCATTATTCAACATGGTGGCGTCGCTGTCAGGATTCCTCCGAGCCATAATCCATAGGTAGCGGTCATCCACTGCAGTAGTAGCCCTTGGGCGGCCTGAGCGAGGCATGTCATCGACAGTTCCTATCTCTTTGTATTTCCTGCATGTCCGAACAACATCGCTATGGTTCACTCAGAGACGCATGGACACTTCCATTGTTGAGAGGCGTTCCTGACACCAAGAAACAATGTGGACGCGATCGACCCGCTGTATTGAGTGTCTAGGCATGGTTGAACTACAGACAACACAAGCCGTGTACCTCCTTCCTGGTGGAGTGACTGGAAATGATCGGCTGTCCGACCCCCTCCGTCTAATAGGCGCTGCTCATGCGTGGTTGTTTACATAATTGGGCGGATTTAGTGACATCTCTGAACAGTCAAAGGAACTGTGTCTGTGATAAAATATCCACAGTCAACGTCTATCTTCAGGAGTTCTGGGAACCGGGGTGATGCACAACTTCTTTTTATGTGTATATGACAGCTGCATATATTTGTAAAAATCATAGGCAAAGTAGATAACAAACGTTTTCCGTAGAAAATTAGCAACTCACAACGAGCTATCTGAATTGAATCTCAATGATGAGTACAAATTCAGGAAAGGCAAGTCAATAAAGCCAATGACTCGTGCCATGGTAACATGAAAACTAATTCCATCAGGGAAATGAATCCTATAGCATTTGTGTTAGACAATCTTTGTTGGAAGCCGCTGCTACCAGAATTAAAGATATACGTGTATCGACATTTGGGTTAATGAAAGACGGGACAGATAAAAGGAATTCCCGAGAGTGATCATCAGGAAACACATTACGAAAGGAGAGGTTCGAGGTCTTGTCGACCACCTTAGAGCACTTGCTTTCAGAGCCACTGCTAATTGTTCTCCGGTGCAACGAGATCTTACGTGAGATGCCGCATGTGTATAAGCCACCAAATTAAAAAAAAATAGCTGTGGCAAAATTTCTCAATACCAGAAATCCAGCTATCAAATTACTCAGGGCATCAATTTATAAGAATGTGTAATCACGCATCTACCCATTTTCCTGGACGAGAGTGGGAAGTACAATGAAAGCACTGTGAACCTCTGTGTAAAATCGTCTGGTCGTCATACATCTAACAAATACGGTATACCATCAGTGTGTATTAGTGCACCTGGGAAACTGGAAGTGCATTTTATCAGGTCCTGCAAGGCGTTAAAGAAAACTGGAGGGAAAATTATTTAAGATCAGCAAAAATCGTTTATTATACAACAAGGCACTGCCCTTGTCCCACACACCTGCACATAAAGAGTACAATAAGCTCTGATGTTTAGGGCTTCTGACTTATGACCGTGAGATGTGCAGTTGTAATGCGAGAACTATTCACAGACGTGGGTGCTTAGAGAGCAAGAGTTATGAAGAGCTTCATGACGGGAATCAGTAGGGGAGAAAAGAAAGGAAATAAATGAATTGGGGAACAAACTGGAGGGGAAGAAGTAACTATGACTGTAACGAAAAAGAAGAGGTGAGCAGACCCACAGCCAGTCGATTGTATGGTAGATGTATCTAGGATATACGTTGGTGGATTTCAGAAGAAAATAAAGACGATGCTACGAGTTGAAGTTAGGTATCGGAAAACATACAGGAGTGCCATGGACAGGGACCATAACGCTTTGAGAAGATGAAAGAGTCCCTTATTGTGTACTGTGCTTTCGATGACGATGTTGATGCTATAGAAACTCATCAGGTCAATACCTTCTCTTATAAGGAACCAGACGCCACAGACGAAAAACAATACAACGTTCGATAGTGAGAACCCAAAGAGTTCTAAAACAGGGCTCAATTGAATTTATACGTTGAATGTTAGAAGATATAGAAACGTATTTAGAACCTGGAACATATTGTGTCTCACTGTTTAGAGGCACAAAACGCGTGGGTGTTTTCAGCTCGTTACTAAATGCAAATAAGTAGGAGGCCGAGTTGATAGGAGCTGAAGGAGTCCAGGTTGCAATCATACGCGGTACGGCACACTGTTAGAGAGAAGGATTATTATTCAAGAAACACGTAGTACAATGAAATTACTTATCTTCAGTAGTTTGTAGGACTGCAGCTGCGGCTATGAACTGACAATCTCGTAACATGGAATACCATGAACTAATACAACATATTATCAGGGACTAAGCCTGATGGGCCCTCCTCAGAAAATCAATGCAAACATTACTGAACAGGTTGAGGGCCGATTATGAAAGTGCGTCTGCCTAGGTTGAAATCTAGCTGAGAAGTGAACGAGGCACACTCCAGTTCCGTCGAGCTGCACAGCCCGCTAGAGTGAGCTGTGCTCGGCAGACGACGGGCTGCCAACCTTGTGTTGGCGCGGCGTTGTAGTAGTATCTGTGGCAATGATACTACAGAACAAACACTCACCAAGGATTGCAGCTTAATTTTATTGCTGGGGCCCTGGACGTGAAACCTATTTCGAAATTAAAATGCTTGTTTTCATCTGAAAAAATTGACAGCGTTTACCGTAAAATGTGCCTTACACTGACGTGTCAAGTCATGGGATACCTCCTAATATCGTGTCGGATCTCTTTTTGCTCGGCGTAGTGCAGCAACTCGACGTGTCGTGGACTTGACAAGTCGTTGGAAGTTCCCTGCAGAAATATTGAGCCATGCTGCCACCATAGCTGTCCATAATTGTGGAAGTGTTACTGGTGCAGGATTTTGCGCACGAGCGGACCTCTCGACTATGTACCATAAATGTTCGATGGAATTTGTGTCGGGTGATCTGTGTGGCCAGATAATTCGCTCGATTTCTCCAGAATGTTCTTCAAACCAATCGTGAACATATGTAGTCCAGTGACATGGCACTTCGTCATCCATAAAAGTTCCATCGTTTGGCTGTTAAGATCCTCCAAGTAGCCGAACATACCATTTCCACTCAATGATCGGTTCAGCTGGACCAGAGGACCCATTTCATTCCGTGTAAAACAGCCCACATTATTGTTGTGCCACCACCAGCTTGCACAGTGCCTGGATGTCAACTTGGGTCCACGGTTTCGTGGAGTGCGCGTGACACTCGAATGCTACCATCAGCTGTTACCAACTGAAGTCGGGACTCATCTGTCCAGGCCACTGTTTTCCAGTCGTCTAGGGCCCAGCCGATATGGTCTAGAGCTCAGGACATGCGATACTGCCGATGTCGTGCTGTTAGCAAAGGCACTCGCATCAGTCGTCTGCCGCAGTTGTCCACTAACAACAAATTTCGCCGCACTGACCTAACGAATATGTTAGTCTACATCTCACATTGATTTATGCGGTTATTTCGTGCAGTATTGATGCAGTATTGCTTGTCTGTTTGCACTGAAAACTCTACACAAACGCCGCTGCTCTCGGTCGTTAATGAAGACCACTGCGCTTTTGTGGTGAGAGGTAATACCTGAAATTTGGTATTCTCGGGACAGCCTTGACACTGTGGATCTCGGATTACTGAATTCCCCAACGGTTTCCAAAATGGAATACGCTTAGCTCCAGCTACCATTCTGCGTTCAAATTCCCGCCGTATGGCCATAATCACATCGGGAACTTTTCCACGTGAATCATTTGAGTACAAATGACAGCTCTGATAATGCACTGCCCTTTTATACCTCGTGTTCGCCTCACTTCCGTCACCTATGTGCATATCGCTACCCTACGACTTCTGTCACCTCAGTATAAATTGTTGGCGACCCTTCAAGAGGTGTGTCAGCGGCATCACGCGGCTGGTAGAGATAATGGCAGTGACTCCGCAAGGACCCTGACTGCACCAGATGGCGGCAAGCAGTTTGTCCGCAGTGCAGGTAGTGGCTGCGCGGCTGTGTCGGACTAGGCGCTGAATCACGCCATGGGCCTAGCGTGGACGAAAAGTCTCACAGCAGCATCAGTGCCCAGACACACGACAGGAGTTTGCCTTCTAAAGCGATGGCGACTGAGCGGCTGCATGGCCCTGGCTCGAACTGTAGACCTCCAGAGTAGAGACCGGCACCAGCTGAGGTAGGTTCACAGATGGTCCACCGGTTGTACAGCGCAGCATTGGACTGAGTGCACATAGTAGAGCCTCAACTAGCAGCAGCACAGTGTGCCAATGGTGACTTGTTGATCCACATAGACTTGTAGACCGCCGTAGCTCCCCTGACTGGCCTGGTGGCTGGCAGACCACAATAGCTTTGACTAAAAATGTCCAGTATCTATATAGACTTGGCACATCCTTATTTTGCTACAATTGGTGTCTACCACACCAGCCACAACAAACCAGGGTTCGGACGTGAAGCGACAAGGCCACCCAAGCTGTAGTGATTCTGCCTTTCTGCTGCATGAGTGCTGTTATGCCTTTGGTGCCCTCGTTCGGTTGCAGTATCTAGTAATCGACCCGACAGCCTGGCACTTGCCATGTGAGCCAGTAGTCCTTGTTGTAACTGTGTCTGGCCAGCTTCTATGGCCTGTTGCAGCAGCTGCGGCAGCCGTGCTTACTCTACCATGCCAAAAAACAATGGTGGTGCTACACATTTAATCAGCAAAAATCCGTAATCCATAATACGTCTTCGTAATTTCATGTAGTAATCAAGGGGAACTTTTCCACGTGAATCACTTGAGTACAAATGACAGCTCTGCCAATGCACTGCCTGGCCACCAGAGATTATGTCAATATCTGCGATGAAGGGATTATAGTAAATTTACGTGTCATCATACGTAACTTCATACTTGTTTGTAAGGCTGTGGTCGGGAAACGCTAAATTCTTCCCAATTTTAATACGCCGTCGGTGTTCAGCATTGCGCACAGACATGGTACTGTTGCATGCCAACCTTATACAGGGCAGTAAAACGGGTAAAACTTTCAATGTCCCAGAGCGAAGCTATCTCGCTACATTACGGCAAAGTCAACACAAGGCGGCCGCAATGAAAACATTTTGCCACTGGACTGGGTCAGGGCGAAACACATCAGCGTTTCTGCCGAGCCAGCCACCAGAATTCAGCAGAATGTAGTGGCTCAGACCAGCCGACCAGGGTCGCGTCACCTACGTTATGTGACGAAAGAAAGGCTAAGGCGAATGCAACAAACAGTACAAAGAGCTCTTACGAACCAGCTATATGCTACAACAAACCCGTTAAGCAAACACAACGGAAGGGGAACCTTCGTAACAGCAAGTCCTATACGGTCATGAGGAATGACATTGGGTAAACATTAACCGCTCCATAAATACCTCAGCAGTTTAGCTCGTAAGTCATTCGGACAGATGGATTGATGACGTACATGATGTTCACACTTTCTCTGATTGCAGAGAAGTGACATCTGGCACAAGTCTGTTGCAGATTTCCTGCACGCCACGGACAATAGCAGCCACAACTGGGAGAGATGGCTACCTCGCCGTAGCCACCAGTCGCAGAGTTCAACACTACAGTCTGCCTCTGACGCTGGCGGGGGGACTTGGAGGTGTTTCTGTCCCAGGAGGAGCAGGATACCAGCGTTACTGACATTCTGGCGGACTGAACAGGGCCTACAAATATCGTCGAACTTCACAGCAACATGGCAACCGTCATCGTGGTGGTACGACGGATGACGAAGAAGGGTGGTGAGTGGGAGCGCACGGAACACCTTCCAATTCAGCGCGTTTAAGTTCAGTACACACACCGCCGTCACTCACTGCCATGGCGTTGCGGTACAGGCAGAGCCGCAAGCGGCTAACCACCAATGCAGCAGCCGGCTGGAACGAAGTGTGCGGTGTCAGCTGCCGGGAGCGGGCTGAAGACTGCTTGCGACGCGATTTGTCAGCGGGTATTGACAGACAATGCCAACTACGCTACATGTATTTTAATGAAAATAAATAACTAATTCTTAATCTTCATTAACTGCTCCTACCGGTGACCACAGGTCACTGCCATCTTTCTGAGGGAAACTGGCAAGGAGCGAACTGGGGGAGCGCCTCCTGACAAGAACCAACTCTACTCACGCCCTCCCAATAGTCGCCTCTTGCAGAACGTGTGGGCTGTTCCACATAGCTGTTGCCGCATTCACAGGTATTAGTATAAATTGCAATAAGCTCTGAGGCAGAGAATGTCTATTACAGGTTGCAGCGTGTCTTTTGATCTTCTTGTGCAATTATAAAATAGATCAAATGCCTTCTCTGCCTAGTATTACGCCTGTTTTCCTAGATGTGACGCTGCAAAGAGGTAGCGCCTCTTTAGGTGTACACGGATTTGTAATGACTCATTATCGCTTTTCCGGGCTTTTTTTTGGGAGGGGGGATGTTATTTTGTTGCTGGAGCTACTCATTCTCCCTGTGTTACTCATCTCTTCTCTTTAACAACACGGCAACAGGACACAAGTGGACAGCACTGGCAAGTTCATTACTTTTCATGCACGTGTGCCTTGCTGCCACATCAGTTGGCTCATTTCCTTGGATTCTTACATGGCCCGGTACCCAGCTGAATGATACTCGCTTCCCTTGTCACTGTAATACGTAAAGGAAGTTTTGTAATTTTTGTACCATTTTGTCCGCTGGATGTATTTGCTGAATGATCTCTAGGATACTTTAACAAAGAAACACCTAACATAATTAAGCTACAATTTAAATAGGCTACTACCGGGTTCCCGGGTTCGATTCCCGGCGGGGTCAGGGATTTTCTCTGCCTCGTGATGGCTGGGTGTTGTGTGCTGTTCTTAGGTTAGTTAGGTTTAAGTAGTTCTAAGTTCTAGGGGACTGATGACCATAGATGTTAAGTCCCATAGTGCTCAGAGCCATAAATAGGCTACTATCACGGGGCAAATGAATAATGAATAATATAGAGTGAAAAAACATTAGAAATGAGTTACTTGTACAGTCGGACCTACAAGTGGATCTACTCAGAATTATTTGTCCAGTATATAAATGAAAAAGTAAATATTCGACTAATTGATGTATAAAAACTAGAAACCTGAAAAATAAATGAAAACACGCGGGTGAGGTGAAACGGAAATGTAATCAAAGCTTGACTTTATCGACAAAATTCGCAAGGAATCTGTACAGCAATTAAATATTTTCATTATTTCCTAATTTGTAGCGTACTTTAAGCAACTACATCACTGCCGACAAAGTAGTAACTCACCTGAACAAACAGTATGCATAGAATTGGTGGCGAATTTAGGAAAGATCACGGTTTTCGACGGAGTGGTTTATGTAAACTGTGAAATAACTCAATCGAGGTCGACAGACTGGTATTAAGATGTGTCAGTTTGTAAATAACAGTTCACTCAATGACGAAAACAACTGTGTATCTCTCACAAATGTATTTATTTTCCAACAGCAGAAACGTGATTCATAAATCGTCTACCGCTCCCTCCGCAAGAGATATTAAATTTACTCCTTCAAATGCACCAGTTGGAATTTTTTTATGTCGGTTTTCAAGTATTGTTATTTGCGATAAGTAGTATTACTACAATGAATCGTATCTTCTAACGCTGCTATCTCGTCTTGAGAATAACACGATGTGACAATTTACGGTTGTGTCCTTATGCATTCATTTTTTGTTCACTACAGGCACCAATTACTTTAATATACTGTTTTTCTTTTCAGTTTTCGCGTGCTTTAAACATGCAAGTAAAAAGAAGAAAGTTACTACTTCTGAACAAATCTTAGAGAAAATTGATAGGCAAAATACACTGTGCAATAATTTCTCGAATACGTTAATAATGTAAAATGCGAGGAAGAGAGGAAGAGACTCTAAATAAACGATTCTGATGACGTTGGTTTCAGGGCATGTTTATCAGTGCCCTTGCTGATTATAAATATATGCATTTAGGGAAACGAACGAAGTCTCTTCTCGAAAGCAATCCTCTTGAGACAGTGGACCACGGACCGACATTGGAGATATATGAGGGTTGTTCGGAAAGTAAGGAACAATTGGTCGCGAAATGGAAACCACAGCGAAAATAAAAACTGTTTTCTTTGCACATTTACCTACACCTCCCAGGTACTTCTCTACATAGTCGCCGCTCCGACTTAGACATTTGTCGGAGCGTTATACCAAATTTCCAACACCATCGTCTTAGAAGGCAGCCATTTGTGCTTTCCAATAATTCTCTACGATGGTCTATAGCGCGTAGCCTGCGCCGCGCCCAAGTGTTGTCTTCGTATCCAGCGTTTCATGTGAACAGAGATGATACTCAGGACGAGCCAATTATGGCTGTGTTGTGGGTGATCGAACACTTCCCATCGAAAAGGCTGCAGGAGCGTCTTCACTGCACCTGCAGAGTGCGGCTAAGAATTGCCATGAAGAAGGGAGTGCGTGGCAGTTGTGTTAGGCGGGCTGCATTCATTAAGGCGAAGCCTCTCAGTGGGTCCTCTTACTTGGCGGGAGACATTGTTGTTCTAGGCACCTTTACTCACAACTGAAAATAGCGTCTTGATGCGATCCATGGGCATACTAGAGACACTGCCCAAAACGTCTGTGAAAAGCCTCGTCGGATTTTCACAGTGGTTTTCATTTCGTGACCGATTGTTCCGAATAGCCCTCGTACAAGACTGTCTTGACAATGAAAACACAGGCAGCAGCTACTTATCAATATACGGAATGTTTCAAACGAATTTCACAAGACTATATCTACTACTTGAATGAATACAGAAATTTTGGATGATTTTTAACCTACACATCGAAACTAAAAGGTTATATTGGTGCTAGTGTAAGTTGCCGGCAGAGTTCTCCCTGATGCAGCTGACACATCCGCTCACTCTCGTTCATTCTACAGCATGCATCGGGTCGACATGGTGACAGATGCATTTGCGTGGTTGATGTCTGTGGTTGTAAGGCTTTACGCAAATAAGTACCCTTCATTACAGCACCACAGAACTCAGCACAGTTCAACGTAATGTGGATTTAGAAATTAACTACTACAAAGATCATCCTCATAAGGTATGAGTAAACCATAATCAAAGCTCCACACTGACATTAGCTGCTAAGGTCTCCACTAAAATCTCAGGAACAACGTGGCATTCCTGGTGGCTGCTTGAGCGACGTCATGATGCAGTGTAGGGGCGTCCCCTGGTATGTCAGCTGGCTAAGCCGATGAGCTTGAGGAAGGAAGGGGGGGGGGGGGGGGGAGAGAGAGAGAGAGAAGGGCCAGCGCACCTGCGGGAGCCTGGCGAGAGCTCCGGTAGATGGGCCGCTGGTAGCGGCCGACAAAAAACCTCTTAGGTGAGAAAAGACTACCTGCGGAGGTCTAACGGTGACATACGCAGCAGCTGGAGGAATATCCGCGGGCGCTTGGCGCACGTGACCCGGAAATGCAAACTAATTCCCTCGATTGCAGTGCCGTCGTTGAATGTGAGCGACAATGGCGTCCCTGGTGGTGCCTCCTAACGATCAGCGTGCCAACAGATTGTTTATCTGCAGTACAGTGTCCAGAACACGCGATGCACTTTTGATACCGGCACTCGTAAACCAGGGCCGGCCGCATTGTGTCAAATTTCATGCTTGCATCGTGTACGGGCCGCGTGCGAACCAAGGTCCGGCTTGTCACAGCTTTGCTCGGTCCTTCCGGAAGTACCCACAACAGAGCTACATTTCGTTTAGCATTCCAGTGTGACATTTTTCGGATGGCACAACTCTCTGAGTTCGGCAGAATCGTGGTGTCTGCCGCTGTTTACCCTTCGCTATTTGTTCGTGGTATGAAAGACGTTCACGAGTACAGTAGCTGTTTCCAGAAAAAGAGGCAGTCCAGTGATCTATCATCATAATCCTTTAAAATGATTGGGAATGACGAAAGAGAGAAACGAGAATTCTCAATTTGCATAAGCAACAGGTAGTGCTAATTTGCTATGTGACAGCATTACAATGTCACGCAGGAAGAATTTAAAGATTTAGTCGGCAATAAACGAGCGCAAAATTACAACGATCGACACCAAGATTAATTGTTGATCAAGAAGCATTTTGTGCTAAATTTGCAGGCACGGAGCACGTGAAGAAATTGGCGGTACAGCAAAATTTCTGAAGCTGCACACATTATTCCATTGTTAGTAGAAACAGTTTCCAATGGAAATGAACGAACAGTACGGAGACATCATACATTAGTACAAAATTCGTTGGTTAAGCGTAGGGGCATGCCTGGAACAATTTTTCGATTTAAAACTCGCTGTTGTTGAATATATGAAGGAAATGTAGTGCAGGAAGGAAAATTAGAAAATCTGGAATGGATTGTATACTTCGCATTTTAATTAGACCTGCAAGTTGAGAAACAACTACTTTCTGATTTGAGGGGATGTATTTAAAAGAAAATAACGTTGTACAAGGGACACAATCTGAAAAACACGGTCCAGGCCCCTAAGCTCATAGCGTTAAAGAAAACGCGAAGTTTGAAGAATTCATTGTGGTCTTGAAAGAATTACAAGGATAGTGTCCCGACACTGCCAATCTTCATCTGTTTTCGAGACCGTTTGCCGTTTCAATTGAAATCAACCCTGTTCATGTGCAGATTTAACTGATCCATCTGCAAGATAATTTCCTCTCTAAAGACAAATCCTTTTACCGTTAAAACTGTCCCAGACATTCACATTACTTTTCTCAGGTGGAGTTCCCACGTTTCCATAAATGTATTCAGAGCGGAATAAATATATTCACGTGTGGTTTTCTCTGAGTTATAGTAGACAATGACACTATCTATAAGCAGAACTACACACCGAGGTGACAAAAGTCATGGTACAGCGATATACACACGCATAGAAATTACGGTAGCATCGCGTACACAAGGTATAAAAGAACAGCGAATTTGCGGAGCTATCGTTTGAAGTCAGGTGATTCATGTGAGGAGGTTTCCGACATGATTGTGGCCCCACGATGGGATTTAACAGACTTTGAACCCGGAATGGTACTTGGAGCTAGATGCATGGGACATCTCATTTAGGAAATCGTTAGGGAATTCAATATTCCGAGATCCAAAGTATCAAGAGTGTGCCAAGAATGCCGAGTTTCAGGCCAACGGCCTTCACTTAATGGCCGAGAGCAGAGGCGTATGCGTACAGTTGTCGGGGTAACAGACAAGCAGCATTGCGTGAAATCTACGTGGGACGTACGTCGAACGTATCCGTTTGGTCAGTGCGGAGAAATTCGGTGTTAATGGGTTATGGCAACAGACGACCGACGTGACTGCCTTTGCTAATAGCACAGCATCGCCTCCAGTTGCCTTCTGGGCTCGTGACCATATCGTTCCACCCTAGACGAATGGAAAACTATCGTCTGGGCGGGTGAGTACCGATTTCAGATGGTATGAGATGATGGTAGAGCTCGAGTGTTCCGCAGACCCCATGAAGCTATAAGTTATTAACAAGGTACTATGCATGCTGGTCGTGGTTCCATAATGGAGTGGGTTGTGTTTACATGGAATGCGCTGGGACCTGGTTATGTTCCGCTACTTTGAGACCATTTGCAGCCATTCATGGACTTTCTTTTCCCAAACAACGATGGAATTTTTGTGGATGACAATGCGCCATGTCACCGGGCCACAACTGATCGCGATTGGTTTGGAGAACATTCTGGACAATTCGAGCAAATGATTTGGCCACCCAGATCGCCCGACAAGAATTCCACCGAATACTTATGGGACATAATCGAGAGGTCAGTTCGTCCACGAAATCCTGTATCGGCAACATTTTTGCAATTATGGATGGCTACAGAAGAATGCTGAAGATTAGATGGGTAGATCACATAACTAATGAGGAGGTATTGAATCGAATTGGGGAGAAGAGGAATTTGTGGCACAACTTGACAAGAAGAAGGGACCGGTTGGTAGGACATATTCTGAGGCATCAAGGGATCACAAATTTAGCATTGGAGGGCAGCGTGGAGGCTAAAAATCGCATAGGGAGACCAAGAGATGAATCCACTAAGCAGATTCAGAAGGATGTAGATTGCAGTAAGTACTGGGAGATGAAGAAGCTTGCACAGGATAGAGTAGCATGGAGACCTGCATCAAACCAGTCTCAGGACTGAAGACCACAACAACAACAACAATAGAAGCACCATGGCTCACTATTTCTGCAGGGGACTTCCGACAGCCTGTTGAGTCCATGTTACGTCGAGTTGCGGCACTACATCGGGCAAAAGTAGGTCCGGCACAATATTAGGAGGTATTCCACGACTTTTGTCACCTCAGTGTATTCTTTTATGTGGCACTCGAATATCAACAAGATAACAGCACCGTGACCCTCTGTCCCGTTGTCAGGAGATGAGGTCTGGCAAATGTCTGGAAAACTGTATCAAATGTAAGCTAAACACAACGCAGATATGGTTCATGTGTTTATTACTATGACTGCCGTACCAAGTGCTCAAAATGTTGATACATGTAATAAAGCGAATTTGGACATAGAGTACTACTGGTTGAATTTCATCTGGACTTGTTGCAGCACAGCCCCATCTTATATGCAATTTCATATCTTCGGGTGTTATTGGTATTTCCTTGCAGACCTCTTGTTTTAACTTTGGCCACAGAAGAAAGCCCAGAGGTGCTAAGTTTGGAGCTCGTGATGGCCATTTTGTGTTGTCCAGATGATCGATTCATCGTCTCCAAATGTTGTTTTAAAAAGGTCTATAATTATCAGAATGGAATGAACTGGATTTCTGTCATGTCGATACCACATGGTTCGTCTTATGTCTCATGTGGCATCCTCTACTAACGGCAGGTGCACACCTATCAGGCATTGCAGGTACTTGTGGCTATTCAGAATCCCATCAATAAAAAGGGACCAATGGCGCTATTCTCGAAAAGCCCACACCACACTTCGTTGACAGCCCATGGTTCTTCCAATTCTCTCAGTCAGTACGGATTTTCAACTGGCTAGTATTGCGAAAATTGATCTTCCCCTGTTTCGTGAACAATACTTAATCCTTAAACAATATATCGCTTAGAAATGCTGCAACACTTCGCAGTTTTCGTAAATTTCAATCGAAGACCTTTAACCTGTTTTGAAATTTAATACCACGAAGCTCTTGATGGGGTGAAATGTGTAAAGTATGAAATCCGTTAGAATGTAGTATCCGCAGAACATGCCTTTCTCTGATCCCACTCGCACATTCAAACGGCCTCAGAGCGACACGTCGTTTTTGTGTTACCGCTGTTGATATGTTAGTCGCATTTCCTTGTATAGATGTACGTGTATCAATTGCTGTTCATTTTCGTTGACGTATTTTATTCTTCTCACATCAAGTTGATTATTTTTTATAATGTGAACGTTATAAACATTATAAAAGGTAACAAAGACTTGGCACGATTTGGATACCTTCAGCATACAACTGCACCGATGTTCTAACAGTTTGGCGACATTCGCCATAAACGAAAACCACATCAATTTCATCGATTGTCGTATACATTATCAAAGATTGAATAGTTTCACGAAAAAGTTGTCTTATCGTTACAACAGTAGAGAACAAAGTGAAAGCCTTCGAACGCACAGGTAAACACACAAGCGTAATCAGGTTGCGCCATATGTGGTACTGTGCGGTAGAGCCTTGTGGGAACTCTTCTCATGATGTTGGGACAGTGGTTTATTGAGCTGTTATCTTAATATACTCTTGTTATGTACTACATATGTTACGTCGCTGAAGTCCTATTTAAAGCTTTGTTCTGATATCACGGAATAAGCATGTAGTTCCACTTTTTTAAAAAAGTCGATATTAGTCAAAGAAATAAAGGTTAAAATTATTTGCATAAGTTAGAAAATTCACCATATTGTCCTCTGCACCTTACCGGAAACCAAATCTAGGTTAGTTTATTTGTACTGGGTGTATCTGCAGTGGCACCATTCAGCTGCCTCATCATGTATGCATTTTGTACCATGAGGAACTTCCGGTGGATTCTTAAAGACTGGGTATCGGGCTTGTCGAGAGGGCTCCTGCCGCTAATCTAACGCCCTCATGGTGAACGGAATCAAAGGTATTTATAAAGGAGGGTCGTACAGATCCAGTTACACTACAGCCATAGTCCAGCTCTGTAAAATAATATTAGGGAGAACCTGTCTGCATCACAGTATCTACCCCTATGTTACTTTAAGATGATAGAGCATTACGGCTTTGAGATTCGGTTGATATGGCAACAAGGTAAGTTTCTTATCGAAGAAGAGCCCCACTAACTTTAGTGATTTCTGATTTCTTGAAGCTGATAATGGTGTCCCCCTGTCGCTTTTCGGACTGATTAAAACATGAAGTACCAAATGAAAACTGAAACACGTATTTACTCCCGAAAACATTTGAATCTCGTTTTAGCCCACAATTCTAGCCTTCTTAATGTTAATTTCAGTTGTCGAGTTCTCGTCTCGAGACTAGAAGATGTACGAAACCTTAAAAAATTATTCACATAAGGAGAGCATCGTGTACGGCTCCTGACTGAGGATATTATACTGTTTACAACTGTCGCAAAAAGGGAAACGCAGTAGATGCTGCTCTAAGGGATACGAGTCTCCCTGGTATATCGGTCTGAGAACGTATCACCAAATCTGAGCCTAACAATGTGTAGAGTATACGGGCACCGCTGACACCAAATGTAAATGTATACGGGGTTTGGGAAAGGGGGAAGGCGGTTGTTACAGATGCCTCGTGGCGGCAGTGTGCAGTAGGTCGAGATGTCAGGATTTTAGAGTGGGCATCCAGGGCTGCCGTTAAATGACGAAACAGGAAATTAGGTACAATAAAGAGAATGTATTTCAATGTACGGTGTGCAAGGGGCGCGTCTAGGGTCAGAAGTTACCAGGTTTAGGCCAGTCTAGGAGGTTGAACAAATAATTGAAATGGGCAACAGAAGGGGAAGCGGTTCATGTTAACTTACGTTGGTGGCCGGTCGTGAAAAGCAGAGCCAGAGGGTCAGCCTTCCAAAAAGACATCTGTTCTGCTCGAGGTCTGCATTACAAGAGAGAGAAGCTCCGGCGTCCACACACGTGATCGGTATCCCGCGCACGCTACTGGCTAAAATCAATGGCGTGAATTCGCTAGCAGTTTCAGCAGAGGGCTCAGGGCGTCTCCTGGCAGCAGATAACTGGACAGTACTGCATCGGTTTTGTAAGACAAGCGACTTATGTCACGCAGACACAGCGTGAATAACTCTGGGAGAAAATTTGTAAAGGTTTCACTGGACCTTTGAAATAAATTTCTTAAACCAACTCCCTAAATTTCTTAAACCAACTCCCTGCCATCCTGTACATTCCTTCCCCCTTCCAGAGAAGTGGTGACAAACGTTATTTACAAAAGGGTGTCGGTCACTCCCCGGAAAGACGGTTTGCCGTAGTAGGGGCCTTAATACTATGGGGGGGGGGGAGATGTGTTGCAATTGTTTTCATTTTTTGTAACTGGGAGGGGGACTTACATGTACTCAAGTTTATAAATTTTCATGAGTTACGTAGTCTTGGAATCAGTAGAAAACTTTGCCTGACCCTGATGTTGTAAAAAGAGCCACGAACAGCGCATGCTCTAACTCCTACATAGGAAAGTGTGGATTGTACTCGTCGTTATTCCCGGAGCTAAAGTCCATCTCTGACGTCTCAGGTAATTCCAGTCTGAATTGGAGTGTGGGGTATTGCTTGACTTGCACTACATTTTATTTGTAGGAAGCATCTCGGCATTGTCTGTGTACAGATTTTGGTGTTGTGATCAGACCGCCAGTGTACGCCCTACCTTTCCCACTGGACCTTTTCATCGACTCCCAAACCTCTGGTGATGGTGTGTACTCTCTCTGATAATGCTCCGTGCTTCTTCCCGAGCAATGCGAAGCCTATAAGACTGTCAACAGATGGATCACCATGGATCTTTTGCATTACCGTCCGCCGGTCCCTGATGGCTAATTTTTACTCCTTGCACGACCATGGGACAGGCCATCTGTCAGGTTTAGTACCGTCATCAGCCCTGTGGTTGTCGGTCATGAATTTTCCCACCACGTCCTGGATGGTGGACAGCTGTTCGAATACAGCCAGGCTGCGGTGAATGGTCTAGCTGGCTCTGTTCAGCATCTGTCTAGGTGCTACTGTTGCGGGTTCATATATGTATATATAGCAGGTGAATCCAAATGACAATGTGGCTGCTAGAGTGTAAGTACTCTACAACTTCCCTAATGACAGTTGTAGCTAGTGTAGGAGAGCAAAGTGACGACTCGGAGGCTGAAGACGATCAGTTAGAAGTGCTGCTGTGTGTCGATTTCCTTGCATTGAGTAGGTAGGCATCATTCGACTAGAGGAACATCTCTAAGTGATGATTACTGAGACACGTAAGTGCCGAGTCATACTGCATTTTACACTCTTTGAAATCGCCAAGGAAGAGGAAGGGGCGGGGGTGTTTGTTGCTCAGGATCTCAAGGGCCTCATTACACATAGATTTACGAAGTGAGAGACAAATGCTGCGCGCAGGTATTCTTAATAATTCATAAAACTGAACAGCTACGGATTAAAGACACGTAGTTAGAGTAACAGTAACGGCCTTGCCGCAGTGGTAACACCGGTTTCCACCAGATCCCGAAGTTAAGTGCTGTTAGGCTTGGCTAGCACTTGGGTGAGTCACTACCCATGTCTCCCGAGCGCTGTTGGGAAACGGAATGCACTCAGCCTTTGTGAGGCCAACTGAGTAGCTACTTCACTGAGAAGTAACGGCTATGTTCACGGAAACTGACAACGACCGGGAGAGCGATGTGCTGACCACATGCCACTACATATCCGCATCCAGTGACGCTTATCGGCAGAGGACGACACGACGGTCGTCGTCTCCGTTGGGTCCTACGAGGTCTGTTCGGACAGAGTTAAGTTTAGTTTAGTTAGAGAAATAGGTACAGAATGCCTTGTATGACGTACGAACATTGACATTCCACACTTAATCCTCTCACCATCTGCACCAGTCTTCCTGTGGGTGGCGTAGCCTTTAAACACAGTGTGGTCTGAAGTGTGTGTCTTGTACGGGTAGGCACAAGTGTATACCCTGTGTTAAAAGATTTACTTGCTTCATATACGGTCTCAAACGCTTCGCATTAAATTTCAGTATAAGAGCTATTAATCGGAAAGTTTTCCGCACGCTCTGTCTCTCTTTTTTGGTAACAGATGTTCGACAGTGAGTGGAGCTTCAGGACTACTTGCAAATTTTATCAGCATATACTTGTGTTCTAAAATAAAGGACAAAAGTAACTTTCGCGAGCTGCGTCACTGTCAAGTACTGTAGATCAATGGCCCTTCGACCATACGTCCAAAGAACTGCTGCAGCATGGTACAGAAAGTAACTGTAGGAAATACGCAAAAAGACGAACAGAATGACACTTTTATTCAAGGACAATAATTATGCTAAAATCACGCCGATTCAGGATGGTCCTTTGAATATTACAAAACGTGGGGTGTGTGATCAACACGGACGGCAATACACACTCTGTAACGTGTCCCCATGCTGGTCACAAGTGTGATTAGGAGATCCTTGCGGTAGAACATTCCATTCCTCCACCAGCGTAGTTGGGAACTGCCGGATGGTCGCTGGTGCTTGACGACGTGCAATGCATCCAGTACGTCTTCCAACCTCTCGCCATATGAGGGTATGTAATGTACCCAATAACACTTTCGAACAAGATCGATTTGGTGGCCCAGGTGTTGTGTTGTGGGGAGGCATAAGGTTGCGTGAGCGTACTGACCACCAGATCTTTTGAACACGGTACACTCATGGATCAACGTTATAATGAGGCTCCGCTTCCTCTCCATTTGCTTCTTTTTGGTGGTGCAGTGGACCCTGTCTTAATTTTTGTGGATGACAGTACTCGATCGCAATGAACACCACAAATGAAGGAGCTCTTAGAACAAGAGGATATTTTGGGAATGTACTATCCTGCCCTTTGCCGCGACTTAAACGAGCGCGTGTGACATGTGTTAGAGTGACGTACTGCAGCACGTCCACGTATAACAGCGACCAGTTGTCAACCGCGCTGGTGGAGCAATGGAACGCCCTACTATGAGAGCTCCTTACCAGCTTTGCACCAGCATGGGAGCAAGTTGCAGAGCATACACTGCCGTCTGTTGCGACTACACACTCTATTAAAATCATGTTCCGCATTTTCCAACGTACAGGGGCCGTCATGAATCGCGGTGACTTCAGTGTATTGCCTTCATTGCGTATTTCTTGCAATTACCTTCTTTGCCGTTCTGTAGCAGTTCTTCCTGCGTATGGTCCAAATTTCACCGAGCTTTGTCTGTTGGCAGTGACACATGATGCAAAAGTTACTTTAGTCCTTAAGTTTTGCAAACCATTGTATTTCCAGTTCCAGTTCAGAATAAGCTTCATCGGTTAATACTAATCGTCACCTACCTGTTTTTTTTTTTTTTTTTTTTTTTTTTTTGAATGGGTTTTGTCGTTTGTTGTTGCGATGCACGCTGTTTAGAAAAGATAGAACTGATTTCTGCATCTAACTGTCACTGGATGTTGTCTCTGCAGTTCATTAGCTTCCTCTGTCGGAACTTTTTTAGAAGCAGCTGCGAGCTGATTAGCATGAGCCATGTCGAATGTACATTTACACAATATATGTTTGTACCAACGCCTATTGTCTCTGCTTTCGTGAAGCACTGATTGTTACCACTGCTTCTTATCAGAGCAATACTAAAAGAATGCAGGAATTCAGAAGATTTCAAGCTTTTTTTCTCGCGGAGTGTGAATTATTTAGGGTGTTTTAATTTCTTGAACTTTCTTCTAAAACTGTGGGTAAACTCCTGCTCAAGGCTGGATGATTCCCTTAGAAGTTTACGTGGATGTCTGACAATGAATATGATTACCTGCTTCGTGTGCACCTTTCCCGCATTTGCGGCTTGTTGCCTTGCCTTTAACCTACTGTCGTGTGTGCACATATCTGGCAATTACACTACAGAATCGGATTGGATACGTAAGGTTTTATCTTCAGTCGAATAAATTCAGCCTTAACGTGCTCCGAAAATACTGGCGAATTGAATGTTAAGATGAAGTCAGCACACTTCTGCAGGTCACCATTCACGCTCCTCGTCATATTTCTAACTTCCGTTACACATCCCATTTCCCATTATTTTCATAGCTCAGCTGTATTCTTGTCCTCGATGTCTCTATAGATTACTACACCGTTACTGAAGTTGAGAGTATTGTGATTTCCTACTGCTAGGCATGCTGACCAAAACTGTAAAGAGTGCAAGAAGTGCGGTCGCTTGGCGAGACGTAACAGTCTGAACCAACAGCGTTCGATTGGGAAGCGTGTGGCAGAGTATACGGTATTGACAATACTTTGAAAAGTTTTGATGATTTAGAACGGCGGTACTTTCTCGAAAGGCCCCTCTTCTCTCCTTATGAAATCAAAGAAATTCTGATATAATGCGCCCTGTTACAGCGATAAAAATTTGGTTTTGCTAATGTAATTCTGAGGTTATCCTGTTGAGCCCATTAAGGTGTGGGAGTGTGTGATGTATATGCACTCATACCATGCCGCTGACAGATTTGTTGTTAGGTATATAAGGGTCCATATACGTTCCCAGCTGTGGATTTATGAAGTCGATCGAGCCCAATCCCCACTTGCCTCCGTAAGATTTACAGAACTGTGGTGTGTCAGGTTCCCCAAAAGTTGCCCCCAAACGACTGTTTCGCCTCAACTGCCATCCATCTCATCAGCGAATAGCACGCATTGAGATTGAGGCTTTTTCATACTGGATGATTGCGTCTGAAAAGGATCAAGTCGAAATATCAGAAGTAAACCCTGTTTGTTTTATAACATAGACATTGGAGTAAGAGAACCTACGAATCGCTTGAGCAATGTAATAAACTAACTTATTTTGTACCCAGCTGCTAACGTCGAAGAGTAGGCACTCTACTCTATAGAAAATAATACGGAACGGCTACTAAGTCCTTACAGAAAGTGCAACCTTTAACTCCAGATGACCTTGGACTTCGTGTTATATTGAGCTAATGGATGCCGCAGTGTGCTGTATAGTTAATCCTTGTTTTCTTGTGTCTGTACAAGGGTGTTTACTACGTAACGTAACAGGAGCTCTCACAGTAGTACAAATACCCCCATACGATTTAAATTCCATGTCTAGATGGGAAAGGCGATCAATGCTTTCCAACGCCACAGGTAGATGGAGGAACAGAGATTGAAGATGGTGACGTAGACGCAAGAATGGTCGGCGACTTTAGTGCCAAGTGCATTAAGGATTTTGAGTTTAAATTAAATGTTACCATTTGTAATTTGTCCCCTACCAGTGGAAATTTACAGAGATAGTGTAACGCTACGGAAACAAGCGTGGTTTCAGTGCCAGGAATTTGATAAAGACGGAACAGATGTTCGAGTCGAGCAAAAGTCTGGGCGACCAAGCACATTCAACGTAGATAACAACGTGTAGCGTATCGAAGGGCTTACTGACACCCATCGTCACATTCACTTTAGGCAGAGCGCACACAATCTCAATATCTCCAACGACAGTGTAGTGCACACTGTACACTACTCATTGGAGTACCGGAAGAACGCGGAAGACCATGGCAACTCTGAGACGAGAATAAAGCCGAGCGAATGGGGTTGTCTTCCCAGCATTTAATTCGGTATCAGGTGAAGGGTGTTCAGCTCCTGCACCGTAACGTCGCAGGTGACATGATGTAGGCACATCGTACAACGCCTCAGACAAAGAAAGCATCCATGTATTGGACACCTTCAGTAGTGTTAACTAGGCTGGTGCCACCCCACTGACGTCATCCAAGATGGCTGCCGTAACGTCAGCTGACGACGCGAGTACCGTTATCCAACGAAGTGGCCGTGCGGTTAAAGGCGCTGCAGTCTGGAACCGCAAGACCGCTACGGTCGCAGGTTCGAATCCTGCCTCGGGCATGGATGTTTGTGATGTCCTTAGGTTAGTTAGGTTTAACTAGTTCTAAGTTCTAGGGGACTAATGACCTCAGCAGTTGAGTCCCATAGTGCTCAGAGCCATTTTTTCCAAGATGGCGGCTTTTGGCAAGAAAGAGCCACGCCCCTCTGGTGAGAAGTTTGAATTTTGGTGGGAAACTGAATTATGTATTTAAAGTACCAGGGAAGCAGGTTGCTAGCCTTACTCGCCCCAGGTCCGATTGAGTTTTACCCCTAACAGTTGAGGGAGTAACCGGTGGATTTGGTAGTCTGTGCCGTCTGAGCACAAAGGTGACCACGACTCAGAATATGTCCGAGATGCCCAGCTTTATTCCAAAGTAACTGGTATCCCGACTGTCAGGACCACTTACTTGGCCACTCATATGTTGCCCGTGGTTCATGAACTAGGACACACAACATGAACCACACCATGAATTTTATAAGGGGGACTATGCTCTAGACTGAACGCTGAAAGGCATAATCAGTCTTAAATTGATGATGATGATGATGATGATGGCTGAATTATGTGCTTCTACAGGTCACCCACCCCCCACTTTCCGACTTTTTTTGCATGATGGTATGTCATCCTCTTGGAAAATGGGCGGGAATTTCGAATTTTGGAGGGAATTATGTTCTAAGAGCTTACTCTTGCAGCTGAGGGGAGTTAGTATGGTGTTACCTCACTAGATCCCCTGCTTGATGTCATTCAGTTTAATATAATTTGTTTAAATGTGTTTAAACTTGTATAAATTTGTTGAAATTTGTTTAAATTTATTATCTCCCTACAGCATTATTGGCTTAGCTTGATGTTACCGCTACAAGAGGCTGAGATACCAGTTCTTGTTGAGCTGTCAGTGTAGAAGGAGCATGTGTTCCATTAGCGAGCTGTTGGTGCCAGACAGGGGAAGTTGTAATAGCTCTATTATATGCACTCATTCAGCCGAGGAGTGCATCCACAGCATGAAGAATGGAAGCCAGCATTAATGCTTGAACATATGGAAAGGAAGAATATGGTCCCGCAAATAAATACTTTGCACCAAGATGGATTAAAGATGCATTACACAACGCACGGAAACATCTGTCTCTGCTGGAATTGTGCTAACCTCCTCGACTTGGGCGCACCTCGAGAAATCTTGTGCACTTGGATGGGCGAGGACTCGGCAAGCTCCATTCATTCACGAGACGTGGAATGTAGTGGTCTACTTCTGGTCGGTTGCAGATTAAATTGGTAACGGTGCTGCAGGGCGGGTTGGTCAGTGACAGTGTGAGGGGGTCTTCCAGCCTTCAATTTCATGCTAAGACTGTGATAATGCTCTGTGACTTCCATCAGCATAGAGATAGATCGTAAATTAATCACTATGCTCGAGGTGTTAGAAATATGTAGAGCACGCTCTGGTATACTTTGATGATGTATGTGTTCGAGAATTAATAATGAATGGACGTGCTGAACAGTCATCTATCTACATTCGCAAAGTGGAGAAGGGGTGGTTTAACTGTGTTACTGAAACTGGGAAACATTCTGTCGCATCATTGGTCGATGTTGAAATTATTGTAAAGTTGCTAAAATTGTTCGCATTATCAACTGTGATGCTTATTATTTCAATGCATAGACAGTGTCTTTTCCATCCCATCCGTCCACTGGCACGCTGTTGGTTACCACATAATGATTGACTGACAATGCTTGTTTGAGTTGGACAAAGAGTGTTGTGAAGGGGAAACACCTTCAGGGGATGGCCAGCACTGAAACAGGGATCGCGTACATGACTGCAATATGAGGAATCAGTCGAAACGGAACGCAGAGCCATCAGTTACTCTGTCGCTGTGACAGATGAGTTTAAATGTAGAGGTTGTCAATCACCTTCGGACTGTAGTTTGGAAACTCTCCACAACACAGCAAAACTCTTCCAGTTCCCTTATGTTGTAACTGACTTTTATTCAAAATCATCCACTGTGTGTGTGGTGTTTTATGGTAGCAGCAGTAACAGCATGATTTACACTGTGCGACGTCTAGTTTTCTCTGACAGGCCATGGATCAGAACGTGATAATGTCAGTTTAGAACCTGACACAGACCTCGAAGTCGTGGCGAATGAACAAAATGTATAGCAGTGTACAAAGTGTGATGCGGCAAAAAAATGTTTCAAACAACAAGATAGTGTCACAGGGAGCGTTTCTTGTGACTTACAGTATAGTCTGTAGGAAACGATCATCCTCCTACAGTACAGGTGATGAAACTTTAAACTGGTCTTTGCAGGTGATCAATATCTGTATATTTAATAGGATCGTCACATGTGCTTGATGCCTGCAAGCATGCGGTTTTAGTTTTCGATGTATGGGAGGAGAGAGATGTGGTAAAAATCTTATCAAGTTGTCTACTGGATGAAGTTAGTGGAGCTTTTATAGTTCGTAGTTTTTCTCTGTTGGCTGGTATGGAATAACGAAGATAGCATGTTGGGGTGACAGATGTGAATGGGCCCTGAGGGATGCGGATCTGTAGTACTTGTATGTAGTTTGGGGATGCACCACAGTGCAGTAGCAAATATCCTCATCCTTCTCCCAGTTTCTGTTTCCACCGAATGGTGAAAACAGAGTATTGTCGCAGTAACGCAGCTTAGTCTGTTTCTACATGGGTTGCAGAAGGTGGTAGATATAGTTTTCTCCGACTTCTACTCAGTTCCAACTTAAGTTGGAACGATCACATGTGTAATGCTGCAGAAATGGCAGCAGTTACTAGATGCATAGGGACAACCTAAAACGACGTTGGAATTTTACTGTAGCAGATAGGTTCGAAGAAGGTAACTCGTTTCGATATATGAGAGTGCGAGAAATATGATTCACTAGTGGCAGTAATCATTAAAAGACTTCTCCATAGGATCCAATGTAGGTATGTGCTTGAATGGGGAGACTTGATTCCAAGTCCCAGACAGCATTTCTAGCGGATAGCGTAGCACTAGAGATCTGAAAAGCTAGTATACATTTCTTACGACCTCAATCAGCACACCATCTACTGTTTGTGATCCTTCTCAATCAACCATTGCCTATAACCTAGTCGATATATCACCAAGCCTTTGACATGGCATCGAGAGAGACTGTATTACAAATACTGGAGAAATATCTAGCGGCAGCAGAGTGGGGGAGTTGCAAATACCAGTTTCATACGACATTCCTTAGCTAAATCACTTTCTAACTTCGGTAATTTTATTACGTGGTTGCATCATCAGCGACATGTAACCGCACTGTTGGTCTAATACTATACACTCTGGTGATCACCGTCTATATTCAGTGTCGTGGTATTTGTCTGGAAAAATTCACTTCATTCAGAGAAAATGCCATACCTCGATTTATAAAGCTGGTATAGCTTTTAACATGGATACTTCTATGCACCTGTAGAAACAAGACCGCTTGTGATGGTAATATGGTTGTGTTTTTTAACATCTACCTCTCTTTCTAAGACACAGTGATACCACTCACAAGAAAAACTTATGAGAGATGTCCACCCATCGTTAATTTTCGGTCAGTATTATTCCTTATCGCCAGCAATCAGTTACTGACGAAGAATTATACTTAGTAGTTGGTCGATGTGTGACAGGTTCGCCATGAGCATCAGGTTTATAAAGTATGTGTTTTTGTTCCGACGTGTGCAAAGGAAATTACTATGTCCAGTCGTCAGGAAGGTATGGACGTGAAAAACTGTGATAGCAAAGGGGGCAGTATGTCAAGTCATAAGAATGGTACAGATTTTTCTATTTCCAGAACCACAGCCGTCAGCCCTGGTGCATTTCCGATACACAGAAGTGTTTTCCATCCCAGAGCGAGAGCCCTATTGGTGGCGTTGGGGACCTGTCTAGTCTTTGACAGCTCGTCGGTGCAGCGGCGCCTCCTAACCATTAGGGGCGGCTGCGTCATTATACTTTAGACGACCAAGATACATTTGGGGAAGCCGTCCCTTTATTTCCCTGTTTAGTGATCTATACCTGCTTTTGTGTTGGCGAAGGACCACCACCCAAAGGCAGATGGCGGCCAGCATGTGTCATCGAGGCTGTCAGCAGAGTAGCTCCCTCTCTCAGTCCTTCCATCCCATAGGTGGATTTTCGGCAGTTTGTAATTGTACATGGAGCAGAACGTACGTTCAACTGCAGCCTTTCAGGACGACGATTTTTCCCGGTACATGTACAGCATTATGACCCATTCAATACGAGTGCTCGTTTTCATGATAATTTCGAAGTGTAATTAGAACTGCGATGCATTTTTTCTGTCAGCTGTGATAGCGTGTATTGGCTTCGGTTAGTTGGGCTGTAGGGTGATTTTTAGTAGTTGTGTGTTGTGAACTCTGATGTCAAACAATGATAGATGCTGTATGCTTGCAGGTAATACACTTTTTTAAAACTCCTCTCTGTACAACATCAGCATCTCGACAGTTGAACGTATTTCCCACCAAAAAGAATAAAGATAGTACCTGACACCCCAGCCTTTCCCCTCCCCTCCCCCCCTCCCCCATAGCTTGTAGGTGTAGGGTAGAGTTTGAGTGTTTCTGTCGCTGGTTTCGAGTGGTATTGTGAAATTTTTTCCTAGTCGGATAACACCAGTTGTATGGTATCGTCAGTTTTTTGAGCTGTATTGCGATTTTAAGCCGTCCCTGTGCAGCGCTATGCATATAGTTGTGTAATTAAGACCGATCTTTATGGTTAATTACGTAATTAGGATCGATATTTGAGTCAGTATCCCGACCAAAATAAATAAAGTACACTAAGCTAACCTCCCCCTCCCGCATCTGGACAGTCTCCATGTATTAGAGGGTGCACTTAGGCTTTCCATCTAGTAGAATGAGGGTTCGAGTCGCTAACAAAAATGGCTCTGAGCACTACGGGACTTAACATCTGATGTCATCAGTCCCCTAGAACTTAGAACTACTTAAACCTTACTAACCTAAGGACATCACACACATCCATGCCCGAGGCAGGATTCCAACCTGCAACCGTAGCAGCTGCGCCGAGTCGCTAACATGTTGCGTTTTTTACGCCCACTGAGTGTTTGTACACTGTGTTATTTTTGGGTGTTTAAGAGTTGTGAGCGTGTTTGCATAGCATTACACATGCATTATTTGGGTGATCTACGAGTAGTTTGCACGTCTGTATGCTGTGTACTGGATTATGTCTGTAATTTGTGAGTTGTTTGCTTCTGTGCACATCAGTGTACTGCATTATTTAAGAGTAGTTTCCAGGTCTGTAAACTGTATATTGTGTCCCTAAGCACGTTAGGGTGTACCTGCATAATAGACAAACTAGGCGAAATCCGTCCCTAAATAAATTGTTCCAAAAATAAATAAAGTACACTCCTTCCTCTCTCCAGCAGCCCAGAACAGGCTGATTCTTTTTCTCGCCAATTTTGCCCTCTAGACCACTGGGGGGATGAGGAGGCTGGGGGCACACATGCAGCGGAGAAAACCATCATGATACTGTGCTCCTATGGACTGAACTCCACGATCACGTGACCTATCGCGGCACCCTCTAGCGGTGGACTTGCCAACCAGCTCAGTTCTTTGGTCTGGTGGATTGGAGGCAGTTATCTTGTGTGTGTTGGGAGCTTATACATAGGTTTCATAAATGACAGACGATTCCAGCAGAGACAGATGTTTCCATGCATTGTGTAATGCATCTTTAACGCATCTCGATGCAAAGCATTTATTTGCAGGACCGTATTCTTCCTCTTCATATCTTCAAGCATTAATGCTGGCTTCCATTCTTCATACAGTGAGCTTTGGATGCACTCCTCGGCTGAATGAGTGCATATAATACAGCTATTACAACTTCCCCCGTCTGGCACCAACATCGCGCTAATTGAACACATGTCCTTCCACACCGACAGCTCAACAAGCACAGATATCTCAGCTTCTTGTGGTGGTAACACGAAACTAAGCAATTAATGTTGTAGGTAGATAATAAATTCAAACAAATTTATATAAATTTATACAAATTTAAACACATTTAAACAAATAATATTCTAACTGAATGATATAATGAGCAGTCTCTAGTGGGGGCAGCACCATACTAACAGCTGCAAGAGTAAGCTGTTGGAGCAAAATTCTCTCCAAAATTCGAAATTCCAGTCCATTTTCCAAGAGGATGACGGACCATCATGCAAAAAAGTCGGAAAGGTGGTTGGGTGACCCATAGAAGCACGTATTTCAATTTCCCGCTAAAATTCAAACTTCCATCAGGGGAGCTTTGCAGGGTGGCGTGGCACTTTCCAGCCAAAATTCAAACTTCCCGCTAGGGGGGGCGTGGCACTTTCCCGCCAAAAGCCGCCATCTTGGATAATGGCACTTGCGTCATCAGCCTACGTCACATCCGCCATCTTGGATGACGTCAGTGGGGTGGCACTGGCCTAGTTACACTACTACCTTCCACCCATTAAGAACTTCATGAGCCTGGTATCAGCGAAGAAAGTTACGGTCACAGTTTCTTAGGAGTTGCAGGGTTAGTTCGTGGTTGATTTCCTGACACGCGGAGAGGCTACAAATGCTGCGAGTTAGTGTGCCATGCTGGAATGACTGCAAAAGGCAATTCAGAGGAAACACTGGGATTTTATTGGAATGTATTGGAACACCTTTCATACCGACCGATTGATGTGACATAGGTATTAATACACTGGCCTATAGCTGTTATGCAAACAAAACCTTGAAAACCGTATATTAAGAACAGTTTTTATTCTATTCGTGACAAAATAGTTGATGTGTAAACCTTGAAAGTTATGTTTTGTTTCTTCTGCACACGATTCCTAAACTGCCGTCTGTAAGTCTGCAAGTAGATGGGTGTCACGCATTAAGTTTAAAACAGAGGCACTTATTTTTTAAAGGACATCATGGTGACCTTTGACTGAAAAAAAGGTTATCAATAAATAGTTTTACACTCAAAGACGACTACAGACTCACAGGCGAAATGGACAAATGTTGCAGAACAGATGAACCTAGTGGATTGGAAGGACGGAAAAAAGATTTGAGTTTAACGTCCCGTCGACAGTGCAGTCATTACAGACGCTGCACAAGCTCGGATTGCGAAGCGATGGTGAAGGAAAGTGTCCTTTTCAATGGAACCATCCCAGTATTTGCCAGGAGAGAGTCAGGGAAATCACTAGTGGACTTGATTACATCTTGATCTACCCCTTACCCATCGATTAAGCAGATTGTGAGGAAATGATAATGTGGAAAACGCACGGAAACACCAAGTTGGACCTTAAGATCGTCGCTCAGTCAAACGATCGCCAACATGCCTACATGAGTAGTAATGTGCAATCATATGGACAGGGCGAAGACAATGATTCCACTATTTCGCAGCAAATTATTTTTTTAAAGTCGAAAACAGAATATTTTTGGCGTATTCCCTTTTAGTTCTATACATTTCGCCGAAAGTTTTTTTCCAGAAAGTTGAATCAATTCCCGAAGCTAGATTCTGGAATGCCTACCAATATCGATCTACGGCTGCCGTTACCTCTCAACAAACTAGATAAAAAGGCAACAATGATATTTCTCACTGAAGAACATTAAACAGTTAGCTCTGCAAAGGAATGTGAAGAAGAGCAATGGCTCAAGTTTTTAAAAAAGTAGTTGACCATGCACTGGATAGATATGTACCTAGTAGAGCCGTTCATGATGGTAAGGACCTTCTATGGTATAGTGTCGCTAGAAATAATCTTCTAAAGAAACAGGGACGGCTGTATAACAGATGTAAAAAAAGCATAGGACTGTAGATAGAGACATGTTGAATAAAACGCGTTTGGCTGTCAAAAGAGCAATGCGTGAAGCCTCCAATGAGTACCGTAGCAGAACATTGTCAAATTATCTTTCATAAAGCCCAAAGTCCGCCCCCGGTAGCTCAGTCGTCAGCGCGACAGACTGTCAGTCCTAAGGGCCCGGGTTCGATTCCCGGCTGGGCTGGAGATTTTCCCCGCTCAGAGACTGGGTGTTGTGTTGTCCTAATCATCCTCATTTCATCCCCATCGACGCGCAAGTCGCCGAAGTGGCGTCAAATCGAAAGACTTGCCCCAGGCGAACGTTCTACCCGACGGGAGGCCCTAGTCACACGAAATTTTTTTTTATAAAGCTCAAGGAAATTCTGGTCGTATGCAAATCCTGTTAGCGGCAGTATAGGTGTAAAACAATGCGTAGGGCTACGGACGGAGAGGTTATGAATGAAACCGTTTGGATATCAAGAGGGTAAGGCGTGAAGCCATCAACAACGACCGAAACAGAATATTACTGAAAGTTCTCTCCTTTATAATGCGAACATGCCGTTTGACTGGCTGCACTACTTGTGTATTAAACGATCTATTGAAGGTACAGTGCTTCCTGTTAGGTTTTTAAGGTGGTTTTAAATTTCATATACTTAAATTAAAATTATTGTGACAAAATATGTGTAACGTACTCTAATTTGGATTATTTGTTGCATTTCTGCAGTGTAGCAGTCTTGGATCGTTGGTTTTATACTTTATATGATACGACGTATTTTTGTTTGTAACTACTACCACAGTGCAATTTGGTGGCTGGCTGTAGCGTCTACGATGTTCACTTCAGAATCTCAGTCTTCATTCTGCTAAATCACTAACATTAGCTTGTATAATCAGGGCAATTTGTAAGCTGTTTTATGTAATAATCATTTTATGCTTGACTTCCTTACATACTGTTGTTCTCATGTTGATGAGGTATCGTTCCATGATATGATACGGTATAATACACTTTTGATCAAGATTCATCGAATGTTACGACAGTATACGCCATGTTTATGTAATACTGTGTCACGCCCCTTTACATCTCATTTCAGTGTGTTTGAAGACGTTGATCTATGCTTTACAGGTCTGATGATGGCAACGTAGTTTGCTGAAACCGTTCATCACAATAGATACAATGCAACTGCTATCCTGGCTGTTTGAAGTTGTACTTCTGTTTCTACATGTCTTTAAGGAAGGTGAGAATCATTTACGTAGAAATCATCGGTTATTGTTTTTTTTTCTTTTCAAGATAATTAACAAGAAGAAAGATCCTCCCTCATCTCAGAAATAATCTTTACTTAAGATGAAACTGAATTCACGTTTATCGGTGCAGGACTATCGCTTCCATTCACTGTCCTGATTGCTGCTTTGCTTGCGGTCTGGAGTGAAGAACACAGGAGTTATGTATGTTGTGATGGTTCTTTCGGATATGTCCGAAAGAGCAGACACTACATATATAGCGTGAACATTAATAAAACCGACAAATTGCAGGAATGGATTCCTGACTGGAAATGGAGGAAAAAAAGTCCTATGAACATGTGTCGGGAAATGCATCGTTGCCGCGGCAGATGGTGGTGACGAATGTGTGATTGATGTAGCGTACTGTATGTAGCAGAATGGTCCGGTATTCATGACGGGAACATGCCGCTGTGGTGTTCGTGTACGGCCAAACAGATGGAAACGCCCGAGAGGCATCACTGCTATACCAAAACAAGTACCCTCAGAGACACAAACCATATCACAAAATATTTCAAGCCCTTTTCGGGCGTTTGTGTAATCATGGGACCTTCCAGACAGACGAACGTGCAGGGAGGCGGCGGACTGTGCGTACAGCAGATTTTGCAGAACCGGGTTCAATAGGCTATTGAGACAAACCGTGTTACAAGTTCCACGCAAGTGGCCCGCCAACATGGTGTAGGCCAAAGTTCGATTATGTGTATTCTGCATGAAAAGAGCTAATATCCGTATCACCTGCGACACACAAGGAACACACGGCAGGTGGTAAGAGGAACTGTCATTCTTCAGCGCTATCTACCGTGGCAACTTTGCATTTCCGGACACATGTTCATAGGGACTTTTTTCCTCCAATTGTAGTCAGTAGTCCGTCCATGCACTTTGTCGATTTTATTAATGTTCACCCTGTAAAATTAAGGTGATGACGGCCAATGATTCCTTCAGTGCAGATGCACACCAAACTCGAACTCTTACGGGAACCGGCGAGATGCCACGAGTAACGAGGCTAATGAGCAGGGGCACTACACAGTGTTGCGTGGTATAAGCTGAGAAGCTGGATCTGACGGGAGATGTGCTACTGTAGTCCATGCGGTTGTGGTGACCACTGTGTCCGGTGCGGTTCTACGCGCTTCAGTCTGGAACCGCGTGACCGCTACGGTCGCAGGTTCGAATCCTGCCTCGGGCATGGATGTGTGTGATGTCCTTAGGTTAGTTAGGTTTAAGTAGTTTTAAGTTCTAGGGGACTGATGACCATAGATGTTGAGTCCCATAGTGCTCAGAGCCATTTCTAAGGCTACTAAGTTTACCATTAGCCCAGTCGAAAGCAAGTTGACAAATGTGTGTGTCTTTAACACCCCCATGGATGTTACAAACGAGGTCATAACACTCAAATTCCAGCCTAATGGAAACGTTCGTGCTATTCGGAACGAGGTCTCGGAAGATATTTATTCGTTCCCCGTCCCTAATGGTATCATACCTATCAAAATGGAAGTTAAAAAACCGATCCCGTCTGTAATGAGCCTTGGAGAGTGTCAAGCACACACTACACACATCGAGCAGCTACCAGAATGCTTCATATGTATCAAACAGATCGCGTCACGCAGACGAAAATTCCGTCTTCAACTCAACGTAACTAAACGTAAACCTTTATTTTCAGATCTCCTAGTAGAAATAAGTAGCGAACAGGTAGTAAACAGTGCCACAGCAGTTGAAAGTAATTCAGTTGCTCTTAATGATCCCGAGACAATAAGCTTGAAAACGGAAATGATGTTTCAGACGAACGTTCCTCTCCACCTTTAAGCATACATGGGAAGAGTAAGATCGTTTTAGAAACGAATACTGACCCATTACCTGATAGTCATGTCCATGCCGGTAGTGTAGATGAATATGATATTACATCTGATACTGGAGTTGTCGAGGTAACCTACGGTAAACACGCCGAACTTCAAAGAGACGTCGCCATCGCGATCGGACAGTTTACAGCCAACAACTCAGAAATGTTCGTGATGGCGGTCGTTCATGGTAACGCGATCGTCGGTGCTCCGGAGCCAAGCCTTGAAACTAAATCAATCCACTCAGCGGGAGCATCTGCGAATTCACCATCAGGAACTATATAACAATCACAGATGAACATGACTGTGTCTACTCGTAGAGAAAAGCTGGGTCAAGTTTGGACTAAAAATTGTAAGAGAAAACTTTTTGCGGGTATTAATGAAGGGGGACACGGCGAGACTGAAGATGTAACAAGGTCTGACTCAGAAGAGATGTCCCATACCCATCATCAATTGTCTGCAGATAATGGTAAGGGAAGAAAGAAACTACAGAAGCTGGGGATTCTGTAGTCAAGCAAAACCAAAGGGAAATATATGAAAAGAGAGGCGAAGATTAATCTCACTCTCACTCCAAAATTTAAACCTATTACAAGATCAGGAACAACAATTATAGACACGGGAACTAAGAAAACTTCAGTCACAGCCAAAAAAATACATTTATATCTAAACAAAATTATAAAGTTTTCACTTTAAATATCAACAGAGTATAAACTAAGTTCAAACTGTTCTGTCTCCAACGGTTCTTCTACGCGGCTGAAATAGATATAGCATTACTGCAAGAAGTCGAAACTAACGATCTACATGAAATTGCAGCATACAACATCATTCTCAACAGATTTGAAAGTGCAGGTACGGCGATATTAACAAAATACGGTGTTCAAGTGACTGAAATTGGGAGGTTATTAAGCTGTAGGGGAATATCAGCACAACTAGACGGTACGACCCGGCTGGAAGCAGTCGTAGAGAGGCGAGGGGCGAGTTTTTCAAACAGGAAGTCGTGTGTGTTTTACCAACGACATCGAAGAGAGTGGTATTTAGTGACGATTTTATCTCTGCTGTTCGCAAAAAAGACCAAAAGACAAATTTTAACAGCTGCGTGGAACTCAGATACGTGGCTAGAAACTTAAATATGCTTGACACGTGGGAGGCAACAAACTCTGACTCATTAATGTACATCTACGTCACTAGTCATTCAACGAGTAGAATAGACCGAATTTACGTTTCACAAGATTTAATATGTAACGTCACTATGTCAGAAATCTGGGCTGCAAATTTTTCCGACGATTGTGCCTATATTATCAGAATCAGTTTATAGAAGCAAACAAATTTCCGCGGAGAATGATACTGGAAATTAAATGCTAACTTACACAGAGACGAGAAATTAAGAATTTTGGTGCTGGAAACATGGAAGGCCTGCGTCACTAACATAAGGAAGTACTCCAGCAGATGAAATTGGTGGGTGGATCATACGAACCCAAGCTACGGAGATTGCTTAAACAATATGGCTACAACAAAAATGAGTAGGAGAAAAGTACAGAGAAATTTTTCATGTGTCCCCGATAACTGTACCAAAATACAAGAGATATAACCACTAACAGTTTACAGATAAAGCAGATTGAAGCACAGCTAATGTCAGTGCAGAGACAAAAACTAGAGGATCTGAAAATGAGGACCAGAGCTGACAATATTATCCAACAAGAGAATGTGTCGCTTTACAACCTCATTCGAATATTGGATTTTACCACAGTTATTGGTACGTATTGAAAGAAGAGCTAAATAGCCTATTCCACGATGCATGTAATCTCCAACAGCTTCCCACAAACTACCTCGAGGGGCTCTTCGTATTGTTACCCAAACAAACATCCGATAACCTTGATGAACACCGACTACAAAATAATAGCTGCAACAGTAAACACAAGGTTAAGCGACGTAATTAGAAACATGATAGGAGGTTACGAAACATGTGTAGTTCCGGGCCGCAGTGTAAATGATACCCTCAGTGACTACTGTGACATAACAGCCATTACAGATATCTGTAACACAAGGAATTCTGTAATAGCTGTTGATTTTTCGAAAGCTTTCGACCGGATCTCTCACAGTTTTCTACTAAGAGCAATACGGAAATTTGGTATCTGCAACATATGCTCCCAACTTTTCAGAGTCATTTTGCATAGTCCAAAATCGTGGTCAACGGGTAACTAACTGGACCATTCGATATAAAGCAGTGAGTCCGACAAGGTTGCCCCTACCGATGGCACTATGCGTAATTGTGGTCGAATGTCTCCTAAGGAAACTTCACAGTCCACTCCCAGGCTTGTTCTTACTAGGAAAGAACCGTATGTTGAGCATTTGCAGATGATCTGAGCATATTTGTTCGGGCACAAGACCGGCTACCGCACGCAAAATACTATCTGAACGCCTACTGTGCAGCAACAGGTGCCATGAACAACTGTAACAAATCCAAGATAGTTAATTTAGGGAAAGATTTAAAGTTGGAAGAGCAACAATGGTTATCCACGGCAACAGCTATACGAGGTCTATGGCTAGATCTCGTGTCTGACGTACAAAGGACACAGACTACCAACTGGCGGTCCATATTGAACAAATTTAGAGCCAGCATACAGCTATATTTCAAGCGAAGTCTCGATATGATTCAGGAAGCAAGACTTGTGAAATAGTTCATCTTACAGAAAGTGTATTACAAAGCTCCATTTTGCTGGCACCAGCGTCAATAGCCAGAAGTCTACTATCAACGACCGTATATTTCGTATGCGGTGTAAATGTTTTTAAGGTAAACTGCAGCACGCCAACATTACCGTTTGAAGAAGGTGGGACCGAAATAATAGATACTGACGCAAAATTCAAAGCTTTAATAGTAAACAGTGTCCTTAAAAATCAAAATTAAGCCCCACTAGCTTGGCAAGTATACTTCTGAAAGCAGTTCAGCCAGAAGGCCAAGTAACACCCGTCAATACTGGTGAAACACATTCAAAGCTCAGCTTTCTCAGAACCTCCATAGTCGAGAATAGTTACGTAACCCACGAAGACAAATGTTCAATACAAAGAGATGATACCATCATATTAAGAAATCTTTAGTTCTTAACAGAATGCAAACTAAACACCCTCATATCAACTGGCCTGGGGTGTGGAAGAATATTCACAAAAAACATCTTACGTCAGATGTTGGGGCAGAATGGTACAAAATTGACAATGAAATGATTGCAGCGTGCACGAAGATACTCTGTCAATCTTGCAGATTCACCGAATTGTGATAGGTGTAATGAACAGGATACACTTATACATTGGTTTAAATGTAACCACTCACGCGAAATCTGGAATGGACGCAACAGCAACTTACATCAATACTGCGGACGGCACCGCAATAGGTCAGGATACAAGAAGTTGTGACACCAGACCAAAAGCGATACCCTGACCAGAAAAGCAGTACGATAATCTGGCTATCGGGTCAATTCGTACACTACGTGATAACGTCAGAAACACCGAGTTTAACGGAATTTAAGTTTAAACTGACAACATTACAACATGAACTGCGGAACAAACGAAATTATCAAAAGAATTTAGCAAACTACGTAGGAGTTGTATCCGTGAATCTGAGATATTAAGACCAGTGTATAGACTGCTGAATATTCTCCTTTTACTTTGTAATTAAGATTAATCCTTTTACTCATTATGTTACTTGTATTTTAACTGTATCTTATGATATCGAAGTTGGATACAGTTGGTTGAAAGGAAATATGCTACAACGAAAGACGAGAAATACATTTTATTTACTCCTCTAATTTTCTGACAAATAAACAAGAACCTCAGTTTGAATAGATTACAAAAGGTTTGATTTGGGCAAAATATAATTTTTTTTGCATTTATAAAGAAGCATACATTTTGTTTTCAGAAAGAGGAGAGACATGAAGGATTTGAGAAAAAGGAAAAATTATTTTGCAATTTAAGGATGAAGGAATAAGCAACCATCAAAAGGGACTTATGGCTTTTCTTTTTCAGTTCCACGAAACTTTGCTTATCGTTTAATATACAGTTATAAGGAAATTTAATTTAAATAAATAACAAAAAATAAATAAGTTGCGACATGAAACGAAATATTTACATTAGTTAATTTCTTAGGTTTCAAGGAGAATTATTATGTTTTAACAAACAAGATAAAAGGCACAGCACCCAGGCTAAAAATGTAACTAAAGGGCAGCGAATGGAAGGTCTGTGAGGGAGTGAGTGAGAATCTTAAAAAAAAATAGGGTAAGCAGGAGATCCAGTTTCGAATCCCTGTCCGGCACAAAGGTTCAGCTTGCCCCATTCATGTAAATCAATATCCACTGACAGCTAATGTCTTTGATTCCTTTGTATCCTGACACAAGTGTTAACCGCAGCACAAAATTAACGCACAAAATGGGTTGGTTTCCTTTTGAAACTGTCCAAATAAAGCTGAGGTTTTTGTTTTCCTATCTGCTGTTGGTAAGCATCAATAAATACTATAACCGTCCTGCAAATAGCTGCTAGCTGCTAGTTTATTCTTCATGGAAAATTTACCACAATCACACTTGCATGTCCCACCAGCTATTTCATACGCCTTTCATCTACTGTTGCCTAGTACCGTATTACGCAATTATTTGATGTTTTCACATTTGGTTACGTTTTTCGGATGTATTTCATGTGGATAATTTTCCAAAGAAGCTCAGCTATGTGTGAATTCAGCTGCCAATATCTTCACTGTCGAAAATTAAGGAGCAAATTCCTTTGAAAACTTGTGTACATGTAGACTAATTTTGGTTGACAATAGTATGGAATGGAAGTATTTCCCTTTATCCATTTCAATGGAATAAATACAAAACTTTTTAAAACCATTTAAACAACTCTACACTGGAATCAAGTGAAACACAACCAACAAGAACAAACATATTAAAATAACATTTCATTGATTCTGTCAGAGCTAGAAATTTTCCTCTTGTCTTTGTAATATAACATAATATCTAAAAAGCATTTTTGTTTCATCCGCGGTTGAAGCTCTCCCCCAACTCCTCCCCAAACCTCAAACACAGACAGAAGAAGGGTCATTATAATTAACAGATTAAATACTTACCAGAGCTTCAGGCTTGATTCTAAGATCAACAAGTTGCACATTTCCGCTGAAAATTCCAATATTTAGGCTTTCGATGTCGAGATCTTGAATGTATTTGCCAAGATAACGGTTGAGAACTGTCGCCACTACTCCCTCGAACATGGCGGATGTTTGTTGTGATCACAGCTTCTGAAGTCCCATCTCTTGCTCAGTTAGCTATCGCTAACTTCTTGTGCAGTGGGTTTTATCATTTTCAACCTGAAATTCAGTAAGAAAACAAAACTTCATTAGGCAGGTTCAGTATTTATTTTCGTCAATGGTGACACTTGCTCAACTTTGAAATAGTTGTAAATGAGTAGATAAATATACAGGGTGTAACGCGTGTAAGTGCAGATATTTCCGTTGGTAGTTGATTACGATTTACTGAACTTTATATCAGTATTTATGTCATTTCCAGCCTAATAATTATAGCTATTACAAGGTGTATGTTTTTAAATTGGGTAGTAACTCCGAGTGCATTTTTGGGCAGCATGTCAGGTGTTGAAATGTGGACAAGTGGTCGCAAAACGGTTTATCTATACTGACAGGCGTATTCCACTTCGCGGTGCAGGTATGTCCATGTATAAAACATTAGATCGTAAAGTTTGTGACGTGTTTGAGGGAAGACTGTTCGACACAGAAAAAAAAAAAAAAAAAAAAACACTGATGGACATACATATACTATGTGTTCAAAAGTATCCGGACACCCCCAGAAACGTACGTTTTTCACATTAGGTCCATTGTGCTGCCACCTACTGCCAGGTACTCCATATCAGCGACCTCAGTAGTCATGAGACATCGCGAGTGAGCAGAATGGGGCGCTCCGCGGAACTCACGGACTTCGAACGTGGTTAGGTGCCATAGTTAGTTTGATAGTTAGTTAGTTAGTTGGTTGCGTGTTCCATTGATCAATCGCACGGTACGGTAGCCGTTATGATGTGGAACGTGTCAAGTACGTCTGTACGCGAGATTTCCACACTACTAAACATCCCTAGGCCCACTGTTTCCGATGTGATAACGAAGTGGAAACGTGGTGGGACACGTACAGCACAAACTCGTACAGGCCGACCTTGTCTGCTAACTGACAGTGATTGCCGACAGTTGAAGAGGTTCGTAATGTGTAATAGGCAGACATCTATACAGACCATCACACAGGAATTCCAAACTGCATCCACTGTAAGCACTATGACACTTAGGCGGGAGGTGAGAAAACTTGGATTTCATGGTCGAGCGGCAGCTCATAAGCCACATACCACGCCGGTAAATGCCAAACGACGCCTCGCTTTGTGTAAAGAGCGTAAACATTGGACGATTGAACAGTGGAAAAACGTTGTGTGGAGTGACGAATGACGGTACATAATGTGGCGATCCGATGGTTGGGTGTGGGTATGGCGAATGCCCGGTGAACGTTATCTGCAAGCGTGTGTAGTGCCAACAATAAAACTCGGAGGCGTCGGTGTTATGGTGTGGTGGTGTTTTTCATGGATGGGTCTAGCACCCCTTGTTGTTTTGCATGGTACTATCACAGCACAGGCATACATTGATGTTTTAAGCACCTTCTTGGTTCCCACTGTTGAAGAGCAATTCGGGGATGGCGATTGCATCTTTGAACACGATCGAGCACCTGTTCATAATGCACGGCCTGTGGCGGAGTGGTTACACGAAAATAACATCTCTGTAATGGACTAGCCTGCACCGAGTCCTGATCTGAATCCTATAGAACACCTCTGGGATGTTTTGGAACGCCGACTTCGTGCCCGGCCTCGCCGACCGACATCGGTACCTCTCCTCACTGCAGCATTTCGTGAAGAATGAGTTGCCATTCCCCAAGAAACCTTCCAGCACCTGTTTGAATGTATGCCTGCGAGAGTGGAAGCTGTAATGAAGGCTAAGGGTGAGCCAACACCATACTGAATTCTAGCATTACCAATGGAGGGCTCCATGAACTTGGTGTTCCAACATATATAAAAATATTTGCACTTATATCCGTTACACCCTTTATATGAGAAACACAACACAAAATTATATTAACTACGTTAAAATAACGATATCGTGCATAATGTATAGAAATAATTTTTACATCTATTTTTTAGGAAGAGAACAAAAGAATAAGATCAAGCTTAGATACAGTATCTTGGTATTCGTTCTGGAGTGATTTTATGCCTTGCAACTATGTTGCTTTAATCTCAGTTCAATATTTTCCACATTTTCACCGACCAGATACAGCTTTTAATTCAATTCGACGCTACCTTTTGCTCTGCGTATTTTCTTCTTAACTCAAATGCATAAATGATTTATGGTTATTTTTATTTAGGTATCTTCAGCAATATTTTTTAATGATCCTACTAAGAACATTTTAATCTACAGTTATCACCCACTGGATAAATCTAACAACGTCATCCAACCTTGTTCTGTTCAATAAGATGCGCGCAAATACAGACGTTCCATGCCTTTCTGTCAATCCCGTACTGACGTTTGTGCTATGCAAAACGTGACTGAGAATTTGCAGAAGGTTCTTCGTGTCCTCAGTGAATGCAGGCCTCACGTATTTTAGATTGGGTTTTCACATAAAGCAGGTGCATTTGTTGTTCCATCAGTGTGAGACTTTTAGAGTGAGGTGACTGTTTAACTGACGGCTTGTTGCCTGTTTTCGCGATGGTTATTTGTTTTAAACTACTATTTAAAAAAAGGAAGAGCAAGAAGACCGGCCCGAGTGTGTGTGCCAAGGGATTTCAGTAGTATAACAGGTGTGACGTGAAGTCACTTGAGAGCTATGCATCAATTTTTACGTAATTTCAAAGATGTGTCAGTACTGTAATTCTTTTCATTCAGTGATGTCATGTTACACTAATGACTAGTGTTACCTATGAAGCCTATATTGAAAAACTGTATAAAACGTTATATACGCATTTCCTGGGCCGGATACTATGTAGAGGTGGTCAATGTATATCGGCTGGCCCGTCCCACCTTTACGTGACGATTTCCTATTGGCTCCATTCCCCTACAGCATAACATTTGTTTTTGTGCATAAAACAGTTGTTATTTTATGGTTTTTAAATGGATACACATTTTCTTGTAATCTTTTACGGCCTCCAGGTCGCGTCTTTGTCATTCTTCATGGGACTATAACAATTATGATTAAGTCTTAAGTATTGCTGCTGACCAGTGTTGCAACATGGTGGGCTAGTTATCTTCCTGAATGGCTCAAAAATGGTTCAAATGGCTCTAAGCACTATGGGACTTAACACCTGAGGTCATCAGTCCCCTAGACAGAACTACTTATACCTAACTAACCTAAGGACCTCACACAGATCCATGCCTTAGACAGGATTCGAACCTGCGACCGTAGCAGCAGCGCGGTTCCGGACTGAAGCGCCTAGAACCGCTCGGCCACAGCGGCCGGCTCCTGAATGGCGCAGCCGCCTTAATGATTCAACTTCTCATGGTCTCACGGATGAGATATTCGACTCCATATCTATGTTGACGTGTTTTCCTTAACGGTGGCATGTTTTCACATTGTATTTCGATTTGTTCCCTGTTTATTCTTAGTGGTCAGGTAACTTCTACTACGCATTCTGCGTTATTTGTGGCTCTTTATGAATTTTTTTTTCAGAATGATTTGATGATGTATGAATCGAAAGGCGTCCTTAAGAATGGCAGTCACCACAGAGCCTGTGACGTCCTTGTATTTTCATGGTGTCCATTACAACAGTCATACAACTTTCAAATTTCAGTAGTATCTCTAAAATGACCGGAACTAATGAAAAACCGTCAGAAAAAACGTTGCTTAGGAAGTGATAAAACATAAGACCCAAATTTTATGTCACTAGTTTTTCCTTTCGATGGGTTATGATGCCGCTCGTTACGAGGCCATTATAATCGGAGCAATGGTTCATTTCGATAAAATGCATGGGAAGAAATCTCAACAGTGATCTTGAATAATAGAAAACCGACATGAGTGCTAACAGCACGGCGTTTGAGCATGGCTCCTTACGAATACAACACTGTTTCAGCCTATCTAACAATTGCACTTCATATGGAGTTTGTATAACTAGTACAGAACGACTGCGCGTAATGGAGGATGACGTGAAAACTCTGAAACAAATCGGGATGATTCTCGCAAAATTCGGAGGCTGAAAAGCTAAAGTAATGTCTTTATTGGTTTAACTACGTACTTCTTTGTTCATATCGCATTAGTCTGTCGATGATTACCCGGGAATCCGTTGCCAGTGAGATATAACAAAGATTGGAAGAACAGTCATTTCAGTTACCATGGTGTTCATTTTGGGTGCAAGTGATTATCTTTCACTACTTCAGCCGGCCGGTGTGGCCGAGCGTTTCTAAGCGCTTCAGTTTGGAACCGCGCGATCGCTATGGTCGCAGGTTCGAATCCTGCCTCGGGCATGGATGTGTGTGATGTCCTTAGGTTAGTTAGCTTTAAGTAGTTCAAGGGGACAGATGACCTCAGATGTTAAGTCCCATAGTGCTCAGAGCCATTTCACTACTATGCTTAACATAAATTATTGCTGACACTTACGATTGTGTGTGTGTGTGTGTGTGTGTGTGTGAGAGAGAGAGAGAGAGAGAGAGAGAGAGAGTGGGGGGGGGGGCATTTAGTATTCACTCATCGTAGAGATTTGTTGCCTGTGAACATAGAGAGCTAGTGATAGTATTTATTTTTTGTTTTCCATTTTTACACTGTTATTGTGAAACGTCTGACCTATCTTCTTGCAGTACCTTGCCACAAATAGCTGTCATTTTTTATGACCATCCACTTCATTCTTCATCGTGAACGTTCTCACAGAGTTACCTAAATTTTCACAACACCCTAAGAACCAGATATTCCCTCACTTCTCAGTAGCCACAAATCTCGTGGATGCGGAGACTAACGTGTGCTGCGATCACATTTGGTGCATCGCTTCCAGAATCTGACACACGGAGGCCGTTAATGTTCCCTGAGAGCCGTCAGCACTCGTTCTTACGTCACACTAAATTCCGGGTACCCCGTCCCAGCGAGTCTGAGGTCCCGCCAGACGACACGGAAATCGAAGACGGCCGGTAGGCGGCGCGGCTTCGTCTGCGGACACTGCTGTCGCCGCTGCAACACGCCCCCATCGGGGCCTAGCGGCGCCGACGACTTCCCGCTAAGACCGGAAACGCAGCGGCTCCGTTGTCGGTTGTGACTACTCTGCGCTACAGTATTGATGTCGCGACACATCGTTGTCTTAGTTCTGAATTCGCTACGTCTTACGAGGGATCACGGATTTACTTCACATTTTGTACACGTTTAGTAGTCTATCAGGACAACATAATATGTAAGTAGTAAGGCGTACTGTTTAGCAGATCTCGAGAAAATTACGAGAGAAGTTTTACGCGTCGAATATGTAGCCGGTATGTTGCGGCACGGACGTGGGATGGCGGCGCTCAAGTGGTTAGCGTCCAAGCTATATACTCGCTGGACTGCTGGATCAAGGCACTTTCATTTTTCTTTTGTTTTTTAAATTTATATTTTTTTTAACACTAGTCATATTATTTCATACAGATGACAATTGAAACGTAATGTAATGAAAAAACACGTGTATTTGCATGAAAGTTCCTTGAATTTGAGATGTTATTTGACAGTTTTTTAATTGTACTTCTTACAACAAATGTTATATTTATAACTATCGACAAGTAATCGACAAAACGCATTTTTTTTTCCTCAAAATGTATCCCTGTCGTGATTTGCGATTAAGGTCCACTTCTTGAAGAAGACTATCACAATACAAGAACGCGTCTTTTAATCGACGTTTTGCAACTGCATTATGCATTGAATTTTCGTGACATTAATCATCCGCAGTAGTACCTCCATTTTTTAGTAAAAACATAAATTTTGTAATTTAAAAAAAATACACCATTTGTTCTCAAAAGCACATCCGACGAATATTTGTATATTACCTTATGTTCTGGCATATTGTAACTCATTGTATTATTGAATAAAGTTATTTACTTCTTCATTTATAGATGTTTGACTGGGGCTTTCCAAGTCTGTCCCTTGTACTTGAAACCTGGATAAGCGTCCCCAAGTGGAAAGCAGTTCCAGATGCCTTAACCGACAGCAGGTATAAGGGATCTCGCAAATCACAACAGTCATACATTTTCAGGAAAACTTGATGCGTTTGGGCGTTTACTTGCGGATAGTTATAAAATTTATTGTAATAATTAAAACCAGTAAATAGCGAAATACCACTGGAAATTCAATAAAAGTTCATGGTAATACACGAGCATTTTCATTATATTACTTTTCAAGTGACATATATATGGAGTAACATAACCAGTGTTGAAAAAATATACATTAAAAAATTGAGCGGGACTCAATTCAGTGATTTAGCGATTACCAAGCTTGAACACTAACCACTTAACCACTACCAACTCGTGGATAAAGCAACAACGCACTGGTACATATTCGACGCATACAACTTCTCCTGAAATTTTCTCGAAATTGCCTAATTAGTACACCTTACTACTTGCACACTATGTTATCCTACTGGACTGCAAATATGCAGACACGAAACACGAACATGTAGGGTGGTAATGAAGTTTGTTTTATTTAAAAAGCTTTAAGATTTTTCACATAAGAAATTCGTAGGCATTGCTTTTCAGCTCGCCTTCGTGCATAACTGACAGAGTCATACGAGGAAGAAAATAAATTAAAAAAACCACTAACGATAGTACATGAAGCGATGGAACATGTTAGGGTAAAAGAAATCTAATCAAACGATGTCTTTCATATGGCAGAATTTCTCTCTAGTTTTGCTTAGCAATCATGAAAAATAAAGAGTTACAACATCCAAAAGATGATTATGATAGTATACTACTCACAATCATCTACATCCATACTCCGCAAGCCACCTGACCGTGTGTGGCGGTGGGTACCTTGAGTACCTCTATCGGTTCTCCCTTCTATTCCAGTCTCGTATTGTTCGTGGAAAGAAGGATTGTCGGTATGCCTCTGTGTGGGCTCTAATCTCTCTGATTTTACCCTCATGGTCTCTTCGCGAGATATACGTAGGAGCGAGCAATATACTGCTTGACTCTTCGGTGAAGGTATATTCACGAAACTTCAACAAAAGCCCGTACCGAGCTACAGAGAGTCTCTCCTGCAGAGTCTTCCACTGGAGTTTATCTATCATCTCCGTAGCGCTTTCCCGATTACTAAATGATCCTGTAACGAAGCGCGCAGCTCTCCGTTGGATCTTCTCTATCTCTTCTATCAACCCTATCTGGTACGGATCCCACATTGCTGAGCAGTATTCAAGCAGCGGGCGAACAAGCGTACTGTGACCTACTTCCTTTGTTTTCGGATTGCATTTCCTTAGGATTCTTCCAATGAATCTCAGTCTGGCATCTGCTTTACCGGCGATCAACTTTGTATGATCATTCCATTTTAAATCACTCCTAATGCGTTCTCCCAGATAATTTATGGCATTAACTGCTTCCAGTTGCTGACGTACTATATTGTAGCTAAATGATAAGGGATCTTTCTATCTCTGTATTCGCAGCACATTACACTTGTCTACATTGAGATTCAATTGCCATTTCCCGCACCATGCGTCAATTCGCTGCAGATCCTCCTGCATAACCATGTAACACGTCATAAGAATAACGGTCTTAAAAAGATCATAACCGACATTTACCGGAGACAAATGTCAGGTCTTACCGATGAATGGTTTCAAACAGGATAGGAATAGCTGCTCCCAGTGAATGTACTGGGTGATCAAAAAGTCAGTATAAATTTGGAAACTGAATAAATCACGGAATAATGTACATAGAGAGGTACAAATTGACACACGTGTTTGGAATGACATGGGGTTTTATTAGAACCCAAAAATACAAAAGTTCAAAAAATGTCCGACAGATGGCGCTTCATCTGATCAGAATAGCAATAATTAGCATAACAAAGTAAGACAAAGCAAAGATGATGCTCTTTACAGGAAATGCTCAATATGTCCGCCATCATTCCTCAACAATAGCTGTAGTCGAGGAATAATGTTGCGAACAGCACTATAAAGCATGTCCGGAGTTATGGTGAGGCATTGGCGTCGGATGTTTTCTTTCAGCATCCCTAGAGATGTCGGTCGATCACGATACACTTGCGACTTCAGGTAACCCCAAAGCCAGTAATCGCAAGGACTGAGGTCTGGGGACCTGGGAGGCCGAACATGACGAAAGTGGCAGCTGAGCACACGGTCATCACCAAATGACGCGCGCAAGAGATCTTTCACGCGTCTAGCAATATGGGGTGGAGCGCCATCCTGCATAAACATCGTACGTTCCAGCGGGTGTTTATCAGCCAGGCTGGGGATGATGCGATTCTGTAACATATCGGCGTACCTCTCACCTGTCACGGTAGCAGTTACAAAACCAGAATCACGCATTTCCTCGGAGAGAAAAGGCCCGATAACGTTAGATGTGGTAAATCCAACCCATACCGTGACTTTCTCGTCGTGCAATGGAGTTTCCACGACAGTTCTATGATTTTCGGTAGCCCAAATTCTGCAGTTGTGGGCGTTGACAGACCCTCGGAGCGTGAAATGAGCTTCGTCGGTCCACAACATGTCACTCAACCAATCGTCAGCTTCCGCCATCTTTTGAAATGCGCCCACCCCGCAAATACCCTCCGCTTCACTAAATCGCCAGGTAACAGTTCATGATGCTGATGGCTTTTGTACGGATAGCATCGTAGGGTACGTCTCAGTGCCAACCAAACAGTAGGGTATGGAATGCCGGTGCGACATGCGACTGCACGAGCGCTGACTTCCCCGTGCATAGACGAACCCGCTACAGTCTCCATTTCTTCCTGAACTGTCTCAGCAGCATTATGCGTTGTGCTCGATCCGCCACTACGGGGTCTATCGCCTAAACAACCCGTGGCTTCGAACTTCGAAATCATTCTCGCCACAGCTGCATTTGTCAACGGACCTTTACCCGTTCGAATCCCCTTTCTATGGCGATAGGATCGTAACGCTGAACTAGCACAATCCCCATTCTGATAATACAGCTTCACTAAGAGCGCCTTTTCAGGTAACGTCAACGTGCTGCGACTGATGGCGCATCTGATTCTCTCTATCTCTTTTTTTTTCTTTATTTTTTTTTCTTTCTTTATTGATTTTCAATTCCCCCCCGAAGGGGGCGGGCTGGCAGCAGCTTACTACCCTGCTCTACAGCCTACAGACTTCTGTTTAAAAAAGGAAGAAGAAAGAAACGAGGAAAAACAGGCGATAAAATGGTGATTTAAAGTGTAAAATGGCGTAAAAATGCGGAAAGTTAAAACAGAAAGCAAAAGGGGTTGGCAATGTTGATAAAATACACAGGAATCAGACAAGTAATATAGCAGACACACAATTAAAAAACATGGCGACAGTCTGGTTTCTGTTCGCAAGAGATAAAAAAAAGCACACCCAGCGACAGTATGATGGCTGTTCGCTACACTTCCCAAAAGACACAACACGGAGCACGCACTGGAAAAACACACTGTAAAACACTGCACGAAAAAGGCGGCACAAAGATGGCACTCCCGATCCAAGGCAGATGGGGGGGGGGGGGGACCTGGAGTAGGGGGAAAAACAAGGAGGGAGGAGAGGAAAAAACGAAAAGGGGGGGGGGGGTGAACCAAGGAGGGAGAGGACTAATAAAGGGGGAGAAGGGCAGACGCGAGACGGAATGAGATGAGGCAGAGGAGGGAAATGTAAAAGGACTCGGGGGAGAGAAGGGGGCAAAGAGAGGGGAGGTGGGGATTCTCTCTCTCATTACAGCTCCTTTTATATACGATTATCATGTGCAGTCAATGACGTTTTGCTGTCCAGCGCAATCTGTCGGACATTTTGTGAACTTTGTTTTTTTTTTTTCTTTTTCTAATAAAACCCCATGTCATTCCAAGCATGTGTGTCAATTCTTACCTCTCTATCTACATTATTCCGTGGTTTATTAAGTTTTCAAATTTATACTGACTTTTTGATCACTCAGCAAGTCGAGCTTACAATGCGAAGGGAACAGAATGTAATGGACATCTGGTGTCGGGTATCTCGCAGAAGCTCATTGTTCAAAGTGTATCATAAGTCTGCACGTCTTCAGTGGGTCAAATATCACATAAATATACGGGACAGCAGATGACTGGAGATGTATGGTGCGTTATTGTGGTCCGACGGGTCGTAATTTTGCTTCTTTTTAAATAAAATTCTTGCCCATTCACTCATGCTTCTGACTTTCCTCAGAAAAGAAAAACTGTTGTTCCAAGTTAATGCAAAGGACATTCTGTGTCACTGAGCTCTTAAAGGTCATCCTCGAAAGAAATAAGTCCCATATCAATGGTCAAAGGTAAGAGAAAAATTGTTCCCTAACCTCAAGAGACTCTAAAAGACCTCCTCGCATTTGGCTACTTTCTCATCACACAACCCACTGGTGTTGGCCAAACATGCCTCATGGTACACGGTTGACAGAGTTCTCGCACAAAGAAATACAGATGGCACAGAACAATCAGTAGTATTAGCATGTAAAAAGTAGCTGTCAGCAGAGAAGAATTAGTATCAGACCGAGAAGGGAACAGTTTCAATTGTCTATGCGGTAAAGGAATTCTATTTAGAGTATATGTCTGACAATACGTAGCATCTAAAAATATATTTTGTCAATGAAACTGTCCCACTAATCAGCTATGGGAGAATCCATAGTCATGAAGCTATTAATGGTATGCTTCCGGATATACAGCCGAATTGAGCTTGTATTATGTATAATATTTCCACGACGGCTGTATACCCGGAAGCACACAATTAATAAATCACGCTGAGAAAATCTGAGAGATGACTCATGTCACTTCTGCGTTTGTCTGCGGGATGTGGCAGTCAGGAAGATATATGGGATGTAACTGTATGGGGCTGTTATTGTGACGCTGCCAGTACCTGTGGACAATATAAGCCATTCAGTTTTAATCTAGTGTACCAGTGGACGTACATCTTAAGAAGTCACGGCTGCAAGGGAAATAGCCACGTTATTTTACTATTTTTTGCACTTTTTATATTTTATATTGGCCTCTCTTATAGTTTACTATACAGTTATTCTGAAGACGAAGGTTTGACCCTCGAAACGCGTAAGTTCTAGTGTTTTTTACACTGTAATTTAGTGGTTACTTGAGCCGACATTTTAACACTGACTTTTACAACCCCGACCTCAGATCCATTATAGAATCAAAACTGTTTGTTTAATAGACTTCCTTGATGGATGGAACTAGTTATGACTGATTCGCCTAATACTTTCGAAATCACTATTAATTGTAAAAGAACACGGTTTTTTTATCATTAAAGTGGACCAAATTTACGCATGAAAACTATTGCTGCTTGCACGGATTTATAGAAATGCTTATCCTCTGTTTTTATTTAAATTAAGAAGAGGGAAGAGAGTCGTGTCCATCTTCCACACCACACTAAAAAGCGACTATATTTCAGCGAACTACGTTATCCCTCTCCCAATGAACCATCGACGTTGCCACGGTAGGGTGGCTTGCGTGCCTTATCGTTACAGATATCTGTACCATAGGTGCAATCACGTAGGAAGAATAACTGTTGACAGCCAGACTAACATAGTTCCCGAATAGACAAAGTGCCTTTTAAGACGTTACAGGGACAACAGTCTTGATGATAGACTCATCCGGCCTTGTAACATTATTCAATATGGCCTTGCTATGTTGGTAGTGCGCAGAGCTGTAAGTAAGGACAGAAAATAGGTCGGTATATTGCCCAAGAATGTACAACTCTACCGTGTGATTTTTAATTATGATGGCATCCTCCTGTCTGATATAATTATGGTGGACTCTTCCTGGGTAAAATATTCCAGAGGTAAAACAGACCCCAATTCTGATCTCCGTGCTGTGAGTATTCTGGAGGATGTTGTCGTCAGAAAAAAACAAACATGGCGTCCTACGGGTCGGACCGTTCCGCGTAGGTACGTAAGAAGATGTAAAACGGAAATATATATGTTCGAATCAGATACAGTTTGTATTAGTAGAGTGTGGTGGCAGGAAGAATAGTACTTATGGTCAGGTGAGTAAAGTTGTAAATGAACACACTTCGTAAGCCGCGATCGCAATGTACTGGGTGATCAAAAAGTTAGTATAAATTTGAAAACTGAACAAATCACGGAATAATGTAGATAGAGAGGTACAAATTGACACACATGCTTGGAATGACATGGGGCTTTATTAGAATAAAAAAAAAAGTTCAAAAAATGTCTGACAGATGGCGCTTCATCTGATCAGAATAGCAATAATTAGCATAACAAAGTAAGACAAAGCAAAGATGATGCTCTTTACAGGAAATGCTCAATATGTCCACCATCATTCCTCAACAATAGCTGTAGTCGAGGAATAACGTTGTGAACAGCACTATAAAGCATGTCCGGAGTTATGGTGAGGCATTGGCGTCGGATGTTGTCTTTCAGCATCCCTAGAGATGTCGGTCTATCACGATACACTGGCGACGTCAGGTAACCCCAAAGCCAGTAATCGCAAGGACTGAGGTCTGGGGACCTGGGAGGCCAAGCATGACGAAAGAGGTGGCTGAGCACACGATCATCACCAAACGACGCGCGCAATAGATCTTTCACGCGCCATCTGTCGGACATTTTGTGAACTTTTTTTTGGTTCTAATAAAACCCCATGTCATTCCAAGCATGTGTGTCAATTTTTACCTCTCTATCTACATTATTACGTGGTTTATTAAGTTTTCGAATTTATACTGACTTTTTGATAACCCTGTAGACGCTTCTATTGTTCCAAGATGACCGGTTTCAACAGTCTTATGCTGCCATCATGTGACCTTACGGAACTAGTTATAAAATTGCCATGTTACATTACATGAACTCAAAGCATAAAAGGCACTCCTCACGTATACATATATTGATAAAATTCCAGTTGATAAAATGCACACAGTTAATAAAATGCACACAGTTGATAACATACACACATTTAATAAAATCATCTTACCATCGATGTATGTTGACGGCGAACACGACTCTCACAAGCTTACCGCAAAACACTACATTCCTGTGAGGCCTACGTGACTCGTAGAGCGTACACTGGTGTAGAAACGATCCTTCCCGCCTAATTTTGAGGTTAGGCGTTTCATTGGCTCACCGTATTTCCCGGTAGAAGCTCCTAGATGTTCCTACCGGATTTCTCTCTGCGGAAGGGCGTCAAAAAAGTGTAATCATACGCGCTCTTCTCGGAGGCTGATCGTACTGGACCCTCAATCAGAAAAAGGCCACAGAGGATTGGTCGGTCAGAACTACGAAAAATCGGACATGGATCCCTCCTTTTTGCTGGAGAGAAGTCAGATCGCCTTGTGGTCGCGGAGAGTGGTATTTTGATTGCCTTGGGTTCGCGAAGAGTATAGTTCAGATTACGAAGAATAACTTTGATGCAGAGTACAACTAGATAACCGTAGGGATTAACAGAGAACAATCTCGCTGCTGAGGGTATCTGTAATTTTGGGAATTGTATAAATCAGATCTTTGTTAGCTGCAGCAGATGGGTGGTGGAAGACTACGGAAGTAGCTGCCAGGTAGAGCTACTTCAGTCTACCAGTTGAAATGGTAAGAGTACACATAGTTGTAAGCGAAATTAATGAGGAGTTTAGGCCATAGTGTAATTTTCTCATTCTGGGTAGTTCAGTTTGGTTTTGCGTGTAAATACACACATAATAAGTCAACGTAGAACAATACATTCAGTCTACGAAAATGATCGGCTTACGCCTTTAGAAAAGCAAGGCTATACGCTGGTCCATCCTGCTATCAACCACCAAAGCTCTCATTAGTGGAGCTTTAACTGGCCACTCCACAATCGACACGTACTTCCTCGTTAGTATTCTCTGCTAGTATACCAGTGACCCTTGTCAATTTCCATAATACCTTTATGCTTCAATCTCGCATGGCTAACATTCCGCTCCATTGTAGCATTCATTTCCTTAAAGCACAGACTTCGTCTCATACTGATATTTCTTCTCCTCAGTTTTCTCTCTGATACGGGTTCGTACGGGACAGTAATGTGTGGTAACCTTCCATAATTTTACTGTTTAATTCAATGTCAGTCGTTTTTTTAAAGAGAACGTAAATAAATGCTATGGTTTGCAGTGCTCATCTTTAAACTACCAAGTTTTTCAGTCCCAACGTTATCACAATCGGTAGTTAAATCAGAAAGGTGAAAATTGCATTTAAAGATCATGTAGTCGTCTCTATAAGACGGTACAGAGATAGTGTTACCTTCCGCAGGGTGAGACTTGGAATTCTCTCTCTTAAATTGAAGGCTGACATGATTCATTTGTGGTTAGAACTCGCTATGGCCGCTGTACTTATGAGTGAGAACCAATTAAAACTATAAAAGATGGGATATCTGCTGAGAGAAATTGCTAATGTGTTCCAGTAGGACAGGAATGAACAGTTGTTACCAGTTCATAAATTTTTGTCAATTGTAAGCCTCAGGTATTTCCCAAGATTGATACTACCAGTAGTCAGAACAAATCAATGAGTACCTTTCAAGGTCTTGACGAGGGGAAGTGGATTATCCAATAAAAATGTTGTGAGCTACTTAGAAAAGACTTACTACTGTTCACATATTCGTAACGACCGAAGTTACATAAATGGAAATCAAGCTAGTTAATGCTCTCTGGTAGCTCAATTACATTTAATGGATCCTTTTTTTCTTAATTTGCTTCTGGACAAATGTTACTTGGTGTTCTCAAGATGAATGGGACACCCTGTGTAATTGTGAAACAGAGATACAAAATCCAAATATGAACTTCGACACATTTCCAATAGACATAGTCTCTGGTCATTAGTTATTAGTTATTGAATTTGTATTAAAGCTGGAAAAATTGCAGAAAGGTAGGTAGTCGAGGAGTTTGGATAGGCAGTTGAGGAGTTTGCATCTTGATAAGTTGGAATAACTAGAGGTTGTTGATAGATTCAAAGAGAGCTTTATGCAACGACTGACTGAAATAGGTAAAATAAATGCAAAAAAGATGAATGGATAGCTCTGAGACACGATGGTGTGAAGGCACCCGTGGAACAACCAGACATAAAGACAATGCCAAGTAGAAATCCTTAGATAAAAGGCGAGTTACAAAATGTAATTTCGGATAGGAGAAAATATAAAAATGCAGTGAAAGAAGCAGGTAAAACAAATATAGAAATCTAAAAAAAGGAGATTGATGGAATATGAGAAGTCGCAAAATGGGAATGATCAGCGGGGAAACTTCAAGCTGTAGAGGCATCTGTGAGTACAGGAAAGCTGGATTCTGGATATAGGAAAACTAAAGAGCCCTTTGGTTAAAACGGAAGAAGCTGTACGGACATCAAGAGATCAAATGGAAAGCCAGAACAAAACAGAGAAGGGAAGGCTGATATGTGGAAGCGACAACTGTAGGGGCTATACAGGGTGGTCCATTGATCGTGACCGGGCCAAATATCTCGCGAAATAAGCATCAAACGACAAAACTACAAAGAACGAAACTTGTCTAGCTTGAAGGGGGAAACCAGATGGCGCTATGGATGGCCCGCTAGATGGCGCTGCCATAGGTGAAACGGATATCAACTGCGTTTTTTTAAAATAAGAGCCCCCATTTTTTACTACATATTCGTGTAGCACGTAAAGAAATATGAATGTTTTAGTTGGATCACTTTTTTCGCTTTGTGATAGATGGCGCTGTAATAGTCACAAACGTATAAATACGTGGTAACACGTAACATTCCGCCACTGTGGACGGTATTTGCTTCGTGATACATTACCCGTGTTCAAATGGACCGTTTACCAATTGCGGAAAAGGTCGATATCGTGTTGATGTATGGCTGTTGTGATCAAAATGCCCAACGGGCGTGTTCTATGTATGCTGCTCGGTATCCTGGACATTCTGTATCCAGAAAGGCCCGTACAGGACCTGCAACATGCGGTCGTGCATTATCCTGCTGAAATGTAGGGTTTCGCGGGGATCGAATGAAGGGTAGAGCAACGGGTCGTAACACATGTGAAATGTAACGTCCACTGTTCAAAGTGCGCCGGCCGGGGTGTCCGAGCGGTTCTAGGCGCTTAATTCTGGAATCGCGCGACCGCTACGGTCGCAGGTTCGAATCCTGCCTCGGGCATGGATGTGCGTGAAGTCCTTAGGTTGGTTAGGTTTAAGTAGTTCTAAGTTCTAGGGGACTGATGATCTCAGAAGTTACGTCCCATAGTGCTCAGAACCATTTTTTGAAGGGTAAAGCCACAGGTCGTAACACATCTGAAATGTAACGCCCACTGTTCAAAGTGCTGTCAATGCGAACAAGAGGTGACCGAGACGTGTAACCAATGGCACCTCATACCATCACGCCTGGTGATACGCCAGTATGGCAATGACGAATACATGCTTCCAATGTCCGTTCACTGTGATGCGACCACCATGATGCTGTAAACAGAACCTGGATTCATCCGAAAAAATGACGTTTTGCCATTCGTGCACCCAGGTTCGTCGTTGAGTACACCATCGCAGGCGCTCCTGTCTGTGATGCAGCGTCAAGGGTAACCGCAGCCATGGTCTCCGAGCTGATAGTCCATGCTGCTGCAAACGTCGTCGAACTGTTCGTGCAGATGGTTGTTGTCTTGCAAACGTCCCCATTTGTTGACTCAGGGATCGAGACGTGGCTGCACGATCCGTTACAGCCATGCGGATAAGATGCCTGTCATCTCGACTGCTAGTGATACGAGGCCGTTGGGATCCAGCACGGCGTTCCGTATTACCCTCCTGAACCCACCGATTACATATTCTGCTAACAGTCATTGGATCTCGACCAACGCGAGCAGCAATGTCGGAAACGTGATGGTACGCATTTCTCCTCCTGACACGAGGCATCACAACAACGTTTCACTAGGTAACGCCGGTCAACTGCTGTTTGTGTATGAGAAATCGGTTGGAAACTTTCCTCATGTCAGCACGTTGTAGGTGTCGCCACCGGCGCCAACCTTGTGTGAATGCTCTGAAAAAGCTAATCATTTGCATATCACAGCATCTTCTTCCTGTCGGTTAAATTTTGCGTCTGTAGCACGTCATCTTCGTGGTGCAGCAATTTTGATGGCCAGTAGTGTACTTGTGTTCTGTATACCTTTGCTCAACAGTTCTTATAATTCGTGTAGTTCTATTAGAACATTTGAATGAAGATAAAAAGGAAGGTTGATATTTTGAGAGACCTAGTTTTTTACTCTGCAGAGGAAATGTAACAGTGACCAGTGTGCCAACATTGTACGTCATCGGCAGTGTTGATAACAACTGACACTGAACAAATGACGCTTTAATGCAAAGAAAGAGAAAATCACTTCCCGTCTGCTCCATGAGGTGCATGGAAATAAATATTAACTTCAACCAGTAAAAAGCCATGGTTTTTCCCCTTCTCTCAGGACATTCGTGTTATTGCATATGATAGGCTTCCCAAACAAAACTAATTTATGTGCTATTAACTGTAGAAACTAATAATTAACATAAAAATAATAGCAATGCAACAACTAGAAATATTCCGTACTGTACAGTTGTCCTTGAACTTGGTGGCAGCGAAGAAATCGAAGCAAAAATTAGAAATTACAAACAGAGCTGGAACCTATTTCCATAATGAATTGATTATTTTACAACACTACATCCGAACATCGAGCTCATGCCTTGGAATGCTTAAGACTGATAGAAATGTTAAAATATCTAGGGGATCACACAGTACCAACATTTTAATTCGAGTACTCGTAACAAGGAAAACACCAGACAAGTAATCGTAGGATGTGCCTGACGCGATTTGAATGTTCAGTGTACATTTTATTTGTCTTCATTACAAAATACATCTATAAATACTCCACAAAATAGCTGGAAACAAGTAGGGACTAAATGCAGATACGCTGCGCGAAGCTGCAAGTTCCTTAGAATATTCAGGTACTGAATATTGTGCCGCTTTGTGAGAAAATAGCGTATGTCAGAATGAAGTAATGAGAATCATTACTCGCATTGTCAGATCTACTCGCATTCAGTGTTCGCCAATTCTATAGAATATTGCTCCTCCGAATCTCCGTTGGAAGGTTCCAAGTTGCCAATTTATCAGATGACAGAGTCGCGTACGAACTCATTTCGAAGTAGCACTTTCCAGAGTCAACCAGCTACATGCCTGGAGTCACGTTAGCCACCTCAGGTTGATCTTCCGATGACAGACGTTTCCGATGTCACCGAGCAGTGAAACAACGTTGGAATGAACATTCATCCCAAACGCCCATCTGATTCAAAACCAATTGACGAAGGTTGGTGAATCTGAACATGTCCATCACGAATGGTCGAGGCTGAATAGCGTACTAACTGCACTAGACAGTAGTAGCCACATCTTGAAGAAGTGTGGTGATTGACAAAGTGCTCCATGGGACTGTAGTGCAGAGGAACAAACAGCAAGACGAAATATTCGGACTACACACTCTAAGCTTCTAAAAGAAGTTTGGAAGTCTTGAATGGAGTGACACCGCGTACTACGGCCTGGTTGCCAAATTTAAACTTTAACCTGTAAATTCTGTGTGTATGTATATGCATATTTTGTGTAATAGAAATCTCCGCGCTCCGGTTCTGAGAAGCCATTCATTGTCGATGGCTGCCGGGTCATTATCTGACGTTGGCGTCGTGTGCATACGGTATGGAGTGTTATGGGATCAACATACCGCTCTCCCGGTGGTTTGCCGACTTTCCAGACCTTGGAGCCACTACTTCTCACTTAAGTGGCTCCTTACTTGCCATCATGAGGCTGGCAAGGGGTACTTCCCATCGCAACACTCTCACATTTAGTTGTAAGATGGCCCAGTGGATATCCCGTCAAAAACTGAACACAGATCAAGCAGGAAAACAGGGCGAAGCTATACTGAACTGTGGAGAAAAGAAGCAAAAAAGGAACAGTTAACGGTCCAAGCGCGAGATGTGCAACCTCTAGCGCACTGGAAGAACAACGCGTTGTGGTTATGAGGTTACGGTGTTGAACTACAAAACGGGAGATCCGTGTTCAGGTCTCTCTCCTGTTTGGTATTTTTTAATACAAAATTATGAACTTCCGTCCGGTCATTGACGTGTCTGTTCTCCTTCTGTAGTCTTGGCAAATGTCATACTATACATGGGTTATAGAATGAATCAAGTGGTAAGTACCATTCCAAGTAAACGTGATGAATAGTGAGAGCAGGCGTGATGCCGCATAGACCTCTCGCAGAACTGAAAACAACATCTCAACGGCCGTGAACTATGTTACAACAAAGGAATTCAAGAATCAAAACTTCCAAAGCAAAGTCATAAAATAGGGTACTTGTGTAGAACAAATAGGAGGTACGTACGTCTGAGGGTCCCTTCCTTACCCCTCACCATTGCAAGCGGACGTTACACCACGACACAAACAAAAATATGAATACAACAAACACACACGTCAGTGACCGGACGGACAGTTCATAATGTTGTGAGAAAAAGGAAACGGGGGCGGAGGTGGCACGAGGGAGATTCGAACGCTGATCTCCCTCTTTGGAGTCCAACAATGTGAACATATAACCAGGACGCCGTGGTTATAGATACGTGCTCAATGTTGCAAATCTACAACTTGAACCATTCACTATTACTATTTTGCTTTTTTGTGACAATTCGGTACACCTTCTTCCTGTTTTCATGCTTGATCTGTGTTAAGTTTTTGACGGGATATCCACTGGGCCACCCTACCAATAAATCTGAGGGGGTTGCGATGGGGAGTTTCCCTTGCGAGTACACCCCGTTCCAGTGCTCACACCAAGGAAACGTTCCTGCAAGTACTGGGAATTGACGCCTGGTCCTCCTCATAGTAGTCAGACTTAGCTATGGAGCGTCCGTATGATATGCAATGCTATGCCGTGATAATAATAACAATAACAATCATAATATTAGTTTCGATTGATGACACAGTAGCCCTATTCATAACCAGTCGTAATTACTAAAAGTATACAGAACATTAAAAAAAAATTTTTTTTAATTGTATGTTCGCTCTTAATTCTCTTATATTCCGTATATTTGTAACTACATGGCTTCTGTTTTCTCTATTTTTACTTATGAAGATGATTATTTAGCTGACAAAACCGATAACTGGGAATGTATTTTATGAGCAAGACTAATAAAATTAACGTTAGCGTGTCAGGCTGTATTACAAATCTAATTTTGCCGGATAGTGATATTAAATTACACATTCTTTTCAGACACACTAGTTGAATGTTTTCGCAATTCTAAAATTCATTTGAACAGTTCTGATATGTTTGCAATACGGTGTGTACACTGGAAATGAAACTCGTAGCGTGAGAATCGAGCCAACGACATCACAAGCAATACTTAAAAAGGTAAGACCTCAGACATGGCTAACCGATTCGGCTCAAATTTGGCAGGTCACTTCTGTACAGTCTATAATGAAATACTCTAAGATATTTTGTCTCAACCCTCATCCACATTCTCCCGTGTCTGAGAAAACCACTCCTAAAATTAATGACGCACAATCGACTCCAAATTGACATGATCGGTACGTAACTAAAAACTGAGTGTATTTCATAATCACATACGGTGTTCGCAAACTCATATTTTTCAAGAAATCGAAGTAAGAAACATATCTGACTGCCGCTCATGTACCCGTAAGGTAAACATTGCTGGCATACCGACCAAGGCATCTGGCTGGGGAGCAGAGAGCCTGCATTCAACCGCCAAGTTTTTTCATTTTTTTGTTTTTTTTTTATTTGAAATTTCTAGGAATAGGTAAGTAACTCAGGAGGAAATAATAAAAAGATAAGAAAATAAATTTTTCAAACGAATTGGACTAGTAGATAATTAAAAATATAATCCTGGACGCTCTTTCACTAACCCTATTACATATTGTGGTGTCACCGCCAGACACCACACTTGCTAGGTGGTAGCTTTAAATCGGCCGCGGTCCATTAGTACATGTCGGACTCGCGTGTCGCCACTGTTAGTGATCGCAGACCGAGCGCCACCACACGGCGGGTCTCGAGAGACTGACTAGGACTCGCCCCAATTGTACGGACGACGTAGCTAGCGATGCACACTGTCGAAGCCTCGCTCATTTGCAGAGCAGATAGTTAGAACAGCCTTCAGCTAAGTCCATGGCTACGACCTAGCAAGGCGCAATTAGCATGTTTCTACAGAGTCTCACTTGTATTGTCAAGAGCGATGTACAACAAGGATGGATTAAAGTTAAGTATTCCAGAAGCTACGTACTTTTCTTTATAGCATTCATTACGTATCCTGTTTCAGACCTCTCTAGCCTGCGTGAGTTTAAGCGCGTGCCTTTCGGTTATCCGTCACTGTGGACTGGCTGTCTTGTCAGTTCACAACACATATCCCCCATTTCTTTCTAACAGCTAGATGGCTGGTCTTGTATGAACGTTCGAAGTAAATATACAAGCGGCATCAGGAGCATCTACACCGTCCCTTTCGAAGATTAGGCAGAAGACAGACTCGGCTTAAATTTAAAAATAAATATTTTTCTTGAATTAATTTTGACGCATACCACGCACAGAATAACATCGCCTGAAAAATCAGTGCTGAAAGTTGATCATGAATTATGTAGTGAATCGTTATTGCATCCGCGCAGTTGTGCTATTCTCGCTGGGTTTCCAGAAGCAGATTGCAATTTTGAAGCCTCGAAATAAAGTTTCAACTTGGCGATGAAAATACACATCACATTGCGGGCACACAGTTGTGCAGTTTGGTAGTATTACTTGATGTGTCGGCAGCTGGGCCAACACCTTGTAGATAGAGGTGGCTTAAAAGGCACGCTAGACTAACGCAGACGGGCGTGAAGTACTGGAACAGGATACGTAATTAATGCTATGAAGAAAAGTACGTAGCTGGTATAATACTTATCTTTAATCAATCATTGTGGTACATCGCACAAAGGAGACTTTAATTACAATCACTGTAAGGCTAATGGCGCCTTGTTAGTTCGTAGCCATTAACTTAGCTGAAGGCTATTCTGTCTCTCGGCTAATGAGAGAGAAAGGCTTCGTACGTCTAGTCGCTAGCTATGTCGTCCGTACAACTGGGCTGAGTTCGAGTCAGTCTCTCGAGACCTGCCTTGTGGTGGCGCTAGGTTTGCGATCACACAGTGGCGACACGCGGGTCCGACATGTACTACAGGACCGCGGCCGATTTAAGCTACCACCTAGCACGTGTGGTGTCTGGCTGTGACACCACATTACTTCTACAGTGCAAGTCGGTTGACCGTAGTCATTTATAAACATACTATCATACCTGACAGTATTACTTTGTCCACCTCAGGAATCCAATTTCAGACAAACCTTGTTATCAGCAAAGTATGGTTTTAAAATATTCTCAAGGTATGGATAAGTTTAAAGCGATTGCCCTTTTCTAAATCCCGAGGACCAAAGTACTCAGTTGTTTTTCTGGCTTTCTCGAGGTTAAAAAACACATTTTAGGTGGTGCCAACACAAGAAAGTGTAATACACAGCCATTGTCAGATTATCAGTTCTGGAGTGGTGTCTCCTTAACCCACACTGAAAGCGACTTAACAGATCTGTGGATTTTGAGATCGCGCGCCCCGAGGCATTGTCTACGCAGTTAGTGAGGTCAACACTACGGTAACTATACGTACGACTATGATCCTTCGAAGGTTTGCTTGTAGGAATTAAAATAGTTTATATCCAAGGTCAGGATAAATCCTCTTTAAAACATTGAACATACCATCCTTTGGAAAAAATAGTGGCAAATTCAGGTAACGATGATGGAGATGGATAGCGATCAAGCATTATTCTCTCCAAAGTAGACCAGAAAGGTACAGTAATATTGACATCTGTTGACTGGCCAGAGGAGATGCAACAAATTATCCACGCGCTCACAAAACCACTCCTGGACGACGCGAACTGTGTGAAAAGGGGACCTGTTGTCTTAGAACGTAGCATCATTATTGGGGAACAAACAATGTACCACGGAAAATATCTGATCAGCCCAAATGGTCACATAACCTTTTGAAAGCATTCTTGATGCCATCAGCTGCCATTCTCTTTATTTCATGTACGACTGTACAATTTAGGCCTTAGGCCATTTTCTAGTATCTAAAACGGAAGTATCGTACATTGGATACATTAGTGACAATTGTGATTTTGATGTAGGAACAAGTCATATCTGTAGATATACTAAGCGCATTATAACTTACTTCGTGGATGATTTTTTTAGTAGTAGATTATGTCATGTACGTCGTTGTTCCTATGACATCATGTACCGCTTATAAAATAAACCCGAGATGCACTTTACTTTCGAGCAGTTGTTGCAAAGCTCTTATACATAAGGCCGATGTTTAGTACGTTAAAACATTGGCCTTATGTGTAAGAGCTTTGCAACAACTGCTCGAAAGCAAAGTGCATCTCGGATTTATTTTATGAGCGTAATATGATGTCATATGAGCAACGACGTACATGACATAATCTACTACTAAAAAATCATCCATAAAGTAAGTTATAATGCGCCTAGTATATCTACGTATCTGACTTGTTCCCATATCAAAATCACAAATTTCGCTAATATATCCAGTGTACGATACCGCTTTAGATACTTGAAAATGGCCTAAGGCCGAAATTGTACAACCGCACATGAAATAAAGAGAATGATAGCTGAAGGCATCAATTCATCGCAGCTGCGGACCCTATTGCACTGAAAATTATAGGGTCACATAACCCTTGACAGTAATTTGATATTGCTGTGTAACCGCGAGACCCGTGGAATACCACGATATGACTGCCCAAATCATCACCGAACCCTTGCCATTTTTAACTCTTGAGACGTAAGCGCGGCCAGAAGTTGGGAACTGTGAAACAACACTCATCCGGCCAAATGGATTTCTTCCATTGCTCCATAGCACAGGTTTTATTGTTTCAGCTCCACATTTTTCTACTACGGGCATTTGAATCACTGATGAGTGTGGAATTCCCCCCCCCCCCCCCCCACCGCCAAAAAAAAAGAAAGGTTCAAATGGCTCTGAGCACTATGGGACTTAACTTCTGAGGTCATCAGTCCCCTAGAACTTAGAACTACTTAAACCTAACTAACCTACGGACATCACACACATCCATGCCCGAGGCAGGATTCGAACCTGCGACCGTAGCGGTCGCACGCGGTTCCAGACTGTAGCGCCTAGAATCGCACGGGCACTCTGGCCGGCATGGAATCCCAGCTCGCCCTCCAATTCACTACTTATGGAGCTCCCTTCGCGTTGTATTGGTTCGAGTGCGACATGATGAAAAGGGGACGATCGCTGGCTTGCGGGCCAAGGGTGGAAGCATTTTCCAAACGGCCAAGTTTGTTAACTCTGCCCCTACAGCTGTGGTTAAACCATACTGCACATGGCAACCTGGCGCTATCCACAACCGGATCCGAGGCATCTATGGTGCACCACGGGCCAGAGGTGACGATGGTGAACGACAGCTGCAGAGGTTTGTACGGGGTAACAGACAGGCAACTTTGAGCAACTGACAGTTTAGATGAGGCAAGTGGCTACTAACACTGTCTCTTGAACGACCGTTAAGCGAATGTTGCTGCGTATGGTCCTCCGCGCTGTCTGCTTTTCATCGACGACGAAGGCTGGGATTTGCACGTCAGTACCGCAACTGGACGTCCACGCAGTGGCGACAGGTGACCTTTTCAGATGAATAATGTTTTATATTCTATCGGACAGATTGCGTTAGGCGTGTATGGCGTGAAACCTCTGAAAGCAAACACATTGCAACCACGAGGAAGCGTCACGGTCTCTGGAATGTATTCGTGGCATTCCCTGGGTGATCTCGTTACTCTGGAAAGCACAGGGGATCAACAGAAATATGCATATATCCTTGATATCATGTCTATACCTATATGCAACTTGTTTTTCCCCGGCACGATGGCATCTACCGGTAGGACAATGCAACGTGTCACACAGCTCGCAGCGTACGTGCGTGGTTCGAAGAGCACTAGGATGAATGAGTTTACCGTACTGCACTGGCCACCAAACTCCCCAGATTTAAACCGAATCGAGAATCTGTGGGACCACCTCCTTCAGGCTGTTAGAATCGGCATGGCTCAACATCTCTGTCGGTACTTTCCAGAACCTCACTGACTCTGTTCCTGCACATCCGCGCCGCAAAAAGTGATTATTCAGGCTTTTGACAGCTAGTCACATTAATGTGACTGGACCATGTATGTCTGCAAAATTTTCGATAGTGCAAGTACCTAAATTTATATTATTCTGTTAGGAATAAGAGCGCTTTCATGCTAAGCGTTCTACTTCATGCATGACGCTGGTTTCAGATTTAGACTTGATAAACTTGAGACATCAGATACTTAAAACCTCTGCACCAGCGTGGCTACAATTAGAGAACGTAAAAGCCATCGCCGATTCAGACAGAAACGGGAATACAAGCGCCCGCATCTCGTGGTCGTGCGGTAGCGTTCTCGCTTCCCACGCCCGGGTTCCCGGGTTCGATTCCCGGCGGGGTCAGGGATTTTCTCTGCCTCGTGATGGCTGGGTGTTGTGTGCTGTCCTTAGGTTAGTTAGGTTTAAGTAGTTCTAAGTTCTAGGGGACTGATGACCGTAGATGTTAAGTCTCATAGTGCTCAGAGCCATTTGAACCATTTTTTTGGAATACAAGCAGTACACGGTTCCTAAGGTCCGCAAATTGAGAAAGCATATGTATTCCGAAACAACAGAAAATCAGCTTCACATTTGGCTTTCATCAGTATTGTCCGGAGACGTCGGTCAGGACTCGACGGAATGGCTGAAAGTATCCGACCGAGTCTCCAAATACATCAGGTGGGATGACATGCTGCGATTGGCAAATGTGTACCTTTACTTGAATGGCATAGCCAAGCAGTGGTTCGAGGTGGACGAAGAGAAGCTCGATGATAGCTGGGACAAATTCCAGGTCGAACTGAAGCAAACATTCGGTCACAATCTGCAGCAAGTCCGCTTAGCGGAAGAGCGATAGAAGGACAGGTCCCAACGTTATGAGAAAACAACGCCGTCTTAAATAGCCGCACACAATATTTGGGCATTACGCTACAATGTGAATCCGAATACGACTGAAACCGACGAAATCTCAAAGGTGATGAAAGGAGCCCCTGAAGGCATGTACCGAGCTTTTCTGGAAAAGAATGTCATAACAGAGGACTTTGTCAAGAGGTACGAGCCGCTCAGCTAGCCGCTGAATTCAGGAAAACTATGCAAGGCGACCATCTATGGAATGAGGCGACTACAGATGAATATCCCTCAAAATGTCTGGACGCTAATCGACTCAGGCGTTTCCTTTTATGTGATGTCGAATGCTTGTCGCCGCTAGATGAAGAAAACTCGTTCCGTGACACGAAAGTCACTGCGTTGAAGGCTGCGAATGATAAATAGGTCCAGATGACAAGAATATGTATTGCAAAGATAACAATCAATGACAGAATAGAGCGTTTAGAATTTGTCGTTTTAACAGAACGTAGTCATAATGTTGCTTTCGGATGGCACTTCTTGCAGACATCACAATCGGCCATAGACTGTGATGATCAGAGCTCCAGACTGATAAAGCTAGTCCACCAAGCACACAGAACAAATATTTCTTTGGGCGGTTATTTGTGCTGAAGACGTTGTTGTCCTGCGGTCGTCAATGAGACGAGCTCCAGTCGTCAATCTAAATGCTCAGTTAAAAAAGCAGCTCAGACTCACAATAGAAATGTACATACTAGAGACGACCATAAGCATTCCTGGTGACCACGGTAATCTTTGGATCAATAACAGTCACGAACATCTACAACTCACGTGCCCAGGAACAGCCTAACCTGTCTGGCTGAGTCGCATCGTCGAAGAATCGTGCTCCTCTGTCACTAGAAACAACGCAGTGGAGGATGCTGCAGTTGAACTGACCATAAGATCGGCCCTGATCGAGAAACAACGTACGTCGACGAGTGATAGCCGCTCTGCGGCAGTTTTCGGATGCTTTCAGAAACGGAATGGAGGAAAGACAGACAAACCGGCTCCTCCTGTGTGAGTTATTTTTGATTTGCACATTGGTATCAGTAATAAGCGTGTTTTCAGTGCAAAGTGTTGTACTGCATTGCCGATCTTGTATTCAGATTTGGACTTAATTGTTGTTACGATGTGGCGATATTAATGCTCACTGATTTTCTAATAATTTACAGGGTGTTACAAAAAGGTACGGCCAAACTTTCAGGAAACATTCCTCACGCACAAAGAAAGAAAATATGTTATGTGGACATGTGTCCGGAAACGCTTACTTTCCATGCTAGAGCTCATTTTATTACTTCTCTTCCAATCACATTAATCATGGAATGGAAATACACAGCAACAGAACGTACCAGCGTGACTTCAAACACTTTGTTACAGGAAATGTTCAAAATGTCCTCCGTTAGCGAGGATACATGCATCCACCCTCCGTCGCATGGAATCCCTGATGCGCTGATGCAGCCCTGGAGAATGGCGTATTGTATCACAGCCGTCCACAATACGAGCACGAAGAGTCTCTACATTTGGTACCGGGGTTGCGTTGACAAGAGCTTTCAAATGCTCCCATCAATGAAAGTCAAGAGGGTTGAGGTCAGGAGAGCGTGGAGGCCATGGAATTGGTCCGTCTCTACCAATCCATCGGTCACCGAATCTGTTGCTGAGAAGCGTACGAACACTTCGACTGAAATGTGCAGGAGCTCCATCGTGCAAGAACCATATGTTGTGTCGTACTTGCAAAGGCACATGTTCTAGCAGCACAGGTAGAGTATTCCGTATGAAATCATGATAACGTGCTCCATTGAGCGTAGGTGGAAGAACATACTGACGAAACTAAAATGAGCTCTAACATGGAAATTAAGCGTTTCCGGACACATGTCCACATAACATCTTTTATTTATTTGTGTGTGAGGAATGTTTCCTGAAAGTTTGGCCGTACCTTTTTGTAACACCCTGTATAATAATCAAGAACTGCAATCACAGCAGTTTTAGTAAACTATGGTGTAGAGTGTTAGTCTGAAATTTGTTGTAACCAAGCAAAATAATTCAGTGTGTATCTGCCGGTATAGACAAGAGAGAAGAATGATATAACTGGCAAAAGCGAAAGTTAGTCTACTCGTGGTCGACGACTGAGTGTCCTGGGATTTTGGAATTAAATTACCTAGTTAAACAAATAAATCCATATTGCATGAGTAACAAAAGCCTTTCTACGAACAAAAGCACTCGATGCCATTTCGACGAGTGGGCGCTACTGGGGTTTTCCAATTAAGAAGTCAGAGCCAGTATTGTCATCTGCTGTTTGTTTCATTCATTCACAAGTGGAAATCAAATATCAGCTTTCCCACATTCACAGTGGAAGCTGCCTGGTACCGGAGGATATACGTTACTCACATTGTGTACACAACACACTGTAATCTTTACGGAGAATAATAGGAAATAATTTTCTTAGATGTTTCAATAGATGACACATAAAGTCTGGTATATCTTTTAGTGCAGTTGTAGCAGTCTGTTTCCTTGACGATATCTTTGGGAACCACCTGCCAAATCAATGTACAGTCTCCAACGCAGAATGGTGTGAGGTACTGAAACCAATGGAATATACGAGGTGTGCAAAGGGAGAAAAGGAAACTGCAAAAGTGTAAAAATGAGCTACGGTCAGAGAAACCACAGACTACCCGAGCTGATCCTCCTTTCAGTCACGGAGATGGAATGAGGTTGCACAGACCCGTCTCCGTATAGGCCATTGTCCCCCGATTCTTGGTTTCTAATCCGGGGAAAGGACCCACTAGCCTGTAATGGTTGCATTTCAGTATAACACATCTGAACTGAGTCTGTTTAATGTTCTTTAAGAATGTTCCTTGTACAGAAATCAGATGGCAGTTATAAGAGTCGAGGGACATGAAACGGAAGCAGTGGTTGAGAAGGGAGTGAGACAGGGTTGCAGCCTATCCCCGATGTTATCCAATCTGTATATTGAGCAAGCAGTAACAGAAACAAAAGAAAAATTTGGAGTAGAAATTAAATCCCAGGTAGAAGAAATTAAAACTTTGAGGTTTGCCGATGACATTGTAATTCTCTCAGAGACAAAAAAGGAGTTGCAAGAGCAGTTGAACGGAATGGAAAGTGTCTTAAAAGGAGGATATAAGACGAACACCAACAAAAGCAAAATGAGGATAATGGAATGTATTCGGATTAAATCAAGTGATGCTGAGGAAATTGGATTAGGAAATGAGACACTTAAAGTAGATGAGTTTTGCAATTTGGGCAGCAAAATGATGGTCGAGGTAGAGAGGATATAAAATGTAGACTGGCAATGGCAAGAAAGGTATACCTGAAGAAAAGAAATAAGTTAACATCGAGTATAGATTTAAGTGTCAGGAATTCTTCCCTGAAAGTATTTTTATGGAGTGTAGCCGTGTATGGAAGTAAAACATGGATGATACACAGTTAAGACAATAAGAGAAATGTGGTGCTACGGAAGAATGCTGAAGATTACGTGGGTAAATCACGTAACTAACGAGGAGGCACTGAATGAAATTGGGGAAAAAAGAAATTTGTGGCACAAACTGACTTGAAGTGGGGATCAGTTGGTAGGACACATTATGAGGCATCAAGGGATCACCAGTTTAGTAATGGAGGGAAGCGTGGGTGAGGGAGGTGAGGGGAGGGGGGGGGGAAATCGTAGATGCAGACCAAAAGATGAATACAGTAAGCAGTTTCAGAAGGATATAGGTTGCAGTATTTACTCGGAGATGTAGAGGCTTGCATAGTAAAGAACGGCATGGAGAGCTGCATCAACCGTCTTCGGACTGAAGACCACAACAACAAGAGGGGATCTGCTCTCTACTATTCTCTCTCTCTCTCTCTCTTTCTCTCTCTCTATATCCGTGTGTGTGTGTGTGTGTGTGTGTGTTTTTCACATAAGAAGATTTAGGAATCTTGTAACACTTTTCTTCTCGTCAGAAACCAGTATCAGTTCGCTATTTTGGATGGCCTCAATGTCGCACACATCACCGTCATCATTATTTCAGCGTTATGTCAGGTGGGTAACCTACGTCCGTCTGAATCTGCTAGCAATATTCGTCTCATGGTCGCCCTCTACGATTTTCCTACCTCCCCCCCCCCCCCCCCCCCCCCCCAGCTTCCCACCAATTTGGTGGTCCCTTGATGCCTCAGAATGTGTTCTACCAACCGATCCCTTCTTCTAGTCAGGCTGTGTCAGAGTTTCTTTTCTCCCTAATTCTATTCAGTACCTCCTCATTAGTTATGTCCTCTATCCATCGAATCTTCAGCATTCTTCTCTAACACCAGATTTGAAAAACTTCTATTCTCTTCTCGTCTAAACTATTTATCGTTGGTTTTGAAGAGTCATGCATTATTTGAAAATAGTAACAACTTTCATAAATATAAAAGTAGGAACAAAAAACCATTCTTCCTCTTGCACAGGAAGTGCCAAAGTACGCAGCCATAAAGTATTTGATCACCTCCTTTTTAAATGAAAGGTGTTGGGAGACAATAAAAGTGTTAAATATAAAAATTTCTGAATGTATAGTGTGTATGTGGTTGGATCCATTTATCAAATTTTGTTGTAGATTAAGATCAAAACAAAAAAACAAGTTACGCAAATGTCCAGCATGTAGCTATGTTAATAGAGAGAGAAAGAGAGAGAGTATATTTTATTTTCAGACCTACTGACACGTTTAACAATATGACGAGTTGTGACAAAAGTTAAACTAAACCATTTTCACGTCATTTCTGTAGAAAGGAAAACAAAATAAATGGTTTCCTTTAAGGCCAGTATGCCCCCTCCTCCCAGATTTTTTTACTACGATGAAGTAGATCACAAACATCCCAGGGCTGAAGTTGTTTTGGGTAGCGAACATTTGCAGAAAACAACCTCTCGTACGTTCTGTCGCATGGGAAATACATAATTGCTTCAAGGAAATTTTCCTTGGTGCACAAATTAACGCAGTGTTAGATTTCTACGCAAGTGCACATACGAGCAGTGATATAAAAGGAAGGAATGAAAAATTAGGTTTAACTTCCGTGACGACAAGGTCATTAGAGATGGATGAAATGAAATGTTCATATGGCATTTATTGGTCGTGATATCCCCTTCGGCGACTTCCGGGTCAGTGATGATAAATATGATGATGAAGAACACACAACACCGAGTCCCCTGCCGGGAATCGAACCCGGGCCCTCTTACGTGTTAGGCGGTAACACTACCGCTGCGCTACGGGGGCGGACTCATGAGCTCGGATAAGGAAAGGTGGTGAAGGAAATCGGGTGTGCCGATTTAGGGAAATCACAGAAAATTTGAATCCGGATTACGATATGGGAATATGAAACGTCATCCTCCCCAATACGTGTCCAGTGTCTCTCCAGTCCAGCTTCTCGCTCGATCAGTTGCGATATGCTTTCATTATTCGCAACTGCATAGTTTTCAGATCTTTCTGACTGTATCGCCCACCATTAATGTTTTGCAGACAACGGCATCGCTCGTTTTCAAGTACTATCCAAAATAAGACTCATAAGACGTGTAAGAGTCATCCCAAACTTTAGGCTGATTGATTTAGAAGTTCCTGGATAGCTCAGTCTGTAGCAGCATTACCCGCGAAAGCTGGTTCGAATCACGATCCGGCACTGAATTTCAATGAGGCAGGATATTCCAAAACCACAAATTCCAGTACAGAGGGAAAAATACATTCTCAATACAAGAGTTTAAATCATTACGGCCCACCGAGAATTTGGACACCCTAGAAAGAGAGAAGGGTTTTAATGTTACACTGATTTGATCATTTGACAAGGTGAACACTTAATATTTCATCTTGCGGCGACACTAGTGCGTGTTCTTCGCGCTCTGTAGAGGTAATTTGGCTTCTGAAGACGAGAAATTGGTTAACATCGAGTATAGATTTAAGTGTCAGGAAGTCTTTTCTGAAAGCATTTGTACGGGGAAGTAGAGAGTAAATGTCGTGTGACTAGGGCTTCCTGTCGGGTAGACCGTTCGCCGGGTGCAAGTCTTTCGATTTGACGCCACTTCGGCGACTTGCGCGTCGACGAGGATGAAATTATAATGATGAGGACAACACAACACTCAGTCCCGAAGCGGAGAAAATCTCCGACCCAGCCCGGAATCGAACCCGGGCCCTTAGGATTGACATTCTGTCGCACTGACCACTCAGCTACCGGGGGCGGACATGTATGGAAGTGAAACATGGACGATAAACACTTATAGACTGTACGCTCCTTCGAGCTCGGTCACGGAGTCCCTTATAAAGTTACGCAACAAGCTTAACTAAATCCATGATGCAGAACACAATTGTTTTGAAGGGTATTCCTAATTTTTCACATAATGAAGGCACAATAAGACTTCGAATTTTTACAAGTGAATTTGTATTAATTACTTAAATTTTCTTTGAAGTTTGGTGTTTATTCTCAGGACACTAAATACTTTTGGTGTCATTGTGTCGTCCAAAATATTTTGGTCTGGCAAGCGAAGCATTTTGGTGACTGAGTTAATTAATGTTTAATGAATAATTTCCACTGCGTTTTCACTTTCAGGATAAGCAGAATACCTCATGGGAGTAAATTTTAAGTTTTTCGAGCAGTAACCGTCAATTCTATACGGATAGACTATGAGACCTGTTACATTGAAGAGCCCTTAGAGTAATGTGTGGACGATTTAGAATTACTTGGAAACGAATCGTTTTTTGAACGTGAATTTGATATGCCAAATACAAAGTAGTTTATCTGGATTTTTGTTTCAGTTCTTCAGCGATGGTTAACACACCGCCAGTTTCATACTGCTGATTTCAGAGTATCAGCATGGAGAAGTATTCAAGACAGCAACCTGAAAGTCCAAAAGGAATGTGAGGTAGCTGAAGCTGATTGGTTGTTCAAAAATGGTTCAAATGGCTCTGAGTACTATGGGACTTAACATCTGAGGTCATCAGTCCCCTAGAACTTAGAACTACTTCAACCTAACTAACTAACCTAAGGACATCACACACATCCATGCCCGAGGCAGGATTCGAACCTGTGACCGTAGCGATCTCGCGGTTCCAGACTGTAGCGCCTAGAACCGCTCGGCCACACTGGCCGGCGATTGGTTGTTACAGCGTTTCTCCGGTCACCAGGAACATTATCTTAATTACTCATGCTGGATGGGAGCTGTTAGGCAGATGAACAGTAACCACAGCTAAGATACTTTAAAGACAAGTAACTCCCCACCCTCGATTCTTTACAGAATCTAACTCTCGTGTATAAAACAGCTCCGTATTAAGAAAATCTAATATTTTTACGGATATTAGTGCTTGTTGTTGTTGTGGTCTTCAGTCCTGAGACTGGTTTGATGCAGCTCTCCATGCTAACACAGTAAAGCTGCATGCCCTCGGGAAAAATTACGGCTGTAGTTTCCCTTTGCTTTCAACCGTTCGCAGTACCAGCACAGCAAGGCCGTTTTGGTTAGTGTTACAAGGCCAGATCAGTCAATCATCCAGACTGCTGCCCCTGCAACTACTGAAAAGGCTGCTGCCCCTCTTCACGAACCACACGTTTGGCCTCTCAACAGTTACCCCTCTGTTGTGGTTGCACCTACGGTACGGCCATCTGTATCGCTGAGGCACGCAAGCCTCCCCACCAACGACAGGGTCCATGGTTCATGACGTCGTATCTCCTGAACTTTGTGTCGTACAATGATACAATTTTCCAGGTACATTCAGTGGTATATTTGAATACTGTCTCTAAATGTTTTGTTAATAGAGTTGGTAGTAAATAAGTAATAAATTAAAACATCTTGTCTGATGCTGAAGAGATTTCTTCATCAACAGCGAAAATGAAGTAAGCGATAAACTTCCTTTATTAATTACTTTATGAAAGGGGAGGGGGGCTGGTATCAGGGAGAAGAAGTTTCTAAAAAGTTTTTAATTATGTGTAAAGTTTGTTGAAAGTCGCTAAGGGTTCTCAGTCTCTAATACTGGATGAATGTAGTCTGGGTAATCTGTGCGCCCTTTGTTAAACTTTTGAAGTAACATTATACCTCTTAATTAGCGTATTATTAAAGAATATTATTTTTTTAAATTCTGTCATTAATTGTATAAAATACGGAAAATCAAATCTTTCTCGTCCTGGAAGTCATTAAATACGCAACCTGCAACTATTAGCGGACTGTTCAATAATATACACTGCCTGAAAAAAAAGTGAGGTACCCAGAAACCACTGTCGGATGTCAATGTAACTTCGTCCATGTACACACTTTAGGCGATGCTGAGAGTTGCAGTTCCCTTTAACAGATAGAACGGTCACCAGAGCTCATTAGTGTTTGGGCAGAATCCATACATATTTAAAAAATGTGTATGTATGTATGTATTTATGTTCCATATAAACCACTGGATCGATTTCAAACAAACTTAGTACAGCATCACTTAATGTCTGGAAAGACCCACTGTGGGGGTAGGAACCATCTATCTCTCGAAGGGAACGAGGTAGAGGGTTGTGAGGGTGAAAAAGAAGTGTAGTTCACGACGCACAAATAGGCAGATCTTATTCATCCAGTATTTGAGCATGAGAGCACTTAGTAACCTTCAACCAACTTTACACATTGTTTCTCGCTGACACCCCCCACAAAACGATGACAGGGAAACAAATTTATCACTGTACAAATAACTTATGGGGATGGAACCGGGTGACGCCGTCGACAGCCCCCGGTATTTCCACAGGAGCACCCCCTGCCACTTTCAAACCACAACACTGATACAACTTGTAGCTGATGTTAGCTACAAACTAATCCAATGCCCAATAGTATCAGTATGGATCAGGTGCTAAAACATAACTAAGGAATAATCCATTTAAGATGCTCAGACTGTCCTGCAGCCAGTTTATTCATTTTCATTGCTAAACCTAACATTAAGTCCAACTTGATACAGGGTACTCCCAAAATAATTTCCGAGTTACTACACGCTAATAACAGCAGCGCTATTGTCTTGGAGTATCCTCACTCGCCGCAATTAGGTGGAAATCGAATATGTAGATGCTGTTTCTTAGGTTTTACAGAAAATTATTGGCGTGATATCCAATAAAGCACTAAATCTTCGAGCACTTCGCTTTAACCAATTACTTTGGAGAGTGACACGGTTTTGGAGTTGATTCTATAAAATAAGAAGAATGTCAGTTTTGAGCGCTTGTGTTGCAAGCTAACGAGGTGGTGCAATGGTAAAAACAACGATTCGTATGGAACTGTTGGCTGTGAGCCCCCAAGTGTTACGTTCATACACTGAATCGCTCACTCTGACCCTTTTCCGTTCCTTGTACGAGAGTTGTATCTTAAGCGTACCTGCTGAATGTATGTGACTTTAGTGGGTGTATATATAGTGTGGTGATGAGGTAAGGAAGGGAGTGAAGCCCGGTGCCGGCACGCAGCCCACTCCTCTCGAAGAACAGTAGTAAGACCGCCATGCTTAACGCCCCATCCAATAGAACGATCACTATCAAGAACGTCACAATTCCCTCACTTTATGAGAGACTGTGGAGAGGCTTGAAATTTAATCCAGCATATTGGCACATAATCTGGTGAACCGGAATTTAACACTGGCACACGTCCTCCCAAACGCAAGTGGTGTAAATTTCTTCCATCACCAGGTTTCGAACCGGCTACCTTACAGGAGTGCGGCTACGAAGGCGGAGGCGTAGTGGTTTCGACACTAAGACTCGCTTTCAGCCATCCAGATTTAGATTTTTCACGGTTTCCCGGAACCGAGTAAGGCGAAAGCCGGGATGGTTCTTTTGAAGAAATTCTTTTCCTATTCTTCCGATATTTGAACTTGTACTCCGTCTCTATTGACGTCGTCGTCGACGAGACGCCAAACCCTCGTCTTCCTTCTGCTGTTGTCGCTTTACGAGCCTCAGATATCTGCAGATATTGCAGAATTCGAATCAAGAACAGCTGCTAACGTGAGTAAGTTGGAAGCAGATATGCTCAGAGTAGTGAATCAACTCAAATCACTTAATAAGAGCAAGTCTTCCGGTCCAGACTATATAGCAATTAGGTTCCTTTCAGAGTATACTGATGCAATAACTCTATAATTAACAATCGTATACAACCGCTCACTCGACGAATGATAAATATCCAAAGGCTGGAAAGTTGCACAGGTCATACCAATATTCAAGAAAGACAATAGGAGTAATCGACTAAATGATAGACCCATATAATGAACTCCGATAGCCGGCCGCGGTGGTCTCGCGGTTCTAGGCGCGCAGTCCGGAACCGTGCGACTGCTAAGGTCGCAGGTTCGAATCCTGCCTCGGGCATGGATGTGTGTGATGTCCTTAGGTTAGTTAGGTTTAAGTAGTTCTAAGTTCTAGGGGACTAATGACCACAGCAGTTGAGTCCCATAGTGCTCAGAGCCATTTTTTTGAACTCCGATATGCAGCAGGAATTTGGAACATATATTGTGTTCGAACATTATGAATTACCTCGAAGAGAACGGTCTATTGACACACAGTCAACACGGATTCAGAAAACATCGTTCTTCTGAACCACAACTAGCTCCTTATTCACACGAAGTGTTGAGTACTGTTGAGAAAGGATTTCAAATTGATTCCGTATTTCTAGATTTCCAGAAGGCTTTGGGAACTGTACCTCACAAGCGGCTTGTAGTCAAATTGCGTGCTTGTGGAATATCGTCTCAGTTTTGTGAACGGATTCGTGATTACCTGTCAGAGAGGTCACAGTACGTAGTAATTGATGGAAAGTCATTGAGTAAAATAGACGTGATTTTTAGCGTTCCCCCGGGTAGTGTTACAGGGCGTCTGCTGTTCTTCATCTATATAAACGATTTAGGAGACAATCTGAGCAGCCGTATTAGGTAGTTTGCAGATGATGCTGTTGGGTCCGCAGCTCGTGGTCGTGCGGTAGCGTTCTCGCTTCCCACGCCCGGGTTCCCGGGTTCGATTCCCGGCGGGGTGAGGGATTTTCTCTGCCTCGTGATGACTGGGTGTTGTGTGATGTCCTTAGGTTAGTTAGGTTTAAGTAGTTCTAAGTTCTAGGGGACTGGTGACCATAGATGTTAAGTCCCATAGTGCTCAGAGCCATTTGATGCTGTCGGTTATCGTCTAGTAAAGTCATCAGAAGATCAAACCAAATGGCAAAACGATTTAGAAAATATATCTGTATAGTACGAACATGGGAAATTGACCCTAAATAATGAAAAGTGTGAGTTCATCCACGTGAGTGCTAAAAATGAATCTGTTAAACTTTGGTTACACGGTAAATCAATCAAATCTAAAGGCCGTAAATTCAACTAAATACCTAGGAATAACAATAACAATACATAAAATATGTCGTGGGGAAGACGATACAAAGACTGCAACTTATTGGCAGAACACTTAGAAGATGCAACAGGTGTAGTAAAGAGACGGATGCAACAGATCTACTAAAAAGACTGCCTGCGCTACTCTTGTCCGTCCTCTGTTGAAGTACTGTTACGCGGTGTGGGATCCTTACCAGATATGATTAACGGAGTACACCGAGAAAGTTTAAAGAAGAGCAGAACGTTTTGTATTATCGAGAAATAAGGGAGAGACTGTCACGAACATGAAACAGGATTTGGGGTGGAGATCATTAAAAGAAAGGCGTTTCTCGCTGCAGCGGAATCTTCTCACGAAATTTCAGTCTCGAACTTTCACCTCCGAATGCGAAAATATTTTGTTGGCGCCGACCTACAGAGGGAGAAACGACCATCATAATAAAGTAAGGGAAATCAGAGCTCGCATGGAAAAATATAGTTGTTCGTATTTTTCGCGCGCCGTTGGAGACTGGAATAATAGAGAATTATTGTGAAAGCGGTTCGATGAACCCTCTGCCAGGCACTTCAGTGTGATTTGCAGAGTATCCTTGTAGATGTAGATGGTGTCTTTATAAAACACTAAGTGTGTCATGACCAATATACTAAATCGATCAATGTACGTACTTACAGGTGGCAGTTTGTTCATCCTACTATGCGTTGCTCTGACCTTAGATTTCGTAACACTCTTTCTTCCTTTCTGTACTTCTATTGGTGCGTATTTTTTCTTTTTGTGTATTTTTTGATGCGCCTTATCGTTTTGGTCCTCAGGATACGGAAGGACTTTTATAGAAAGCCTGTTTAAATATTTTCCGTTTCTATTAAGATTCTTTTTGCAGTGCCCATGTACAGCAATAACATTGGCATGCCCTGGAAACGGTAGCACTGCCGACATAAGTTGTCAGAACAGTTTTATTCTTGGGTATAAGACTCAATGTGATACACGAAACAACGTTTTATAATGACATTATGTAAAACGATAAATTTTATCCTGAGATTTTAGTTATTTTCTCTTTAAATAATGCTACAAAAATTTCCCCAACAATATTCATCAAGAAATCCACATAAATTTCAATTCTCGTTCTTATATTTTTACCATTACTCCTGTTTCTCTGACTGATGCTGCTGATATCACACTGAAGCACCACATCCGTTCTTCTTATATAATATTTCATTAATTATTACAATGATAGATGATCTCTTTTAAAGGAGGAAGTTACAGGTCTTTTACAAGTCACACTGTGACAAAAGTGCTGCAAGATGTTTCAGCATGATCACGTCCATTTCATTCACAATACTGACAGATATCTACAACAGAGATCGAATAAACTGTTTCTGATCAAATGGTTCAAATGGCTCTGAGCACTATCGGACTTAACATCTGAGGTCACCAGTCCCATAGAACTTAGAACTACTTAAACCTAACTAACCTAAGGACACCACACACATCCATGCCCGAGGCAGGATTCGAACCTGCGACTGTAGCGGTCGCGCGGTTCCAGACTGAAGCGCCTAGAACCGCTCGGCCACACCGGCCGGCTGTTTCTGATCACCGGTGGCAGCATCGTTGATTAGGCGATCAGTGGGATTGGTAACTGAACTTCAAAAACCTACAAAATCTCGAACATGTCTGCCATTACTGTTTCGTAAATACACAGACGAGGCGAACAATGATGACCATCTGCTTAATAGCGAGTTGGTACACCTCTGGAATGTAAAATAGGGTCGATAATACGTGGTGTGGATTCGTAAAGTCCCTGATAGGTTTCCGGATGTATAGAGCTCCAGACATATAAGCACTTGTCACGCAATTCCCCCAAATTAAAGGCTGGTGGTTTGTAGGCGCAGGCTTGGTGCCTGACAACGTCTTTGATGTGTTCCATTTCGTTCGTATCAGCCAAATTAGGTAGGCAAGACATCAACGTGGCCGCGCTGGATTAGCCGAGCGGTCTGAGGCGCTGCAGTCATGGACTGTGCGGGTGGTCCCGGCGGAGGTTCGAGTCGTCCCTCGGGCATGGGTGGGTGTATTTGTCCTTAGGATAATTTAGGTTAAATAGTGTGTAAGCTTAGGGACTGATGATCTTAGCAGTTAAGTCCCATAAGATTTCACACACACACACACACCAACGTGAGTTTACTATCATGCTCCTTAAACCACTGAAGCACGCTTCTGGACTTGCGGCAGGGATATTTATCCCGATGGAAGCTGCCGTCACCGTCGAGATGACACCAAACATGAGGAGATGGAAGGGGGGTACAATATCGTTCACGAAGTCCACAACTGTCATTGTGCCTTCGATTACTGCCACAGGTCCCACGGAAGCATAGATAAGTATTCTACATTGCTTATTACTGTCCTCATCGGTCTGCGTCCTTGGTTGGGTGCATATATCGTGCAGCCGTTCGCCTGTATGTCGGCGTATCCGGACACGACCATCGAACTAGTGTAACAAGAAACGTGATTAATACGAACAGGCTGCATGTTTTCGTTAACCTAGGGTATTCCAATCTAGATGAGCGTTTGTCCACTGTAATCGTAATTGACGATTCCGTTGGATCAACATGGGACAAGCTTTGAACCGACTGCTACGGAGCCCCATGTTCAACAATGTGCGCTGAATAGTGTTCCCCGACACACTCACGTGTGCACCAGCACTGCACTCTATTATCAGATCTTCCACATATCGCCGCTTATCCTGCTTTAGAGAGCGGCCAAATGTCCGACCTCCACGTTTTGTGATCATGTGTTGACGTCCAACAACCTGTCGCCTAGTCGTGGTTTCCCCGCCCTTCAACCATTTTCCACAGGTGCTCACGAAAGTAGCACGCAACCAGCCAACCAGTTTCGCCGTTTCCGAGAGGTTCGTTCCTAACAGTCTTCCCTTTGTTAAATTCGTATATGTCGGCGGATTTCCCCATCTGGTACCTGATTCTTCATTCGCCTCTGTTTTCTTAGAGAACCACGTCCCTACGGTGCTACCAGGCGACATTCAGTTTCACAAAGGGTTCATCAATGTAAGTTCATTCGTCAGAAATATGGACCTGTGGATTGACGGATCCAATAATAAATTCTGCCGCCAGCAGACGGGGTCGGAAAGGGCGGAACGGAGATCGGTTTCCTTAAGAGCGAAGACTAGTGTGGGGAAGGCGACAGAAGCAAGAACAAAGTTTAATGTTCCACTGACAATAAGATGGTTAAAGACAGAGCGTAATTTCAGTTACGACGAGCACGTTGAAGGAATTCGGCTGTGTCCTTTTGGAGGATATTATCCGGAATTTACTTTCAGTGGTTTAGAAAACAAGGAAAATTAAAATCTGGATGACTGTACGAGAATGAGACACGCTCCTTCCAAATAAGAGTTCAGTGCAGCGGTATCTCTCACGGCACCAGCATTCAGTATTTACAGTACAGCGCAGTTATGCATTCATATGGTCTCGTGCACTTAGCGTTCACTAGACAATCCAACGCACAGGTGAGTCAGAATTGTTTTTCTTTTAATTGCTTTCGAGACGTGCCCATACGACCATCTCAATAGTGGAAGATACGATAGTGTGTTTGGGCAATTCAGAACATTCATTAGGGCCAAGCCGTACCCTGGTACGAAATTACGTATGCTTAGACTCGTTTTGTGACACCACGCAGGCGAGTTCCGTGTTAGTTATGACGGTACGAAGATAAGGACAACACAACACTCAGTCCCCGAGCGGAGAAAAATCTCGGACCCGGCGAGGAATCGAGCCTGGCCCCCTTCGATTAGCATCAGCCGCACTGATCCCACAGCTACCGAGGACATGTCAAAAGTTAAACACAGCCTCAGACACTGTTGAAGAAAAGGATAAACACTCGTGAACAAGCGGTAGCGAGACGCGAAGGAGTCACTGGACATTTCAAAGCAAAACGCGGACTTTGTATCCAGCCAACTTTGTTTTTATGGCTGCTACTTTGATACGTTCAACTACTTTGATTGATGACTTAAATACAAACAGCGAGATGACAACAGTATGGTTCTCGAAACTCGTAGGTGTGTGGTGTATGCTAAACAAATATAACAAAAAAGAATGTGAAGAAAGTGACGGATTTTGTGTCCCAGTGTGTTATCTTAGCGATCCGCAGGTGATGTACTGTCATGAGAACTGCAGCCGTAAAGTGATATGCTTTGTAAGAAACCTGCACACGTCAATGATTATCCTTCCCAAGTGGTTCCATAATGAACATTCGAAGAGGCTTGGCATAACACGGACGTTTGAAGCTGATAATATCGCCCTCTATACGGAGTTACCTGTTACAAAGGCAGGAAGATTGGGGTTTAGGAAGTCCCGTCGACGAGGAGCACAAGCAGCGATAGGTGAATGAGGGGGAAGGAAATCACCTGTATCTTTTACAAAGTATCCGTCTCCGAATTTGTCTGGAGTGATTTGTGGAAATCACGGAAAACCTAAATCTGGATGACCGGAAGCGAATTTGAACCGTCGTCCTCGCGAATGCGAGTTCGTCGTGCTAACCACTGCGCCACCTCGCTCGGTGGTTGCGCTCAAGAGAAGGTTCAAGCTGCAAGGATGCTCCGTTTTTGGGTGTTTTCACTGTAAGAGAACGAGAACGGCTTCATAAAGCTATCGTTTGCTCATCATCTTGACGAGCGTCGTAATAATAACTTTGTTCTTCAATATTATAATTCTCTTCTTCACCACGATAAAACTGCAATTTATTTTTTTTTCCATTTTCTTGAGCTCAACATCTCATTCACTGTGGTGAGGTACTGACTCAGCTTTCTCAGTGCATAACACGAAGAATTCAGTAGAATGTAGGATGTATAGTCAGGGTGCTTGCGCCAGCCGTGTGTGTGTGTGTGTGTGTGTGTGTGTGTGTGTGGTGTGTGTGTGTGTGTGTGTGTCCCGGGTAGAGTAGTGCGTGATTGTGTGTAGTGTGAACAGCGATAAGTATCATGATACAAATGAACGACGGTAAAGATAATATTACTGTATGTGTAAATCAAAATAACGTTTTTGAATTGTTTCCTTTTTCAGTTAAGATGGTGAGATGGTGTGTCTGATATTACACTTTAAGACAAAGCAGAAGACGCACGACGAAGAAATTATCCTAATAGTACGGAAGTCGGTAAATGTGAAGTACATGTACAATTTTAGAAAACTTGGCTGGTTTATTCAAGAGAAAGAACTTTACAAATTGAGCAAGTCAATAACGCGTTGGTCCACTTCTGATTCTTATGCAAGCAGTTATTCGGCTTATTACTGATTGACAGAGTTGTTGGATATTCTCCTCATGAATATAGTGCCAAATTCTGTCCAACTGGCGCGTTAGACCGTTAAAAACGCGAGGCCGTTTTAGGGCCCTGCCCATAATGGTTCAAATGGCTCTGAGCACTATGGGACTTAACATCTGAGGTCATCAGTTCCCTAGAACTTAGAACTACTTAAACGGAACTAACCTAAGGACATCACACACATCCATGCCCGAGGAGGGTTCGAACCTGCGACCGTAGCGGTCGCGCGGTTCCAGACTGAAGCGCCTAGAACCTCTCGGCCACATCGGCCGGCCTGCCCATAATGTTCCAAACGTTTTCAATTAGGAAGATATTGGGGAAAGTTAATGGCCAAAGTAGGGTTTGATAAGCACGAAGACAAGCAGCAGTAACTCTCGCCGTACGCGGCTGCCGAAATGTAAGCCCAGGATGGCTTGCTATGAAGGACAACAAACGAGACGCAGGATATCGTCGGCGTATCGCTGTGCTGTAATGGTACCACGTATGGCAACCAAAGAGGTCCTGGTATGAAAAGAAATGGCACCCCAGACTAACAGTTCCTGCTGTCGGGACGTATAGCGGGCGACAGTCAGCTTGCTATCCCACAGCTCTCTGAGGCGTCTCCAAACACGTCTTCGGCCACGAATGTCATTGAAAGGAGTAGAATTGTCCTCAATGATAAAACACACTTCGAACTGAGCCCCGACGACCAGAGGAGACGTGTCTGGAGACGCTCCAGACAGCGGTGAGACACCAAACTGACTGTCGTCAGCCATACGGCCCAACAACGGGAAGTGATGATCTGGGGTGACATTTCTTTTCATTTCAGGACCCCATTGGTTGTCATCCGTGACACCCCTACAGCACAGCACGTAAGCTATATTCTGTGTCCCGTTTTGTTGCTATTCATGGCAAGCCATCCTGGGCTTACATTTCAGCAAAATAATGTCCGTTCGCTTGACAAACCCTACCTTGACCAGCAAGGTCAGCTGATTTTACCCCAACTGAGAACTTTTGAAACATTACGGGCAGAGCCCTCCAAACGTATCTGGATTTTGACGATCTGAAGCGCCACTTGGACAGAATTTGGAACCACATTCCTCAAGAGGACATCCAGCAATTTTATCATACAATGCCAAGTCGAATATCTACTTGCATAAAGGCCAGAGGTAGAACAACACGCTACTGACTTGCTCAGTTTGTGAAGCTCTTTCTCTTGAATAAATAATCCAATTTTTCTGTAACTGTAATCTTTTCTTTTTCTGTACATGTACATCACATCTACCGATTTCCGTCCTATCCGAATAATTCCTTCGTGGTATGTCGGTTTTTTGTTTTTTCTTAGAGTGTATAACTTGATTTGCTCCGCTTTCTTGAGCTCAGCATCTCATTCATTGTGGTAAGGTGCTGGCTGAGCTTTTTCAGAGTACATTGCGAAGAATTCAGTGGAATGTCGGAAGTATGACAACGGTGCTGATGTCAGTCGTGTGTGTGTGTGTGTCTGTGTGTGTGTGTGTGGGTGTGTGTGTGTATGTATGTGTGTGTGTGTGTGTGTGTGTGTGTGTGTGTTTGCGTGTGTGCGCGCGCGCGCACTCCTGTGTGTGTCTGCAGTGTAGTGTGGTAATGTGAAGTGACCAGTCATGTGCTACCAATGTAAAGCGCTAAAGTATTTTTCATCCGATAATATTACTGTATGTATAAATTAGAATTTCTTTTTTAATTGCTTCCTTTTTCAATTAAGGTGGCATGTCTGATATTATTTTGTAAATGCTCTATAGATAAATAACTAGACTAAACTAAACATACACATAGCATTACCAGAGATTATGCTCACAAAAAGTCCAAGGAAAAAAGTCGAAATCTATCCGGAATCGAGCACAAATCTCTGAACTTGTAATCTGCCACTGTCCTATGGAATCACCAAGCCCTGTATTTTACCCACGAATATGGCTAAGCGTATGTAATAATACTGCGTTCTGTTCTCACTTAGCCGGCCGCTGTGATCGAGCGGTTCTAGACGCTTCAGTCCGGAACCGCGCTGCTGCTACGGTCGCAGGTTCGAATCCTGCCTCGGCCATGAATGTGTGTGATGTCTTTAGGTTAGTTAAGTTTAAGTAGCTCTAAGTGTAGGGGACTGATGACCTCAGATGTTAAGTCCCATAGTGCTTAGAGCCATTTGAACCATTTGTTCTCACTTACATGGTCTGCTCAACAATTCTAAGAGCTTCCCGCCGTCCTTGATGTTTCTTGACATCATTTCGAACATTTCAATGCCGCACAGGCATTATATTTGTTGCGTTTTTAATGATTTTCTTTTTTCCTAGCGTTAATCTCGTCGAACCCACCCACTGTTCCCATTACCTGAAAATTTTTTATATCATTTTAGCCCTTCACGTCGTCAAGGTTGTCAGTTAACCTAACGCTGTCCGGTGTATCAAACCAGAGATCATTAATCTCCAGCGGAAATTTTCTCCGCGTACTTTTTAACTATTGCTATTAGTGTAATACCGATTTTAATCATGCCCTGTAGAGACAGTTTCCTGTAACGATACGCACTCTATATGAGTTTTTGAGAATCTGCCACAGAACTGGATCTATACGTTCCTATTCTGAATCAGCTTTAGGCATGAGAATTAACTAATTTTGATGTAATAGAGACCTTGAGCCTAGAATAACATTACTTCACTGTGTGTTCAACATTATGCCACGCTGCGTATACAAATTTATAATTTTCTTCTAGTAATTGCTTGTAACAATATGCACTAATAAATATCCCGCCATGAGGTTCGGTAACTCGCTACGGACATTTACAAATCTGAAGAAAAATTCCCGCAGTTCTTCTGATAGATATTAATTTAAGACTGCAGTTAACGATACATAGAATAGGACCATGTGCGTAGAGGAACATAATGCTGAGGGAACTACTGCTAAACAGAAGACTGATAAATACCGGAATTTAGTTAAGCACGTACGTGGTTCACGAAAGTGTTCTGTTTTCATGATACTGGCTTCTTATGTACGATATTTACTAAGATGGTACTAACTCAAGTAGCAGTGTGGCCGGCCAAACGTGTAATGCTTTCTCGGCCATTTGCACTTTCTGTGGATTCTAGATAATACTTTTAGCCACGAGAGGCAACAACACAGGTGATGAAGACTTCAAGTACTCATATACACAGAGCTCAAAGTCGCATTCAAAGCAAAGGACAACTAGACAAGACGAAGATTCCTAAGAAATTCTCTGTATGCACATTGCTTAAACGACAGAGCAGCTGCGGCACAGAAAAAAAAAAACTTTTCATGTGAAATTATCACCTCACTTGCGGAAACAGTTTCTACTAAAAAAAATTTCTTCCTTCGATTGAAGTTAATTCAAATAAGCATGGGTAACCTTTGATACAGCTAGAGAATTATTTCCTGTTTTTCAAGGTTGATGTACATATAGCCGGACAATTTGTTTGCTGAAAAATACCAAAGACTATAGGAATAGTAACATGATTGCTTTACACTCTTTCCATGTCTTTAGTTCGCTGCCGTTTTCTCACAATAATTAGGAATAACTCAGTTCTGTCGAAAGATCGGCCTAACTACGTAGCGCCTACCTGAGTACAATTCCTCAGCATCCTATATAAAAAAACGATATCATTTGAACTGATCTTACTGAAAAATCATATTATTAGAATAAGTATGAAAGGCCCTCTAATCCGGTCTGCTTTGAAACTGACGTAGCATATCATCATCTACTCTTTAGTTTACTTTGAAAACCGGCTTATCAAATGCAAAAATATCATTGCCATTGAAATTAGAACATTCTAAAAATGTATTAGAGAGATATGTATTGTTCGTACAGCGAAGAATAAAAGTCTGCAGCGTAATCCCTTTGCTAAGCCCATTCTCTGTACTTGGAACCACTGAAACTGTATGGGAGTACAAACTCTTACGAAAAGGAACAGGTATGTTGAAAGCCTGAGTGATGTTGCTATGTGTACGCACACTGTTGTAGGATATCTAGTTGAATAAGTGCAAACTAAAACGACATAAAGTGTAAAATAATATTAAAACAAGCTGTCGTGTCTCGCCAGTGCTAAAACAGTAATCACCATTCACCAGTGTTATTTACACATTTCAGAGCGCTGTTTCCGCTACTGCAACAACAGGTGCGCGATCTATGAAGGGCTAGAACAAGCAAATCACGTGGGCTTCCCACTCACTCAAGAACATGTATTAAAATCGTACGTACACGTCCGACATCACCAACGAATTATTAACGGAATTAGCTACGTTTTATAAGAAAGACGAAACAGTATTTATCTGAATTATGACATCAAATGCACGCAGTCAACTATAGAAAAGCGCTCAGTGAAGCACTGTAAATCCGCTATTCGGAAAGGTTTTCATTAATCACTAGCACTACTCTTTTATTTTTTTTTTAGTTTTGAGAGGTTACTTTTTGTGATAATATTCCAATTTACTCTTTCACTGATACCAACGTAACATGCCGCTATTAGACAAACATCACAAGGGCAGATTGTATTCGATTACTTTCTAATTAGATTAACAAAATGCTTGAGATGCGTTACGCCCTCCGTACAAGGCAAGCTAATCAGATGGTACTTAGAACTACACAACTCTTTACATTCCAAACGTCACCATATGCCATTGCTTTCTGTGGTTCTTTCAATCCAAAAACCATTTCTAGTTAATAAATACGGCTGCGAAAGACATTAATAGTTTAATAGTGGGCTAGGGACACGTATTTATTCCGATGAAACATTTCAGGAATATGTCATAGCTCGATACGACGATCACCTGCAACATACCTTATTCTTCTGAAGATGGACATAAGTCTCAGTCATAGACGTCAACTTGGCATTAGTAGTAGAAATAATGTTCGTTTAGTTACAGTGTGATAAGTAACGGAACAATGCCGCGTTAAAGTAGAAATGCGGCCGCGCGCGAAGCAGAGTGCCGCAGTTTGGTACTTACGTGTGCGACAGCTGGCGCCAGAGTGCGGCAGTGGCAGCGGCGGCGGCGGGGGCGGCGGTGGCGGCGGCGGGGGCGATGGGGGCGGCCGCATTGATCCCCGTGCCCTGTCCTGCGCAATGCTTCGCCCTCGCCCGCTTCTGATCAATACGGGCGCCCACTTTCCGCTCACTTCCCGGCCGTGACCTTTGCTAAGCAACCATTCCGTCATTCATCAGACGTCATCTAGGCAAAGCGAACTAGAAAGATTTGGCAGAGACCCGAAGGGACAGTCTCTCCATCACTGCTCTGCAAGCATTACCTCTTCACACGACACCGTCTGCTTTAAGACAGTCGACGACAGGCTGACCGAGATTCGATTCGACTGCCTCTCTGTCCCTGTTAAACAACAATTCCGTCATTCATACGACGTCGTCTGCGCAGTGCTGAGCCAACTAAGTGTGACAGCGATTGGAAGCAACTGTATATCTGCCCCTAGCCGTGTACTCCTCGCCCGCTCCCAGATGCAGCAAAGGCCGCTCATGGAGACAGGACGGGAAGTAGGACAACCTAGCTGATGCGGCTGCTTGGCATCCGCATGCCATAGCGAACCCTATACGCAAAATACACTGACGGAAAAAAAATGCGACACCAAGAAGGAGTTGTGCGAAATAAAAGAAAATGGGTAGGCCTGTTTCTACATCTGAAAGATGACGTCAATTCAGATTTCGCACAAGTCGAATAAGAGTGGCGCTAGTAGCACCACTGTGAGGATACAAATTAGGTTTGCTTTAAATACACGTTGTAACGGTCGTGAATGTTAGTTATCTTTGAGACTGGACCGAGTGAGTTGATGTTAATCAAGAATGCCATTAAAACGACCGAGTTTGAATGAGGTCATATAATAGACCTACGAGAATCTCGATGTTCCTTCCGCGATATTGCCGAAAGACTTGACAGGAAATAGCCACTGTACATGATTGCTGGCAGCGGTGGTCATGGGTAGGTACGGTCGCAAGAAGACTGGACTCCGGAGGGCCACCGAGAGGGAAGGCTGCCGTGTTCGGCGTATGGTTGTGGCATATCGTACTGCGTCTGCAGTTGACACCATAGCGACATGACGAATTGTTACAAATCGGTTACTTCTAGGACAATTCTGTAACGTGTATTCCGCGGGCCGTTTGCTACTTCACTGTTGTCACACGAGAGCTCACTGGAGAGTGGAGTGGAGATCTGTGATGTTTCCTGATGAAAGACAGTTCTACCTCGGTGCCAGAATGCCCGTGTGTTGGTCAGGAGGAGGCCAGGTGAGTGCCTGCAGCCAACTTGTCTCTTGCCAAGACACCTGGAGTTACACCTGGAGTTGTGGTCTGGCGTCGGATTTTGTATGACGGCAGGAGCACTCTCGTGGTTATCCCACACACACTGACTGCAAATCTGTAGATCAGTCTGGTGATTCGACCTGTTGTACTGCCATTCATGAACAGCATTGCAGGGGCGTTTTCCAACAGGATAACGCTAGCCCCCTTATCGCTGTTGTAGTCCAGCATGCTCTACAGAGTGTGAACATGTTGCCTTGGCCAGCTCGCTCATTGTCTCCAATCGAGGACGTATGTTACAGCATTGGACGACAACTACAGCGTCATTCACAACCAGCACTAACCGTCCTTGTATTGACTGACCAGGTACAACAGGCATGGAACTCCATCCCACTAACTGACATCCGACATCTGTACGACACAAAGCATGAACGTTTGCATGAGTGCATTCAACATTTTGGCGGTTACACCGACATTTTATGTATCAGCATTTCACATTTGCATTAGCTTTTCTCGCTCTCACATTGACCTGTGAACTTGTAACGTTAATCGCTTCAGGATGTTATCGAGACAATTCCGGAAATATCGTTACTCTACGTTAATTACTTCTTGGTGATGGGATATTTGTTCCGTTAATGTAAATAGTGTAATCTCATAAGAATATTTAGCTTGTATTTTTATTTCTTTCCACCCCGAAAAAATATACAAATATAATTTGACGTGTTTTTCTAGTAATGAAATAGACCTAGAGACAACGAGAAAACGGATACTTGAACAAATAACTAATTTGGAAATGTCTTACTTGATAATTATTATTATGTACGTTCATCAGTGTTGATTTTCACAGTTTCCTTGATGACACAAGAAACAGCGAACTTTTTGCATATATTTTCACTGATATTTATTGTTATAATACACAGGTAAAACATTCACAGAAGTCGTTAAATCACTTCCTGTGGAAATTTTTGGATAATAAATTTAGTTTATTAACGTCTTTATGTACCTTTCTACAATCTTTTTTTCTCCGACCGTTTTCGAGTTTCTGTGATTAATTCTAGAACATGTTGCAGATCAACATGAGTGGCGTTGTCACGTACCTTCTCATAATCGGACCTTTTGCATTTTCTTTAATTACTTTTTGAATATTACGAAGGTTCGTGCTTTACGATATTTTTCGAGCAGAGCGCCAACTAGTAATAACATAACTTATATGTATTAATAATAATAACTCATTTTGCTATACAAAATCTCGCGGGGAGTCATTGTCAGTTACGGCATTATTACCATGCAGTGGACTTACAATCCTCACCTGAGGGTATTCGAAGAAGTAAGAAATAGTATAATTTTGTACCACGTCAATTCAGATATTCGACACACACACACACACACACGCGCGATGTAGCATAAATTCTGCGTTCAGGCTATCTATGATCTTAACATTTTCCGCTTTTGAGTTACTTATGTTTGTTACATGACATTACATTACATTAATACTTACTTCATACATCATGAAAACGACGTTCCATAATGTTGTGGAACTTGTCCGTTTAACGTAAGGTTTCTTCACACGATATATATATATATATATATATATATATATATATATATATATATATATATATATACACTCCTGGAAATTGAAATAAGAACACCGTGAATTCATTGTCCCAGGAAGGGGAAACTTTATTGATACATTCCTGGGGTCAGATACATCACATGATCACACTGACAGAACCACAGGCACATAGACACAGGCAACAGAGCATGCACAATGTCGGCACTAGTACAGTGTATATCCACCTTTCGCAGCAATGCAGGCTGCTATTCTCCCATGGAGACGATCGTAGAGATGCTGGATGTAGTCCTGTGGAACGGCTTGCATGCCATTTCCACCTGGCGCCTCAGTTGGACCAGCGTTTGTGCTGGACGTGCAGACCGCGTGAGACGACGCTTCATCCAGTCCCAAACATGCTCAATGGGGGACAGATCCGGAGATCTTGCTGGCCAGGGTAGTTGACTTACACCTTCTAGAGCACGTTGGGTGGCACGGGATACATGCGGACGTGCATTGTCCTGTTGGAACAGCAAGTTCCCTTGCCGGTCTAGGAATGGTAGAACGATGGGTTCGATGACGGTTTGGATGTACCGTGCACTATTCAGTGTCCCCTCGACGATCACCAGTGGTGTACGGCCAGTGTAGGTGATCGCTCCCCACACCATGATGCCGGGTGTTGGCCCTGTGTGCCTCGGTCGTATGCAGTCCTGATTGTGGCGCTCACCTGCACGGCGCCAAACACGCATACGACCATCATTGGCACCAAGGCAGAAGCGACTCTCATCGCTGAAGACGACACGTCTCCATTCGTCCCTCCATTCACGCCTGTCGCGACACCACTGGAGGCGGGCTGCACGATGTTGGGGCGTGAGCGGAAGACGGCCTAACGGTGTGCGGGACCGTAGCCCAGCTTCATGGAGACGGTTGCGAATGGTCCTCGCCGATACCCCAGGAGCAACAGTGTCCCTAATTTGCTGGGAAGTGGCGGTGCGGTCCCCTACGGCACTGCGTAGGATCCTACGGTCTTGGCGTGCATCCGTGCGTCGCTGCGGTCCGGTCCCAGGTCGACGGGCACGTGCACCTTCCGCCGACCACTGGCGACAACATCGATGTACTGTGGAGACCTCACGCCCCACGTGTTGAGCAATTCGGCGGTACGTCCACCCGGCCTCCCGCATGCCCACTATACGCCCTCGCTCAAAGACCGTCAACTGCACATACGGTTCACGTCCACGCTGTCGCGGCATGCTACCAGTGTTAAAGACTGCGATGGAGCTCCGTATGCCACGGCAAACTGGCTGACACTGACGGCGGCGGTGCACAAATGCTGCGCAGCTAGCGCCATTCGACGGCCAACACCGCGGTTCCTGGTGTGTCCGCTGTGCCGTGCGTGTGATCATTGCTTGTACAGCCCTCTCGCAGTGTCCGGAGCAAGTATGGTGGGTCTGACACACCGGTGTCAATGTGTTCTTTTTTCCATTTCCAGGAGTGTATATATATCGGTTACTACTTCATATCTAAAAATTCATTTGTTGAGTGGAAGGAGTTGTCAATCAGACATTTTTTAAATTTGTTTTTAACTGCTGACTGCCTATGTGTCCGACTTTTAATGCCATTTGGTAAATGACTAAAGACTTTTGTGGCAGCATAATCCACCCCTTTCTGTGGCAAAGTCAGATTTAACCCAGAATAGTGAAGTTCATCCTTTCTTCTAGTGTTGTAGCTACGCACTTTTCTATTATTTTTGGACTGAGATGGGTTATTAATAACAAGTTTCGTAAGTGAATATATGTATTGTGAAGGTACTGTGAATATCCCTAGTTCCTTAAATAAATCTGTGCAAGGTGATCTTGGGCGGTCTCCACCTATTATTCTGATTACAATCATTTGTGCAATGAATATTTTTTCTCTTAGTGATGAATTACGCAAAAATATGTTTCCATATGAAAGCAGTGAATGGGAACAGGCATAGTAGGCTAATTTACAGATAAGTTTATCAACAAAGTTTGCGATAACCCTAATAGCACAGGTAGCTGAACTCAAACGTTTCAGCAGTTCATCAATGTGTTTCTTCCAATTCAATTTCTCTTCGATGCACACACCTAGAAATCTTTAATATTCTGTCTTAGCAATAGATTTCTGTTCAAAGTCTATATTTATCAGTGATGTTATGCCATTTACTGTATAGAACTGTATATACTGTTTTTTCTCAAAATTTAGTCAGAGTCCATTTGCAGAGAACAACTTAATAATTTTCTGAAAGACATCATTTACAATTTCCTCAGCTAATTCTTGTTTGTTGCGTGTGATTAGTATACCTGTATCAATAGTAAAAAGAACTAGCTTTGTATCTTCATGAATATAGAGTGGCAAGTCATTAATACTTAATAATAACAATAAGGGACCCAAGACTGAACCCTGTCGGACACCATTCTTGATACCTAAGGATTCTGACTGAGGTCTCGGCTGATTTTTGGAGATTATCTGTACTGTTAATTTCAACCTTCTGCATTCTCTCTATTAAATATGAATTAAACCATTTGTGCACTGTCCCATTCATACCACAGTACGCTTATCTAGAAGAATTTCATGATTCACACAGTCAGAAACCTTCGAGATTTCACAAAAAACTCCAGTGAGTTATTCAGAGCATTTAATATTTGATCAGTGGTAGCATATGTAGCATTTTCTGTTGAAAAGCCATTCTGAAAGATAAATTGAAATTTTGTTAGTACTTCATTTTTACAAATATGTGAAGCTACTCATCAGTAATTTTCTTTTTCAAGCATTTCAGAAAGCTGTCAAAAGTGAGATTAGGCGGTAGTTGTTAGCATCAAACCTCTCCCCTCCTTTTATGCAATGGTTTAATAACAGCATATTTCAGTCTATCCAGAACAATGCTCTGTTTCAGTGAGCTACTACATATGTCGTTGAGAATTATATTTGTCTGTTGGGAACAAGCTATTTAGTACTCTGTTGGAAATGCCATCAATTCCAAGCGAGCTTTTATTTTTGAGTGAATTTATTATTTTCCTAATTCCAGTAGGAGAGGTGTGCTGAATTTCAGTTTTATCAAACTGCATAAGTATTACATCTTCCGTATACAGCCTTGCATTTTCTAATGAGCAGCTGAGTTCTATTTTCTCTACTGCACTTAAAATAATTATTAAAAATGTTTTCTACTTCTGACTTTTTGTTTTAAAAATTTTTTCATTGAGTTTGGTAGAAATATAGTTTTCCTGTGCTCTCGGTTTCTCTGTTTCCCTTTTAACAGTACTCCAAATTGTTTTAATTTTATATCAGAGGTACTAATGCCATACATAATGCACATACTTCTGAATTTTTAATTACTTTTATTATTACAGCACAGTAATTTTTAAAATAATTGACTGTTTTTGGATTATTACTCCTAGCAATAAGATATATTTCCCTTTTCTGTGTACAAGATATTTTTATCCTGTTAGTAAGCAATGGCTTTTTAGATGTTTCCTTACAATAATGTTTCATTGTTTTCAAATGTACTCACAAAGGTATCATGAAATAGATTAAATTTTAAATTAGCATCAGGTTTCCTGTACACCTCATCCCACTGTAACTCTTGAAAGCTTCCCCTAAAATTTGTAACTGTTAAAACATTAACTAAACGCACTATTTTGGAGGAATGTTTTCCATTTCTGTGTGGAGCTATGTCATATAATGTAACTAGTTGTACATCATGATCACCATCAGTGTACTACTTTCCTGATAACATCGGAATCGTTAACATCAGAAGTGAATTTCTGTAAAGTTCACAGTTTTTGTTTGGAATGAACTTACTATGATAGCATCCCAGAGTTTCATTCATTAAAGGTAGCTACGTGCAGCCTATGAGAAGTCACATATTATCACTTTATAACACAATAGCGCTGCCGACCTCGTGTGACATCATTGGAAGTGCAACACGATGCAAATAGGGGACTGTCTAAATGCTTATACAAGTTCTGAGGTATGGGGTTGATCTGTTATTCTGCGCAACGGATTAATCTGAGATGTACCCTTTACCCTGTGGCTCCTGCAAGATGCAATTTCCACCCCCACACTACTACAGAAGTCAGACAGACGCGTGTGAAATGCAGTGAAGTGTACTGTTGTGGAGGAAATATGGGGCTCGCAATAGCTGTAGCGCATAATACCGTAAGCTGCGATGGCTGCTGCCTGCGCCGCTCGCTGCTGATAAATAAGATAACTCTTGTTCTATCTGGATTGATCTTCGCCAATCAAACTCTCCCTATGCCTTGATGAAGTCAAGGATTCCTATTCGCCCCTAGTCTAACTATTGGCGTGGTACACTGGTCAGATAACCAGTCCACTGCGATGCCACTCAAAATTCGCTCGCAGGCGTTTAACTATAACTCTGTCTATTCACACCACACAATAAGTGTGTCGGCCAACACAGTGAACAACGCTTAATCGCAAGGACTCAATATAGAGTAGCACTTCGATTCGCTCTCGACAGAGTTGCTCTCCCAGTGAAGTACTGAGGAGAGACTTGTTCCTTGCTCCAAGAGCGACAACGGAACGGCGCCCCTCCATGCCAGATGTGAAGGGATATATCTTTCGGTCTCTTCCATTATACCTTCAGCTCAAGGCGTCAGAAATATCGTCTGCCAATCAGCATTGCTCTTCTCAAATGGGAGAGTGACGTTTTGTTTAACGCGACCAATCCGGAACCTGTAGCATTGGCGTTTGGCGTTTGCTGTCTCCCTGTGAAAATCTCTGAAACTGCGTGCTTTGTGTAAGGAATGCATAGGCTGGCTGTTCCCACACAATGTAGCGGAATTTGCTTTTAAGCCGAACATGGCGTTGTTCCCCCCTTTCACTCGGGCCCACGCTGTCCGCTACACGGGCGGTCACCGGCCGACATAGGCTAGGTCGTCCTCTGAAGGGATCGGCGTCCTGTTGTGTGGTTTCTCTCCCGAACTAAAAGCTTCTGTGACCGTCGTGTCTGGAATTTATGTGTGTACGTAGCCTTGAGTATTTCAACCACAGTGCGCTTACTTGTTAATTGCATATCGTTTACATGAATTCATACAACATTGACTTTATCTTATCGAGTTTGGGTTTGAATGAAGCGTCTTGATGTGCGGAATATGATTGTGAGGGCGGAATATGTAAACAATGAAGGTCAGGAGACCAAATCGTCTTACAAAGTGGACAATTCATAGACGAATTAATCTCACCTTGCATCCCTCAGTGAAATGATTTTGCCCAGTGAATCTCTACGGCACCACGGTCACTGGTCACGGCTGCTAATTAGTAATGTCACGGAGTACGAATGTTGCACAGTATCCTTCGGACGTTGTAACGCCGCTTCCTTTGGACGCAAAATTGAAAATATAAAATAGTACCCAAAGCCCAATAAAAGCCCCAAAATACAAGATCCAAATTTCAAGTCCCACTGGCATACCATCACTTGAATAGTAGCAAGTATATAGAAAAAAAATCCAGTATAGAGTGACATAATGTTTTGAAAAGGGAAAGGAAAGAAATAGAATCCATTAGTTTAAAATAATAGTAGATCGTAAAGTAGTGTACTTATAGATCACGGAATAGAATGAGTGAACTCAAAGAATACTCTTTGCGAGTACTCTTTGAGGACACTGCGTAATACAGAAGAAAAAAGTCATACATTGTTAATGTGCTGCTAGCGTGTGCTGGATAAGGTCGTATCTCAACGTGTATTCTTGTACGCAGGCGCGACGAGATTGTTTTTGTGATGTCACCAACAGACACCACACTTGCTAGGTGGTAGCCTTTAAATCGGCCGCGGTCCGTTAGTATACGTCGGACCCGCGTGTCGCCACTGTCAGTGATTGCAGACCGAGCGCCGCCACACGGCAGGTCTAGAGAGACGTCCTAGCATTAGCCCCAGTTGTACAGCCGACTTTGCTAGCGATGGTTCACTGACAAATTACGCTCTCATTTGGCGAGACGATAGTTAGCATAGCCTTCAGCTACGTCATTTGCTACGACCTAGCAAGGCGCCATTATCATTTGTTATTTATCTTGGGATGCATGTACAGTCAGACCGATGTTCACCAATTATGGATTAAAGTTAAGTATTCCAGCAGCTATGTACTTTTCTTGATAGTATAATTTCCTTGTCATTTTCCAGACCTCACGCCAGCCTGCGTGAGCTTAAACGCGTGCCTTTCGGCTTCCTCCAAACCCCGTGAATTGGCTCCTGCCAATTCACAACATATGACGACGAGCTAAATCGCGTTTGTACCAATTGATACCCTGATTTACTTGTCATGGCTTCGCCACAATCTCCAGATGTACTGTCCGAATTTTATCGCTTGCAGAATCAGCAGACGCAGGCGTTATTGGAAGCCCTTGGACAGCTCGTCCAGGGTCAACGTGCACTGCAAAATGATGCGGCAGCCACCGCTCCACCGCTACCGCAGCCACAACCCGCAGTTGCACCACCTTTTCGTCCTTTTGATGCTGCACTGGAAAGCTGGACGGAGTGGTCACGCCAATTTGGATTCCATCTCGCCGCCTACAGAATTCAAGGTAATGGGCGGCAGCCTTTTCTCCTTTCCACCGTAGGCTTCCAAATGTACCGTGTGATAGTGAAATTATTTCCCTAACGCGACGTCGCAACTCTGTCCTACGAAAAAAATTTGTCGGCATTAGATGCATATTCCAAAGAATCAGTCAATTTAGTTGCAAAAAGGTATACCTTCTTTCGTACAAAACGTACGGCAGGTCAAACTAATCGGGAGTGGGTTGCAACTTTGCAAGGCCTTACTAGGGATTGTGCTTTTGAGTGTCAATGTGGACTCCCTTGTTCAGATACTATGGTGCATGATGCAATTGCACAGAACGTTTCTGATGTTCGTATAAGGGAACAGATTTTGGAACTAGTCAATTCCTCCCTTCAACAAGTGATGGAGATATTGGATCGGCAGGACACACTTGACTTTGCTCAGCAATCATTTGAAACTTCGCCACCCGTGTGTCAGGTTAACCGGCCCGCCGGGCGAGCTGCACGGAACAGTAAACAGTCCTCGCACCCGGCCGCGCCAAAGCCGCCTAGCTCTCAGCCACGTGTCCCGCGCCAGCAAGCAAATGCAGTGAAATCATGCCCGCGGTGTGCTACTAGACATTCGCGTGAGAATTGCCCGTCACGCCAGGCTATTTGCTTTTTCTGTAATAAAAAAGGACATGTTCAAAGTGTTTGCCAGAAAAAGCTCAGAACGGACACTCACACCCATTCCAGGCCCTTTGCTTCGCGCCGGAATCGGAATCGAACCAAGAATACTCAGGCTCATGAACCTTCGCCCATGGAAATTCATGCAGTTCATTCCACTCCGCCCAGTGCCACTCTCTCTAACAGTGACTGTGTTCGTCCCACATAGTGTGCGTCGACGTCGCCGGAAATCACGTCAAATAGCAAGTGATTCTGTACCAGTGTCAGTTCACGTTGCACGAGACAGTCGCTCTTGTCGTCAGCAGGACAATAAACTTTTTGTAGACTTGGCCATTAATGGCAACGTGACATCATTCCAGCTCGATACCGGAGCTGCAGTTTCACTGATCAATCAAGACACGTACAAACAGCTGGGCACACCTCCGTTGCGTGCCGCAAATGTTAAGCTAACTACATATTCAGGTCACGGGCTCCCTGTGTTAGGACAGTGCAGCCTTCTTGCAACATACAAGGGACAAACAAAACTTGTGTCATTTTACGTCCTTCGTTCTTCTTCTGCTGTGAACTTGTTTGGTTTCGATTTATTTCAGTTGTTTAACTTGTCTATAGTCAATCAGGTCCTATCAGTGAACCAGACTGTGCCTTCAGACAGTGTTTCTCGTCTATGTGAAGAGTTTGCAGACATTTTTGCACCAGGCCTTGGTTGTGCTAAGAACCATAAAGCACATTTGGAACTGAAAGTAAACGCGCAACTGAAATTTTTCAGAGCACGCAATGTTCCCCACGCATTGCGTGATGAGGTCGCAAGAACGTTACACGATTTGGAATCACAAGGTGTGATTGAACGTGTGCAGGCTTCTCTCTGGGTATCAACCTTAGTAATTTTGCCAAAACCTTCCGGAAAATTGAGACTTTGTGTGGTCTTCAAGGCAACAGTGAATCCACAACTAGTGATTGCTACTTTTCCTTTCCCCGCCCGGAAGATCTTTTTGGCAAACTGTGCCCGGGTAAATATTTTTCGAAATTGGACCTAGCAGATGCGTACTTGCAAATACCGGTGGACGAAGAATCCCAGCGCGTTTTGGTGGTTAACACGCATCTTGGTTTGTACCGATTCAAACGACTGCCATTCGGGTGTGCATCCGCCCCTGCATTGTTTCAGCAATATCTACAAACTGTTTGTGCATCGGTCCCTACTGCAGCAAACTATCTGGACGATATTGTGATCTCCGGAAAGACGGAAGAAGAACATTTAGCCAATCTCAGAACATTATTTCAGGTTTTGCGACAAAATGGTCTTCGCTTGCGGAAGGACAAATGTGTGTTTTTTGCTCGGGACTTACCCTATCTGGGCCATGTACTCAATGCCCAAGGCATACATCCCAGTCCAGAGCACCTCCGTGCCATACAAGACTTGCCTTCGCCGCAGAATTTGAAGCAGCTACAGAGTGTGCTGCGAAAAATAACTTATTATCATCGTTTTGTGCGCCACGCCTCTTCCATTTCAGCTCTGCTTCATCGCTTACGCCGTAAAGGTGTTCCGTTCGTCTGGACGACGGAATGCGAACGCGCCTTTCGCCAGCTGAAATCGGCGTTGCTTTCCAATACTTGCCTTACGCCATTCGATCCCCAGAAACCCCTTTTGTTGATGGTAGATGCATCGGATTTCGGGATCGGTGCTGTGCTTGCGCACAAAGGTGGATCGCATGATCGCCCTATTGCCTTTGCGTCCAAATTGCTCTCGTCTGCGCAAAGAAATTATTCACAGATCGAGAAAGAAGCTTTGGCTCTCGTATTTGGTGTTACTAAGTTTCATGATTTCTTGTATGGTCGACACTTTACCATCATCACAGACCACAAACCTTTGACATCGCTTTTTCATCCGAACAAGCCTGTACCTCCACGTACAGCACAGAAATTTATTCGCTGGTCAATTTTCCTCTCGCAGTACCGCTACGATATCTTGTATCGGTCCACTGCTAAGCACGGAAACGCCGATGCGTTGTCCAGTTTGCCTGTTGCTGAGGATAGAGCATTCGATTCTTCCGAGCTTGCTTGCATGATCATTGCTTCGGAAACCGATGACGTGGTCGAATCGTTTCCGATTGATTTTCGTCGTGTAGCTACGGCCACAGCTGCCGACCCTGTCCTTGCTACCGTTTTGCGTTTTGTTGCTACGCAATGGCCCTTGTCAAAATCACAGATCAGGGATCCGTTGGTTCGCCGATTTTTTTGCTCACAAGGAGAGACTTTTTGTACGACGTGGTATTTTGCTGTTGCGTTCTGATAATGATCAGTCCCGGGTCGTGGTCCCACTTTCGTTACAGTCCTCTGTCTTACGGCTTCTCCACCAAGGACATTGGGGTATAGTGAGAACGAAACAACTTGCTCGTCAGCACTGTACTTGGTTCGGAATCGATGCTGCGATTACGAATATGTGCTCTTCTTGCATGGCGTGTGCCGAACAACAATCCGCGCCACTGCGGAAATTCTTTGCATGGCCAAAAGCTACTTCCCATTGCCAACGCTTACACATCGATTTTGCTGGGCCATTCTGGAATGCTCGATGGTTGGTTCTGGTCGTTTCCTTCAGTAATTTTCCTTTTGTTGTCAGGATGTCTTCCACGACGTCATCTGCCACCATCCAAGCATTATCTGCTATCTTTTGCATTGAAGGTCTTCCACAGACTATTGTTTCCGACAATGGCCCACAATTAATGTCCGCAGAATTTCAGTCATTCTGCAAGGCCAATGGTATTCAACATCTGACGTCCGCGCTGTTTTCGCCACAGTCAAACGGTGCCGCTGAACGATTGGTCAGGACTTTCAAGTCACAGATGTTGAAGTTGAAAGAGTCGCATTCTCGGGAGGACGCGTTATTGCTCTTTTTGTCCTCGTATCGCCCTCAGCCCCGAGATGGTCGCTCGCCGGCTGAGTTGCTCCATGGTCGTCCTCATCGAACCTTGATGTCTTTGCTACATCCGCCGCATCAGGTTCCTGTGCAGAGGCAGACACCTGCTTTTGCCCCAGGCGACGTTGTCTATTAGCGCAACTATCGAGGTTCACGGCGTTGGCTCGCGGGGCGCATTCTTCACTGCCTCGGCCGCGCTATGTATCTGGTTTTGGGGGCCTCTGGTGAGGTGCGTCGGCATCTCAATCAGCTGCGCCTCTGTCGTCGCCTGGGTTCTGCCGCTCCCCGTCTGCTTTCAGCGACGGTGCCGCCCGGTCAGTGCCTTGGGGACCCATCTACTGGCTCGCCTCAGCCCCAGGTGTTACCGACGCTGCCTTCCATTTTGCCCCATGGCGACGCGCCGCCGCCGCCTGTTCTCCCGCCGGCGACGCCCGAAGTGGACGCTTCGCTGCGACCACCGGGCGCCTCCCTGGGTCACGCGCCGCCGATCGCTTCCCGTGACCAGCTGTCCTCCGCCATGGAACTCTTGCCCGCTCCGGACCAGATGTCGTCCTCGCCCGTCGGCTGCCCCGACGCGATGGAGGTCGAATCTTCGGCCCCTCCTGTCTCATTACGGGCGCATACACCGCATGTTGGCGTGCACCCTGGACTAGGTTTTCAGGCGTTTCCTAGCTCCCCTCGGACGGAATGGCAGGGTGCTGGTGGCACAGCCTCGCCTGTTGTTAGGCTCCCCACCTCGTCTCATACGTCAACATTGGGTCCTCCCCACGGTGGGCGGAAGCCTTATAACACAACCGTACGCCGATTTGCGTGGGAGGAATGTGGTGTCACGCCAGACACCACACTTGCTAGGTGGTAGCCTTTAAATCGGCCGCGGTCCGTTAGTATACGTCGGACCCGCGTGTCGCCACTGTCAGTGATTGCAGACCGAGCGCCGCCACACGGCAGGTCTAGAGAAACGTCCTAGCACTCGCCCCAGTTGTACAGCCGACTTTGCTAGCGATGGTTCACTGACAAATTACGCTCTCATTTGGCGAGACGATAGTTAGCATAGCCTTCAGCTACGTCATTTGCTACGACCTAGCAAGGCGCCATTATCATTTGTTATTTATCTTGGGGTGCATGAACAGTCAGACCGATGTTCACCAATTATGGATTAAAGTTAAGTATTCCAGCAGCTATGTACTTTTCTTGATAGTATAATTTCCTTGTCATTTTCCAGACCTCACGCCAGCCTGCGTGAGCTTAAACGCGTGCCTTTCGGCTTCCTCCAAACCCCGTGAATTGGCTCCTGCCAATTCACAACAGTTTTTGTGCATATTTTGAAATTTTGCGACCTGCTAGGAATCATTAAACTTGAAATAAGTAGATTAGCACCCTTGAGTATATCATTATGTAAAGCCAAGAGAGGAAAAGTTGCGATTTTGTCTTAAATTGATTATCATACAGAGAAGACTGAACTTTGCCCCCAAGTAACAGACTGTTAGTAATTTACCGACATAGGAAGTGAACATTGGTATTGAATTGTGAGATAGTACTGAAGTTTCGTTAAAGTAGCAAATGAAATCTGGATCTTGTTACAAACTCTTTGACTGAAACGTACGTAACTAATTCCACCCAGCTTAGGGAAAAGTTACTTCCTTAATACAATGAAAGGACGTGAATTATACAGAAAAAACCAGCATTAAGTGGATTTACTGTGTGACATTTCTTTCAACCCATTTAATATTGTGAGTTTATGAACAATTTATTTGTGCGACGACATAGATTAATAACAGAGCGCAGCATGCATAAATATTCTTTGCCGCACTAGAAAGTTGTTGTACCGATTCTAACTATTAAGCTTATGTAAACTGAAAACTTTAGGGGAGGAACTATTACCATACAGGGACTGTAGCCACAGTTAGTACAAGGATAGCCGTTGGTGTGCAACGACGAGTAGCTGTGCTCGTACACGTCGGGGAGCATAGCATATACACTCCTGGAAATGGAAAAAAGAACACATTGACACCGGTGTGTCAGACCCACCATACTTGCTCCGGACACTACGAGAGGGCTGTACAAGCAATGATCACACGCACGGCACAGCGGACACACCAGGAACCGCGGTGTTGGCCGTCGAATGGCGCTAGCTGCGCAGCATTTGTGCACCGCCGCCGTCAGTGGGAGCCAGTTTGCCGTGGCATACGGAGCTCCATCGCAGTCTTTAACACTGGTAGCATGCCGCGACAGCGTGGACGTGAACCGTATGTGCAGTTGACGGACTTTGAGCGAGGGCGTATAGTGGGCATGCGGGAGGCCGGGTGGACGTACCGCCGAATTGCTCAACACGTGGGGCGTGAGGTCTCCACAGTACATCGATGTTGTCGCCAGTGGTCGGCGGAAGGTGCACGTGCCCGTCGACCTGGGACCGGACCGCAGCGACGCACGGATGCACGCCAAGACCGTAGGATCCTACGCAGTGCCGTAGGGGACCGCACCGCCACTTCCCAGCAAATTAGGGACACTGTTGCTCCTGGGGTATCGGCGAGGACCATTCGCAACCGTCTCCATGAAGCTGGGCTACGGTCCCGCACACCGTTAGGCCGTCTTCCGCTCACGCCCCAACATCGTGCAGCCCGCCTCCAGTGGTGTCGCGACAGGCGTGAATGGAGGGACGAATGGAGACGTGTCGTCTTCAGCGATGAGAGTCGCTTCTGCCTTGGTGCCAATGATGGTCGTATGCGTGTTTGGCGCCGTGCAGGTGAGCGCCACAATCGGGACTGCATACGACCGAGGCACACAGGGCCAACACCCGGCATCATGGTGTGGGGAGCGATCTCCTACACTGGCCGTACACCACTGGTGATCGTCGAGGGGACACTGAATAGTGCACGGTACATCCAAACCGTCATCGAACCCATCGTTCTACCATTCCTAGACCGGCAAGGGAACTTGCTGTTCCAACAGGACAATGCACGTCCGCATGTATCCCGTGCCACCCAACGTGCTCTAGAAGGTGTAAGTCAACTACCCTGGCCAGCAAGATCTCCGGATCTGTCCCCCATTGAGCATGTTTGGGACTGGATGAAGCGTCGTCTCACGCGGTCTGCACGTCCAGCACGAACGCTGGTCCAACTGAGGCGCCAGGTGGAAATGACATGGCAAGCCGTTCCACAGGACTACATCCAGCATCTCTACGATCGTCTCCATGGGAGAATAGCAGCCTGCATTGCTGCGAAAGGTGGATATACACTGTACTAGTGCCGACATTGTGCATGCTCTGTTGCCTGTGTCTATGTGCCTGTGGTTCTGTCAGTGTGATCATGTGATGTATCTGACCCCAGGAATGTGTCAATAAAGTTTCCCCTTCCTGGGACAATGAATTCACGGTGTTCTTATTTCAATTTCCAGGAGTGTAATTATTTGAACTGGTCGGTATCATTGATACGCACTCGGCGTGAATACAGTGCAGCAGGACAGATTTTTTTAATGTAATGTTCCTCATAAGATAATATATATACCGCTAGTTGGTCGGAGCACGAATTTGATCAACGAACATTTCCAACATATCTTAAGAGGAGCATTAGACCGAATGTTATCATGGGAATCAATTGGTAAAAACGAGAGCAGTTCGTTTGTATATGTCCGATTGGTTGCGAAATAGAAATCACACTGAAAATCAGATAAAGCTTTAGACAGATTTGTTGGGCGTGTATCTAGAATGCTCTCTAGTATATCCGTCGATCTCGTCACACACATTTTTTTTTTCAGTCCTGAAAGCGCAGTAAGCACGTAAAGACGCCCTAGAAAATAATGTCCCCCGCCAAGTATGAGTGCCTACTGAGTGATTTCACCTGATTTCATGCAGCTCACATAAGGTAACTGTCATGCATTTCCTCTTTCGACACAATTAATATTGAAGGGGTAATGAAGACGCTCCTGCAGAGATTTCGACGGGAAGTCTTTGATCATCCACCATATAACCAAAACTTCTCTCTCTCCGAGTTTCACTTCTGCTCACATCAAGCGCTGACTGAAGAAAACAGTTTGATACAGGCAGCGAGCTGCAGACCGGCGTAGCGAACTGGTGGAAAGCACAGGCAGCTGCCTTCTATGACCAGGGTATTGGAAAGCTGGTGCAACGCTACGAAAAATGTCTAAATGGGGGGGCGACTTTTACAGAAGTAGCTAGAAGGTTTAGTTAACTGGTGCAAATAAAACATGTTTGATTTTCGCTGTTTCCATTTCGCGACCGATCGGACCTTAATAAACGAATAACCCTCTCATGGTGTTGTGGTCTTCAGTCAGAACACTGGTTTGATGCAGCTATTCACGCTACTCTGTCCTGCGCAAGCCTTTTCATTCCATAATAGCTACTGAATTGCTGCAACCTATATCCATTTTTATCTGTTTACTATAATTATCCCCCACCAACCATGGACCTTGCCATTGGTAGGGTGGCTTGAGTGCCTCAGCGATACGTATAGCCGTAGAGTAGGTGCAACCAGAACGGAGGGGATCTGCTGAGGGGCCAGACAAACATGTGGTTCCCGAAGAGGGGTAGCAGCCTTTTCGGTAGTTGCAGGGGCAACAGTCTGCATGACTGACTGATCTGGTCTTGTAACATCAACCAAAATGGCCTTGCTGTGCTGGTACTGCGAATGACTGAAAGGGCATGCAGCTCTACTGTATGGTTAAATGACGATGGCATCCTCTTGGATAAGGTATTCCGGAGGTAAAATAGTCCCCCCTTCGGAACTCCGGGCCGGGGACTACTCAGGAGAATGTCGTCATCAGCTTCAGACTGTGACGGCTTTGGTTACACAGCTTGAGGCTGCAGTGGATGGGCACCACTGTTGTGGGCCGGCCGTGGGGATCCAACGGACGTCCAGCACGTCCGAGTCCTCCGATCGGTCCTCACCGGTGGCCATCCCAGTTTCTGCTCTCACTGAGGCTGATCCCTCACCTGTGGTCGAGTGGGAGGTCGCTCTGGGAAGCAGGCGGCGAAAGACTTCCCAGGCGGCCGCACATAAGGCCCGCCTAGTTTGTCTGACAGACAGGTTCCAGGTGCTGTCCGTGGCTGACACCGTGGCTGAACCAGATGCTGTCGCCTGTCCTGTTTCAGAGGAAACCACTCAGCTTGCAAGATCCGGGCAATCACAGATAGTCGGATTATTGGTATTTGGGAGCTCCAACGTTAGGCGCGTTATGGGGCCCATTAGGGACTTGGCTGACTAGAAGGGTAAGAAAACCAATGTGCACACCGTGTGCATACCGGGTGGAGTCATTCCAGGTGTAGAAAGGATCCTCCCGGATGTCATGAAGAGCGCAGGGTACAGCCAACTGCAGGTGGTTCCTCACGTCGGTACCAATGATGTGTGTCACTTTGGATCAGAAGAGATTCTCTCTGGTTTCGAGCGGCTAACAGAAGTGGTAAAGGCTGCCAGTCTTGTTTGTAAGATGAAAGCAGAGCTGACCATTTGCAGCATAGTCGACAGGACCGATTGCGGGCCTCTGGTACAGAGCCGAGTGGAGGGTCTGAATCAGAGTCTTAGACGGTTCTGCGACCGTATAGGCTGCAGATTCCTCGACTTGCGCCAAAGGGTGGTTGGGTTTCGGGTTCCGCTGAGTAGGTCAGGAGTCTACTATAGTCAGGAGGCGGCTACATGGGTAGCCGGGGCTGTGTGGCGTGGACTGGGCGGTTTTTTAGGTTAGAGGGTCTCGGGAAAACACAAAAAGGGCTTCAGTCACAAAGGGCGCAGGCCGAACACATGAAGAACGTAGATACAGGAACCATCAGTATAACAGTTGTAAATTGTCGTAGCTGTGTTGGGAAAATATCAGAGCTCCAAACGCTAATAGAAAGCACTGATGCTCAAATCGTTGTGGGCACTGTAAGCTGGCTAAAGCCGGATATAACCTCAGCCGCAATTTTTTGCGAAGAACCTAAAGGTGTTCCGAAAGGATAGGCAAAAAACGGTTGGCTGTGGCGTGTTTGTTGCTGTCAGAAGAAGTTTAAATTGTCGCGAAATTGAAGTAGATACTTCCTGTGAGTTAGTATGGGTAGAGGTCAATGTTGGCAAATGGAATAAAATAATAATTGGATCCTTTTACGGACCTCCCAGTTCAGATGATACAGTTGCTGAAAGGTTCAAAGAAAACTTGAGTTTGATTTCAAACACGTACCCGACTCATACGATAATAGTTGGTGGTGACTTTAATTTACCCTCGATATGTTGGCGAAAATACATGTTTAATTCCGGAGGTAAGCATAAAATATCATCCGAAATTGTGCTAAACGCATTCTCTGAAAATTATTTCGAGCAGTTAGTTCATGAGCCCACGCGAATAGTAAACGGTTGTGAAAACACGCTTGACCTCTTAGCAACAAATAAACCTGAGTTAATAACGAGCATCAAAACCGATTCAGGGATTAGTGCACACAGGATTGTCGTAGCGAGATTGAATATTGTAATCCCCAAATCCTCGAAAAATAATCGAAAAATATACGTATTCAAAAAAGCAGATAAAAATTCACTTGACACCTTCCTGAGAGACAATCTCCACTCATTCCAAATTAATAATATAAGTGTAGACCAGATGTGCCTTAAATTCAAAGAAATAGTATCGGCAACAATTGAAAGATTTATACCAAATAAATTAACAAACGACGGAGCTGATCCTCCTTGCTACACAAAACGGGTTAGAATACTGTTGCAGAAACAACGAAACAAACATGCCAAGTTCAAACTGACGCAAAATCCCCAATTTTGGCGAATTTTTACAGTAGCTCGAAATTTAGAGCGGACTTCAGTGCGAGATGCTTATAACAATTTCTACAACGAAACTTTATCTCGAAACCTGGCAGAAAATCCAAAGTTATTTTGGTCTTATGTGAAGTATGTTAACGGCAAGTAACAATCAATGCCTTCTCTGCGCGATAGCAATGGAGATACTATCGAAGACAGTGCTGCCAAAGCAGAGTTACGAAACACAGCCTTCCGAAATGCCATCACGAAAAACTAAATAAATATTCCAGGATTAGAATCGAGAACAGCTGCCAACATGTGTAGCATAGAAGTAAATATCCTCGGAATAGTGAAGCAACTTAAATCACTTAATGAAAGCCGGCCGTGGGGGCCGTGCGGTTCTAGGCACTTCAGTCCGGAACCGCGTGACTGCTACGGTCGCAGGTTCGAAACCTACCTCGGGTATGGATGTGTGTGATGTCCTTAGGTTAGTTAGGTTTAAGTAGTTCTAAGTTCTATGGGACTGATGACCTCAGATGTTAAGTCCCATAGTGCTCAGAGCCATTTTTGAACTACTTGCATCAATGCCCGAGGCAGGATTCGAACCTGCAACCGTAGCAGCAGCGTGGTTCTGGATTGAAGCGCCTAGAACCACTCGGCCACAGTGGCCGGCGAACATCCACAAAAAGAAAACAAGGATAATGGAATTTAGTCGAATGAAATCAAATGATGCAGAGCAAACTAGAGTAGGAAACGGGAAACTTAAAGTAGTAGATGAGTTTTACTGTTTGGGCAGTGAACCGTAATTTATTTGCAAAGAATATTCTTAAGAATTTATTTTATTTACTAGAGATTCATCAAGAACATTAACACATTTAATCACACTATGTAAGCATGGAAGTAGTTGCTAGGGAGCAACTGATGAAATCATAACCAAATTCCTTTTAACAAATGGGAATTGTATTCACCTTAATAGTGCCTAAAAGCTTTTTTTTAAGAGAAACAGATTTAAAATTATAATGAGAAAGCACCCTCTAAATATCAAAGTTACAATTTATTCAGAGGCAGAAACAAACAAGTTTTGACAGTATGAGCTTTCGGGCAGAGAACCTTGCCGCTCCCTATTGACACGGCCGTAGTTACGACCGCTCACAACAGCCTCTGAAAGACTACACTGGTGCAAATCTGCAACACCAGATTACTTTAAAGTAAGAATTTTAACAATTTACACAAGCACACAAACTATGCACCCCCCGTAGGAGGGATGGAAATGGTACAAAACACTAACAATTAAAATATTAACCTTGCCACCGAAGGTGCAACTTGATTTTAGCTTCTAAGAAAAGTCTTACGGTGAAAGGGTGGTAACTTTATATACTAAAATGATCATTTAAATAAAAGTCCATGAAATGCAGTTTGTATAATATTCTACAAGATTGGCCAAACAATAGTTAAGATGCTCTACAGTACACAGATACCGCATCTCAAGATCATAGGCAATAAAATCAAAATTTCCAAGGATCAAAACATATTTCAGGTATTAGGCCGTTACACTCCAAGCAATAAATTCGTTAACACACCAAATCCGACAAACGTGACAGAGGCAGCTACTAACGTACGGTAGATTGATAGGGATATTACCGAACAACCCGAACCGGAGGTTGCTCTAACCCGTCCCTACTCCACAAAGGAAAAACGGACCACCCAATTTATAAACAACCACCTTCGCTTGGGTGGGCAAAAGGAGAAGAATGGTGGGACGACCCCAAAGCAAAACGGCTGGTGACCTCACCAAGAAAACAAGTAGAATTTAACAAGAGTAAATCAAACAAGATATTACCAATCACTTAACTTCTAATAAACTGCGATTTCTCGAGAAGACCTGGCGCAGCACCACCAAATCGCTCTCCCGAACCGTCCACTGCCAGTCGCTTCAACGGATGCAGGAAGGCGCGCCGATCTCCCATCTCACGGCGTCACAGCTCGCACCGGCCAGACTGATGTCGTGGGTTGACTCCTGTTGCTCTCGTGTCGACCGCGAAGTCACTACCGCTCGCTATACGCCGCTGCCCACTGGACTCACGTGGCGACCTCACATGCGCCGACGCTCAAGACGGACCAGTCATCTTGTGTCTCAGTGCGAGACCTACCAACCGATCGATCCAACCACCAATGACCATGGCCTGAGCAAACTCGAGCAGACTGGCGGCCTAACGCGCAGACTCAGATGCAGGAACTAAGCCCCGACCGGGCGACCACTCGCTGAGTTCTCTTACTGGCGGAGTGGAAAGACTTTCCTTTTGCCGGCTTTAAAGGTTGATCCGAACGACAGACGGACACTAATTGCCTAACAAATGCGGACGAGAGACAGACTAGCAAGCTGAGGACAAGAGACTACTGACCCAGATTGACCGACTGGCGATCTCATAGCGCCCCTTAAATGCACGTGAACAGGCAACGTTTCCCCTTTCCCACCAGAGGGAGACACCAAAGCTGCGATTGCCACAGCGGCGCCACCGCCAGAAACGGAGGGCGACTGCTTCACACTACGCGCTGCGGCGCGCTCTTCAAAACAGCAAGTTTTAACACGGCTCAGGCAGCAAAATAATTGACGAGGGCCGAAGTAGAGAGGATATAAAATGTAGACTGGCAATGGCAAAAAAAGCATTTCTGAAGAAGAGAAATTTGTTAACATCAGGTACTGTACATATGTAGATGGCAGGAAGTGTATGGAGTGTATGCATGTACGGGACTGGGATGTGGACGATAAGCAGTTTAGACAAAGAAGACAATTTTGAAATGTGGTGCTACAGATGAATGCTGAACATTGGATGGGTAGATCTTGTACTTATGAGGGAGTATTGAATAGAATTGGGGAGTAAAGAAATTTGTGGCACAACCTGACTAGGAGAAGGGATCATTTGGTAAGACATATTCTGAGACCTCAAGGGATCACCAATTTAGTACTGGAGTGAAGCGTCGGTTGTAAAACTCGTAGAGGGAGACCAAGAGAGCTATGTAGTAAGCAGATTCAGAAGGATGTATGTCGCAGTAGAAGAGGATTGGACAGGACAGAGTAGCTTGGAGAGCTGCATCAAACCAGTTCGGTACTTTCTCATTAGTTGTGCAATATTTCCATCAGATGTTGAGGTTCTTCTGTGGCATCGTATTTCAAATGATACTATTCCCTTCTTGCCTGAACTGTTTAGTGTCTACAAGTCACTTCCGTACAAGGCTGCACTCCAGAGAAATACCTGCAGGAAAGACTTCCTAACATATTTCAATGGCTACAAATTTCTGTATTTCAGAAACGATTTTCTTGCTTTTGTCAGTCTTCACTTCACATCTTCTCTACTTCGATAATCTTTGGTTATATATGCCCAAATAGCAAAACTCATCTACAGCTTTTAGTTTCTCGTTTCCTAATGTAATTCCCTCAGCATTTAATTGGACTACATTCCCTTATCCTTGTTCTACTTTTGTTGATGCTCTGTTTGTAACCTCTTTTCAAGGCATCCATTTCATTCAAGTGCTCATTTGCAGTTTTTGACAGAATTACAATATCATCGGCAAAACATCCAAGTTGTTATTTTTTCTCCTTGAACTTCGATTCCGTTTCGAGATTTCCACTTGGATTCATTCACAGAATTCCCCAAGGTACGAATTGAATAAAGTCGTGGATACTTAACAAGCTGGTTCCACTCTATTCTCAATAAGTGTTTCACATTCAATTCCTTCGACTTCTGTAAGTGGTTGGTTGGTTGATTTGGAGGGAGGGGACCAAACAGCGAGGTCATCAGTCTCATGGGATTAGAGAAGGATGGGGAAGGAAGTCGGCTGTTCTCTTTTAAAGAAACCATCCAGGCAACTGTCTGAAGCGATTTGGAACCCTAAATCCGAATGGCTGGACGCGGACTTGAACCATCGTGCTACCGAATGCATGTCCAGCGTGTTAATCACTGCGGCACCTCGCTCGGTCTTCTACAATTGTAGTTTGGTTTCTGTACGTCAACATCAGTGCCCCCTAAGCCAACTGGCAGTGTATGGGGAGGGTATTTCTGGTACCACTAACTGACTCCACCATCCCCTATCCATTTGCGAATGGCTGTGGGAAAAGTGATGGTGGTAAACATCTGTATTAGCTCTAATTTCTCATTGCGGTAACTTCACGAGACGTATGTAGAAGGAAGTAACATGTTGTTACATGGAGCACTGTTTATGACAGTAGCATACGTCATCCCGTGGACAAATTTCATGTCTCCAGCTCTTCAGCTGTGGACTCTGTAGCTAGTAATCAGGTTATCGTATTAGAAGCATCATTTGCCTCGAGTGCTTGTTGCAACAAAACCTCCAAGGAATACACCGGGGTTTAAGAGAGATGAACCTCTGGTGCACAAGAGATATAATGCACTATTCTTGTTGCAAATACAAAATCCTAGCAAAACTGCCATGTGCGACGTCGAGAACACGATTCAGACTTGTGAAGATGTAGAAAACATCGTTAGCCTAAGTAGTCTGGAGAAATCTATAAGTCTTCAAGCAGCATCTACAACACGCGCTCCACACCAAATAGGAGACACGATTACTTTCCCAACACCACGGGCAGTTATTTCATGCTAGAAAAAGTCTTCGATCTTAAACAAGTGTACAAAGATTTTGCGATGGCTCGTGGACGGGTCTATTTCGACTGCACCCCATCTCCATCTAAGTTCTATGTACGTACATACCAGATACATCTAGCAGCATCAGATTCCTGCAGATCAATGCTATGCACTGTGCATCGGTAAGGAGTGAGTTGCGAAAGATCATAAAGGGAACTGGGTGCCTATGTTGTCCTAATCTAGGAACCATACGTGATGAATGGGAAACTTCCAGACATCCCAAAACATGTGACCACAATAGATGGGCACCAGAGCCAGTGCAGCAACCATCACACTCAATCACAGACACCACATCACTAAAGTCACACAATTATACCACAAGCATGCTGCAACAGTAGGGATTTGCACTCCTTAGTGCGCGTGGTTTATTACCTGGATTTATATTCAGTACTGCCAGAAGACCGATCTGTACCTTGACACAACAAGAGATGTAGCATAGTACAGTCAAGGTGCATATAAAATAATGGGGACTGATGCGAACGCGAGGTCTATGGTTTGGCATAGCAGAACGACACGTGAGAGTCGATCCAAGAACTGTATCTGACTGTGATCAGTAAAGAAGGGCTGCCTATCACATTTGCAAATAGTACCAATATAGACATTACCCTGGCAAATCGGGCAGTGGGTAATTAATTTACATCGTGGGAGGTTAAATAACATATGACCACTAGTGACCATAGTATCATAACTTTCAATAGAACTATAATAAAACTCTCGAAATACTGACTCAGATTTGGATCCGGAAGGCTGGAATTAGAAGAGAGCAAATTGGAATGCACTTTTTACCGATATTGCTTCTTTCAGCCTAGACTTTTTTTTTTTTTAACATAGCTCTCCGGACGCATGCTCCTGCAGCGGGTGGAGGAAAATCACATTCCAAAGAGGTGATATAGAGCTATTCCTAAGACATCTTGTAGTAGGGAACTGACAGAGTTTTGCAGAAAGGTCCATAACGCAAGATGGAATTACCGGCGCCAGCTACGGAGGGACGAAAGAGATAGGTAAAATGTATATCGCCATCTGAAACAAACATATAGAGGCAAGATCCAACACTCTAAAAAGAAGCACTGGGAGCGATTTCTGGATGAACAATTGAAATAAGGATTAAGAGGTCAGCCACATACATTTTTAAATGACAAAATTAAGGCTCCCATCACCCTGTCCACTCTTCGAAAGACCGACGGAACAATGTCAAATGGCTGGAGGAACTCCGCCGAGTATTTACTATACACTCTTCTGCCAGATGATTCTGTAAACACAAACAAAAATCACCAATGTTCTGTGACCAGATGAGTTCTGAATATACACTCCGGGAAATGGAAAAACAACACATTGACACCGGTGTGTCAGACCCACCATACTTGCTCCGGACACTGCGAGAGGGCTGTACAAGCAATGATCACACGCACGGCACAGCGGACACACCAGGAACCGCGGTGTTGGCCGTCGAATGGCGCTAGCTGCGCAGCATTTGTGCACCGCCGCCGTCAGTGTCAGCCAGTTTGCCGTGGCATACGGAGCTCCATCGCAGTCTTTAACACTGGTAGCATGCCGCGACAGCGTGGACGTGAACCGTATGTGCAGTTGACGGACTTTGAGCGAGGGCGTATAGTGGGCATGCGGGAGGCCGGGTGGACGTACCGCCGAATTGCTCAACACGTGGGGCGTGAGGTCTCCACAGTACATCGATGTTGTCGCCAGTGGTCGGCGGAAGGTGCACGTGCCCGTCGACCTGGGACCGGACCTCAGCGACGCACGGATGCACGCCAAGACCGTAGGATCCTACGCAGTGCCGTAGGGGACCGCACCGCCACTTCCCAGCAAATTAGGGACACTGTTGCTCCTGGGGTATCGGCGAGGACCATTCGCAACCGTCTCCATGAAGCTGGGCTACGGTCCCGCACACCGTTAGGCCGTCTTCCGCTCACGCCCCAACATCGTGCAGCCCGCCTCCAGTGGTGTCGCGACAGGCGTGAATGGAGGGACGAATGGAGACGTGTCGTCTTCAGCGATGAGAGTCGCTTCTGCCTTGGTGCCAATGATGGTCGTATGCGTGTTTGGCGCCGTGCAGGTGAGCGCCGCAATCAGGACTGCATACGACCGAGGCACACAGGGCCAACACCCGGCATCATGGTGTGGGGAGCGATCTCCTACACTGGCCGTACACCACTGGTGGTCGTCGAGGGGACACTGAATAGTGCACGGTACATCCAAACCGTCATCGAACCCATCGTTCTACCATTCCTAGACCGGCAAGGGAACTTACTGTTCCAACAGGACAATGCACGTCCGCATGTATCCCGTGCCACCCAACGTGCTCTAGAAGGTGTAAGTCAACTACCCTGGCCAGCAAGATCTCCGGATCTGTCCCCCATTGAGCATGTTTGGGACTGGATGAAGCGTCGTCTCACGCGGTCTGCACGTCCAGCACGAACGCTGGTCCAACTGAGGCGCCAGGTGGAAATGGCATGGCAAGCCGTTCTACAGGACTACATCCAGCATCTCTACGATCGTCTCCATGGGAGAATAGCAGCCTGCATTGCTGCGAAAGGTGGATATACACTGTACTAGTGCCGACATTGTGCATGCTCTGTTGCCTGTGTCTATGTGCCTGTGGTTCTGTCAGTGTGATCATGTGATGTATCTGACCCCAGGAATGTGTCAATAAAGTTTCCCCTTCCTGGGACAATGAATTCACGGTGTTCTTATTTCAATTTCCAGGAGTGTAGTAACCACGATGTCCTACTCCCGTTAGCTCAGGTAGAAGTAACGAAGGCCCCGTTTAAACGTGGCAATGCTCCGGGTCCAGACGGTATCTGTTCAGAGGTGATACAGAAAGTATCTTCAATCATAGTTGCATTCTTAACACATTTTTTGAATGACGCACTGAGGCTGGGCAGGGTACCGGAGACTCGGAAATCTGCACGTACAATTATCTTGAAGATAAGTCTTGATAGAGATGCAGAACCGCAGAGATATAGCCTTTTAGGTTTAACAAATAAATCAGCAAAAGTTGAGGAATGGCTGCTCAGTAAATATCTTCAAGAACACAGAGAGATCGAGGGTTTCAGCACATGTCAGTTTGACTTCTACAAGGTAAATCGATAGACGACGTCGTTAATGTGGCTCTTCAAATTACAGACAGGATAAACAGTAAATATGATCGCAATCACGAGCACATTCGATAATTTATGGTGGCCTGCGATGTTCAATCGCCTAAGAAGTCTTCACAGCCCAAAATGCTTTTATTTATGTTTGCTGGAATACTGTAAGGTTCGCGTACTGGAATGGCTTGCTGGGCGACACAAGGTAATAAAAAAATGCCAAGGACTGTCCTCAGGGCTCAATAAGTGGACCAGTACTTTGGGATCTAACAATCGAGTTGCTGTTGGAACTGCTGGATGGGACTGTTGAAGTGAATGGAGTTCTGGCTAACGCTGAGGATACCGTGGTAGTGGTCTCTGCAGATTACAGACACACATTTGAAGAAAATGCAAACGACATGCTCTCAAAGTTGCAGGAGCAACAAATTAACAATAGCTGTAAATAAAACTACATACATGCTAGTCAAGGGCAAACCGTCCCTGATCAGGAATCTAACATTAGTCTCACCGGGCCCACCTAGTGCGGCACAGACCCACTCTAAGACGTCCGCAGCGAGACGTTCTAAGGATGACGGGGGAATACAGGATTACAGGAGAATTGGGTAAAACTGGGTATGCAGGTCAAACCAGGTACCTCCAGATCTCTGTGACTAATGCACCCATTGGTCTGATAACACTCAGAACAGCAGTCGCCATTTCAAGTATTTGTAGATAGCTGTCATTAGCGAACACCTGTTCCTTTTCCTTCTAGTTTTTTTAAATTTTTGCTGAAATTTTCTCCGACGTTGGCTCCTCTTGGAGCAGTGTTTTGAAGAGAAAAATTTCCTGATAAGGAATTAACTTTTCGCTTAAGCATGTTTATCAGTGTGTTTCGGTATTCGTTTGATGCACGTGATGTAAATGGTAACTTATCAACACCATGTTTTCCTCAGTTTTGCTCTGTGGGGCAAATCCAAGTACAAGAAGTGGAGTAAAGCAGGGCCGACCCTACTTTTCCCAACAATTTAAAGAAAGACCAGGCATTACAAGGGAAAATACCAAAAGCTGAAACTTCTCAAGATGAGGCCCCCTCAAGCCAATGGGCTCCAACACAAACTTTCTCAGTCGTCTACAACCGAAATATCTCTGGAACCACAAGATAAACTGGTGGCTGTTCATGGGACTTTGGAAATGACATCTGGCGCTAAAACTTCTGATACACCATTGTCATATACTGTGTCACCAAAGGTTCTGATGTCACCTTCAGACGTTGACTCGGTACAAAGCACAAAGAAAATTACCAATAAGAAAAACGGCAAAACAGTAATACTGACCTCCTCTCCATATGAATATAATTTGGAAGCTGAAGGAAAAGCCAAGACAGAGAAAGAAGAAAAGGAAAACATAAAATTAAAACTTTTCGTGGGGAAGAGCCAAAAGGGCCAAGGCAAAAAGAGGGTTAGAAAGACTAGACCTGCTCAAAAAAGCTGAAAAAACAAGATTCCTCTACTTCATCAGGCGAAGAAAACCCAGGCAAAACACGCATATTTTGTAATAGCCTACATTCAGACTCATTATGGAATGAGGGATGGATCCAGTGTCTTATCTTATCGTGCCCTATGCCCATGAACAACGTTATAATCCTCATGAATATTTCTGCGATTTTATTTTTTGCTTTTCTATTTGGACCTTCTTGAGACATTTGCTTATATTAGCATAATATATCGAAAATTTGAAGTTCTTTGTTAAAATCAGTTTTGGTACTTAAAATAGATTCATGGTATCCCTTGGTAGTACATGGTTATTACAAATGATTGAAGCGATTTCACAACTCTACAAATACTTTATTATTTGAGATATTTTCACAATGCTTTGCACACACATACAAAAACTCAAAAAGTTTTTTTTTGGCATTCACATATGTTCGATATGTGCCCCTTTAGTGATTCGGCAGACATCAAGCCAATAATCAAGTTCCTCCCACACTCGGCGCAGCATGTCCCCATCAATGAGTTCGAAAGCATCATTGATGCAAGCTCGCAGTTCTGGCACGTTTCTTGGTAGAGGAGGTTTAAACACTGAATCTTTCACATAACCCCACAGAAAGAAATCGCATGGGGTTAAGTAGGGAGAGCGTGGAGGCCATGACATGAATTGCTGATCATGATCTGCACCACGACCCATCCATCGGTTTTCCAATCTCCTGTTTAAGAAATGCCGAACATCATGATGGAAGTGCGGTGGAGCACCATCCTGTTGAAAGATGAAGTTGGCGCTGTCGGTCTCCAGTTGTGGCACGAGCCAATTTTCCAGCAAGTCCAGATACACGTGTCCTGTAACGTTTTTTTTCGCAGAAGAAAAAGGGGCCGTAAACTTTAAACCGTGAGATTGCACAAAACACGTTAACTTTTGGTGAATTGCGAATTTGCTGCACGAATGCGTGAGGATTCTCTACCGCCCAGATTCGCACATTGTGTCTGTTCACTTCACCATTAAGAAAAAATGTTGCTTCATCACTGAAAACAGGTTTCACACTGAACGCATCCTCTTCCATGAGCTGCTGCAACCGCGCCGAAAATTCAAAGTGTTTGACTTCGTCATCGGGTGTCAGGGCTTGTAGCAATTGTAAACGGTAAGGCTTCTGCTTTAGCCTTTTCCGTAAGATTTTCCAAACCGTCGGCTGTGGTACGTTTAGCTCCCTGCTTGCTTTATTCGTCGACTTCCGCGGGCTACGCGTGAAACTTGCCCGCACGCGTTCAACCGTTTCTTCGCTCACTGCAGGCCGACCCGTTGATTTCCCCTTACATAGGCATCCAGAAGCTTTAAACTGCGCATGCCATCGCCGAATGGAGTTAGCAGTTGGTGGATCTTTGTTGAACTTCGTCCTGAAGTGTCGTTGCACTGTTATGACTGACTGATGTGAGTGCATTTCAAGCACGACATACGCTTTCTCGGCTCCTGTCGCCATTTTGTCTCACTGCGCTCTCGAGCGCTCTGGCGGCAGAAACCTGAAGTGCGGCTTCAGCCGAACAAAATTTTATGAGTTTTTCTACGTATCTGTAGTGTGTCGTGACCATATGTCAATGAATGGAGCTACAGTGAATTTATGAAATCGCTTCAATCATTTGTAATAGCCCTGTATTTTTAAAGATATCTGTATGTTTTCATATTTTTTGCAGTAGAATAAAACTTTTTCTTGTCTTCAATATTTTTTCAGTCATTTAAATATGGACCCCACTTTTCCTCATGGCTGGGACGAAACCGGGTATTTTGTACCTAACGAGCTTATTATACAGACGATCAAAAGGTTTCCTTTTGAGGGCGTTGCTACAGCGTATATGCTACGTAGTGCCACGCTGATGCGGTGCTTAGCACACCGGACTCGCATTCTGGAGTACGATGGTTCAGACCCACGTCCGGCCATCCAAATTTAGTTTTTCCGTGAGTCCCCTAAATCGCTCCAGGCAAATGCTGGGATGTTTCCTTTGGAAAGGTCACGGTCGATTTCCTTCCCTATCCTTCACACAATTTGCCCTATCCCTAATAACCTCGATAGGACGTTAAACCAAATCTTCCTTGTTCCTTCCTTCCGATGCGTGTATATAAGCATCGGCATGTAGGTAAGGGATCAGTGTTGCGTTCGTGTCTTTCCAACGTGCGTATGGTACATGTGGAATCGTGAGCTGTGGCGACATTATTACCAAACGCGTCCAAACAAGACCAGCGTACCGTTATTTTTTTCTTGGCTGCCGTAGGACAAACACCTGTAACCATCTATCGGAGGATGAAGAATTAGTGTGGTGCAGCATATCTGTCGAAAACTACCCTACCAAAAGGGGTGCTGCTGCTTCAGGATAACACACGTCCCCATATCGCAAAATGTCGTAACGCAGAAGTCACACCAACTGAGGTAGGAGAACTCGAGCATCCGACCTATAGTCCTGATCTTTCCACATGCGGTTATCACGTCTTCGGTCCCTTAACAAAGGCTTTGAAGGGTCGACGGTTCCTGTCGTACATTGATGTGCACTAGGCAGTTGTGGACTTCTTCACGCAGCAGTACACGGTGGTTTACTAAATGGTTGCCTTCAACCCGACGCGTTGGTGCAACGAGTGCCTCAATGTTCGCGGCGATTTTGCCAGATTGGAATACTGATTCTGGACTGTACGACTTTGAAAGCGCCCCTTGCATTTTTTATACAGAGAGGGTTTATTTTTAGCTGAAAGCCTGCTATTATCATGTTATTTGAATATATGAGATCTGTATACCTTCATTTGCAAACTTATTCAGATAGTTCAAATGGCTCTGAGCACTATGGGACTTAACATCTGAGATCATCAGTCCCCTAGAACCTAGAACTACTTAAACCTAATCAACCTAAGGACTTCCAACACACCCATGCCTGAGGGAGGATTCGAACCTGCGACCGTAGCGGTCGCACGGTTCCAGACTAAAGCACCTAGAGCCGATCAGCCACACCTGCCGGCTGCAAACTTATTGATCACTGGAAATAAATTATATGAACTAAAAGTTAACGTACCCAGTTTTGCACTACTTTCCCCTACACCGGCAGAGGCTTTCCTCATCATTGTGTGAATATGTTCAGCTGACATCACAGTGCGACATTTTGTCGGAGCATACTGGTTGCAGCGGGATAACATATATAAAATACAAGAAATTATGGGCTTCAGAATAATCAAAAAGTTAGATCTTCGAGACTGTACAATTCATGAATGGCATTGGGGTTGCGACACTGGAAATTCAGGACATTTTGTGTCCAGTACCTCTCCGAACATCACATATAGAGTACAAACGAATCGTATCATCCGCAGCGGAGGTACGGTTCAGTTCATTACAGGAAACAGCCCTTACCCCAAGTACGTACATAGAATGGTAAACAAACTGTCATCATCGTGTGACTGTGGAGATTCAGCGCCCCTGAGCATGAGGTGTTTACGTGCGCGCTGCAAGTGGAAGCTAGGAGATATGAATCCCCTCAGGGCGAAATGACGTACCTGATTAGGAATGCTGACACATTACAGTAACTGAACATAGTCACGAACAATATACACTGATAATCCAAAACATTATGACCACTGCCCACCTAGACGTTGGATGCCTCCTGGTGGCGTTGTGAGCACGTAACACGGTAACAAAGCATTTAAGCAGAGAAGACACTGACGGATGATCAGATGATCACCCTAGCGAAGATATGCGCTGCAAATAGCGAAATCCATTGAGATAAGCGACATTGACAAAGGGCAGATTATTATTACGCAGAGTCTGTGAACGAGTTCAAAAATGGTTCAAATGGCTCTGAGCACTATGCGACTTAACTTCTGAGGTCATTAGTCGCCTAGAACTTAGAACTAATTAAACCTAAGTAACCTAAGGACATCACCCACATCCATGCCCGAGGCAGGATTCGAACCTGCGACCGTAGCGGTCGCTCGGCTCCAGACTGTAGCGCCTAGAACCGCACGGCCACTCCGGCCGGATGTGAATGAGTATCTCGAAAACGGCGAAGCTTGTCAAATGTTCACGTGCAATTGTCATGAGCATCTACGGCAAGAGATAGGATAGTGAAGCTACCATTGGGCGCTAAATGATAGGACGTCCACAACTTTTTACAGAACGTGGAGTTCAGAGGTTTGTCTGCTCTGTAGAGTAGGATAGATGGTGATCTGTGGCATCTTTGCCGAAAGAGCACAATGCTAGTACACGCACAAGTGTTTCGGAGCACATCGTCCATTGTACGTTGTTGAACATGGAGCTCCGCAGCAGGTCACTCCTACGTGCTCACATGTTGACCCAACGACATAGTGAATTATGATTGCAGAGGGCACTGGAGCATCGGGATTCGACCGTCGATCAATGGAAACATGTCGACTCATCAGGTGAATCACATTTTTGGTGTACTAGGTCGATGTTCGTCTCCACAAACGCCGTCATCGAGGTGAACGTCGGCTGGAAACGTGCAGCGCGTCATGGAAGCAGGCTGGTGGGAGCAGAGTTTTGCCATGGGAGACATTCTCCTGCGCTTCATGGGACCTGTGGTAGCAATCGAAGACACCATGTCAGCTGTGGACCACCTGCATCCGTTCATGCTTGATGTATTCCCCGACGGCGATGCTTTCAGCACTATAACTGTCAATATATCAGAACCAGCACTGTGCTACATTGAGTGGGGAGAAGCATTATAGTGAACTCACGTTGATGTCTCGGCGACCAAATTCGTCTGATGTAAATCGTATGGAACCCATCTGGGTCGCTGTTGTTCGCTATCACCATGTACGCAGATCAGAGGCCCGTTATTTACGTGAATTACATGGTCTATGCGTAGACATCTAATGGCACATACCTTCACAATCCTCCAACAAACTGTCGGACCCCTGATGCGCAGAATCAGTGATGTATTTCGTTCGAAAGGCGGACAAACAAGCTATTACCCAGGTGAACACAATGTTTTGACTCACCATTGTATTTAGGAATGAACTAAACGAGTTCGGGGCAGCTATTAGAAAAAGAAATACGCATATTAGAAATGTCAACAGAAGAGAGCAGATGAATGAGAGGGCATATGAGGATGAGGAAGTATGGTACGACGACGGTAGTGCCGATGCTGAGAAAGAGACAAATACTAAGTGATCAGTGAAGCGTTGTGGGGCGTCAGTTAAGAAGCGCACATTCTATTCTAATTTAGTTATAATGTAAATAAATTAGTAGTCATTCACATTAAATGTCATGACTCGATGTCCCTAAGCAACGGGACAATTCATTGCAGATGGCGGAAGAGTAGGCTATTTTACCACTCAGCACAGGCAAAACTCGAATATACATCTAGGTAGGCGCAAACTGCAATGAGCTAAAGAAATTTACATAAGAAGTACCATAATACTGCAAGGTGTGTATATAATTTTATAGGTAATTTTCTTCTTTTTGGATATCTTAGGTCACGGATGTAATATTTGTATAGTTTAGTTATGTGCGCAGCCTCGTCAGAGCCGCTGCACTGCCCAGGGTGTAGTTAGATTATCTTTGCTCTGCAAAGATGCGCCGGTGTTAATTGTTGATCACGAGGAGAGAAGAGAGACGGTTATAGCGGAGTGTCGTGGCAGTGAACTTGTACAGGAAGGACGCAGAACATGGTGCTCTTGTGAGTTACTTTATTGATCTGATGGAAGATATTATCACAAAAGGAATATTTTCGTTGTGCATTGAATGAGATGGATTTACTAAGACAGATACAATTTTGAGGAAATTGTGATTTAAGGTAACAAATGAACATATATTACTTTATTGCGGCCGTAATAGTTAATCATTCTTGTTTCAAGACAGACATCTAAATCATGAATTTATGGCTATTTTTATAACGTTTTGTCACAATCGACGTTAATGAATCTGAAAAGACGAAATTAATTTAGTCATTAGTATGAGGACGTTTGAGTTTGAATAAATTTCCACATTGAGTTACATTTTTGTAGTTCTCCAGTGCTGGTATTATGTAATTGTAATTTGTAATGAAATATTTTCTTACTGCTTGCTAAGCCTTTAGTGGCGAAATTTTGTAAATGGAGTAGTGTAAAGAAATTCTTGGAGACGAATTTTTTTAACACAATTTCTTGAAAAGAATTTTTACCTAGAGAGTAGCTCATACTATCCTACATCATTAACCAGCTCCCATTAGCCGACGAACATTATTTTTTACAAGAGATAAATTTTATGAGAACTAAGTTTGTATTACGTGTGTTTAAGATTCGCATTGCACTGCTGCGATTCTGTGTAGTTAGTAGTGGCTCAGAAAGTGAGACATGCCTTTCTTCTTTTTCTATGAGAGCGGTTGCACAGCGTTTTCCATTGTGGCACATGTAAGCTAAATACAGGAAATACAGGTTTCCAATTTCACAGGGTCAATAAACAGTGTTGAGTTTAATTATTCACTTGAGCCTTTTGTTAACAGGCAGTGTTGGTTCAGACAAGGCATATTTCATTTGCATTCTCACAGTCAGGTTTGCATTTCATTCTCGGAAACAGATTTAGTTCGTAGCTGTAAACGTAAGATTGGCTTATGCACATTATTTCTTTTTTGTGAATGGAATTTTACATTCATAAAGAGACTACACATTCAGAAAGAGACAATCCAGAAATAAAGCAAACAGGTGCACATCACATCATCTTCTTTATATTTTTTATTTATTAAGATTACTTTCAGTACACTTATCGCCTTTGTTTTTGTTTCATTTTATTTTCTCCCTATCTACTTACGTTTTCTTTATACATATACTTATCATTAAGTTTTATTGTACAATTTAGTATCTTGCAATAGAATTTAAGCAAAGAAAGTCTATTATTATGTGGAGAATTTTGAATGGACTGAGGTATTTTACTGGATACTTTAGGCACACAGGAAATTAACAAATAAGTAATATGTTGTCCAACTCTTCCTGGAACATATTATTTCGCAATTTCAAAGGTAGTCCTTTCCGTGATACACAACGCCTCTCTTGTAGCGGCTGCCACTGGAGTTTGTTGAGCACCTCTGTAATACTCTCGCGACGATTAATGGATCCCGTTACGAAATGCGCCCCTCTTCGTTATCTCTGGCACCTTCTGAATTTCAAAGAATGCAGTCAATTCAGCATTATATTAAGCTGTTTCTAAAACTACAAGTGCTATGAACGAGTGTTTGTTTCTTCTTAACCCATCTTCTAAGAAGAGTCTTAGGATCAGTATTGCCTTCCGTCTTCTTACATTTCTCAGCAACTCAAACTGAACTTCGCCGAGGTCGGTCTTTACCAGCTTTTTCATTCTTCTGTAAATAATTCGTGCCAGCATTTTGCAGTCATAACTAACTAAACAGATAGTTCGGTAATATTCACACCTGTCAACACTGGCTTTTTTTGCAGTGAAATTCGTATACCCTTTCTATTTAATTCTTCCACATTTCAGCTCTTCCTTCTTTGCTTAGTAGTGACTAACCATAAGAGGTCTTGATAGTCACACAAATGTTTCTCTTTCCTCCAAAGGCCTCTTTGAATTTCCTTTGGACCACATCTGTCTTTGCCCCTGTCAACCATGATTGTGCAGCCTTGCAATTCTCCTCTAGTCGTACTTGATAGCCATTTTGCACTTTCTCTCAATCTCATTTTTAGACGTATGTGTTCCATTTTACCTGCCGCATGTGCTGAAATTTTTCATTTTTCTTATAATAAATAAGGGGCTGTCAAAAGTTTCCATTTGAGGACGTTGCTTCAGCGTATATGTAGTCCAGCGCGATCTCGATGCCGGTATATAAGCACCGACATGTAGGCAAGAATAAGTGTGGTCTTTGAAGAAATTTTTTGATGACCCCTTATATATGATCTGAGAAGCTTAAAAAACTTTGCTTTAACTCAGGATAACGTTGATGAAATAAAACTGCTCAGGTGGATAGTACATTCTTTGCCCGCTTTCTTTCCTTGCATCATTTTGGAGTTTCAGCCTCTTTCTTGTTTTTGCCAGCTGCTTGATCTTTTTCTCTGAAGAGAATATTCTCTGTATCTTTTGATTCTTCAAATATTTTATCTTATTGTGTCGCACAATCAACTGTAGACACTCAACAACCTTTAATCTGCCATTCATTCTATCGTTAAAAGTAATCACAGCATCGTAAGTCCCTATTTGGACTATCCTTCTTTCAAAAATCCCAGTCTTCGCCACACATTCCTAATTTTTGAATGGAATTACTCATTATCCTTTGCACACATTTTTGGCAATTATGTATCACAAACACATAAAAATATGCTTTACTTCTTCCATTACTGCCACTGGAAGGTTATTTCTGTGCTTAAATTTATCCAAAGTTTAATTTTTAGTGCTTTTTGGTATCGGCACAAATGATCTAATTCTTTAGTAGAAAATATGTGCTTTATCTGACCATCTAAAATTTTTTTGTGAAACAGCACAGTCCAGAAAGACTGTATTATGTCTTCAACACTTCAGTTATTAGTCCTGATTTGATTTCCATAATAACTGGTTAGTGTCGCTGAGACACTATTCGTCAATCAATAAACACATAACTGGAAAACGCCTAGCAGTACGAGGGAATTTCACGGTCATACGACGACACAGTAATACAAGTAATACTTGTAAATGTAGCAGTTACAAGAAATCAACTGTTACTAACTGATGGCTTAGTGTGCGTGGAATGTCCAGGTATCACCAGCGCACCATCATGTCTATTACTCCGCAGCTGTACACACAACGAAGGTTTTACCGCGAAACCTTCACATATATGAAGCTTAAGGAACGTAATTTTAGGGCTAGTTTCAAAAACGAATTTTTTGAAAGCGGATAACTGAATCTGAGACCCCCTCCCCTGCTGAGACTTTGGAAAACATCACTGTGAAACGGGCAAAGACACTACAAGAAACCGCAATACATACGAGCCTTAAAATATCACTTCCTACATAGAATACATTTCGAGCTGTTTATGAGCCGCTAAAAAAATGCGAGTCAAACTGGATCTTACTAAGTCGCAATACGTTCCATGCGTAGTTCTATATAAAATCTAAGTTTTATAACATACTAACACTTAATTGTGCACACTATATGTTCGAAGTATCCGGACACCTGGCTGAAAATGACTTACAAGTTCGAGGGCCCTTCATCGATAATGCTGGAATTCAATTACCCTTCATGACAGCTTCCACTCTCGCAGGCATACGTTCAATCAGGTGCTGGAAGGGTTCGTGGGGAATGGCAGCCTATTCTTCACGGAGTGCGGCACTAAGGACCGGTATCGATATCGGTTGGTGAGACCTGGCATGAAGTCGGCGTTCCAAAACATCCCAGAGGTGTTCTATAGGATTCAGCTCAGGGCTCTGCGCAGGCCAGTTCATTACAGGGATGTAATTGTCGTGTAAGAACTCCACCACAGGCCGTGCATTATGAGCAGGTGCTCGATTGTGTTTAAAGGTGCAATCGCCATGCCCGAATTGCTCTTCAACAGTGGGGAGCAAGAAGGTGCTTAAAACATCAGTGGCCGGCCGGTGTGGCCGAGCGGTTCTGGAACCGCGCGACCGCTACGGTTGCAGGTTCGAATCCTGCCTCGGGTATGGATGTGTGTGATGTCCTTAGTTATTGTTTAAGTAGTTCTAAGTTCTAGGGGACTGATGACCTCAGATGTTAAGTCCGATAGTGCTCAGAGCCATTTGAGCCAAAACATCAGTGAAGGCCTGTGCTGTGATAGTGCCACGCAAAACAACAACGGCTGCAAGCCCCCTCCAAGAAAAAACACAACCACACCATAACACCACCGCCTTCGAATTTTACTGTTGGCGCAACACACGTCGGCAGATGACGTTCACCGGGCATTCGCCATACCCACACCCAGCCATCGGATCGCCACATTGTGTACCGTTATTCGTCACTCCGCACCACGTTTTTCCACTGTTCAATCGTCCAACGTTTACGCTCCTTACAGCAAGCGAGGCGTCGTTTGGCACTTACCGGCTTGATGTGTGGATTATGAGCAGCCGCTCGACCATGAAATCCAAGTTTTCTCACCTCCCGTCTAAGTATCATAGTACTCGCAATGGCTCCTGATGCAGTTTGGAATTCCTGTGTGATGCTCTGGATAGATGTCTGCCTATTACACATTACGGACCTCTTCAACTGTCGTCGGTCTCTGTCAGTCAACAGACGATGTAAGCCTGTACGCTTTTGTGCTGTACGTCTCCCTTCACGTTTCCACTTCACTATCACATCTGAAACAATGGACCTAGGGATGTTTAGGAGTGTAGAAATCTCGCGTACAGACGTATCACACAAGTGACACCCAATCACCTGACCACGTTCGAAGTTCGTGAGTTCCGCGAAGTGCCCCATTCCGCTCTCTCACGATCGCTGATATGGAGTACCTGGCAGTAGGTGGCAGCACAATGCCCTTAATATGAAAACACTTAGTGTTGTTCTTGTTCAGTGTTATTGTCAGGCCTGGTGAGGTATAAAAGGGGTGTGAACAGCATCAGACGTTGATTGATCACTGTGGAGGTCACGGAGATGGTACGTACTCGTATGAGGCTGCGTGATCAGCATCAGACAGAGTTTTAAAGGGACCTAATTGTGGATATCCGTTTGCACGGTTCGTTGAATCACACGATGTCTCGATTTGTGGGACATTCAGATGTGACAGTGGCCCGATATTAGAGCTCATGTTAATGCTAGGACAGGCGTACTTGTCAATGTTCCGTTCGATCACCGATGATCCCCACAAGGGAGGATCGCCTTATTGTGCACCAAGCATTTCATAACCGCATCGCAATGGCTCCTGCCATCAGAGAACAAGAAGCGGACTTCCTGCAACATTCTATGTCATCCTACAGCTTTGGTCGGAGAGTAGCAGCAGCTGGACTAGGGATTCTCCGTCGCATGCGTAGGCCGCTGTTAACACCACAACAAACGGTTGTTTTTGGAGTGGTGCCCTGACCGGGAAGCACGGACAGCTGACAAATGGCGTCGCAGTGTGTTCGGTGACGAATCGCTTTTCTGTAGTACGATGGATGAGTGTGGCTGCGATCTAGGGAGACGTCCCATTGTTCCAGTGATTTGGAGAAATATAGCAGTAATACTCCTGGCGTCATGGTGTTAGGGAGCCATTGGGTACGACTTCAGATCGCAGCTAGTAGTGATTGAGGGATCTTTGGCGGCACAAAGGTACGTCGCGGAGACCACTGTGGCGTCTGCGTCCCCTTAGAGTTGACATTACTCAGTGCTGATGGTTGTCCCAGTCGGTATGACGTGGAACTGCGTCCGTGGCTGACGACAACGCCACCCTGGAACTAGCAAGAAAACACAAACTCCTCGCGTGGTTTGGTCATATTTCAGATACCGTCCTTCGTGATTAATGTCAATTTTTCGATGGAGCAGCGCGTCAGAAGGTGTATGCTGCTCTTGCGTCTTTTTTTATTATGCCCCGTTAGATAGTAGATGTTGAATATTAATAATATAGAATCTTGAATCTTCAATTCATCGCCCAAGTCGTGGCCACATTATGGAAGTGCGAGGATGTTAAGTTGATGAATTGTTATTCCGTCGTCAAGACGTCGCTACGTCGCGTGTTCAATAACTACACGACGTAATTCCAGAGATAACGTATACTTAAACAATGTTCAGAATGCGTCGTTATTTTGGGACAAATCGATGACTGTTCACTGTTAAATAACCATGAAGTCACTTTTCACTTCATAATATTCTAATAGTCAATTAATAGTCACTAATACACACGATAATGTATATTCGGTTATGTAGGCGACACGAAGAATTAAAGTTTGAATGTAATTTTATTGTTCCTTGTAATTAATTGTCCCTACGCTGAGCACGCACACCGATTTCTCACTCAGTGAATAGCTTCCGTTTGAATCAGTAATCCTGTCGTTGACGACAACTTCCGACAATTGGCTAAAAATGGCTCTGAGCACTATGCGACTTAACTTCTGAGGTCATCAGTCGCCTAGAACTTAGAACTAATTAAACATAACTAACCTAAGGACATCACACACATCCATGCCCGAGGCAGGATTCGAACCTGCGACCGTAGCGGTCACGCGGTTCCAGACTGAAGCGCCTTTAACCGCACGGCCACACCGGCCGGCTTTCCGACAATTCGACGCAATCGTACGTTCTTCGTGTTTGCGTTTGTCTGTTACCTACTCGAGACATAATTGTTTTTCTGTCAGCGATCTTTCTTTTTCGGTGTCCTTGAATGTTCGTGCTTATTCAGTACACGAAGGCTAAGTGCCATCACAAATCTCACACGATTTGATTTCGTCGCGAATCTCCGTATCCTGTTATCTTGCAAAGTGTGAAGATGACTTTGCTTTAGTATGACTTCTGAATAATACTTCAGACTATATCGCAAAACTTTCAGACTTCCTCTTAGCTTAAAACAATGTAGTAGCGCTTACATGCATACTACTATCGCAGTAGTACTAGAGAGTGACTAGATAGTAACTGAAACTAACATTTCCATTTCCGAGTTACATTGTAGTCACATCGAACTTCCTTTTCGATGCGGCTACAACTCTCTTCCAAGGTAAATGTTGTCTTTGGCCAATTTACCATCTATGCTTTAACCTTCGTTATTAATTATTTTGCAATTCTTTCTTTGATGTTTTTGTTGCGTTTACTATCATATTCTTTCATTCAGTCTCTATTTCATGATAAATATTATTATTAACATGACATTCCTGTTGATCAAATTATCGCAAGTGTAAATTTTGTCGTCAGTATCTACCGTCATTGTCAGGATGACTAATTTTCCTCTTCTCTTACAACGAAGGGTTGTTTATTAGGGTTTCTGTAATTGGGGTGTTACACCCTGTATCCTCATACGTTACCTTTGGGGAGACAGTATTGTAGCGCCATTTCTCAACCGTACGTTATTCATCTATACATGGTTCGTGTCTCTCATGAATTTTCTGTGTGATGTTGAGGTACTCCTGTGACCGGCAATATTCACAGATCCGTCCCTGACAGAACGTGTGGAACCAGCTCGAACACCAAAACAGTCCAAGTGCCAGTTGCCAAAATATCAAGGACCAGTTACAACAGTTACGGGTCCAGACCAGCGGTGGCGCAGTGTCATACTGATAAGTGGGCTCTTACTGCCAAACTCTGTAAATTTAACTAGATTTTGTAATCGGTGAAATAATATCGCGTACCCTCTCAACTCGTGAAGTGTCATTTCGTTTCCTCCTCCCTTTCTGTGTGCTTCACATTCTAGTTAGGCAATGTATAATGAACAGCATGTATTGCACTTCAAAATTGTGAATATCTCGTAAAGCAACAGTCTTGCACATTATTGAAGTTTTTAATTACACTATCAAATTTATTTGCAAATAAAACATGCAAATTTTGTATTTTTGGTTCCTCTGAAAACGTTATTTCAAACGTTCTGATGATAAAAAGGAAATAAGTGCATATAAAACTTTGAGATTAATGTCGTTCAAAACTTTGTATTGTATACAATATATATTTGAAAAGTAAAATCCTTCACTTTCTTCTAACTGTAAGAAATATACAGTTTTCAGTAATCTCATTTACTTACGATAACGAGCGAGGTGGGGCATTAGGTAGCACACTGGACTCGCATTCGAGAAGACGACGGTTCAAACCCGCGTCCGGCCATCCTTATTTAGGTTTTCCGAGATTTCCCTAAATCGCTTCAGGCAAATGCTGGGATGGTTCCTTTCAAAGGGCACGGCCGATTTCCTCCCCCATCCTTCCCTAATCCGAGCTTGTGCTCCGTCTCTAATGATCTCGTTGTCGATGGGACGTTGAACACTAATCTTCTCTCTTACTTAAGATGTATCGTGATAGTGAAATTTCGGGCCAAGTACTTATAATTCCCTAAAGTAATGTTAATGCAAGAACTTCACTGGAAACAGAGGTATCACTAGCGGTTTAAAGTGAAATGCATGACATCATAATCAGGCCATGTTCTCCACGCAGCACTGGCTAAAGATAGGCAGACTATGTGAGAGACGGTGACACGGGGAGCCTGACACACACTGTGTGTCAAGCTGGAACTGTGCTTTTCTTAAATAATTGTATGGCGCCAACGTTAGTGGCATCCCTACTATTGTTCAAACCAGTGTGTTATCACATACACTTTTTTTTACTTGTGTTGGATCTGAAAATAATAGAAAAACATTTCGTAAAGTTTTTACTACTATTCAAATCGTGATATACCCTCAGCCATCAAATGAAGCCATTGACATGCAATTCCGGAAAGAAAGTCAGCAACGACAAGTATATCCACAGCAGTTGTGGATTTGGGTATTTACCAACAGAAATTCGTGGGAGCTCGGTAGCTTGCCAAAAATAAATATTAGGTAGATCTCAGCTGGGGTCTCTCCGTTTGAGGTGATTTTGAGTGGTTCTGTTTTGCTGCAGGAAATATTCGTTTCACTATTCCCGTAGTGCAAAAGCTGTGAGTATTAATAAAAATGAAGTTCACCTTCATATAATGATTAGATGCTGATATCTAAAAGTTATTATCAGTGTGTTTCATTTCGAAATGTGTAGGATAAATTCCGGTTAACTTTTTATGTGATGTTTTCGTTTTGTCTTTAACTGAGGAAAGTAATACAATACCTAATGTCACAGTAAAACTACATCTTGAAGATAATTGGGAAAAGAGAGCGGGTGGTATGAGTTTAAGCGAACCGAGCACTTCTGTTCATAGATCACCAACAAACCTTATTGATCTTTTAAATCAGGTTATAGCCTCTCTTGGTTAATTCAAGAGATTTGTCAGATAAATGAGGTAAATAGTTATATGATAAAGAACATTGATGTGCTCAAAGAAGAATTTAAAATGACATTTCTTCTTCAGTACAGTCTTGAGGGTAAAGCTTTATGTGAGGGATGAAACTCTGCAAAACAGAGTAGAAAAGATAGATAAGAGTGTGGCTGAAGTGGAAACAGGTTTCAGATCCGTTGATGAGGCTGTAAGAAACTTCTTCCTCCTGAAACGTTTCTATTGCTGCAGGTCGTTTAGAGAGCCTCTTCCAAGATTTTCTTCTCTGCCACTGACTATTATTTAGCATCTCTCCCATTGCAGTCCTCTTCGGTTCACATCATCCTTCACGTGGTCTCTCCATCTTGTTCGTGATCTTCCATTAGTCTTCTCCCAGATTCTGTCCATTCTAGTGCTCTTCTTGGAGGTCTTTCTGTCCCATTCCTTTAATATGGTCAAACCATATAAGTCTACTCCTCTCCATAGATTCTTTTAGGGACTTGCAGGGTGTTTCGTATTGTGTCATTCCTTATCCTGTCGCTTCTCGTATTACCCTGGATTTCTCGTCGGAATAACATCTCTGTTGCTTGTTTTCTACACAGATCTTTCGTTGTCCAAGTTCAACATCGTGATCCATATGTCAAAACAGACATTTAATATGACTTTTATTTCATGAACTTTGCTTTGGCTGGTATTTTCCAATTTCTGATTACGTCCGATACACAATAATAGAATTTCGAAATTTGTGAACGACAGTACCGGTTACCCAGGACGGAAGATGTTCTCCAGTCTAGAGAAAATGGGCTGGTATTCCCTTGGTGCGGCTAAATGGGTGCTGGTCTTGACCGATCAAGCAGTTTTCAAAGGCGAGTGAATTTCACAGGGTTGCTGGTATTTCCAAACATCTCTTGGAAAAGCAACTTCTGAGAAAGTTGGTAGGAAGCAGCACCTTGCAGTGAGTACTATGATCGTTAGCTGGAAATTCCCCATTAAAGAGCCAACATTTCATCTCGTAGGTTGATTGACTGAAAGGCCTGCATAACAGATAATTTCGTGAAGTGGTGTTGTAGCTCGCGGAATCTAAGTCAGCCAACAGCCCTTCTCAAGGCTAGGTCCTCTGCATCAGAGCTGAACTTTTAAGAGTGTTCCTCGTATGAAAGCGGGTGCGAATGATACTCAGTGGTCAGTAAAATTGTTTTTTTGGGGGGGGGGGGAGGGAGGTAGGGGGGTGGGAGGGAGGGAGCGACTTAATGAGTGGGTATTTCCTAGGTAGACTGAGGTTTCAAATTGGAACATGTAGACATCAGCTAGCTGGGAGTAGTGCTTGACAACAATGATGCGGACTTGGTGTAGTCTTATAGAAGACAATAAATTCCATTTGCTCTAGTGGAAACTTGAGATGATTTTTATTAGCACTGTGTTACTCAGTTGTTTTGTGGAGGAAATAGTAGAAACCTGTTGGAGACGGTGTACTGACTGTGTGCAATGCTCCTTTAAGCTATGCAGTGCTCGGCCTCTGAGAATCTTTTGAAAGACATATTTCTATACGCCATTGATTAGTGGTGTACAAGGTGATTCCGTGATGATGTTAGCAACTTTCAGGTATGATGGAGAACGGTAAATGTAACGATTTCACGTAAGGGACCCCGGTCCGAAAACGACCGAGTTGAATGTTATAAGCGAAAATTGCTCTGATACCTCTGGCGGACTGTATTTACCGGTACTGTTGTTGCTAAGATTGTAGTGTAGGAAACTTGTAGAGGTGCAAGTGTGGACTAAAATAAGAAAAAAAAATATCTAGTAAACATACTTAAAGGTTATCAGCACTTGTTCATGTTCGATACTGTGAAATATATCTCTTGTACTGAACAAGTGGTCATGGCTCTTGAGGTATCCATTATAGTAGCCATTTTAGAGCGCATATTTACTATACTTTTTCCCTTGTTTTAGTCCATAGTACCACCTCTGAAAGTGTCTACAATCTTAGCCACATCAGCACCGGTACATGTATTTCACTATCAGAAGTATCAGAAAGATTTTTGCTTATAACTTTCGACACAGTCGTTTCCGGACCAGAGTCCCTTACCTATAGTATGGACGTTTTTTGGCCGTCTCATACGTCAAAGCAAGGATGGCGCTCCTTAGTTAAATAGATTGTACATGTGTAGCAGTGTTCCAGTAAGGCTGCAGTGCAACATGTGGCATAATTCGTCTCGTGCATGACACAACACTAAGAGTGCACCGGTTTAGACTGCGGCCATGAGTGGATCTTCGCCCCGCACGGCAAATCTCCGAAACCGTAGACGAGAAGAAACGGTTCAGATGGAATGCTTTTCTCCATAATCTGATAACGAAAAGAAATTAAAGATCATGATCACATAGTCTGAAAGACCAAAAACAAAAGTCAGAACTAGAGCCAAATTTAGAGAGCCAGTACCCAAAGTCGGTAGCAGTAGACAGGCCCAAATGGGTGATATACTTAATGAATTGAGGCTATGAGAGCGTCTATGGTACAAAACATAAGTAAATTAGGCGCAATAGACTCTTAAATGAATCAGTAAATGGCAAATGTTGATGTTAAATTTAAGTATTTTAAGGAACTTGAATTTTCCCGACTTTGTCGCAGCACTGTTAGGTGAATGAACGTAAAAATGGAGAGTATTTCAGTGGATGAAAAATACCAACTAATAGGTGTTGTTCAATATGTTAGGGATACACAAGGTGGTTATAATCAAACTTTCGCTACTTGAGCTAGTGCAGACGGAAAATTATTTACTGCATGAAAACCCAACTTTATACAAATTATGTTCAGGCTGCGCGCTGAAGGACTTGCATTGTTAGTAGTGTTAGAGTCATGATGTAGATGTAGACTTGCAGTTAGGCGCGGTACTGGTATGGTGACGCGGGTTTGAACACAAACATCAGTGTGCATTACAGTTGCAGACAATCAATATGGGTCTCGACAAGATGAGTATTATTATTAAATCAACGGTAACGCTGCTGCTGCTCTTCGAGAGTACTGATACATTAAAGGAATTCAGAAAGGTCATCTTTCCGCACTGACGTTGAAGAACATGATTCGGATATTCAAATTAACTGGTATCTTGAGAATTGTTCCTTGGACAGCCCGACAGCCAATTGTGCCACAAATTGTTGCCGAAGTTACTGTTGCCATGGCTGAGAATGCTGGACGCAGTGTGTGATCTTCAGGCAGTACACGAGCTGTGTCACGACAGTTGGACATGCCATGGTCCACCATTCAGAAAGTGCTACGGACAGTTATGAAATGCGTTTCGGGCTGTTGTCGATACACATGGTCATCACACTGAATAACGTTTGTAATCTGGAATGTAAATGTGGTATGCAATTATAAATGTTACCCTCTCATGTGGAAAATAAAATGTGTTTCTTTAGATGGTACATTCGTTATTTCTCTTCCACATATCCTTACAAATGGTTCCACAAAGATTCACTGTCCTACGATAATTTGTTTTTCATGGGGGCCGTCTTAAGTAGCGGAAGTTTAATTATAACCACCCTCCATTTGTGCATGACGTGACAGACATGTGGAACACTAAATTCGTTAAAGAAATGCTAACCTAGTTTTGAACGTTAGAATATGAGGAAACATTACAGATGTAAAAATCTTATTAATACCAATAATTCAGTCTGAAATATAACGGTCTCACCAACTTACAATTTCTAAGTGATAAAAATTGTGACTTATTTAGAAATCTAGAGAAAAGTATTGTTATACTCCAACTTAGTTTTTTCTACAGGTGCAAAAGTCACAAAATTTATATGATGACTGGGAACAATAAGAAGATAATTTCAAAATTTCGATCAATTCTAATAATAACATTTAGAAAGAGATACGTCACATTAGCGAAATTGGAAATTGCACAAAAAATCAGTTGAAGTAAAAATTTCGTTCAATTCTAATATGAATATTTAGAGACAGATAACTCACATTAGCAAAATTGAAAATTACAGAAAACATCAATTAAAGAAAAACACAAAAAATTCGTATTATTTAAAACATACACTCCAAAATGTATGAATCCATATTCATTTGCTGAAGATTCTTTATCTTGGCTCTCATGCTTATTTTTTGCATAATTACCCACGCTTATTTTCCTTCGGACCGCTATAAACTTATATTCACATTTTTTGTTCGCAGGATATCAATGTTTTGTAGAGCTCCAAAGCACTAGTACCCCTACTCCAACACCCATTCTTCAGTGCAGTACTATAATGAGGCAGCCAGTCAGAATGTACTTGTGACATTATATAAGCTTCTGGTACCTAGTTCGAAATATGCAGTAATAAATTACATGATCTTTGTTACAAGGTCAAAGATATGCATTATTTTCATAACCTACAATTCGTGGTTAAAGATATCTACCTCTGAATTGCGTTCACATACATAGCTCTGGGTTTCATCAGCGCAGTATTAAAATTATGCACTCATTCGTATAAAAATGGTGTCAGATTCAAAGATATTCATTATTTCTGTAAACTGAACTTGAAAGTCATAGATATTTACGTAAGATGTTTGCCATGTCAAGTCAGAATACATCTGTCTTCGCAGAACCCATACAAAAAACTATAGCAAATTGCCCTCCATGTTACAGTAAAACCATATCGGAATCCCCATGTTACAGTGAAATTGTAACAAATTTCCCTTCATATTACAGCAAAATTGTAACAAATAACTCATGTTACAAGAAAACTGTAACAAATTGCCCTATATGTTACCGTGAAATGGAAACAAATGTCCCTCAACGTAGTAACGTGATCCATGTTACAACAAAACTTTAAGAAATTTCCTCTCCTTGTAACAGCGAAATTGTAACAAATCGTCAATGTTACAGTGATCATGCAACAAATCACTGTCCGTGTTACTAGTAGCAGACACCATCCACCTTCCTCTCAGTAGCCGACACCTCCCACAGTAGCTGACAACCACTGCCTTGCGCTACTGTTTGCGTCACATTCGAGTACTGATGTTAGTAAAATACACACACACAGACACACACGCGCGTTATGGACATCAGTGCAGCCACTTGCTGTTAGTTCTATCGCCTTACACAGAGGTTGTGAAAAATATGTTATCACTGTCGGTAAAAGCTCTCGTTCTGTGCTTTTAGCCGTGTTTTAACTGCGTGAATTATGCTCTCAACATCTTAAAACTGTGTTCCATGTAGAGAATCCTTTAGCAGACAAACATTTGTAAGTCCAAGAACCCCAGATCTGGGCTGTAGGGTGGAAGAGACATTGATGTCCAACCCAGTTTGGTGATACGTTCGTGGGTTCTAAGACTTGTATGTTTGTGTGTATTGCTGTGTTTAGCAAAATTTCTTTTGTATTCTTATCAGACTTAACATGTCAGAAACTGTGCTTGTGTTAGTTTTCAGTCTCCTCATATGCCTCTAAATTAATGGTTGTCTCTTATGACTACATGTCAGCGAGAATGACACGTTCACTATCCCAAAAGATATCCATGATGACTTTGCCAGTTGAGGGAGCTGCCTTGAGTTTCTTCTTATTTGGTGATTGCGGATGGTACCACTCCGGTGACTGCATTTTTGTTTTCGGTTTAAAGCGATGCACCCAAGTTTCATCACCTGTACCAATCTCTGATAGAATGGCCTCTTCATTGACGTCAATCTACGCCAACAGTTAGCATGAAATGGTTTTTCTTTGAGTATTGTGGTTTGTTGTGAGATTTCGTGGAATACATCTTGATCACACTTTTGAAAATTCAAGAGTCTCAACCACTGTACACCCACTTCCAGTGCTCACCGACGGCCGTAGAGACAACTGTGGTGGTGTTATGAGCTGATTTTCACGAATAATGACGTCCGTGCGACTCACTATGTCATCAGCAGTAGCTGTGACAGGACATCCCGAAGGTGGCCAATCGTGTCAGTTTCTGCACTTCCTGGAGTTTTAATTCTCCTTAACGATGGACCAACAGTCCTCCCAATTGACTTAACTACAAAAATTTTTAATGTGACGTAGTAAAGAAAGTGGAGAACGTGAACTCGTGTTGCAGGATGCCATATAGGAGTGCTGAACGGCACAGGTACCTGTGAAGGCAGAGCTGGAGTGTCAGCTAATATTGATGTGACACTTGCAAACAGAATGACAGCCCCAGTTATTGATGAATGGAAGTTACACCAATGTACTATCAGCAGCTATCGTAATGCAATTGGTTATTACATTCGTTGCTGTATCATCACCCACACCTTCTGCTGTAGACGATTTGCACAAGGATCCATCGCAACTAGATATAAAAATAGGAAATAGGACGAAATTTCAATCAGAATTAGAACACTTACTAGCACTAATGATACAGACATCTTTGACTGTAGGGCGTACGTTTCAGAAGTTGTGCTTCAAGTGGCACAAGAAAGAACCAGTCCTAGGAAACGAACTTTAGGTATCGCAAGAAAACCTAGGTGCAATGAACTATTACTGCTTAGAGATGCCAGGGAAAGATCTAGGCAGTAGTACTTAATATGACTTGTGCACATTTACATCAGAATATTTTTTTTATTTTTTTGTGTATAATGTGTATAAAAAAGTATAAAAAAGCAAGCATCATCAACATGAAGGCTGAATGGAACATTACAGCACTTTATTAGACGGGATACTACTAGAAGTGCTATGTGCATTCCTTTGTGACAATACGAGTCAAAGTCTCAATTTACATGTACTCTATAGTTTTTTATAGGTGGTCACATTTACAAAAAGCCACTGAACCTACCTTTTGCTGTAGGTGGATGTGGTCTCATGCAGTAGATGTGAGAAGAACGCGGAGAGATTGGCCGCCGCTAATGGCGCAAGAAAAAAATATAAACTGTTTAACAATTAACCGTGCTGATATCGTGTGCCTATGAGAATAAGCCTTTTTCTCGACCCGTGACTACAAACACAGTGTCATTTCTACTGTGTCGTTTCCTCCAAGTAGCATTATAAAGAAACGATTTCTACCGAACAGACGTCTATCACTATAACGGTTGGTGTGGCAGCACTGCTTTTGGTTCACCCAGTTGGCGCCTACACAGCTCGATGTTCAACAATGGTGTTGTTGTTGTTACTTCACTACTGCATTGTAGGATCACAGCGGTAGCGGGTGCTAAAGCGAATATGCTATTTGGCAGAAGGCTTCCGATTCTGACGAGTGAGGGTTAGAGCAAGACGCGATGGTGGAGGCAGGAAGCAAGAAAGGTGGAGGGTTTTCGTAATTACTTTCCCTCCAGCCATTGTTTTTTTGCTCCCAAGTTTCGATTGATACGATCTGCTGTGCAAATAAAATCGATTTACGAATAAGTGTACTGTGGCGATTAATAATATTTAGAGGAGTGTGTCGTTACGCCTGTAGACAGTTATAATCTGTTCATCTGCGTTGAATGCTTGTATAAACAAACGTATGCTCCAAGATTATTACATAGACATATGATCTGTCATTGGTCATCAGCTGGATTGATCAACCATCTGGTGTAGTAAGACCACTGAAAGTACGCCTTACTTATGTAGTACGTTTTTTGTTGTCAATCTCATACGAATGAAATTCTGACACATGCTAAAGCATCGAAAACTTTAATGTTCTTTTCTAATCACTTCTCTAAACGTTAATCCCATGTAACTCTCAGGTTTTTTATTAAAACTACTTATAACCTTAAAATATGCGGATGATAAATTGCAGAAAGGTATTTTCCGTACGGGGGACGCGATTTTGGCATTTCCGTCAGAGGCGCAACATCGCTTCGGTACGGTTCTGTTACGCATAACACGACTTTGGGATAAAATTTAATCAGTATTTTCACTTAAAGTTGCTAGTCGTTTATTAATAACTCTATTTTTGTAATATAACGCTTTAATAGTTGGTGTAGAACAGTTACCTCACGACAACAATGTAATATTCATTAAAATTGAAAAGAGAGTAATTATGAAACGCTAGATTGGCAGAAATTGTATTTTTGCTGCGTTATATGTAGCATCAAAATAGTACGCTAAGCAGGTAACCACCTTGCGGCTGTGGAGAGGAATGGAGAAAGTAATGGACGGGAATGATATATTTATTTGTATGTAGGAGGACAGCACTGCCAGAGCGTACCAAGGTGACTCTGCACCCTTGGCACAACTGCAAAAGTTAGCCCCCCCCCCCTCAAGGAAAACTACCTCCCTAAAAATTTTTTCTACATGTATTTAGGAAATTTTGTAATATGTAACGTAGATTATATAATATTACTTCAATGAGTTATACGGATGAGAAATATTCCAAATATTGTATTGAAAATGAAACAAAGTATATGTCTTAGTCTAAAGAGGAAATACTTCCTGAAGTTCTGCAAACTTATATTTACTTTCAATGAACAACTATAAACCACCATCAAATCATGTACAAGTATATCTTCCTACAGCCGTATGCTTGTTGGTACCAATCTAATTACTCCTAGAATATATGGCTTACCTAAATTACATAAAGATGGCATTTCAGTACGCCCGGTAGTGTCATCCACTTCTGCTCGTTCTTACATAATAGCGAAAGAGCAAGATTACATCATTAAAAAGAAAACCAATTTTGAAATTAAGTTTAGTGTCAAAAATTCCATAGCTCTTGTTGACAAAATAAAAGATATACAAATCCCTTTCAGTTCTAAACTAGTATTATTTGATGCCACTAGCTTATTTACAAATGTTCCTACTGATGAGAGATAAACATATTAATAAATATGTTGCACATATCCAAAGTAAATCCTGTAGAATTAGATGACAATCTTTGATACTGAAATTTGTGTAAAACAAAATGATTTCCAGTTTCAGAACACAGTCTGATGTCCTAGCAAGGGGTTCTCCTCTGGGTCCTATATCATCTGAAGCTGGCATGACAATTTCGTGAAAAAAAACCTATAGAAAGAGCAAGTGAGCTGCAAAATTTAATATTCGTTCAATATGTGGATGATGTGCTGTGCTTATGGACGGGTGCCAACAGACAATTAGGTACCGCACGTTACTACAGCATTGAAACTCCTAATGGTACCGCACGTTACTACAGCATTGAAATTCCTAACGTGGGAAAACTTAGTTCACAGTGGGGCTATGAGGCTCTGCTATAAATTTGTTTGGCCTTAATATAAGTACTAGCGCAAGGAGACACCCCTGCCTTTCAAACAGAACTACAGACCATAAAATATATCGCTTCCAGTAATAGCTGCAGCGCTGCTCTGATTGATAATATACTACGAGAAAAGAAAATGCGTAAATTTATGCCACTTACGTATGCTGACCAACAGGAACCCGTCAGTAGTCCCAAAAAATGGTGCATCATCCCATACTCTGGCAAAATTCCAGGTAACCTTAGTAAAAAGTTGAAGACTCGCAACTACAGACCTGAATTTTATAATTCCATCTGCATATCAGAATTTTTATTCAGTAGTAAAACTGAACTGCAACCTTTGGCACAGAATGGTGTACATAAAATTATGTGCAAGAAATCTGGGAAGTATATATTGGCCAGTCAGGCAGTGCTGTGTCAGTTAGGTTATCTGAACATGAAAGAAGCTGGAGATTAAGAAAGAAAGATTTAACCCTTGCCAGTAATCTTCTAAGAGAAAACCACTCGTATTATGTAGAATGTAAAATTTTAAATTCTGTAAAGAAAAGTAGAAAGATGACACTGCTGGAGATACTCGAAGTCAACAAACACTTGACACAGAATTCCAGCTTAGTATTAAATGATGAAACTCAGATTCGTTTGTCCCTTCTTTTAAATAAATTTATAGTTACAAATAATAGCTTGAAATTGTATATTCAAATTTTTTTCGTCAGTTGTTACATGTATAATCACAAAGAAAACTTTGCTTCCTTTTCTAAATGTAATTATTTCCCGGTGACATAAAATGCATTAGCTTCCTATGTAAACACTCTAAATGTCATCATTTTTGTGCCGACTGTATAAATAATATCTGTGTAACTCGCACGTCATTGTATCTTTGTTTTCGACATTTAGAAACCAAGAATCAAGAAGTGTTTCCTATTTAATACTATAGTCATACTCTGCCTAGAAACTATGTAAAATTTAATTAATATTGTATGTCTTAGCGTTTAGGGCAGATACTGCACATTTATTTTAGTATGATGTATAGTAAAGAAGAGATTTAATTTGCTCTTCATAAATTATTAAGAGTTTATAAACCATTAACTATAAGTTAAGGGAAAAGGGTTGTAATTAAGTGCCGAGAACACATTCCTTTCCGGGAGTTGCGTTTTTATAATAATTTTACTTTCTGTTTCTTTGGTTTAGGCAAAGAAAACTCATTGACAATGTCACTGAATAATTTAGCAGCTGTGTCCTTTGTCTGTCGTCAAGATAGCTGAATCTAACGGTGTGCTTCACATGTACTCGACTTTAAGTAGCTCTTTCATCCCCTTTAATTTTCAGAAACTGGGTTATAAGATGCTGCAGTCACTGGATTTATTATAAATATCCTAAAAGCTATTTCGATGTTTGGATAAGCATTTCATAACCCATACTTTGAAAAAATTACAAAAATATCCGAATTAGGAGCTGTGTGAATGCTCATCGGCTTTTTCTATTGGAATTTGAAGCCGCTATTTCGTTACGTAGCTCAGCTTATCGATATTTGTGCTATAACTAGTACCAAAATCTGCTGCATTTTTTTCAAAGCAAGATACAGAGTTTCCATTTAAAGCGTTCCTGACAAAAAATTAAAGTGAGATGAAATGGTGCGTTATATGTGAGATCTGTTTCCCATTCCACAGCTCTCTAGGTAGTTTAAACAGTTTGACGGCAGTCCTCAGTTGTCAGACATCGGCAAAAATCGAAAGCCGTGGTCAGATAGCCTATTTTCTTCAGCACTTGTTCACCAACATTTGAGATCCTACAATAGCATTGCACAATAGTAGCAAAAACTCCGTTGTTGAACATGAACTAGCTTGAAGGCGGCAGCTATATGAACCAAGCGCATTGTTGACACACAACGCATGTGATGCCTGTCCGGTAGGAGTGATTTCTTTATGATGCTGCTTGCAAGAAATGACACTGTGATGACACCGCGCGTTTACAGTCTCGGGCCGAGGAAAAGGCTTCCTCTCGCTGGCGGAAGTCAGGTGTACGTGCGGCAGGAGAACTCACGTACCTCTCCCGGTTAATTCTTAAAGCCTCTTTCTCGTTTTTTTCCGCCAGTTTTTGCGCTCATTCTACGCCTGCGCCCCTGGAGGGCCGTATCTCGCCACGGCCTCGGTACGGCTATGTACACCACTGTGCGGAATACGAATAATTATCTAGTGAGCAAACACGTAATTGTTTCATTACTTTTCGGCTTATGTGATGGTGATTCTCATGATTATATAAAAGCTAAATTGAACTCCGTCCGAACAGGCCATGAAGGCCCAATGATACCGACCGGCCGCCGTGTCATTCTCAGCCCACAGGCGTCACCGGATCCAGATATGGGGGGCATGTGGTCAGCACACCGTTCTCCCGGCCGTATGTCAGTCTACGACACCGCAGCCGCTTCTTCTCAAGCAAGAAGCTCCTCAGCTTGCCTCACAAGGGTTGAGTGTACAACGCTTGCCAACAGCGCTTGGCATACTGGAAGGTCATCCACCCAAGAGCTAGCACAGCCCGACAGTGCTTAACTTCAGTGACCTGACGGGAACCGATGTTACCACTGCGGCAAGGCCGTCGGCCTCGTGCTTATATGGTGGTATGCTGTATCATATCAGTTTTGGTTATAGGTAACAAATGCGCTTGTGATTGTGAGTACCGTATTATCCAGTACTTAGGTGTTTTTATGTGCTGTCTTGTTGGATTAGGCAGTGGGTCTGCGTACTGTGTAGGCTTTGTATCGTGTTCTCATAGTCTAAAGATAACTAGTCTTGCCAGACCCTGTCAGCTGTGACTATTATTATGAATAGCTATTACTTTCAACCTGTATGTGTGGGCACATATGCACTAACTGTTCGTAGCACGTTCCATATTCCAAAAAGGAGATGTCATTAATTAAAGTCCTTAAATGATAAGATCGATAGTGATATAAAGGAGTAAAATTGAAGGCTGCTAAAACTAAAGTTCAGAAGTTCTTCCCCAGTCTCTACACAAACTTCGGGAACAGACTGAGCATATACAGAATAGTAAAAACTATGATTCATCGAAAAGAAGAAAAAGTGAACTAAAAATTAGGACAGATGTATATGGAATGACTAAGTCCTTGAAGACCTTCATAAAGCAGCTACAATCGGAATCGGGGTAAGTCATCGGCCATTTATTTTTCAAATGTATGTAGCAATTTAATTTTAACCGACCTGAGAGTGATTATATCAGGACAACAAAGCAGACGCTTACACGAGATGTGGAAAATAGAATGATCAAAGCTGATGCTTGGTGCAACATTCTGAAAAAAAACTTTTAGGTAAGGTTTTAGGCAAGTACTGTTCATAACATAGACAAAATAAAAAAGGAGCTGTAGAATGAATTTTCATCCGCAACATCATATAGACCTTGGTTCAAAATGGTTCAAATGGCTCTGAGCACTGTGGGACTAAACTTCTGAGGTCATCAGTACCCTAGAACTTAGAACTACTTAAACGTAACTAACCTAAGGACATCGCACACATCCATGCCCGAGGCAGGATTCGAACCTGCCACCGTAGCGGTCGCGCGGTTCCAGACTGCAGGGCCTAGAACCGCTCGGCCACTATGGCCGGCAATAGATCATGGAACAATGAGAAAAATGGGTGTATGTTTAGACAGTTTGGACGGTAAACGGGTAATTATGAATGTCGGAAGTATACTTGTTGATAAATGTGCATAGAAAGTGAAGTGTCTGTGTGGCGAAAGTGCACGCTACCAGGTATGAAAAACAGCTAGCTAGAACAACAGAGTTTTCTTTTTGGTCCATAAACAAACAGAACAGTAGTCTCAGGATTCACTACGAATAAAGAACAGTACTTCACGAGTGCGTGGCTTGATGCCAGATTAGTGTTCGTTACCGTCTAGTGGAATGTCCTTCTCCTGGTTCTAGTTGATGTCTCGCGAGGTTGAGAGCCTGAAGTCGAAGTCGGTGGAGACATCCCGCAACGTGATGCTGAGGCAGCAGACCAGCGGTTTGGACGCGGCAGGTGGTGTGCCCCTTTGACTACGAATGCGTTCGGACGTCAGTCAGGCCAGTCTGGTGCTCCCGGCGAAGGCAGCTCCATACAGAGGAACCGCAGCGAGGTGGCCACTCCCGATGAGTTGCAACTGCGTTCGGTAAGGTGAGCTCTGTACTGATGAACCGCGAACGGTCGGCGACTGAGAGCGGAAATGCTCGCGTGCGCAACTATCTTAGATCGGCCGAGCCGTGATCTTAGCCGGGTAGCCGAAGGATAGAATGCCGAGCGCTCGGATGACCGGCAGCAGTATCGTGCCAGCGCTGGCAGTGACACCTATAGCGGGACTTGCGCCCCCAAGACGCTTGACGTTTGCTGGAGGCTTGGAGGAAAACAATCCTATCTGGTTTCGTCTACGTCGGCCTGTGTGCCTGTGCCCCTAAGAGGACGTGCACCAAGCACGCGAAAAGGGAGGCCACTTGCGATACACAGCTGTGTGGCGGGTAGCAGAATCGTAGGCGCCAACCGTACAATACCAGTCATACTGTGTCAGTTAAAACTTCCATTATAAAATTCACGGACAATCGACTTCGGTCCAACACCAGATCATCTTAGGGTCTCAAAAACTACTTTGAGACTCAAAGATTGTCTGATGTTGGGCATAAATCTATTGTCTTCAATACAAAACAGTGATGCAGCTGTGTATTTTATAATGCAATTTTGAACCTTAATAAAAATTGTTCAACACCTCCTACACAAAATATTTATGTCAGTTTTGCTAATCGTATTTTAGAAATATTTTTGGGTAGAATGGGGGAATTGAAATGTTGAAATCAAGGTAGTGACCGCCAGCGAACCATAATAAAGAAAGTATGAATTAAGAATGTGGGGCACGAGTGCTGCGAGTGCATAGAGTCCCTGTCTACGTTAGACATCACATGAAGTGGCGCTGCCCACTCTCTACCGCGTGGAGGTGTAGATCAGGAGTTTCCCTTCATCGGGCCTAGGACCTTAACGGCATTTCCTAGTCCCCTCCAGTACTTTTAGAGAGTATTGGCGAAAGATACGTGCCACACAATCTGTTCCTTAATGCAGATAAAAATACATTACGGAATAAAGTCCTAATATACAGTATTCCGTAACAATATATCTTTCAAATGCGAAAACTAACATACATGGAACAAACTGAAATGTCGCGCCACACTTTACAAACCTCTTACTCCCACTCAAATAACATATATTGAAACGTCCCCTTTGAACAATTTATACCAGACTGTGCTTAACCTGACACACAATATTTTTTTGCGCAACGCAATCTGACATTCAAAAATCCCTACAAAAGAATGGCCCTGACTAACATTAAACTATACGTTTCACAAATCACTTACCTCACAAAAATCTTGGTTACTCCCACTAAATAAAAGATTCAAACTATGGAAGGCACTAACTACTGATAGGGATAGTTAGCAAATGAAAGATATTAATAGAGAACAAACAATGTATTTACCTTGATATCATCATATATATATATATATATATATATATATATATATATATATATATATATATATATATAGCAGTTCATGACAAATTTCAAAACTCCGCCATCTCTCTCCCCACATCCACCACTGCTGGCGGCTCACCTCCAACTGCGCAACGCTACGCGCTGTTCCCAGCCAGCTGCCTAACACTACAATGGCGAGTATTACAACAATGCAAAGCAGCCACAGACTGCACACAGCACAGCCAGTGATTTTCATACAGAGGTGGCGTTACCAAAAAAACCTAAACAGCCTACTTACATAAACCCCATGCTCCCCACAAAAAATTTTACAAATTGGTTTGGGCACTGGGCAATACATATTTGTTAAAATTTTTCATAATCGTAATTACAATAACAAAGAAATCAAATGCACACACTTATTGATACAATGTTGGTCAAAAGCTAAAATTTTCTCACAGTCCATAAAGACAGTCCTGATCATTCATCATATTGCAGTGTTTTTCTCAAAGTCTGAGCAGTAAAAGAAAATGCACACGGAAGTAGTGGATTTCTTGAAGAAATAGCGTTGTCCTTCCAACGGAAAGACAGTGCTGACTCTTGACATGCTGACAGGTAATGGGCCACAACAGAGCAAACCCACAGCGGAGTCAGTCGAAGTTTTGAAGAGTATTGGTGGGTAGGTCATCACAGAGCAGACCCACTGTAGTCCTGGTAGAGATTACGGTATTGGTGGGCCACCAGAGGTGCAGACCCACTGCAGTCCTTGTAGAAATAATGGTATTGGTGGGCCATCAAAGATGCAGACCCACTGTAGTCCTTGTAGAGACGGCCAGCAGCCATCTGTTGCGACTGTGCAGGTGCACAATCACCATCGAAGAGTCTTGCAGAGAATATAGCAAGTCCATAACCACCACTTGTGCACTCACAAAGTTTTTGGAAGTGTCCTTAGAACCAGCAATGCTGTCATCCAGTCCCTTGCTGAATTATTAACACACGTGCAAACACTAACAGTCCCTACTTCTCACATATTGTCCGTATACTGTGACCAACAGAAACGTGTGCAGTGAAATGTAACTTACAAGTTAATAATATGATGAACTGGTGTCAATTACAATTTTATAACATAAGAATACAATTACAAAGGTGCAAAATACATCATTAAAGAACATAACAATACAGATAACATTTGTAGTAACAAACTTTACAAAAGAATCGAAATAACATATACATCAGTGTTACAGGAATTATGACATAAGTGAATATATAAAATAATGAGAATAGTTTTCGAAACATTAATTTCACACATGAGCATTAAAACAAAACAGAATAAATAATGTCTAAACATCTTTACAAAGAAAATAACATATTATCAGAAAAATTCTACAACATAACTCTTATTAGCTAAACACATTAAGACAGGAAAAACACAAATACACATAGTGTAATAACACAAAAATACAGGACAGGGTTTGTTTTCAGTGTGATATTTGGTGCTGCAGTCCAACCCAAAACTTCATTCCATAGATCTTTCGTCTTATTTCCACATTTGTTTCCACCAAAAAATCCTATTCAAGCATGCTTTCTGTATATATATGTTCACATATTTCTTACCTCATTATTTATTTTCCATTATCTTACTTCATCATTTATTTCCAAGAAAATCCTACCTAAACCTGTTGTCCCTAAACCCTACTTTTTTTTGGTTCATATCCTCTTTCAAAATACTGTTTTGGCCAAACCATTTTCGTATAGATTTTCAATGTATTTCTTCCAAATCATCACAACTTGTTCTCTTATATAGTCTACCCCCTCTTAAGCTAACTTGAATCTACTGAGCTCAGATGCTAAACTAAGGAACGAGGCAATGCAGCAGCAGAAAACAATTAACACAAACAGCAATGATCAAAAATACAAATGGCGTAGCAAGCAGCATAAATTACAACTAATATAAGGCAATGAGCAGCAAACAAGAAAAATAAATCAGTAGTAAAACTGGCTTAAAAGAATAATACAAAGTGAAATTTAGTAGCACTATGCATGGCAAACAGCAGCAGCAAATGCTATAATTAATACCTAAGCATGGCAAAGATCAAGCAGAAAAAAATAGTACACTAAAGACAACAATGCATATAAGGGAAATGTCTATTCACATCTTAATGACTATGTAATTAAAGTGGTGCACCACAAAAGCTAATCATACAAAAAAATTACTAAGTACTAGAAAAGAAAATTATGTATGCAGTTCCTGTGAAGGTAAATGTCTTTTTGTGCTCCCTCATTTTTTTGAAAAAAATTATTATTTACTCGATCTGTAGACAAAATATTTGTATTAGTACATCTATAAAATTTTATTTTAACCAATGCTGCAGTGCAGCTAGAAACTAGATATTAAACGAAATGAGCAAAGCAAGGCGTGAAACGTCATTCACTAGCCATATGGCATTTCATAGTGCCGTAAACAATCTTTCAACTAGAAAGACAATAGATGTGAAATGTTTCTCATCATTTCATTTCAGGAAATATCATAAATTAAGAGCTCCACAGTGTAATCATATGTTTTCAAGTTCGACCGTGTCGTTTTTGCGATGCTTTCTACAAAGGAACGTCAATAGCGAGGATAATGGCCTCCCTTTTTTTTTTCTACCACCTAATGGCTTTTTCTCAAGGTGGCTGGCACACCTGGCCGCTCAGCTGGGTGCCCACGACGCATTACGTGCAGGTGGTCACTGAACTTTCTTACCGAAATATTTACGACACCAGTTTCCGCTACAGTGACAGTCTCATATAAATATATTTCACAGGTCAAGAATTTGGGTTACAAATCTGTAGAAACAAAATCCTATAAATATAACAGCGTCCAAAAAATTTTCGCCAGCATTGTGATACATTCACGCATATACACACATTTCATAACTCTTAAAGTACGATTCATGGTTTCCAACAACCTTTTTCACAAACCATAGTCCCTAACTTCTATTCATTATTCATATACATATAAACACGTAATCACATTCCTTATATAGCATCAGCTTATTGATCATAAACATACCTCAATAGCATAATACACATCGTCGTCGTAATAATAACATCATAACACCTCAGTCAAATCTTGAAAACGTCGTAGCTTTCTGCAATAATTAAGAAACCAAAAAAAATTCTCTGCTCATGTCAAAAGTGTCATCTGCCTCAAGCGTACTTTAAAAATCATGATCCCATACCAAATACATCATTCAAAGCTCTCATAGTATCACAATGGTTCCGAAAAAATATGAACAGTTCACAAAGTACAGACAAAATACAATTTCATAAGTGTGAAATTACCCAACTGTGAAATTGCGTAAAGATGTGTCACTGATGTAGTAAAAAAAATGTTTATCTCTCAGTTAAATGATCAGATAGCTGTGTAATTATGTGTTAGAGAAATATGGTACCGATGTGTAAAGTTGTGTAAGCAAATACCATATTAGCTAGGGCTCCTTGTGCTTGCCACACACATGGTACACAAAGTAGGCGTGTACCCCCATGAGGATTAATGTAATTATACCCTCAGGTGTTACAGATTACAGCAATGGAATGAAATGTATCACGGAAAACCCTTGTATCATTGCACTTCAAATATCTTTAAAAAAAATGTTTTAAGTGCGAAATTAATCACTCAAATACGTGTACTGTAGCGCTAAACTGTGCGTCATGTTGTAAGATAATCTCTGTGGAAGTCTCGTATTTATCGTCCTCTGTAAGTAAAGTTCTGCTGAAGTCAATATACTTACCTCATCATAAACGAAAGTGAAATGCTTTGCGTATGGATACCATAGTTATTACGTTTATTGTTGTGATGAAGAAAGTACTGTACTGTAACGTATTGGTGTGCCACGAAAAAGGCTGTCTCATTGTAGCTATACCACAAAAGTTACTACTAAAACATGTTTTACTTTCCAGAATAATACAGAAAAACTGTGCAGAAATAAAACAGAAACACTGCAAAAGCAAAATTGTAAATTGTCACTCATTAGTAGCGTCGTGATAAAATCGTGTAGCTGTCACATAAACTAACCACTATGTCATCTGGTATCTCACTGAAAGTACTTTAATTTCAGAATGTATTTTCAAATAAACCAAAATGTTGCATTAAAATCTCATTAGCAGTACTGGTAAATGTTCTAAGTATGTGAGCCTTATAGTCGTTACGTAATCGTGCAACAAACAAGCAAGAATGCACACACACAATAACACTGTGTCGTCTGTTCACAATAACAATGCATTTGTAATTTCTGTTTAAATAAGTTCTCTTGCTTCTTGATTGGATATTTAACTTCAAACATTGTTGCATGGTAACAGTTTCTAAGTCTGACAATGCATACTAGAAATGTGACGTGAAAAGTTTTATGGCAATGACAAAGTTAAAAAGCAGATTATCTTTCAATAAACGGTTTTACATGTGAAATGTGGTGTAAACCTTTACTCTTCCTAGTACGCAGAGTTTCAACTTCAACGCAATTGTCATGTCGTATACATCGGTAAAGAATGCTAAAATTTTTCTCAAGGCTAGCGTCTTATGTTATTTTTCTCGGAGCCAGTGGGCGCACGCGGCTGCCTGCTGTGCGAGTCATTGTCTGTCACTTTGTTGGCGCGCGCCGTTATTGGGATTAGGAGACCTAACTTCTACAAATTCACTCTGACAAGATGGCCCGGCCCTGTTTGAAGCTCGCCAGTTCTGATGGAATTCAGGTCTGTCGTTTTGTCGGTAGTTTACACAGTTTCTTTCTTGTCGGTCACGTGGTGGAGAATTTCTCCCTGAATCGTAACTGCGCGCCGAACTGTTGCGTCTGAAATTATTTTGTCTCCCTTGATAATAATAGTTCTGATTACCATATTGTCTGTTTCTATGGTTATCTCTGTCATATTCATTACTACGGAAATGCGATCTTTCTCTGTAACTATTGTTACTCTGCTAGTGGTTGTCATATGGGTGGTGTCTGATTTGTTCACGATTTGCGTTGTAAGAATAGCCTTGTCGTGTCCAGTTATTATTTCTGTTGTCACGGAATTGTGACGGATGTGACCTGTAGTGATTGTTTTCCTGTTTTCGCATCCGGCGACTGTCTGTGTCAATTTCTAATTCTTGTAAGAGTCCCTGAAAAGCTTCAATGTCGTCTTTGCAACGTCCTGCCAAAATAATATGTCGTAAATGTTCAGGTAATTTGATTAAGCAAATGCGGATGAGTTCTGAGGGGCTGTATGGGTTTGACAGGTACTGATTTTTGTGCAACATGTCTTCAAAATATTTCACAAGACTGGAGAATTCAGATTGTTCGAAATGTTTCATCATTATGATGCCATGTTTTACTCGGTCTTGTGTGGCTTGAGACCAATATGCTGAGAGGAAGGCATGGTAAAATTCTCCTTCACTGTGGCAATCGTGAATGACCGATCGCATTCTTACAGCTGGTTCATTCTCTAAGTAGCCACACATAAATTCTAATCTGTGTTCTAATGACCAGTTGGGAGGAAAACAACGAGAGAATTGATGGAGCCACGCTTGTGGATGAATGTCGTTGGCAGAATTCTTAAACGTTTTGAATTTACGTGTAGTAATGAACAGCTTATAGTCAAAATCATCGTGTCGGCGAGTAGCATATCGGTCATTGTTACGTCGTGTCGGCGGTTCCATCTCAAAATCCAATGCGCCTTGCCAATTTCTTTCATAATTTCCGAAATGTCCTGTGTTATTATTTTGTGGTTGTTCCGTATTTCTATGTCCCTCTTCCCGTACTGGAGCGCGAGTGTCCTCTGAAATATGTAATTCTTGTATTACCTGCGTCAACTGATCTTGTACTTCCCGGATTTCTCTTTTGTACTGTGTATTGATTTGATTTTGATTTTGTTTGAATTTTCTAATTTGTTCATACTCTTCTGTGTCAGTGAAGGCTACAGGTCTTGTGTCATTCAGATCATCATCTACCTTTGTAGATAAGTTAGTGACCTGATCCGAAAGTTCGGCTACTTTCTCCGATAGTGAACACATTTCCGCAGTGTGTCTTTCTGAACCAAGTTTCAGAGTGTCCATTTGTGTTGAAATCGAATTTACTGTGTCCTTCAAGTTTTCCTGAGTTTTTGCAAGTTGTGTAACCGAATCGGTAGATGCAACTGAGTCAAATTTAGCTTGCAAGGTCTCATGATTTTCATGAACAGTAGTTTGCAGTTCTTTTATGGCTGCTTCGTGATTCTGTAGTGCATTTTCATGACGCGAAAAAATAGGTTGGAAATGCTCACAAATTTGTGTTTTTACGTCATTACAGACTTTTTGACATTTCGATTCAATGTGATGTAACTCAGTAGTTAAATCCTCACGTGTTTGTTCAAGAGTTTGCTCCAATGAGTCTAACTTTTTAAGATTTTGTTCCATTGTGTCTAACTTTTGAAGCTTTTGCTGTGTTTGTCTCTGATTTTGTTCCACTGTGTCTAACTTTCGAAGATTTTGTCCCATTTGTTGCATTAATTGCAATAATAATGTATTAGTGTCTGGAATCTGTTTCTCTATGCTTTTTTGCAGTGCATTTTCACCGTCAACATTCACATTTTGACAAGCAGAAAATGTGTCTTGACTCATTTGAGAAAACGGTGAGGACCCAAAACCTGAGTCTACAATATTTGAAAAATTGTGTCCCGTCATTCCCGATTCCTGAGGCGAGCTGTTGCCGACCGATCGATCGATAATGCTTCCCTCTTCACTAATTGTTTCACTGTCCACGCCATTGTTTGCCGCCCGCTCCATTTCCCTATGCACAATTACCAAATTACTACTTTGAACATCAGTTAATTCATTACTCGGTGGCGCTAACACACTGCTTTCGTTTTCACTGTCATTTCTCAGTTTACTTTGGAGCCTAGTATTACGTTCTTCACACGCCATTATTGTCACAGTATTTCATACGACAACACAGAAAAACACAATTTGAAGAGCAAAAATAGGGGAACACATTAACATAGCACTGAAAATAATATCTAGTTAATTGCAGCTGCGAAATACTTGGTGCAAATCTACATGTGTGCCACACCTGTTTTACTGTACAACAATGAAAGACTGCAACTACAAAGGAGATTCTCTCTACAATTACGCGCTAGCAATAAACAAAATCTACACTAATTACACAAACTACAAGAAAAAATCAGAAGATTCCAGTGAGGTATCCTGGCAGGGTCGCCATATGAAACGTCCCCTTTGAACAATTTATACCAGACTGTGCTTAACCTGACACACAATATTTTTTTGCGCAACACAATCTGACTTTCAAAAATCCCTACAAAAGAATGGCCCTGACTAACATTAAACTATACGTTTCACAAATCACTTACCTCACAAAAATCTTGGTTACTCCCACTACTGCAATAGAGCAAGCGCCACTCTTACCAGCTAAATAAAAGATTCAAACTATGGAAGGCACTAACTACTGATAGGGATAGTTAGCAAATGAAAGATATTAATAGAGAACAAACAATGTATTTACCTTGATATCATCATATATATATATATATATATATATATATATATATATATATATATATATATATATATATAGCAGTTCATGACAAATTTCAAAACTCCGCCATCTCTCTCCCCACATCCACCACTGCTGGCGGCTCACCTCCAACTGCGCAACGCTACGCGCTGTTCCCAGCCAGCTGCCTAACACTACAATGGCGAGTATTACAACAATGCAAAGCAGCCACAGACTGCACACAGCACAGCCAGTGATTTTCATACAGAGGTGGCGTTACCAAAAAAACCTAAACAGCCTACTTACAATATGATATATATAAGAAAATTGCCCATGTGTTAGCAAGAACAATATTGGATTACTCATACACAGTTATACAAGAATGTTTGTCGATACTTAAAGGCTAAAATTTCCTTCAGGGCGACAGCAGGATGTAAAATCCTCTCGCTATACCAAAACAATGTTTCACTAGTCTTGTACATTTCGAAAATACGTTCCGTTGCTTTGAGAGCAAAATCTTTAACCCTACTTCTACAGAATTTTCATGTCAATAACACTGCATTCGTTCTCGTCACTCTTCTTCATGTGTATACTATTTTAAAACACATTCACATACTTAAAAATAAAATTCTTTGCTGCTCCATCCACCACTTAGTTAATTATTTTAATTTCCTTAACTTTAACTTTTATTCCACTTTTTGACACTCTTCATTTAATAAAGTTCTGACTGTTCTTTTGCCTTTGTGAGATAATTTCTTCTATACTGGATTCATATTAGAAATATCCACTCATAATCGTCACTCCATGTGCGCTCCTTTGCAAGTACCCTGAATATTTGCAAACCTTGCTATATTTCCCATATCATTTACTTAATGGTCACACTGCCCTTCTCAAAATTCACATTAGCACGACGTACCCACAGATCCTTTCCTATAATAAGACTAATACTTGGCTCTGGTACCACCATGTCAATAATTCTCACTCCTTTTTCTTTATCATTCATTTGTACTTCCACTTGTTTCTTTATTCTGACGGCATCTATGGCCTAAACACTCACTCTGGTAAAACTGGTACACTCTCTTTACCTATCATTTGCTCATAAAATCCTCCTTTTGCAAAGGCACACAAAACGCTACCAATCCCAATAATACTTACACTTTTCTGTCATGACCATTACATCACCTGTCACAATGAAAATGTGGACTCCGTTCATCAGTTTTTCTTTGACACAATCATTATTTTGTTTATCAGCCTAAAAGCGTGAGCTCCTTCGTTAATCACCTATTCCTTTTGGGGAAAGTCGTTGTCATAGCTTTCATTCTTGTTTCTGGGAACATTTCTTTGACTTCCATCTTACGCCCTTCCACTTATTAACTTTTGTTGCTTTTTCTGCCAAAGCGCCCAACTGATACGAAGCCTTCAGAGCATTCCAGTTTTTCTTTCTGAGGTTCCGATATGGTGTACTTTTCTGTTAGCAACAAATTTGCGGAAAGTATCAATTTTCAAAGAGTGGTAATCATCATGAACAGCTCTCTTTTCTTCCTGAGGTTACTTATAAAGTATACTTTTCACTTAGTAGCAAGCTTGTTTAAATCACCAACTTTCAAGTAGTGGCTTTCATTAACAACATTTGTATCGTTACCTGCGGTGTGTATGTCTCTCCTAACAGCAAACTTGCGGAACGTACCTATTTTCACCTAGTGGTCGTCTGTCAGTAAAATCATTGATACTACACTGAATACCAACTCCCTACGCAGTCACTTACAACATTAATTACAACAAATTTCTGAACAGTAACTACTTTAACAGATAGTGTTATTTGAATCTGTTCATCTGGGCCCATTATTTACACCAGACATTGCTCTGTTACATTCTTCAGTCTCATAGCTGACAGTAGCTTGCGAAGTATTAATAGTTTTCTCCTTTTCATTGACGTCTTTACTAGACTCCACGTAAAGGATTTAACTTACTCTGTGAGATTATTCGACCATTATTAAATTTAGTTTTTCTCAGATATTCACAGAATGTTCTGGTGCGCCCTTCGTTCCTTCGTCAGTATCAGTGATAATTGTTATGATTCCGCTACTTTTATTATTAATATTCTTAACAGAGGAGTCTTTGATGTCAAATCTTATGTCAATATTATCTACAGTCCTATTTTCGTCCCTAGAAAATTCTATTATGTTTTAATTGTTCTTAACATTCCTTCCATACTAAAGAACGAACTTTCCCATTCTCCATTTTCATCTTCACTATTCACTATTGATTACTAGCTTCAGTCTCCTTATTTGTTGAACCAACATCCCCTTGAGCCATTTCCTGCTCCTCATTCTTTATAACAACGCTCACCCTATCTTTGTACTCTCCCACATTTCCAGAGGTACCTTCCAATATATTTTCGTCCTCATAATCCGTTCAATTACTCATTCTGACTTCTTGAACTTTCGTACAACCTTCTTCAAAATTCTTATCAGATTGTTCTGTTTCTCCGCCGATACTTATCCAGCGGTTTGCGAAAAACTCGTCGTCAGTAAATTCTGTTTTACTTTTAGTGTCCCTATTATATTCCCCTACTTTTGCATTTACATACTTTATCAATTTACCAGCATTCGCAACAGACTTTCCTATCTTTTCATTGAGAGTACTTAGTTTCTCTTTAATATCCGCCAGTATATCAAACTCATCACAGGATTCTATTGATTGACCAAGTTGTTTTTGATCATGATCGCTAAGACCCCATATTTCGGTAACATCCCTACCAACATAGGGGAGTGTTATGGGACCATTGCTTTTTACAATATATATAAATGACCTAGTAGATAGTGTCGGAAGTTCCATGCGGCTTTTCGCGGATGATGCTGTAGTATACAGAGAAGTTGCAGCATTAGAAAATTGTAGCGAAATGCAGGAAGATCTGCAGCGGATAGGCACTTGGTGCAGGGAGTGGCAACTGACCCTTAACATAGACAAATGTAATGTATTGCGAATACATAGAAAGAAGGATCCTTTATTGTATGATTATATGATAGCGGAACAAACACTGGTAGCAGTTACTTCTGTAAAATATCTGGGAGTATGCGTGCGGAACGATTTGAAGTGGAATGATCATATAAAATTAATTGTTGGTAAGGCGGGTACCAGGTTGAGATTTGTTGTGTCTAGCTCATTCAGCATAGACACAATGAGGTAGCTAGGTGCACGCTAAACTAACGCAGACGGGCTTGAAGTTCTGGAACATGAGACTTATTAAAGAATAAGAAGAAAAGTACGTAGATGTTACTTAACTTTTATTCTCTTGTTGGAATACATCTCTTGAATAGTAGTAAGCTATAAGCACTGATACAAATGGCGCCTTGCTAGGTAGTAGCTATGGACTAGCTGAAGGCTATTCAATCTGTCTCTCGGCAAATGAGAGGAAGACTTGGTAGGTCTGGTCGCAAGCAATGTCGTCCGTACAACTGGGGCGAGGTCTAGTCCGTGTCTTGTGACCTGCCATGTGGTGGCGCTAGGTGTGCGATTACACAGTGGCGACACGCGGGTCCGACATGTACTACAGGACCGCGGCCGATTTAAGTTACCACCTAGCAAGTGTGGTGTCTAGCGGTGACACCACAAGATTCATTGGGAGAGTCCTTAGAAAATGTAGTCGATCAACAAAGGAGGTGGCTTACAAAACACTCGTTCGACATATACTTGAGTATTGCTCATCAGTGTGGGATCCGTACCAGATCGGGTTGCCGGAGGAGATAGAGAAGATCCAAAGAAGAGCGGCGCGTTTCGTCACAGGGTTATTTGGTAACCGTGATAGCGTTACGGAGATGTTTAGCAAACTCAAGTGGCAGACTCTGCAAGAGAGGCGCTCTGCATCGCGGTGTAGCTTGCTCGCCAGGTTTCGAGAGGGTGCGTTTCTGGATGAGGTATCGAATATATTGCTTCCCCCTACTTATACCTCCCGAGGAGATCACGAATGTAAAATTAGAGAGATTCGAGCGCGCACGGAGGCTTTGAGACAGTCGTTCTTTCCGCGAACCATACGCGACTGGAACAGAAAAGGGAGGTAATGACAGTGGCACGTAAAGTGCCCTCCGCTACACACCGTTGGGTGGCTTGCGGAGTATAAATGTAGATGTAGATGAAAGAATTTTGGACCGCATCCAGGAGGATCCTTCTCAAAGTACTAGAAGCATCGCCCGCCACGTGGGTATATCGCACACTGTCGTTCATCGCACTTTGCAAGAGGAGCGTCTGCGGCCTTACCACATTCAACGCGTACAAGCATTTGAAGAACAAGATTTCCCTCCACGACGTGAATTCTCAGAGTGGTTTTTGTTACACAGTGCGCAGCATGATTTTGTCAAAAAAATACTCGTCACAGATGAAGCGTGTTTCACTCGCGACGGAATAACTAATTTCCATAACATGCACACGTGGAGTGTACACAATTCTCGCCACGTAGTGGCAACACATTTTCAGCGACGATTTTCCGTAAATGTGTGGGCGGGTATGCTCGATAATTACATAATTGGGCCCTATGTTTTACCTGCACGTTTGACTGGTAACTATTACCGAACGTTTCTAGAGGAAACATTGTTACCAACGTTGTTAGAAGACATTCCGTTTGGCATATGTCATAACATGTGGTTCCTCCACGATGGAGGTCCACCCCACATTGGTCACACAGTACGCAGATTTTTGGATAGTCGATTTCCAGGACGATGGATCGGGCGTTCGGATCGACGTCGATGGCCAGCACGCAGCCCTGATTTAAATCCACTGGATTTTTACTTTTGGGGCCATATGAAGGAACTTGTTTAAGCTGAGCCAGTAAATAATGTGGACGAATTGACGCAGAAGATTTTAGATGCTGCCAATACCACAAACGCCAATGTGCATGTGTGTGAACGAGTGCGACGAAACTGGGTTCGCCGTAATGAAGCATGTGTAGAAGCAAATGGTGGTCATTTCGAACAGTTATTGTAGTATTGGTGTAAGAGGAAACGAAGTAATGGGTTTTCTTTTCGTTTCGATGTTGTTGTTCAGAAGGAAAATAATGTGAATTTAGTATTCGTTATGGCATTGCCGTAAAAAGGTGAAACAGTTGATTGTAATTAATGCACAACTATCTACTTGGTGATTGATTGAATTTGTACTAATGGAAATACATTGTGTTTGATATTAGCTTGTCATTACGACTACAACCTTCGTTATCGACTTGTTGAGAAGAAGACTGGTTATATTCAATTCACGTAAAGCGAATTACACACTCTTGACAACCCAAAATCCGTTTACATTCCTTTTTTCGGTACCACCTGATTATCACACCACGTCGTTGTACACGTCTAATGATTTCAATCCTCTGGTCGGCTCGTTGCCTTTCTCTGGCCGCCCCGTCATTATAGGCAATAAGCTCGGTACGCCGTGTACTGTCGGTTGACTACGCAAATAGAAATGCGTATACTATCTATCCTACGAACATTAGGTTTTAATAATACAAAAATAAAGTACATGATACAAGAAAATGTCATTAGACTTTTTTGTCAAGCACACTGAGATGTACCGTCTGTATAATTTTGGCGCCTTATACCGTTTACACCCTGTATGTAAACAGGCAGAATACGGGGCTGCGGTCGGCGACACCTATATAAGACAACAAGTGTTTGACGCAGTTGTTAGATCGGTTACTGTTACTGTAATGGCAGGTTATCAAGATTTAAGTGAGTTTCAACGTGGTCTTATAGTCGGTGCACGAGCGATGGGACACAGCATCTCCGAGGTAGCGATGAAGTGGGGATTTTCCAGTACGACCATTTCACGAGTGTACCGTGAACATCAAGAATCCGGCAAAACAATAAATCTCTGACATCGCTGCGGCCGGAGAAAGATCCTGCAAGAACGGGACCAACGACGACTGAAGACAATCGTTCAACATGACAGAAGTCCAACCCTTCCGCAAAATGCTGGAAATTTCAAAACTGGTCCACCTACAAGTTTCAGCGTGCGAACCATTCAACGAAACATCATCGATATGGGCTTTCTGAGCCGAAGGCCCACTCGTATACCCTTGATGACTGCACGATACAAAGCTTTACGCATCGCCTGGGTGCGTCAACATCGACATTGGACTGTTGATGCCTGGAAACATGTTGTCTGGTCAGACGAGCCTCGTTTCAAATTGTATCGAGCGGTTAAACGCGTACGGGTATAAAGGCAACCTCATGAATCTATGGACCCTGCATGTCAGCAGTGGACTTTCCAAGCTGATGGAGGCTCTGTAATGGTGTGGGGCATGTGCAGTAAGAATGTTATGTAACCCCTGATACTCAAACAGGTGACACGTACGTAAGCATCCTGTCTGATCACCTGTATCCATTCATACCCATTGTGCATTCAGACGGACTTGGGCAATTCCAGCAGGACAATGCGAACCCCACACTTCCAGAATTGCTACAGAGTGGCTCCCGGAACCCTCTTCTGAGTTTGAACACTTCCGCTGGCCACCAAACTCCCCAGACATGAACATTATTGAGCATTCGTGGGATGCCTTGCAACATGCTACTCAGAAGAGATCTCCAGCCCCTCGTACTCTTACGGATTTATGAATAGCCCTGCAGGATTCATGGTGTCAGTTTCCTCCAGTACTACTTCAGACATTAGTCTAGTCCGTGTCACGCCGTGTTACGGCACTTCTGCGTGTTCGCGGGTCCCAACACGCTATTAGGCAGATGTGCCAGTTTATTTGGTTCTTCAGTGTATATCAATCAACTTGATACCGTCCTACCCGATAGTGTTAATCTAGCATGTATCCTTCTTCCGTATAAGTTTTGTTATTAACAGACCTTATTTTAAAACTCGTTTGTTCTCTCATAAACATCGGCTTGTTTTTCTCTCACCTTTCCATAATAGCCCTAACATGTTCACTTTGTTCGACCTGAAGTGCCTCATCCTCTTCACCATTACATTTTGTTAAATCTACAGTTCTTTCAGTTTTTCTTGGATCCTCACGTACTTCTAACGTACTCATTTCGCCTAGTATTACTTTAACTGTTCTCGAAGAGAATGTACACCACGATACTTAATTACTAAAATTCAGGCACCCTTGTCGCAAATGTAAAACTCGTCTTACGTTATGTAAGTTTCTGCACTCTCCTGACGATATAGCTAGCTGAAGAGCGTGCTGACGCCGCGAACGTGCGTCGAAATCCGTGTGTGCGCCCCACGCTGCTGCTGTTGTGACGCACTGCGTTGCGGGTGCTCACTGCTCGCAGCGATGGTTCCTCAGAGTTATTTGTCAGTCCTCGCCACGCCTACAGTTGCCGTCTTCTTTCTTCTTCCTCACAATATCTCCTTTACGATCGATCGTTATACACTCCTGGAAATTGAAATAAGAACACCGTGAATTCATTGTCCCAGGAAGGGGAAACTTTATTGACACATTCCTGGGGTCAGATACATCACATGATCACACTGACAGAACCACAGGCACATAGACACAGGCAACAGAGCATGCACAATGTCGGCACTAGTACAGTGTATATCCACCTTTCGCAGCAATGCAGGCTGCTATTCTCCCATGGAGACGATCGTAGAGGTGCTGGATGTAGTCCTGTGGAACGGCTTGCCATGCCATTTCCACCTGGCGCCTCTGTTGGACCAGCGTTCGTGCTGGACGTGCAGACCGCGTGAGACGACGCTTCATCCAGTCCCAAACATACTCAATGGGGGACAGATCCGGAGATCGTGCTGGCCAGGGTAGTTGACTTACACCTTCTAGAGCACGTTGGGTGGCATGGGATACATGCGGACGTGCATTGTCCTGTTGGAACAGCAAGTTCCCTTGCCGGTCTAGGAATGGTAGAACGATGGGTTCGATGACGGTTTGGATGTACCGTGCACTATTCAGTGTCCCCTCGACGATCACCAGTGGTGTACGGCCAGTGTAGGAGATCGCTCCCCACACCATGATGCCGGGTGTTGGCCCTCTGTGCCTCGGTCGTATGCAGTCCTGATTGTGGCGCTCACCTGCACGGCGCCAAACACGCATACGACCATCATTGGCACCAAGGCAGAAGCGACTCTCATCGCTGAAGACGACACGTCTCCATTCGTCCCTCCATTCACGCCTGTCGCGACACCACTGGAGGCGGGCTACACGATGTTGGGGCGTGAGCGGAAGACGGCCTAACGGTGTGCGGGACCGTAGCCCAGCTTCATGGAGACGGTTGCGAATGGTCCTCGCCGATACCCCAGGAGCAACAGTGTCCCTAATTTGCTGGGAAGTGGCGGTGCGGTCCCCTACGGCACTGCGTAGGATCCTACGGTCTTGGCGTGCATGCGTGCGTCGCTGCGGTCCGGTCCCAGGTCGACGGGCACGTGCACCTTCCGCCGACCACTGGCGACAACATCGATGTACTGTGGAGATCTCACGCCCCACGTGTTGACCAATTCGGCGGTACGTCCACCCGGCCTCCCGCATGCCCACTATACGCCCTCGCTCAAAGTCCGTCAACTGCACATACGGTTCACGTCCACGCTGTCGCGGCATGCTACCAGTGTTAAAGACTGCGATGGAGCTCCGTATGCCACGGCAAACTGGCTGACACTGACGGCGGCGGTGCACAAATGCTGCGCAGCTAGCGCCATTCGACGGCCAACACCGCGGTTCCTGGTGTGTCCGCTGTGCCGTGCGTGTGATCATTGCTTGTACAGCCCTCTCGCAGTGTCCGGAGCAAGTATGGTGGGTCTGACACACCGGTGTCAATGTGTTCTTTTTTCCATTTCCAGGAGTGTATTTCACACGCGAATGTTCGTAATCCTTGGAAGCGATTTAAATGTTCTTTGACGCGAACTTATTACGTTACGTGACACACTTCTCGCACTCAACGACGCCTACAATTTTAACTCGACCCTGCTACCCGTAAGCCACAAATTTCGTCACTTTTAATTCACATTTTACTTCCTGCTTCTCTTTCCGATGCAAGGTTATTCCCAGCATAGGCATACCATGTGCAAAATCTGCCAGGTTTATCCCTATCCACAGCGCAGAATTTCTAGCAGGATTTTCCCCACAACTGATGCCATGTGCAAAATCTCCCCGAGTACCAAACAGAAATAAATTTTTCTCAGTTTATCAGCGATTCCATAACAAGTGGTACAGGAGACGTACAGTATAACTGGTCCTATCTTCCCACACGAGATTGCACTGGTTAAACTAACCCTTTCGTAAATTATCTTAATACATCAGCGAGTAGGATATCCTCCTACCCGTTTTCCGTGAATCTCTCATAGATGTTGTCCCTCAAAGCAGCTCTTATAGATTCTTCAGAAGATGCAAGTGGGCTCCATGTGGCTATAAATGGACGAGCGGATAGCTACTTTATTTGAATTAAGTCCCAGATGGTATTACGTAGTGTTTGTTAGCAAACATCGGAAAACTAATAATTTAATACTTTGAAACGCTTCCTCTCATAAACTTAATAAAATTTGAGATGATGGTAAGGCTGACTATCACATATGAATGGGCTCCGAGTACATCCTATCGCGGACTGGCAGGATTAGTGCACGGCCGAAATCTCTTGCTTACGCTGTAGCTCTTCGTATGTCTTCGGTAATTTAATAATGTTGTGTACTGTATTAACTGGTTTACTGCGTAGCGGAATTATGGTATTAAACCCCTGATGATCTGTAGACTCCTCCAGGCATTTTCTATGTCAAAATGGACTTCAATAACTAATATTTAATAAAGAAAATTCGCTGATAACCTCGCCGCTGAGCGCCCGTACCGTCCCCCACACCCATCCGAAGTAAGGAAAGTTCTGAGTTTCGCGCCAGAATACTAGTGGTTCCCCTATGTATTGACGGAAAAACAAGATTTACTCTCAAGATTCGCGTGCTTTTCTCCACTCCTGTAATTCACTACCGCGCCATTCGTTCCACTCGTCAGCTTTTTTTTTGGGAACGAACTTCCTTCTCGCTGTCATCGTATCCAGCAGGACTGCTTAGAGCGTCGATTTACCTGTGCTATCAGCCGAGTTCTAGTAAACGTAAAATTTAGAAAATAAAATACATTCCAGAACAGGAGGAACCTCACAAGAAAATGCGGTATCATTCGTTCTACAATTATCATTCAGACGTTCCTATTATTAATGAAGCCTCGATTGTAAATGAGATGTACTGGATTAAGTACTTAGTTGTGATAATGCAGCTTTGTGGTACAGGAAATTGTCTTTTCAATGAGAGTTGCTCTTTCTATTGTGTTATAACTGTAACAAAAGGTAATTAAGGAAATAATAATATGAGAGTGGATACACTGTGGAGGTTGCCTGCTCTAAACACCAACTGTCAGCCTTCAATGCATTTGCTGTACCACGTACAGCATGAGGACTGTGAAAGTACGTAATAGTACTCCAATATTATAATGTGCTTATCGTACATAATTGTTGTTACGTGGAGTCATTGTTAAGAGCACCCACAATTTGAGCAAACAAATCGTCGACCACGACAATCTAAAGACAAGATCTAAATTTTGTGTACGTTATATTGTAACAGGGTGAAGATCAATTTGTTTTGCTTTTTTGTACGATGTAATTTGCAAACACATTTCGTGTTTGTCATTGAATAGAAACTATGCTCTTAATCTTCCATTTCACGTAATTCTCTGTGTGATACCAATCAACTTCATTTGCTGAAATAATGAAGAATCCTTTAATGCTGCTTCAATGTAATTAATCCTAAGTGATGATCATTACATATTTTGCACATGTGATGCTCATAACAAACGCCTTTAGTCATTCAGCATGATAACAGCTACTCAATATCCTTAGACTAAAAGTACTTTCACATATTTACTACAGGGTCAGACAGCAAGTAAATTAATTGCTATTTCGTTGAAAGTATCTAACAGCAACAGTGGTTTCTACTCCGTTACTGCTATCTTAGGAAATGTAATTCATTAGTAAATTAGGCAGTTCTCGCAATAGGACAGGATGTTCTAAACTGAACGTGAAAGTGGAGAGATATTTTTAAACTGATATATGGAAAACATGTGTAAGAAATAGAACTTGCTGGCTGCTGGTGATAGCAAATAAGTGTATTAGAACGGCAGAAGAGCTGAGCTGAAATGAGCCGCAGTAGCGCGACAGTGACTCGCGGCACTTGCGTGTGTCAGCGTGGACGTTCTCAGGTAGTTTACACGGCAGCACCAACTTCACGGTGCTGCGAAGCTTGCTTCTAAGATCAGCATGCAAGCAGCAACTGAACTCAACGGTGAGAATTCCAATGAGGAAAGGTTATCGCACATTATCAGTGATTCCTGGTATTTGATGCACCAGTTTTCCGCCTTTCAGTGGGGAACGGGGGAATATACTGTAGAACAAGTAGCAGTAGTTATAGGGGAACCTTGGTAGTATTATTGCGTGGTCGAAGGGTTCTATATGATAGTGGTTCGGTTAGTCCCACGTTAGGAATGATTTTGAATTAGAAAACAGGTGTGATCAATAGAATATAGATATAGAAACTATGGGTTTAGGGTCAGCTTTAAACATGTGTTTAAAAGGGAATAAATATACTACACTCCTGGAAATGGAAAAAAGAACACATTGACACCGGTGTGTCAGACCCACCATACTTGCTCCGGACACTGCGAGAGGGCTGTACAAGCAATGATCACACGCACGGCACAGCGGACACACCAGGAACCGCGGTGTTGGCCGTCGAATGGCGCTAGCTGCGCAGCATTTGTGCACCGCCGCCGTCAGTGTCAGCCAGTTTGCCGTGGCATACGGAGCTCCATCGCAGTCTTTAACACTGGTAGCATGCCGCGACAGCGTGGACGTGAACCGTATGTGCAGTTGACGGACTTTGAGCGAGGGCGTATAGTGGGCATGCGGGAGGCCGGGTGGACGTACCGCCGAATTGCTCAACACGTGGGGCGTGAGGTCTCCACAGTACATCGATGTTGTCGCCAGTGGTCGGCGGAAGGTGCACGTGCCCGTCGACCTGGGACCGGACCGCAGCGATGCACGGATGCACGCCAAGACCGTAGGATCCTACGCAGTGCCGTAGGGGACCGCACCGCCACTTCCCAGCAAATTAGGGACACTGTTGCTCCTGGGGTATCGGCGAGGACCATTCGCAACCGTCTCCATGAAGCTGGGCTACGGTCCCGCACACCGTTAGGCCGTCTTCCGCTCACGCCCCAACATCGTGCAACCCGCCTCCAGTGGTGTCGCGACAGGCGTGAATGGAGGGACGAATGGAGACGTGTCGTCTTCAGCGATGAGAGTCGCTTCTGCCTTGGTGCCAATGATGGTCGTATGCGTGTTTGGCGCCGTGCAGGTGAGCGCCACAATCAGGACTGCATACGACCGAGGCACACAGGGCCAACACCCGGCATCATGGTGTGGGGAGCGATCTCCTACACTGGCCGTACACCACTGGTGATCGTCGAGGGGACACTGAATAGTGCACGGTACATCCAAACCGTCATCGAACCCATCGTTCTACCATTCCTAGACCGGCAAGGGAACTTGCTGTTCCAACAGGACAATGCACGTCCGCATGTATCCCGTGCCACCCAACGTGCTTTAGAAGGTGTAAGTCAACTACCCTGGCCAGCAAGATCTCCGGATCTGTCCCCCATTGAGCATGTTTGGGACTGGATGAAGCGTCGTCTCACGCGGTCTGCACGTCCAGCACGAACGCTGGTCCAACTGAGGCGCCAGGTGGAAATGGCATGGCAAGCCGTTCCACAGGACTACATCCAGCATCTCTACGTTCGTGTCCATGGGAGAATAGCAGCCTGCATTGCTGCGAAAGGTGGATATACACTGTACTAGTGCCGACATTGTGCATGCTCTGTTGCCTGTGTCTATGTGCCTGTGGTTCTGTCAGTGTGATCATGTGATGTATCTGACCCCAGGAATGTGTCAATAAAGTTACCCCTTCCTGGGACAATGAATTCACGGTGTTCTTATTTCAATTTCCAGGAGTGTATATTAAGGTAACTGCTAGGATGTGTGAGGTAGCCAACGAATATATGAAATCGTGACGGATTAGAAATTTTTTTCGATGGCCAGTCGCGTTATTTTCCTTTCGTCGAGGTTGCAAGATCGCGGTGCAGCGGAAAGGCATTTCTTAGTTATAATGGATTATTGTGAATCAAGGTTCGACTCCAAGGTCATTTTGTTATATATATAAGGAGTCGATATCATCCTGCAGTCCCATGGAAACCTATGTAACTTCTTAGAGGAAATGAAAGATGCGGGTACAGTGAAGCTACTGTAATGCTCAAGGCATTGTCTCAGAAGATAGGAAAAATCACAAGAAGTAGCTGTATCATTTTCCTCCTCGCGGCAGATTACGAGAGTATGCCGGAAAGAAATGCTTCCAAATTTTTTGTATGAGAACTCTTATAGATTTTTAAATAAAACTAAAGTTACTACTTTCTACAGCTTTATTCTTCGTGTCTACATATCTGTTTCTCCACACAGTCATCAGGCGATGAACACTTTTCTCTCAACGCGAGACCAGCCTGTTGACACCGTCACTGTAGAATGTTTGACTTTGTTGATGGAGCCATAACCTCACCTCTGCTTAAACTGCTTCATCACTAACAAAGTAAAGTCCTCAAAGCTGTTCTTTAACTTCTGGAAACAGTGGAAAATCGGATGGGATCAAGTCGAGACTGTATGGAGTTTGACCATGACAGTGAACCAAAGGCGTCGGATAGCTTCAGATGTCGCAGCTCTCGTGAAGGTGAGAGTGCCCCTTGCGTGGACGAACTCTTCGAATTCGAAACTCGATTACTGCACGCTGTTCGTGACGCACCGAAATAGTTACGTTACATACCGCCATGTTACACGTTGCAACATTAGAGAACTAATGTCCGTTCTATATGGTCTGTTTACTGTTGTTGAGTCGGCCATAGTGCCGCTTTGATCATCACTGCAGGTTCAGTTCTTGTACGTAGGCTATCGCCTATAATTGTCACATTTGCGATAGGATGGTTCGAAAATGGACGCAGGTGTCCGAAGCTAGTCACCGTCAAGGCATTAAAAAGATACTTCTCAGTACAACTTATAACAGAGCTACAACCATTTATTTCACTGATATGGATGAGTCGATCGTAGATCATACCGGTGCACAACATTACGCTGCCGACTACGGGGCGGTTTCAGGACGCGTGGCTGTCCTTCATGAGTCTGGGGCACTGATTTCTGCTGATTACTGCCACATCGTCGCTGGTAAAGCTGCAGACACTTGAAGAGCACCACGAGTATTCAGCCTGATAACTGTAACTGTGCATTTACGGGCGAGCTCAAGCGTACTATTTAGTAGGGACCTTCCCAGACAGATGTGAACTTTCTTTTTAGTTTTGCCAGTGTTTGCAATCGTATTCCTGAGCAACACTCATTGTCCAGGCTGATAGTCGGGTATTCTCACATTATTTTGATTTCATTTAACTTGCCTAGCGACAGCAGTGGCATTTCTTCTCTGTAACTGTTTCCAGATAGTTCTGAAGTTGTTTTTCTCCTGCTGCATAAACATATGGGGGAAACTTACCCAGTTCGAATGGCGAACGCATTTTGGGTCCGTGTACGGAGTGCAGTCTACATCTACATCTACATGGTTACTCTGCAATTCACATTTAAGTGCTTGGCAGAGGGTTCATCGAACCACAATCATACTATCTCTCTACCATTCCACTCCCGAACAGCGCGCGGGAAAAACGAACACCTAAACCTTTCTGTTCGAGCTCTGATTTCTCTTATTTTATTTTGATGATCATGCTCTCTCGCATTGTCGAGGACACGGTGAATAGGGACAGCCTGTCCCAGTCTGCATGACTTACGGACACACTCTACAAATAAAATGAAAGGGATCACTGCTGTCATCTGCAACGGAACATTACGCGGAATAAGTGGCAACGAGTGAAAATGTGTACTGGACCGGGATCTCCTACTTATTAGGCAGGTGCGTTAACCATTGCGCTATGCGGCACCCAGCTCATCGCAACTGCGCGAAGTATCTCGGCACGCCTCACGGTCGATCCACATTCCCACCGAGCCCGACCTGTCCGCAGTCCTTGTCCATTATACTCCCTTTCGGAGCTCTGAGATTCCCATGGGAGGTCGGAAATATTGTGCATCCGCACTGAAGAAGGTGAATCCATTGCTAGGCGTATCAATTATTTGAATGCGTGGGGTCTGTTCTTTCGGTCATGCATTCACATTACACTCTACATGGCCATTGCTTTTTGGGTAGAAGTGAGTAGTTCGCCGCCTTCTTGATTTTTTAGTAAATTACAGACTTCAATGAAAATAGATGATAAGGACCTTCCTGGCAGATTGAAACTGTGTGGCTGACCGAGACTCGAACTCAGGAACTTTGCCTGTCAGGGCAGGTACTCTACCGACTGAGCTACCTACGCACAGTTCGCGACCCGTCCTCACAACTTTACTTCGGCCAGTACCTCATCTCCTACCTTCCAAACTTCACAGTCGCTCTACTACAAAACTTGCAAGACTAGCACTTCTAGAAAAAAGGAAATTGCGGAGACATGGCTGAGCCGCAGCCTGGGGGATGTTTCCAGAATGAGGTTCTGAAAACATCCCCCAGGCTGTGAGCTGTGAGGATGCATCGTGCGTCGCGCTTGAGTAGCTCAGTTGGGCAGTAGGCTTTCAGTCGTGACAGTGTGCGCACGGGCTCGGCACGCTGAGCAGCGCTCCGCAGGCGAGCTTGTTTACCAGCTGCCGCGCGGCGCTGGGTCATTGAATTGACTTATAGTACCAACCTGCCATGCCGTTATTGTATCGGCAAGCTACAATGAAACTAACGTTCAACGCACTGTACACAACACCGAAGGCCCATGGAACAGAATTCTTTCTTCGAGATGTGATGATGCACATACAACAGCAAGAACTGATAGGCATCCATTTGTCTATTGTATACAACACAGTATACATTGATGAAGCGGCCTCTGACAGACTCCTTCAACCATCTACCAAAGGCTGTCGCTTCTGTCACGCTGACAGTAATGTGAACGCGGTAGCGGTCGACCGTGCTGCTCTTAGGGTACATACGGTAGGCATGTTTCAACTATCGTTCGAAGTTCCTGCCAACCTTTATGGCTGACACGTTGCGGCTATGTGGCACAGTTTTGAGCCACGCCGAAGAAGAATGGAATACCTTTGAAATGTACTCTGTACTTAGCGGGGTACATCAAATACGCAAACAACTTCAGAAGCACATTCCATCATATGTGTTCATTGGCAGCTGCCATGGGATCGTGACATATGTCAGACAACCGAGAACCTGCTCGGGCTACGGATGCGGCCAGGAGAGCCGTGTCCAGTCTGAGTGTCTGCAGCGATGCCTCGTCCAGGTGCCCCGTGCAGAACATCCCCAGTGATTCACGATGACCTCCCTTCCACTAACGTATGTGAAGGCGGCATGACACGATGTGATGGACGACACCACCTCGTGCCACTACGAGTTCTGCAGGAGATCCAGCATCGACAGCGACGCCAAAGCGCCCACCACCACACAGTGCAGAAGTTCTGGCAGCTTCTGCACATTGCAGCAGTAGTAGGGCAAGGGGAGAACGAGGTAACCTTGACCCTGACCTACAGTTCATTCCAGGAAATCTCATGCAATTGCATATGTCATATTTCGTTGACATCACCACCACCACTTGCTAATCTCCAAGGTCATTTCAAGAATCACGACATCCTGCCACATGTCAAGGTCAAAGAGGGGAGGGGAGGGGAGACAAGGGCCCAGCACTTCTGCAAATTTCGCATGAATCACCCCCTGCCCCAAGCGCCCCTCTGCTTTTGTGGGAGCGAGAGTCGAATCGGCACCCTTACCCCACACACCCTACACCTCTGCAAATACTGCATGAAGCATCTGCACCGCACGCCCCACGCGCCCGTGCTCCCACACACCTCACGCCTCCGCTACGTGATGTCATGATAACATGTATCAATTATAAGCATGTAAGTATCGACCTACCAATAATCGTCATTATGTTTCGTTACTCAGCAGGATGTAGGTTGATTTTTCGATCAACTTATTGTTCGATAGTTCTCGATGGTTAACACCCCTCTGAATGAGAAATACTTTAATCTCTGTTAATAAGAAAGCGACAATTTCAAACTGTTTGCTCTTGATAGCCAACGCACTTTATCATACAGCAGAAGACTTGTTACTCACTCTCAGTTTCAATTAAAGTTCTTTAAATTGGCGGCAGTTAAAAGCTTTAGTTCAAATGGTTTACGAATTCTATAACTTTGTAAATTCTTAGTGGAAATGTCTGCACACAAAGCGCTTTTTGATACATGATGCAATAGTGAATAAGTATCTCATGATGATTTTTTTTTTTCAAAATAGCAATAAACCCGTTTCTTACGTCGGTCGTATGTTCCAACCTGTCTGTTGAAGTAGAGACAGTTTTATTGAGTGGAATATGATGTTTTCCAATGCACTCAGTTGCAGTATTTGTTATTTTCCTCCACATGTTTGATCGCGAGTGCCAATAATCCTAAATTTCTTCTTTGGAACATGTAGATGAAATAACTTGTACAAAAAGTGTAATTTGCATTACATCATTTGCCACAAGACTCATCACCTCTTATAGATAAAGCTGAAACCAACTTAAGATCTTCGATTTTCTGTTTGGTTATTGTTGAGTAAATGTTGACTGTTCCATTTTTCACTATTTTGGCGGACAATATTAACTCTTTAATGACTTAGAATACCTGTGAAAAGCTAAATTTTATGAGTGGATTCCAAAAAGGAATTAGACATTATTGTTGTGGTGTCACCGCCAGACACCACACTTGCTAGGTGGTAGCTTAAATCGGCCGCGGTCCATTAGTACATGTCGGACCCGCGTGTCGCCACTGTGTGATCGCAGACCGAGCGCCACCACACGGCAGGTCTCGAGAGACGTACGAGAACTCGCCCCAGTTGTACGACGACGTTGCTAACGACTATACGGACGAAGCCTTTGCTCTCATTTGCCGAGAGACAGAATAGCCTTCAGCTAAGTTAATGGCTACGACTTAGCAAGGCGCCATTAGCCTTACATAGTTTGATAGTTATCGTATGAAATGTCTCATCAAGAATGCTGTATTCACAACAAGGATAAATAAAAGTTAAGTATTAGAGGAGCTGCATACTTTTCTTATTAGAATTCACTACTTATCCTGTTCCAGAATTCACGCCCGTCTGCGTTAGATAGCGTGCATTTCGGCCTCCTCTATCTACAAGGTGTTGGCACATTCACCAACACATCAATTGTGGTAGGCCAAGCAGCTTTTGCCGAGTGCTGCCCTTTACATCAAGGTGACAGAGCTGCATGACATTATCTACCATATTTATCAGCTCTATATACGACAGCATTTTTCAACACAGTCATGAAGTCTCCATTAACAACGGTTCGAATGTCACAACAATATTTCAGTTGGTCTGTGATAGAAATCATACTGTCCCACATACTTGAACTCTGTAGTACGTTTCCAGTTGCTGCACCATTTTACACGCACACTGTGATGCACCTGTTAATGGTTCAGCAGCAGAACTGTATCTGCAGACAATGCGCCATTCTTTTTATGCAATGGTCTTCGAGTTGGACGACATGAGTAATTTACGTTTTGAAGTCCCTTCTTGCGTATTTGCCCTCTGGGTGTGGTTCTCCTCCCTTGGCAATCTCTTGACTAATCACGAAACTTGCTAAATTAATGTTGTTGGGAGACTGTATCCATTCATCAAATATAGAACATGATTTTCATTGGCTCTCCTAAAGTTCAACTTTTTTTCCTTGCATTACCGACACGTTATTCAGTGCTAAATGACACATGTTTAGTTGCAAAATGCCTCTCCAAATTTGATTTCTTGTTATGAACCAATTTTTCGTGACCGATAGGGCAGTGCAGAAGGTCATTAAACTTCAAATTCACGGTTTTGTCTTATATATCTTTGCGTATTCTTTGTACCCATGTCAAACAAGGCACATAAAAATATTTCAGTTTTATAATGGACAGTATCGTCAAAGGAGGATATAAGATGAACATACACAAAAGCAAAACGAAAATAATGGAATGTAGTCGAATTAAATCAGGTGATGCTGAGGGAATTAGATTAGGAAATGAGACACTTAAAGTAGTAGATGAGTTTTGCTATTTGGTGAGCAAAATAACTGATGATGGTCGAAGTAGGGATGATATAAAATGTAGACTGGCTGTGGCAACGAAAGCGTTTCTGAAGAAGAGAAATTTGTTAACATCGAGTATAGATTTAAGTGTCAGGAAGTCGTTTCTGAAAGTATTTGTATGGAGTGTAGCCATGTATGGAACTGAAACATGGATGATAAATAGTTTAGACAAGAAGGGAATAAAAGCTTTCGAAATGTGGTGTTACAGAAGAATGCTGAAGATTAGATGGGTAGATTATGTAACTAATAAGGAAGTACTGAATAGGTCTGGGGAGAAGAGGAATTTTTGGCACAACTTGACTGGCAGAAGGGATCGGTTGGTAGGACATGTTCCGAGGCATCAAGAGATCACCAATTTAGTATTTTAGGGCAGCGTGGAGGGTACAGATCGTAGAGGAAGACCAAGAGGTGAATACATTAAGCATATTCAGAAGGATGTAGGGTGCAGTAGTTACTTGGAGATGAAGAAGCTTGCACAGGATGGAGCAGCACGGAGAGCTGCACGAAACCAGTCTCTGCACTGCAGACAACAACAACAACAACAACAATAATAATAATAATAATAATAATGATGAATCAACAACACAAAATAATTACAGTTCTTTATTGATGACAAAAATACGCGTGGGAATTGCAATCGGCTGGAAAAATACAGATAACTTTATGCTTCGAGTAAGAACTTGTCTCGCTCGTGAGTCATGTACGGACTCAACTAACAGTAAGAACAGCACAGTGAGACTGCTGACAGACTCACTCAACTTGAGCACGAATCGCTCGCTCCTCTCCCACGTGTGCAGACCGACAGAATTTTTGTTTTATTTATTTATTTATTTAAAGTGGATGGAGCCCCTCCACACCTACACCGACGTGGTGACCAAACCAAAAGTTCTACTGTCACCTCCGTACAACATGTTAGTTTTTGAATCAGGAGTCATAGGATGCGGGCTGTGATGTTATCCATGCGCCTGGGTAAGATTACTCATTTACGTGGACCATCAGGAGATAGAAGTGGTCGAAAACGTTCGAAGGGTAGTGGTTGTAAGGGCAGAGGAATAAAAGTTCCAAGGCAGGCGCCAAGGGGAAAAAAACCTCTGCGACAGTAGGACGGGTAGTAAGGGCAGTAGCATGCGACAGAGCATGCAAGGTGAGGTAAAGTTAGTGTGAAGTATCGTGCATCGTTACCTATGTTGCTGCATGTTCGTAAAGCTGGGTCAGTCCGGGTGCTGCGGCTGGGCTCGTGTGGATTCTCCTGGGCCTGGTGCAGTGGCTTCGTCCCTGTAACAAGGAATTCAGTGCGGCAACGCATACGTTGCTATTACGCCCTGTACTGCGCCGTGTTGTCAGTGACTTGGCACGGCTTCATCAGCTTGGTGCAGAACGGCGCCGGCCGGCCGCCGTTCGGCGTCCTCCTCTACTGCACGGCGCAGCCCTTCCGCACCTCAGCCTATAGCAGCTCCATTCGTTCGGAGAACTGCGCCGGGTCAGCGTCGGAGATATGCACGCCGTTCGCTCACGCTTCTGCGATGGGGGCTGCCCTTTTGTCTTCTCGGTCCCCTGTGGGAGCCGCCCCCGCGGCGGTCGGCGTCGCCGCCGGCATCTCTGGAGCGGCGGTTGTCTTCTTTGCACCTTTCATCTGCGGTGCTTCTGGGGCAGCCACTGGGACAGGCTCGCGAGCGTCCTTCCGCGAGGTCGCAGGATTATTGCAGGTACTACTGCGCGGAGGCCTTGGATGAAGACTACACGCAGTTGCCTCAAGACCTCTTCCTTCTCTGCAGCCACTGCTCGTGGTCTTGCGGTAGCGTTCTCGCTTCCCGCGCACGAGGTCCCGGGTTCGATTCCCGGCGGGGCCAGGGATTTTCTCTGCCTCGTGATGACTGGGTGTTGTGTGTCTTTCATCATCATTTCATCCCCATCGACACGCAAGTCGCCGAAGTGGCGTCAACTCGAAAGACTTGCACCAGGCGAACGGTCTACCCGACGGGAGGCCGTAGTCACACGGTATTTCCATTTCTGCAGCCACGGCGGCTGCGAAGGCAGCCCTCTCTGCCGCCATGACGGCTTTGAGGGCTGTGCAGTGGCCTCCTTCATGGCGGTGCCGAGTTCGAGGCCATAGTTCTTCTCGGGGGCGAGAGCTGCATCCCGACTGCCCGCCTCCTGGGAGGTGGAGCTGCTTCTGCGCCGTCCCTCAGCTGTGCCGGGCTGGTCTGCGCCCTACGTCGTCGCCGACGTCGTCCTCTTCCGCTGCGTCGGTACGGCCGCGGCCGCTTCGCCGCCGTCGCTCGAGAAAGCCGGGCAGCCGCGCCAGCTGGCGACGTGCGGGCCGCCGCACCGGACGCGAGTCGGCAGAACGTTGCTGCCGCGGTCGCAGGCGCGGCTGTCGTGCTCGCCGGAGCACTTGACGCACCGCACCGCGTTGCGGCAATACTTCGCGACATGGTCCTCGCCCTGGTATCTGAAGCACTGGGCCTGGGGGTCCGTGGCGGTCGGGAGAGCTTCCGTCGTAACCGGTCACGGCATAGAGCACCGGCCTCTTCTTGTTGGTTCGGTTGTGCAACCTTGCGGTTGCATTACCAAACCCGGCTCGCAGCAGCCCTTCCCGGACCGCTGCCTCGTCACAGCACTTAGGAGTGCCTTGGTCGTCTTCTTCCTTGCAACAGAAGGTGCCTTCTCACGCGCCGGCGGCGTGTCGACAAAGTGGTCGCCCACTGCGATCTTGATCGCCATGTGGTCGGCCACGTTTGCAGCCCGAACGCAGATCAGCGAGTCTGTATCGACAGACTCGTAGACCACCTCGTTCGTCATAATGTCGAACAGCGCTGTCCACCCGCCTTTGCACTTGACGTACAAAGGGGGGACAGGCCGCGACTCGTCTTCTCGGGACTTCCTTGCTTGGTCGGCAGATTGAGTGAGTTGCACAATCGAAGGACCCTCCGTAGCGGCTCGTTTCCTCTGCGCATACCCATGCTGCGGGGCGCAGAACACGACAATCTGCAGGCGTTGTGAAAACAACACACGACAATTTGCTTCCCGCGGCTCCCACAGCACAGAAACCTCTTCACGAGCTCTCAACGGCCGAGTAAGCGTAGCGCGCAACGGCAGCGATGCGCACGCCTCGCTAGCTCAGGCCGCAGGCCGACTGAATCTCGGTGGCCCGTACATGTGCAAAACGCAGCGAACGGAGGGGAAAATGCTGCTGGCGGGGGAACCTTGGAGAGGGAGGTAAAGTGCTTCTGAATAGGCAGGTGGGCTGGCTGACTGCTTGGGTGCGGATTTTAGCAATTCTCTTGCTTGCACACGCACTCGGTAGTAATACATTGTAGAGCACGATGCAAAGATACAACTTGATATGCGTTGACATTTTCTCTTTCTGGAAATGTACATCAGCGGCCGCATGTGATATTTTATACAAGAGCCACATTCATGGGACCAAAGCGCTGCATGTGGTTCGATAGGTGCGGTTTGCCGACCTCTGCACTAGGCTCATGAAAGATTTCAGTCCCCTCAGCAAGATATCTGCAAGCCATTAGAATGTTGTGGGTGTGTTCGGTAATCCGAAAAGCATCCTCTGATACTCATAGTACCTGACGGTACTGCAAATGCAGATTTCTCACGAGCTGCTGGTGCAAGGATCATTTGGTGATACCCAGTACGCATGTCTAGCGTTGTGAAGTATTGTTGCCTAAATAGTCCAATCTTTTGTCAGTTCTTGGGAGGGGAAATGTGTCTGGAGTCTTGACACACATCCGGTATGTCTTTTTTCCATCTTGTATCCGTGTAGGGACGATGACAATAAGCGAAGACCAGGGACTGCATAATAGTTGTATTATTCTCGCTCCCAAGGACTCTCTAATGCTTTGTTCAACCAAAGGTTACAAATAATATGGAATGCTGTATGATTTTTGACTGATCGGACTAGTATCTCCAGTGAGAATCTCATGAAGTGTCAAATTTGTGGCAGGTGATTCCCACAGTTCTTGCAAAATGGCATTAAGTTCTTCACATACTGAATACGACAAATATGTACCCTCAGGCAGGCGCACAATTTTTTCCTGTAACTTCTGTTTTAAGAGGGTCGTGACGTCTTCGTTATTTATTTTACTTGTCAGAATTTCTTGCTAAAAAAAATGGCTCTGAGAACTATGGGACTTAACATCTGTGGTCATCAGTCCCTTCGAACTTAGAACTACTTAAACCTAAGTAACCTAAGGACATCACACACATCTATGCCAGAGGCAGGATTCAAGCCTGCGACTGTAGCGCCTAGAACCACTCGGCCACCCCGGCCGGCTTCTTGCTAAAACTGTTCATTTGGGTATCATGCCATATGTCGTGTCGTGTCGTGTCAAAAAATATTTCTTCATTCAGTGTGACCAGTTGACATATACTTTTTTTCGTATGCAATAGCAAGTCACTTAGAAACTACTGAGTTCGTGGGGAATTTAGATTGCACCTTCAACCAGAGAATCGTTCCCGTCTGAAATGCGTTGATCTTCTGAGAAAGGTGGACGAATCTTTTCCTAACCTTCTTAGACGTATGTACAGTACTGTCGCTGCCAAACATTCTCTGGTCACCAACTCGTTCAGAACTTGATCAAAAGTCAACTGCACAGTGAATCCAGTACAAGAAATCGCTCCCTAGAAGCATGTCAACATCTAAATTTTTCCGTGACAGCCGTCTACTGTAAGCGCACATACCTCCTTGCCACTCTTCAAATTAATCTCCTGTGAGCCTACAAGGTGTATTATTTTACTTCCGAATACACTCAGACATCAGCGAGGCTGGCCGAGATATTTCTGTCGCTAAGGGGGCGAATATTATATTCATCTGCCCTCTGGAATCAAAACGTATCTTCACTTTTTTCTTATCTAATTCTCTGATCAACGCCACATTTGCCACCTTTTCTAAACCTTGACTCCTCTCCGGACTAATGTGAGTCAATGGGAGCTCGGGGCAATATCTACTCCGGCTCCTGGCGCGTTTCCCAAATTTCTGCCTCTCTTATTTTCTCTGTCGGCACGTGTAACATTTGTAAAATTCCCATCTTGCTGGTACCCAGAGTTAGGGTATACTGTTGCATAATTTCTGTTTCCCTGCAATGCGCACAACACGGCGCTAGCACTCGACTCATCCTGGCCGTTAGCATTGACTTCACCGGACGCCGGTTACGAAAATGTGGCGCACTTCAGTCGCACGGTTCCCAGTTGGTGCCAACTGGTTTGCCTATTCCCTTAATGGAGCTTATCATATTACTTCCTGTAACATATCTAGGGATGCGAAGTTTATTTAGTTTGCTTCTCTACGGTTAATTCCCTTCACAAAGTCATCAATTGAGCTTGCCTGTGCCTCAGGAAGCAAGATATAATTATATTCTTGCAATTTTGTCAACACATATGTTCGGCTAGAGGCAACCCGCATCTGTCTGCGAAGTATTTGGCAGGTTCTTTTTCTCAAAGTAGGTAACCTATCTTTTTAAAAACTAACACTTTTTTGTCTGCGAAACATTCCACCAAACGGCACGCAAGCGTTTCAATAGAAGAAACCTTTCTAAGTGAATCTACTTACTCAAGACAGCTCCTGGCATCACCAGATTGTTTTAATCGAGGGATACTTAATTGAAACTCACTCGACTATGAGCGCAGACGACCCACATCTCTAATATTCTGTAGAAATGTCTGTACATTTTCTTTCCACTTCCCTGAAAAAGACTGTACAAAATTACTTAAGGTCACATCTATTACCGGATTAACTGCCGTTGCCACAGGTGGTGAAGCCACAGGGACCATTGGGGTTGACACAGTTGCTGTGGGGTGACTGGTTTGCTCCTGTTCGTCCCCGTTCAGCAGTTTCCTGCTACTTATCTAACTGATCCACGTATTTACCTCGTTCACGACGCAGTTACTATTGGTAATTTCCTCTACACTTAAAAGGACTTTGGCTACATGCACCTTTTCCCTGAGCTGTAGTGCGAACCGTTATTTGTGGCTACATACATCTTTTCCCTGGGCTCAAGTGCTAACTATTCTGTGTCTTAACTTACATTCTAAAAATTTTCCTGACTTACACACAAGAAGAAAGACAATGAAATAAAAAAAAGCGTAGTGCTACACTTCAATTAAACAAGGCAGGAAATCAATACCAATAAGCAAATAATGTCAAGCAGATGCTGTTTCAGTTAAAGTGGAGATAAATGGACGTAGAATAGTAACAGCTAAAAACTCATGGTAGCTGCAATAATTAAGCCTACAGGTTAGCGCTGCAGGAGTATAACGTGAAAAGTTAATTATTTCCACTTAAACAAAGAACCCAGCACTCATCTAACTGCAGTTAAAGGAGATTCTCTTAGTTCAACACGCCAAAATATGAACAAGAACACGACTACAATACGACTTTATTATCTTCTCGCATATATGGAGTAATATTTAAAGAAAAGTTAAACTCTTAATAGTAAGCTTAAAAATTATGTATTTGCTCTGTACTAAACTAACTGTTCTTTCAATATAAATAACTTATCTTTATAAGAACATAAAAACCCACGCTTCTTGGATGACACAGAACTGATGGCTATGTGTCAAAAATTGAAATCTGTTGAAATTAATAGGATACAAAATCTGATTTAACAACTGAAGAAGTAGAATATAATTTGATAAGGGGCGAAGATGAGGGAGAACGTGTATAACAAGGCAACTGGAGAATTTGAAAGAGAAAAAACAGATTTATTGGGATACTTATGTCTGGAGTAAGTGTGATGGACGGCATGAGAATTTAAACCAGAAAGTTAACGGGTAAGTCCATCTGTCATTTAATTTTGAGTGATATGAGATAGAAAACGAGTTTTTAAAGAAACCTTGCATATGATTAAACATAATTTTGTGGGTAGACTAATGTGTTTGTGTGAATGGTGTGGCAAAATTGTTGTGTAATAATGTTGAAATTTAAATAAAATATGAGGAATAAACTAATCAAATATGATGTATAAGAATAATTTTGGTGGCAGCAAATACTTCTTCAGAATTCCGTTAGACAGACAGTTATGTAAGCTATAAAGATTCAAGTGTACATAAAATGGAAATGTTTAAGGAAAAGATAAATGAAATGCAAAGTAATAGTTCAGGGGAAAAGGCTGAATTATAAAAAATTCTGGTTGGCAAGGGTAAAATACTTTTTTCAAAAAACCTGAGGGAGTAAAAATATTTAAACACAAGTTGAGTTGTTCTAAACATGAGAGTACTGGATTCATAACCCTTGACACCATGATTTGGACACGAAAAAAAATTGCTGTTGGAGAAATCATTGAGATTCCACCAAAACAGGATGTGAGAAATGATGAAAAGAGGAAACTGGTAAAATAACGAATGTTTTACGAATTTTTCATGGTTTTCCTCTATATAAGACATAAACTGTCGCTTGGGTTTTGAGGCCATTCACAGTTCATACAGACGTCTAGTAGAAGTGGTGAAGACAGCTGGCCTCGCATGTGGAGCGCAAGCAGAGCCCGCTATTTGCAGCATTTTCCCCAGAATTGATCGGGGTCCTTTAGTTTGGAGCCGAGTGGAGGGTCTCAACCAAAGGCTTTGTCGACTCAGTGATGGACTTGACTGCAGATTTCTGGACCTGTGTTAGCGAATGAGGAGTTTTAGGACCCATGGTGATAGGTTAGGCGTGTGCTACACAAAGGAAGCAGCAACTCGAGTAGCAGAGTCCTTCTGGAGTGCACATAGCTTTTTTTTTTTTTTGGACTAAGCGATAGTTTGAAGTACTCTGACGAACGACGAACACAAACCGGAAGACATACATATCGCGACATTAGACTGTGTTCAAAGTAAAGACACTTCAAATGTCCTAATTTTATCAGTAAATTGTCGAAGTACACTCCTGGAAATGGAAAAAAGAACACATTGACACCGGTGTGTCAGACCCACCATACTTGCTCCGGACACTGCGAGAGGGCTGTACAAGCAATGATCACACGCACGGCACAGCGGACACACCAGGAACCGCGGTGTTGGCCGTCGAATGGCGCTAGCTGCGCAGCATTTGTGCACCGCCGCCGTCAGTGTCAGCCAGTTTGCCGTGGCATACGGAGCTCCATCGCAGTCTTTAACACTGGTAGCATGCCGCGACAGCGTGGACGTGAACCGTATGTGCAGTTGACGGACTTTGAGCGAGGGCGTATAGTGGGCATGCGGGACGCCGGGTGGACGTACCGCCGAATTGCTCAACATGTGGGGCGTGAGGTCTCCACAGTACATCGATGTTGTCGCCAGTGGTCGGCGGAAGGTGCACGTGCCCGTCGACCTGGGACCGGACCGCAGCGACGCACGGATGCACGCCAAGACCGTAGGATCCTACGCAGTGCCGTAGGGGACCGCACCGCCACTTCCCAGCAAATTAGGGACACTGTTGCTCCTGGGGTATCGACGAGGACCATTCGCAACCGTCTCCATGAAGCTGGGCTACGGTCCCGCACACCGTTAGGCCGTCTTCCGCTCACGCCCCAACATCGTGCAGCCCGCCTCCAGTGGTGTCGCGACAGGCGTGAATGGAGGGACGAATGGAGACGTGTCGTCTTCAGCGATGAGAGTCGCTTCTGCCTTGGTGCCAATGATGGTCGTATGCGTGTTTGGCGCCGTGCAGGTGAGCGCCACAATCAGGACTGCATACGACCGAGGCACACAGGGCCAACACCCGGCATCATGGTGTGGGGAGCGATCTCCTACACTGGCCGTACACCACTGGTGATCGTCGAGGGGACACTGAATAGTGCACGGTACATCCAAACCGTCATCGAATCCATCGTTCTACCATTCCTAGACCGGCAAGGGAACTTGCTGTTCCAACAGGACAATGCACGTCCGCATGTATCCCGTGCCACCCAACGTGCTCTAGAAGGTGTAAGTCAACTACCCTGGCCAGCAAGATCTCCGGATCTGTCCCCCATTGAGCATGTTTGGGACTGGATGAAGCGTCGTCTCACGCGGTCAGCACGTCCAGCACGAACGCTGGTCCAGCTGAGGCGCCAGGTGGAAATGGCATGGCAAGCCGTTCCACAGGACTACATCCAGCATCTCTACGATCGTCTCCATGGGAGAATAGCAGCCTGCATTGCTGCGAAAGGTGGATATACACTGTACTAGTGCCGACATTGTGCATGCTCTATTGCCTGTGTCTATGTGCCTGTGGTTCTGTCAGTGTGATCATGTGATGTATCTGACCCCAGGAATGTGTCAATAAAGTTTCCCCTTCCTGGACAATGAATTCACGGTGTTCTTATTTCAATTTCCAGGAGTGTATTTATAACAAACTCCGAGAATTTACTGCCCTCCAGTAAATTATTCTCACGACCTAGAGCTGGCTGAAGTCTGAAGTAGAAAACTGTGAGATGTATAGCGATTCAATGGAAAGTTAATCGAAAAAACAGATTAGACTTTATGCAGTGCAGGGGGTGGGGGGGGGGTGGAGAGGAGGAGGATGGGAGGGACTGTTCCTTGCAGCTGACAAAAATATTGGCTCTACTGAAGTCGAATTTGAAGGTAACATTGAAGTAATCTGGTCATGTATGATGGGTTTAGGTGAAATGAAGTTAACTATTTGATGTTTTTACTGGCAACTCGATTCCACTATGGCTGTTTTAGAATCATTAATAGCTAGTTTTTTGTCAATAGCATGGGAATACTCAGATCATGCATCGTTAGTTAGAGGTGACTTTAACCTACCGAGTATAGACTGGAACATCTATGGATTCATTGCAAGAGGGTTGAGACAGAGTCTTGCAAAGTGATTTTGCACGTGTTTGCTGAAAACTATCTCAAGCAGCTAGTTCGACAGCCCATACACAATGGAAACACAAACAGGCCTGACCTTATCGATAGCATCAATATAGGAACATTGGTGATCATGATGTCATCACATTGACTATGGTTACTGAAGTTAATAAATCAGTCAAGATCGTTAGGTAGCTATTTCTGCTAGAAACAGTAGACAAGCAATAGTTAGCATCTTACTTAAACAATGGATGAGTATCATGATCAGCAAAGTTTAAAGAGATTGTAAATTGGACTCTGGGGAAATGTATGCTGAGTTTGTGGACCGAGAACTGAAAAGACCCATTAGGGTTTAAGAACGAAATTCAGAAAATACTTAGGAAGTAAAGGCTTTTGCAATCTCAGCTCAAAAGAGAACCTGCAAAAGACGACTGGCAAACGTTAGTAGAGATACGTGCATCTGTAAAAAGATTGATGTGTGAAGCATACAACAGTCGCCACAACAATACATTAGCAGAAGATTTTGCCAAGAGAATTATGGTCTTACGCAAAATCGCTAAGCTGGTTTAAGGCTTCTATCCAGTCACTCGTTGAGAAGTCTGGTGCGGAAGTAAAAGATAGCAGGAAGAAACCTGAGGTTTTAAATTTCACGTTTAAGAAATTCTTTACACCTGAGAATCATACAAACATACCAGACTTTGACCATCCCTTAGACTCCCATATGCAAAACATAGTAAAAGGCATATTTAGCATAGAGAAACTACTGAAAGAGTTGAAAACATGCGAAACCTAGTAAAAGGCACATTTAGCATAGAGAAACGACTGAAAGAGTTGAAAACAAATAAGTCGCTAGGTCCACATGAAGTTCAGTTTTACACAGAGTCCTCTACAGCATTGATCTCTTACATGGCTTTAATTTATCATTAGCCTCTCGCCCAGGACAAAGGCCCAAGCAAATAGAAAAAATGCAGATGACACCTGAAGCATAGAGAAACGACTGAAAGAGTTGAAAACAAATAAGTCGCTAGGTCCAGATGAAGTTCAGTTTTACAGAGAATTCTCTACAGCATTGATCTCTTCCTTGGCTTAAATTTATCATTAACCTCTCGCCCAGCACAAAGGCCCAAGCAACTGGAAAAAATGCAGATGACACCTGCACATAAGAAAGGTAACAGAATGCTCCCACAAAATTAAATATCAACCTCCATGACATCAGTTTTCTGCTGATTACTTGAACATATTCTCAGTTCGAATATAATAAATTAACTTGAGACAGAAATCCTTCTGACCACAAATCCACACAATTTCATCAAGAATTGCTCATGTGAAACTCAGTTTAATTATTCTTTCTCTCACCATAGTCTGTGAACTATGTATGTAAGGCAACAAGTGAGTAGATAGGAAATGGGGCAAACATTTTTATTTCAATAATAATAAAATAGAACCCGAATTTCATGCTCAAATATAAATAAAAACATCATAAAAATAAAAATTTCAACTGAAAATAAAAAAATAACAAATCAGAAAGGTCATAAATTTTAATTCAATATGAAAAAGAGTGAAAATCAGTTCAACAAAAAATTTTAACAGAATCTAATACCCTAAATGAAAAAAAATTTAAATTTTATGAGATTGAATTATAAAAATATGAACACATTCATTTTTTATTTATTTTAAATTTCTTTCTTAATGAATTGAAGCTGTTAAATCTAAGACTTGTAAAAATTGTAGGGTTGAGATATCAACTGATAATTTTACTTCACAGAGATATAAAAAAGATAGAACAAAATGTAGAGCATTTTAACTGAGAATATAAAAATATAATAAGAACCACATTTCTTTTGTATGTGGTCAACATGGTGCTAAATATTACTACAAAGAACATTTCAAACGACTTCCAAGAAAAGAACATGCGAGGTGCCGGGGCTAGCAGTGTATTTAACACTAAATTCTTCTAGAATTTTCATATATAAAGGATACCCTAAGCCCCCCCTATTCTAACTCCGACTTTTGCTGTTGCACATGGATTAAAAAGAAACGTGAACTAACTGTAATCAACCCTGCAAGTGGAGTAGAAAAGAGTTTGGCACCTGCAATAATTTCATTTGATAAATAAGTTAAGTAAAGGAAAGTTTCATTAACGTAGTGAGAAATGATAGGGTTGCTCTACCGATTAACAGAATGAAAGTTGTCCAAAATAACAATATGATTTATTATAACTCAAAATAATAAACAAAAACACATGAAACAATTACAATACATTACATTGGCTCAAATTAGATACTCAAATAAATGCTGTGAAGGTGAAGTTGTCCCTAAACTAGATTGTGACATTTATGACGAAGTGGTATGTGGAGCAAATTCCTTGCAACTCAAGTCTTAAGAGAGACACACAGCCAACCCAACATTAATTGCTGCTACAGTAGTGAGAATTCAGACAATGAACACCCAAGACAGAACAAAGTTAGAAAAAGATGAACAGGCGCGCTCTGCTTAGATCTGATTATCACCTAGGAAAATTCCTATCTGCCGGAGCTGCGGACATACATTACCAAACTGTCTTCTTAACTCCAAGAACACGATCTGGCGTACCGGAGGCGATGGCTGGTTGCTTCGACGTCCCATCGTGGTGATGATAATGTCGCGAGTATAGCCCGAAACTAATCATCCTGGTCTGGTTGTTCCAGACTAAAGACTTCCTAGCAATACAAATGCGCCTCTGAGGGAGACGAAGAAGGCTCGCCACACAATCACTGACGGTACAGTGATTGATTTTAACAAGCGAAGTCACACTGTAACTCCGATACAGTCTACTTTAGCCAAAACTGCTCAAGACAGACAACATAGGCCGCTTGTACGCAGAACACTCAATTGCCAACTGTACTCGGAAAGTTACGTTGAAGTCGAAACTTCAGCAACTTCGTCAAACAGTTATACTTAATTAAAAGTATATTAGACAGCCAACGGAAGGCAGGCTGTCCAGAGCAGCGAGAGCTCAGTCTTGTAACCTACTCCAACCGAAAGGCGACAGCCGACTCCCTCTAGAGCACCCGTACAGGCCAAACACAGAACATTCCCGTCCCCACGACAGTGGCCGTGGTTAAACGTTCCAATCAGCAACTCGAAAACCGGCGGAAAATTCCACTCTATTGCCGGAGCACTACCATTCCACCAATGGAGATTCTTGGCGCCAATTTCTGCGCTGATTTTGCTACGTCATGGAGCTATGCCCTGAGCAGGCCAATCCCAGTTACTATTTTGCAGAAAGCGCGGGAATGTTCCCGCCACAACTGCCTGGGTACACAAGTCATTCCCACGCCTCGCTGGTAGCCCGCCAGAAAGTGTTTTCGCTAAGTTTCTGCGAAGTAACGGAACCTCTAGCCCAGCTGCTACCTCAGGCCCCTGCGGGCGTGTCTTTTGACAATGTCGGCGTCTGGAAAGCATTCACTCAACTCCCTCACACCCGTCGGCTTACCCTTTCAAGATCAGCAAAGCCCGCCTGTCACCGGACCACCCGGGTGATGAGAGACGCTGCGTGGGAAGTCCGCATGTGAAGGAATAGCGACTTTTCACCGCATGCAATTAGAGAGGAAAATCGTAAGATAGAAATATGAGAGGGGGCTCATGCCACCTCTCATAGCCCCTACGCCATTTTAGATTGTAATTGGTGAGTGGTTGGCTCACTTAGGAGCAAGGTAGTGAGTCAATCGCCCAAGAACAATCTCACAAACTGACTCCACATGCCGCACTCTATAAAGAAAATCACTGCAACTGAAAAATGCAGCTCATAGAGGGAGGATTATTTATGATGTAGCCAACTTCACCTTATTAAAATGGAACACTAACACTCACATCACACATCCATACCCAGGGAGCCCCTTCCAAACACCGATTCACACAGACATTCACGCTCTAAATATGGCCCGGGCATGTGAGCCAAATATGGAGCAGTTTATTCTTTACAATCAGAGTTGGAGTGCTCCGCAATTAAATGCCCAAGATGTTAACAACAATTTGAATCATTAAACTAACCTGAACTCACTCACACATGATACTATTTAAGTTAACAATCTCTTTTTGTGAGCTTTCAGAATCTAATTACAACCTCCGATTCATTCTGTCTCCCTGCAGCAAGAATAACCTTTACAAAATGTTCCCTGAACTGATGGTCCATTCACAATGACAGTGGTGGTATCTGCTTCAGTTTATGGGGACTTCAGGCACACTGTTTGCATACACACGACAATAAATACAAAATACAAAAAAAACAACATGGTGTGGAGAACAATACAGTAATTTGTAATTTGTGCGCCCTACTCTATCACTTACATAAGAATTACAGTGTAAAACACAAACACATACAAGGTATGACATACATTACAAAAACAACAGTCGAGAAAGAAATTTAAGAAAAAAAAACAAGGTTCATGGGGCGTCATGTTGTGCTTGCACATTGCACAATGTTCACGACTGTGCTGAGAATGAGGCACTAAATCACATTGTTAGAAATATTCGAAGCACTTCACAAATTCGTTAGTTTCTCTCAGGGGGTTGGTATGTTGAGTCATATGCATTGATGCACGTGGTTCCATGTCTTGAGCATCGGAGGGGGGCTTTTGGGATGGGGCCACAGTACTGACATCACATAGGGCTAAACGTCGGGTGTTGTTGCTACGTTGTTGCAACAGCAATAGGGTGTGCTGGAGCATCTGCAGTACTCTGTTGAGATTGCAGCAAGACCAACACATATGATCACGGCAGTACGTTAGGAAGACACAGTGATAGGCTCTCCTCACGGCGATTAATTGTCTCTGAGGTCTACTTGTTGGGATACATCACTAGTCTAGGTCTCTTCTCTCACTGGACAGTACTTTACGTTTCCCAATATTGCAGTTCGACGAGGGATGATGGCACGTGGAGTGACTCCACAAGTGTGTGAGGTCATCCATACAGGATCGAAGTAGGAGCAACGATTGCTACAACTGCTCTCTAATAGAGAGGAGAAGTTAGAAATGAGACCATTCATTTGTTAGAGTGTGTGGCACGATACTGCTTTGTGTATGCAGATCGGCCAATGCTAGTGAGTTGTAATAACCCAAACAGCTGAGTATATAGCGTCCCTTTCTGTCCTGAGGCACATGAGGCGCAGGTTCTGACACCATATGAGATCTTCTTCGTGTACTCACGACAACGTGGTCTGCCGCAGGGAATCCCTCCAAATGGCTGCCACGTCCGGAGAGCTAGCAGGCTGTCGCGTGTGCGTCGCGTGTCAGTGTCAACGGCCAGCCTCACTTTCGCTTGTGGCCCGGCGAGGATTCCGCCTAATCCCTCAGGTATATGGCCCGGTGACTGTCAGCTTGCAGGACCGGACGCTCCCGCGCCCTTCTTGTTAAGTGGCGCGCTGACGCTCCCTTCTTGCAGGTAGCCGAAGACCTCTTGTTTTAGCTCCACCTGGCCTGTGCATTGCCACGATTCCCGTCATCTGCACAGTTCTGACAAAAATCTTATGCCTAACTTTTTCCCATGACCTTCTATGTTATAATAAATTTACATAACGATACATTGATGGTCTGTCATTTCAGACACTCTTATTTTAATTTTATAGTTATCAATCTACGGCTATCATTATAACAAAATCTTGGTGTATCTAATCTAGACATGGAAATAATCTATCTTGATATTTGTGTAGAGACCGATCTCACTACTGTACATGGTGTGTGACGCTATACTGGATCAACAACTAAATGTGCGGCCCCACACTAATATTACTATTACTTATATAGAGCGACAGTAGACATGCTCAAGAGTTAACTACATTCTATTCTTTTGAATAAATTAGGTGATTATGCAGGTGGAAGTTTTACTGAGTTATAAAGAACATGCAACTATTCTACATTCGCTCGCCTGTCGTCCCTCCACTTGGGGTCTGTGGTTTGGTGACCTGAAAAATAGCATCCCAACAGGCGCGCGCCAAACACTTATGGTAGAAAACCCCCACAATATTAAGGATCTAGCTATTGTTAAATCCTAAAGTTTAACTTATCCTAGTATATAGTACTCTCCTTTTTTCTATTTTTATTTTATTTATTTTTTGTTTACCTTATACAATACTCTTACATAATTCCTATTACGTTGAGATGTCTCGCTGATCGCCGCTATTGACGACAGTGATGTGCGCGCCGTACGACATGACATCCGAGTTTTCATTACGCCTCACTGAAACTCCGGAGACTGGGTGAGCCATGGCTATACAAGACAATAAATTTATAGTTGAACTTAATTTTGTATGTGATGCAGTTTTAGCAATGAAAGCGCACCTTTTCATAGGCAATGTAATATGACCAAGCCAGGACTGGTTCCTGTTGAGGATTCAGTCGCCCACCACACGCCAGCTACACAGTATGTCACGAATATCGAAGTATAAGTCCCTGGTTATTCATCTGTGACAGTCGCAAGCAGCATGCTAAATCCCCAACCAGCACGTTGGCATGGTAGGCTTTATGCCCGCATTTCTACCGTCTAGGGCACCATTGGAGTCAAACGCTCACAGGTTCACACCGACTTGCAAGACAACGATGCTGGCGCATCACTGTAAAAACTATACTGCCCATATTCATCCTCGAAATCACGCAATATACCACAATCTTGCAGTGCACTGTTGCGTGCCAGCAAGCATTGGTATGAACGTCTCACGAACTGGTTGTGGCCGCTATAGAGCGAATCTCGACTTCTCAGAACGCTTCTAAAAGCACGTTCTTGTATGCGCCCGTTTGTGCGACATCTCCTCACTCATCATTATCCCTCAACATGGACACCAGACAGGAAAGGACAAAAACATTGCTCATGAAAAGGTAGTGTCTCCTATTCCATCGACATTGGAAGCCACGAACATAAACAAAAAAAGGATAGCAGCAGTAAATTCTTATGCGAGACAACGCAGCGTGTTAATACTTTAGCAATCTTAATCTATTAATGCAACGATTATTGTTCCCCGGAGAAAGGTTCATATATTTGCCTATTCTACTATGCACTCCACTTACACTACTACTATAGCAAGGTTCATGTATTTGCCCATTCTACTATGTACACCATTTACACTACTACTATTCCACGAACTTCTTTATGTGAGAGATGTGGTGGAGTCCTATGGACTTCTTTCCTTTCAGCGTCTCCGTTTCATAAGCATTGTGGTGAGCTGCTCTCCTTATACGGTACGGGCCGTTGTAAACAGAATAGAATTTTTGTTTGTTAGAGAGTTGGAAAGACTTCACGAGCACCCTTTGTCCAATTTGGAAGTGTCGTAGACGAGCTCCCCTGTCGGCACGTCTCTTCCTGACCTCTGCTGCAGCCCGTATCCTCTTGAGAAGCCAAATCCACTATGGCTCGGTGCTGCGTTCGCGCCTTGGTGGGAAGTTTACGACTTCGGTTATCAAGTCCTTAGGAATCCGGTTTTTCAGTACTGTAATGGGTGCCAATTTTGTTATCCCATGGGGTGCCTCACTGATCACCTCCTGGAAGTCTTTAAGGAAAACGTCCCATGTCGTGTGCTGTTTGTTACAGTACAACCGGCACAAGTTTCCGAGTTCCTTAATAACCCGTCCTGCAGCATTCGAGCTCGGATGGTGTGAAGATATAAAAATAGGATCAATTTTACATCGACGCAACGTCTCCTTCCATGTTTTTGACTTAAACTGTGGCCCGTTATCAGAAATAATTCTACTCACATGACCAACCTGTGGTAGGAAATCCCGGATTAGGGCTCGTGATACAGTTCGTCCTGTCGCCCTCTTCAGTGCCGTAAAGGTAACATATTTGGACGTTAGTTCAACAAACACTAATACGTAAGTATATCCTCTTCTTGTTCTTGGCAAAGGTCCCATCAAATCTATTGCTGCTAATTGTCTTAATTTGGTCGGTACGATTGGGTATAATGGTGCCTGCATGCTCACAGTGGTGTGCTTAGCCTTTTGGCAGTCTTTACACACCGACAGGACCCTCCGAATTCGACGCTCCATGTTTCGAAAGTAACACATGGTCCTTAGGTTGAGATTGCACTTGCGTGGTCCGAAGTGTCCATAGCTGAGGTGAGTATGCCATATAATCTTGTTTATTAGGTGTTCAGGGATGCATACCCCCCATTCAGTGTCATTGGCATAATTTCGGTGGATAATTATGCCTTTCCGCAAGAGGTAGAACTGCCTGACGGTGGCGTGTCTTCTGTCTGTCCATTTCTGTTTCAATAACACTAGGGCAGGGTCCTTGTCTTGCTCCTTCTTGATGTCCTGCATACTACAGGTAATAAAATTTTCAAAGGCTACTTTCTGCATATAGAAAAGGCAGTAGTGATTTTCCTCCAGATCTTCTTCCATGTTGTGCTCAAATCCGATCGGTGACCGTGATAAGGCGTCTGCAAATATGTTCTGACTGCCGGGGATATATTCTATCCAAAAATTGTTTTGCTGCAAATATGATGCCCACCTAATGAGCCGCCTGTTATTAAGCTTTGCAGTCATCAGGAACTCGAGTGCCTTGTGGTCAGTGTAGACCCTCGTCTTGCGACCAAACAGAAGGTATCTGAATTTTTCAAACGCCCATACAATAGCCAGCGCCTCTAACTCGGTTACTGAGTAATTCCTCTCACTCTTGGCTAGTACTCTGCTACCAAACTCAGTTGTCTTCCACACCCTGTTTCCTTCATGTACATAGTCTTGGAACACCATGACACCCAGACCTGAGTATGAACTGTCCGTGACTATGCAAAGCTCTTCTGCTAAATTAGGGTGTGAGAGGATGAGTGCTTGTAATAATGCGAATTTTAATGCTTTCCATTCGGATTCGGCCGCCTCATCCCATTCCCAAGGAATCTTCTTTCCTGTAAGTTGATGCAACCGTGGACTGCTCTGAGTTTTGACATGTATAAAGCGGTTGTAAAAATTTATGATCCCCAAGAACCCCCTTAACTGCTTCTTTGTCGTAGGAATGGGAAACGTTTCAATTGCTTCGATCTTTTCGGGATTTGGGGCCACGCCCTCACCCGTGATGATATGTCCTAGAAATTTGACAGAGGACGTCCCAAAATTCGATTTTTCGATATTGGTAGTCACTCCGTATTCCTTGAATGTCGCAAGGAGTTCACCGAGGACCGCATTGTGCTCTCCCCAAGATTTCTCCGCGATCAGCAAATCGTCCACATAGCTGGTGACATGACGTTTCAAATTATCGCTTAGTATGCCGTCCAGCCCCCGAATGAATGCGGCAGACGAAATGTTCAAACTTAATGGTAGACGACGAAACCGGTAACATCTTCCAAATGCTAAAAAGACTGTATACTGTCTGCAATTTGGATGGAGCTCGATCTGCCAGAAATTCGATTTTAGATCAACTGATGAGAAGATTAATATTCCATGGAAGTTTTGTAAGAGTTCCTCTAATCGTTCTGGTCTGTCTGTTTCGGGTTCTATTATGGTATTAATCTGTCGCGAGTCCAAGACTAAACGAATACTACCATCTGCCTTCTCGACTACTCTTAACGGGTTATTATAGGGTGAAGCCGTTGGTTCTATTATTCCTTCACTCAGCATTCGCGTAATTTCAGCTGCTACTTTCTGTCGATATGCCAAGGGGATTTGGTAGGGTGGCACACGAAACTGGTTGTGCGGACGTACACGGAATTCATATTGGAAGTTCTTTATTGATCCTGTCTTGGGAATGAAAACCTCCACATGTTCTACTAGTAATTTACGAGGGCGGTTCAGAAAGTAACCTCCGATTGGTCACAGTGCGCGTTGTGGGGGGAGTAGCGACGCCATCTGTGCGTTCACGCACTCAACAAGTCAGTCGGCATCAAGCCGTGGTCGAGTGAACGTCGTACCTGCGCTAGTTTATTTTTTGTGGCAGTTTGAAATGTGTGCTGCAATAGAAAACCCCGCCAAATGTGAAGTGCGTGTTGTCATAAGGTTTTTTACAGCCAAAGGATATTCTGCAGCAGCTATTCATCGTGAGCTTTGTGCCGTGTACGGACCAAGAGTTATGAGTGAAGGAGTTGTCTGTGAATGGGCACGTTTATTTAAAAGTGGACGAGAAAACGTTCATGATGAGGAGAGGATTGGTAGACCATCATTGGTGACTGACGAACTCGTTCAGACAGTTGATGCAAAAGTTCGTGAAAATCGACGTTTCTCAATGTCGGAGTTGTCTACTGGTTTTCCACAGATTTCTAAGACTCTCTTGTACGAGATAGTGACAGCAAGATTGGGTTACCGTAAGTTCTGTGCACGATGGGTGCCCAAAATTCTTACCCACCACCACAAAACTCAAAGAATGGCCTCTGCATTAGACTTTCTGTCACGTTATGAGGACGAAGGAGAACCATTGTTAAACAGAATCGTGACCGGTGGCGAAACCTGGATTAAGTACGTGAACCCTGAGACAAAAGAACAATCAAAGATGTGGGCACATTCAAATTCGCCTACCAAACCAAGAAAAGCCTCGCAAGATTTTTCTGCCAGAAAACTGATGGCAACGGTGTTTTGGGATGCCAAAGGGGTGTTGTTGGTTGAATTCATGGAACGTGGTACTACCATTAATCAAGACGTGTACTGTGAAACAATAAAAAAGTTACGACGGGCTATACAGAACAAACGCCGTGGTATGCTGACTTCCGGTATCGTTTTTTTGCACGATAACGCCCGTCCTCACTCTGCTCCAAGAACAACGGCCCTTCTTGAGTCCTTCAAGTGGGACGTTATCAACCATCCACCTTACAGCCCAGACCTGGCGCCAAGTGATTATCACCTCTTCATGCATTTGAAGAAATGGCTCGGCTCACAGTGGTTTGATGACGACGAAGAGCTCAAAGATGCGGTCACAGGCTGGCTCCAGGCACAAGCGGGTGATTTTTATGCAGAAGGAATTTCAAAGCTTGTGAAGAGATACGATAAGTGCCTCAATCGCTATGGAGACTATGTAGAAAAATAGTGCAAAGATGTAGTTGTAAGATGTATATATTAAAAATGTAGAAAAATAGTGCAAAGATGTAGTTGTAAGATGTATATATTAAAAATTTTTATTTAACTTGGTGTATTTTTTTAAATCAACCGGAGGTTACTTTCTGAACGGCCCTCGTATGAAGTTCTTTGCGGTGGTCGCACCTTATATTCTTTATTGCTTCCACTTTTTCTCCTATTTTCTCCTTTATTTCTCCCATTACTACGACTTCATTCTCATCCGTGTCCTCTCCCCTACCCGCAACTTCGACCTGTTCTTCCTTTCTGTCTTTCTGACACGCATAGTTTATCCGAACACAGTTAGACGGTAGTTGAGCTGGGATCAGCTGGTCGTCGAACTTAATGTGGACGGGATTCCCATTCCTCAGAACCACTTCACCTCGTCCTAGATCAACTATCGCTTCATGCTCATTTAGGAAGTCCGTTCCTATTATCATGTCGATCGCCAGATTTGGCATGATCCAGAAGTTAGACTCTATTTTGTGTCCTTGGCAGGAGAATTCCAGTCTTGTTTGTTGGGTGACCTCCGTACATTTACCCGCTAACGTCCCTTTTATTTTGGTTTTCTTAGGACAGGCCAGTCCATCTCCTGAGAGCACCTCTTGTATGCTGCCTCAGATATTGCTGTTATGTAGCTTCCACTATCTATTATCGCATTCATACTCTTTTCAGCTATTGTTACTGTGATAAGAAGCTGCCGATCCTGTCGAGGAGTTGTTTTATGTTCTTCGAGCAGGATTTCTGATAAATATTCGTAATTTATCATCCGTAGTTGGCCAGGTCCGAGATTACGTGCGAAATTCCGGCGGCCTGTGTTCGCACTAGTCCTAGCTAAGCTCCCCCTCCTCTGACGTGCATTAGGATTTGCGGGTCTAGTTTCAATCTCCTGGCTCCACTGTTGTCCTTGGTTTCGCTCTCTCCAACTACGGTCGCTTTGCCGTTCGTTATTCCTCCTATCCCAGATTCCTTGTCTAGATTGACCCTGCTCCCTGACGTTCTGGTTTCCGTGTCTTTGGTTTCCATAACCTTGAATAGCGTAACCTTGGCTTCCGTAACCCTGGATTCCTAACTGACCAGTGCGATTATGCGATCTGTTGTCGTCTTCCCTTCCTGGCCCGTGGTATTTCTGCGTGCCCCTTCTTCCTGTCCTTTGCGTCTTGTTTATCAAAGACACCTTCGAGTTCGCGCAATAGACTCTTGAATGCTTCTATGTCAGATCGACACTTCCCGACAAGTGTCTGTTGGTACCTAACTGGCAATTTGGAAAAGCAAAATTTAATGATTTCTCCGTTGCTATGTGGACTATCTAAAATTTGAGTCTTCTTGAGTAAATCATCAAGAAATTTGGTTGCGCTCCTATGCCCGGACACTTCCAGTTCAGGACAAAATATTATTTCCTCTTTAATCCTGTCTTGCGTTTCCTTTGACCAGTAGGTCCGCAGGAATGCACCAACAAATTCCTGATAAGTCAGACACATCGCTGCTACATCTTGCATCTTTTCCGCGGCTTGGCCTTCGATGTGTCCACACATGAATTCTAATTTTGACTGGCTTGGCCATGATGCCGGTAATGGATTTGTAAACTGCATCGCCCAGCTCTTCGGATGCATCGACCCTCCATTTTCTTTGAACTTCTGGAATTTTAGTATCGACAGGAAGTGATTGTGATCAAAATCCTGTCTGATCCTCGCACTGGTGTTGTCACTCGTTTCCGATACTTGCACGTCTGCTGAGTGTCCTGTTCTATCTTGCTGATAACTGTGATGTGCTACCTCTGTAACACAGTGGAAGTGGCACTCAGAATTCACTCTCCTAAGTGGGCTACAATTATTGGAGCTATTACTCGCTGTTTCTGCGTGTGCATTGTTAGTTCCGCACTCGGTCATTGGGCTAGAGCACGGCGGGCTTTTCCTCGGAGACACAATTTGTGTACTCCATCATTGGTATCCGAACGCGCAGTGCTCATGTGCCCGTTTTGCTCTAGTTTTGCTATCCGACTCTCAACTTCTTCCATTCGTTTCGTGTTGTTCGCAACCACGATATTACCCTGAGTTTTTAAGAACGCTAGGGATATTGAGTGGGATTGTGTTGTACGTCGCAAGCGCCCTGCGAGTTTAGAAGTTGCTTCCGCGACTTTCATTGCCCCTATTGCCGTCGTTTTGGCCAGGCCTGCTACTTTTTGTGCAGCCATAGACATTTGTTTTACTTCTCCACATTCTTTCTTTATTGTTAGTAATTCCCCTCGAATTTCTCCTATATGCGAAATTATTGCCTGAGTGTCCTTCTTACGCTGTTCGTCAGCTTCTTCCTTCTCCTTCTTATGCTGTTTCTCATCTTATTCCTTCTCCTTCTTGCGTTGTTTCTCATCCTCTTCCTTCTCCTTCTTGCGTTGTTTCTCATCTCCTTCCTTCTCCTTCTTACGCTGTTCGTCAGCTTCTTCTTTCATTGATCGTAGGAAGCTCAGTATTGGGTTAATGTCATCATTTCGATCCTCGTCACACATGGGTGATGTAACTCTGGATACCTGGGCGCTAGAGCTCTGACGTGACCGAGCTGGCCCCTGTCTGCTCTCGTTCGTTTGATTATAAACTTCTGCTACCGTCTCGACCTGTGTGCCTGTCTCTGTTTCATCCTCTACCTCACTATCATAATCACGGCGGCGACGTTGCTCTAAGATCGCTTCCAAATCACCTTCCTCAACAATGACCCTGTCGTCCTGTCCTGCTAAAAATGTGCCCATCTCATCTCCGAACCTATCCCCGTCAGTAAACTGCCACTTATCCATTATGCAATCCTCTTTTGTTTTAACTTCGCTCGATAGTAGTCGTGCCTTACTTCTCGTGATCATTCATGAAAAACAATTTTATCTAAAATGCACAATAAAAATAATCTACTCCATATATTTTTCGACATAGACACAAAATTTAAACAACGCCGTTCCAACGCTGTAATTACATGCACAGAAACTGCACACAAGCCCAATAAAGTGTGAAGTGGTACGGACACCACATCAAAGAAACTTATAAAACAATGAACAAACAAACAAATATATACGCTGAAAACAAAAACAGTAATCATGCGCAGCTACTTAAAACTAATCACGGAACTACAAGAAAAACAAGTTGGGTATTAATCATTAAAAAAAAGTAGAGAAAAAAATTTGAATGTTCCTACTAAGAATACTGTTTGCTTATCAGTGATTCACAGGAAAGATCCGAGGCTAAGGGTCGCCATTTTATGCGAGGTGCCGGGGCTAGCAGTGTATTTAACACTAAATTCTTCTACAATCTTCATATGTAAAGGATGCCCTAAGCCCCCCCCCCCCTATTCTAACTCCGACTTTTGCTGTTGCACATGGATTAAAAAGAAACGCGAACTGACTGTAATCGACCCTGCAAGTGGGGTAGAAAAGAGTTTGGCACCTGCAACAATTTCATTTGATAAATAAGTTAAATAAAAGAAAGTTTCATTAACGTAGTGAGAAATGATAGTGTTGCTCTACCGATTAACAGAATGAAAGTTGTCCAAAATAACAATATGATTTATTATAGCTCAAAATAATTAACAAAAACACATGCAACATTTACAATACATTACATTGGCTCAAACTGGATACTCAAATAAATGCTGCGAAGGTGAAGTTGTCCCTAAACTAGATTGTGACATTTATGACGAAGTGGTATGTGGAGCCAATTCCTTGCAATTCAAGTCTTAAGAGAGACACACAGCCAACCCAACATTAATTGCTGCTAAAGTAGTGAGAATTCAGACAATGAACACCCAAGACAGAACAAAGTTAGAAAAAGACGAACAGGCGCACTCTGCTTAGATCTGATTATCATCTAGGAAAATCCCTATCTGCCAGAGCTGTGGACATACATTACCAATCTGTCTTCTTAACTCCAAGAACACGATCTGGCGTACCGGAGGCGATGGCTGGTTGCTTCGACGTCCCATCGTGGTGATGATAATGTCGCGAGTATAGCCCGAAACTAATTATCCTGGTCTGGTTGTTCCAGACTAAAGACTTCCTAGCAATTCAAATTCGTCTCTGAGGGAGATGAAGAAGGCTCGCCACACAATCACTGACGGTACAGTGATTGATTTTAACAAGCGAAGTCACACTGTAACTCCGATACAGTCTACTTTAGCCAAAACTGCTCAAGACAGACAACATAGGCCGCTTGTACGCAGAACACTCAATTGCCAACTGTACTCGGAAAGTTACGTTGAAGTTGAAACTTCAGCAACTTCGTCAAACAGTTACACTTAATTAAAAGTATATTAGACAGCCAACGGAAGGCAGGCTGTCCAGAGCAGCGAGAGCTCAGTCTTGTAACCTACTCCGACCGAATGGCGAGAGCCGAGTCCCTCTAGAGCACCCATACAGGCTGAACACAGAACATTCCCATCCCCACGACAGTGGCCGTGGTTAAACGTTCCAATCAGCAACTCGAAAACCGGCGGAAAATTCCACTCTATTGCCGGAGCACTACCATTCCACCAATGGAGATTCTTGGCGCCAATTTCTGCGCTGATTTTGCTACGTCACGGAGCTATGCGCTGAGCAGGCCAATCCCAGTTACTACTTTGCAGAAAGTGCGGGAATTTTCCCGTCACAACTGCCTGGGTACACAAGTCATTCCCACGCCTCGTTGGTAGCCTGCCAGAAAGTGTTTTTGCTACGTTTCTGCGAAGTAACGGAACCTCTAGCCCAGCTGCTACTTCAGGCCCCTGCGGGCGTGTCTTTTGACAATGTTGGCGTCTGGAAAGCATTCACTCAACTCCCTCACACCCATCGGCTTAACCCTTTCAAGATCAGCAGAGCCTGCCTGTCACCGGACCACCCGGGTGATGAGAGACGCTGCGTGGGAAGTCCGCGTGTGAAGGAATAGCGACTTTTCACCGCATGCAATTAGAGAGGAAAATCGTAAGATAGAAATATGAGAGGGGGGCTCATGCCACCTCTCAAACATCCAAAAATATTATTATCATTGGAAACATAAAACATGATGAGTCTTCTTTAGCTGACATAAATTCCAAAAAATGTATAAATTGTCAAGAAATTAAACAATTAAATTGTTTTTATAAGAATCCAACAACTAAAGACTACTATTCAAATAAATGTAAAAAAATATATCCTACAATATCTCAAAAGAAAATTAATTCTATAAAAATGAGATTTTTATGTTTTAGAGCAGTTACAGAGTTATAAAAAATATATATAAAAGAAACATCAAAAATATTATTTGATAACTCTATGAATATGTTAATAATGTCATAGACATTTTACATTGACAATTAATACAAAAACATTTTTCAGATTTTATGCTGATGTGAGTTTAAAACATGTTTATGATGGTTGGGAATAAAGCTTTGGAATCAAAGAACATATAATTAATCTTTTTAATGGATAATATACATATATTAGGTATTCATTTTGTAAAAATTAAAATACATTTAATGGAATTATTTACAAATTGTGTAATGCCATATAGTAACATATTTGTTTAATTTTCCAAAACACATTTTTATTATCATGACAATTGAATGTTTTTGTATTAATTTCAGTAGAATAAATTTCATGTTGACAGCATTGTACTGACTTCATAGGTCTATATTTTTCATTGCTAATAAAGTATCTTTATAATCTTGTAAACATATTTTATTTTTAACAACCTTTAGAGTTTATCTCTTCCTTATCATCATCCTTATAAGCCCACAGTTTGTGTTCTTGAACCGAAATTTTGTGTAATATTTTTCCTTTACATTCATCTTTGATTTTTTCCTGATACACCTTTAGTGTTTGTAGCTAAATTATGAATATTATATTCTAGATGTTTACTTATATCAAAATAATCAAATGTTGCTTTAATAGTGTCATAAATATCTTCAGTTTATATATTACAGATATAACTATCAGTATCTTGACAATGAATACAATATTTTTTTAAATTTTAGATTCATAAATTATAATGAACCTTACGCTTCAATTCTTTCAAAAAATAAAGTATAGCTGTAATAAATATGAATATTTATAATTTTTTTCACCATCTAAGACTACTTTTGTATCTACATTGTTTCTTATGTTTTCCACCGTTTTGCCTAATAAAGAGTTATACACCAATTCATAGAAATCTTATTCGAAAACATTTTCTAATTTCGTTCTCATTTCTATATTTAAATCAATATTCTTTTAAACAGCTAGATTGTTTAAATTATATGAGTTTATGAATTTTAACATAGCATGAATAGAAGAATCAGGTGCCATATAACACTAATCTGGATCTAAATTATAAATTTTGATACAAACTTTTATAAAATTTCCAAAAAATCGGCTAACAATAAAACACCAGTTTTAATACGTAATCATAACAATTACCAAGATTTTTAAATTACATTCCTCTGAAACTAACTGTGCATATTTATGGTCTTCTTTGCTAAAAATTCATTTAATTTATTACAAAGCTCTTGTTTTGGTGAAGATTATATTTCTTCAAATTTTTGCTAGACATCTATATATTATGAGGATAAACTCTCATTTTAGTTACCAAATTTATTCATTTTCCAGAAAAAATTTCTAATTGTTTTCACTTTGAACCTTTTTAAATTTGAAGACAGTTTATCAAGCCTAAAACAAATCTAAATGTATAAATAAAATTCAATTTCAAGTTGTTTTGTTCATTTGACAAAACTAATATATTTACTTTCATTATGTGCTATTAAATCTATGTCTTCTTCAGTGAAATCAAGTTCTTTAAGAAATAAATGAGTATCATATCTAGATAAACTGTATGAATAAATTGATGCAATACTAGGATGCCCTAGTTCTAGATTACAATTATACGCAATGCATTTACATATTTTCCAGTCAAATGATCATTATGATCTACCTTTATATTTTCTCATTAATGTATTCACATATAGGACAAATTTTAGGTTTAATATATCTAGGTATTTCTTCACTTAGTGTCAGTTTCATTTCTGTCATTTCAAAATAATTTTTTCCGATTTTTAGACTTCTTTTTTCATACATTCAACGAATATTTTATTTGAGTAAGGTCCTCAACTTGTAGCTGGATGGTTGGTTGGTTTGTGGAAGGCTAGCAAGCAGCAAGGTCATCGTTCTCATCTGATTAGGCAAGGATGGGGAAGGAAGTGGGCTGTGCCCTTTCAAAGGAGACATACTGGCAGTAACATGAAGCGATTTAAGGAAATTGTAGAAAACTTGAAGCAGGGAGGCCAGAAGCAAGTTTCAACTGCTGTCCTCCCAAATGTGAGTCCACTATGGTAGCCACTACGGCTCTTCACTCAGTATATAGCTGGTACTTTGTATGTACCATTTATATATTAAATATAACAACGAAAAACACTTGGTTCATGTTTTTGGTATTTCTTAGTGTAAGATTCATCATTAAAATTTAATACTTTTGTCTTTTTTTAATTGCTGATTTTTTATCTACCTATTAGTACTTCTTTCTACAATCTATTATGATAAATATTCTCTGTTAATACTTCATATAATTAAATAAGATTAAATATTTTTGTCACTATCGAATTTGTTTGACAATTATTTATCTTTAAAAAGAAACATTCAGACCCACTATAAATAACAAAAGGTAGTTCTTGAGTGTAGTTAAGCTTTTTAAATTCTATATGTTCGCCTTTTTCTTGTAGTTATACTCTTACTGAATTATTAATTTAATAATTATGTAGGTGATTGTCTAATTGTTTTTTATTACTACAACCTAATTAACACATACCAAAATTTAATTTCGATTTTTTATGTTTTCAGCTATGAGGTGAAGAAAGACTAGATAATTATTTTATCCAAAACTGGTGTAAATTATTTCCTACTATAGTATATTATAAATTTATCTCTTTGTTAACTTCTTTTTAAAATTTTGTTCAATATAATCGATATACTTGATATGTTTCATCAAAGAAACATTAATAGATCCATTAATTTTGGTCTCAAATTTTTAAATATGTCCACTCTTAATTGCTAATGCAGTATCTTTAAGCTTTTTGTAAATATCGAGGACTACATTTTTATATTTAATAACTATTTGAGAATTTCTATTCATAGGTTGAAATGGAGATTTTATAGCCCATAAAAGCAATTTTGATTGTTGTTTTTATCATTAATACTAACCCTTTCTTTTATTTTTTCTTGTAGTTCACTGTAAGCATGGATCATAACTATTAGCTTATAATTGTATTACATTAATCCTGTTTAATATTCAAATGGAACTATGAAATGATTATTGATCAAAAATCATCTTTTTCTGTAGTAATTTGCGACGTAATATCTATATTCCTTAACATCATTTGTTTCTTCATATTTTATTTGCAAGATAAATTTAAACATATTTTTAAACTTTTAAATAATATTTCAGTTTCCATAACTTCTTTTTTCGAAAAACATAGATTGTAATCTTTTTGTATGCACTGTCAACTAAAATAGTAATTTCTGTGGTTCTAGGTTTATTTTAAAAAATTTCAGTATGAGGTACAAAATTAGAGACATTTAAAGTATTCTCAATTTTTTCTGTTTCTCATTAAGTGCATAGCTATATATATATATATATATATATATATATATATATATATATATATATATATATATATATATATATAATTAAATCATGTTTATTTTATTTATTATGTAAATTTAATTTACTAATTTTGCAAAATAAGTAAGTTTAACTACAATGAAGTTATCTGTAAGAAAGTTATGAGCTTCAATCGCATTCTTAGATTACAGACTTCTGGATTGAAGAATTTATAATTTTTCTAATAACTTTGTATTTTATCTTAGCAATCCCTTCTACGAAAAATGAAAAATATCTTCATTAATTCGTTTATTACATATTTTTCGCAAAATAATTTTAAAATCATTGTTTAGTTCGTAACAAATTCTTATACCATAATTAATATTCATAGATTGACAGTAATATTATACAAAACTCTAATTTTTAGCTCACTAGGATATTGTAAAGAAATCACTACTTTTATTGAAAATAATGATGAAAATGTGTCATTAGATGACTGTGAAGATTGGTCATTGCTTTATTTGATGTTTTTGTTCTTGGAAAGTCAACATATATTGATCAAGTATTTTACCAGAGGAAGACATAAAGGAATATAGTATATTTATTTTGCCAAAACATATTAAAAAATCACAAAATTGTTAGTTAGACAGTTTTAATTCTTTAATTATTTTTAAACTATATGATAGAAATTTAAATCATATGTGTCATGAATTAGTCGGTGACAATTTAAAATTTGATTACTTTAAATAAATGTGGACTAAATTTGGATTTATTACTCTAGATATCACTAGAAAACCTAATGAAACGAAATACAGATATCGAATAAAAGATTTCTTAACCATTTTCAGAGGACCTTTTGTGAGGTTTGTAAGGTAGGAGACAAGGTACTGCCAGAATTGAAGCTGTGAATACTGATCATGAGTCGTGCTTCGGTAGTTCAATCGGTAGAGCAGTTGCCCACAAAAGTCAAAGATCCTGAGTTTAAGTCTCGGTCTGACATAGAATTTTAATCTGCCAGGTAGTTTCATATCAGTCCACACTCTGCTGCAGAGTGAAAATCTCTTTGTGGAAGCATAGAGAAAACTTTTAAGATTTTTTAAACAAGATTATCGTTTGTCAATGCTTTTAATAACTTAAAACATAAAACATTAAGAATTTATTAAACAACATAAATGATAACAACGTTTCTTAACAACATACATGAGACAAAAAACGAGAAAGATTTTTTTAAACTTCGTATTCGCTCTTCAACATTTTTAACAACATAAAAAGCACAAACTGTGACATATTTTTAACATAGTAAAAGTTAAGAACAAACGTTTTTTATGTTTCTAACAACACAAACAAAACAAAACAAAAACATTAAATGTTTTTAGCAACATAATCGTCAAACATATATTTTATCATTTTGAAGTGTATAGAATGTATGACACTGAGGTTGTTGAAAAAAACGAAATAGATAGAAAGATAAAAAACAGCCCTAGAGGGGAATATAAAAATGAAAAACAACCTAGAACTGAAATTGAAAAATTTATAAAAGAACATCAGTTTGTTAATAAATAAGTGTATATGTAAGTGGTAATCTATTAAAATCAATTTAACAAAATAGAGAAGTTAAAAAACAAAACTGGTCTTATCATCAACCATAACATTATTTAGAAGAATTTAATGGTACACAAACAATCAAACAACATGATAGAGATTATACTTAAAGTGAATGCGAAATTTAGATGTACTGAATAAATATGAAAAAGTGGTTATCGATAGAAAGAAAGTTAAATGATGATGAACAAACATCAAATATTAAAAAGATAAATGTAAGTGAAAGAATCATGGAATATATCAACCGTAGTGAAAATACTGTTCTTACATTACGACCTTTGGGTACATTTAAATTTGTTGGTCAATTACCAATGAAATTTGAAGGTGATATATTAACAGTTGGTGATAAAAAATATGGAAGTACAAATGAACTAATGAATCTTTAAACTAAAAGATAGATTACTGTAGATGATATGCATAAAAAAAGTGATGCACTTGATTTATCGAATTACGTGAATATATTGCATCACTCAGGTGCATTATGTTTTCATAAAAATTCAAAAGAAAATATAATCATGTGAAGGCAATAAATACAAATACCTGATAAGAGGAATCATCAGTGTTTATTTTTCTGTTTATTATTGTAGTTTAGGTGAAAAACCTGGTCATGGTTCTATTAAATAATGTACAGAAAAACCATAAGAAGGCATTTGGATGAATGATGACTTATCGATAGATCAGCAGTAATTGATGGTCAACAAGTAGCTGGAAATATAAATTACTGTAATGAAAAAGTTATAATAACGAAAATGTAAACTATTGCATTTAATGATTGTATTATGAATAATTCAAAAGGTATTCCATACCTTAGTAGAGTTTTGAATGATGCATGTAATACCTTTTGCAAATCAAAAAAATATGGAAAAGTATCAGTTTTATACTTTAATTAATAAATTACCTTTTGAAATACATCTTCCTGCTTATAAATGGCATTCCAATCAAGATTACGAATAAGATTTTAAGGATGTGATAAAAGAGTAAATCCATTAGATGAAGCTTGTATAAATTATGACATTACATACAGAGATATCTAAGAATTAGAAAAAGATATGAAGCAGATAAGAATTTCAATTAACCACAGAAGAAAGAATATATGCTGAAGATGCTTCATTTGGTTAATACTTAGCTAAAAGCAACTAGAATAATGATGTATAGAAAATGGAAATTAGCAATGAACCTCAACGATTATGTTTTGGAATTGTAAACTTTTTAATTACATTAAATAAAAGTTTTTATAAATTATTAATAAAAAAAATTTAAAATAATTTCATAATATTCAGTAGAATAGTTTTACGTATTCTTTAATCGAAATTTTATGGAATTTTAATCTGAATAAAATGTTTTTATTTACTTTTTAATCAAAATTTTATGTAATCTTAATCTAAATAAATCAATAATTTTGCAGTTGATTATTCTTTGCTGCCTAGTGGTAAAACTAAATGTAAAGCATTTAAAATTAAACTAAATAATGAACAGTTCAATAATAAATAGAAAAAGGGAGATAAAAACTGGTGGAAATGTACTTATAACATTAGATATGCCACTAGTGAAAAAATTGAACATCTTACAAAAAAGAAAAACTGTTACTGGGTTAGCAAACCAAGAAGGTGGAATTTTAGCATTATTATTGACTGCATTACCACATTTAGTTGCTGCTGGTGCAGTAGGCTGTACAGTAGTAAACACAATAAAGAATATAAAATCGTAAGATAGAGAATTCTAAGAATGAAAAAGATGTTATATAGCAATGGAAGAGAAAGAAACTGGATTTTAAAAAGTTTCAAAAATAATGATAAATAATAAAATTTTATCATGTTTGTTATACAAAATCTGGCTTAGGAATTAAAAATTACACATTTTAGAAATGTTTTATAGCTGATGAAATACCTTATAACTCAAAAAATGTAATATGGTACAGTTACTTTACATATTTCTGATAATATGGTATGCATTGTTTTAAAGAAAATAATACAAAAATTGTTATTAATTCATTTTGTGAAAACATACCAAAAGAATTAATTAATTACCTCAGAAAAAATATGTTTACTATAATGTTTATAGAATACAAAATGTTGATGGTTTCATCTACAATGATTTGCATATATTAATGTTAACACTATTATCAGATAATTATAAAATTCAAGATATTTTAAATTTGTGAAATGTACATTTTTGGAAATAAAATATAAATAATATACGATAAATTAGAAAAATCTTATAAACAAAAATTAAAACAAAACCTAATAAGCATAATTTTGGAGGCATTGTGTAGGAAATTAAGAAAGAATAAGAATCAGTTTTTACTACAAAAATTAATAAACATGAATTAGGAGATATAGATTCAAAAATTAATATTGAAATAAAATCGAAAAATAACCTACATGAATTACAAAGAAATTAAAATAGATTTAAAAAATAGAAAATTGAATTAAATGTGAATTGATTCAAAGCTTTACATACGTGAATTAGAAGTAGAATCAAAAATTAATACAAAAATTACTAAACATCAATAGAAAAAATAAAAATGAAATACATTCTAAATAGAAAATTTAATTAAACCATATCAGAATGAATAGATAAAATTTTTGAAATAAACTATAATTTTGTTATAGTAGTAGTGAGTGATCCAATTACTGGTTCTGATGCTGTTAGCAAACAATATTACAGAAAGGCCTAAAAATCATGTTACTAAACCTGCAGATACGAGTATTCTAACACAGTTTAATAACCATGTTACTAAGCAGTATACAGGAAAAGAATTAGAATGTAGTTTAAAAATTTTTAATAAAAGAAATACAATTTACGATAGCCGTATAGATTGGATTATTGAATTTTGTAATTATAATGAAAGGAAAGTATATTTTTTCAAGAAGAAAGCATTCTTTTATTTCTTCATCAGATTTCTTAAATTAAACTTCCACTCTTTCTGATAAAATTTGTATGGAGGAACATATACTCAATAGTGGTAAATAAAAAATAAAAAAATTAAGTATTTTATTAATTAGTAACATTCGGTGTTTTTTTAAGATTATAAAGAAGGAATGTGAGAATGCGCCCTAACTGTTATTTTTACTTTTAGTTCAAGTTCAAATGATGCATTCTTAAACAGTGTGATAAAAATAATACTGGACTCCAAATAAAAGATACATTACTGCATGAAGGAAAAATTATTATCCTAACTGTGAATCTGAATTAGAAAAGGAAAGATTAAAAAACGCTTTAATTTCAAATCTTCTTTTGAATTGCAAAACTATAGAACTTGTTGGATCGAGTAATAAAAGTAATTTTGCAATAGATTTAGCAAATCACTATAATTGAGCAGAATTTGACACATCTTATTTTATTTTTATTGTTTTTCAAACAAAAAGAAAAGATAATTGGCAAGTTGATTCTTTATTATTTAATAACCTTAAATCACAGAATATTTATGTAAGACATGGGAGGAATGAAATTTTTCCTCAAGAGTGCTAACTATTTAAATGTAGATTTAACCCTTCAAATCTGTTGTGTCTGTTTGGTTTTCTGTTAATGTTTTGAATAGTTGTGCATGATAGTTAAAAACGCTGATATCACAATAAAGAAAGCAGGACAACCAGGTTCGAACTGGGTCTCACACAAATTTTCAACTTGTCCCATCGATATAAATCAATATCCACTTGCAGCTAATTTCTTTAATTCTGTTGTGCCCTCAAACCTCACTTTGGAGGTGACGCAATTTAACTGCACTGCCTTATCTGTTATTCAGTTTCGTTGTTCGTGTTTCAATAACTTTATTTCGGATTTAACCGTCACTTTTTGCTACAATAAATGTGTGTGCTTTCAGAACTGCCTGTTTTAAACCATGGTTCATGGTCATTGAACTCCGAAAGAACACCTCTTGATATCCAACCGTAGCCATTTCTCCTTTGTGTGCTACGTACACATTAAATAATCACAGGCATTTTGTACACTTGTTTTCCAACAAATAATGCGTTGATATGTAAGTCATTCACTGTCCTAGTACCTTCCACTTTGAGCAGCAGATGCGCCTAAATTTCGGCGACAATGCAATATTCTCAAGGGAACTGTCTGAGCCGACACATCGAAATCCGCCCTGAAATATTTTACGTGGGAAGAATACAAGAACACCAAAAGGATCGCTCTGTCAAAGTTTTAGCTATTCAGATGTATTGCAAGTAATTTAAAAAAGTATTGAAATTTGCCAAATTAGAAGCATGCTAAACAGCCAGACAAAATATGCAGTCACTCCTTAGCTGCAGCAGACAGCACATGTATAACATGGCGGACATATACACTGATAGACCAAAACGGTTTCACCACTGCCCACCGCGACGTTAGATGCTGCCCGGTGGCGTTGCAGGCACTTGATGTGGTAACAAAAGTAGTTAAGTGGAGCAGACATGGATGCTTGATAACCCTAGTGAAGATATGGGCTGTAAAAGTGGAAATCCATTGAGATAAGCAACTTTGAGAGAGGGCAGATTATAATTACACAGAGCCTGTGAACGAGTACCTCGAAAACGGTGTATTTGGTCGAATGTTCAAATGCCACTATTTTGAGCTTCTATGGAAAGAGAAGTGAAACTACGACTATGCGCTATATGGTTGGATGTCTACGACTCTTCACAGAACGTGGGGTTCAGAGGCGTGTCTGCTCTGTAAAGTAGGATAGTTGGTGACCTGTGTCATCTCTGTCTAAACAGCACAATTCTAGTGGACGCACACACTGTTCATTGTACACTGTTGAAAATAGAGCTCCACAGCAGGCCACCTCTACGTTTTCTCATGTTGAGCTAAGTATGTCCTCATTTACGACTGCAGTGGGCACAGGACTATCTGGATTTGACAGTCGACCAATGAAAACATGCCGGCTCTTCGGATGATTCACGTTTTTGTTAGACTAGGTCGATAGTTGTTACCACAAACGCCGTCATCGAGCTGAATGGTGGCTCAAAACGTGCAGTGCGCCGCGGACGCAGCTGGTGGGAGTGGTATTATGCTATAGGAGATATTCTCCTGCACTTGCATGGGACATGTGATAGTATTCAAAGAAACACTGCCAGCTGCAAACCGTCTGCATCCCTTCATGCCATCTTCCCCGATGGCGATGTTGTTTTTCAGCAGTATAATTGTCCATATCTCTGAGCCGGAACCATACTACAGAGGTGTGAGGCACATTATAGTGAACTCACCTTGATGTCTCGGCGACGAAATTTGCCTGATGTAAGTCCTATGGTCCCTAACCGGGTGCCATCACCTCATACGCAAATCAGCGATCTGTTATATACAGGAATTACATGACGTGTGCATAGCTGTCTAATGCCACACACCTCCATAAACCTACAAACGAACAGTCGGATTCGTGATACGCGGAGTGATGTATTTCGTTCTGAGACAAGCAAAAAAGCTATTAATAAAGTCGTCATAATGTTTTGTCTCATCAGAGTATCCTTGTTTGACAGCAAATCGGTAAACAGATAACATGGCATAATGAGATTCTAATTTGCAAAGCAAATATCAGTTTCTATTGATAGTTTCTCTTTCACAAATGCTCACAATCACTATTTTCCCCCCGATTTACAACTAATTTAATATCTACAATAATTAGCAGTTGCCTCTGTGTTATCGCTAAGTGTTAACAGTAGAGATAAAACTGAATTAATTTTCTTTGTGATTACTTCGTATGTGCTTATTAATAGCATCTGTTTATGTGCAGGTTCCAGAGTTTCAGAGCAATATGGAATCCATTTAATGTTTTCAGCCTTGCAAAGATGAAATATGAAGAACGTGGTACGCAATCAAAATCACCTGCTGATCCTGATTACCTACATATGTGTTATTTATTAGGTAAGTTCTTGGCCATTCCTTCGAGTGATGAGGTTTCGTTACATATTGTGGAATTATCAGCGAAAACAGGAAATAACTCGATCGATTCGCACTCTGGTTCGAGCAATGAGTGCTGTGCCAATCAAAGTCCAGAATGAAACCTTTCAAGTCGAAAGAAAAGATGTATGGTAACAGCTTTCAGTGAGAAAGAATAGGCTACAAATTTTTAGTTAAATGAAGAACTGTGCAAAGCCGGTTTCGTTTTGTAAAATCGGAACGTGAATTATATAAATAGAAACATAATTCACACAAGTACGAAATACACACCAAAATAAAACTGGCCGAAGTGCGAAATGAAAACTAGGCTATTCGAATGATTTAGAGCTGTTTGTGAGAATCAGTGCACCATTACGAAGGGAGATCTAGGAGACTAGGCGCTCTGAACTGCAAGAGAGATGACTATTACTGACTTCCAGGCTCTTTCGGCCTGGTGAAACAGATCCAGGAAATTATACGGAAAAAGAAGTCGCAAAATCACGAAGTTTATCTCAAGTAAACATGTAGAGGAGATGTCATTAACAAGTAACACTATAGAGAAATTGGTAGCCGATGTCGAAGCGAAGCTTCTTGTTGTCCCCTAAAATGCTGTGTATATAGCCAGACAGTCAGGTTTCGTGCAAACTGCTCTTTATCATTTCGAATGAAAAAAGACAGAATCGGTTTGTAGTCGACAAATGTTCGTCTACAACTACACCAGTGATAAGTATCAGTGGATTACTATTTCCGCGGCTTAATACCTTTCTTCAAGAACCTAAGGGCAAATTAGGATAAAAAATTTAAAAGACTACTGTTTAGCTACAAAAATCTTGTAATCGATATAGCTAAATCTGGAAAAACGGGACAGAATAAGTCTCAATAGTACATCCAACACATCTTCTTCCCAACTGCACAAAATAATTCATTGTTTTTGTTGGCTCTTGGCCTGGACATAACAATACCTCTGTCTTTAGGTGGACGAGGAAATGACTGTTCATGTAATTTGGATTCTACTCAGAACTAATAGTGTGATGCAGTCTCTCAATAAGGAAATTTTCCTACAGTGTGAAGCATTTTTCCGAACATTGTCGGATAAATATAATTTCTGATACCTATTTGTCATTTCAGGTTTATCAGTGGAGCGATATTGTTAAACTTCAGATATTTGTGCGTTTGTTAGCTTGCATCACCATGGTTTATGAATTTCGAGTATATCTGGTACGCAGCATAATATACAGCTCAATGGCCACTACCATTTTTTACTCCATTCCAGTTCTGTCTAAATAGAACTAGTAATTACTGTGAAGTGCCTGAATGCATTAATTTTGCTTTTATCAGGTGTGTCTAGTTTAAGGAAAATGTTTGTTTTCGTCATCCGAGAGACACTTCGCACTTTTGTGACGACTAGTAGGAATATACAAGGGACTGTTTCATTGTTGACAAGCTATACATTACTTAAAATTTATCATAAGAACTGTGCTACAGGAAGCGTCATAAAATATTTCACGTCTACAAATGAAAATCCCGGTTGATGAAAATCATCTGTAATGTAATAACCTACATGGCCTTGATTTTATTTCCATTATTAGTCACTTGTGTAAAAATTACATCTGCAACAGTTCAGCTGTCGGTATGAACTGCAATTCAAAAATTTATGATTTGAGGCATGATTGGTGCGGTTAGGAGCTTAAAATTCTTGTGTGAGCACTCTGGACTTCGCTCTAGGCCGTGCCCATTTATAACGTTAGATATACGAAGTACATAGGCGATGCGAACTCTAAAGCTTTCAATAAAATTAATAAGTTCAATGTTTATGGTGATACCTTTGTAACAAAACTGGAGTGTTGTGGACATGTGCAAAAGAGGATAGGTGCTAAATTGAGGAAGCTACGTAGAGAAATGAAAGAAAAGTTGCTATCTGATGGAAAATCTCTGTCTGGACGAGGCAGGTTTACAGAAACTGAAATAGACCTCCTTCAGAGTTATTATGGACGGCTCATTAGACGAACTGCACCTCTGAATGATGTTACAGCAATGAGAAAAGCGGTATGGGCCACCTACTTTCTTACGTTGCTGTAAAGGAGCAGATTCTTGGTGTGATTACCAAAAAGCAAAAGAAATTGGTCAAATATACCATCATAAGCATTCTCGTCCTGAACCTGTTATGAATGAAATAAAAAGCAATTTTTAGAGACCTGAGTGACCCTGTCTTGCTTAGTAAATGTCTTCTTGGGGGCACTCGGAATACAAATGAAAGTTTCAACCATTGCATATGGGAAAGATTACCCAAGAAAGTTTTTGTAGGACTAAATACATTAAAAGTTGGTGTGCTACATGCAGTGATATGTTTCAATGATGTAGTGATAGGAAGGTTGGAAATCCTGAGAAATTTAGGCATAAAATGTAACTCTAAATGGAAGATCAATTGCTTGCATGTGACAGACAAGAGGTGCATGAAGCTGAAAGATTCGCTCTTCAAGTTACCAAAGAAGCAAGAAGTGCTAAAAGGAATGCCAAGAGGAATCTTGAAGATGAAGAAATGCTGCAGGATGAAGACTATGTTTTAGGAATGTTCTGAGGCACTGTTTAATTGGACCCATATCTTCATTCGCAATTTACCACAAGTTGTATTTTTCAGAATTCAGGTGCAAATATTTCCTAAAGTTTGTAAAGCATTGCTCTAATTTTTTTCTGTAACTTGCAATAGTCCATACTTATGTAGTAGACCTAAGCTTTATTGCAGAATCAACTAAATTATAGAAAAAATAACATTTTTATTAGGAAAAATATAAAAATTAAAATGTAAGATTTGATACTTTTATCATTGTAATATACATAATAGGTGGAATTATACAGGTCTAGTACCTCAGCCATCATCTCATGCATATCTGGTAAAAATTTTGTCTCCTTCGAATGTATAACATTGGATTAAATGGTATCTCAATTTGAGGAAGCATTTTGGAAAAAAATTGCACCAATTTCTTTGTAATTTTTTAATAACCCTAAGCAGGTTCAAAAATATTCAAAATACTTCTAATTTGTTTAGAAAGCGTGCTGCATTACCCGATACGAACAAAAAATCTGTAAAACATATACATTATAAACAGTGCCTGAAAGAAATAGGTGTTGATTTTTACCTAATATTAAGCAGGAAAAGTACCCTGTATCCTTAATACAGCAGCTGAGTGAAACATTCTGCGCAGACGCAGATGGAGAATGCTTGTGATGTCGCCAGTTTGCCCTTCCAGTGCTGCCTACACTGTCACGTGTCAGCTGAGCGGGCAGCTAAGTATCGCGTGCCTAGCAATATTGTTACTCATAATTGTTTCATCATTCTAATGGATGCATGTGCCCCAAGTAAAGAACATTCTACTTATACTTTACACTAAGGGGACATATCCAGATATTGGTAGTCTCCTGTATATTTGGTATAACAGGGCAGCACATTGACGGAGCTGTCATTTGTACTCAGGTGATTCATGTGAAAAGATTTCGGATGTGATTGTGGCCAAACAACAGTAATTAACAGACACTGAACGCAGAATGGTAGTTTGAGCTAGACCCATGGGACATTCCATTTCTGAAACTGATAGGGAATTCAATGTTCTGAGATCCACTGTGTCATGGGTGTACTGGGAATACCAAATTTCAGGCATTATCTTCCACCACAGACAACGCAGTGGCTGATGGCCTTCACTTAATGACCGAGTGCTGTGCGTTTGTGGAGAGCCATGCGGGATTAGCCAAGGAGTCTAAGGTGCTGCAGTCATGGACTGTGTGGCTGGTCCCGGAGGAGGTTCGAGTCCTCCCTCGGGCATTGGTGTGTGTGTTTGTCCTTAGGATAATTTAGGTTAAGTAGTGTGTAAGCTTAGCAGTTAAGTCCCATAAGATTTCACACACATTTGAACATTTTCGTTTGTGGAGAGTTGTAAGTGGTAACAGACAAGCAACACAGCGTGAAATAAGCACAAAACTCAGTGTGGAACGTACAACGAACGTTTCCTTTAGGCAGTGTGCGATTTGCAGGGGGGGATGGGGGGATTTCCCTCCTCTGTATCAGACCATCCCCTCCTCTGGTTTTAGTTTATGCATCCCAACCTGGGATGTTTAGTTCCGACGCACTGTAGTAAAACTTTACATATAATTTAAATTTGTGGAGCCGAACACTGAAAGTTTTTAATAAGTCTTAATATTGATACTATTAATATGTTTCAGTTTTCTATCATCAGAATAAGTACAGCTTTTCACAAATGTGCCTCTACTTTTTGAATTCTCCTTGTATACCTGTATGTAGATGATTTTGTAAATAACCTTTATCTATAATGTACTTTTAAAGATATAACAAGGGATGGCTTTGCTGATAGTGCATACGCGTGAATAGTGAGTTTCGGCATTAACATCTATTTATAAATAGCTGTTTAACCATGCGTAACGCCACAGTCCAAGCTAGTAACATATATAATTCTACTAACCTCCTAAGACATCCCCCCCACTGGTAAAAGCACAAATCGCACCCTGGCTTTGGGACAGTGAGGCGAAATTTGGCGTTGATGGGCTATGGTGATAGATGACCAATGCGAGTGTCTCTGTTAACAGCATAGCATCACCTGCAGCGTCTGTCTTGGGCTCATGACATATCGGATGGACCATTGGCAACTGGAAACTGTGACCCTGTCAGACCTGCTCAGATGAGTCCCAATTCCAGTTAGTAAGAGCTGGTGGTAGGGTTCAAGAGTAGAGCAGACCCCACGAAGCCATGGACTCAAGTTGTCAACAAGTCATTGAACAAGGTGGTGGTGGCTCCATAATGGTATTAGCTCTGTCTACATGAAACGGATTGGGTCCTCTGGTGCAACTGAACCGATTTTCGGCGCTACTCTTCGCTTTTCCGTTTTCCTTCTTTCAAGGAATTTGTTTCCAAATGAAAAACGAAATATTTTAATCCATTTCCCACTTTACATTTAACCAATGGATTTGCCGGCAAGTAATTCTTCACCTTATTCCAACATCCAGAGATGAGATGGTCCTCAAGTTTTCTTTTGCAGGTGCTCACTTCCTTTATGCTAAGTGGTAGTCTGTTATAAAATAAGCTTCCTGCACTTACAGGGTCCCAAGCTGTCATTTTCAATCTTTCGCTGCAGATACGGTATTTAAATGTACGAGGGCCGTTCAGAAAGTAAACTCCGGTTGATTTAAAAAAATACACCAAGTTAAATAAAAATATTTTAATATATACATCTTACAACTACATCTTTGCACTATTTTTCTACATAGTCTCCATAGCGATTGAGGCACTTACCGTATCTCTTCACAAGCTTTGAAATTCCTTCTGCATAAAAATCACCCGCTTGTGCCTGGAGCCAGCCTGTGACCGCATCTTTGAGCTCTTCGTCGTCATCAAACCGCTGTGACCCGAGCCATTTCTTCAAATGCATGAAGAGGTGATAATCACTTGGCGCCAGGTCTGGGCTGTAAGGTGGATGGTTGATAACGTCCCACTTGAAGGACTCAAGAAGGGCCGTTGTTCTGCGAGCAGAGTGAGGACGGGCGTTATCGTGCAAAAAAACGATACCGGAAGTCAGCATACCACAGCGTTTGTTCTGTATAGCCCGTCGTAACTTTTTTATTGTTTCACAGTACACGTCTTGATTAATGGTCGTACCACATTCCATGAATTCAACCAACAACACCCCTTTGGCATCCCAAAACACCGTTGCCATCAGTTTTCTGGCAGAAAAATCTTGCGAGGCATTTCTTGGTTTGGTAGGCGAATTTGAATGTGCCCACATCTTTGATTGTTCTTTTGTCTCAGGGTTCACATACTTAATCCAGGTTTCGTCACCGGTCACGATTCTGTTTAACAATGGTTCTCCTTCGTCCTCATAACGTGACAGAAAGTCTAATGCAGAGGCCATTCTTTGAGTTTTGTGGTGGTGGGTAAGAATTTTGGGCACCCATCGTGCACAGAACTTACGGTAACCCAATCTTGCTGTCACTATCTCGTACAAGAGAGTCTTAGAAATCTGTGGAAAACCAGTAGACAACTCCGACATTGAGAAACGTCGATTTTCACGAACTTTTGCATCAACTGTCTGAACGAGTTCGTCAGTCACCAATGATGGTCTACCACTCCTCTCTTTATCATGAACGTTTTCTCGTCCACTTTTAAATAAACGTACCCATTCACGGACAACTCCTTCACTCATAACTCTTGGTCCGTACACGGCACAAAGCTCACGATGAATAGCTGCTGCAGAATATCCTTTGGCTGTAAAAAACCTTATGACAGCACGCACTTCACATTTGGCGGGGTTTTCTATTGCAGCACACATTTGAAACTGCCACAAAAACTAAACTAGCGCAGGTACGACGTTCACTCGACCACGGCTTGATGCCGACTGACCTGTTGAGTGCGTGAACGCACAGATGGCGTCGCTACTCCCCCCACATCCCGCACTGTGACCAATCGGAGGTTACTTTCTGAACCGCCCTCGTAGCTCTTGTAGTGTGGTTATGTAAATCTCTGTTTAGAGATGCTGTGCACTTTAAAATTAAAAGAAGTATCATGTCGTGTATGTACAAACATGGCACAGTCATTACTTTAAATTCTTTGAATTTGTTTTTGCAAGATTCTCCTGATGCTAATTTAGCTGTGCATCTGATGGCTTTTGATTTAAATTTTAAAAATCTCTGAATGTGTACATCTGCTGCTTGTCTCCATATTGGTATTCAGTATAGTATGTGCGGGAGATAAGTTTACCAAGGTTTCTGTGTCACTGTATAGCACATTTCTTTCGTTAAAAGTATATTTGTACTTATTATTAAATAGATCTTATCAATGCGGTTTGCCCATGTCAGAAATCTGTCCACTTCTGTTCCCAGAAACCTATTACACTGCGCTTTGTTAAGAGTTCTTCAAGGTGAAAGCAGTAGGGCCACCAGAAGAACCAATCTTAGGGGAGGGCACTGTGCCGATCCCATAAGATTCATTCACAGCTAACATGACAGGCTTCACTAGGTCAAAGCGAATAAAATACTGATGACTTAACAATACATCTTTCAATTACTGAAATGCATTCTGGCATTCTTTGGACAACACCAAAGCAACATTTTTCCTGTGCAGCCATTTAAGCAGAGCAGCAATTTGTGCAGCGTTATGAATAAATTTGATATAATAGATAAGCTTCCCTATGACTCCTTAATTTTATGGGGTGCTGGCAGATCTCTAATGTAAGTGCGAAAGAGTTGGATGCATACCTGGTGAGTTTATTACATTATATAAATAGTTCAATTCCTTCTGGAAGTAGGAACACTTGTACTTTTTGCACTTTAAGCCAGCACCAGAAACCACTTGGAACAAACAGTCTAAATTCAATAATGTTCTGCAAGCGTGTGGCCTTTGACAACAATATCATCTAAATAGTTTGTCCAAGAAGGAGCTTTCTCAGTTAACTGTTCCATGAACTGCTGAAAAATTTCAGGAGCTGAAGCACCTCCAAATGGTAGTCTTTGAAACTGGAACAAACCTAAGTGAGTGTTTATCACAAAGTATTGCTTGAACTGTTCGTTCAATGCTAACTGTACATATGCCTCTCACAAAACTACCTTTGAAAAGTATCTGCCCTGTTCCAGTGAGTTCATCAATTCCTCTGGACATGGAAGAAGTAAAAAATCCACTACAGTTTGTAGGTTTACTTTTGCCTTAAAGTCAGCACACAATTGTAAACCACATGAAGGCTTCTCCAGAGCGACCAAGGGTGATGCCCACTCGGTTGGAAAAATGGCTTGGATAGCTCCATTATCTTGCCATCTCTGCAGTTCTTGATCAACTTGCTTACGTAATGCAAGGAGAATACTTCGTACTCGAAAAATGGTGGCTGTGCATTGCCATTCACAGTCATGTGCGCTGCAAAGTTTTTAACCCTTCTTACTGCTATTGGAAATAGTTCCTACACAACTCAAAAACGTTAATGTGAGCCACAGAAATACTGATTTGTAACACATTGTTCTGAATGCACAAACTGAATAAATCAAATAATCCAAATATGATTGCACTGTTTTGAGAATTGAGTACATGAAAAGAAAAACACTTTGTCACTCCCTTGATAGTTGTAGGCAAACTACACACGCGAAGGACTGGAATTCATGTCCACTATAGGCAGGCAATACAAAAGTGGGCTGCTGTAGCGGTGGGCTACTATTTCTGGCACAAGTGTCTTTATTTACCAGGGAAACAGAAGCACCATTGTCCAACTACAACTTACTAGTCTTATGTTCTACTTTAAAATGAATAAAAAGTTTGTTTGTATGCCTCCGTATTGCAGCGGAAGAACTTCATGATGCGGAAGAACTTGGTTCGGCTCACAGCAGAGTGAATAGCCCAACCTGTACTTTGTACGTTTGTTGACAGCGTTGCTGTAGACGCCATGTGCTAACACTACGGCAGCTGTCACGTTTGCCTTGCTTGCCACGTAAATGTAGAATTTGAATGTGACCTTCACGTCCACACCGAAGGCAACTAGCTGACATGGACAGTCCGTCCAATCAAGCCTCGAAGAACACTGAGGACACAATTTTCTCCCAGAGTTTTGTAACAAATGCCGTGTGCTATGAGATTTGAAGTATTTACCTTTACTGTTCTTATTGTTTGTACTGTTTGTACGAGCTCTTGTCTGAAATACTTGAACACTATTCTGTACATGAGACGGAGTGTCTGGTGCACTATGAACAACTGAAATACAAGGAACCTCAAAATCAAACTGTGTTGAGTCTACAATGGTTTGTAATTTCACAACAGACAGAACTGTTCTTAAATCAGGGTCAGGCAGATTTAGAACTGTGTGCGTCAGATACAGTCTCAGTTATGGCATCACATAACATTATGACACTACAGTTAATTCCACATTTAAACTGGCAATGTTTGGTGAGACCTCTGAGTTCTGCTCTCCACTGACTACCTCAGCAGGCTGCTGCTCCAGATGAAAAAATTTAAACTGAGAGGCATGGATTTGATTGTCAAAATATTCATCTAGAAATTTCACAAGGGAGTCGTACGTGACTTTCTCAGGAACAGTTTTGGCATATAACTTCTCACAGATCCTATAAATTTCAGGACCAACGATGGACAAAAGGTAAGCATTGCACTTGATACATGTTATTTTGCAGGCAAGAAAGTGAGCCACTAATTTGTCCTGTAGTATGACCATTCGCGACATGGCTGTTGTATGGATGAAATTTCGGAGCAACAGTGCTGCTTTTGTTGAGTAAGGATGTCAATTGTCCAACAGTTAGCAGCAGGCTTTCTATCTGCTTTGCCTGAAAGTGTGCAGTTTAGGTTAGAGCCTTTTCCTGTAGCGGATCATAAATGTTGAAATATGAAATGTCGTATGCCTAAGGCCTCATGTCGGGTAGACCGGTCGCCTAGTGGAAGCCTATTGAGTTGGCGCCACTTCGGCGACTTGCGTGTCGAGGGGTATGATATGATGATGAAGACAGCACAACAGCCAGTTCCTGAGCGGAGAAAATCTCCGACCCAGCTGGGAATCGAACCCGGGCCCCTTTGCACAGCACTGGACCGCGCTGACCACTCAGCTAGCGAGGCAGACATGTTGAAATATAGTAGATGCACACTTGGAACTGACTAGAAGATCTTTGTTTGCTCTAGGAGAACGCTCTTCAAACTAGAACACATGAAATGTTAGTTCATGGACTAGCAAAGCATCACTTGATGCACTAATTAACAAACTATTCTCTTGAGGTTCGGTGTTCACAATTTAATTGAACAAGTCCATCAGAAACTTTAACTATCGTTTTGTTCTTAGACAATGATGTTAACTGGTGTAGCTGAGGTCTCTAACTGGGGCAAAGATGTTGCTAGCTCGACACTATACTGACATCAACGTGGAGGCGCTGCTATGCTCAGAGGCGAGGCGCAGTCTTCAGGAGTGCCTTCCACACGTCATTGTGGATTGCAACAAGCCCTCATTAATGTCTGTGGTACTGATTCTCGATTCCAAATTTGATGTGACAAAATGATCTCCGTACAATACCACAATGATGAATTTAGTACTTCCAGGTTGAAGCCAATAAATCGACATCACCATTTTCGCTGTCTGTCTGCGATGAATCTGACGCACGGGGGTTTATTACAAAAGGCTCCATAAGACATTCCCTTCTAATTTCTTGTTTGTAGTCCTCAGCCTGTAATCTTTTTGTACGCCTAACACAGTCCACCCGTGCCAAAACCCTAATCTTTCCATCGCTGCATGCATAAAACTCTCAACATCTGTAGTTCTAAAATTATTATTTTTTTTTTTTATTCTGCAATGAAAGCTTTCACCCGCGCCCATAACATCTTGATGAGAGTGTAATGACAATGGTACAGTGTCAATTTAATCATGTTGTTTAGCGATCTCGTGTATCTCATATGTTGGTATGCCGGCTTAGGCCGGCCGTGGTGGCCGTGCGGTTCTAGGCGCTTCAGTCTGGAACCGCGCGACTGCTACGGTCGCAGGTTCAAATCCTGCCTCGGGCATGGATGTTTGTGATGTCCTTAGGTTAGTTAGGTTTAAGTAGTTCTAAGTTCTAGGGGACTAATGACCACAGCAGTTGAGTCCCATAGTGCTCAGAGCCATTTGAACCATTTGAACCTCAGATGTTAAGTCCCATAGTGCTCAGAGCCATTTTTATTCTGGCTTATTTGCGTTGACAAGCAGCATCAGTTCCGCTCTGCTTCGTGAAAGATTGTAAGGGATGTTATTACTCGATAGCCAAGCGATTGCTGGCCAATCTCTGATATGGCTAGCAGGGACTTCGTTGAGTTGCACTGAGTGACACTGACATTGTTCCTCACAATAACTGAATTTGGGCGGAGACATGGCAATAATTGTTTTGTAAACGATTGTTTAAACACACTGTACGTTATCTCACTGTTGTAATCCACAGAGATCTTCGAGTTTGAAGCCTTAAACATTAATTTACTCTTAGCAATAAATTCTGTGTCTGCTCACCCTGAATATACTGTAACCTGGAACTTTAAGACCACCAAACCCATCACTCTTCCTCCAGCACATTGTCCTGGAGTGGTTCTGGTTCACATACATTTCGTCGATATAATGAATGCGAACTGTTCCACTGTCTCGAATCTCCAGCATTCTTACTAAAAATATAGTCCCTGCAGCCACAATATCACTTATCTATGGCAGGAATTTTCTGCCATCGTTCATTTTACGATATTGAAAGCCCATGTTCTTTAACATTGGTAGCGCTGTCCATCCTCTGCCGTTAAAATACAAGTTCTTTTTTATTCGTGAAATTAAATTGTCTGCAGTTGGGTGTACGCTTCTGTAATACATGTCAAATATTGTTCGATGTGAAACCTTCTTAAAAAAAAAAATCGTCCAAAGCGCCTACTTCCTTCTTATGACTGCATCGCTTCCCAGGCGATTTAAAAGATGCCGACCCTCTGGCTTTGACTGACGCATTCTCTTCGCTTGGGATACGCTGCACAGTTCTCAGTGCCACGCTACACGCCTCAGCCGTTCCCGTCTGGCTGTTAGCAACGTTGGGGAGAACCACAGAACAGCAAGAAAAGAAAAGCGCAACTCCTGTGTCACAAGAGGGAAACACAGACCGATAGTAGCGCCTCTAGTGATTTGGAGATGAACTAAAAGAGGGTAAACACTGCGGGTTGCGCCCCTACTAGCTTGTGTACGTTGTAGATTTTTTTTTTTTCATTTTCTTATCTCAGTTTTCTGGGCATGATATGTAATTATTTTGCTAGCATCAATATAAAATAATTTAAACACAGCTATAGCACATTGCAATACACCCATGATAAACCTATTATTCAGGAATATTTGCAGTTCAATTTAGCTGTTACAATTTTATTTACCTTCAGCTATTTACACTAAAAGCTTGTTCCCCACGAGGTGGCGAGTCGTCTACTTCAACCTCTCTTTTGAAGACGTTGTACGCTCGGAACACTATAGCTCTTGTTTGCTTGTGTAACACTTGGTGCCTTACAGTGCCGTTAGCCATAATGGACACTACACAAACAATATAACCATCAACGCCTGTACCCTAGAGAAGAAGGAAATCATCACTACGTGTTCTAAGTACACTCAGCAGTGTGTGAAACAGACCAAAACAGCGGAATTACGCTACTTATATTGTGCATCACCCCATCACCTGTCGTCGTAGCTGCACGGAGCTATAACGCAGTTGCTGTCTGACCAGGCGAATGTGGTATGGCACTATGAGTGTATTATCAATTACTGTCTTATTTGCAGTTCTGCGTTGGCGGAGGAACGGAACTCCCTATCACAACATCTCCTTACCAACCACGTTGCCATCATAGGAGCATGTTTCAGTCTACAGGACTATTATAAATTGCTGTGACTTCAGGGCAATCATTGCTTTTGAGTAAGTGTCATTTCTGTTCGCCTCATTGCATATTTCTTTCAGTTATTTTCTGCATTCTCTAGCAGTGCTTTCTATCTGTGGTCCAAGTTTCATCAAACTATGTTGCTTGGCAGTGACACATCATTCTAAAATTACTTTTGTCTTCAAGCTTTGCATACTAACGTTTTAACAGGTACCAAAATATTTCATTTGCCACCTCGTTTGAGTTTGTAGAACATCTGGATTTCATTCAATTAATTTGTGAAGGAATGAGTGTAAGTGGCGGTTATTAATACTACAGTTACTTGAGTAGTTTTTGGTGTATAAAAACATTCTAAGTGCCCAATTTGCTAGCTTTTGATGTGGAGTTATTGTATTCTGTGATACGAAGTATCCAAGATTTTTCCATGGATGTATTCATTTTCAGTGATCATTCTCGCCATGACACCCTTTCTGTTCCATGCATGTGGATATGACGTATCTTTGGAGCAGGAAAATTCACAGCACGTTCAGTGTCTCTTACATTTTTCCATTTGCCTGAAAGCCAACAGCTGTACTTAAGCTTTGCACCTTGGGTTGGACTATTGCCACTCCTACTGCAACCATGCATGTTTAAGACTGAGTGCTGTGTATGCCATCAGCATCCACTACCTTACAATATTTGCGAGCTGACCAGGATTGGTCTACTCTATGTCAGTGTCCAGTACTGTGTTTTCTTTTTTTATATTTCTTACCATGTTCCATTTATTAGCCATAACAGTTGTCTCAGAAAGGTTTATATTCGATCCCACTGCCTCACACTCTGAGGCAAGATCAGATCTGTAGGTAGTTCTTCAAAATAATTTGCTGGTAGTCCAGTGCATTCTACAAATCTCAGGTTGTTGTATCTCTTGTTATTGATTCTAATTCCTTTTTCTTCCCAGTTCAGGTCTGACATTAACATTTCCACGATGGCAGAGAAAAAACTGGGAGAGATTAGATAACCTTTTTTCACCTCTCTGTGAAATGGAAACTCATGAATTGGTTTGTAGATGGTAAATATTGCTATAGACGTTTCGGGTCGACAGAAGCTTCCGATCCCACCCGTCAGCTTTGACACGTGACGTAAGGGTGTTGTGGTGTGTGACGTCACGACGGCGCGGAGTTTGGTTTGTGAGTGTGGCGTGTTTGTAGATGTCGTCGTGTTGTGGTTTGTTGTGCCCTCTGATGGTATGGGGGGACGCTTCCGTATTTCGGAAGTTTCGTGTATATGGTAAGGGGTTTTGACACAGGCCACCTCCACCCCTACATCAGCTGAGGTCTGCACGACAAAATCTACAAAAGCTATACATAGATGCATCTAATATATGTTTACTCTGCCTATCACTTCCCAAAAACTTAGTCTAATGAGCCAAAGCTTCCACAGAATCTAGCCCGCTGAATGGGTTGAGCTTGATTTAACGATATTTTTATGAGACATTGTACAAAATTTCGATTAGGATTGTGGGATGATAGTTTTTATTTGTTGTGAAACATCCTTTCTCGTAGAGATGTACTATGATTGGTTTGTTCTATTAGACTGGGATTGAGACTCAGTCAGTAGACAAAGTAAACAGTTATGACAAGTGCTCATAAATTTCCTCACCAGATAACTTCAAAATATCACAGAAAATTCAGCATAACCAGGAGCAGTGTCCTTTTTTAAGATATAAATGGTATATTTTACTTCCAGTGGAATAGATCTCATTCTATACCATACTCAGGTGTGTCTTCTTTTCCTCTAATTTTATAAGTGCTTGGGTTTAAAAATGGACATTGTCCACTTAGGAAATACGTCAAGGAGAATATATACTGTGTAGCAGATATGAGAATTTCAAGTTTCTTAAAAAGATTTCTGCATGTGGTTCTAGAGTGTAATTCGTCCATACTTTTTTCTGTGCACATAGCAATGGCTGATATCCTCAAAATGATGATTTCATATGCCATACTGTCATGAAAATAAAAATAATGAACCTGTCTATTATGTAGTTTTTTATTGGAATTAACAGAACAGTTAAATTAATCCAGTTCACACTATTACTAAGAACCTTGGTAACTGACATCTCATGTTTGTCTGATTAATTATCAATAAGTACCACAGTGCCATCAGCAAAGGTGAAGAATTTACTATATTCTGCAAAAAAAGGTAGATAGTTAATAAAAATAAAAAAAACCTTGAGGACCTAGAACTGAACCCTGAGGATGTCTGTGATGCTATTCCATTCTGATGATGCTTCTCCACTATCCAATACAACTTTCCACTTCATGTTAGAAAGGTGCAAGTCATGACACTTTCTTGGTGCACCACTTATGCCTAGGACCTTAGCTTTCTGTAGAAATATTTAGTAACTGACACTGTCAAATACGTTTCTTAGGTCTCAAAATATTCCAGCCATCTTAATATTGCATTTCATGTCATGATCCTTTTCTGAAATCCAAACTGACTTTCAGTGATGATATTATGGTCAATAAGTTGCTTCACAGTCCCGGTGGCATTAGTTTCTCTAAAAACTTCGTAGAGAAATTGGGTGATAATTGACAATAGCTGCCTTATCTACTTTCTTATGCAGTGGTTTTAGAACTGCATACTTAGGGCTTGCAGGAACTTTAAGTGATGGATCAAAAATTTGCCAAAGCATTTTTCTTACAGCAAGGCAGCAGCAGTATTTTAATAACTTACTAGGTATGTTGTCAACTGCAGTAGAAATTTTACTTTTTGGAGACTTAATGATTCTTTCACTTTCCTGTACAGTGACTTATTACTTGGATATGTTGTACTATATTAGCTATATTGGCTTGTAGAAATTCGTGGCATGTTTTATGGATTTTTGTGATCCTGTTTGCTCTGTCTCTGTTAAAAATATTTGTTGAATTTAAGATCATCTGTTTTTGGATTAATAAAAGATGATCCTCAATTTTTAATTGAATATTTTCTCATGAAACTACACTTTCCTGTTTCCTTCTTTAAGAAATTCTAGACAGTTGTTACTTTCTTGTTTTAGTTATGAATTTCTGCCTTCAAGAATCTGGTCTTCAGTGCTGTACATTTTGCTGTACATTTTTTAATGGCTCATCTCATTGTGGATCATCTTATCACTTAGCTGCTGCATAAGGTGCCCAATTTTTTTCTGCATAAAAATTTGATGCTTGTAGAAATCTAAGGTCTATAGTCTGACATACATAGATTTTCTCTGGCCATATTCTTAAGAAAAATTACTTCAGGTAGACTTAAAACCACATTAATAAACATATTACATTGGAGTTAATGTCAACAGCATCGTATACATGAGATAAATCCCCAAGCTGTAGTTGATGACTGAAGTTTTTGATAATTTGTGTGTCTATAATCCTGAAGTTTTTCCATATAAAATTTACTTCTCTCTGTAAATTTACTTGGTTTATGGCCAGGAACTGTCAGTCATGTACATGGAGGCCATTTGTAAAATTTTGGACAGTTTAATTACTATAAATATCCTTATATTATCTACCAAAGTACTATAAGTAGCTGCTGGTTAAAGAGTTTAATGTTGATACTAAGTTTTAAGGGCACATCAGGTGTTCAAGGTCAATTTTGTTTGTATTATCTGCTAAGAAGTTCACATTAAAGCCACTGAAAAAAATAAATCAATTAGTTTTTCTAGACAGATGTGAGAAGAGTGAGTTAACATGTCTCAGAAAACCATGCAAATTTACAGCAGTTTCCCTGTCAATTGACAGCACAATAACTGTGTACTATATGTTGTTATTTCAGTGCCATGCACCCGAAAATGTTTATTTAGTACTACATTATTTATAACAAAAACTCTAACTCCACCTTTTCCCATATTGGGTCTACAATAATGAACAGTGTAACAAAGTTTTTAATCTATAACATGTGACTTTTGTTTGTAATCTGATATCCAGAAGAACATAGTATATCAGGATGACTCCCTTTTTCTACATCTTTTGGATGGGTTACCAGTTTTATTTTTCACATCCTTTGTATTTTGATGGAATACCTGTACAGACAAAGTTCAAGTCTTGTTCACTTTTGCTTTAATACTATATTTCTTTGGAAAGAGCAATTTCTCTCAGTACGTGAGTTATTAGTTCTGCTGTGGGCACTGGAGGCTAATTTTCACATGTATCTGGTTCTATATTCTGTGTGTAATCAGCTTGAAAACAAAATTAATAACCAACAGTAAATTTTACTACAATACCAATGAGAATTTCATTTTAAGGAAGATATGGGTAGTAAGTAAATTAAAGAAAAAAAGAAAAAGTACAATAATTATATTTAACTTCTATGTATGTACAATAAAATCTTCATGTTGTACATATTCAAATACACTTTTAACAGAACAGGATAAATAAATGATATTTTCTTTAAATTGTGATCTGAACATTGAAGTTCTCTCTCTTTTCTTCCACTCAAATGCACATGGTCACTTACAAAAAACACAGACACACACTCACACACACACACACACACACACACACACATACACACACACACACACACACAATCATTACTGGCTTCCTGGACTCTGAATCTACAATGGCATTCCACAGACATAGTTTGTGCTTTAGTGTTATAGTAGAAAATTTTATGTTCTTTCTTCTCTTGTAACAACTCATATTCGTAAAAGACAAAACTCTTCACAAAGAAAAGTTCTTCAGGACGTGAGCTTCATACTGTAGGCCACATAAATGACCCTATCTGAAAAACAGAAAAGTTGTGGCATTAGTAGATGTTGGTGAAATTTTTTATCTGGGAAAAAGTGAACCACTCATAAAAACAATTGGTTTACAAGTTCTTATATGTTTTACTGTTACAGATGTATGCTAATTTTACAACATGTGAACTGTAATTCAGTTTCTCCTTAGAAGTGAATGAAGGAAAACCTTATGTGAGACACTTGTTGTCAACGTTCTTTGACAGTCAAAATCCGATAAACACACAAAGGAATCTAAAACAGTTCTAACATTACTAATTCCTCTCTAATTTTGTTGCATCAAAATACTTGCATTACTAATTCATGTACAGAACAAGCATATACTTTTAAAAGGTAATGAACTCTTGACACTGCTGCAGTCATATATAAAAACAACAAAATTGTTATTTCCAGATTACAAATGGCAATAATATATCTTTTTAAGTATACGCTATGTCTGTTACCTTATGAAGTAAATTATTATGCAATTAATTAAGAGGAGGCACATGGTAAAACCCAAATGCCGGAAAACTAGTTTACATCCCTGGAGATCATGAGCCCTTCTGTTGGTAGAAAAGACTCAAAACACTGTCTCTGATTTGCCTCTGAGTTCTCCCAACATTATCTAGAAACATATTTGTGCGTATTTTGAACTCTGTCAATCCTCTCAAGTGATCGAAAGATACACCCAAAGCAACTTCTCCCTTAGTTATATCATCTCATTATTAATAATTTACTGGGAATAATATTTTCTTTAAACTTCTGACCATCCACATACTGTTCAAATATTAAATGTCCATTAATCATCATCAGTCTAAAAGTATAGTGCAAGCTTTCAAAAAATGATTAAAAAGATAATAGAAATGAAACAAAGTGTAACTGAATTATATTAAATTCAGAGTGGATAAACTTTAAATATGCTGTACCACAAGCTTTGAAGTTTGTCCTGCTACTGTGCATGGTCCACATAAATGGTTAACCAGGGACACTGGAGAACTGTTCAAAAACTATAATGTTCACTGATGACACAACTACATTTATAAAGGGCCCACACATACGCATACGAGGCACAGCCAGGAGACTACTGGAACACGCTTACAACTGGTCCTCAGCTAACACACCCACACCCTTAATGTTAGAAGAACAAATGATGACATTCCAAGCAAATCAAAATGACTGACAGGAATCAGAAATAGAGAGTAATAAACTGAGGTGGTAGTCACCAGGAGCTAACCTATGGTAAAATTTTCTAGAAGATTTCAGTGAAGGCGATAAAAATACACATGACAGTCAAGTGAAAATGAGAGACATGGAAAAAAGTAAGTAAACTGTTTATTTTTTCAAAAGTAATCACCATAACTGGTAATATATTTATCCATAACTGTCGATACATTTATCTCACTCTGAGACAAAATGGTTGATGCTTCCATGGAAATACTGGTTGCAATTGCCCATGGAAGCATGCCAATCCAGGCACACACCTCTTCATCTGAAACAAATTGATGGCCACAGATGTCTTTGTTCGGTGCTCCATAACTATAGAATTGTATGGGGAGAGACTGGGACTGTATGGAGAACGTGTCAGGACTTCACATGTTGTCAAGGTTGTTTTGAGTACACTGCAGAAGTTTTGGTGGGAAACCCTTACACATCTTCCATACAGTCCTGATATCTCTTCGTGTGATTTTCAAATATTTGGAGCCCTGAAGAAAGACATTCATGGCCACTGATTTGCTTCAGATGAAAGGGGCATGCATTGGTACAATCATGGTTCCGTATGTAACTGCAAACATTTTTCCATGAAGGCACTGGCCATCACTTTTTTCTTTCTGACATCATGTACCTCCATTCATGATGCACATGATTTCAGATATCATGTGTCCATACAGTTCACAGGTTCACTTATAGAGGCCACCTGGGTCAGCCCCCTGGTGCACTCTGTGGGCTGTCAAAGAAACAGTATTGTTTAAGCGATTGCAAACAAGTGCTCGCCTATTCCGTAACCTGTATTACTGTTGTCCAGTCAGTGTGTTCAGTGCTATGCACAACCTGTACTTCATTGTATCCTATGTGTTACTGTTTGAAGTACTATGATCCATAAATTGTGTTAGTTCTTGCTATAGTAAACTTGACGACAAGTGATGGCTACAGTTTCTCTGGATGTTAATGTCAGTGCTAAGTCACAAACATCTCAATGGAAGACATGCTCCAGTCTACCATTGCCCAGCAGCAAGCTTTCGCGGAACAACAGCAGGTTCTCCCCACAGCAGTGAGTCAAGTGGCATTTGCACATTCAAGGCAGGTTGCTCTGCCATTCTGTGCAACCTTCACTCTTTCTGGCACATGGTGAATTGGCTGAAGATTGGGACTCCTACAAGACATGGTTACACCAACATTTCCAGGGTTTTCACATGGGTCATGAAAACCTGTGTAAGTCTTTCTTTCTTTCCTGGCTTTCATCATGCATTTATCAGCTGTGCCAACTTGCACCTTTGCAAGAACTGCTAGCTAATCATTTGGAAAAATGTGCAAGCTTCTCCAACTTATTACTGTGACAGAACACATGTTATTGTGACACTTGCAGGATTTTACCATTGTCAGAAATGCCCAAACCAGTCTTACAAAGCCTGGGGTGCAGAATGGCATGGGTTGAGCCGTCATAATAAATTTGTCACTAGTACCCATCACAAATCTTATGCTGATCACATGGTGCATAATGTTATTATCCATCTGGACCCAGATAGGGCAGTCTGTGAAAAGCATTTCAATGTGAGAATCCGACACTTATGGATGTACTCAATATAGCACAGTCCTTTGAAGTGTCATGGGTCATAGACGATCAGATTGCTGCAGGGGTAAAGGTATCGGAAATTGCTCAGTCTGTCCCTGTTAGACACACTGCCATTGTTCAGGACGATCGGGAAGCCATTAAATCAGTACAACCTTCGACTCAGTGTGTTGCATCAGGCAGCGACTCAGTGTTGCATGGGGCAGCATCAGTTACAACCACAGCAGTAACAGGCTGTGTCACAACAGCAGTGGTATGTTCCCCGTCCATCTTGCCTGTATTGCTTTGTCCAACATGAGCATGATGTGTTCCCTAAGCGTTGGACTATTTGCAGCAAGTGTCAAAAGTGTCAAAAATGATAGTAGCACTGATGGACATAAACTGTACCTCTACAATGGCTGTATTCCTGAACAAATTGTTCATTGACTTCCGTGTGTTTAAGGGCGGATGTAATGGAGTTTGGTCCAAAAAATCGATCTTTCAAAAATATTATTCCCTTGATCTACACAGTTTAATCTATGTTGTGAGTGAATTTTATCGTGATAGCAGCTTTAGAAACGCCTTTAAATTGTTAAAATGATTAACTCTGCACTGGTGGCCATTCCCACCATCTGCAACATTTGGGAAACTGCTCGCTTCAGCGGAATTTTTGTCAGTGTGAAGGCTATTTTCTTTCGATATCTCTGGCTGACATCTATATCTCTGGCTGACAGCTATATCTTTGCGCGAAAAATTTCTTGAATGTGGTTTATTTACATTTGACAATACTAATACATATTAGTAGGTGGAAGGCTGAATTCACAAATATTAATGTGGAAGTCAAGATTTATGCATAATGGGTGGTGGAAAAATTGTGTTTAGAAAATGGAGGTTTCATGGAGATCAGTTTATCAACAAAAAAGCGGAATCAGCTCGAAATGAAGAACATAAACTCTCAGCTTCAGCATTGAAACTTGGGACAGGAGAATTGCCTCCACCATGTGCAATGTTTGATGCTGTATGCAATACTGCCAAAGTTTCTATGAAGGAAACAGTGGAGGAATTGGTGGAAATAAACCAAAAAGAAATAGATCCTGGGGTATGCAATCATGATGTTGGTATGGATACCACTGGATTCAGACTTATTGATTTAGAGCTTCTCTGCCAGGCTATAAAGTTTTCATGTTAAAGTGTTAGCTGTAAAAATATGGAATGCATGATTGTTGTTGAAGAAAGAAGAGTGGGAATAGCTTGTGATTTTAAATTAATTTGTAATTCATGTGGCTATGAATTTTCAGTTTCCCCTCCAAAAAAATTGACACTGGTACCTATGAGAGCAATTTTAGTTTAGCATATGCTGTGGACAGGGCAGGGAAGGAGGTATCTTATTGTGTGCTTTTCTGAACATGCCTCCACCATGTGAAAGGTTTGAAAAATAAGTAAAGAAATGTTTGGAAAATGCCAAAGTTTCTATGAAGAAAGCAGTGGAGGAATTGGCGGAAATAAACCAAAAAGAAATATATCCTGGGGTATACATTTATTACAGTGAATCTCCTATAAATCTTACTGACCTGTGTGAGTCTATAGGTGGCATTGTATGAAAAGGGGTCACACATCTCTCTATGGAGTTGCATCTGTTATTGCTTAATGTCTAAATACTGCCACCAGTGTGCAAAAAGGAAAATGTGAGAAACTGTGGCAAGAAAAGCATGCAGTAACATGCTCTAAAAATTATAGTGGCTCAAGTGGGACCATGGAGGCTGCTGCAGTTGTGAGGATGTACTCCAATTCTGAGGACCAGTATGGTGTTAGAAATACTAAATACCTTGGTGATGGGGACTCCTCTTTGTTCAAAGCTGTAACAGATAAAAATCCGTACATTGCAAGAATAGAAAAGTTGGAACGTGTTGGGCACATCCAAATGAGGCCTGGTGGTAGGCTTCGAAAGAGAAGGAAGGTGGAGTACTTGAGGATGGGAACCCACTAGGAGGAAAAGGCAGGCTTACTCTTCAGTTGTTTTATGGGAGAGCTATGATGAAAAACACACTTAATTTAGAGGCAATGAGGTGTGCTGTGTGGGCAATTATTTTCCACAAACTATCTACTGACCAAACACAAATGCACAACCTGTGTCCGAAAGACCATTGCTGTAAGTTCAACAACAGAAATGAGACGTATTCACAGAAACATTCATTACCAGAATCTGCTATGAATGCAGTTAAGCCCACATTAAGGTTTCTTGCAAACCATGATTAATTGAGGAAGTGTCTCCACAGAAAGACACAAAATGCAAATGAAAGCCACAAGAATTTAATTTGGATTAGCTGCTCAAAAAGGACATTCTGTGGACTTGAAGTACTCAAATAGGTGCCTACAATGCAGTTTTATGTTACAATAACGGAAATAATGGCAGAATTGAAGTGCTGAAAAGAGTTGGTATAGATCTTGGTGTGTTTACAACAAAAGCGTTTTACACTATCGACAGGAGCAGGATCAAGAAATCAAACAAATCAGTGCCTTACCTGCAAATACAGGCCAGGCAGGTTCAAAGAGGAGAGAAGAAAACCTGGAGGATGTGGAGTATCAGTATGGAGCCTGTCCAGTTACCTGTGTGGTCTAACACACTGCTTTCTGGGCGGGAAGGCGTGCCGGTCACTGGCACAAATTCACCTGGTGGATTAGTGTCGAGGTCCGGTGTGCCGGTCGTTCTGGGGATGGTTTTTAAGGTAGTTTGCCATCTGCCTCGGAGAATGCCGCCTGGTTCTCTTTATTCTGCCTCAGTTACACTATGTGAGTGGTTTCTGCACAAACACTGTCTCCACGTATGAGTAAACCATAATCACTCCACCACACAAACATTGGGGTTACACCCATCTGGTGTGATACATTCCTGAGGGGATCCACTGGGGGCTGAACTGCACAATAACCCTGGGTTTGGTGTGGGGCAGTGATGAGGTGAGTGGACTGCAGTAGCTTGTGGGGTTGTGTACCACTGTAGGCTATCACAGGGATGAAGCCTCTCCGTCGTTTTTAGGTCCCCAGTTCAATACAATACAATGCTATCAGTATGGAGGATTTTAAAATTGATGTAAGGTTATTACATGTAGAAGTTTGAGAAGAAAATCTTTGAACCTCATTTTCTATGTTTTACATTTTTTACATTATTAGAAGCCTTTTCGTAAAAAGTATATGCCCTAATGCTATGAAATTTTCAGGATCGGTTCACAACGCATTGCTGTCTCCCTGGAGCTAAAAAATATGAGCTTTGAACCTCATTTTCTATGTTTTACATTTTTTACATTATTAGAAGCCTTTTCGTAAAAAGTATATGCCCTAATGCTATGAAATTTTCAGGATCGGTTCACAACGCATTGCTGTCTCCCTGGAGCTAAAAAATATGAGATCCTTTGATTACATTCTGATTTTTAGGTGACTGTATGTAGAAAATAAGTTAATTTTGGGTGTGCAAAATTAAAATCTCTGTTAATAATACAATGTGTATCATAAATTAATAACTGCAGTTCAGTGGTCTTATAGCCTTATAAACTTAAAAATTCAAGTTTCTGGCAAAATATTAATCCTGTGTATTTTATTATATTTTTTCCGTTAAAACACAGCTCTTTTGCTTTACACATGAAAAATTTTAGATTTGTATATTAACAAATATGGCTGTAATGATTTTTTAAATAAATGTTTACATTTTCTGTTGCATCTCTCCTTAGTAAGCTGCTAAAAATGCAAGTGGACACAGGAGCTGCAGTGACTTTAGTAAATGCACAAATGTACATTGACTTGGTTTCCCTCCCCTCACACAGGTTTCATGGGAGTTGGTTAGCTACAGTAAACAGCAGATTCCCACCCTACATCGGAATTTCACTCCTGTCTCTTACAAATCTGTTGGTTGCCTTCTCACCTTCCATGTTGTGGATCATTCCCATACCACAGACCTGTTCAGGTGAGATGTGTTTAATGCTTTCAGTTTTTCCATTGTCGATGAGGTAAATTTAATTTCAGATCAAGTTCCATATCAGCAACTGAGGAACTTGAGTCTCACTGCTCTGAGTTTTTGTCTCTGTTTTCCCCTGGGCTCTGTTGTACTATTGGTTTTCAGGCCCACATTACCATGAAAGAATCTGCCTGCCTTTGTTTTTTTTTTTAAATACACACACAGCACGTGCCTCTCATGTTGTGCCGAATAGACAGTTTGACATTGCCCAATGTCATTTCGCATATTTCTTCTAGTGAATGGGCTACACCACTGGCCATCAATAAGAAACTGAAGCAATAGCTCCACCTTGGCAGTGACTTCAGTGTCACGCAGTGTCACGATTAATGCAAAGTTCATAATAGATACGTACCATTTGATCCACCCTGATGAGTTGCACATAGAGTTATCAGATGGCCACTACTTTTCCAAGGTTGATTTGTCAGAAATGTACCTCCAGCTCCTCTTGGATGAGGCCACGGCCACTAGGAGCCTTCTCGCTGTCAATACACTTTTCGGCCTTTACCAACATCAATGCTTGCCTTTTGGTGCTGCTAGTGTGTCCGCAATTCTTCAGTGTATTTTAGAGCCCCTGACAGCCTCTGTGCCCAGCTGCATCAATTACCTCAATGATATCATTGTTTTGGATTTTTCCACTGAAGACCATCTCAGAAACCTGTGGTCATTGTTTTCTGTAAAATCAGTTTCCATGTCTCAAGTGCATTCTTGCCAAATCTCAATTTTTTTCAGCCATCAATTGAGTAACTGGGTTTTGAGGTTTCTCATGCAGGGGTCACCGTGTTGATGCAATTGCAGCTTTGCTGCAGTGGACCTCCGTTAAGGAACTGCAGACATTTATAGGTAGCTTTTACTGGACGCATGTGCATTTTTCTCTGGGCCCTATACGGTGATGGAGCATTCACTTTGCTTAAATTGGAGCTTCACTCTGCTCCGTGTCTGGCCACTTTTCACTCAGGTCAGCATCTTGTGTTGGGTACAGATGCCTCTCAGCATGGTGCTGGCGCACAAACACACAGATGGGTCTGAACAACCCACTGCTTATGATTCTAAGACCTTAACTCTGACTCAGCAGCGGCATACTCAGATTGAAATGGAGGCTATAGTGATTGTGTTCACCCTCATTAAATTTCTCGTCTTCTTGTATGGTTCTAAGTTCCATTTAGTCATGGATCACAAGCCGTTAGCTGCTCTTTCAAACCATTTGGCTTCTGTGCCAGACAAAGCAGTGCATCATATGCAGCGGTGGGCTCTCTTTGTCTCCCACTATCATACTATCATTATCAGATCCATTTCTGGCTGACAGCGCAACACGCCAATGCCATTACCTTATCTCACCTTCTGATTGGGCTGGACGAGATGCTTTGTTTCTATTTAGAAACTGAGAACCAGAATGCAGTCAATGGTTTTTCCATCACTAGTGCGAGGACAGCTTCGGCTGTCACAGTGGATCCTGTACTTAGTTGGGTCCTCTCTTCTGTGTAGCACGGTTGGCCATGCCTGGATCCCTTGCATAATTACTTCTCCCTCCAGCACTGCCTCTCTGTGTTTCACGGTGTTCTCTCATTAGCTATGGAGGACACTGCTTCCCGGGCTGCGATTCCCATTTCCTTATGCCATAATGTACTGTGGCTTCTGCACGCCAGCCATTGGGAACCTGTAGCACAAAAGCTTTGGCCTGTTGGCACGTGTTTTGGCCAGGCATAGATGAGGACATTACATGGCTTATTGCCACTCGTACTCATTGTGTTCAGCAACAGGCAGCCCTGCGGGCATCTTTTTCTCCTGCCTGGTGCCGCAGCCCCTGTGGGAGCATCTACATGTCGATTTTGCTGGGCTCTTCCTAAATCGTCATTGGCTCATTGTAGTGGATGCCTGTTCCAAGTTTCCCTACATGGCACATTGTCTGTTCACATCCACGGTGGCCTCTATTTCGGCCCTGTCTAAGATTTTTGCAATTGAGGGACTGCTGTATACTGTGGTTACTAATAATGGCCCCCAGTTCATTGCTCAAGAATTTGCATCTTTTTGTCAGGCTAGCAGTGATTGCCATCTCACAGCTCTCTTGTGTGATCCTCAATCTAATGGTGAGGCCAAATGCACAGTTCAGATGTTTAAAACTCAGATGCGGAAGTATGTATCCGGCAGGTCTCCTGAAGCTGGTTTAGACTGTTCTTTGAGTTGTACCATTTCACTCTGGTGGGGCACTAGAGCCCAGCAGAGCTGCTGGTCCACAGATGCCAACCACGGATCCTTCTTCGTCTGCTGCACCTCTCGCCATGCTGGCTCTGCAATGGTTCCAGCTGGATTTGCGTGTCTGGGTTCACGGTTTTGGCTGCTGGCTGAACTGGGTTGCTGCCATCATCAAGCATCACTGGGGGCTGGCACCTATGCATCATCTGCACTCCTGATGGGTGGATGTCCTGTCACTTCAACCGGCTGTGGTCACACACAGTGGAGTCTGTTCTGGAGGGGCCACTGCCTCCCCTCCACCACCACCAACGAAGCCTGTTCCGTGCCGAAGATGGCCCAGTTTGCACCACAGCACGGGTTGCTGCCTGGCATATCACTGTCTGGGATTCCTGCCTCCGACTCCTCACCTCGACTGTTGACATCGGTGCAATCACCACTGCACCTGATACCACAGCTGCTGCCACCTTTGTTGCTGGGTCCTCTGAAGGTGTCATCTCCGATGATCCCGATGATGCCTCTGGTGCTGACCACTGATTTGGACAAGAATGTCACTATCGAGATGCCATCTCTGGTCTTGCCCTATGGCCTCTCATGAGAAGGGGGATAGTTTTCCGACCAATCCCTCATCACTTCTGTCCCTACCCACTGGTGACTGCCTGCCACATGCAGCAGCTGCCATCACTGGGTGATGAAATGGACATCAGTGTCATCATTCGTGTTTTCCATGCATTGTAATCTCAGTGCCTTGTGAGATCAGTGCTTTTTTTTTTTCATTTCACAGCACCAGTGCTTTTTTCTGTACCATGTATTTTTTCTGTACTATGTATTTTTTGTGCTTAGTATTTTTATGTTTATATGTGGTTTTCCCACCCCCTAGAAGGGACAAGGGCTGTACCTGCGCTCATGACCCACACGATTTCAGAGATCACCCCCCATACAGTTCACATGCCTGCTTGTAGAGGCCACCTGGGTCGGCTCCCTGGCTTGCTCTGGTGGGTCATCGAAGTATTATTGAAGTGATGAGTGCTCGGCCTTTTGTGTAACCTGTATTACTGTTATCCAGTCAATATGTTCTGTGCTATGCACAACCTGTACATCATCGTATCTTATGTGTTGCTCTGGAAAGTACCATGTTCCATAAATCGTGTTTATTCTTGCTATAGCATGTTTCATCTTCATTTGACGGCCCCTTATATTTATTCTACAGAATAAGCAGTAATAATATTACTTACGTGCCAGTACACACGCACACACCATGGCATTTGTCATTGATAACAAGGTGAATTTAGGATGAACTCTGCATTTATACCCACAATACCAGAAATAAAAATAATTTTCAACTAGACTATGCACCCCTCTGTACAGTTCAGAATGAAGTTTTCTGCTCTGCTGCAAAAGTGTACAATAGGTTGCCAGTAGACATCTGATAAGATATTAAAAAATCCTAAATATTTAAAAACAAATCAAAAGAATACCTTATGAGACACTACTCCTACAGTTTATCATTATACGAGTATTTGTATTTATAAGTGTTAAGTCTACAAAATTCTAATATTTGTATTTGATAGATCTTATCATTGCTAGTTTATAGACAACTCATGATGCTATGCATTAACTTACAAAAATACATTGTTTGAAGTGTTAGATGAAAACAGCAGCCGAGTAGTACAGGAAGAGTTGTAGTATTTTTTACCAAAGTAGTTTTTCTCACCTGTTCTTCATATATAAATAATCTAGAAGTAATTCCCATAATTATCAGTGTAAGTAAATTAGGGCTAGTGACAATTTATGGTCAGTGTGCTTTACAGAAGTAGCCAGCAGCATGTTCATTATTATTATTATTATTTATTTATTTTTTTTTTTTGCACCACCCCCCTCCCCCCTGTGAACATACTCTGACGTGCCATAGAAACTCGTATAGGCATGTGTATTCAAATACAGAGATATGTAGAAATGCAGAATACAGTGCTGCAGTCAGCAATGTTTATATAAGACAAGTGTCTGGTGCATTTGTTAGATTGGTTACTGCAACTGCAACGGCATGGTGTTATAGTCAGTGGCAAGAAACTAGACACAACATCTCTGAGGTAGTGATGAAGTGGGGATTTTCCCATGTGAACATTTCACGAGTGTACCATGAATATCAGGAACCAAGTAAAACATCAAATCTCCGACATGGCTGCGACCAAAAAAAGATCCTGCAAGAAGAGGGCTAATGACGACTGAAGAGAATTGTTGAGTATGACAGAAGTGCAACCCCTCCATGAACTGCTACAGATTTCAGTGCTGGGCCATCAGCAAGTTCAGCACTTGAACCCTTCAATGAAACATAACTGATATTGGCTTACGGAGCCGAAGGCCCACTTGTGTTCCCTTGATGACTGCATGACACAAAGTTTTATGTCTCACTTGGACCTGTCAACTCTGATGTTTGACTGCTGAAGACTGGAAACATGTTTCAAATTGTATTGAGAGGATGCATGTGTACTGGTATGGAGACAACCTCATGGACCCTGTATATCAGCAGGCGACTGTTCAAGCTGGTGGAGGCTCTGTAATGGTGTGGGGTGTGTGCAGTTGGAGTGATATGCGACTTCTGATACATATAGATATGATTCTAACAGGTGACACATACGTAAGCATCCTTTCTCATCACCTGCATCCGTTCACGTCCATTAAGCATTCTGACGGACTTGGGCAATTCCAGCAGGACAATGCAACATCCCACACATCCAGAATTGCTACAGAGTGGCTCCAGGAACACTCTTACAAGTTTCAACACTTCCACTGGCCACCAAACTCCCCAGACATGAACATTATTGAGCATATCTGGGATGCCTTGCAACATGCTGTTCAGAAGAGATCTCCACCCCTTCATATTCTTAAGGATTTATCAAGAGCCCTGCAGGATTCATGGTGTCAATTCCCTCCAGGCCTACTTTACACATTAGTCAAGTCCATGTCATGTTGTGATACGGCACTTCTGAATGTTTGTGGCGGCTCTAAATGATATATTGCATGTGTACCAGTTTCTTTGGCTGTTCAGTGTACATCTTCACTCATTCTGCATATCTGAAAGCTCTCCTTCATGATGAGATTAAGGAATATGATGTATGAATGAATGGTCTAATTAATTAATACAGCTCTGTAGATTGCATGACATAAACTGGGCAACAGCAAGACTCTTTGAATTGCACCGTATTAAAGTTAGTAGCTTGTTTACATCATACTTTTGCGACCTAGCTGCATACTAGGATTCAACTAGACTATATTTTTGGTTGCTGTGCTACATGGATTCACTTGACTCTGGATGATCTGGGTTATGTTCGTGGAGTGTTCTATAATTTATGATGACATGGCACAGACTTGACCTGTTAACAAGGCTACAAAGAGTTTATAGTGTATACATGTTTGCTGCATAAGAAAGAGTGTGTTACACCACAGCAAGTGTAATATTGGCCATGAGAACTCGAACTTACCGTAGTTTGCATGTAAGGAGAACAGACCAAGTTCAGTGATCATGGAACTGTAATTCAGAAAACTGTGGCTGCAACAGCTACAACTTCAAATTCAATACCAGGCATGAAAAGATGACCAACAAAAGCAAATTATGGAACAAGAACAGCAGCAACTGCTTACACTAAAGCATCTCATCGAGCCAGAGAAGAATTCATCACATCCATTCACACCATTTCATCCAAAGACAAAGACTGCTACTCATATTATAGATGTCTGCAGTCCCAGTCCAGGGGAGCAGTGTAGCCAATGTTGCTAAACAAATTGGTTTTCTGCTATCTACTAAACCCCCAATAATGTGTCCTCTGCACAAGTTACATCCTCTTGATAAACCTAAGTGTTTACATTTGTCTAAAACCAATAGTTTGTTCTCTAAGCATTACGAGCAGCAAACACATTTTAACAGCATAGTTTTTTTGTTGTCACAAGAAGTCAAAACAGTCATATGCAGCATGGGCAGTTGATTTCAAAGGGCTGACTCATTAGTGCAAATTTTTGAGTGAAAATCAAAATTGTAAACAAGTCTTTACTGAACCATTAGTGTGTGATGTATTAATTACTTATGCAGACATAAAGAAGTTTGTGCACAGGCACTGAAATTCATAACTCCTACTTTCAGAGACATGTTGATGACAGCAAAAACTTTGGAAATATCAGCTGCAGAACAGTGCTGTTTTGAGGAAAACAGTACACTTTCTGTAAAACTGCTTGAAATATCCAGTACAGCACAGCAAAATTTTGTTGAAAGTGAGGTAGATTCCATACAATGGCATTCCCTTCATGTCACAGTAAGTCTGATAAGAACTCATCAGGTTCATCTTTGTCATCTGACTCAGAATTAAAACTCTCATATCCATTTACAGACAAAGCCTAAACAACAAATAAGCAACAGCATGTGTTTGACTCAGTCTTCACATAGTCCTTCTGCCATCTAGCCATGGTATAACAACACTGTTATGCAGAATCCAGAGTGTTTTGCTAGATATATGTGCACTCAGTGCCCATACAGAAAAATGTGCTGTGCACATTGATGTAAGCAAATGGCACATGGTAGACATTCACAAAGGTGGCATGGTGACACACCAACACTGCTGCAACAGCATAAGCATGTTACAGCCACAGTTGAACATTTTCATGGAGCAGCCACAAAAGTGTTCTCTCCCACTAATGATCTAGAACCAATTAATAACATTTCTTGTTGACGCTGGCTCACCAGTTCCTATTATAAATGAGAAAACCTATCCTCAAGTTAGTTCTCTGTCTCTTCAGCTGACATCATAAGGTTTACAACCCCACAGCAAGCACTGCATATATTTCTGTGGTAAATGCACAGTAACAGTGTTGTACAGAAAATTCATCTGTCTGATTATTTCTTAGTTGTACCATCAAGTCAGAAAACATTTTTGGGACTGGTGCTTTTCTGATCTTTGTTGTAAAATAGCAGATGACATCAACATTGTATCAGCAGTAACACCATTTGATGATCTTATTTCATTATGCACTGCATTTTCAGGCCTACTTCCATCAGGCTTGGGGGGTGCAAAAAATCATGTAGCTCACACTCAGCTGAAGCCATCTGCAGCACTGAACTACTTTAGAGCTAGAAAAATGCCAATAACATTGTAAGATGACCCCATGTCCAAGTAGATCACCTGGGGCAACAAAACATCTTCGCACCTGTCGCATCCAGTCAGTGGAAACCCCATTAGTAGTGTTATGAAAACCAAATGGCTCTTTGTGTATTTGTAATGGATTTAAATCAACTATTAATGCACAACTGGAGCTTGACATTTACAAGGTGTGTGAGGAAAGTAATGAGACTGACAACACTGCAGGCACTCTGGCAATGCTGTGTTCTACTTGCATAGACCAGTGTATTCATCTCTTTCAGATGCTCAGTCCAAGTTTCAGCTCCATACAGCCATCACATGGTTTTTGACAGCGCCAACGTTGAAGCCATGTTTTTGTTGTGTGTTATGAAAATGAAACAGTGGAATTTAGGTCAATGATATGCAATCAGATTGCCAGATATGAGTCTGAAAAGTTGAAACAGGCCTATGGGCAACATTCCTTATCAAGAGCACAAGTTTTTTGCTGTCACAATTCATTTTTGGAAGGCTGAGAACGCACTGAAGATGAACCTCATCCAGGGAGGCCTTCCACTTAAAAAAACTGATGAAAATTTTGAACATGTGAGTGCTGTTGTTAGATCAAATCAATGTTTATCAAAAACGGCTCAAATGGCTCTGATCACTATGGGTCATAACATCTGAGGTCATCAGTCCCCAAGAACTTAGAACTACTTAAACCTAACTAACCTTGCAATAAATGGAGCAGGCAAAAAGGAATACAAACATCTCAAAAATGAGATCGTCAGGAAGTGCAAAATGGCTAAGCAGGGATGGCTAGAGGACAAAATGTAAGGATGTAGAGGCTTATCTCACTAGGGGTAAGATAGATACTGCCTACAGCAAAATTAAAGAGACCTTTGGAGAAAAGATAAACACTTGTATGAATATCAAGAGCTCAGATGGAAACCCAGTTCTAAACAAAGAAGGGAAAGCAGAAAGGTGGAAGGAGTATATAGAGGGTCTATACAAGGGTGATGTACTTGAGGACAATATTATGGAAATGGAAGAGGATGTAGATGAAGATGAAATGGGAGATACGATACTGCGTGAAGAGTTTGACAGAGCACTGAAAGACCTGAGTCGAAACAAGGCCCTGAGAGTAGACAACATACCATTAGAACTGCTGACGACCTTGGGAGAGCCAGTCCTGACAAAACTCTACAATCTGGTGAGCAAGATGTATGAGACAGGCAAAATACCCTCAGACTTCAAGAAGAATATAATAATTCCAATCCCAAAGAAAGCAGGCGTTGACAGATGTGAAAATTACCGAACTATCAGTTTAATAAGTCACAGCTGCAAAATACTAACACGAATTCTTTACAGACGAATGGAAAAACTGGTAGAAGCCGACCTCAGGGAAGATCAGTTTGGATTCCATGGAAATATTGGAACACGTGAGGCAATACTGATCTTACGACTTATCTTAGATGAAAGATTTAGGAAAGGCAAACCTACGTTTCTAGCACTTGTAGACTTAGAGTAGGCTTTTGGCAATGTTGCTGGAATACTCTCTTTCAAATTCTAAATGTGGCAGGGGTAAAATAGAGGGAGCGAAAGGCTATTTACAATTTGTACAGAAACCAGATGGCAGTTATAAGAGTCAAGGGGCATGAAAAGGAAGAAGTGGTTGGGAAGGGAGTGAGACAGGGTTCTAGCCTCTCCCCAATGTTGTTCAATCTGTGTATTGAGCAAGCAGTAAAGGAAACAAAAGAAAAATTTAGAGTAGGTATTAAAATCCATGGAGAAGAAATAAAAACTTTGAGGTTCGCCGATGACATTGTAATTCTATCAGAGACAACAAAGGACTTGGAAGAGCAGTTGAACGGAATGGACAGTGTCTTGAAAGGAGTATATAAGATGAACATCAACAAAACCAAAATGAGGCTAATGGAATGTAGTCGAATTAAGTCAGGTGATGCTGAGGGAATTAGACTAGGAAATGAGACACTTAAAGTAGTAAAGGAGTTTTGCTATTTGGGGAGCAAAATAACTGATGATGGTCGAAGTAGAGAGGATTTAAAATGTAGACTGGCAATGGCAAGGAAAGCGTTTCTGAAGAAGAGATATTTGTTAACATCGAGTATAGATTTAAGTGTCAGGAAGTTGTTTCTGAAAGTATTTGTATGGAGTGTAGCCATGTATGGAAGTGAAACATGGATGATAAATAGTTTTAACAAGAAGAGAATAGAAGCTTTCAAAATGTGGTGCTACAGAAGAATGCTTAAGATTAGATGGGTAGATCACATAAGTAATGATGAAGTATTGAATAGAATTGGGGAGATGAGGAGTTTGTGGCACAACTTGACAAAAAGAAGTGACCGGTTAGTAGGACATGTTCTGAGGCATCAAGGGATCACAAATTTAGCATAGGAGGGCAGCGTGGAGGGTAAAAATCATAGAGGGAGACCAAGAGATGAATACACTACGCAGATTCAGAAGGATGTAGGTTGCAGTAAGTACTGGGAGATGAAGAAGCTTGCACAGGATAGGGTAGCATGGAGAGCTGCATCAAACCAGTCTCAGGACTGAAGACCACAACAACAAACAATAACAACCTAAAAACATCACACACATCCATGCCCAAGGCAGGAGTTGAACCTGTGACTGCAGCAGTCGTGCGGTTCCAGACTGAAGTGCCTAGAACCGCTTGGCTACCATGGCTGGCTCAACAAAGACTTGGAATGTGTTGCGTTGCAGTCCCACCTGCCGAGCAGCCAGTGTCTCCAAGCAGCCAGCAGTGCGGCGGAAGTCCTTATCGGTGCTCATTAAACACCGGAAGTGTATTTTAGATAAAAAAAATTGATAAGAGCGCAAAATCCCATAAGAATAACACAGGGCGGAAGTGAATTCTTCTGCAACACGAGTTAAGTAAATATACTGGACGCTGAAAATTTCTAAGTCCGAATGAAGGTCACGCGCAGTCACGACTCACAGCGCCGTGCTGGGAGACAAGCACAGCATCTATCCCGTGAGATCCCGTGAGAGTATAAAACACTATTCACTTTTTGTTTGGTGGCCGTGCGAGTCTTGGTTGCTCGCTAGGCGGGTGACCTTGAAGCGGACTTAGCCGCTGCGCTCACTGCCGCATGGCTTGTGATTGGCTGGGTAGCCTGTGGCGCAATGCAATATATTTGCATCTGGGAAGGCTTCAAGGCCACCATAATCTGCATGGTTGCCCCATACAACAGCAAGCGTGAGCCATGTACTACCTCCAAAAACTGCTTGTACATCACATGTAAAGTTCAAATGGAGTCCACGAAACACATTTGGACCTCCAATTAACTGTTGCTTATTAAACTGTCCAGCCAAATCAATGTCAATAGCCTTCAAACTGCGATACACAGGAATGCTGCGCCGCCAGCACGTTAACTTGTGTTAACGTGCCACAGCAATGCCTAGGCGACGTGCATGGCGTCATCGCTGGCGGCGCAGCATTCCTGTGTATCACAGTTTGAAGGCTATTGACATTGATTTGGCTGGACAGTTTAATAAACAACAGTTAATTGGAGGTCCCAATGTGTTTCGTGGACTCCATTTGAACTTTACATGTGATGTACAAGCAGTTTTTGGAGGTAGTACATGGCTTATGTTTGCTGTTGTATGGGGCAACCATGCAGATTATGGTGGCCTTGAAGCTTTCCCAGATGCAAATATATTGACATGGAGTATAGCAGAGACAACAGGACTTTTGGCTAAGCAGCCTTGTGGTACACTTGTTCCAAGTATGCCATTTGTATTGAGTACTAGAAAGAAGAAAAAGTTAAATGCCGATGAGTATCTGTTTATATGGGCTAAGATTGGTAATGGAAATTGTAAAATAAAGATCAATGGTGACTGTATGTTATATTACAGACAATAAAGTTGCCCTACCCGTTCACGTGTGTTAACGTGCCACAGCAATGCCTAGGCGACGTGCATGGCGTCGTCGCTGGCGGCGCAGCATTCCTGTGTATCGCAGTTTGAAGGCTATTGACATTGATTTGGCTGGACAGTTTAATAAACAACAGTTAATTGGAGGTCGAAATGTGTTTCGTGGACTCCATTTGAACTTTACATGTGATGTACAAGCAGTTTTTGGAGGTAGTACATGGCTCACGCTTGCTGTTGTATGGGGCAACCATGCAGATTATGGTGGCCTTGAAGCTTTCCCAGATGCAAATATATTGACATGGAAGACATGTAGTATAGCAGAGACAACAGGACTTCACTAAGGATGATGGATGACTTGTTAAACTTATACATTTCCACCATACATCAAATTTTGATTGAAGATTTACACATGCTAAAGGTCGAAGCCAAAATGTTGCTGAAAAACCTGACAACTCAGCAGAAGGACACTCATAGAAATGCGTTTCTTGGTCTTCTTGAGAGGACTGCCTATGACCATGAATGGTTTAGTTGTGTGATCACGAGTAACGAATCCTGGATTTTTTTGGTACAATCCTGACACAAAGCAGCAAAGTGAGGAGTGGCACACTGAAACATCTCCTCGAGTGAAAAAAGCTCGAACGAGCAAAACAAAGATCAAAATAATGCTGATTTGCTTTTTTGACTGTAGGGTATCATACATAAAGAATTTGTTCCTCCAGGACAAACTCTCAACCACATGTTTTACAAGGATGTCCTGGAAAAGCTCAGGAAAACGGTGAACTGAGTGAGATTGGACATCACAGACAAGAGTATGCTCCTTCAAGACAATGCCACATGCCAACAGCTACTTCCATCTGTTGTTCCACAGCCCCCCCCCCCCTTCCTATTTCACCTGATGTGAGTCTTTGTGACTTTTTTCTTTTCCCAAAATGGAAAACGTATCTTAAAAGGGTGTAAGTTTGACACTCTGTAGAACATTCAAAATAAAGTGACTGACACACTAAAGACCCTACCAATTGAAGCCTTTTCTAGCTCCTACCAATACAGAGAATAACAACTTTGCCAGTGTGTAGCTGCTGAAAGGAAGTACTTTCAAGGGGACAATATTGCTGTTTGAGAAAAATTAAAACTTTGTTAGATATAAGTCAGTCTCACTACTTTTCTCACACACCTCATATCTCATTCCAATGCCAGAAGAGCTAATGCCAAGGTTATCAGATGGACAGTACTTCTCCCATAATTAATATACCTGAAGCTTATTTACAATAACTGGTAGAAGAACAACCCGACCAAGTCAAGGTCATCAACACTCCATTTTAGTTGTATGGATACAACAGGTTGCCTTTCAGAATTGTTAGCACACCAGCAGTTTTCTGTTGTAGTTTGGTGCAACTAATTCAAAACAGGTCAAACCCAGTCAGTTATATGCATAATATATCAGTAAGTGGCACTACAAGAAACCAACATCTTGCTAATTTATGTCTGCTGTTTCAAACACTACAACAAGGTGGACTAAAGTGAAACCTACAAAAGTGTAAATTGTTTCAAGAGCAAGTGGGGCACTTAGGCCACATATTGAGTCATAAAGGACTTTAACCAACTCAGCAACATGTGGAAGCCATAGGAAAAATCCAAGTGTCAAGACTTTCTGTCATTTCTCAGAAAATTGAATTACAGTACAAAACTTATATCAAATGCTGCCCAGACTGCCAGACTGCTTAATAATATCTGCAACAACAATAGAAAATATGAATGTTCACAACAGTGTCAGGAGGCTTTTCATAAGTTAAAACATTATCTGAAGTCCTCTCCATGTCTGGTGACCTATGAACCATCAAAATGCTTTATCCTGGCCACTGACATATCTCAACAGGCCACTGAAGCAGTTATTTCCCACAAGAGTGATGATGAGCTCGAGAAACACATCACATATGCATCTAAAATGCTCACTGCAGCCAAGATCAATTACTCACAAAACAAATAAGGAGCATTGGCTAGTATAAAAACAATTCCATTTCTAAACAGCACAGAATTTTACCTCAACTCATAATGACCATAAACCATTAATTTCCTTGGTCAGTTCTAAGAACCAACTTAAAGAGAGAGAGAGAGAGAGAGAGAGAGAGAGAGAGAGCAGAACACCTATATCACTGGGCCATCTTCCTCAGCAACAACCATTATTCCATTCATTATTAACCAGCAGCACAACAATGTTCACATTGGTCCCCAATGGTATCACACTGGTATGACACACCAACCAGCTGTGCCCACACTTAAAAGGGAACATTCCCAAATGTCAATAAATGATCTTGATGAAGCTAGGCAGGTGTGTAGAGGGAGAAAAATTGTGGAATATTTTTTTGTTTGTTTGCGCTCAGTTTCACTTTTAAGGGTAAAACATACCCCTAAAGCAGAGAGCATTTTAGGTTCAGAAGAAATTTCTTCAAAATGGTAATCTATAAAAAATGGTTTTCATATAAGACTTGACATGTAATTAATGTTCTTGAAAACTTTATAGTCAACTTTTGTAATAATCTGAAATTTTGCAAAATATCCCACCACCAATAATTCATTTTGAAAAATAAAAGCTTTTATTACAACATAAATTAAAGAAGCTTTCAAGCAACATACAGCCCCATGTTATAAAGCTGGTTTCTGAACTATCATTTTTGGAAAACAAGCTGTACACAGTGTGCTGTCAGAGTATTTCTAACATACCCAATTAAAAGTATCTAAACATTCATTAAAATTTTAAATATTTATTTTACTTATATTTATTTTGTTTTAAATTGTTATTTTACATTTCACACTCATCATTTTTTGTTGTTTTTTTAATTTACCATTCACATTCATGTATAATATAAAACTCCTTATTGTGATAGAAATAATTGCAATAATGATAATCTGCAAATAAATGCCTAAAACATAATGTTCTTTTACATGATGCACATAAAATGAACAAACTTTCTTCACATAATACAGTATACACAATGGAGAAGACAATATAAAACAAAGTTCAGCAGCATTTCAAATTGTCACGAGTGATCCTCTAAGTATCCTGATCTGTGTCAGGCCTATTTCACTACATTGGTAAGCCTTGGCAAAGACAATTGATTATATATTAATGACTGCAGCTTGATTATATTGTTTCTTAAGTGGAGACTGACATAATCATCCAACATAAGTAGATCTGTAACTCTACTCACAAAGTTCTTCCACCATCAAAAGCTTTATATGTCCCACAGCTGTATCTGAGCCATCAACCTCTTTGGGATCATCAAGTGAACACGTTTGTTGTCCTCGGGTATGATGCTCTAAACAGTTTTTTGACATTGACCACTGCAAGAATCTAACAATAAAATAAATATTTCTCCATCACTGGAAAATAAAACATCTTTCAAATATTTTTTGACCTGGTCAGACATATATTTACCTGACTTCAATGCTGACACAAGGCCATTTGCAGCTCCAAAAAGAGATTCTGAGATTCTTGTCTAAAGTAACTATTAGTTTCTTTTAAAACTATGAAAAGCTGGGCTATAAAACTTTGTGAGACCATTGTTCAGATCTAGCTCTGTTGAATGATCATGATGTCAATCTCAACTTGAGAAATAATACAATCGAGCTGCAGTCACTAGTACATAATCAATGCTCTTCACTACAGCTTACCAATGTACTAAAATATGCCTGATACAGATCAGGATATTCGGGATATTTAGAGGATCACCCATGACAATTTGAAATGGGGGGGGGGGGGGGCAAATTGCGAAAAATTTAAATTTTCAAGAACATTAATTACATATCAACTTTTACCTAAAAACATTTTTTGTATATCATTGTTTAAAAGATATTCCTTCTAAACCTAAAATGAAAAATTATGTTTCAGGCTGTGTTTTACCCCTTGAAAGTGAAATTGGGCACAAACAAAACAATGTGGGTCGCATCATTTTGCCTCCTCCCCATACCCACCAAGTTTTATCGAGATCATTTATTGACACTTGGGGATATTAGTAGCTTCCACCCTAAGACAACCACCATTGTCCCGGGAGACACCTCAAAACAACTTTAGACATCTGACAGACCCCCATATCCAGGTTTAGTCCACCAGAGCTGGTCCACCTAGGAATGGGATCCGTTTCCACCTCCAGCACCACTGACTTCCATTACAGACCTGGAGACCGGAACACCAGTTCCAACCAACTCCAGTACCAGTACTATGCACCCACCACAAGCTGAGGACACAGTGACACCAGACATGAAGATGGACAGTAAACCTTTAGCTGACTTGCCCATCCAAACTTTCCTTGCCCAGACAACAATCCCAATACTGGCAGGAACAACTCAGGCCTACATGACAGTTAAAGTGGAAAGGGAAATTATATCTCTATCACCCAACAGCATGGTTGATACCTTGCAATGGCCACTATCAGTGACTCCTGTAGCAACCAGTAAATTACACCAGCTGGCTGCCACATGTGATTAACCACTTATGTCAAGCCAGAGATACAAACCATTCACCAGGCAGCTGCAAGGTACTTCAAATTGTGTTGTGGTAAGGTCTCTGCCTTGCTTACAGCATACTTTCATGACCTGACTGTTTACTAGATATCAGCTGGACTTCATTTTCCATTGATGTGCTAAGTATTATTGATGAATTTGCTTGATCCTGTATGATCTGGATTATTGTCTTGGCTTTTTATCCTTATTTTCTGTGTACTAAAGAGTGTGTTGCACTGTAGCAGGTGTCATGTATTTGTAAGGTTGGTCCATCCAGCCACAATGATTTGGGTTTTCCATAGTTTCTCTAACCTTCTTTGCACAAATGCTGTGATGGTTCCAACAACCCAACTACAATACTATGGAGAGTTCATGTGTCATCCTTGTCAAACAAGACATATAAGTATATAAATGCCTGCCTGTAGGAATTAGGTTTATCTTGTTCTAAAACTGTAATACCATGACATGTACAATATACTTTGTAAAAGGGATACTAAGAGGAATAAAAACATCACTACTACTACTGCTATTAGTAGTACATAATGCAACTGAACCCCACAGGCAAGTAATTTATGACATGATAAAATATGTATACAGGTGAACCTCACCAAATTAATTTTATGTGTGTAAATCTTTTACAAGTTTTAGCAATAGCAGTTATTAACAATCTGAGTTGTTATATGGTTTTGGTTTCCAACATCAAGGAGGCAAGAGGGGAAAAAAGAAGGTAAAACTAACAGGTAAATAGTTTCTAGTTGTACCTGTAATCCAATAAAAGCCAGCTGATTGAGTGCCAGTCAACCAAAAATGATCTTATTGAAAGGCAACTTGAGTTTAAGTTTGAGTAGATATACCTATTAATACCATTATCAACAGAAAGAACTAGCAGCCATGTTTGGCAGATAACTAGTGTGAAAAATCAACAATCAGACTCAAAAACTCAGAATCACACTTTTTTTTTGTGCAGCCATAGTAAAACACCAGGAGACAGAAATACATTCTGGGTAAGAAGTACATTATTCAAAATCATTACCAGTAGAAATATTGCCTAATTAGTAGAGATACATGTAAAGAAAAGTAGACTTGATTCAGAGACAAGAAATGTTCATGTCTCAGAGGGTACCAATTATCAGGAAGCAACGTAAGTACACACATTAAAATGAAAGGTAGCTGAAGGAGAAGAAGGAGAAAGATCTAATAACAGTAGCAGTAACCATTTCTACCATGGAAAATACTTAGAAGCATAGTTTTCACTCTTTATTGCATGTATTAATGGTTTTTGAACTGTGAGTGGCGTGCACTGTAATTCAGTGGAAAAGCTACAATAGTCAGAACACAGAGTCTATAGTAGTGCATTGTCAACTGGGTCACAGTGATGTAATTTCTTTAGTTTCTATTTTTTCCATTTAAGGAGACAGTGAAAGATAGGGAACTGTAATGTATATATCCAGTGATAAAATGTGATGGTAACATATGAGATGGACTGATACATTTTTGTTGAAAATTGTAATGTTTGAGGACCATCTTCAGTGACTTTTCAAAGATAAGTGTGTAAAATGACTGAAACCTTGAATTTTCAAGGCTTGTTAGGCATTAAGTGTTTATTAGCAATCCTGACATATGAACTATTTACATACATAGGTATCCTTATGCCTAAACAGGTGATTGGGGCTGGAATATGTAAATTTAAAATTGTTAACACATTATTAGAGGTGCCAAACAGCTATTAAAACTGTATAATGTAACTGATATCAGATATTAGAGTTCTCAGCAATGAGAAAGAGAAGTAGGTTTAGGTCACAGCTGTGATCTGTAATCAAGAAAACATTTAAATATAATGAATCCAGAAATTGTCACAGAATCTATGATTCTCATATAATAAATCATATTGCTATTCAAGAAGTCATGCACTGAATGACTCATGAATGAAACAATGGAAAATAAAAATGTGTCACACAAGTGCACAAAAAATATTATTAATATATCAGTTTACATTTGTTATGTCCCTCTCACTTTGCACTTCAAACTCAAAAAATAGCTAAAATTTCACTAAAAATTGTTGTCATATCCTTTGTACTAGTTACAAAAATTATTATATTGCAAATATTCACCGTTGCTTTCGTGGTTTTTGCACCCGTGTGCCAGAGTTAGATGAACCTTCTGACGGATTTCGCTGTACGTTGGGGGTCGGCAGGCGGTGAGCAATGTTACTGCCAGTGGGTGGCATGCGCATAGCGGACGGACAGGAGCCTCTGACTACTCCTGAAAAAATTTGTTGAAATTTTTTGCTTTACAGTTTCAAACACACATTATACAGGAACTAGAAGGAAGAAGCAAAACTATGACAGCCAGCAAGATTTGTGAACACACAAAGTTAGAAATTTACAGAAAATATTTTGATAATACTAATGTTTATATTTGAGTGATGTCCACTCTGTCAGATGTGTCCAACAGAACAGACATCATTCAAATACATGTATCTCTGCAAGAGCATGACAGCTCCTTGACATCTGTTTCAGTGCAGAGGCGGTAATATTGTCCAAATGCCAATTTGAATCACTAATTTGCAAGTAGGGAGTTAAAGGATGTGGGACACTGCATTGCAGTATGTGATAAGTTGAAAATTTGAGTTAGTGAGGGACAGTGTGTGGATGTCCAAAGCAGTTCAGGCAACAACTCACAAGAAGCAGCAAATCTGGGTTCAAGTCCCGTCCAGCACAAATTTTCAACTTTCGCCATTGCATTATGACAATGCCCTGTACAGCGAGAAGTAAAGAATTCCCAGCCATCCCTTCCCTTTCTTTCCCCATTCTCTAGTTCGTATAAAAATAATACTAATCGACGTACCAGGTACAAAACGGACTCCAAAAACTGGAACAGTTGGGTAGTGCATGGCAGGAGACTTGTCAGTGGCAGTGCGCTCCTTGGGGGCAGAACCACGGCACATTGGGCCCCTTACAGGCACAGAGTCACGGATCGGCCTTGGAGGTGAACTCATCTGTAACCAGCCATTCATCATACTCCTACTGTACATGTGACTTAATTACATTAAGAGTATTTTGTGAGATCATTGTTCTGAGTATTTAATCAAAGCATTACAAGAAGTATCCTCTTCATAAGACTTGATATTTTTGTTATTATATGCTATTACATTTTCTTAGATAATAATTTGTAGTCACAAAAATTAATTATAAATATACTGTATGTAGCAAAAACAAACTCTACATAGAGTTGCTACACCTCTCCAAGGTTTGTAAGGGCTTTCAATGCACTTTTAGTATTTTATAAGTCAACTAATTTTTCTTTTTCGGTGTCAAATTTTGAGAATAATCAAAATTAAGTATATTTCATATTTGTGTTTTTATTACACCTTCTATGCACTCATACTGGTACACGCTAACAAATAAATAACTCACTGAACAGTGTGAATGAAAATGCCATTTAGAGGATACACTGCAAGAATTTCAGTATCTTACTTTTTCATGTTAGCAAAACACTAAGAACAATAATTTTTGAAAACATTTCTCTTGGAGTACAGCTGTTTCTTTTTAATTACTTAAAAATGAACATGATGGCCATAATCACAAGAAACTTTTTATTTACTCATAGGACCTGCTCCATTCACAACAACCATTTATCATCATGGTGTTAGGTCTGAAGATGCTTTAAAACAGAGCAAAACTGGTAACCTCACAAAGAAAGAAGTTTCTTGCGGTTGTGACTGTTCATGTTCATTTTTAACTAATAAAACTAACAAAAATTGGTTGAAAGACTATGTAGTGCATGTTACTGGATTTGTTATTCACTCTGAAGCTACAGTAAACATGTCTTAAATTGATGATTATTGGATTACCTTCTCTTACAATTCCACTAGATCCCTCATGAGGGTCCAGCTTAAAGAACACATGTGAACCTCATCAACATCAAAATACTCAACATATAAATGTAGGAGCAAAGAAGTTTACAGTTTAGGACTATTTTGTTATTGAGTTCATTATACAAATAGACAGGGTGTTGAATAGGACCTGATATTCAATAAAATACTTAATTGCACTACTATCACAAACTGCATAAAAGTATAGAGCTTTCACACTACTGAGTGGTGTTCATTGTTCAACATACATTCAACACTAGTTTCAAAGTGCAAGAAGATTAATTTAACTGCAGTGAAAATATTTAGGATTTTCACAATCAGTCTAAATGTGAAAATTGAACTTCACAGCCACGGCACGCTGAGAATGATCTTACCTAAATTTCCATGTTCCTTTTATGATTCAGACTGTCATGTTGCAAGCTTATGCCATTTGTAGCAGTAAAACATAAAGTTAAAATTTTCAGCACATTTGACTTGGATTTAAAATTATTTTGTTATTTAGGTATCCTTGTGATGCATTCAATAATACAACATTTTGTGGTCAAGACTAAATTCTAAGCATAAGTGCTAAAAATCATCACTGACCTCTTAATAGGTTTTCCATCTTACATTACACAAAATTTTGAGGATGCATTTAATCTATCCTGAATAGCTTCTAATTTTTTTCCAGTAGCGTAGTGCAGTGAGTCTAACAGTTTACTGTCCGTCTGCATTTTTACAGAGTGTGCATGCATACACTGTGATCAGGATTACAATTGAGTGTGCTTTTTTAGCAATTTTTAATAATCATAAGGTACATTACATGTTACATGATGTAAATATTTAGTTAATATCTACTTTGAAGATAGCAAGACCTTATAAAAGTTACCAATTACACCAGGAATTTGAAGCCACCTTATTTAAAGCAAAATATAATTTATAACTTCTTTTCCAGTTCATTGGATATTAATAATTTCAGGTTAATGCTATTACTTAGTCAAGAAGATGCAGTGTCACTAAGCAAATACTCAGAGGAGGAGTATCTTATACATCTACATCCACATAATTACTCTGCAATTCACAATTAAGTGCTTGGCAGAGGGTCCATTGAACCATTTTCAAGCTATTTCTGTACTGTTCCACTCTTGAAATTCTTGAACAGTGTATGGGAAAAATGAGCACTTAAAATTTTTCATGCAAGCTCTGATTTCTCTTATTTCATTATGATGAACATTCCTCTACATGTGGGTGGGTGGCAAGAAAATATTTTCATACTACGCCTATTTTCACTCATTCCTTTCATATGGCATCATATTTTGGGGTAATTCATCACTGAGGAACAGTACATGACATAATTAGGTTAATTTAACAACATACTTAAGTTAATATAACAACTTTATTTTATTGTTTTTTTTGTTTTTCTTTATTTTTTATTTTTATTTTTTTAAAATTTTTTTTAAAATTTTTTTTTCCTTAATTTATATCTAAAAATTCCTCTATGGAGTAGAAGGAGTTGTCATTCAGAAATTCTTTTAATTTCTTCTTAAATACTTGTTGGTTATCTGTCAGACTTTTGATACTATTTGGTAAGTGACCAAAGACTTTAGTGCCAGTATAATTCACCCCTTTCTGTGCCAAAGTTAGATTTAATCTTGAATAGTGAAGATCATCCTTTCTCCTAGTATTGTAGTTATGCACACTGCTATTACTTTTGAATTGGGTTTGTTTGTTAATAACAAATTTCATAAGAGAGTATATATACTGAGAAGCTACTGTGAATATCCCTAGATCCTTAAATAAATGTCTGCAGGATGATCTTGGGTGGACTCCAGCTATTATTCTGATTACACGCTTTTGTGCAATAAAATTCATGATCCATGGAACTAGTATTAATCTAATCTAATCTAATCTCTAATCATACTTGGAGGACAAAGTTGGTGACTGAAACTTCATGAGAAGATCCTGCTGCGATGAAAGAGTCTTTGTTTTAATGATTGCCACTCCAATTCGCATATCATATCTGTAGCACTCCCTCCCCCATTTCACAGTAATATAAAATGTGCTGTCCTTCTTTGAACTTTTTCGATGTCTTCCATCAATCTTCTCTGGTGCAGATTGCATACTGCACAGCAGTACTCCAGAAGAGCGTGGACAAGCATGGTGCACATGGTCTCTTTAGTAGCCCTGTTGCATTTCCTAAGTGTTCTGCCAATAAATTGCAGTCTTTGGTTTACTTTTCCCACAGCATTATCTATATGATGATTACCATTTAAGTTATTCATAATTGTAATCCCTAAGTACTTAGTTGAATTTACAGTCTTTACATTTGTGTGTTTTATATTGTAACCAAAATATGGTGGCTTCCTTTTAGTACTCATGTGGATGACTTCACACTTTTCATTATTTAGAGTCAACAGTCACTTTTTACACCATGCAGATATTTTGTTTGAGTTGCTTTGCAATGTGTTTTGATCATTTGATGATTTTATAATATATTAAATGGCAGCATATTCTGTAAACAATTTAAGAGGGCTGCTTAGATTGTCTCCAAAATCATTTGTGTAGATCATGTGAGGGCCTATAACACTTTCTTGGGAAACATCAGATATTACTTCTGTTTTACTTTATGACTTAATCATTAATTAAATGTTGCAAACTAAATTGCATAATTGCTTTCATGATAACTGATTTCATTTTACGTCGAAAGAATGAAAAATTATGGTTGAATGATATTTTAGTTTTATCAGTGGTACAATCCCCAACCTAAAATACTGCTTGTGCAGCCAAGTGTCATATGAAAATGTGGGTTGTGCACCTTTCAAGTTGTCTGGAAACATTAAGACATTTTGTTGAAACCAAGGCTTGTCCATAGAAATTGGAATGGATGGGATTCATGCTCATTTTCAGTTGGATATTAAAGCCTGACTTTGTTTTCTACTTCACAAAGGGGGCATCTTTTTATACCCTAGCAAAGAGAGCTCAGATGTGGATTCCCTATATGATTTTTATTTAAGTAATGCAGAAGAAATTAAGAAGTTGTTGTTGTTCTACTTCCACTGCTGCTCATGGTAAAATGTATTTTGGAAGATTATGCCTGTGGTAACCCCAATAAGAAAGAAGTGGATAAATCATTAGCAGTGTGGCTGTTGAGAAAAGGCATACTCTGTCAAAACTTTGTCAATACTGGATGTTAAAATAGGTAAGCTCTTAGAATCTCAAAGTATTGAGCAACACTGTTAGGTACTCAGTACACATCTGCAAGTAGTAGTCTAGGTGACAACTCCCACAGACCTCAAGCTGCAAGCCAACTCATAGCCAGGGGCATGAATAGGCTGAGTATCAAAAAGAAAGAAAGGAAACAAGAAAAAGAAAAGTGGGAAAAGTGAAAAACCATACATCAAAGTATGTTCACAAATATCAACAGCATGTTGGCTGTTAACAGTCAACCTGAAATAGAACTCATTTTCTTCATGTGCTGTTGTCTGTGGACCATGTTCTTCCATATAGGTGAGCTACAGCACTTCTGCCATAATTCACTTCCACTGACCAGTCCTGCTGCACTCCGTGCGTTATCGAGAAACATTTGCTTACTGCGGTATGTGCCACAAGCCCTCCTACCCTCATTATCTTTCAGAAACTAATTGAGCATTTTATATGTTATGTCACCACATTAGACAATCATAGAAATTTTTGATTACAAAATTTAACTACAGCTAACTATTGCATTTGTATATAATTAAATAGTAGGAAAAGAAAAAAATATGGAGAGGAAAAAATGAATAAGCATAGAAAAATTATTTAGCATTACTAACGTTGCCGAATAAAACAACAAAAAAGGAAAACTGAAGAATCAACATTAATATGATCATAAATCAGGATTATACATAACACAGTGTAATGAAAAATGTGACTTTCATGCAACAGAGAAGAAAACAACAATAGTATACTATTGTATTCAACATAATTTATTGTTTTCAATTACATTCTCTAGACATTAATTAGTTACACCAGTTCAACATTTGAATTAAGGTAGTTTTACGGGTGCCTTGTAGTACCCCTTGTTCAAAATGTACTATGACTTCATAAACTAGCATTGTTCATATGTGCAACTGGCAAGGCTTCAAAGTTTTTTAGTAAGTTTCAGGTCATTAAATTGATTCATACAGTAGCAGTTTAATTTCCAACCCTTACATCATGTTCCTAACATATCAGACTCATGTAAACAATAATGACCAAAAATGCTACAGAATTTAAATTATTGAGAAGAGTCATTGGTGAAAACTGGATTGTCTGTAGTCTGCTGATAGATTTATTAATCCAGGTAGCACTTCTATGTGCCTGCTTCAAACTGGTAAGGATCATCCTACAGTTCATTGGTGTGATCTGCTCATTTGGTTAAGTGCTCCAACTGAAATTTTGGCCCAACACACTCACTAAATATTTTGACAAATCTGTTGGTCTAATGCATTCTAAAACCTGAGAAATGTAACTTGCAGTCAACCTTACTTTTAACAAGCAAAGTTGCCTAAGATATTGTAAGATAACAGTATATTAATATCTACATCATTATCATCATCATCATCATCATCATCATCGTTGTATCAAAACATTCTGTATATTTTTCTAAATCAATTCTTAGTGCATTGCCTCAGCATAACTTCTAAAAAAGTTGTAATTCAGATAAATCCATCATCTGAAAAACATTTGCCCAAAAATTTATGAAGTACCTGCGTCATACAATGCTTTAAGAACTATAGTAGTAACAAACATTCAAAACTTGACAAAGCTGTATCTTTCTGTTGTTTCCACCTATGTTTAGGGGAGTGTACCTTTCTGTGATTTTTTCTTGGTGTAGTTTGTTTCCCCTTCCACCTTTACATCCTTTAATTTCGTATGGTTCTCTCAAACTGCGTAAGACATGGTGAGCCTGTACATGGGCACCTTTACCCAGCTGGAATGTTTTTTACAGCCAGTCTGGCTGCAAACCAAGCCATGTGACGTAACCCTCAGAAACACAAATGAAAAATATCCTGAATTAAATGATGCTTTTAATATCTTAGAATTTCTTGATATTTTTGAGATAGTCAGTTCTCAGGTTACTGTATTCTTTGACAGTTAGCTGAAAAATCTGAAAATTAGTATATGTAAAAAAAAAAAAAAATGCTTTTAGTAAAATATTGTCTGGGGAAGGGGATCATGACTAAACACTCTCCCACCCCCTTTTCAATCTCCTCCTATTACAGATGCACAATAGCTCTTCCCTGCTTTGACTGATTACTGTCACAGCACATTTCATGTCACTGAGATATTTGGGTCTGCAGCGCATGGTCTAGTGGCTAGTGTTGCTACCTCTGGATAATGGGACCCTGGATTCAATTCCCGGCAGGGTTGGCGATTTTCTCCACCCCGGGACTTGGTGTTTGTGTTGTCCTCATCATCTTATCATCATTCAGGAACTGGCGAGATTGGAACTGGAAAGATTGGGAGCTTGTATGGATGCTGATGACCTCGATGTTGAATGCCCTGCCCCCTCCCCCCCTTCCCCCAAACTAACATTATCAATCATCATCATCGAGATATTTGGGGATTGACCTTTAAAAATGTTCAAAAAGAGTCTATGTTGTATGTGTAGATTATGTCCCTCATAATGCAGAAAGTACTGTGAATCTATATTGCAGTGGCTCTAGTATCCTAATCTGGCTGCCAATAAACTAATCTGCAGGTTGGGGCGTGTCATTTGTTAAGTGTGGGATACTTGTTATCTTGATCCTATGGCCCACACAATACACAACATAATGCATTTCTTTATTATATCATGTTGCCCAGCAAAAAGAGAAACATGAACAGGTGTGGTGTCAAATGCATGAGCAAGATTAAGAAGTACACTTCATGTTGTTCATCACAACATTACCCTGTAGCACTCTTTATAAAGGTGATGGGTCCAAATGGTAACAGTTTGAGTTCATGATATAATCACACAACATGCAATGTTGCTACACAGTGTAATATAAAGCTATTCAGTCCACTACAATTTTCAAAAATTCAAGACCAACTGAGGACCATTTTAACAAAACTCAACAAACGTCATTTTTAATGAATTATGGTACTTTAATATATGCCTCACACAATGGCTAAAAGAAAATACAACAAAGGTGAATATTTTCCATTGTAAAATGTGCCTGAATATAGCAAATTTTCACAAAATTTGACATCTCTGTTTTTCACCATTCCACAAAATTCAATAATTAAATTGAAACAATGGAGGAAATAACATGCAAAACAGGATGCTTGTGTTTTGACAGTCTTGTTCATTTTAGAGGTAGCTGGTATGATCTCTTACGACGATTAGTGTATGCACATTACACTTTTGCTGGCAAACAAATGTAAAAGCTGGAAACAGTTTTAATTGATGTTAGACATCCCAAATAAACATTAAATGAGCCTGCAATGATTTCTGGCTTGTGCTAAACTTTTGAGGGTCGAAACACCAAAAAATTTTTGGCCGTTTTTCAACTTTTTGCTTATAACTTGGAAACAATACAACTTACAAAAAATTTCCAAAACGCCTGAATAAAATACTATGAAATTCTGTGTAGAATGGTCTATTTAAAATTTCAAATTGGTGCAGCTGTTTAGCCACAATCAATCGTCAAAGATTTGCAATTTTTTCCAGTTTGAAATGGTGCATTGCAAACCACCATCTGTACCAACTTAACTTTACTCCTCTACCGGTCTTGGTTCATAAAAGAATCATCACTGGTGACAAAGCTGAACATTAGTGATTTACAATATGTATTGGCACAATGCCACTTGCAGTGTATTACTTCAAATGCGGCTGTAGACTGTTGCTTCAAGGAAATTAGTTTATCAATTTGGCAGAAAACTAAGCTATGCTCATGCTCCAGTGCCTGTAATTCAAAAACAGCTACCCCAAATGAAATATATTATGCATGAACATTGCAGAGCATCTATTTCCACATAAAAAGAGGTCCTAAATTTTAAAATTCAATAATCTCTTTGCAAAGATAGTAAGAAAAACATGAAGGTGTTCATAGTGATAAAGAGAAAGCACTCATGAAAACATGGATATGTTGATTTTTGTAAAAATTTGTAATTTCACATTTTTTTCTCAATAAAGATTACAGATAAATTTCAATTATTTATTCCTCAATCAGTATTATGTTTTTGAAGTATTTGAATCATCAATATAGAGTGCAATTAAAAAACACCTCCCCTGTACAAATCTGTAAATGGCATTTGTTGAGTTTTGTTGAAACAGTTCTCATTTGTGGTCAGACAATGTAATCCAAATAAATTGCTTCAGATGGAAACTGCTTTGTTCATCATAACCTAAATTCTGCACCACCAAAGTTGTTTGTAGTGTAACATTACAGAAACTTTCAGTGTCCATCCATTGAACTGTGCATCCAGTTCCATATTGATCTTCTTCTTCTGTATTTCAGAGATTAGATCTACTGACCTGTTAGGACCTCAGTTTCTATACTGATCTTTTTACTTGTCTTTCCTTTATCAGACTTCTTCATGTGGATCAAATTTTTGTATTGGATTTCTCTCTAGGAAATTATTCCCCAGCTTTACTAACATGTATTGGAAGACAAAATCTTATTCACAGTGATACAATAGAGTTTGTAGAGGATGACATCCATCAACTAATCCTGCAAATCCTGATAGGAGAGCACCACTCATCTTAATTTTGACACACTTTTTCTGAAAATTCTTTTCAAGTAAATGCATATCAGTTTAAGCAAGAGGTGAAAGAGTCTCACTTCTGAAAAACTGTTTCACTTAATAGATTACATTATGTTTTAGTCACTATTAATTAATTAAAACTTTGAAAATGTAATTTCAGTAAATTTTAAAATACTTTGCCTTGACAAACTCCAATTACAGTTTTATAATCATCTGAACAAACAGAATTGTTTGATGTACTTCATGATAATTGATTTTCACTTCAGTCAGGTTCAATTGGGCATTATCGCCATTTGCATGCTCCTGGAACTGGTCATTTGTGATGTATTCTCAGTGTCATTTGGATGCACTAAAATATTTGTATTACCAGCCAATATCATTATGCAAGATATAATTTTATTTATTAGACATGATAATTCTGAATAGGTTTTGTCTAACATAAGCAGAACTGGAATAAAAGTAGCCACATCAGCTCATGAAGGCACTTCTTCGCAGTAGTGCTCGTGTGGGCTACTGTTAGAGTGACAGTCTCAAGGTGTGTTTACACACGTGCACTTTGTCACTAGTCACCGCGCAGCTGTGCTTCCTCCAAATGCAAGCAGAGGCACATGTCTCCCCCCCCCCCCCCCCCCTGATATGTTGAGGCTCTTGCACCTCTGTGCACACAACTGAGAGGCACAAGTGACTACATGTGCCTAATGCACACAGGAAGTCACACCATTGTAAATGCACCTTTAGCATACACTTCATCAGATGACAAGTGTGCATCTGTTTCCAAGATGGTTCTGTACTGAAGGTGGTAACACTGACCCATTGAGGTAGCAGAGTGCCATTAATGGGAGTGAAGTTGTTCAGGGTGAAAATGCCCGAAAAGTTAAAACAAATACTTGATTTTAAATAACTGCATTTTGCTGATGCAGATTCTTTCATTTTATTAGTAGTTATTACATTTACTGTTCAAAAGCTCTTAATTCATGGCAATGGTTAAATCTACAGTGTTCCTAACCCCTATCTGAATACTAATCATTTTCAGGAGGAATGATCTTTTTAACTCTTTTCAGTGAGCTAAAAATTTTATTTGTGTGATTGGCATAAAACAACTCATGTTTCTAGGTCTTATATATCAAACAATGGAAACTTCAGCTAGGAATATTAACAATGTAGGAAAAGACAGGTTGCTACTTACTGTAAAGAAGACATTTTAATCTGCAGACAGACACAATTAAAAGACACTTACATAGTTTTCAGCCACAGACTTCATCAGTAAACGAGAGACACACACCATTCATATACACAAGCAAGCACACCTAATGCACATATGATTGCCAGCTCCAGAATCTCAGGTTGGAATGCAGCTACCAAGTTGGATGCAAGCAGCAATCTGGAGGGGGCGGGGATGGGGAAGGGACAGTAGTTTACAGGTTGGGAGAGAGATGAATGCTGTCTGGTGGAGTGTGCAGGGTCTACAATGCCAGAGGTGCAGCATCAGGAGGTTGTGGGACAGGAAGGTGGGGAAAAGAGGAGCAGCAAAGGAGAGAAGTGGGGAAAGATGAGCAGGTACTTTGGCAAAGGGTGGCAAATAAATTGAGTGGGAGATGAAGGTGAGGAAGGGATGATGGGACAAAGGGGCTGGAAGCTGTTGGGTGGAGGGTGTGGGGACAGTATGTTACCATAGGCTGAGGCCAGATTAATTATGGGAACAGAAAATGTGTTGTAAGGATAACTCACATCTTTAAAATTCAGAAAAGATGGTGGTGGAGGGAAGGATCCAGATGGCTGGGCTAGTGAAGCAGCCTTTGAAATCAAGTGTATTATGTTCAACTGCATGTTGGACCACAGGGTTGACTACTTTGCTCTTGGCCACAGTTTGGCAGTGGGTGTTCATCCTGATGGGCAGCTGGTTGGTGGTCATACCAATAAAAAGCTGTGCAATTGTTGCAGCAGAGCTGGTAAATGACATGGTTGCTTTCACAGGTGGCCCAGTCCCTGATGGGTTAGTATAAACCTTCTGACAGAACTGGAATAGGAAGTGCTGGGTGGGTGGATTGGGCAGGTTTTGCACCTGGGTCTTCTACAAGGGCATGATCCTTGTGGAAAGGGGGTGGGATTGGGAGTGTCATAAGGATTTACTAGGATGTTGCAGAGGTTGGGTTGGCAATGGAATACCACTTTAGGAGGCATGGGAAGTATCTCAGGTAGTATATCCCTCATTTCAGGGCATGATGATAGGTAATTGAAGCCCTGGTTCAGCTGTTCCAGTCTGGGGTGGTGGAAGGGACACTCCTTTGTGGCTAGTTCTTGGGATTTATAGGAGGATTGGGTGTGAACAGAAATGGCACAGGAGATCTGTTTTCAGGCTAAGTCTGGGGACTGGTGCCTGTCTGTGAAGGTCTTTGGTGAGACCCTCAGCATACTCAGCAAGGGAGTTTTTGTCATTGCAGATACAACGTCCCTGGGTGGCCAGGTTGTATGGGAAGGATTCTTTGGTTTGATAGGGATTAAAGCTGTCAAAATGCAAGTACTGTTGGCGAGTGGTTGGTTTAATGTGGACAGAGGTGCAGATGGAGACATCAGAGAGGAAGAGGTCAACATCTAGGAAGGTGCACCATGGGTTGAAGAGAACCACGTGAAGCAGGCGGGAAAGGTGTTGAAGTTGTGAAGAAATGAAGATAGGGTGTCTTAGCCCTGAGTCCAGATCATGAAGATATTATCAATGAACCTAAACCAGACTAGGGGTTCGGTGTTTTGGGAGGCTAGGAAAGTGTCCTCTAGATGGCCCATAAAAAGGTTGGCATAGGAGTGTGCCATGCAGGTGCCTGTGGCTGTGCCACATATTTGTTTATACACCTTCCTTTCAAAGGAGAATTAATTGTGGGGTAGGTCAAAGTTAGTAAGGTGTATGAGGAATGAGGTAGAGGGTTTGGAGTCTAAAGGATGTGAGGAAAGATACGTTCAATAGCAGTAAGACAATGGGCATGAGGGATGTTGGTGTATAGGGAGGTGGTGTCAACAGCGACAAGTAGGGATCCAGGAGGTAAAGGGGTGGGTATGGCGGAGAGTTGGTGAAGGAAGTGGTTGGTGTGTTTGATGTGGGAGCCTAGATTATGAGCAGTTGGTTGGAGGTGTTGGTCAATGAGGGCAGAAATTATTTTAGTGGGTGCACAATAACCAGCCACAATGGATCATCCAGAATTGTTGAGTTTGTAGATTTTGGGGAGCATGTAGAAGGAGGGTGTGCAGGGTACCCTATGGGTGAGGAGGGAAATGGTATGAGGGGAGAGGTTCTGGGAAGGGCCTAAGGCTTTAAGCAGAGATTGGAGGGTGTATTGGACTTCAGGTATGGGATCACTCTGGCTGGTCTTACATATGTTGTGCATTGACCCTTCAAGAGGATAACTAAAACAATAATAGAAATTAAACTATTATGGTTATCTATTTATGGACGCACAAATAAAACTTTGCAAATTCTTGGTGGAACTGGGGTGAAGCTGACCACCTTTTTTCAAGCTGTTCTATTATTAACAAATATTTGTGAATGCATCAAGGATTTGACCTAATGAATGCAGCAAAACTGTGACACTGGATGTAGCAGTAACTGTCTATAACAGTCTAGTGGTGGAGTGAAGAAGTCATTATTGCAAGTGTCTTGTGAATTTGTCATGTATGCTGTAGTTTTGTTTGTTGCATCATTTAGTTGAGATCATAAGAGTTGTCAGTGTGAAAATGCCACATGTGTACAATGTTTAAGTAGATGAATTAAAGGAATATAGCCTGGGTGTTTTAGATGTGCATATCAAACAAAGAAATTTTAAATGGAAAAATTAGCATCACAGACATTATGGTAAAATATTAGGTAGTCAACCAGTTTTCAGTGCTAAAGAAAGGTATGATCACATTTTATTGTCCTTAAATTTTCTTTGCATGTTACTCTGAAAATAGTATTAAAATTTAATTATCGTGCCAGATATCTTTTTCAATTATTAACAAAGTTTCATAACAATCAAGTTTGCCAAAAGTTATAAACAATCCACATTTGTTGCATAACAGATAATCAGTCGACTATACCCCCAGGTTGTTTGAAGTTGACCAACACAGTTTGTCTTTATTTACTTTTTTAAGTTTGTGATATGTTAGAGTAAAATTAATAAAGACCATAAGTTTTATTACTACAGCTCACTATCCATACTCTGAAATGAAAGCCAATACATTAATTTTATTAGTTTCAGAAATGTTTTAAGTGTAAAATCCAAAATCTGTTAACTTCACCACATTTGACAGTACTTCAGTACATTGGTCTCATATTATTGTTTATGTACAGAACAATAAAAAAACATTGTTCAAAGTATTTGTCATTTATGAAGTAAAATGATCACCTCAAAAATACATATGAAACTGTGGACATGGAATGCTGGTCAACAAACAACTGCAAGATATGATTATCCATGGGCATTGTTGATTTGCAAATCTAATTTGCAAGCAGGCTATCAAATTAATCTCATTTAAAATAAAACTATAAGTAGACCTCAACAGTATGTATAAACTTGCTGATAGAGTCTACAAAGAGTACTTGCCATGTAAGTAGTTATACATAGTTAAATATCTTCATGCAGAAAAGTAGCACATTAAAAGTAAACAATAACTGCTGCCAGTAAGTGCAAAGCACACAAGAGGAACTTTTCAATAGTCCTGCATATGTTGAATAATTATTTAAAATATTAGTTTCTGAAACCTTAAATATATTGTAAAGACTCTCTCACCATCAATAATATTGTCAGTGGGCAACACTATATTGCAAGGCTAAGATGTCACACAGCCATAGCAAAATGTGTACCACAGTTATATTAGTAGTCTAGTCCCTTCAACCCCCCCCCCCCTCAAAACCGCCCAACCAACCAGTTATATTAGCTATAGCTGGGAACAACAGAAAACAGTGAAAAAGAGGAAGTGGGTTCAAGAACGTCTGAAACATGGAGCAACTTGTCATATGTTGATTTACAGACTAGAATCATAAACACAGACCTGCAAGAACTCATAAACTATTTTTGGATGAGTCCTGTATCTTACAACAAATTATTAAAATAGAGAAGTAGAACACATTAATGAGAGAGGCTATTGCAGTCAATGGGAGATTATATGTACTTTGAGATACAAGCAAGAGGTAAAACATTGGAATGCTTAAAGTGAAGTAATTATATCAGTCCTGTCACAACACAATCAGGTAATAGACATTTTTTTTCTTTTTTTGTGGTAAGACTGATACTTATTTCACAGACCACTTACTAGTCACTACATGTGATGTATTTTTCAAAGTACAAGCTTTTTTCAACACTACTGTCTAATTCAGCAAGCAAACAGGCTTGTGATTTTTTCAATTTAGTAAAGAAAGCAATGCAATAGACAATCTACCATTGGCCACCATAAAATAGTAAATACAGTGACTAACCCTGCATAGTCCCATTAAAACTTGTGTTAAAAACTACTTGAAAACCTGAATCAGAGGAAGGATATGCACAAAGATGAAAGGAAAATGCAGAAGTGTACACAAACACATGTGACTGGTTCCTGAAGCTCTGATAATACCTAGATGGTGAATATTATCAAACCATCAGTAGTCAACCTCATTGCAAAAGGACACACAATTTTATTCAATCTTAATTATTTATTTATTTTTCCATCTCAGTTGCACAGACAATATGGACTGTTGCTGACTAGTTTCAAATGTGTCTGTTCATTACCAAACCTTTACCTGAATGATACTGGAATAAGCAATGGAATAACATTTACACATTTTGTGCCATTCACGCCTGTTCAGCTACTAACATTCTGTACATTTAATGTATTCATAAGTGCCCACTATATCAGACATCAACTCACACTGTGTATCAAGAAATTACTGGCATGTACAGCTAAGTTTAGACTGAATGGTGTTACTGAAATGTTATGTTTCTTTTAATATAAATTTAACATTTGTTTACATAGTTTAATTCTAATAGTACTGATCCTCTTGGGGTATTGTTCATACTTAGACTGAATATTTATTTAACATTAACTAAAGCACTGTAGAAAGAAGAAGATTGTATCATATGGTGTTTTACTGAACAAACCTGCATGTTTGGTCGAAATATTCCCATGTTTGGCATCATGGGAGAAAGGTAGGGCCCATTAGGTGCAATAGACCCAGATGCAGGAGCAGGTGGATGAGTCATGTGTGTCAGTCCTGGAGCCTGTTGAAGTGGCGTGTAGCTTGGAGCACCACTCAGATAAAAAAATGGTGATGCAGCAACATTACACATTCCCTGAAATTAAGAGAATTTCTTGTCAGAGACATTTAATTTCTATATTAGCTCACGCAGTTTAATAATGAAGAGCAAAGTTACTGAAAATCATGTATTAGACCCAACTCTGATTTGTACAGATTGTTTCAAAAATACTTTTACAAACTTTGAGGACATGTTTCTTACATAAAAACAAGAAAAAAGTTCATATATTCCGGGTACAACTGAACAACTTCAATTATCTATGCACTCGTTTAACTCATTGTACTGTAAACGGTGTTGTGTTGCCACAGAGATATGTTTACATTCATCAATCATCTGTCTTTAACTTGTCCATAGTGTACATATGCTACATGCAGTGAGTTAACTGAAAGTGCTCCATTCAAACATGACAGGATATTAATTTCACAAGCATACAGACATGGTTTTAATGTATGGCCACATGAATGGCAATGTCTCATTGATATACTTAGAACATGCTCCCCTCAGTATGTCAACGAAACTGATGTGTAATTACATTTCTGTGTGATCTGAGAATCTGATGATGTCAGGTAGTTACTATCAAAACTGGTTATGAAATTAACTATTTCACATCAAGCAGTCTTGCATTCTAATATAAACTGCAGCATTAGATCCTCCCAACAACATGTGTAAATTATATTTTTGTACTATTATTACACCATGCAATAAACAACTTGCAATAAGAAGCAAATGAAGGTGCATACACCAAAAACAAAGTACAAATCCTTCAGATGTCATACAAGGTTTGCTAGAGATTCCTGTTAAGCACCAAGTAAGCCAGTCAGCATTAGGATGTTTTCCTGGTCTGATCTTCATGTCAAGCATGTTCTCAATTTTCAGTATTCCTTGAAATTAAGTGTTTGAAACTGAGTACTGCAAATTATTCTATGCTGTTTATCAGGAAATGCACCATAATTGCATCCTGTAATATTATTTGAAGTAGATTTGCTACCTGCACTTCCAATCATAACTACATATTTTCAGTGCATTACAAAATCTGCTATGAGGGACAACATAAGTGAGAGCACTGCACAGAGCAGGTAAGAGGAAACCTTACATATTGATTTATAATGGTAATCCAAGAAAGGCTTATCTTCCCCTTCACAATCTTGGGTGAACAGGAAGATCAGTTTTACTGTACATATCCTTCTACTTCTACTTCTTCTACGGACTCATCACTTTTCTGAGAAAGATTTATGGAGGTTTGGCACATGATAAGATCATGCAAACATATGAATTTTGTGGTTAGTAATCTTAGTACCTTGTAACCTACTTGAATAATGTGACGATACTATCTGCATAGTTCAAATATTTGTTAATTATATATTTTCTGCATTCCTTGGCATGCATTCCTGGTTATTAGTCACTATATGAATAAATGTATCTTTTTAATGTAAATATCACAGAACATCTCATTATCTACCATCATATCACCTACTCTGAGCTGATGTGTATGATGATACTCTTTTTCTATTATGTATGATTTAAAGGACAAATAAAACTTACAAGACAAAGACACTTGTATTCAAGAAGATAGTAGTTGAAGTCCTTGTGCAGCCACCCACATATATACTTTCTGTTATTTTTGTAAGTTACTGAAGGCAAATATCAGGATGGTACATTTTAAAGAGTGTGGCCAATTTCCTTGCCCATCCTTCCACAATCCAACTTGTGCCCCATCTCTAATAACCTTGTAGTTGGCTCGATGTTAAACCCTAAAATTTCTTCCTTTTATCACTTATCCTAGACACATTCTTATCTAAATGCTACAAATTTCATGATATGAATCTATGTATCCATGTGTTATTGAAGAACACAGGAAGTAAAATCAAAATATGAACAACAGAAACAGATGGAACACTATTTGGAACACATGTGTATCTACAATGCAATTGCAACATGAACAAATGGACCAGGACTGACAGAAACACAGATAAAGTGAAAAATTTTGGTCATTCAGCTCTTGTGCATATAGTGGCTATTAATCTGGAATGCATGCCAATGAATTTAGCAAATATATAATTAACAAATATTTGAACTGTGCAGATAGTATGGATTATTTTTTGCTCTGCAGATATGCTTGAAGTTACATAGTGGAATATCCTTACCTTTCTCTAGCAGCTGTTTGTTATAGTCATACTTTTTCATTTTTGCTGAGAGAGAAATTGCTTAAAGGTCACAAAGTCAGGCACTCAATGCCTATTACTTAGTCTGAAAATAAATAGTTTTTGAAATATGATCATTCTTTCCTGTGATATGTATTTGTCAGATGACTCTAAGAAGTGCTCAGTGCTGTTACCATATCCGACTGCAGTAATATTTATGGAGCACATGCCCCTGTCATGTGTGCAGATTGTCAAAGGGTGTAGAATACACTGATAAATTTAAATGTCGCTATAACCGGAAATCGAATTGCTTAAAGTCAATTGACTGGTGAAGCCAAGCTACTGGCATCATTCATTAAAAAGTTCGTGTTATGTGCTGTCAAACAAGTCACAGAAAAGTTGGTGCTTCTTTAGTGTGCATAAATTATATCCATTGTTTTATGAAAGGATGACATTCTCCAGTCACAGAAACTGGAGATAAACCACACTTGTTAACTTGCCCAGTAAAATGTGTGGCCCTATGAAACTGTCACCACAGTTCCTGTCCACATATTGACTCTAAAGCAAACGTTACTTCCATCCTCACTCATGGATCTGATCTGATTAGATGTGGTTATTGTGGTTAGTTATTGTTCCATTCTGGATGATTCCAGTCTCATCTATAAATGAAATGCAAGCCATGAACTGTTGATCTTCAGCACTACTCATTACATAACAAAGGGAGAACTGTAATATGGTCTAATGGTCTTGTGCTCTGAATAACTGCAAACACTGTATGTGAAATGGATAAAGTAACTTCCTATGCAGAACTTACTATAAAAAAGCATAATTTATTCCTTTATCTGCTCCATCTTTTGCACATTTATTTCAGGATCATCTTATACTTGTCACAGCACTCATTTCTCATGTCTGGTGTGTAAACTGTATGAGGTATACTCCAATCCCTTTTCCCCATGGTCTCATGTCTATAAGTTACTGGAGTAACATGCTAATGGAACATGGCATGAAAGATGTTGTTCAGCATACGTACAAATACCTGAGTGTAACACTTGGTGGGATTATGAAATTAGAATGATCACAGAGTTTAAGTTGTAGATAAAGCAGGTGATAGTTTGATTCATTGGTAGAACACTAGGAAAATGTAAAGGAGATTGCATACGAAACACTTGGGCAACCCATCTTGGACTATTGCTCAGTTGTGTGCAAGTCATACTGAAGAGGACTATCAAGGGATATTAAATGTGTACATATGAATCACAGTAGAGCATCACAGAGATGTTGACAAACTGTAACATGCAGCTGCTTGAAGGCGGATGTGAACAATCCCAAAAATACCTACTTAAAAAGTTCCAAGAACTTGCATTAAGTGAGGATATCTGGGAGTATATTACAACCTCCCTGTATATCATTCCCATAATAAACACAAAGGAAAGATTAGACATATTATAGTGCACAGAGGGGCATTTAAGGAGTCAATTTTCCTTTACTCTTGACCTGAGATGAATGGGAAGAAGACTAGTAAGTGATGCAATGCGAAGTACCCACTATCATATGTTTCACAGTTGTCTGCAAAGTGCAGATGTATGTGTAAATCTAACATGACACAGGCTGTCAGTTAACACCATTGGCTAAACTGTATCAGAATAACATGTCTGCCATGCCTTGTGTAGAAAAATTTCCATTTTATCGTTGTACATTGTTCACACTCCATGAAATAACTAATCTTGTTCTGATGACAGTTAAATGCCATTGGAGAATGTATGGAACAATTGATGTAGGAGGTAGTTGTAAGTGAGATGCATCACAACAGTATCAGAATCAGAGGACTAATTACAGAGACAAACACAAGCAATAGCAAATGGTGATATAGCAACAGGAAGACAGACTACATTACTGATTACTGATCATTCTGAACAAGTAAAATGGTTTATATTTTAACAAGTATATTTTTTCATACATAAGTTTATGTGACTTTTTTTTCTAGTACCTGTAAGAATATGGGGCATTTTTTTTAAAGAAAAGAAAAGAACCTGTACATCTGTCTTCTGGTCAATGCCTTCTCTCAGTGGGCCTTTACTCAAGAAATTGGCTATATGAAGTGAGATTTCACAAAATGAGATTTGTGATTATCAAGACACGCTCAACAAGCTATACTTATAGCCACTGTTGTACATTGTGTCTAAAGTTTATCCATTAATCAGCATAGTGTTATCAAAATACACATAAGACTAATCTGATAATTATAAGATTTATTTATACTTATATATTAGCTTTCCAGTTTCCCATAGAATACTAATGACATTAATCTCATGTTTTTAAAGTTCAAAGAAATGTTTGGGCAAAAAAATCATCTCAAAAAATTACAATAACACAGATATTTACCATATACTTTACTTCATTACCTTCTTTGTATGATTATTTTCATGCTAAGAAAACTTGAAAAGAGGAATACCTGAGTCCTAAACATTACATCATGATTAGGATAATTTCCATGATATCCTTGAATACTTACGGCATTAAGTGGTAAGATCATTTTCTTTATATTATATCAGTAAACAAACACTGAAAAGCCCATCACATGCAAGGTATTGTCACTGAAGTTTTACTGAGTGTCACTGTTTATACATACAACATGAATCTTTGAGTACATTGAAGACTAACAGGTAAGCTTAATGAGTTAATCATTTGTGCTGAAGAATTAGAGTTGAGCAAACAAGTTGAATAATCTTCCTCTCTCAACATTATGTTACAGGCTTCATGTTAGCTTCTTACTTCTATAGAGAAAATATGGAGTTGCCACATTTGTCAGAATCTGTTTTGATTTAAAAAATATTGATATTAATAGATTTTGCTCAAAGCAGCATTCAGAAGCTTGTGCAAAAGACGTAGTATTCCATAGTAAGTCCTTTATTATAGTAAGTGTGTACAGAGCATCTTCTGGAAACTTTAACCTCTTCATAAAAAACCTGGCAGCTCTGTTGTCCCATCTCACAGTAAGAAACAAGGAAATAGTGGCTGCTGGTGATTTTAATGTGGATTTACAGAAACGCTCTATCAGTGAACAATTATTGCAATCAATAACACTGTTATTCAATTTGATTCCTACTGTAAACTTTGCAACTAGGGTATGTAAATGCTCCGAGATTGTTATTGATAATTTATAATATCTTTGTAGACAAATATAGGAAAAAAAGTCATATCACAAAACCAATAGTAAATGGGCTATCTGATCATTACATGCTAAATCTTGTGTTAAATATTGTAACTTGTCAGGATAAAAAATCTATTATATATGATTACAGGAGGGTAATAAATCAGTCAAAAATTGAGAATTTTAAGAGATTGGTCAATGACATGAACTGGATAGAGGTTTACAATACTTCTGACTCAAATGTAAAATATTAATAATCCATTAATAAAGGTACTTCCTCTTTTGAAAATTGTTTTCCCCAAAAGGTATCTCAAATCAAACAGGAGTCTAAAAATAAACCTATGGATTACACACGGAATAAAGATATCATGTGTGACAAAAAGGAGACTGTATCTGCTATCTAGGAACAGCTCTGATGTTAGCATTGTAATGAATTACAAAGAATTCTGCAAAATATTGAAGCAAGCAATCCAGAAATATAAGCAGTTTTATTACGAGACAAAGATAATTTACCCCAGGCAACAAAATAAAAACTGTATGGGATATAGTGAAGACAGAGACAGGTGGGGCCAAAAAGGAAGAGGAACAGATAGCCCTAAAAATAAATGAGAGATTGGTAACAAGTGCATGTAGTGTTACAAACCTCCTGAACAAGTACTTTGTTTCTGTTACTGAAAGCTTGGGGTTATCAGGTTCAGTAAATGGCGTAATGGAGTATTTGAGACAAATCTTTACAAATAACTTCAGTAAAACGGAAATGACACTCATGTCTCCCAAAGAAGTAGCACACATCTTAAAATCCTTAAAATTTAAGTATTCTAGTGGTTATGATAACATATCAACAAAGTTAACCAAAGAATGCTCATGTGAGTTGAGTTCTGTCTTAAGTTACTTGTGTAATCAATCTCTTATCAGCAGAACATTTCCAGACTGGCTAAAATATGTTGAAGTTAAGTCTCTTTTCAAGAAGGGGAATAAAGAGAGACCATCAAACTATCAACCAGTTTCAATTTTGCCAACTTTTTCAAAAATATTTGAAAAGGTTGTGGTCATGTGGCTCTTTAAACAATTAACTTCAAATAATATATTGTCCAAGTCACAGTTTGGGTTTCTTAAGGGTTCTGATAGAGAGAAAGCTATTTACATGCACAGTGAGAATGTATTTAACTCATTAGGTAACAAATTAAAGGCTACTGGCATTTTCTGTGACCTGTCAAATGCCTTTCACTATGTGAATCATTGCACTCTCTTAAGTAAATCAGAATATTATGGTGTCACAGGCTGTGCTGTGAAATGGTTTGAGTCTTATCTAACTAACAAAGGGTGTCATTGTGAAATACCTACGCACTAAGGTCCATAGCTTTTTTTGTGTGTGTACATTAAAGACCTCTCTGCTGTTACATCACCAGATGCTAAAATTGTTTTGTTTGGAGAAGATACAAACTTCGCAATAAGAAGCAAGTCAAGTACAAATTTAGAAATGGCTGCTAATCAAATTTTCACTGACATTCATAAATGGTTTAAAGCTAATTCACTGTCATTAAATTTTGAAAAGAACCACTAATCCAGTTCAGAACCTGTAAGATATTTCCTTCCAGCATGTGTATGACAAATGAAGACATGCTGATTGAAGAGGTTAACAGTGTTAAATTTCTGGCATTACAAACTGATAATAAATTCAGTTGGGAAGGGCATACCGTAATATTTCTGAAGCCCCTAAAAAGTCTGTATTTGCAGTGAGAATGATATCAGATGTAGGACATATGAAAAACTTGCATATTCTGTTTAATTTCATTCTATTATGTCATATGGGATCATAGTCATGGGTAACTCATCAAACAGAGCAAAAGTTATTAGTGTGCAATAGCATGCAATAAGACTCAGTTGTGGTGTAAATTCAAGAACATCATGTAAAAACCTGTTCAAAAAACTTTGTATTCTAACCACTGCTTCTCACAAGGGAACCTCCCCATCGCACCCCCCTCAGATTTAGTTATAAGTTGGCACAGTGGATAGGCCTTGAAAAACTGAACACAGATCAATCGAAAAATCAGGAAGAAGATGTGTGTGACCAAGAAAAAAATAAGCAAAATATACAAACTGAGTAGTCTATGTGAAGATAGGCAACATCAAGGTTAATCTGAACTTGGCAGTGCCGTGGTCCCGTGGTTAGCATGAGCAGCTGCGGAACGAGAGGTCCTTGGTTCAAGTCTTCCTTCGAGCGTAAAATTTTATTTTTTATTTTCAGACAATTATCAAAGTTCAGGCACTCACACATAATCAACTTCGCTCTCCAAAATTCCAGGACATGTTCAGATTTGCTTGGACATATGCAGGATTTGACGGTCTACACACGGAAAAATTTGAAACATATGTTTTCACAGACCACAGGGAAAAGTGTGCTACTGTGAAACTGTTGGATTAATTTGTTGCAGTTTATGTGACAAACTCTTATGTTTTCATCACTTTTTTGGGAGTAATTCTCACATCCACAAGAAAACCTAAATCGGGCAATGTAGAAGAATCTTTTTACCCATTCGTCGAGTGTACAAGTTAGGTGGGTCGACAACATATTCCTGTCATGTGACGCACATGCCCTCACCAGTGTCATATAGAATATATCAGACATTGATTATGTGTGAGTGCCTGAACTCTGATAATTGTCTGAAAATAAAAAATAAAATTATACGCTCGAAGGAAGACTTGAACCAAGGACCTCTCGTTCCGCAGCTGCTCACGCTAACCACGGGACCACGGCACTCCTGAGTTCAGATTAACCTTGATGTTGCCTATCTTCGCATAGACTACTCAGTTTGTATATTTTGCTTATTTTTTTCATAGTTCCACACAACTTCTTCCTGTTTTTTCGATTGATCTGTGTTCAGGTTCTCAAGGCCCATCTACTGTGCCAACTTATAACTAAATCTGAGGGGGGTGTGATGGGGAGGTTCCCTTGTCAGTATATTTATTCCTTAATGAAATTTGTCACGAGTATTATCTCTCTATTTCCAGCCAATAGCTGAATACATACTGTCAGTACTAGGAATAAGAACAAGCTACGTAAACAACTAAGGGCTGTGGTTATGCCATATCTGTGCAACATGTGTTCTTCCAACAATGCAAGTTTTGCAGGAGTACTCCTGTGAAGTCTGGAAGGTAGGAGATGAGTTAGTGGTTGAAGTTAAAGTGTGTGGAAGGATTTGGGGTCATGCTTGGATGGGACAGTTGGTAGAGTACTTGCTCATGTGAGTCTTAGGTATTTGGTTCAAGTCCCAGTCTGGCACACAGTTTTAATCTGCCAGGATTTCATGGTACTACCTTCTCTTTCTACAACCTGTGAACCAATTCACCCAAGCAGTTAAATAACAGGCATGCATATTTAATGTGGAATAAAAAACAGCTAAGACTATAGCTTTTATGATACACACAAAGCACGAAGGGAGGCAGTGCAGTGATTAAGGCACTTACTTCAGTTGGTGAGCAGCAAGATAAAACTTTCTGTCATGCCATCCAGATTTAGCATTTCTGTGGTTTCCCTAACCCTGCTTTGGCAAATGCTAGGATGGTTTCTTTGAAAATAATACTGCCATTTTCCCTCCATATCTTTGTCCTATCTAAGTTTCTACTCAATTTTTTACGAAAATGACAGATTGTTAAATCCTGATCTTCCTTTTCTACGTACAGATACATTGCTATATGAGCGATGTCAAATGGTGTGTGACAGGCAAGAATTGGCATGGGATAAAAATAATAAAACTTAAGATTTACAGTTTTCCAGTTGCTTCCTGAGTCTTAATGTCTTGTGTATTTTAAACAGTGTCTAAATGAATGTCTATACAAGTAAAGGTAGTGAAAATGTACATACCAGTAAAATTTATGTAAACAGCTGATGATTGAATAAATGAGAAGGTGTCTTGGTTTTTTTTTGGTTTGTTTTTGTTGGTTATAATTTAGCGGGGCATAATTTTTATACATGAAACTATAATAATAAACAAATGCAAGAAGCATAAAAGCAATATACAAAAAAATTTTTACCTGATTTTGAGGAGGTGTGCCTGGTGGAGTTGGAGTGTGGAAAGTAGCCTGGCCACTTGAAATGAATGATGGTACAGCAACTGATGGTGCAGACGCATAGTATGGCATTCCTGCTGTACTCGCCACATGTGTTCCACCAGATGTCACTGTATTCAGGCTGAAAGCACATGATACTCAGAAGCTTAGACAGCAGTTAGTGATTGATTTATTAACTACAGTCCTGCAATGACTAATAATTAGTCAGATTACACTAAAAATACAGGGTGGTAAACAAACAGTTTTAAGAAAATATGTAGGTAATAGAAACAGTACAGACTAAAAGAGAACTGGGCTGTAAATTATTCCAGATTATGCTTTACTTATCTCTTCCTTTTTATTTTAGATTTTGGGTTGTTATTTTTTTTCTTTTCCAGTGTTTGAGACAGATGTGTAAATGATGGTGTATGATGCAATGTAATGAAGTTGTCTTACGACTGCAGAGAAAAAAATAAGCTACACAAAGAAAACAGCTATTTAATGCACAGTGAGGAACTTGGCAGCAAAAGACAAACAAAGGTAGCAGAGGTATCATATAAATAATTCTACTTCTACATCTACCTCTACATACACCCTCCATAAGCTACCATAGAGTGCATAACACAGGAGCTGTACCAGTAATAGTTATGTCCTTACCTGTTCCTCTCACAAATAGAGCCCTAATTTCTCCAATGGCACTTTTAAAATGTTATATATTAGAATTTCTGAGGAGTCTGACACCACCTGAACTACATGCAGTGAAAGCAGCCAGTTGATGCAAAAGTAGATGAGGAAACATAATAAGTTAGAATCACTAATAAAAAAGCAGTTGTCAAATAGAGTAGAAACAATGTAACAAATTATGAGAATATGGTGGAAATAATGTTTCCTCATAGGCAGAATGATGCAGACATTTGTTGATAAATGTGGCAGTCAGTTACTATGTGTGTACATGAGGTTCAGAATAACAGATCCACTAAACATAAAAGGGAAGACAGATGTATGCCTCACTATTTCTAAAACACAACGTTTGCTCTGGCTTTATATTCACAGAAGTGTAATACTCCTACATACAGAAAAGATGTTCTTAAGGAATGTTGTGCTTATTATTATGTTATAATCAAGTAAACATAGTAAATTAACAGTGCAGCTAAAGATAAATGTCTAGAACAGTCAATCAAGTGTTGACAGAATCAGGCACTGGAACTTATATGTACACAGTAATGGCACTAAGTATGCACAAAAAAATTCAAATTTGTGTGAATTCCTAAGGGAGCAAACTGCTGAGGTCATCGCTCCCTAGACTTACACACTACTTAAACTAACTTATGCTAACTCATTAAACTTTGGTTACATGATAAATCAGTCTAATCTAAAAGCTGCAAATTCAACTAAATACCTAGGTATAAAAATAATGAACATTTTAAATTGGAAGGAACACACAGAAAATGTTGTGGGGAAGGTTAACCAAAGACTGTGTTTTATTGGCAGGACACTTAGAAAATGTAACAGACCTACTAAGGAGACTGCCTACACTACACTTGTCCATCCTCTTTTAGAATACTGCTGCACAGTGTGGAATCCTTACCAGATGGGACTGACAGAGTACATCGAAAAAGATCAAAGAAAGGCAGTACATTTTGTATTATCGTGAAATATGGGAGAGAGTGTCACAGAAATGATACAGGATTTGGGCTGGACATCATTAAAAGAAAGTCATTTTTCGTTGCGACAGAATCTTCTCACGAAATTCCAATCACCAATTTTCTCCTCTGAATGCGAAAATATTTTGTTAACACAGACATACACAGGGTGGAATGATCACCAAGATAAAACAAGGGAAATCAGAGCTCATATGGAAAGATACAGGTGACATTCTTTCCACACACTATACGAGATTGGAATAATAGAGAATTGTGATGGTGGTTCGATGAACCCTCTGCCAGGAACTTTAATGTGATTTGCAGAGTATCCATATAGATGTAGATGCAGATTGATGTAGATGCCTAGAACAACACACACATACCCATGCCCAAGGGAGGACTTGAACCTCTGGTGGGAGGGGCCGTGCAATCTGTGACAGGGCACGTCAAACCGCGTGGCCACTCCATACAGCAAGTATACACAAGTGTCCTATGTACTGCCAAAATTCTTTGAGCTTCAGTTATAAAAGGGTGGCATTAAGAGCTCAGAGGCCTCTTTGCTTTAAAAATACTGTAGTGAGAGTTCTCTTACAATCATAAAAGATGTAGATGTAATTATTTTATTTTGACCAATATGGCTGAATTTTTCAGTAAACAACTGATATGAATGAAGTCAGCATTCACATCTCAAACCCCTCCACTCCCTTACTTTAAATTCCCAGTGATGCATGGTCAAATGCATGGGATTCCCATTGGCAAAACTGTTAAGAGATTTAAAAAAAAGAGTGACTCAGGTTTTAATAGCAAATCAGTGCAACTACAATGAAGATTTAAGTGAGAAATTCAAAAGTCAAATAAACAAATGAATTAAAAATATGACTATTTTTACTAAAAAAAAATTTTGTCTTAATAATTATACTGGCAACAATTGGAATGACCCAAAAATTTATCAGTAGCCCTATTGCAGCATTTTGCAGTGTAACCCTGGGTTATATAGGATAGTATCATTACAGAGCCAGCCAAGTGTTCTTCTGTAGCATAGAACCTTTCAGTGGTGGATCTTGTCACTCAGGTATGTGTTACTGTGGCACATTCTAGTGTCAGTATATTCAATGGACATACGGCAGTTTTTTTTATAGACAGAGACATAGACATTTATGTCTATGTCAGTCTTATGGTAACAATTCTCCAATGAGCAGAAAGTTCAATGACCTTCAAGCATTGGTATTCATAGGAAATAATTTAGAACTGGTCATTCACTAAATCTTGCAGTGCTCACAATAACCAGGAACTATCTGAGCACAGTGAACGTTTTTGATGTTTTGAAGAACTTGAGGTTTTTGCAGCATTAAACAACAGATATAAAGTTCAGACTGACTGCCTGAAAAATGTGGAAACTCTCAAACCTATTATTGCACAGAGGAGGATAAGAACAATGCATTTATCATGCTGAGGTGATGCTACAAAAGCCCTCCTGCAATGCTAGAAAGAATGCAGCTTTTCAAATTTCAGAGTACAAAGCAGAGTCAGGAAAATCATATGTGTTTTCTCTAGGTTTGCACAACAAAATATCAAATGAGGGAATGTGGCTCTACACAGTATCTTGGTTTGATATCTTGTGACAAGTACACCAAACTCACAAAACTCTGCAGTAGTCTAGACTAGACGTTTACACAGTTCACCAGTAATTACATTTCTAACAAAATTCGAAATAACAAAAAGGGACAACTTTGAAGAATATGAGGTAAAAACTCTGACAGCTGATTGGCCTAAGACTAAAACAGTAACACTACATAAGAACAGAATGATCATACATTTGTAACCTCTCAACTTTGCTAAAGCAAAAGAAATTAAGCTGATCCCAACAGAAAAAGTATAAACTAAGAGTTTCCTTCCTGTGATTGATCAATTAAAATCTACATTGTGAAAGTGGCTCAAAGTACAAAAACTAGCCAATTTGCATGTTGCATATTTCAAAATTTGAAGAGAAAACTGCAGTAAGTCCAAACTAGTTTTAGACACACCACAATGACTTAGATAATCAACATAGAAATGAATTGATTCATTTCAAGTCTTTAGTTTCAGGAAGATGACGAGGGGAAGTAGAGAGTAAATACTTAGAATAGGTGACTGTGTAAACTCCTCCATGAAAAAAAAATCTAAGACTGTTTCCTAACATTGAGGTTGCTCTAAGAATGTACCTGTCACTTATAGTCACAAATATCAGTCAAAAAGGGTCTTCTCACAATTGAAGTTGACCAAAATGGTTCAAATGGCTCTGAGCACTATGGGACTTAACATCTGTGGTCATCAGTCCCCTAGAACTTAGAACTACTTAAACCTAACTAACCTAAGGACATCACACACATCCATGCCCGAGGCAGGATTCGAACCTGCGACCGTAGCGGTCACGCGGTTCCAGACCCTAAGCGCCTTAAACCGCACGGCCACACCAGCCGGCAAAGTTGACCAAATACAGGCTTCTAATGTCCATGTTAGAAGACAGGCGCTATGTTCTGACTTGGCACAGAATTGAAAATTATGGTTTATAGTTAAGTTCTAAAGATAACAAAAGTAACCTAATTAGTATGAAGTGTAGGTATGAGGCATTTAGCCAATGGCATTATTTGAAACTTTCATTTTAAGGCAAATTCTGTGAAAAAGTAATGTATCTGAACTATAGTAAATATAAATTTTAATGGTCTTTAAATTTCCTTTCTTATCTGTAATTTACCAACTAAAAATATTAGCTTATAGTTGAAGTGCGTTATTTTCAAAAATGAAATACTGATTTTTGCAAGGATATGAATCAACTTTTGAAAATATAGTTGTCCATGGAGAATTTAATAAGTAGCTTATAATACCTTAGTGATTTCAGTTCTTTTTATTTTTTTAAAACTGCTCTATTCTCCAAATCTGACACTGTATAGTAAAATTCTAAACACTTAAATAATGAATCAAAAATGCCTCATTAAAGGCTTTTAATTCAAAAAAGACCCCAAAACTCTACATTTATTAATGCAATGACTACTTTATACAACAAAAGCCCAGACATAAGCTCTGAGTGTAAGTTCACTGATATTATTTATCCTACACATTGACTGAAATTTTCATAATGTGCCTAAATTATTCATGACATTAATATTTATCAATATTTATCAAACAGTTTCCCTCAAGTATTTATGCACAGATACTTTCCACATTGCAGAACAGAAAATTATACATAATACCACAGTAAAAATGTGAAAGACTAAAGAAATAAAATTAATTTACATTGACATTTTGGAAAATTAATTTACATTGACATTTTTGCAGGTAGATTAGAGTGGATGGATATAGCTTCAGCATAATGCTAATATAAAATGTTTATATCCATGATGAAATATAAATGTAGTACAAACATTAACAACTCATTGAATATATACAAGAAATATTGGTACTCCTTTCCTCTGGCTAGAACATTTGGTTCATTTAATCTGGACAAGATTATATACAGGGTGAAGTGAAATTCGCACACTTGGGCTTCGCAGCGCGACTCCTAACATGCCACCGATAAAAAAAGTCTCTCACAAAATTTGGTCTGGTGAATACATGTGGCAGAAAAAAGACATTAAAGAGTGGCAGTCTGGCATCACTGTAACCAGTTGTATAGTAACTACCTCTGTCAGCACACCCTAGTTGCCCTGTACAGTTGGTGCAGTGGCTAGAGTTTTGGGTAAGCATAGAGGAGGTCGAGGGTTCGATCATGGGTTGAAGCATGCATTTTTTATTTGGTAAATGCAGTCCAGGTGGTATGGTATCTGGCATCTTAACCATCAACAGTGGTTGCAGCGAGTCCTCTAGCAAACATTTGCAATTACATTCTATAATAATAGAAATGGAAGATTGGTCAGCTTTGAAAGAAACCCTTTCGATGTTGTGGGCGTGAATTTATTGGCACCACTTCATCTACTAGATGGGAGACCTGTTTTCTTTGTACCCTCCTCCAACGATCCCATAGATTGGTACCAACTATTATTCTTGTCTCATTCAGGTCCATTACATTTCATTAGGGCCTTACATTATCAGTAGGACTAGCAATGTGGTTTGCGAATAATGTCCAAACTTGGTTACTATTTGTATGTGTTATCACCAGGGTGCCGCTAATTATGCCTTTCAACATTAAGTATGGTAATGACATGCTGTTTAGTACATATCTCAATGCATTATTATTATTATTATTATTATTATTATTTCTTTCCTTTCTCAGACTTTATGTCTGGTTAAAAATGGAAAGTGATGCAGACCTTGATTAAGTGTGACTTCCTTTTAACTGGACGGTATATGTTACATTGCATTTAGGAACTTTTGGGTAATTGAACATGTATCAATAATTACGGATTTCTGTAGTTGTATATATACATTTGGATGTAGCTGTATTGCGTTGATGTACTGGTGGATATTACGTGGTATGACTCCTGTAGTTGATAGTATAATTGGTATAATGTCAACTTTATCCTGATGCCACATGTCCTTGACTTCCTCAGCCAGTTGGATGTATTTTTCAATTTTTTCTCCTGTTTTCTTCTGTATATTTGTTGTATTGGGTACGGATATTTCGATTAGTTGTGTTAATTTCTTCTTTTTATTGGTGAGTATGATGTCAGGTTTGTTATATGGTGTTGTTTTATCTGTTATAATGGTTCTGTTCCAGTATAATTTGTATTCATCATTCTCCAGTACATTTTGTGGTGCATACTTGTATGTGGGAAGTGTTGTTTTGTTAGTTTATGTTGTATGGAAAGTTGTTGATGTATAATTTTTGCTACATTGTCATGTCTTCTGGTGGTATTCTGTATTTGCTAGTATTGTACACCGGCTTGTGATGTGATCTACTGTTTCTATTTGTTGTTTGCAAAGTCTACATTTATCTGTTGTGGTATTGGGATGTTTAATAATATGATTGCTGTAATATCTGGTGTTTATTATTTGATCCTGTATTGCAATCATGAATCCTTCCATCTCACTGTATATATTGCCTTTTCTTAACCATGTGTTGGATGCGTCTTGATCAATGTGTGGCTGTGTTAGATGATACGGGTGCTTGCCATGTAGTGTTTTCATTTTCCAATTTACTTTCTTCGTATCTGTTGACGTGATGTGATCTAAAGAGTTGTAGAAGTGGTTATGAAATTGCAGTGGTGTAGCCGATGTATTTATATGAGTGATTGCTTTGTGTATTTTGCTAGTTTCTGCCCGTTCTATAAAGAATTTTCTTAAATTGTCTACCTGTCCATAATGTAGTTTTTTTTATGTCAATAAATACCCTTCCTCCTTTGTTTCTGCTTAATGTGAATCTTTCTGTTGCTGAATGTATGTGATGTATTCTATATTTGTGGCACTGTAATTGTGTAAGTGTATTGAGTGCTTCTAGGTCTGTGTTACTCCATTTCACTACTCCAAATGAGTAGGTCAATATTGGTATAGCATAAGTATTTATAGCTTTTGTCTTGTTTCTTGCCGTCAATTCTGTTTTCAGTATTTTTGTTAGTCTTTGTCTATATATTTTTTTAGTTCTTCTTTAATATTTGTATTATCTATTCCTATTTTTTGTCTGTATCCTAGATATTTATAGGCATCTGTTTTCTCCATCGCTTCTATGCAGTCGCTGTGGTTATCCAATATGTAATCTTCTTGTTTAGTGTGTTTTCCCTTGACTATGCTATTTTTCTTACATTTGTCTGTTCCAAAAGCCATATTTATATCATTGCTGAATACTTCTGTTATCTTCAGTAATTGGTTGAATTGTTGATTTGTTGCTGCCAGTAGTTTTAGATCATCCATGTATAGCAAATGTGTGATTTTGCGTTGGTATGTTCCAGTAATATTGTATCCATAATTTGTATTATTTAGCATGTTGGATAGTGGGTTCAGAGCAAGGCAGAACCAGAAAGGACTTAATAAGTCTCCTTGGTATTCCATGCTTAATCTGTATTGGCTGTGATGTGATATTATTTGAATTTGTTTGGATATTAAGTGTGGTTTTCCAATTTTTCATTACTATGTTTAGGAACTGTATCAATTTAGGATCTACTTTGTATATTTCCAATATTTGTAGTAACCATGAGTGGGGTACACTATCAAAAGCTTTTTGGTAATCAATGTATGTGTAGTGTAGCGACCTTTGTTTAGTTTTAGCTTGATATGTCACCTCTGCATCTATTATCAGTTGCTCTTTACATCCTCATGCTCCTTTGCAACAGGCTTTTTGTTCTTCATTTACAATTTTGTTCTGTATTGTATGTCTCATTAATTTCTGTGTAATTACTGATGCTAATATTTTGTATGTTGTTGGTAGCCATGTTATGGGGCGATATTTAGCTGCGTTTGCTATGTCTGCTTGATCTTTAGGTTTCAGATAAGTTATTCCTTGTGTAAGTGTATCAGGGAATGTGCATGGGTCTGCAATGTAACTGTTGAATAATTTAGTTAGATATGAATGTGTTGAGGTGAACTTCTTTAGCCAGAAATTTGCTATTTTATCTTTTCAGGGGCTTTTCAATTGTGAGTAGAATTAATTGCTTGGGTGACTTCATGTTGAAAAATTATCACTTCAGGCATTTGTGGTATCATCTTGTATGTGTCTGTCTCTGCTTGTATCCACCGTGCATGCCTGTTATGTTGTACCGGGTTTGACCATATGTTGCTCCAGAAGTGTTCCATGTCTGTTATGTTTGGTGGATTGTCTATTTTAATGTGTGTGTTATCTATTGTCTGGTAAAATTTCTTTTGGTTTGTGTTGAATGTTTGGTTTTGTTTCCTTCTGTTTTCACTTTTTTTGTATCTTCTAAGTCGTTCGGCCAATGGTTGTAATTTCTGCTTCTTTTCATCTAATTGCTCTATCGCTTCTTGTTGTGAGATTTTACCTAACCTTTTTCGTTTTTTTTCTGACATTTCATTTCTTATAAATTGTGTTAGCTGTCCAATGTCTTTTCTCAGTTTTTCTATTCTGATCTGTAGCCTGTGTTGCCATGCTGGTTTTGTGGGTTTCTGCTGTGTGTTGGTTGGTTCTGATCTCTGCCTAGTGTGTATATTTATTGTAGTGAGTGCTCCTATATACACCAGTAGTTGTAACTCTTCCATAGTTGTGTTTTCATTTATTTTGTTGTGTATGATTGTGTTGATAGTTTTTATTGTTGTTTTGACTTGTGGGTTATTGGGTGGTCTATGCAAGAATGGTCTAATGTCTGTATTTGTGTCTTTGTATTCTATATATGTTAGCTGAAATTTTTCTTCTATATCTAACATGTGTGTCACTTCGTGTTCTATTTGTGCTTGTTCTGGTGGCTGTCACAAGATTTCGTTTTCCTCTGATTGTTTAATTGATGCGTGTTGTTCTTTGTTTGTTTGCTCTGGGATGTTTGAGTCCATTCATGTATTTTCTTCTTCTTCTGATTGCACATTATTTTGTTCCAGTATTTGTTGTACTTGTTGTTTGATGTTTTCTAATTCTGACTGGGGTATCCTGTTATTTTTGATTATTACACGGATCTGATCAGCTAGTCGTTGTTCTGTTAAAAATTTTAATTCTGGGTATCTGGTAATAAATGTTGTGTATACTTGTGATCTGTATCCAGTTGTGTTGGTTCCTAGGTTTGTTGCTTGGTAATAACAGAACATGAGGTGTCGATTAACTTCATCTGACCATCTCATCCTCTGTCTTTGTTTTCCTTCTAGGGTGGTTGCAGGAAGCATATCCTGCAAAACACCTCTATTTGGATTTAAATCATTTTCCAGTTGGCTAGCAGTGTCGTTACCATTGTGGGGGCATAGGGTTCAAGCGTCGTCCCCGACCATGATGGCGCTTTTCTGAGGCTTCTTTAGTTCTGTCCTGAACCAACTAATCACACTAAAAGGGGGGTTAGCCCTATTAGTGGTTTGTTCTTTTCATCGCCTTTTACGACTGGCAGAACATACCGGAGGCCTATTCTTTTCCCGGGCCTCCACGGCGATTATTATTATTATTATTATTATTATTATTATTATTATTATTATTCTATCAATGGGATTGTGGAAACATCAAGTCTTACCATTAGGGAAACAGTGTAATATGAAACTGAACATTTCACAATTAGCGGTGTTGGGATGAATCATGCAGAACTATATCTGTAACAGGGGTAATGCACATTAGATGGCACAGCATGCAGGACTGACGGTGTGTTTATACTGTATGTGCTGTCCACCAGACAAGGACTAGTTTTGAGTGGAGTAACACACCCATGACAGACTCCAATGCGCATGTGTACACATAACGAATTCTGTCATTGTGAACCTCTAAACCAGTGTGACAGATGTATGGCATACACAAATGATGAATATGTGGATATGCTTCTGGTCCTTGGTGCATCTGCTAACCGGGCTGGTGTTGCCACTCGTGAATATGCTGCTAGATACCCTCACTGACGCCATCCATATAAAAATGTGTTTCATCATCTGGAGCTGCACCTTTGGGAGTCGGGTTCTCTCCTTCCACCATCATGTGACAGAGGTTGTCCATGGACTCGCCATAATCCAGCTACTGAGGAAGCTATTCTGGAGGCCATACACCAAGAACCTCAGCAAAGTACACGTAGCGTAGCAATGCAGCTGCATGTCTCACAACGCATGGTTGTGCAATGTTTGGACGTGCACGGAGGTCACTTTGGGCATCAGTTGTTCTGAGGACAATGTATTATGTTGTGAAGGTCTTGCACTCATTAATATGTACATCATTGCTACTGTGTGACATCTGAATGCTCATAGTACATGTAGTATAAATGACAAGTAGATGTTGTGTTATTGTACTGTGATATCATATTTAGCATCTCAAAACTGATGTTTTTGTAGTTATTCTGTCCAATGGCAGGTCATTTGTTTCAACTGTCTGTTTCTTATTTGCCTAACCACGTATTTTTTATGTTCAGCATTACATAATGTTGTAAATTTAGGACACATGTGACCTAAGAAATGGTGTATATTACAGTATGAAATTTCAGAATGAAATTAGCAAATACGAAAATACGCCCCAACCCAGGATCGAACTCTTGACCTCCTGCATGCTAACCCAAAACTCTATTCACTGCACCAACCTTACAGCATCACTAATGACTCTGATTATGTATTTATGTAAACAGAGTTTTGTGAGGATTAGACAGAACTTTTACTGGGATCATGAGTAAATAGAGGTAAAGTAAGACAGGATGAGATCAGATATTGGTATTGTTTCATTGTAGACTATTCTTGTATGTATAGATGCATAAAAATATGTGCTGATGTAGGGCATAACTATTATTAGTTGCAAATGTGTTTTGTAAAATATGGCAATGACAACCAACAAGTGTTATTGCTTGCAAGGTGGACCGACTACTGTAATCTTACTGTTCACCTGACCTGTAACCAATTTAATATCTATGAGAAACAGTCACTTCATAACTCGTTGAGCAGTGCTCTTCAACAGTAGGAGGTATTACTCCAAGAAACAGAACCCACATCTATTTGATCTGTTACTAAAATGTGTAGAGGCTCCCCTTCTAACTTGAGATGGCTTCACAAAATTGATTTGTTCCTATAATGTAAATTTATAGTGATGAAACTTTCATGGTTTATTTGCTCCATATTTTATCATTTTGGCATTTTCTGGAAACTGAGTAATAGTGGTGCAATTCTGAGAATTATTAGCATTTGTTTAAACTAACTTCTGACATTACACACCAACAGATATTGCATTCGATAATACTTTCTTAGTAAATGAAAACCATCTAAAATATTAAATGCTGTATTAAGTAACTCACGGGTTCAGTGGTGGACTCGTATACAGCATGTGCACTCCAGGCTGTGTGCACAATGAAACAGTGTCCACTGCTCCTGATGCTGGCACCGATCCATAATTTACAACAGGGCAGCTTGCTACATTGAAAAGAGAGTATAACATGAATCTATTCTGTAAGACATTAAAAATGATTTTCATTGTTAAATATACACTAATTAGCCAGAACATTATGACCACTGACCTATTATTGATATAAAGCCATCCAGGTGATAACAGTGCCAACTGGTGAGAAAAGACTGCTGCTCTGATAGATACATGGTGCACGCAGTATCAGTCAGCGTGCTGTCTGTGTGTAGAACGGAGAAGGTGCGCGATCTATCTGAGTTTGACTGAGGGCAGATTGTGATGGCTTGGCATGGGCATTTTAGAAACTGCATGACCTGCTGCATGTTCAATGAGTGCCATGGTGAGTGCCTTCAACACATGGTGAAAGGAAGATGAAACCATGTCCAGGGCCACCCCTCATTACGGATGTCAGACATCGTAGGCTGGGCAGAATGGTAAAACAGGACATGTGTCAAATTGTGGTGGAACTAATATCAGACTTTAATGCTGGACGGAGTGGAATTATGTCTGAGCACACAATGCACCAAACACTCCTAATGATGGGCCTCCACAGCCGATGACACATGAGTCAATGTTAACGCCATGACATCAGCAACTACAACTGAAATGAGCACATGACTACCAGCAGTGGACATTGGCACATGGTAGAGCACTGCATGGTCTGATGAATACCAATACCTTCTTCATGATGCCAATGGGAGGGTGCAAATCCATCGTCTTCTAGGGGAACAGCTCGTTCACACCTGCACTGCCGGACAGACAAGCTTGTGGCAGTTCCATTGTGCACTGGGGGACAGTCACATGGGCACCCATAGGTCCAGTGGAGCTCATGCAAGGCACCATGATGACCAAGGAGTATCATAAACTGGTTGCAGACCACGTACACCCCTTCATGACAATCATGTTTCCCGATGGCAGAGGCATTTTTCAACAAGGTAATGCACCAGGTCACAATGCCAGGAGTGTGATGGAGTGGTTCAAGGAACACAATGGAAAGTTCAAATTGATGTGCTGGCCCCCCAGCTTGACACATCTAAACCCAATCGAAAACATCTGGCGTGTGACTGAACATTGCGCCAGAGCTCATAGGCCCCCCTCCCCATACCTTACAGGAATTAGATGACTTCTGTGTGCAGATGTGGTGCCAACTCTCTCTAGTGACCTACTAAAGCCTCATTGCATCACCACTGTTATCCATGTCAAAGGTGGATGTACCGGTTATTAGGTAGGTGGTCATAATGTTCTGACTGATCAGTGAATTAAATACAGTGTTGAAAACATATTTTGTACTGTGGATGAACTGCTGCATAAAATAGACATGATGAAAAGACATTCAATAAATTTAGCCTGAAAAGGATGATTCTTACAATGTGGAAGTTTTATCTTCCCAGCAGCTCATACGTCAATCATTTGCTGCTAAAGCAATACACTTTTTTATGTGTACATTATCAGTAATGCTGTCAATTATCTAAAACTGGAGATGTTCTCATATGATTTTCTTCACTTTGTTGGAGAAGTACACTATCTATCTCTGCAGAGAGGCATTTAATTTTTTTGACTGAGGAAGCTGTTTGGAGGTTAAAGATGATGTGGAATCCAAAGTTCAGGCACTGGAATCACATTTTAGGGAAGTTGTGTTCAAATTTCCATCTTATCATCCAAGTTCCATGTTTTCCTTAAATTACTTGAGTCAACATTTGAATGGTTCCTCTGAAAATGCCAGAACTGACTTCTGTCTCCAATATTGTTTTCTATGCTTGTGCACCATTTCTAATGACATTTTTTGTTTGCATCTTTGACAACAGATGGAAAGAATTTCAATGACAAAATACAGCTTAAACAGTCAAATTTATATGCACTGAGCTGTATAAACCCTTAACTTCAATGAAATTGAAGTGGCAGTATTACTGTCCAACAAACAGAAGCTGGGGACTTTGAACATGGCCCATCAGCAGACATGCAGACTCTTCACAGAGCAGATATTGATTTGGTTTATAACTGGTAATAAAGCTGAATCTGCCATAATAGTGGCATTACCAAGAGGATACTTGTGACAGTGCCATGATCCACAGCACTGAATAAAGCCATCACCATGACCAAGCATAAGCAATACTTGGTAGATCATTTTATGTGCTCCACATGTAGGTCTCAGATAGTGAATATCTATTTATTTTTTTATGGACTATTTTGTGCTTGGTCCCTAAGGGATTGTCTAACTGATAGTTTTTTCAATACTGTGGTGATACTTGGACTTCAAGTAGACTGACCTGTTCTATTACTTGGCATGTATTGATGGGCGTACAAGTTCATGTGCATGCTGCTTGCCATTGCTGCTTGTCCATTGTAAACAATAAATAAGTGTCAAACTGGACACTACTGGTTCATGTATATTTGACTGAAGTGGCATGAGAACAAGTTATTGTTGTTGCATATAAAATATATGAATGCCCTGTGTCTGAGGTTAAACAGTAACTTGCATTTTTATTCTTGTGACGAGATTAGTGTTATCGCCATCTTTATTTTCTTTGTTTCATCCTCTGTAGTTCATAGATGTGATAGTGTAGTTTTGCTCTGTCTGCAGCATCACATTTATATAATATGATTTCTTGTTATAGTAGACTTCTTTTAATTGTCACTTACCATTCAGTTGTTCACATTAACACCTATTTTTATGTTACTATATAGTTCTACATTGTCTTCCATAAATAAAGATTATGTTTGTCATGTATGGTTGGAAGGGAAGTGGCCACTGTTAGGATGCAGCTAGAAGCAACACTGGCAACAGTTGACAGGGTTCTAACTGCTGATAACATTTGGGCACATGTGGTGGACAGTGGTGGGTCTGACTATCTTTGAGTGGAAGACAGACATGAGCAGTTTGCAACATGGCTGTCCAAGAACAGCTTGGCAATAGTTATGAGGTGACGCTCATAGTTAAAACATTGGCAACAGTTGACAGGGTTCTAACTACTAATAACATTTAGGCACATGTGGTGGACAGTGGTGGGTCTGACTATCTTTGAGTGGAAGACAGACATGAGTGCTTTGCAACATGGCTGTCCGAGAACAGCTTGGCAATAGTTATGAGGTGACACTCATAGTTAAAAGTACATCTGACTCATCACATGATGCCTTGACTGTTGGATCTGTGGCTGACCATTACGAAAATTTTTGGCAAGCACTTACGATGTTTTGCTGGCCAATGGCAACTCCAATATTAGGTAGCTAATGGAGCTCCTCTGGGAAACAGCTACAGCTGTTATGGCTAGAAGAAAGATCAGTGTGCATGTTCTGTGTAAGTATGAGGTTGGAAGTGAGGTGGAGATATGGGAGTCATTTATCCTAGATGTGAATAAGGCCAATAGCACTTGAATGTACAGGGTGCAGCTAACAGTGAATCACAGCAGCTCATAATTTACATAATCATACTCAGAAGTGAATATGGTTCTCTGGTTTGGAGCTAAGTGGAGTGCTCAGATGGTTCTATGATGGTCCAGTAGGTAGGTGTAAGTAATGTTTATACATTACTTAAAAGCATATATTTTTAGTAAACATTTTCTTAAGACATTCTGTGACACAACATATGATACATCTTCATCAACATCTAAGACCATACTTAAAAAATGACTGTGAAATGCAGGGCAGAGGGTCCATTCCATTATACGACATGTCTGAGTGCCTTACTGCTTCATTTATGTATGGAGTGTAGGAAGAATGACTGCTTAACTGCCTCTGTGTGCAACTTAATTAGACTAATCTTGCTCTGTGGTTCCTGCAAGAGTGATAGATAGGAGGATGTAGTATATTCCTAGAGACCTCTCTTAAAACTGGTACTCAAAACTCGTTCAGTAGGCTTTTGCAGGATAACTGGGATCCTGAGAACTTTTAAAATTGCAGCACGTCAGCCATCGCGAATAATTTAATGATTATTTTAGTATGCTTCTAGCTGATGGTATTTAGTCTGTCCTGTGTGCATGCATTCTGACCATCCGTGGAATTTGCGATCCCACATATATAGTTTCAGCCTATCCACATTCCATAATTCTATAAAAAACGTCCTATAGTTTCAGCCAATCCTTGTTCTATAATTCTATAAAATCGTTCTCCAGATAGGACATTATACATACACATGCATTAACTTCCTGTGTCTTTGACCCGGTCATTGGATCACTTTCATAACACATTTTATGCCAATCACATGGAAGAAGATGATTTCTCAATTTGTGCATGTGCGTTCCTTTCCGACATTCTCACAGCATAGCTGCCGGCGCTACCTCAGTTTACCTGAGAGCCTGCAGCCCACCAAATGTTGGCTGGGGTGAGGAAGCACACTTCTGACATTTGAGCTAACTACAGCTATTGACATGGTACACACGTACTGTTTATTTTACATTTTATGCGAGTCTTTTGCACTTTCGGGCGTTCCACATTAATGTTGGACCATGCTTCTTTAGGCAGTTTGTAGTTTTAGTTTGTTCCAAAGAAAGCGTGATTATCCACACTGAAACCTAGGTCAACATCTGGTTTCTATTTGCAATCGAGGTGGATTCTTTATAATCATAAATGGGATCAATCTGCAAGAGTTTATCAGTACGGGTTTTTCAACATTTCTGTGGTGCTCTTGTAAAAGTAAATCAAACCTGTGAATCAAGCTCACCCTCCTTGCATGTGTTCGCATCCACTGATGGTTCTATTTGGTATGGGTACCATAAACATAAGTAATATTCAGGGTGGGTCACTTCTGTGAGCGTTCTCCTTTTGAAGCTTATTACATTTTCCCAATATCCCATCAATGGACTGAAACCTGCAGCCTGCTTTATGTCCAACTGAACCTATGTGGTGATTCCTTCCCAAATCCCACAAATTAAATTAAATGATTCTATGGCATTACTGGCCAGGAGACTCCCTCTGGGGTTGTTCAGCCACCTGGTGCAGATGCTTCTATTTGATGTCACTTCTGACACTTGTGTGTTGATGAAGATGGGATCTAATAAATTTGTCACCACAAATATGCAGTCCCTGAGTGAAGAAAATCTTCAACCTGCCCAGTAATTGGACCTGGGCCCCCATGATATTGAGGCAGCAATGCTAATCATTAGAGCTGCAGACTCAAAATCCCACATATTGTTACAGCCTTTTTGTAGACTGGTGTGAGCTGAACTTTCTTTCAACCTCTGGGTACAGTTATGTACTCAGTCACCTATTAGTATATGAATTTGTTGAAAGAAAATGTAACTTCTTTTTTCAGTGTAAATAGTTTAGCATTAAATTAAAAAAGCCATTTCTCATTTTCATTGTTGACTAGTAAATTGTTGCAGTTGAACCAAAAATGTATTTGTAATGACAGCCTAACATCTGAAATATAGTGTTAAAAATAATTGTCTGTACTGAAATTATTTAAAAAATTCATCCCTGAAGAGACTAACCATAATATTCACATTCAGATTCTTTATCAGTCATCTGGTATAAAAACATGGAATAGATGTTCTCTGTTCACTTAAAATAAGGAATTAATATGTCTTAATATGAAATTTTGCATAAATACACTATTAGAGATTTAAACTTGTACTGGCCATACACATTAATTCTTGTAATGTGTAAAGTGAGTTTCCTAATAAGAAAATGAGCATTATTTCCCTTAAACAATTTTACAGCCATACAGTGTGTGTAATTTGGAAGTTGGTTATATACTTTGACTGCTGTATAAACATGGCAACAGTTTTTGCTAATCAATTTTGTGGTAAGACTAGAGAGCAAAGGTCCTAATATTATACTTATGTCTTTGATTTATTACTGTTTGGTTAGGTAGTTCAAAAAGTATGCAATGAACTCTATGAAAAACACAAGAAGTAATTACTTTAAGCTATAAGTCTATTATTACTATTACTCCTTCTCCTGGATTACAAAAATGTCATTTATGCTTTTGCTACTTCCCCATGAACTAATCTATACATTAACACAGACAAAAAATGCAAAATATGCTATTCCTATTTAATTTAAAGTTACGCATACCATTTCCTCTCACTAACCTAACTGAAATGTTCAACATGTGAGAAGGCTAAAGCACATATATTGGCAGAAGAGCCTCTTTTGCCAGTATATATAAACCAAAACTTCTATGAGTCAACAGACAGCAAAAACACACTAAGGAAAGCCATTTGTAACAGTGGTCAGAATATCTAAGAATTTTACACTTTGATAAAGTGATCACATACTCAGAAGAATTTTGTTGACTGTTAAACCAAGAAATGTTATAAATAGAGGAAAAATTCAGCCAGCAAGAAAATCTTAATATTACTTATTATGAAAGAACTCCATACAGTCTGGACAAGTTGGTTTTGTACATGTTTTGCAAATACATCTGGTTTCTCTTTTGCAGTTTTTATCCCTGCACCTATGGGAATTCCCACATTTCTTCTTTACAAGGTAATGCATTACTCCATTCAGTCTTATATTTGCAGAACACCAAATGTGTTGCATTTTCTTCAGGAGAGCATGGTCAGGGGTGCTTGATGGTCTGCCACACTTCCATTGCAGACTTCCAAACTCTATAACTGTTGTACCAAATGATACCTTGAATACCACAAAATAAATGTTTTCTGTAGTGTCTTGTTTGAAAAGAATCCATGTGTTTCAAAGTGCAGCATTATGAAAATAAAATAAAATAATCTCAAGTAAAACTTCTTGCTCTACGTAGTGTAAGGATAATGTCCTACCATCCAGTCACTCATGTCTACTCCGCCCATAAATTTGTTGTAGTATGCTACAGTGTATGGTTCCTCCATTTTTACACAAGCATGGCTCTTTAGATCCCATCTGTTTGATATTATAAGTTGGTGTCCCTCCAACAAAGGTAAATCTCATATGGACAATGTTTCCATCCATTCCCACACAACTGTTATATTGTCATTAGAAACAGCAATAGAGATGGAACTTTGGCCTGATTTTATTAGAGCTTTGCTGCTAGACAGTTTACTCTCTGCACCCTGCAATCTGTTCAACCGTATGGTTCCCAGTATATGAATTTTATTCTGCTTCAGATATGAAAGCAGTGGGATTTTGTGAATAGATTGTCAAGAATTAGCTTGTGGTTCTTTCCTTCTAGCCCCTAGCACTTCCTTACAATAGAATTCCCAGTAAGACCCAAGTTAGGGCATGGTATGGTATTCAGTTCTTCCCTTTTCCATAGGTAAACCTATCAAAATGTTACATATCCATCTGAGCTACAGCATACCCATGTTCTGGATTCCCACTTTTTGAGTTTAGACTTTATATACTGTTTCTCCCTGCTTCTACACTATAAGGGGATAATCATTTCATCTACAGATTGATACTCAGCAGGAGTTACTGTCTCGGAGATTATTTTACCTTTTGCACTATGTCCACAGATGTGTGCATTTGTAACCAATCAGTCTGTATGAAATGGTGTTTAGATATCAGTGTTTAAACAGCAACATTACAATAAAAAATTATTGAAGCAAAATTCGCGTGCTGAAAAATATAAATTATGATTTGAAATGCACACACTAAACCACTGGCAGTCACTGACTGTCCTCAGACACAAAACATCCCTGTCTCCATAACAGTTGAAGATCAAGAACTGGGAACAGGACAACTGACTTATGGGAACATAAAGGCCAAAAATGTAAACACTCTCCACAGCAAGATCTTGTATTCTCAAGAATATTCAACTTGAGGCTAATGGCCACATCTGACAGAGATCCCAAAAAGCCCTGTTCAGTTTTAATTATTTCATGTGTTTCTTAACGCCACTGACAAGAGTGTCCATATGAATTTTATTTGTAGTACTGCTAGAATTAAACTGGGGAATTACTCCTGGATCTTCCTCTGAAAAGGAACATTTAAAAATGGAGTTCACATTTCTATTTTTGCTTTGTTGCCCTCAATTTTGATTCCTCTGTCATTCATGAGTGAATGAATACTAACTTTGGTGCCACTGATATGATTAACATATGATCAGAATGTCTTTGGGTTTGTGAGAGCTCTCTTGATAAGACTCCTCTATGATCGTCATTGAAGGATTCATATGCCCTTTTGGCAGCCAAATGCATTTTATTCAGCATCTCTCTCTCTGTAGCACTACACTTTGTTTCACATCTACTGTGCAGTAGTCATTTCCTTAGAAGTTTCTTTACAGAAACTGTATAACCTGAAGGGTACATCTCATTATGAACTGTTCTACTAGGTACATATATATTCAGGGCTTGGTCAACTCTTCTTCTAAACTTGAGTCACAGTATCTCGATATGCTTCAGATCAAAGCTAATTGGTTCAAGTTCCTCCTTGGGATAAGTCATAACTGCCTCTTTATCTGCTTCACTAAACATGTAAATCTTTCTATTTTCTCATATGTCCTTTGCACTTTAGTAATCAGTGGTGCTAGAATTTTAACATAGTCATTGACCATGTGGGCATTCTCATAAAAGGTCAGATTTATTTTTTGGCATAAATTTAATATATTTACATGAGTGTGCTCCTGAACTATTTGCTCTATGCAGTTTTCAGATTGTTTCACAAGATGAGTAGTTATATGCCTCATGCATAAAATTGTAATTTTCCCAATGAGTTTTTGAAAGTTTTGCTGAGATAAAAAAGTTTACCACCATGTAATATCTTCAGTGTCTCTAGATTTTGCTATGCACATGTTTCCAAGTCAATTGTTAGTAGTTCTGTATTATTCCCTATGCTTGTATTGTCAAACCACATCCTACCAGGTTATGGGTCCAACTTATGCAATCAGCAAAAACAACATTTTTATGATTGGACAAACACTTCAGTTCATAAGCTTAAAAGTGTGGAAATCAACAAGTTCCTTAACACAGTGAATATGGTGGATATGACACACTGAAGCCCTCTGCTTAAGGATACAAAAGTTGTGCAGTTTGAAAAACTAGCTTAAGAAATGTTAATAAGTGAAAGTTCTTAGAATGTAATTGAACCAATGAAATTTCATAATTTCAGTACGCCAGTTTGAAAAACTAGCTTAAGAAATGTTAATAAGTGAAAGTTCTTAGAATGTAATTGAACCAATGAAATTTCATAATTTCAGTACACCTATTTTATAATTCAAGTTACATGTAGCCATGTGTCACAAGGTATACTTACTGGCTGATGAACTGAGTTACTACAGAAGTTATTGATAACTAGCAGAATTATTAGCAGGTACTGCTTAATGCAGTGACAAAGACATGATAGTGTTAAGTGTAATTTACTCATTTTTATGTACACATCAGTGGTGACTGATCAGAGAATGCAAGGGAGGCTGGGCATCCTTACTTTTCTGTGGTATAAGTAATAGCAGTAGTATTAGAACAATTCTTTTTACAATCAACCTTTATGTAGCTTTTTCAGTGAGCATGAAGATGTTAACTTGTATTATTTCTTCTAAATCATCAGCACTAGATAGCAAGCGAAAGGGCAAAAGCTTAGCCCTAACCTAAAGCAGACAGAGGTGCGAAGCATATGACAAGGAGGCCAGACACAAGCAAGGCCACCTGTAAATGCTCGGTTGCCTTGGTAACCATTACATTAGTGCCACAAAACGAGAGGGTGTACAAGCTGCCTTAGCCGTGCTGTCATGCATATCTGTACCATGGAAGGCCAGTTGCTGTGGTGCTGCCTCTCTAGATTTCCCTTACGTTAGTTTCCCCACATGCAGTGAACATGGATAAACTTCAGCGTTGTACAAGTACTGATGTAATGCTTTTGAGTGAAGACATCATTATTTCCTCATAGGAGCTTTCATTTTCAAGGAGCTGTGACACTGAAAGATATAAAATTTTGAAGAAAAGATGCCCAACACTGGCATTACATTTTCTTCAGAAAGATAAGTTCAAAACACATGCATTCCATACTTCATGGTATCAGCAGCACAAGTGGTTATGTGCTAGCCCTACAAAAGGAAAATAATTCTGCTTGCCATGCTTGGTCTTAAGCACAAGACAAACTGTATGGTCCAATCAGGGTTTCAATGATCTGAAGAATCTGTTGACAGGTTTAGCATTGCATGCTCCTTCTAAGATGATCAAAATAGTTTTATTTCATTTAAATAACTATCAAAAAAGATGTTTGGTATTTAAGAGTTACTTAATGAACATCACAACCAATGAAAATCAGCCACAACAATGAGATGAAAGCTAACAGAGACATCATAAAATTCTGACTGACGTCACAAGTCAGTAAGTAGGATCTAGCTTTCAGAAGTCATGATGAGACCCAAGATTCCCTAAATTCCAGAAATTTCAGAGCCATTTTTAAAGTTGCACTAAAGAGAAGTGATATAAAAGTACACTGGAGGAAAATGGGCTATTTTTGGAAATTTCAAAAACTATGCAGAACAAAGTGTTTTCAAATCCATATGTATTTGGCCTATAAGGCTAGAGCTCCTAAAAATACAGGCTGGCGCATCCGCCATTTTGCTTCCCAATGAATGCCAAACTCAGCACATAGCTTATGCGAACTGTGTTGTTTTGTTCAAGTTTTCTGAAATACACACATCAAAATAAGTTTGGCATCACCACGGTTTCCTGAACTCCTGAAGAAATACGTTGACTGTGGATATTGTATCACAGACACAGTCCCTTTGACTGTTCAGATATGTCACTAAACCCACCCAAAGATGTAAACAACCATGCATAAGCAGCACCTATTAGACGGAGGGGTCCAACGTCCGATAGTTCCAGTCATCCCATCATGAACGAGGTACACGGCTCGTGTTGTCAGCAGTACAACCATGCCTAGATGGTCAATACTGCAGTTCGATCATGTCCACATTGTTACTTTGTGCCAGGAAGGGCTCTCAACAAGGGAAGTGTCGAGTCGTCTCAGAGTGAACCAAAGCGATGTTGTTTGGACATGGAGGAGATACAGAGAGACAGGAACTGTCAATGACATGCCTCGCTCAGGCCGCCCAAGGGCTACTACTGCAGTGGGTCACCTCTACCTACGGACTATGGCTCAGAGGAACCCTGACAGCAACGCCACCATGTTGAATAATGCTTTTTGTGCAGCCACAGGTCATATTATTAGGTCATAGTATTACGACTCAAACTGTGAACAATAGGCTGCATGATGCACAACTTCACTCTCGATGTCCATGTCGAGGTCCATCTTTGCAACCATGACACCATGCAGCACGGTAGAGATGGGTCCAACAACATGCCAAATGGACTGCTAAGGATTGGCTTCACATTCTCTCATCATTGAGTGTCGCATACGCCTTCAACCAGACAATCTTCTGAATGTGTTTGGGGGCAACCCGGTCAGGCTGAATGCCTTAGACACAATGTCCAGTGAGTGCAACAAGGTGGAGGTTCCCTAATGTTTTGGGGTGGCATTATGTGGGGCTGACGTACGCCACTGGTGGTTGTGGAAGGTGCAGTAATGGCTATACGATACATGAATGCCATCCTCCAACTGATAGTGCAACCATGTTGGCAGGATATTGGCGAAGCATTCATCTTCATGGGCAGCAATTTACGCCCCCATAATGAACATCTTGTGAATGACTTCCTTCAGGATAATGGCATTGCTCCACTTGAGTGGCCAGCGTGTTCGCCAGACATGAACCCTATCAAACATGTCTGCAATAGATTGAAAAAGGCTGTTTATGGATGACGTGACCCACTCTGAGGGATTTATGCTGAATTGCCATTGAGGAGTGGTACAATCTGGACCAACAGTGTCTTGCTGAACTTGTGGATAGTATGCCATGACAAATACAGGCATGCATCAATGCAAGAGGACGTGCTACTGGCTATTAGAGGTACCGGTGTGTACAGAAATCTGGACCACCACCTCTGAAGGTCTCGCTGTATGGCTGTACAACAATGTGTGGTTTTCATGAGCAATAAAAAAGGGCAGAAATGATGTTTATGTTGATCTCTATTCCAATTTGTTGTACAGTTTCCGGAACTCTTGGAACCGAATTGATGCAAAACTTTCTTTGTTGTGTGTAGAACTGCTGCTGCATTATTCACTGTGCTGTGTGGTGTGCTCCAGAATTATGATATGAAGAACAAACTGGTGGCCCAAACCTATGATAGTGCTTCTGACTGAAGAATTAAATGGCCTGCAAGCTAAGGCCTGTTAAGTATAAAACCAGTAAGGATTTTTTTCTCTACACTTCATGGTATTCCTGCTTTCTTCCACTGGTCATCCAAATGCACAGCAATTCTAGACAGTATTCTTGGTAAACATATTCCTTTGAGCAGTGAATCGAGATGGAACTATAATGCCAGAATAATATCAACCATTCTTGAAAACCATCTGGAGATTACTGAGGTTTTAAATTAAATAATTGACAGTCCAGACTCAAATGCAAAGACTACAAGAGAAGCCCCTGATTTCAAAAGTAGCCTCCTAGACTTTGGCTACAGTTTTATTCTCCCTGTTTTTAAAGCATATTTATAAAGACTGAACTGCTTTCCAACATTCTTCAGAAAAAAGAAGTGATGCATAGTTTTGCAAAAATCCTGTCTCAGTATGCAGAGCTCATATGAAAAACTTTAGAAATGAAAATAAAATGATTAGCTTTTTAAATTACATGTAATTCTTGACTAATTCAAAAACTCAAGCTTACATGAATAGAGCTGAAATGATGGATGAACACATCGTCAATCCACTAAAGTCAAAATACAAACAGGTGTACTTCGAAATACTGGATAATATTGTAACACAACTAGAAACAATATTTTCACATTGTAAAAAACTGTGCTTCCTTAAATGAGGTGATACTAATCAGTTCACCAGTTATGCCCAGCATTTCCCTGTAGACAGTATGTATTAATTATTACAAATATATGGTGCATCCTTCAGTCACTCACACTTGCATGTAGAACTGGAGACTGTACTTTCTTTCCAACATAAATAAACATTTCATTCTGTCAGTTTGTGAGATTTAATCAAAAGAATGACTGAGGCTGAAATGGACCAAATTCTTCCAGAAGCTTTCAAACGATTCTGTCTAACTGCTACCATTCCTGTAACAAGTATTAGAGTGGAAAGGAGTTTTTCATGTCTTAAACATGTAAAAACATATTTGAGGAACAGAATGGCCCAGGATTGCTTGTTAGCTCTTACTTATACCTCAATTGAAAAACATGTACTGTGAATACTTGAAAGCTGAGACACATGGTATGATGATGTCATCAAAAAATTAAAAAAGAAGATGGATCATCAAGTTAACTTGCTTTACAAAAGTAACAATGCTAAAACACCCAATCCACCAGTTCATTAGTAGATAAGATTGTCATTATTATTATTATTATTTCTTTACTTTCTCAGACGTTAAGTCTGGTTAAGAATGGAAAGTGATGCGGACCTTGATCAAGCGTCACTTCCTATTAACTGTACGGTATGTGTTATATTGCATTTAGGAACTTTCGGGTAATTGAACATGTATCAATAATTACGGAGTTCTGTAGTTGTATATATATGTTTGGATGTAGCTGTATTGCATTGATGTACTGGTGGATATTATGTGGTATGACTCCTGTAGTTGATAGTATAATTGGTATGATGTCAACTTTATCCTGATGCCACATGTCTTTGACTTCCTCAGCCAGTTGGATGTATTTTTCAATTTTTTTCTCCTGTTTTCTTTTGTATATTTGTTGTAGTGGGTATGGATATTTCGATTAGTTGTGTTAATTTCTTCTTTTTATTGGTGAGTATGATTCAAGTTTGTTATGTGGCGTTGTTTTATCTGTTATAATGGTTCTGTTCCAGTATAATTTGTATTCATCATTCTCCAGTACATTTTGTGATGCATACTTGTATGTGGGAACGTGTTGTTTTATAAGTTTATGTTGTAAGGCAAGCTGTTGATGTATTATTTTTGCGACATTGTCATGTCTTCTGGGGTATTCTGTATTTGCTAGTATTGTACATCCGCTTGTGATGTGATCTACTGTTTCTATTTGTTGTTTACAAAGTCTGCATTTATCTGTTGTGGTATTGGGATCTTTAATAATATGCTTGCTATAATACCTGGTGTTTATTGTTTGATCCTTCTGTCTCACTGTATATATTGCCTTTTCTTAGCCATGTGTTGGATGCGTCTTGATCAATGTGTGGCTGTGTTAGATGATACGTGTGCTTGCCATGAAGTGTTTTCTTTTTCCAATTTACTTTCTTCTTATCTGTTGATGTTATGTGATCTAAAGGGTTGTAGAAGTGGTTATGAAATTGCAGTGGTGTAGCCGATGTATTTATATGAGTGATTGCCTTGTGTATTTTGCTAGTTTCTGCTTGTTCTAGAAAGAATTTTCTTAAATTATCTACCTGTCCATAATGTAGGTTTTTTATGTCGATAAATCCCCTTCCTCCTTCCTTTCTGCTTAATGTGAATCTTTCTGTTGCTGAATGTATGTGATGTATTCTATATTTGTGGCATTGTGATCGTGTAAGTGTATTGAGTGCTTCTAGGTCTGTGTTACTCCATTTCACTATTCCAAATGAGTAGGTCAATATTGGTATGGCATAAGTATTTACAGCTTTTGTCTTGTTTCTTGCTGTCAATTCTGTTTTCAGTATTTTTGTTAGTCTTTGTCTATATTTTTCTTTTAGTTCTTCTTTAATATTTGTATTATCTATTCCTATTTTTTGTCTGTATCCTAGATATTTATAGGCATCCGTTTTTTCCATCGCTTCTATGCAGTCGCTGTGGTTATCCAATATGTAATCTTCTTGTTTAGTGTGTTTTCCCTTGACTATGCTATTTTTCTTACATTTGTCTGTTCCAAAAGCCATACTTATATCATTGCTGAATACTTCTGTTATCTTTAGTAATTGGTTGAGTTGTTGATTTGTTGCTGCCAGTAGTTTTAGATCATCCATGTATAGCAAATGTGTGATTTTGTGTGGGTATGTTCCAGTAATATTGTATCCATAATTTGTATTATTTAGCATGTTGGATAGTGGGTTCAGAGCAAGGCAGAACCAGAAAGGACTTAATGAGTCTCCTTGGTATATTCCACGCTTAATCTGTATTGGCTGTGTTGTGATATTATTTGAATTTGTTTGGATATTAAGTGTGGTTTTCCAATTTTTCATTACTATGTTTAGGAACTGTATCAATTTAGGATCTACTTTGTATATTTCCAATATTTGTAGTAACCATGAGTGGGGTACACTATCAAAAGCTTTTTGGTAATCAATGTATGCGTAGTGTACCGACCTTTGTTTAGTTTTAGCTTGATATGTCACCTCTGCATCTATTATCAGTTGCTCTGTACATCCTCGTGCTCCTTTGCAACAGCCTTTTTGTTCTTCATTTATTATTTTGCTCTGTGTTGTATGTGTCATTAATTTCTGTTTAATGACTGAAGTTAATATTTTGTATATTGTTGGTAGGCATGTTATGGGGCGATATTTAGCTGGGTTCGCTGTGTCTGCTTGATCTTTAGGTTTCAGATAAGTTATTCCATGTGTAAGTGTATCAGGGAATGTGTATGGGTCTGCAATGTAACTGTTAAATAATTTAGTTAGATGTGAATGTGTTGAGGTGAACTTCTTTAACCAGAAATTTGCTATTTTATCTTTTCAGGGGCTTTCCAATTGTGAGTAGAATTAATTGCTTGGGTGACTTCATGTTGAAAAATTATCACTTCAGGCATTTGTGGTATCATCTTGTATGTGTCTGTTTCTGCTTGTATCCACCGTGCATGCCTGTTATGTTGTACCGAGTTTGACCATATGTTGCTCCAGAAGTGTTCCATGTCTGTTATGTTTGGTGGATTGTTTATTTTAATGTGTGTGTTATCTATTGTCTGGTAAAATTTCTTTTGGTTTGTGTTGAATGTTTGGTTTTGTTTCCTTCTGTTTTCACTTTTTTTGTATCTTCTGAGTCGTTTGGCTAATGCTTGTAATTTCTGCTTCTTTTCGTCTAATTGCTCTGTCGCTTCTTGTTGTGAGATTTTCCCTAACCTTTTTCGTTTTTTTTCTGACATTTCATTTCTTATAAATTGTGTTAGCTGTCCGATGTCTTTTCTCAGTTTTTCTATTTTGATCTGTAGCCTGTGTTGCCATGCTGGTTTTGTCGGTTTCTTCTGTGTGTTGGTTGGTTCTGGTCTCTGCCTAGTGTGTATATTTAGTGTAGTGAGTGCTCCTATATAAACCAGTAGTTGTAACTCTTCCATAGTTGTGTTTTCATTTATTTTGTTGTGTATGATTGTGTTGATAGTTTTTATTGTTGTTTTGACTTGTGGGTTATTGGGTGGTCTATGCAAGAATGGTCTAATGTCTGTATTTGTGTCTTTGTATTCTATATACGTTAGCTGAAAGTTTTCTTCTATATCAAACATGTGTGTCACTTCGTGTTCTATTTGTGCTTGTTCTGGTGGCTGTCTTAAGAATTTGTTTTCCTCTGATTGTTTAATTGGTGCGTGTTGTTCTTTGTTTGTTTGCTCTGGGATGTTTGAGTCCATTCATGTATTTTCTTCTTCTTCTGATCGCACATTATTTTGTTCCAGTATTTGTTGTACTTGTTGTTTGATGTTTTCTAATTCTGACTGGGGTATCCTGTTATTTTTGATTATTACACGGATCTGATCAGCTAGTCGTTGTTCTGTTAAAAATTTTAATTCTGGGTATCTGGTAATAAATGTTGTGTATACTTGTGATCTGTATCCAGTTGTGTTGGTTCCTAGGTATGTTGCTTGGTAATAACAGAACATGAGGTGTCGATTAACTTCATCTGACCATCTCATCCTCTGTCTTTGTTTTCCTTCTAGGGTGGTTGCAGGAAGCATATCCTGCAAAACACCTCTATTTGGATTTAAATCATTTTCCAGTTGGCTAGCAGCGTCGTTACCATTGTGGGCGGGCATAGGGTTCAAGCGTCGTCCCCGACCATGATGGCGCTTTTCTGAGGCTTCTTTAGTTCTGTCCTGAACCAACTAATCACACTAAAAGGGGGGTTAGCCCTATTAGTGGTTTGTTCTTTTCATCGCCTTTTACGACTGGCAGAACATACCGGAGGCCTATTCTTTTCCCGGGCCTCCACGGCGATTATTATTATTATTATTATTATTATTATTATTATTATTATCAGTAATAATAGTAGTAGTGGTGATGGTGGTGGTGTTGGTAGTTATCATCATCCTAGTAGTAACAGCAATAGTAGTGATGGTTAGGAATGTTAGCTATCAGTACATTAAAAGGGAAGAAAAGGAGATTTTCCAGCATTTCCTCACCTTCCCAGAATTTAGGCCTATGATCCACCTCTGGTACACATAAAAGTTAATTAATGTGCCAGTATAGAGTATTAAATTAATTGTTTCTTGTTTCTAACCATTATTATTAATTTCTCTCTCTCTCTCCATCTTTGTATTTAATTACTTAAATGTATTGTTGGAAATTTGTATCATTTGGTTTATGCATTTGATTTAAGATTCGTCCACAGACACTATTTCTTAAGATGCTTTTATTAATTTTATCTGTGTTAACCCATGACAAATCCCATATCACTGTATATAATAACATAGATGCTCAATAAATAATAATTATAATAATAGTACCACTTATCAAAAACAACACTTGGGAATATGTATCAGGAGACATACAATAAACTGCAGTGGCTGGAGAAGGTGAGGTGCTCTTTATTGCAGAAACTATGCATGCATGTTTGAAGAAACATTGCATCATAATTTGGAATAACACTGGCACTTCAATATTGTATTTATCTGCTGACACCAGACAGGCATCTTTCTAGTAAAATGTCTTCCCCAGATGAGAATATACATAATGGATGTACAAGTACAGGCTGTAGATACATGTTTGATGACATATGGAAGTTGGAGTCTGGCTGTGAGTCGTGCTTGGATAGCTTAATTGTAAGACAACCACTCGCAAGACTCAGGAGATTTGGATTCCAGTCCTGGTCATTTTGTTGTTATCATTCCATTATAAAACTGATGGTTGTCCATATTTGCAATTGTGAATGCATTTTGTGTATTTCATAATGCCTATAGTCACCACAGTGCCCCTACCTTCAGACACGCATGCATGTCCGAAGGAACATTGCATCATAATTCCAAATATCTCAGGTACTGAAATATCATATATAACTGCTCTTTATTCTTATTTGATGATGGAATTTATATTTAGATATTTCTTTACAGATATTTTTATTAGATACAATTACATATTATTTCCTTGAAATTAAAATACATGGATCAAGAAGAATTTCCATTCGTGTTCTTTGAGAAACAGTGCGTTAGACTGAGCATAATGACTCAATGATTGTAGACATTTTGTTTTTGTAATTGGAGGCATTCAGCTAATTACTAGTAAATGTTAACAATTTCATATCATCTGATTCCCTGCTGAAGTCTTCTAACCAGTTTGTAAATGTGTCCATAACTATCTTATCTTCAATAGTCTTGTTAACTTAATTCTTTAAATGCTAAAGACAATCTTTCATTAATTTGAAACATAGACCTCCTTCAGTCTTGTAAAAGTTTTACTTTTTTTAGAGGGATATCTAGTTGTAGTACAAATCTTATAACTCTATGTTGCATGCTTAACACTTACCTGTTGATGTCTGGGAACTATCTGCTGTTGGTCCCGTAGCATTCAAACTGGAGATTGTTGATTGTTGATGGTTAGATGTAAATGGCTGAACAGCAGGATAAGCCATGAATCGATGAGAGCCATTGCCAGATGTTGCCAAGGTCCCATGATGTGGCAGTGATGAACTCATTATGTTACTTGCTGGGGAAGACGGTATGTAAAACAGTGGCATACTTGACACTGCCTGGGCTGTTGGCTGTAACAGAATTCCTTTATAATTGTCTTTAGAGCTATTTTCTGAAGCTTCAGGAGTAAAGTTTTAGACACTCACAATGTCTTGTGAATTTATAGCAATCAAAACATCTAATGTATACTCCAGTTATTTTATTTACATAATAACATATTCTTTACAGTTAAAAAATGCTGTATATTGTTCTATTCTGTATGGTAAGTCATTTCAGTTACCAGTCAAAGAAGGTTTTCCTTTATTAATCACAGCAATTGAGTAATGAATTAATGAGTATGGGATATTTATTTGTGTAATGTAACCAATGAAACAAGGTGCATGAACAAAATTTATTTGATGATATTTAACATAAATTGCTAGATATATTGGCTGTACTTTCTACAGATTTATTGCAGTTGCTTGAGTAATGATCATGTGCTCCAATATTTTTGACCTATTCTAGTTATCTCTCTCCAGAGAGAGAGTTCTGACATAACATTTAAAAAATCATGACACCCTGTTCATATGGTCTTACATCAGTTTAATATTGGTTGGATCCTTTAGAACACATTCACAACTGACAAAAGTGGATGCTAAGATTTTTTGTGTTGCTGTACTCCATAGCATGAACAATATATGAAAGCAGTTTTCAAAAACTGCAGATTTAGTTCTCTCTTCTAAACATGTGTACTGCTTACTTCAGTATAATGGTACTCAAAAGTCAGGTGGCAGTTTCAGGGTGAGATGGCTTGGGCCCTGTGCACTGAAGTACACAGAGCATCACAGTGAAATGTGGAATTATGAGCTGTAGATAATGCAAATAAACATCTAACTCCCTTGTTTTGATAAATAAAATAAAATAAAAATAAACATTCTTGAAGAAGCTGAATTAAAATTTCAGCAGTGTAAACATTATCCAGCATATTATAGTGGATGTAATTAGTGACTGGTTACATTCAGGACCCCGGTTCAATTCAAATTCCCTGGTTTTGTTCCATAGATCCATGCTGAGGAGATCCTCATGGCAATACTTATAATCTAGTATCTGAGAGTTCTAAAACATCTAGAAACTTCACATTGATCAAATGCCTGTATAATTATAGAACTTTGAATATTGCGTATAGAAAGGAGTGCACTTGCTTCAGGATCCTATTTAACTATGTGTATCTTTTATGCTTTATTTACATAAAATACTTTCTTTCAGTGTTAAGGGTCAAATTTTACCGATGACCCCATTCTCATATTTGGTACATAAATCTGGTGACTATACAGCATAGTTTGTGGAGGTGCTATGGTTCCAACTATGCTAAGAACTTGAAAAGAGGCCCTAAGCTGTTCCTGAGGTTGTTCTAATCAAAAGACTAATATCTACAAAAACACCAGTGACTCAGTTACACATCAGGTGTCCATCAGTGTATTTCAAAAATGATAATCAGAATTTGATGAAAAGAGTTCAAGAGCTCAGCCAAGGTGCCAAATGCAACAAGCAGTGTGAAAAGATGTGTTTTGTATGTGTCTACTTTTACTTGGATGACACAGTTTGAAACTGTAAAGACAAGAGGAATTTCAAAGGACAAGAACCTGGAACATATCAGGTGGGATGTTCATCTTCAACCTCCAACATGTGTTATTGGTCTATTCATAAACCCTGTCCTTGAGGTAACCCCACACCCAGAAATCATGTGAGTTCATGTTTGGTGATCTTGGTGGCCATGGAGTTTGTAATGATTGACCAATGATTTAATTTTCTCCTAATAAGCTACTGACTAACCAAGTGACTTCACAAGCAATGTGAGATGAAGCTTCATCATGCATCAAAACAGCTGAGTCCAGATCACGTCTCTCCCAAAAAGCAGGGATCACATGTGGATGAAGCACATTAGAGTAGGGTCTGCCATTCATGCTGCATGTCCTTTGACCTTGGAGACAAAGTTTCTCCAAGAAAAATGGATCAATCATGAGCTGTGTCATGAAGCCACACCAAACAGTGACGTGTTCATTCATGAACATTTGTTGGTGGTGGCAATCCCCAATGTGACAATTGTGAGTGTTTGCTATCCCAGCTGGAGTAAATTGTGCTTCAACAATCCACAAAATGTTCCAAGGTCACATGTCTTTAACTTGAACCCTTGAAATAAATGTAGGAGAAAAGCCTACCTGAGTGTCTGTGTCAATTTGCAAAAACTAATGAGTAAAATTAAGTTTGTACAGATGCTATTTTGCAACTGTTTGCAGTGCTCTTCAAGTGGTGGGCCATGAAATATTCAGCTCTCATGACACAGCTTGTTTACTGAAGATCATACATTGTGTCCAACATTCTCAGCCATGGCAACAGTAATTTCTTCAACAATCTGTGGCAAAATTGGCCGCTGGCCTCGCACAGGAGAAATTTGCAAATTGCCAGTTAATTCAAACTCCTGAATCATGTTCTGCAATCTCAGTGCAGAACGGGGACTTCTCCATATTCCTTTAATGCATTGATACTTGCAAACAGTAGCAACACTATTGCTATTATTTGATAAAACAGCTTTATGGGTAAAGCCCTGCTCACCTTGTCCAGATGCATGTTGACTGCACATGGATGCTTATGTTTCTACACTATGTTGGCACACCAATACCAGTTCCTAACAGCAATTAATGACACTAAAACTATTAACAATGCAAATTCTGCAGTGCACAGTCTGAACACCATTCCTGTAAAGTTGGGTACCCGTACATAAATAATTTTCTGTCTACACTGGGCATGTCTTTGCTACCTACATAATATTTTTGTTTCTTAATAGGCATTTAAAGAGCAAACAAGCTGCTTAACAAGCATGATGAAAGTAATATAGGCTGGGAAGTTCCTCTTAAAATCTAGAAAATGCTTCTTCATCCTCAGATATATATAAATCTTAGGGATACTGGTTCATTGGTAAAATTTATACAGGCTAGGAATCATCACCTAAAAACTAGAGAGTGGCTCATCATTCCTTGAGAAATAAAAATCTTAGGGATCCTAATGATCTGACATGAAGTCCATCCTATTGCAGAACCATTAGAGCCATAACAGATTTCCTAACTCATTGACAAATTCATAATGTGAATAGTTTCTACAGAATAAGAACCTATTTCTTATGTTTCAGAAGATTTCAGTACCAATGTACTATCACTCAGTGTTCAGATGTTGGGCAGCAGTTCTTATACACTCCTGGAAATGGAAAAAAGAACACATTGACACCGGTGTGTCAGACCCACCATACTTGCTCCGGACACTGCGAGAGGGCTGTACAAGCAATGATCACACGCACGGCACAGTGGACACACCAGGAACCGCGGTGTTGGCCGTCGAATGGCGCTAGCTGCGCAGCATTTGTGCACCGCCGCCGTCAGTGTCAGCCAGTTTGCCGTGGCATACGGAGCTCCATCGCAGTCTTTAACACTGGTAGCATGCCGCGACAGCGTGGACGTGAACCGTATGTGCAGTTGACGGACTTTGAGCAAGGGCATATAGTGGGCATGCGGGAGGCCGGGTGGACGTACCGCCGAATTGCTCAACATGTGGGGCGTGAGGTCTCCACAGTACATCGATGTTGTCGCCAGTGGTCGGCGGAAGGTGCACGTGCCCGTCGACCTGGGACCAGACCGCAGCGACGCACGGATGCACGCCAAGACCGTAGGATCCTACGCAGTGCCGTAGGGGACCGCACCGCCACTTCCCAGCAAATTAGGGACACTGTTGCTCCTGGGGTATCGGCGAGGACCATTCGCAACCGTCTCCATGAAGCTGGGCTACGGTCCCGCACACTGTTAGGCCGTCTTCCACTCACGCCCCAACATCGTGAAGCCCGCCTCCAGTGGTGTCGTGACAGGCGTGAATGGAGGGACGAATGGAGACGTGTCGTCTTCAGCGATGAGAGTCGCTTCTGCCTTGGTGCCAATGATGGTCGTATGCGTGTTTGGCGCCGTGCAGGTGAGCGCCACAATCAGGACTGCATACGACCGAGGCACACAGGGCCAACACCCGGCATCATGGTGTGGGGAGCGATCTCCTACACTGGCCGTACACCACTGGTGATCGTCGAGGGGACACTGAATAGTGCATGGTACATCCAAACCGTCATCGAACCCATCGTTCTACCATTCCTAGACCGGCAAGGGAACTTGCTGTTCCAACAGGACAATGCACGTCCACATGTATCCCGTGCCACCCAACGTGCTCTAGAAGGTGTAAGTCAACTACCCTGGCCAGCAAGATCTCCGGATCTGTCCCCCATTGAGCATGTTTGGGACTGGATGAAGCGTCGTCTCACGCGGTCTGCACGTCCAGCACGAACGCTGGTCCAACTGAGGTGCCAGGTGGAAATGGCATGGCAAGCCGTTCCCCAGGACTACATCCAGCATCTCTACGATCGTCTCCATGGGAGAACAGCAGCCTGCATTTCTGCGAAAGGTGGATATACACTGTACTAGTGCCGACATTGTGCATGCTCTGTTGCCTGTGTCTATGTGCCTGTGGTTCTGTCAGTGTGATCATGTGATGTATCTGACCCCAGGAATGTGTCAATAAAGTTTCCCCTTCCTGGGACAATGAATTCACGGTGTTCTTATTTCAATTTCCAGGAGTGTATATTGTCACTAATAATTGGTAGTATTCAAAACACTTTAACTGTACTTCACACAACAGAACAAATTCCAGGAGACAATGCTCTCATAATTGGGTTGCTGACACATTGGTTGTATTGTATGAAGTACATTTAAAGTGTGTTGAATGCTATAAATTATTAGTGGAATTTATTCATTTCTATTGTGGTAACCCTACATTACCACATCTATTGCACCAGTGCCTTGTTGGCTGGCGTACCAGCTCACACTTTCATGATTCAGCTCAGCCTCACTGGCACCTTGCATCACAGTTACGCCCACCAGGTGGTGACACAATCTAAGAGTAATGACAGCATCACAGAGAGGCTGACACCTGCAGTGTCAACCTGAAGTGTCAATAGGTGTGTCTTTAGAGGTTGCTCTTCAGAGGTTAATGTGGCAGCAAATGGAAATCCAGATGCAGTTGGAAATGCTGCAGTAGGAACACAAGGCCATGTTGGACTGAGTGTTGACAGGCCTATTAACGTGCCCTCAAAATTTTTCAACCTGTCTGCCACTTTTCCCAACCTATGACAAAGCTGTTAAATGCTGGGTACCATATGAGAAATGCCTATGGTAACACTTTGTGGCCTTCAAGATGACAGATGCCAACTCTCTTAAAGCTATCTTTCTATCATCGATGTCCCCCGAAACGTACTACTTGTTACACTAGTTAGTCCCCCTTCAGTGTCCGGCATTTCTGTCATTCAATGAAATGTGTTATTTGCTGATTTCATATTATTGCAAACACACTCCTATGATATCTGCATTAGTGGAGTTTCATTAGTGAATGAAACAACCTCATGAATCTTATTGGTCTTGGGCTGTGGAGCTGCAAGACTTAAGTTGCTCAATCTAAGGCATCTTATGTGGACACAATAGGTTGTGATGCTGTCATAATATTGGCTCCTGATAAATAAGTCTGCCAATGAACACTGCTGTTTGGAGACCACTCCTTAGAACATGTACTTAAGATAGCACAAGCATCAAAGACCAATCAGGTAGAGCTGATGTGTCCTCTGTCAACTTAGATCAAAATTCACACTCATATTCCTGCGTGCCTTTAGATGCAGAAGCTATTGTGGTACAGCATGCCCAGCTACTGTGCTCCACATACACTCAACTGTGGTGCACAAACTTCCACAGGCCCATACCTTCCTGCCCCACTTGTTTTGCTCAATGCAACTGACCAGCCTGCTTTCAGTATTGGGCTTCTCGCCATCAGCATTGAAAGAAAGACACACAGCAATGGTGTGCAACTCTCAATTGGCTCTGGCTTTCATTTCTAACCTTCATGCTATGGACTCTAGTATTTTCAGCCATAGCATGTGCGCTTGATCACATGTACAACGGCATCAGTTCTGAACTCTAACACTTACCTGCGTCTTGTCTTCAATTTGCCGTTTAGGCCCTCAAGATGTCTTGTGAGTTATATCTGGCAACAAATTTCCATTGTGAGATAGTTTATGACAGAGAAGACATACAAGGCAGCAGGGGTGCACTCATTGAGATTCCTTGTGATGGGCAGTCACCAATTCAGTTCATTTAGTGCTAGACCTCATGCCCTATCAAGAAATGGATGATCTGTACAATCCTTCTTTTGCCTGGACTAGGCAAGGCCACAGATTATGTGGCACATATCACTGTCAAACCCTCTGTACAACCTAATTTTCTCTTTCTTAAGGCCTGGTCTGTGCCCCTTGCATTTCATGATCAAGTAAAAGAAGAACTACATAGGCTAGCACCTTTGGGCACCATGGAACCCATATCACCTAATCAATGGGCTATGCCATTAGTGATTACTAAGAAAGTGATGGGCTAGCTCCACAATGATGGGCAAGCTCCACCTTTGCAGGAATTTCATAGTGCCTGTCAATTCCCATCTGTGGTCAATAGATACCCCATTCCCACCTGGAAGAACTTGAGACAGAACTGTTTGGGGTACAGTATTTTTTTAACTGGATTTCTCAGAAACATATTTGCAGCTGCCTCTTGAGGAAGAGACATGTCAGCTTCTTGTTGTCAGTATGCCATATGGCTTCTACCAAAACAACCAGTTGGTTTTTGGAGTTGATAGCACTCCAGGACTATTCACCATTATTTAGAACAACTCAAACAATGAATCCCTTGTTGTATCAACAACCTTGATGACACTGTAGTCACAGGTCCCACCACTGAGGACCATCTTCGCAGTGTTCAGCTTCTGTTTCAGACCTTGCAGGATGTGGGTGTGATTTGGATAAGACATATTTCTTACAACCCTGTACTGAATATCTGGGTCATGTCATTTTCCACTAGGTGAAACAGGTGATAAAGAGATATAGTGAAGCTTTTGAGGCTGCCCATATCCTACTAACATGAAGCAGCACCAGGCATTTTTAGGCCAAGTCACTTATTTACCACAAGATCTTGCTGCAGGCAGATACAGTAAGATATCTTCTCTATCATTTGCTCATGAAGGTCACATCATCTGTTTGGTCAGCTGACTGTGAACAAGCATATTGGAAACTGAAAAATGGTCTGCATTCCACTTGTGTCTGGCCACATATCAGTAGGTTCACCATCGTGTCATGGTTACCAATGCATCACAGTATGACATGGGGCCATGCTGTCTCTTTGTAATACAGATGGTTTGGGACAGCCCATTGCTTTTGCCTTGAAGACACAAGACAGAAAATTACTTGCAAATCAAGACGGAGGCCCTCATTATTACTTATGCATTCAAGAAGTTTCATGTGTCTCTTTATGGTGTGCAGTAGCACCTGGTTATGGACCATAAACCTTTTGTTTCCCCTCTGTAACCCTGCAGCACATCTGCTGGGCAAGACAGCACACAGCCTTCAGTGATGGGTTCTCTTCCTCAGTCTTTATTATTAAGAGATCAATTTTCACCAAATGGCCCAGTGCTTTAATGTTGATGCCATCTCCTGCCTTCTTATGCTTCAACCAGGGTGACGTTCTTTGTTTCTCACTTGACGATGAAGCTCAACAGACAGTGGATGGGTTCCCTATTACTGGCACCTGCATCACCCAGGTGGCAGGCTTGGAGCCTTTATTTTGCCATGTGCAGCAGTATATTCAGTGTGGGTGGTCAGAATGGTTTCTTGCTCATGCTCAGTATCCTGTTTGTAATTATTTTGTGCTGTTCCACAGATTGCCTCTTACTGATGGTGTTATTCTGTTGTCTACAGAATGCGCTGTGCTGCACATGGTCATTCTGGTGTGTTTCGGGTTGGACATTCTTCACCTCCTGCATCATGCTCACTCAGGTGCATTATGAATGAAGAAGATATTAACCAACTGACATGTCTACTGGGCAGGGATTGATCATGAGATGTAACATTTATTTGATTCTTGTTTTAAATGTGCAGGTCACCAGGCCACCCTGCAGCAGTGTTACTCTTGGTAGCTGGAACCTACACAGTCATGGGATTGAGTGTATCTTGATTTTGTGGGCCCCTTTCTGGATACTTACTGGCTGGTTGTCATAGAATTCTTCTCTTGGTTTCCACCCATTGTAAAGTGCTGCTCACTGATGGCAGAATCAATGGTGCCGGCCCTCACCGTGACCTTCCCCATCGACAGCCTCCCTCACACCTTGGTGATGGACAACATCCCACAGTTTATCCCACAAACTTTTCAAATGTTTTGTGTGCAACATGGTATCCACCATGTACGGGTGTTGCCGTCCCATCCTCAGTTCAACAGGGAGGTGGAAAGCCTCATCCAAACTTTCAAGACAGAGATGAAGAAATACATTAAAGGTACCACAACTGAAGATAAGCTTATCCATTTTATCAGTTCTTATAGGTAGACACCACAGGGTGAAAAGAGCCTGGCTAAACTGCTTCATGGGTGCCAGCTGCTCACAGTTCTCAATGTCCTGATGCCCATGCCACACCCTCTTTGGACAACTCTGTTGCCACAATACATACTGGGGGCCATAGTAGGAGCCCACACTTTTGATCACAATGGGCACAAGATCCTGGCGGTTTTCCAAGGCCAGTAGGGTTAGGAGTCTTCATGCTGCAGCTGGATGAAGGCTGTTGACTTGACATGACAACCAACTCTGTTCACAGCTACAGGATTGATCTCCACTACCACAGCACAGACCTCTTAGCCCCACTCCCTCCTTCCCAGTGTCCAGATCTTCTCATTCTTTGCCACCCTTGGAGCCCCCTTCCCTCGTTTTGTCTCCACCTCCTATGTTGAACCTGATCTTGCCTAATTAACCCTCCTCTGACGTCTTTTCTAGTCCTCTGACTGAACATTAGGGGTTGGATGCAGAGAACCTACAGCAGCAACTGGTGGCGCCAGACCAGCCAGCTTCTACCCCCCCCCCCTCCGCCCCCCGCCCCCCCCCCCCCCCCCAAGGCCTTCAATAGCCCCCTGTATCCTGTTCCAGCATCAGAACCTCCAGGCATCTCACCTGTAGATATCCCCCGGCAATGGAGCCATCACCACCAGTGCCATTTCCAGCCCTACTCACTAGTGCTGGCCAACAGGGGCTTTCGGCTTCTCTGCAGGCACCCATCGACAGTGCCACAGAAGACATGGACATCACATTTCAGGGTGCAGTGCACCATCTTAACCTGTGGGAGAGAGACACCAGAGGTGCACCATCTTATAGTGACCCTGCCAAGGGAGAGGACTATGGTAACTCTATGTTATCACATCTACTACATCAGCAACACAATGGCAGTAAACATAACGAAACATGGAATGCCAGCATATCTTGTTATGACTCAAATTGCCTGGTGCCATGGGTCCAGCCACTGGGCGGAAGCATGATCAAACAGCAATGGCAGCATCGCAATGAGGTCAGCATAACATGGCATGGCACACAATCCATGGACAGTGCCACCTCATAGATTGGACTAGCAACCTACCTATCATAATCTCCGAGCAGAAGGCTTTCTTATTCTGTTATGTTCAGTTGTATGCTCAGTTGACTCCGCTTTCAGGATACTCATTATTTGTTTGGACTCAGCGTAGCTGTGGAGATGGAATTTGTATGGATCTTATGATCAGTGTTCTCATTAAAGTGATTTGGTTATTCCATGTGTACTTATTTGTGTTGTTGCTGCATCAATACTGAGAAGGCAATGCCATTATAAGAAATGCTGCAAGAAAGGTGCCACCATTTCTAGGAATTCAATATGGTAAATAGCTTATCACTGTTACTATAGATTAGAGGAAATATTTTTTCTTATGGTGTACACCATCATAAAAAGGTAAAAAAAATAAACAGTCAAGGAATGAAAGTGTCCTAAGAGAACACATTTAAGAAAATAACAAAAATTCAATTATAAAATTTCTGTATGACTGATAGATTATTAACACTAAAATAATTTTTGGTTCCTGTTGATCAAATTCTTCATTGTGAAATAAAAATGACATGTTTCTTTATCTCATATGTCCCATTTCAATAATAATATAAAATTATGCTTACAGACAATGCTTTTCTCCATACCAAGACTATTAATACGAGGAAAAAAATTAATTCTACTTCTACATCACTAATATTGAGCAGCAACATGTCACCTTAAAGATAATAAAGTATCACTGATTACTATACTACAGGTATCTCTACTTTGTAATTTATTCTACTTGCTAAATTAGAAAAATTAAGAGTAAAATGTGAAACAAGCTTCCAGTGAAGGTAATTACATGTTCCACATTCAAAAGCAGCCTTCTTCCAACATGGACAATATGATTATTTCAGTATAAAGAAAAATATCAGCTAGAATGAAAAATAACTATTCAAATGTTTTTGTGTTGTATGGGGTACCTGAAAAAATTTTATGAGCAAACTTCCATTATACTTTAATTTGCATTTGTCTTAAGAAACATTTTAGAGAGGAAATAATATTTTATTTTATTTTCCAGTTAGGGTTACAGAAGTCCTTTACATTGGACAAATGACACAAACAATTATAAACATACCTGAAAGGGACCAGGTAACTGCTGCTGCCAATAAGAATTTGGTGCTTGATAGGTGTGGCCATGTGTTGCCAATGGAGCCTGCTGTGTTGAATCACCATTTGGTCTTTGATCTGATAAACTTAAACCCAGCATTCCAGGGTGAAGCTCAGTGACTGGGCCTCCATCCTAATAAATTGTTATTTATTGGTAATAACAAACAGATGGAAAAATATTTTACAGGTTTTACAAGTAGATGATTTGAAATCTGTAATATTTCTGTTAGGTGATAAATGCTATTAAAGGTTGACAATACACTATCATTAATTTTTGGAACAAAAGGTTTCTATCTGATTACAATAACTTTAATATACAGCAGTTCAACTGCTGCTGACAATGGTAAAGTACTGATGAGACCCTGCATCTCTACACCTGATATCTATAATCAATGTTACATGGTATGTAAGGAGAAATAAATGGCACTGAGTATATATGTAAGCATGATTACAATAAATCACCAGTAAGGTGACCTGATTCTGACCCATTTAACTGACTGATCATTGGCAACACTTCAGGTCACAATTCAACACATATAAACAGTGGGAATAATTTTAGGGGACATCATAATTTATCCTTAATGATCAGAATTTCTTCATATTCTCAATACTCTCAAGGGCATCCATTATCTGACTGAAGTTTTAAATGTCAAAATCGTATCCCTTCTTCAGAAGGCTTGCTGACATTGCAGTGATGGAAATCATCATGAAAGTAGGTGATACGTAGAAAGTCTACACCTTCTCCACAACCTAGCAGAACTTAATAGGTAACAATTCCTCCTTGGCCTATCTATTTGTCACATTCAAGTGACAAATAATATTTATGATCCCTCAGTGGCTGATCTGACAAAGTAATCCCACAGTAGCTACCAGTCACTCAACTTTAATCTTGTGTTGAGGCCACCAAGTATACAACATTTCAAATTTCTTGAGTTGAGAATTTGTACACAATATTGTAATGGCTGATCTAGCAATTTTTGGTGTATTATGTGTGAGTGCTGTAAGGTACTGTAAGTCTTGTATCCCCATTTCTAACTGAGTTTTCCTCATGGCACTTGTTACAGTTTTGAGTGTACATTAGTTTTCCTATACCTATGCGATTTTATCATGAAACACACTTCTCTGCAGCATTTCCCAGCCTTGACAGATGTGCTTTGTGATAAGATGCAAATAAACTGAGTACTGTGTGTCAGGACTTGTTTATATTGAAAACTTTGCCCCTTTTAAAAGGTTTCCTGACAGCCTTATTTTTAAGTTGCAATGCATACCATAATACTGGTCTTCTTGTATCTCATTTCATGATTATATTATACTCACTGTATGTTGAGAGCTGGTTTGCTTGGCTGTTTGGGTCAAGAATTCCATTGATGTTCTTTGTAACTCTCATAGGCTGTTCCAATAATCTCTCTCACATATGACATGCCACATCACCAAGTAATGTACTCTACAGACAGTCTGGAGATTTATGCAACATAGCATGGGTAATGAACCCTTGGTCCTCCTTTTTATTTCTCAGTTTGGTGTCTCCCACAGGTGTTCTAGTTCAGTGTCTCCCACAGGTGTTGTTTATTTTGGCTGCATTGCCTGCTCAGCAAATTTATTTGAGTACACTTCAGTTTTGGAACCCTTTTTTTAGGTTTTGTTCTTCAGTGTCGCACTCATTATCTGTTTTATTCACATTCTATGAACCATAGCTCTCAGCAGAATATTTATTTGTGATAAATGGTGATGGCAGAAGTCATGGAGATATGAGTTTTTTATGTATTTATTTTCTATAGCTAATGATTCTGTCCTCTCTTCTCTCAACTAACACACCAAGGAAACATATCTGGAAATTATTTCAAATTACCACTGAGAACTTTTAGGTCCTTCAAGAGATCATGAAAATGAACCAATTAAAGGTTGGTCACAATGGGTGACAGTGGGTTACCAATCATCAAACATCAGTTTGTTCATAATATGTTTTGTCAAATATGAAATAGGTTGACATCAGTGAATCCATAAGGAATTTAGTATGGTACACAGAGAAGGCATTCCTCTAAGGTTAATAGTTAGCAACATTGGTGCACTTGTACATCAGCTGACAAGACAGATTGTACTGTAATATTTTAAAAAGGGTAATAAAAAATCCAAAACTATGTACATAACATCTAAAATTGATAACTCAAATAACAAATCAAAAACCATCTGGCAAATTATAAAAAGGGAGAGTAGTAAAAAAGTAGAGTACGTGACTGACATAGAATTAATCCAGGATGCAAATACTGTAAAAAATACTGAGGAAGTTGCCAATATCTTCAGTAACCCTTTTTTAACAGTTGTTGAAAAAATGCTCTGTGAAGGCTCAGTAAGTGATGTGATAGCCCTTCTGCGTAAAGCTAACGATGCCACAGTTTTCCAGATGCAGATAACCCCCATAACAATTAGTAAGATCAACAGGACAATCAGAGAGATGAAATCAAAAAACTCTTGTCAGGTTGATGATATTTCAACTAAGATACTTCAACACTGTCATGGCTACATAAATGCAGTCTTGTGTCACATTTTTAATGAATCCCTAAAACAAGGTATTGATCCACTTAAATGAAAGTATGCCTGTGTGAAACCAATTTTCAAGAAAGATGAAAAAACTGATGTAACAAACTACTGCCCAATATCCATGCTAACAAGATTTTCAAAGGCCCTTGAGAAACTGGTATTCAGGGGGATTGTTAATCACCTGTACAGCCATAACATTCTCAATCAATGTCAGTTTGGTTTCTGGCAAGGCCTATCAATTGATGATGCTATTTTCTCTTTCACTGAATCTTGAATTCTTGAATTTCTGATCAGAAAATTCGCACCAATTGGAATCTTGTGTGATCTATCCAAGGCTTTTGACTGTGTCAACCATGACATTCTGCTAAATAAAGCAGACTACTATGTTTTAAGTGGCATAATAGGGACAGGGATTAAATTCTTCCTTACAGATAGGAAACAAAGGGTAATAATTACTGACAGTAGTGGAATCCCAGCTTTATCCAAGTGGGGCAAGTCAACACTGGGAGTGCCTCTAGGCTCAGTATTGGGACCCTTACTGTTTCTTATATTTATAAATTACCTCCAACACTGCACCACCTAAGTGAGCAAGTTCACCCTATTCGCTGACAATACTTCTCTTCTAGTTGATAAAGCAACAGGGAACAACTGGGTAACATGTGCGAACATTGCATTTGACAACATTCTGAAATGGTTTAACTGTAATGGACTCTCTATGAATATAAATATTACTCATTATATACAGTTTCATATAGCACATAAAGAACCAGGGGATATAAATATAGAAGGTAATGGACAACAAATAAAGCAAGTCGACTCAGCTATGTTTCTGGGTGTGTAGATAGATTGCAAACTGAATTGGTCCAACCATATTCTAAATATAGAAAAAAGGTTACATTCTGTAACATATACCTTACTCATAATTGCATCAATCATACATAAGGATTCCGTAAGAGCTGCTTATGTCGGATATTTCCATGCCCTTGGCAAAAAAAGTTTTTATTGTTCAGAAGAGAGGTATATGCATCATGAGTGGTATGCAACCAAGGCACTCATGCAGCAATCTGTTTAGGAAACTGCAGGTATTTACAATGATATCTCAGCACACATACTCTCTTGTTTGTTTCATTAATAAAAACCACTCTCTCTTCAAAACCAATAGGGAATATCATGGTCACAACACAAGGTCAAAAGAGGGCATTCATAGCAACCAGTCAAACTATACCCTTGTACCGAAAGGAGTAAATTATAAGGCATCAAAATTTACAATGATCTACCCAGTGTCATCAAAAGTCTTGCTCCTGAAACACCAAAGCTCAAGAGCAAACTGAAGGAATATCTAATACAAAAGTCATTCTATTCAATTACTGAAATTTTTAGTGCATTGGAGCAAGTTTTTATTATACAAATGAGTTAGCCATTCAATGTTAGCATAAATGTTAACTATTTGTTGCTGTTGTGTTACATTGTTGCTCAGATAGTTTGATATTGTCAGTTTGAGTATGTACTCATGAGTATTAATTCTGATGTATGTAATATGTTTTTATTTCTTCTAGTGTTCCATGTTTGTTATTATGAGTCTTGTCATGAATTATCCATATTACCTGCTGCTGTATTGTTAACATTGTAAAAATACTGACTCTTTCCATATCCTTGCAACTACCTGCAATCAGGATCAACAGAATATGCAGTAAAATAAAATAATAATAATAAAATAAGACATGTGAGCACATTCTCAGCAAATTTATGAGGGCAGAGGGAACATCACATTCACAACTCTGATGAATTTATACACTGTCTCTGTCAACTGCAGCTCCAAGGTAAGTATATTATGATAAGTTTTTATGTGATACCTCTCTTTGTGGTAGTCCCACTTTTATAATTCTTGGAATGAACTGGCAAAAAGTTCTATCATTGTTTTACTGAACTCTTCAGCTATTTACTCACATTTACCTGTTACCTTTTTGATCCAAAATTTTATGAAGAACCTAAATTGTTGGCACTGGGTAGCACATTACCAAACCTATAAATGGAAAGTTTTGTGGAAACAGCTCTAGAATATGGTAAGTTAAACCCAACATGTTTTTACTGAAACATAGGTGATATATTGTTGATACTGCCACATGGAATAGGAAAACCTTACAAGCTCTTGTAAAATCTATAAACCATATCCATCCTAATATACAGGGTGTTACAAAAAGGTACGGCCAAAAATTTCTCACACACAAATAAAGAAAAGATGTTATGTGGACATGTGTCCGGAAACGCTTAATTTCCATGTTAGAGCTCATTTTGGTTTCGTCAATATGTACTGTACTTCCTCGATTCACCACCATGATTTCATGCGGGATACTCTACCTGTGCTGCTAGAACATGTGCCTTTACAAGTACGACACAACATGTGGTACATGTATGATGGAGCTCTTGCACATTTCAGTCGAAGTGTTCGTACGCTTCTCAACAACAGATTCGGTGACTGATGGATTGGTAGAGGCGGACCAATTCCATGGCCTCCATGCTCTCATGACCTCAATCCTCTTGACTTTCATTTATGGGGGCATTTGAAAGCTCTTGTCTACGCAACCCTGGTACCAAATGTAGAGACTCTTCGTGCTCGTATTGTGGACGGCTGTGATACAATACGCCATTCTCCAGGGCGGCATCAGCGCATCAGGGATTCCGTGCGACAGAGGGTGGATGCATGTATCCTCGCTAACGGAGGACATTTTGAACATTTCCTGTAACAAAGTGTTTGAAGTCACGCTGGTATGTTCTGTTGCTGTGTGTTTCCATTCCATGATTAATGTGATTTGAAGAGAAGTAATAAAATGAGCTCTAACATGGAAAGTAAGCATTTCCGGACACATGTCCACATAACATATTTTCATTCTTTGTGTGTGAGGAATGTATCCTGAAAGTTTGGCCGTACCTTTCTGTAACACCCTGTGGAGTTCACAATGGAACATGGAAAAGAGGCCCAGTAATATTTCCTCAGTATATTAGTTGAGAGACCAGTGGATGGATCCCTTGTCTGTGATGTGTATAAATAATTCATATAAATATACCTGTAAGGCTGCACCTTGAGTTTTAACCATCTATCAAAAAGAAATGCCTTGCTATTGACTGTGGGCCATAGACCTCACACTCTGTCTGTAAAGGAAATCCTTACCAAAGAACTACAGCAACAGTTAACAGTGCCCCAAATTAACAGGTACTCAGAGTGACAGATAGTGCAGTCACTACAGATAAAATCAACAATATCTCTCAAATAGATCAAGAATGAGAAAGAAAAAGATAAACTAAGCTTCACTTATCTGCCCTATGATTGCCCGGTCCCCAAGAAAATTGGCAGACTCTTACTGAAACACAGCATCCAATGCATGTCAGTCTAACTAATGATAGTAAATTGACTGTTTCATATTGTTAAAAATGATCTAAGTCTCTGAAAACTGAGTGTATACAACATTCTGTGTTAGTTCTGAATGTCATATTTGGATACATAATTGCAATAGCTGTGGTGAACTGCCAGGAATATCAGCAATGTACTCACCTAAAACAAGAGCCAAGCAAATTAACTCTTACCACACCCTGACTGGGATATAGTTATGAAATTATACACAAAATGGCCAGTACCCTGGCCTATGAAAACAAGGATATTTGAAAACCTAATCAACAAGGAACAGGATTCAGTTCAAGCATGGATTAGGGCCAGGTAATAAATTTATTGAGATCCTAGCATCATCTCATCTGTCAGAGCTGGAGAATACTAAGGAGATGCATGTGACATGCAATAATAGCTTGGGCACAGGAAAGAAAGCATGTCAGAGGCAGAGTATGCACTCAAATTTGTATTCAGTTATAGACAGGAGTGCAACACCAATAATATTTAAAAGTCTCATTAGAATCTCAAAAACAATCACACACAATATAGCCATTTCGAGCACTTTAAGATGATAACATTACTCCATTCTGTGAAAGAATATCTCTGATGGCCTGCAGTACTGTTGCTAACTCTCAACCACAAACTGCAAAATGCTGCCAGAGCTACAGAAGATAAGAAATTTCCAGTCACACACACACACACACACACACACACACACACACACACACACACACACACACACACACAGGTGAGGACCTTTCCTTCCTCATTTTGGGGTGACAGAAACATCAAGATCATAGAGATTTGAAAGACATTCACATGCACCACCCAAATTTCATGATAATGAATATTCATTCAGCAACTGATTGAGTAACTATTGTAACTAGCATTGTTTTTTCTCTTAAGTCCTTTTATTTATTCAATCTCTTGATCTTATTTCATGCATGGTTAATTATTTTCTTCCATATATCTAGAAATATTCAAGTAACAGTCTCATTCAGGTATCTTCCTGTGACTTTGAACTTCAGTATTTTTATTTCACTCCAATGTTGCTTCTGCAGTTTGAGCCCAAACAAGTTCCATGGCAATGACATTGCAGAGGTATCTCATAATATACATAAATTTCATATCACAGTGTAGTGCTATACATAAATTTCATATCACAGTGTAGTGCTGGTAAATCAGTTCCACATTGCAATTTCTGTGGCTTGTCTCTTTCTAACAAATCTAAAATTTCCACAGTTGTCACATTTCATTCAAACTCTATATTACTTTCTTTTCAGTAGACCAAAATTTCATCTTTCGTATGGGAGCAGTTGGTGTCCTATTTAGCTGTTATTTTTGCACTGGGCAAAAATGCCAAAACTTACATATGTCAGCATTGGAGTCATAAACTAGCCTATAAATACACTGCATGACAACAAAAGTGAAGCATCAAAAGGGGAGCAGGAAACAAAGTGAAACTTCATGGGTTGAGAGGGTATGTGACGTTGTTTCAGTGATCACAAGATTGAGTCAAATTTACAGACACAGTATGGGGTCATATCCTCTTGTCAGGGAATCAGGTCCACAACTGCTCTAACTGGTCCTTGATATCCTGGATACTGGCGGTGGTGGTGGTTAGTGTTTAACGTCCCGTCGACAACGAGGTCATTAGAGACGGAGCGCAAGCTCGGGTTAGGGAAGGGTTGGGAAGGAAATCGGCCATGCCCTTTCAAAGGAACCATCCCGGCATTTGCCTGAAACGATTTAGGAAAATCACGGAAAACCTAAATCAGGATGGCTGGAGACGGGATTGAACTGTCGGCCTCCCGAATGCGAGTCCAGTGTGCTAACCACTGCGCCACCTCGCTCGGTCTGGATACTGGCACTCAGACAGAGTTGATATGCCACCTGGTCTCACAAGTGTTTTATTGGAGACGGATCATGTGCCTTCCTGGCAACAGGAGTACGTCAGCATCATGCAGACAGTTCATAGAGACAAGTTACATGTGTGGACAAGCATTGTCCTGTTGAGAAATGACACCATGATATCATTGTGTGAGAGCTAACACATGATTAAGCAGAATGTCCATGATGTACTGTTTTACCATAAGAGTTCCCCCAATCATTAGCAGCTGTGACCTGAAGTCACACCCAATGGTTCCTCACACCATGACACCAGGAGTAACACTGCTTTGCCTCTCCAAAACATTGGAAGAATGTAACCTCTCCCCAGGTTACATTCAAACTGCACAGTTGGCCATGGGGAATGATAGGTATTAGTATGAGCAATTGCATGTGCGTTGTTGTTATCACCCACTTGTACGTGAAAATGTCATGGTACATGGCCTGAGCATATAGCTCTTGTGAAGGCCTACTATGAGAGCAATGAGAGCCCAACTGTGGCTCAAAGGAAGTTTGCAAACCTGTATATACACTTACAGAAAAAATCACAATACCAAGAAGGAGATGTGCAACATAAACAAAATTTAGCAGATGTGTTTCTACAGCTTAAAGAAGACAGCTATTCAAATTTAGCTGTAGTTGCATTAGAATGGCGCTAGAGGCACCACTATGTGGATGAAAATCAAGTTTGCTTCAATTACACACTGTACTGGTTGTGAGTGTTAGTTACCTCTGCAACTAGATGTAGTGAGTTGATGTTGGTCAAGAATGCCTTTAAGAAAATGAAGATACCATTATCAGCAGCTCAATGAGTTTGAGTGATGCCGTGCAATAGGGCAACAAGACACTGGAGAAAGACTTTGCAGGAATGTAGCCACTGTACATAACTGCTGGCAGCAGTGATCAGGGGAAGGCATGGTCGCAAGACGACCAGCCTCCGAATGACCACTTGGCACTACTGAGAGGGAAGATCATCATGTTTGGGGTATGGCTGTGTCACATCATACTGCATCTGCAGCAGCAGCAGCAGCAATTTGAGCAGCAATTGGCACAATGACAAAACAAGCTGTTACAAATTGGTTATTTCTAGGACAGCTCTGAGCGAGATGCCCTCTAGTGTGCATTCCACTGACCCCAAACCACTTCAGTGGTATGTCCAGTGAGAGCTCATTGGAGGATGGAGTGGTGGTCTGTTGTGTTTCCTGATAAACACTGGTTCTGCCTTGGGTAGAAGGAGGACACGTGAGTGCCTGCAGTCAACCTGTCTGCCACCTAGACACACTGGACCTATACTTGGGATTAAGGGTGGGGTGTGATTTCATAAGACAGTAGAAGCACTCTCGTGGTTACCCCACACACCCTGAAAGCAAATCTGTATGTCAGTCATGATTTGACCTGTTATGCTGCCATTCATGAAAAGCATTCCAAGGGGTGTTATACAAAAGGTTAAAACTCACCCACATGCCACTATTGTAAACCAACATGCTCTACATACTGTCAACATGTTGCCTTGACCTGCTCAATCAACAGATCTGTCTCTAATCGAGCACATATGGGACTTTTCGGATGACAACTCCAGTGCCATCTATAACCACCACTAAACACCCCTGTATTAACCCACCAAATGCAACTGGCATGGAACTCCCATCCCATAAACTGACATCCAGCACCTGTACAAAACAATGCATACACCTTTGTATGCTTGCATTCAACATTCTGGCAGTTACACTAATTTTAATGTAACAGCATTTCACATTTGCATTGTCTTTCCTTGCACTTACATTAACCTGTGATCTTGCAACATTAATCACATATATATGTTACCTAGACAAATGTATTCCCAAAATTTTATTACTCTACATGAATTATTTCTTAATGTTTGTTTTTTTGCATCAGGGCATGTTTTCTTAAAAGATGTAACATACTGGACTTTTCCAGAATTCTCCCAACAAATATGAATCTTCCATTTAACTTTCATATTACTCTTTATGTGAGCTCCTTTCATTTCACATCACTTTGTAGTATTATCCTTAGATATCTGAGAATGTGACTGGCTCCAGAAATTTACCACTTACCTTTTATTTGGATACTATGATGTCCTTTCTCTTGTTCATTGACATTGCCTTACAAAGATCAACAACTAATACACTCCTGTAGACATAAATAACATTGACAAACAATATAATAATATTACTGTTCTACCTTACCGGCATATAAAAGTTGCACATACTGAGAATATCTGCATTATTATTTGATCACATGAAATGTTGCTTCCATTTCTGTTGAACAATGTACTGGGCTGTACCAGTCCCATGTGTGGGAAAATTCACCAAATGATCATGTGCTGAATGCCTTTAAGAATTCTACGAAGATGGAATCCTGTTTACCTGTGTTTTGTATTAGCAAGATACTGTTTGCAATAAAATTGAGTTATGTCTCACAAAAATGGCTTTTCCTGAACCTCCTTAATCCTTTGAGAGAAACTACTTTTCATTTAATAATATATAACATTCAGATTTATAATCCTGCAACAGACAGACAATTTGGGTAGTACATTGTATTTCTGTTCAATCATTCTTGCAATATTGCTGTAAACAGGTTTAAATTGTGCTCTTTCTCAGTCATGTGAGAGAGTTAGCTGCACAAAAGGTTGTTGGTAAATATAAGTTAGGAAATGGGCTAGTTCCATAACAAATCCAGTGTAAAATATAATAGGAGCTCAATCAGTATCTCACCTGACCATTTTGAGAAGTTTCAAATATTTTTCTAGACCAGGGTTGGTTATTTCAGAATTCAGAAACAACTCATCTGTGAGAGACACTATTAAAGGTTTTGATATATTCACTGACTCTGCATAAGACCAGGTCATTTTAAGATTTTTTGAATGATTTTTCACTAAGTTATGCCTAAGGAATTTGTTTTAGGCATCATACCTAACTTTTGTTATGGATGCATTAATTACCATTAAGTTTTCACTATCAGTTTCCCAGCATTCATTTTTGGAGCGGGACTTATCAATCTCTGTTTTTACATTTCCATATGGTAGCATTACACTAAGATGGGTCTTTGGCCTAATTTATTTTCTCACTTCATGCAGATTTACACACAGCACATTTTGTAATATGCTTTATCCCCAACCACAAATCTTCTATATTTGCCAGACTTTCGTTAAACATCCTATATTCATCTGCTAAGTAGGGTATTAGTGATTATTTATCAGTCTATCAGACATCAATATCCTCCTGTCTGACTTGATAATTGTTTTAGCTTTGATGAGCATTGTCACTATACCACAGCAGTCGTAACCACTCTCACTCTGACGACACTGTCAGATGAATTGGTTTCTTGGCAGGAGGCCTAAAATGTTTCTGTTGTAAGATCATTTCTCTTTATTATTGTAATGTATGTGTAATTTTCCTAATTACACTATGCATAACATATTTTAGTCACTGTATGAACATACTGTAGATTGTATTATGAGAGTAATTGGACTTTAATGTGGATGGTTTGGCAGATAAATATTTCATCATTGTAAATTAGAGAAAACAGTAAAGGGCTTCAAATTAATATACTTACTAACAGCCTTGTATCATAAACTGCATTAACTCCTGAGGCACCTCCAGGAACTGGGACAGGATAACTAGTGTAAATCAATGGAGATGACTGCAAGGGACAAGGCGTCACATTTTGATTTGCTGCTGGAGTTCCATAGACTTCTCCTGGCTGCATTCCCACAGGCTGTAGAAATTGTGGTGTGTTGGGGAAGAATAGAGGCTGGTCAGGCTGCACTGTCACATAAGGACATGGGCTGGAGTGACACACTGCCATGAACTGAGGTTGGGTTGATGTTGAAGTCTGAGATACAGAAACAACATTTGATGGAGGTGTGGGGAGCTGCTGTTCAGTTGTAGTTGCTGTTGTTGCTGTAGTTGCTGTAGTTGCTGTAGTTGCTGTAGTTGCAGGACTATGATCTGCTGAAGATGTCTCGGGCAAGGATGGAGATGTAGCAGTTGTCCTAAGAACTGGTGAGGAATGCTTTGGTGGCTGCTCATTTTCTGTTGTACTGCTCTTGGCTGCAATAGAAAGAATGTTTTATTACTAAAGTATGTTATCATTAATGAGAATGATTTTGATAATACAAAATCATGACACTTTTTTCTAATTGTAGTTTTATGTACACAAGGGGACAATGAAAAATTTAATAAAAACAATTTAAGATAGCAGTCTAAAATAGATAAATAGTGGCTTTTCTGTAGACATATAATTCTGGGCATTAGAATAATCTGTAGTTACTTATACACTCTTTAGTAAGTGAATACAACCCCCCCCCCTCCCCCCATTCCCTCCTCTAGTAGCATGTTGCATGGCATTTCATCCTGATGCAGGCAGTGACCCTTCTTGACATGGACTACACAAGACTTTCAAGGTATTGGGGAGCTATTTAATCTGTGATGGCATGTTGGAGATTAGTTAAATATGACCCTAGGCATTTACATGTTGCTTGATGGAAGCTCAAATGTGCTCAGTAGAATTGTAGTTATGTTAACTGTGAGAGCTATGCAAGCAGCCACATCTTTGTGGAATGATCTTCACTAATTCCGACATGATTAGGAAGCAATGGTATGTGATATTCTGTTTATGAAAGTAAAGATGACTTGGAGGGTGCTGGATATGAACTAATTAATAAACATAATATGAGAGTAGGTTCTTGTATCATTCACTGTTGAGAGTTAAGCAAGTTCATTTCGCCTCCATGCAAACATCCTCCACATGAGAAAATTTCACGACTTGCCGAAACAGTCCCCTGTTGGTAAATAGTTTGCATTCATGTATTTTTCACATACTCATACCCTGTCATTGGTGTGTATCAAAAACATATAGGAGAGAGTGTTGTTTCCTGATTGGTGTTTCAATCTAGTGACTGATTTTACAAACACATATAGGAACGTGAATATTGCTATAAGCAGGTTCCAGCAGTTTTTACAGTTTTTGTTGTTGTGATACATGCCCAAGGAACATGTGATATTTGCAAATGAACAACATTTCTTTAATGTCTTAACAATTTTTCCTTTCTCAAAAAGAGAAATTAGTGTTAGTTGCCAATAACTACTATACGGTATCTAAATGTCTTTAACTTTCTGTTGATAATACTTCTTAATTTGATTTCATTTAGTGATTATCAGTATGTAGTAGAGTAATAATGCAACACATAGACTATTAAACACAGTATTGACAAGATTTTCTTGACTTTTAAATTTGAATGGAATATGTGAACATTTGGAAAAACCCTTTCTGGAGTAATTTTTGTAATTTCAGAAAAACACTGCAATGTACACAAAGTGAATGCTATCATTTAAATATGGAATGAGAAAGTATATTAAACTTCTATTACAGGGCAGGCTGTAGGCAAAAGTGTGAAAAATGTTCCAAGGTAGAACAGATGTGGGACAGCTGCTTCTGTGGTTCTTGATGGTATATTTTATCTGTTCACTGGTTGTTGTTGTTGTTGTTGCCCAATATTTAATGGCTGAGGGATGTGCCATGGTGTGACATGTTGATCTTCTGAAACGTCCATGTTGTTTGATTTTTACTCTGTCTTCATTCAGTCTTTTCCATGGTAGCTAACTATGGGATTGAAGGATTTCCATATATGGAGGTCTTAGTGGCACATTCTTGACTTGGTGGTATGACAAAACACCAGTAACCACATGTCCATGGAAATGGAGTGTCCTATGTGTTAGGCACCCAGAATGTGGCCACAATGAAATGTGCTGTTGCATGTTTCTTACCAATTTTGCACTGTCAATCCAATAGCAAGCACAAGCCCTGATGACATCACAGTATTGTGATGTACTGAACTATTTCATTTATTGCAATGACAAAAGTGCTCTCTCTCCCACAGAGCAGCTGACACTAATTCAAGTACTCATGAGTGTATTCTTATCTGACAGTGCACTGCATGTCTTTTAATTGCAGTTGCTATTCATGGGTTGGTTGGTTGGTTTTTGGGGGAAGAGACCAAACAGCGAGGTCATCGGTCTCATCGGATTAGGGAAGGAAGTCGGCCGTGCCCTTTCAGAGGAACCATCCCGGCATTTGCCTGGAGCGATTTAGGGAAATCACGGAAAACCTAAATCAGGATGGCCGGACGCGGGATTGAACCGTCGTCCTCCTGAATGCGAGTCCAGTGTGCTAACCACTGCACCACCTCACTCAGTCGCTATACATGGGTCAGTCCATATTTGTGCTGTACAAAACTTATGCTGTGAAATTTATGCCTCCATAACAATATTTTATTGCAAATCAACAAATGAAAAAGGTACATACGTTTCTTATCTGGGTCCTTGTCTGTTTGATTATCAGCTTCTGGTTCTGGTGAAGTTCCTCGGCTAAGTTTCACACTGTGGTCTTCTCTTACAACTTTTGGAGGATGTTGAGGATCAAATCGATAGAGAGACCCATCAGGGTTTGTGTATGCCTCAAGGGTCTGCAAAGGTAATACAAACAATTTCAATATATCAGTTTAATCTGAAGTAGAACTGTATTCAGTAATTAAAGTATGTTAATAAAAGACTGTACAATCATAATCACACACCTGATGATTTATTAGAATGCTTCCTGGTGGAATGGATGACAAGTCACTGACTGCCCACATCACAGGCTCTGCATCTGGATCTTCTAGGACATTTTGTGGTTGAGGCGCAGGTGGTTCTGTCTAAACAAAATTCTAAATAAGTACTTTAATATTACTTTTAGGAAAAGCTTACTACAGCTGTAGATTGAGATTCAAAATGGTGTACACTAATTCATTACTTTTAAATCATACAATGAACTTCATACTATACAATGCAGATTCAAAATACACAGTTAAAGGGAAACAAAACATGAGATTTGGTTCAATGACTGAGTGCCACTTATTGACAATACTAACAAACACTATTAGAAGTTGACTCTCTTCTCTGAGTTCCTTTCTTTTTTTTATTCAAACAAATCTGAGATGTGAATGGAGCACTCATTTTAATAGCTACTTTTATTTATATTTGTTATTTTCTTGTGGTAAAGCTTTCACATGTAGCAAAACCAGGTGACTTTGAAAATAAAGTACAATGACTAAGAAAGGATGTCTGCATGTGTTATAAATGGACTAGCTACATAAAATGATGAGATCTGGAGCTCAAATAATTATCAAATATCCATTGTCTCTTGTTATCTTACAAAAATTCCAGTCTTAGACTGAACCATGTCAGTCAGCACACAAAGAAAATTGTAAAAAATCTTTGAGTAGTTTCTAGACTTTTGAAAGAAACAACCAGATCATGAATTTACATAAAACAGCCAGTATCTCATGGCAACAATGTATAATTAAAAAATTTGAATCTGAGTAATTATGAAATATGAGAATCCATAATTAAAGTAACAGCACAGCTGTAAACAGCGAAAATAAAATCATTTCATTTAAGCAAATGAAATATCCTGCATGTATAATTTTAAGCAATTAATCTACTGTGTTTAATATTAGAAAAAAGTTTGTTTGTGGGAAAATGCTGTCACATTACAGTAGGATAAACTATTCTACTCAAAGGTGAAATAACAACGGTAAGTAACCAAACTATATAATAATTTGCTCACTAAATTTAATTTAGTTTCTTTGAACTGTTTGTTGCACTCTGTTTAGAACTCATAAATCTTTTAAACAGTGCCTAGTATTCCCAAAAGGAACATACTGATTAGTACAGAAAAATTTAATATAGTAAAATCTTCAATTTTATTGCATGGAAACAGATGCCTGGTCAAATATACAGTCTCAAGAAACCTATTGGTTGACATTTATATGGGGTGTGTCCACCCTTCATCTTTATGGTGGCTTGATCTCTTCTGGGAACACTATCAGTGAGGAGTCTGAATGTCTGTGAAGGTATGGCAGCCCATTCTTCCTCAAGATTCAAAACAAGAGAGAGTAGTGATATTGGACACTGGGGTCTGGAGTGAATTTGACATGCTAACTCATCCAAAAGGTGTTCCATTGGGTTCAGGTTGGGACTCTGGGCTAGCCAGTTCATTTCAGGAGTGTTATTGCCCATAAACCATTGCCTCATGGATCCTGATTTATGACCAGATTCATTATCATGCTGATACAAGGAATCATCATACGAGAACTTTTCCTGTACTATACACAGTCCACAATGGTGTTGAAAAATCTGTTAGACCATCCATTTTTTTTCACTGGCACTACACCTAATTACATTCACCAGACTCAAATTATTCCACCAAATTGTAATAGTGTACAGCATGATTCACGACTTCAAATAACTCATTTCCAGTCATCACCTGTCCATTGGCGTTGCTCTTTCCACCACCCCAAGCACTGCTTAAGATTGACTATAGAAATATGTGGCTTATGAGATGCTGCTCAATGATCATACCCCATTGTATTTAACTCCTTATGCACAGTCATTGTGTTAGCTGGACTGCTGGTAGCACTTTGGAAATTACATGTGACCCTTCTGCTGATTTCATGTGATATTTTACAGCCACCCTCCACAATGCTCAATGGTCACTGCCTGTCAGTTCATGAGGTCTGTCTGGTCTTGGTTTAGCTGTGGTTGTCACTTTGCATTTCCACTTCACAATGACATCACCAACAGTCAACATTGGCAGTTTTAGAACGGTTCAAATGTTCATGTCTGCCTCATTATACTCATATGTCCAACTCTTGTGACATCTTGTGGTCAATTACACTTATATAGGGGTGTGAAAATACTTTTAATCTGATAGTTTATAGGTTTCATGAGTGAACACCAGAATGTAGAGTGTAGAGAAATTCACATTCAGAAATGAATTCAATGAGTTGCTACATTCATCAACTTGATGAATCTAATATGTGAGATTTTTTTTACAAACTCAAATGCCTGAAGGACACAAAGTAATTCAAATACTATCACTGCCCAACAACACTGACTTAGCACCAGAAAGTACTAGACCCTTGCAGGTCTAGGTACTCAGTACTTTGAAAGCAGTATTGGTAAAGAGCCAATCCTTTTTACAAAAGTTACAAAATTCTGTCTAAAACTGACTGTGATCAAGAATTAGTACAAAAAACTTCTTTTATTAGAACACTTCCAACATCCTGTGCCACATTAAGTCAATAGTAGAGAGGTCTATCAGACAATAGCAGCTCCAGGATATAGTGAATAATGGCATCCCTTAGGAAATGATGAAAGCGACTTATTCACTAAAGTATCATTTTTCATAACCCCTATCATGAAGGACAGCTTTCAGGGATGTAAATGAGTCAATTTATATGAATGGAAAGGCTCAGGATGTTCATTCTGTTTGCATTGGTGAGGTAGTAATTTGACATGTTTACAAGGTTGTAAAAGCAAAAAGGGGTGGTAAAGAGTGCAATAAGATGCAGATAGTAGAACACCTAACAACAAAGAATGCTTGTCACTTGAGTTCTGATCTCTTAATCAGTTCCTTCTCCTGACTGCAACACAATGCTGGAAGAAGGAGCTTTGCTGTTCAATTTTTGCTGAAACTTGTAATCTGTGCTATTTTTTATATTAATGACTGTGGATGGATCTGAATGAAATTATTTAAATTGTTTTTTGGTCACAAGACAGACAGTAACTTCTTTGAGTTGTGCCTTAATGGCGAAAGCTACAATATCCTTTTAAATGTCTTAAGGAGGTAACACAGCTGATGATGTGAAATGCACATTAGGGAATTTTTCCTCCTTAATTATGTGACTCTTCATCCAATGAGGATGAACATAAGATAGCAAGAAATTCTCTGCATATATGATAATTACAAAAAATTACAAATCAACTGCAGAACAATGCATAAAAAGTACCATGATTTTAAGAATTTCTAAGAAGCAACGGGAGCACATAGCAGTATTGAGAAACTGGTTAAACCAGAAACTGACAGGAGTAATATTTTTTTGGGTCGTACTAATAATTTACTCAAAGGACTACCTATGAGAGGTGAGGATTGGTGTACTTGTAGCAGTAGAAAAGAAAATTAAATACACAGGGGTACAAATTGAGTCTACATGCGAAACCGTTATGGCAAACTGACTATCAGTGGTAAAAAAATGTAGATGAATCCCTCTATTAGCCATCTTAAGACTTCTCCATAAATGTAAATGAAAAATTTGAGTTCACTAGTATGTATGTCTGCCAGTCATTCTGCATTTTAAACAGGTATGTTTCAGCATATTCTAAGCTTGTGTATTCTATGTATATGAAATTAATACCTTTCATTATTTCATAATTCATGATTTAACAGATGTAGATTGATCAATGGTTTTATGTGATTTTCATTTTTCTGAGAGATCTGAAGATTGTGATGAACACAGACAGGCAGAGTTGCAAATAAAACTGGATGTTGTTTTAGTTGGTGACCTGTTTTGGCCTGTGCCCATTCTCAACCCAGCTAATGTTTTCCAGGTACAATGTCCATACAAAATAGCAGTAAATAAAGTGTGTACATATATGTGTGGTCTCATACCCACTTTATTTAGTGCTAGTTTGGATGTAAATTCTACTTGGCAAACATTGCTACTCTGGCTGTCTCTTTTTGCATCACAATCTAAAATGAGTTGCTGTCCCACTACACTCAGCATGCTGGAGTCATACAAGTTCCTAAAATGGTCACTATGAACTGAAATGATTAGTGTAATGATAATTTTTGTGATAAATGACTGTAATTAAATAAATGTGTTATAATAATTGGAAGAATTGACAAAAGAGTGAGAAAATGGCAGTTTTACAAGTAGCAGTTGAAATAAAAATTCCCACAGAATTATTCAGAATGAATTCTACAAAAATTATCACAATATTATGAAAAATGATAGATTTCTACTTGACACATAGAGAAGATGTTGAGCTAAAGACAGGCACAACAAAAAGACTTTTATACATTTAAGCCTCCAGCAAAAAGGTCTTCTTCAAACAGCCACAGACAGTAATCATATGTGTGTGGATTGTACTTGCATGAATGTGTGTGTGTTTTCTAATTTAAAAGAAGACCTTTTGGCTGATAGCTCAAATGTACAGCAGTCTTTTTGTTATGCCTGTGTGCGATTCAGTGTCTCCTGTGTGGGGTGAGTAGTACTCTATCCTTTTTCTTTATATTGTCATAATTCTGTCCTGGATTTTCCATTATTTGATTTCTGGAAAACTTACTTAGAAAACCCAACCCATGAGAAATATATAATGCATCTGTAGGTGATAAAGAGGCATTGGTTTCAGTTATCACAATGCAATTGCAGTGTGGATGACCATCCAACTACAAAAGGGACTGTAGAAGCAAATATAATAAATATTTATACTTGTGAGTATAGCAGATAGTTCTAGATAAGCAGATGGTTCTAGGTAAATACATATGTTGCAGAATAACTGAAAATAGTAGGTATCCTCTTGGTATAAATATATTGTCAGGTAGTTTCTTAAGTGTCTGTATGTATTAACTAAAGCCCAGTTGCTATTGGAGCAAACACATCAATACTTTAATCATTATGACAGAAAAGTCTGGTGCAGAATCTTTTCCAAATATCTTCACATAATTTTGTCATAGATATAACTCCCAGAGGTGCAAAACATTTGTGTGAATATACTTATTAATAAGATATGGACTGTGATAGACAATAACAAAATGAATGTCAAAATGTTTATTTCTACTTCCTAATGTTCCTTAAGAAAGGGAAAACAAGGAATGTTGCCAACATCCAATTAGTGTACCACTAGGATATAAAACATACAGAATCCACTACAGACAATGTTGAAGGGCTGCTGAAATTGAAAATGGCATATGTTCTAAAAAGGTTACTGTAAGGTATAGCTGCAATAGATTTCACAGCAACCATAAATTGAGCATTAACATTCTGTCACACTGGCAGCCACTGGGTGGTTTAAAATATACCTTCATTTTTTTTTTTTGTTCTTGCTCAGTTTTGGCTGTGAAGCCAATTTCAAATGCTCGTATAGTGTAAGCTATCAAAATGGACATACTTGGGTTGTAAAAAAGGAGTATTAAGGTTTATCATCCCTCTGGTGTTGATGTCTTTAGAATTGTAGCACAAGTGTGGATTTGAAAAGAATCAAGCAGGAAATGAATCATGTCTTTTTAAAATGAGCCACCCCACCATTGGTCATAAGCACCTCAGTGAAGTAGTGGCAAACCTAAATCTGTATGGCTAGATTGGAATTTAAATCACCATCCTCCGACATATGAGTTAGGGAGAGGCAAAGCAATCATCAAAGCATATAAGGGTAAAAATGAGGGTGTTATCCAGACTTCATAACTGAAATAATTGAAGCCTTTACACCAAGTATATCAGAAACAGGAGTGAAGCATAATTTGACTTCAGAGAGCAGGAATATACTGGACTATGTAGAGTACATTTTTACCGTTATGTGGTTTGATGATTGCTTGGATTCTAATGTAAGTATGTCAATTTGATGGGCTAAATTTCACAAATATTTGCAAATGGCTCACAGCCAAAACTTTGAGCTAATGATGAAATGAAAAGATACTTTAATCTATGCAGTGGCCGCCGGTGTGACAGAACGTTATCATTCCATTCATTTAAATTTCTAAAAATAATTTCACATTAATAAAATGTGAAAAATGAAAACTTTTATCACAACACAATTAAAGATATTTTCAAGACACAAACATTTCTATGTAATAAAGCTGATTTCTGAAATACCATTCTTGGAAAATAAGCTGTACGCAATGTACTTCCAAGTATTTTCAGTATACCTAATTAAAATATGTAAACATTCATTACTATTCTAATCATTTATTTTATTTTTATTTGTTTTATGTTTTAAACTGTTGTTTCACATTTTACGTACATGGATGGCTTTTTGTTGTTTCTTACTTTACTGTTTACATACACATATTTTGCTTATTGAAAATAAAAAGTAACTCATTATTATGACATAAAATACTTACAATATTGATAACCTGTAAGGAAATGCATAAAACCTCACTTTTTTACACCATACACATAAAATAACAAAATTTCATCTCATAATATACACAACAAAGAAGACAATACAGAACAAAACTCAACAGAATTTCAAATTGTCACAGATGATCCTCTAAATGTCTTGATTTGTATCAGGCATATTTCATTACATTTGTAAGCCTTGGTGAAGAGAATTGATTATGTGTTAGTGACTGCAGCTTGATTGTATTGTTTCTTGCATGGAGAATGACATCATAATCATTTAACAGGAGTAGATTTGGAAACTTTCTCACAAAGTTTTTCCAACTTTGAAAGCTGTGAGGGAATATGGTATAGTTGTAGGTAAACAACTAGAATTCTCTCATATATGGATTTATTCACACTTAGCGTCTACACAGATACAAGTCTGGAGGCTCATTGCCGTTAGCGTCCAACATCCTGCCCAAAGCCCTCTCCTCAAAGATAGCACACTTGCGCACAGAACAAATATCGATATTTATGGCGCTCTACGCCACATAGCCCCCCCCCCCCCCCCCCCCCCGCACAGTATGGAGTACGTCCCTGTGAATGGGGGGGGGGGGGGGTGAGAAGTTAGGAAGGTAACGCACAGTTCTTCTGTGTCAGGCGGAAGCGGTCGACTGGTAGGAGACCGGGGGGTGAAACCCGGTATGTCTACAGTGAAGTCAGCAAGCGACGCCGGCGGCTGAAGACGACGTCCCGTCCTGGAGTGGAGGTGTAGCACTTCGTCAGCTGGCAGGCGGAGAATCACCTTGCCAGAAGGCCTAACAAAGGCACACAAATTGCCACACGCAGCACTTCTGCTCAATTTAAAGTGGCGCACCACACGAGATTCTGCACTTCCTCCCTCAGTATTGTCACACGCGAGTACCACACACACCGTATCGCCATCTACGACAACAGATAATTTATGTGTGTCATCAGGGTGCACATGTGTTGTGAATTCTTGGATGGCACCTGTACGAGCAATGGTAGGGAGTCAGGGAGATGTGGGAAAGCCATGGCAGGGGGAAGCATCTGCTAAGAGGGGGGTGGCAGGTGCACCGGACTGTGCAGGAGACAACCTAGGGCGATCAGCTGACAGACGAGGGAGCGTGACCGAAGGCAACGAGGAGCCAGCGTGGATTGAACAGCATGACAAAGAGCTGTCACACGAATATGGTAACACAATGGTAGAATCCGAGCGGTTGGCAGTTCGACTGCGAGGGCTGTGAGGAGTGAAGCCCTGAAAAGATTGGCCACTCGAAGTAGATGAACACGGAGAAGGAGCAGCGCTCGGCAGAGAAGCACGCTGTGGAGAATCAATACCCAAATGCTTGGTGTGGGAAGATGGATGGCCGCTCGAAGCAGGAATGGGAGAAATTGGGGCAGAATCAGGGAGATTCACCTGAGGCTCAATGAAAGCTGGTTTCACTCGGTTGAGTGAGACCGTGGTTACAGAGTCTACAACTAGAATTCTCTCATATACGGATTTATTCACACTTAGCTTCTACACAGATACAAGTCCAAAGGCTCACTGCCGTTAGCGTCCAACATCCTGCTCCAAAGCCCTCTCCTCAAAGATAGCACACTTGCGCACAGAACAAATATCGATATTTATGGCACTCTACGCCACAGCTGTATACATTACACAGCTGTACCTGTGCTGTCAAGTGCTTAGGGATCATTAAACGTTTCTTGTTCTCAGGTACGAAACTGAAAACAGTTTTTTTCACATTGGCCACCCACCTTCTCATAGTTTTAAATGAAACTAGTGGTGAGCTTTGAGCAAGAATTAGAGAATCTCTTTTGGAAGCCCCAAATGTCCTTGTGACAGCTTTGAAATCTGATAAAAAAATGTCTGGCCATGTCAAAAGCTATTTGAAAGATGTTTTCTTTCCCAGTGAGGGAGAAATATCTGTATAATTGTTAGGTTCTTGCAGTGGTCAATGTGAAAGAACCATTTAGAGCATCATATCTAGGGACAAGAAACTTGTTCATCTGGTGATCTCAAAGGGCTCAAAGACACAGGCACAGACGTGGGATATATACAGGTTATGATGTTGGAAGAACTTTGTGAGATGACTTTCAGATCTATTTCTGTTGAATGATTATAATGTCAATCTACACTTGAGAAACAATATAATCAAGTGCAGCTGTTAGTACATAACCATTTCTCTTCACCAAGGCTTACCAATGTACTGAAAACAGCCTGATACATCTCAGGATATTCAGATCACCCATGATGACTTGAAAGCCTGCTGAATTTTGTTTTACATTGCCTTCCATGTCATATACATTATGTGAAGAAATTTCATTCATTTTATGTGCATGGCGTAAAAAAAAACCTTATGTTATTTCTTTACAGATAGTCAATATTGTAATTGATGATGAAGTCTTCTCATGTTAATAGGTGACTCAAGTCATTGCTCTGCAGCAACATTTCAGCAAGTTTCCTACTTGTCATCTGCATCCAAAGATGGCAAGTAGGAAACTTGTTGAAACATATATTATAATAATGAGTTACTACCTATTTTCAATTAGCAAAATACATGTATATAAACAGTAAAGTAAGAAACAAAAAAGCCATATATGTAAAATGTAAAACAACATTTTAAAACATAAAACAAATATAAGTAAAATAAATGATTAGAATAGTAATGGATGTTTGCATATTTTAATGAGGTTTGTTGAAAACTCTCGGATAGCACATTGTGTACAGCTTATTTTCCAGAAATAGTATTTAAGAAACCAGCTTCACTACACAAGGATGTATGGGCCTTAAAATCTTCTTTAATTTGTGTTGTAACAAAGGTTTTCACTTTTGAAAATTAATTAACAATGGTGGGGAATTTTGCAAATTTTCAAATTATTATAAAAGTTGACTGAACAGTTTTCAAGAACATTTATTACATACCAGTATCAATTTTTATAGAAAAACATTTTTTATGTATCATCACTTCAAAGATATTCCCTCTAAACCTGAAAGGCTAAATTACCTTTCATGGTGTGTTTTACCGCTTAAAAGTGAAATTGGACAAAAACAAAAAAATGCATATTGCACTATTTTGCACCTTCTACATACCTGACAAGTTTCATCAAGATCGTTTATTGACACTTGGGAATGTTACTTTGCTAGCAAACTGTATTTTATCAGTGACTGCACATACTTGGTTTTACGCAAAGAATTTTATCAGTTTTAGGTGATTTGTAAAACTCTATTAGGAAACTGCAATTTGTCTATGAAAAATCTCACATAGCAGAAATAAAGCTAATATTTTGAAGAAGCTTACTTAGAAAATTTCTCATAATGAATGTATTAACTTTTTTTATTTTCTTCCACATCACACATGTAAAATATTCTCACTTAGAGACATACAAGCAACTGCTTTGCCCATTCCCAATATGTCAGTGGAAAATGGGGAAACCTTGATAATCACATAGTAGAATTACAATAAATAATATGAAGTCAGTGTTTTTTCCAATTTATGTGAAATCTGAAGTTTTAGAAAATATCACAGCCTTTTGCATTTTCACTTATAAAACTGTTATACATCTGAGAATTGCAGTTTACTGTTTGTAACTGATAGTTATGGTGTGTTGAAATTGAATTGTGACTTTTTCTCCCTCAAGGCTGAGGCTCATTACAGTTCATTCCCCACATAGTAAACCCTGATGTGACATCAAACTGAAATACCATATTTCCAACGAATCATATTCCAACAATTTTAACTATGAACATAACATTTCCTGAAACTTTTACAAAACAAATCATACAGGAAATGACACAGTTTGTAGAGAACTTTAATTTGGTATATCGATTAAACTTCATACTTTTTTTGTTATCTGCAAGTGTAAATAAGAAAACAATCAAATTCAGCACTTTAGTTTGCAAAAACATAAATGGTGTCAGTTCAGTTTGCTTCTATCAACCAATCACAGAAATGGATACATAATGTCATGCAAACATCACAAACATTACATTCAACAGATGGAATAATTTAAATCAGGCTGCATGAGTATTCTGTGGTTCCCTTAGAGGGAGAACTTCAGACATGTGCTAGCCATTACTATAGATTCTCACAAACATGGAGCTATGGTGAACTGCTTCTAAAGACTGTATTAGTGGCTGTTATTAAATTAACACAATTTATATTAACTGTCATGGTACTTTCCACTGTTTACTTACACAGAAGAAGGCTGCAGATGAATATCTCACACAAGTGGCAAAAACAGGTAGTATTCTGAAAACTTCTGCTGATTTTACAACTGTACCATTGAATAATATTGTTCATCTATTAATACAAACTTTTAAATTTTATGGATGTTCTGATAACTGTTTGAAAATAACAATTATTATGATTATTAACCCAAAACAATTATTTCCTGGAAATCTAAGAGAGAGTAGTAAATCTAGAATTCTAATACTCAAATAATCAATGGGAGGACTATTTACACAATCTGAATTTAGTGAACTTTTGAATTTCTGAAGATTCTTAGTATCCTGTCCTCTGCTCACTGTGAACGTACTAAATACATTTATATTATGAAAAGGGCATTATTCTGTAACACATCAAGAATACAGACCCAATACAGGAATTATGGTTTTTTGCATTGTATTGTAGTCACATGTATAATTATTTATTTGGCTATGATTAATTATTTGCACATAAACAGCACAATAATGATGATGGACTGATTGATACATAAGTGAATTAATTTCTAAGTTCTTGATGTAGTCAGTACCAGACATTTGATTATCAAATATACACAAAATCCTTCCTCCAATTTTTGTGAGCTGACATTTTGTTGAACTTAGTTACACTGTCCCACAATCTAATTTTACAAAATATGAAAGAGCAAAAGCATGCAAATTATGAATGCAACATTGTCTGGTGACCTTAACAAAAGATATTAACAGAAAGTTTCACTTTGATGTTATGTGTTCTCAACAATGCAAGGCTTCCTAGATGAATTAAAAGTATGTGCTGGGCTAAACTGAAATTTAGACATTTGTCATAAGGATATATGCAAATGGCCCAATTTCAACATTACAGACACAATCAAGATACTCTACCTGGGTAGTCAATAAATTTTCGGTTAAATATGGTTTCAGCCAGTATTTTGTGTTGTATTTCAATAACAATTATTGCTATTTTGCACTTCTGCTTATCAAATATTTATGTAAAAGCATGATGCTAATGTGTTATACTGTAGTACATTATTGTATTTCTGTGCAAAATGATCAATGAACTAGCTTTCTTTGTAACTAAAGATAAAAAATAAACAGAATAAATCACTCTGAATGTGTACATTAACAAAACTTTTTAACTTCCATCTTTGCAGTTGTTGAATTTTGAAAGAACTTGTAAATTTTGTCCCGCTACTCTGATATAAAAAATGAATTTTTCTTAAACATCAACACTCAGTCAGAATTTTGTCTACAAAAGCAGTGTAAATCTTAAATTATCTCATTCATATAATGAGTATTTTGGTATGAAACTTAAAACAAATGTATTTCCTCAAAAATTTACTTTTTTTTTGCTTTATCAACTTTTGTAAAAACACTCCTCAATTTAGGAAATGATAGAAAACTTAAATCTGTGTGGCTGGATGTGTATCTGAATGGTAATCCTCCTTAATTCAAGTCCAGTGTGCTAATGACAGGTGCAAGGTAGAAGACACGACACTTCTTTTTACATAAAGTGTTCACAGTGCTATTTTGGTATGACTAGTTAATATTTTTAGGGTCACACCCAAAGTCTTGCTTTCTATTTTACTGCAGACAACACTGATATGGAACTCAAATCATTGACATGTAGACAGGAAAATCAATTCACTGTTCTACTTAGATGTACTGTCAACTGTAATCATTGTGGACTTGGCAGGCACTTGTCTCTTTACTTGTATTCGTCACAGACTTGGGTTCTTGTACAGTGGAACAGAAGCATACAAAATTATTGTAAAGTCAACATATGTATTTTTGATGTATGTGTTAGGGTATGATAATGGCTGTACTATTCAATGTTTGTATCAGGAGATGTTTACAGAATGAAGGTGTTCAACAGAGCACTTATTCTGGCAGCCACTTAGGAATTAGGGTGCAACAAGCAATAGATTGTAGTTCACAATGGAACACATGATGTGTGTTGTCTGGGCTCTGAGATAATAACTGAATCATTCCAATGACTAGCAGAAAATGTGGGGAAAACTAACCTTGCTCATCAAATTCCAACAGAGCTTACAATCTGCACCATTGTTTCAAGAACTGATCATAGCTCCCTGGATGCGAGTGAAGTGGAATGCTTGAACAAGAGACTTCAAAGTTTCTTTGATGAACTATGCTATGACTTCATAAACTTGTGTGATGGAACTGAGAAATGCAAACTCCCTACAAATGAATCAGTGGTGCACTAGATACCAGAAGCTGCTTCTTAGGTAGCTTATTGTCTGGAGTGTACACCAGTTTTTTGGTGTTGTTTTAAGACTTCACAGTATAGTGATCAACAGCTTAGCATTCAGATTGAAGTATCTGAGTTGGAAGCACTCTTAAAAGGCAGTGGAGCATAAAACTAACTAAGAAAAACCAACTAAAACTCAACTTTCATAGCAATGAGATTTTTTGTATAGATGCAGGTATATGCCAAAAAGAAAAGTTAATGGGTAATGGAGGTGGTGTATTCATTGCCATGGACAAGAAATTCAGATTTACTTAAATGGAAACAGAAATTTTTGAGACATTAACTTGTAACTGGGTCATTTTATTGACCATTTGCCTCATTTTACAGTGTTGAAGAGTATTTATCACAGTAAATTTGTATATATTGTTACTTATAATTAATTATGTTAGAATCAAATAAAAAATGGTAGACAGTATGTGATAATGAATGTTTTCTATTTTTGACATGTTCTACATTACATGTACATTCATTGTACACAATGTAATCCTACAGTATCAAATAAAATTCAAATGCAATTCATCTCCAGATGTAACAGAAAAATTTAGAGAACCTGATAGTTTGCTAATGCAGATGTTCTGCAATAATGCTGTCATTGTTGGAGGAGACTTTAGTTAATCAATATTTGATTTAAATAATTACAATTTGGTATCTGGAGGATTTGAGAAGAATGTGAAACAATATTAAATACTTTCTCTGAAAACTACTCAGGACAAATAGTTCTGAAGCCCACAGCTGACAGAAATACTCCTACATTAAATCTAATGATAACAAATACACCTGACCTCTGTGAGTGAGGCAGTTGTAACAGTAACTGAAGTACACAGAGTAACTATTACTAGTAAAAAGCTGTAGTTTTACTAAACTAGATAAAGAGACAGTAGTGTCATATCTCAAGGAGTAATGTGACATATTTAGCTATAGCCAGGAACATAAATATGGAGGAATTGTGGCTCAAGTTTAGAAAAATAATTACTGAGTACTGGATAGCTATCTTACTAACAGAAAATTTCATGACGATGGGTCTCTTCTTTGGTACAGGCATACTGTAAAGAAACCTATAACAAACCAGTAGCTTCTGCACTATAGGTGCATAACAGAGCACAGTGCAATAGATGGAGAGATGGTAAATTAAACATGTTTGGTTGTCAGACTGGCAATGTGTAAAGTCTTCAGTGACTACCTTAGCAGAATTTATTGAAACTCCTCTCACAAAACCCAATGATATTTTGGCCTTATGTAAAGGCCTCAAGTTGCACTGAAGCTAGTATTGAGATGCACATGTACATACGCTCCATGAACTGAAATTGGGGATAGTAATACAAAACAGTTTTGCTGAACTTGCATTTCAGATGTTCCATAGCTAAAGAGAGTCTGAAAGAACTGTCCTAGATTAATTCTCACACTGTAGCAAATAGGAGTGATATCAGTGACACTGAGCAACAATGAAAGGTCTCTAAAATTGGACAAGGGCCCTTGACACAAAAGAATCCCTGCCACATTCTATACAGAGTTTGCAGCAGAGTAAGCCTTTCTCTTAAACATAATATATTTTAGATCCCTCAAATGAAGCAGTGTGATAAGTAGCTGGGAGAAAGCACAGTTCATAACCATCTAGCAGAAAAGTAATGAAAGTCATCCCCTAAACTACCATCCAATGTCAGTGACAATCACATGTTGCACAGTCTTAAAATATATTTTGAGCTCCTCCTTCCCATCCAAGATGGATTCCAGAAAAATTGGTCATAAAGAACCAAACTTGCACTTTCCTCTCATAACATTCTGAAAGTGATGGGACAAGGCAGTTAGGTAAATGCAGCATTTCTTGAGTTCCAAAAACCATTTAACTGAATACCTCACAAATGCTTGTTAACTGAAGTATGTTCATAATGGTACCAAACAAAATTTGTGATGGAATTGTGGATCTTTTGGTACAGAAAGGCAGCATATTATCTTGGATGAAGAGTCACCAATATATGTAGAAATAACTTCAAGTATGCCTGAGAAAAGTGTGCTGGGACCTTTGTCATTCAAGCTGTATAGTAATGACCTGCCAGATATTGTTAATTGAAACCTGGAAAATTTTGCAGATGAAGCAGATTTCTGTAATGGGGTGCTATTCATAATAAGGTGCACATATATTCCAAAGGGTCTTACTAAAATTTAAAAGTGGTGCATAGAATGTCAACTCGCTTTAAATATTCTGAAATGTAAAATTTTACAGTCCACAAAACACAGAAATGATGCGAAATGGAGTGGTCTCATAGGTTCACTCATAGGTAATGCAGGTGTCAGGCTTCTTCAGTTCATTAGTAGGTTACTGAACAAAGATGACTGCTTACAAAAGACTTCTATGACCTATTCTGGTATACTGTTCAAGTATATGAGTGTCATAGTAAATATGAATAACAGTGGATATTGAAAGTATACAATGAAAGGTAACACCAATGGTGACACATATTTAACCCATGGGAAAGTGACACAACAATACTGAAAAACTTGAATTGGCAGAAACATGAAAAGAGATGCCGACTATCCCACAAAAGCCTACTAGTGAAGTTCCAAGGACCATGATTAAGCAAGGAATTTAGGAATATATTACAGTAGCCTACGTATAATTCCTCTAGGGAGTACAAAGACTAGATTAAGTTAATCACAGTCCTCATAGATGCATTCTTCCTATGCTGGATATGCAGGTATATTGCTTGACATTTGCTAAGGTACAGAGACATTGATAGACAGGAATAACCACAGCCTATGATGGTTATCATGAAACACAACAATTATGTAATAAAGGTGATGTGGTATATTTATAAGAAAAACTGGTACAGATCTCACTGTATGTGAAATGCAGGATAGCAGACATGAATAATGTTCACATTTTGCACAAGTCAAAGTCCCAACATGCCTTCCTCAGGCACTATGGATATTTTGCATCTGTTATTCATGCTGGCTACCAAACTTTTGAGGAGTCCTTGGAGCATATTTTCCTACTTCTTTCTCAAGGCAGTTTTCAGTTCTTGCACAGTTTGGGGAGATGGTGTTCACTGAGAAACCTGTCTGCCAAGTGCATCCCAGGCATGCTCCGTAGGGTTTAAGACTTGGGGTATGCAGGTCATTTCATACATTCTATCTTCAGTTCTCAGTGTTTCCAAGACCTCAGTGGTCCTGTGCGCATGTGCGTGTGTGTGGGGTGGGGGGAGGGGGGGAGGGGGAGTGTCATCCATAAACAGAAAGTTGGGACATACTACACTGCTAAACAGACAGACATAAACCAAAATAATCTCCCGGCAATACTGCTGTGTACCTTGCCCAAAAATATGCAGCTGTGTTGGGACATTCTGCATAATGCCTGCCCACAGCATAAGGCCTAGGCCATACCTTTAACATTCATGAACATCCTGTGATGTGTAAAATGCTCCTGGCACTCTTCACTCTAACTGGTGGACAGAACCACTCGATACAATATAGAGAACATAGCTCTGGACCACTGTTGCTGATCTCAACCAACATGCTCCCTCCAAGAATGAGCTCTTTCTCAGTGTTGGCATGGTTGGAGTGGGATGTATTTAACAGCCTTCCAAGCATGTTATAATGTCTGTAGGGATCTGTCTAGGACTGAAATATCTGTTTCTTTTCACCAATAGGTCTATGTATTGATCCTCTTGTGGTGTACCTATGACCACTAGCATGCTTTTGCATAGCTTTTCCAACTTTAGCAGCCTTTTTATTTGCAAGATGACAGTTGTGGCCACACCCATCATTATGGCCAGGATAGTGACACTTTGACCAGCTTCAAGTCATCCACCTGCTCCCCCACAATTTGAAACACTCAAAAGATTTCTTGCAGACATTTTGCTGTACCACACAAAGTGTTGCACTAATCAGTTCCACAACAAAATTCATCAAACACTGTGCTGCATGAACACTCAGATGCATACAGACTGTTCATGCATTGGCTTCATGGCAGTTAACATGTCTCACCCTCTCATCTGAGATGTGGAGGAAGCCTTGCCTCCAACTACCAAGCATGCAGAATGTAGTTGTCTGCATCTTGTGGCTCGCATTGGCATCAATAACACCTGTTCCTTGGGTTCTCAGGTCATTCTAAGTTTGTATGGGTGGCTGGCATAGGTAGTGAAGACTGATGTCCACACAGGCAGGGTGCAACCAGCTCTCACAATCTGCAGCATTGTTCCCAGAGCTGATCGAGTTCCTTTGGCCAGGAGCACTCTCCTACTTGTGAAGTTCACATGGTGGTTTTAGGCAGGGCAACAGTTAGACCTTTTATGGTGAACACTCATGGGTAGATATGCCAAGAGTGAGATCAGACTGTGTAAAAAGTCAAAATTTTCACAGTAAATTTTTGAAGTGTTTGTAACAATGTCCCTGAATTTACTGACCTCCATGAAAGTTGTTGCACTCAAATTACCCAAAGAAGAAAGTTCTGAAATGTTTAGCAAGGCATGGAATGTATATAGAATGGAGAGATCAGGAGCCATAGGAAGGGGAGTGTTCATAGTCATTGACAAAAATCAATCTGTCAAGGTCAAAACTGAGTCTGGCTGTGAAGTTATCTGGGTGCTTGTATCAGGTTTCAACAAACAGAGGTTAATTATTGGAAGTTTTTACCAGCCATCCAGTTCTGTCTTGATAGTTTTGGAATCATTCAAAGAAAGTCTATGCTCAGAAGTGTGTAAGCACTCAGAGCAAGCAATATTAGCTGCAGGTGACTTTAACCTACTGAGTATAGACTGAGACATCTATGGATATACTGCATGTGGCACAGACAGACCGACTTGTGAAGTAGTTTGAAACATGTTTTCCAACCACTTTCTTGAGCAGTTAGCTTGAGAGCCCACATTTAATGGAAATATTTTAGACCTTGTAGTTACAGACAAGCCTGACCTTAATCGCATTTGGGAGGACGACAGTTCAATCCCGTCTCTGGCCATCCTGATTTAGGTTCTCCATGATTTCCCTAAATCGCTTCAGGCAAATGCCGGGATGGTTCCTTTGAAAGGGCACTGCCGATTTCCTTCCCCATCCTTCCATCACCCGAGCTTGCGCTACGTCTCTAATGACCTCGTTGTTGACGGGACGTTAAACACTAATATCCTCCTCCTCCAAGCCTGACCTTATCAACTGTGTCAGTATAGAGAGCATGATGCCATCATAGTGACCATGCTAAGAAAATTAGTACATCCATCAAGAAGGCCTGGACAGTGAAGGGACATCATTTACTTCTAGTATGATGGATAGAGAGGAATTATGGGGAAAGTTTATACATTTTGTAAATTCTGTCCTGGAGAAGTATGTGCTGAGTAAGTGGATTAAGGATGGAAAAAATCCAGCATGGTTAGTAACAAAATTCAGAAAATGCTGAGGAAGCAGAGATTGATTGCAGTCTCAGTTCAAGAAAGAATCCCCAGATGATGTCAGGCAAAAGTTGGCAGAGATTTGTGTGTCTGTAAAAACGTCAGTGAGAAAAGCATATGATGACTTCCACCATCATACCTTAGCAAAAGGTCTTGCTGAAAAACCAAGAAAATTCTGGTCCTATGTACAATTTTTAAGCGGGTCAAAGGCTTCTATCCAATCAGCCACTGGTCTAGTGTGACAATAGAAGACAGCAAAAGGAAATCCACAGTTTTAAATCTCATGTTTAAGATATCATTCACACAGCAGAATCATACAAACATACCATCACTGGACAGTCACACAGACTTTCGTATGAAGGAAATATTATTAGGCATCGCTTGCATAGAGAGTTGAAAACAAATGAGTCACCAGGTCTGGATGGAATCCCAGTTTGGTTTTACAGAGAGTACTAGCCCTTTCCTTAGCTTTGATTTGTCATAAATCTCTCACTCAGCACAAGTGACTGGAAGAAAGTACAGATGACCCCTGTACATAAAAAGGATAACAGAATGGACCCTCAAAATTACAGACCAATATCCTTAAAATCAATTTGATGCTGAGTTATATTGGTCATATTTTCAGTCTGGATATAATAAATTTCCTTAAGACAGAAAATTTCGTCCATTAAACAGCATATAGTTAGAAAGTATCAATCACCTTTCATTTTCTCTTATGGTAATCTGTGAACTATGCAATAGGCAGATTCCATGTTTATAGACTTCTGGAAAGTGTGTGACATAGTGCCACACTGCAGATTGTTAACAAAGGTATGAGCATATGGAACAAGTTTCAAGCTTGTGAGTGTCCTGAAGGCTCCTTAAGTAATAAAATCCAGTATGTTGTCCTCAATGGTGAGAGTTCATCAGAGACATGAGTATCAGAAGAAATACCCTAGGGAACTGTGGTAGGACCACTCTTATTCTCTATATACTTAAATGATGCTGCTGCTTAGTGACTGTAGTGGGATGCAAGATGATTTGGCCAAATTTTATCTATAGTAGAGCAGGTGAATGGTTGACTTCAGCTTATTGAGTGTTTATTAGGGAAGTGTGGGTCATCTGTAAAGGAGATTGAATATAGAACAGTTGTGCAACCCATTCTTGAGTACTGATCAGGTGTTTGGGATCCTCACCAGGTTGTATTAAAGGAAGACTTCAAAGTAATTCAGAGGCAGGCTGCTAGATTTGTTATTTGTCGATTCAATCAGCACACACGTATGATGGAGATGCTTTGCAAACCAAAATGAGAATTCTTTGAGGAAAAGCAGTGTTCTTTCTGAGTAATACTGTTGAAAAAATTTAGAGAAAGCTGACTAGTGAATGATTCTACTGCCACCAACATTCATTTTGCACAAGGAATGCAAAGATAAGATAAGAGAAATTAGGGCTTGTATGGAGGCATACAGACAGTCAGTTTTCTCTCACTCTGTCTGTGAGTAGAGCAGGAAAGGAAATGAATAGTGGCAGTACAAGGAACCTTCCATTAGGCACCATAATGTGGCTTGCAGAGTATGTATGTAGATGGAAATGTAGTTCTTAGGGTGCATGTGATGTTTACTCTCGCTACTTCCATCTGGGGAATGAGCTTGAAGAATTAGAACACTGTAACAGCTGGAGACTGGTCTTGATCCAGCTGATAATGAACCTAGTTTCATGTCAGATAAATAGATGGAACAAATTATGACAACCACATGTTAGTCCAGCAAGTCTCTCCTGATAGGCTACATTTCCTGCAGCATTGTTGCATGTGCCAGCACAGTAAGCAGCTAATTTTCCAGTGCAGGTACATTTCTGGAGATGTCTGAGTCAACAGTACATCAAGCCTTATATTAGTGGAACTGTGCTCTTTACAAGTAAGTTGTAGTTTCAACAAGATGCATGCACGCATGCATGGGCAGATGTGAGTATTCACACAAACTGCAGAAGCACGTGATTGATCATAATCAGCATGTATGGGCTAATGTGAGTCACCAAACAAACTATTGAAGCATATGATTAATGATAATTTTCTATTATTTTTTGAATCAGGATTGTTGGTGACTGTCAATGCCTTATCTTCTTCCATCTATTATCAATGGAGAAACTTATAATGTGTTTGTGGAGAACATCCACCTGATTTACTAGCAGATGTGTTATTACCTGTGCAATGGAACACATACTTTAAGCATAATGCTGACCATCCTCATTTCAGTGTCAGTTCCTATCAATATATTTGTGGCAAATGGATTGAAAGCAGTGGACCAATTCCCTGTACTCCATGTTCTCCAGATCTAAACCCATTAAATTTTTATTTATGTGGGAATTTGGAAGAACTTGTGTATTGAATATTGATACAAGATACAGAGAATTCTCATGCTCTTAATTTAGAAGGCTGTGAAATTACATACATTTACTCCAGAGACACATCAGTGTATTCAGGATTGGATATGCTTGTATCAATGCTGAGAAGGATATATTTCATGTAATATACTGGTATTTTCTGTTCATGTGTGTATCCTATTATTAATGTACAATGAAGAATAACACAAAATGATTCTGTATTGGATATAGGTAAAGTATCTGCAGGGCCATGTCTATATAACGTACTTCCTTCTTCTATGTACCACCGAGAGTAATGTGTTTTGAAAGTTTAGCTGTACCTTTTGGCTATACCCAGTACATTCCATTCACTGATGAAATTATGCAGCACAAGACAAGTGATCTATGGTAGTTCTGGGTAATACAACAGTCTTTTACCTTTATTCACATTTCCCACACAGATCATTTCCATTCAAATGCAACTTTTTGTTAAACAAATTAATGAACAGTAAATTTTTAACTTAAGGTGACACATTCAAATTACAAATGTGGTGAGTGATATAATTTAAGAAGAGAAGATCACAAATTTATATTTGACAATTTAGTTAGGAACATTCTAAGCTTCTATAATAAAGAAACAAAAATATCTCCTGCAAAAGTATTAAGAAAGGATGCAGCACTAATACACACCTAAGACTATAAACATATCAATCTTTGCAGCCCACATCTTTCATGAAAGTTTTGAACTGGTGATGTCTAAGATCTATGAGCCTTGGATACACGATTTTTTTGATGAGTTAAGAAATACACTGGAATTAAAGGCAGACACATTATCTTTATTTTTATTTTTTTATGCAATTACATGTGTGGTTTGGCCACATGAAATGAAACTATTAATTCTTACAGGAGGCCAAAATATTAAGGTATTGTTTAAAGGGAAATATACAAATCTTGTCAAACAGTAATTTCTTTCAATAGTGCAATATCCAACATATTTTCAAGAATTTCATGTGTTTCAAGGATATTTCTCATAAAAATCACTGAACTGCATAGTGCATGATTCAAATAGTAACATACCCAGAAATAGGGAATAACGTACAAAAATTTTGCACGCCTTTTTAAATGCACTTTCAAATGATTCACTACTCAAAAGGTTTGTGGTCGTTCATTAATGAAGAGAGAGGAAAAGTAAGAAATCAGGCAGAGGACATCTGCCCACTGATGAGCGGAAAAAGCAACGCAAACCCTCTCGAAGTAGCCAATACTTTTAACAGACATTATATTACTGTAGCAGATGAATTAATAAGTCAAAATAAAACAAATGCAGTAAGTAAATTGTTAAACCCCCCACATACAAATCATACTATGGTTTTCACACCTACAACAGATGCAGAAGTGTCAAACCTAATAAAACAACTTAAAATTAAACATTCATCTGGCTTGGATGGTGTCACATCACATCTCATAAAGGAATGCAGGGAATGTATATTAAAACCATTGACACACATGCTGAATGCTGCGATAGAAGAAGGTATATTTCCAGATTCACTGAAAGTAAGTAAAGTGAAGCCAATATTTAAGAAAGGGAACAGGGATGAATTAGGAAATTATAGGCCAATATCATTGATCTCAACATTTGTTAAAATCTATGTAATGATAATAAAGAATAGAATTGTAAGTTTTATAACTAAGTACAGTATACTGCATTCATCACAACATGGTTTCAGAGAAGGGAAGTCAACAAAAACAGTATCAACAGATATAATTGAGCACATTCTTAATTTACTTGACAGGCAACAAAAGACTTGTGGGATTTTTATGGACCTATCAAAGGCATTTGATTGTGTGAACCACTCAAAATTAATGATGAAATTATATCAGTATGGAATTAGAGGAAAATGCTATGACATACTTAAATCTTACATTACAAATAGGAAACAATGCACAGAAATCAGACATACTAGTGGGGGAAATATAACAAACTACAGATCAGAATTACAAACAGTTAAACACGGTGTGCCGCAAGGGTCTGTGCTTGGGCCAATACTATTTATACTCTACGTAAATGACTTCCCTAGCTATATAAGTCAGAAACTTATAATGTATGCTGATGACACAACAATCATTTGCACAGCTGACACAAAAGAGGAGCTTGAGAAGGAAGCACTCCTGACTATTGAAAATGCAAATAAATATTTAACACAAAACAATCTGTTTATGAATCAGTCTAAAACAATGAATGTAGTATTTCAGACCAAGCATAGTGAAAATTATAATATAAATGTTAATATAAATGGAAAGACTATTAAAGAAGTGACCAGCACAAATTTTCTAGGAACTATAATAGACAAACATTTGGCATGGGGGGAGCACATAGATGCACTGTGTAAAAAGATAAACAAACAGATCTTCATCATGCATAAAACAGCTAAGACAGTGGATAATAAAGTCCTCAGATCAATGTATTATGGACTTGTCTTCCCACATTTGTCTTATTCAGTTCATATATGGGGAAATGCACAAGCTGGCTACCTAAAAAGAATATTCAAATTCAGAAAAGGGCAGTGAGATGCATTGCAAAAATACCACCAAGACAGACCTGTAGGCAAGCTTTTGTACACTATAATATTATGACAGTATATTCACTGTACATATACCAAAGCATAATGGCAGTAAGGTCAAATGTAAAACACCTCCTAAATAAAGATGTACACAAACACGGTACAAGAGGAAATGAAAATTACTACATGATAAACAGAAATCTAAAACTGGCTATGACTGCCCCAGAAGAAGCAGGCAAAAGGCTTTTTAATAAACTCCCCAAAATCATTAAAAAAGAAACATATCTAAAATGTTTTAAAAATCATTTGAAACTATATTTCACAGAGAAATGTATATACAGTTTGAGTGAATACTAAGATGGTGTTGAAATACATCATTACTGAAATGTACCTTTAAAATTATCATTTCTGTATGTTGTTTGGATTTGTGTGTACATATAATGTGAAACATGTAAAACCTTTGTATGATTATGGACTATTTCTGTTTAATTATTTGTTTCATTTATATATAATGAAATCAAGTTTAATATTAATAGGCTATTGTATGACACACCCAATACTCTCAGCTAGATTTTCAGCTGGAGTCCATGGGCAAAGAATAAATAAATAAATAAATAAATAAACTGTGTTTGATATATTACTATTTTTTGAGGCAGACTTGTCAATGGATGTTATGAAATAAACAGTAAAGAGATTTCTTCAGCTGCTAGAATAAGACTTTATATGATGAAGGACTGAAATTAAATATTTCTTGAATTTAAAAGAACTCTAATGCCTCACAGGTTTCCTGTAAGGTTTTAATCAAGTCACTATTGTTTAGTGTGGATTTTCCTAAAATTTAGATTAACAGTCTTTATACCTCACTACCCATTGCCTAAGTAATATATTGAAATTATTCTTAAAATGTAAACACCAAAACCCAGATGATAAGAATGTGTCTGTCAAAATGCTTAGATGTATTTTAACATTAGTTTGCTGTCCATTGTATGTTACAGAAATATAAACACTGATTAAATAATGTGACTAAATAAATAAATATGGAAACTGTCTGAGCAACAGATACTGCAGTATAGTCCATAAAATAGATAAAAATGAAATATTCCTTGTTCTAAAAGTGTTAAACAAATATGGATCCCACAAAATTATAATAGCTAGTATCATGCCAAACTGACTGTCATTGGAAAATTAAAATATACTTTTATTCTGAATTCACAACTACTGTGCAGTTTCATGTGTATGGCCACTTTTACATGGTGGTCAGAATTATGTACTAGATGAAACATAGTTAAAACACAAAATTACCATTAACTGTTTGGTCATATAATCATATAATCCATCAAATATGCATGTTTGAGTTACAGCTAGTGTTCCTCAAGTCATATAATGCAAAAGAGTGTATGTGGTGAGCCTGCTCTGCAATGAAATTAAATAAATTTTTCACAAAAGACGAGTGTTATGGGAAACTAATTGGGTGTTCATGTCCAGGCCCCTATATTTTTATCTTCTTCCTGTTTTCCTTTTCATTGAATATCCATATATCATTTCTTTGCTTCTCTTGTTAACATTCCATTGGGAATGGCTGATCAAATTGATACACCAAAATTTTCTGTCAATTATGCATCAAAAATTCACAACAATGACACATTCTTGCTACTAGCTTCCTTCTCTGACCCTTTTTGTTGTTGGTACGTCTGTACTGGAGTAACTGCTATGTTGTCAGGATATCTGCTTACTGTTCAGTTAGAGACAGTGGCCTCTCCTGTTTTATTACAATGGCACATTCACTTCATTATCAACATAACTTTTCAAGTATTAGAGAGCTACTTTGGAATGTTAAAGGCATTTAACTTATTTTTGTTAAGGCTGTCTGAATATCAAGTATTAGATTGATACACTACATCTTATTGTGATGTTTTATTGGAATTTTCATATATTAATTGGGTTTTAATTGATCATGGTATACTACAGTAAGGCTTATAGTCTCCTACACCCAAAGCATGTCACTGAAATACAAAACATGTTATTTTTAAGAGAACAGTAATGAAGTTCAAGAGAATTTTGTAAATGAAGAGGATACAAACTGTGATGACAAAATTTAAGTTCAGCCAGAATATTCTGAAACAAAGTAAGGAGAAGACAGTGATGGCGGGGAGGAAATGCAATCCAAAAACAAAGGAAGTAGGTTACAGTACACTTGTTCACCCACTGCTTGAATACTGCTCAGCAGTGTGGGATCCGTACCAGATAGGGTTGATAGAAGAGATAGAGAAGACCCAACGGAGAGCAGCGCACTTCGCTACAGGATCATTTAGTAATCGCAAAAGCGTTACGGAGATGATAGATAAACTCCAGTGGAAGACTCTGCAGGAGAGACGCTCAGTAGCTCGGCACGGGCTTTTGTTAAAGTTTCGAGAACATGCCTTCACCGAAGAGTCAAGCAGTATATTGCTCCCTCCAACGTATATCTCGCGAAGAGACCAAGAGGATAAAATCAGAGAGATTAGAGCCCACACAGAAGCATACCGACAATCCTTCTTTCCACGAACAATACGAGACTGGAATAGAAGGGAGAACCGATAGAGGTACTTAAGGTACCCTCCGCCACACACTGTGAGGCGGCTTGCAGAGTATGGATGTAGATGTAGATGTAGAGAGGAAGTACTTGAGAAAAATGAACTGTACTATATTGGAAGGAGGAAAAAGACAAAATGGGATAAAGTTTCATCATCATAGGGAGTATGTTTCAGGGCCCACAATATTATTCAAAAGTTACCTGGACCTATAGAATTGGGAAAATAAATGAGAAAGCCTTTGGAATACTGCAATTGCCTCATAGTTCATTCAGTTTTGTTAATTATAAATCCATAAATAAATAAGTGAAATGAGAGCAACAAAACTTCATTTGAGCATAAATAAACATAAAACTAACAGATGTTATTCAACTGAAAATATTCAAAAGTTTCTTATGTTTAGTTGGCATTTCCAAAAGTAACAAGTAAGTAACAGCCAGTACCTATAGTATCTGTTGGGAAAAGATGGAGATGGCATTGAAAAATGTTGCCTCATAATGAACATAAAAAATTTCAAATTCAAAATGCAGGGCCTTAGATTTGTCACTCATATGACTTGCAATGATGGCACTGAAGGTTGAGTGCTTCATGCAATTTTGCAAGAAAAGGGCACCATTCAACCATAATTATATTTTATGCAATGATCAGTATGAGGGGAATGAATCCATGAGGAATTTATCTTGACAACAATGAAAAAATATGTCAGAAGGAAACTATTTCTGAATCAACCGCCTCATGCATTAGATTTGGATCAAAGAAATTTGATACTTCAGGAATTCATATGGATCTTCAGCAGAGGCTAAATGTTATACGTAGGTTCAATATATATATTTTTTTGGGTCCAACCAAGGCATAATACCATAGCTGTTTGGGCCCAACCCCAGACATATGTTGCAAATTACTTAAAAGTCATAACATTAAACTTTATTTATTCATTTTTTTTGCTAAACATGACTTATTTCAGAAGGAGTTTGTTCCTTTTCATTATATTATAAAACCCACAACAATAAATTCCTATTCCTGTTGAAGGTTAGCATTAAATACTCTCTCTGTCTCTCCTTTGCCCATTGATAAATGATGAGACAAAAATCAAGTAGAAATAAAATACTGAAAACTTGTAGATGAGTTACTTTACACAAAATACAACATAAACAGATTGGTCCTGCTGTGTTACACAAAGACAAACAGTACATAAAACGTGGTGGAACTGGTAGCCACACCTTCTCATCTGAATCACAGATATTTAAAAACACAACATTAGACATATAGGTCTGGAATATCAAAGAAATCATCAACAGGATAAAATTCTCAAACCCTAGACATTTTTTGTAAATCCAGACATTACCCTGAGTGGCACTTAAAAAATAGGATTTTCTGGGCAAAATGTAAAGAACAAGCAGAAAGCAGAAGCAGGAGTAAAGAAAATGGAACTGGTTTCAAGAGGAGAAGGCATAATACCTACACATTAAATAAAAAACTGACTAAATAATGTTGTAAAGGGTTTCAAAAGCCTTTCCATTTGATGTACATAGAAACTTTTTACTCTGACAATGGGAAAACTCCTCATTTGTAGCATAGTCCAAGAGTCATGATCAAACAAATGAATGATTAACATTTCTATTGTTGTTATGCACTTATATCATTTTTGTCTTTCAGTAAAGATATTTGCCATGTGTTTAGTCAATAAAGTTTAATAAAAGAACAAACGAATAAGCCATGTGATCAATTTGATACACAGCACTCGAACCTGTTAAGAAGAGCAAAACATCTGACAGAGGGTTCAGGAGGTAGACAGAAGACTGTGTTGGTAGACTGTCTCATAGTTTATCATACACTGGTTTTTAACAATAATTTGATATTGATTTTTAAGTCTATGATTAGGTACATATAATAAGGTCCCTGATTCATTTAAGGGCATCAGCTTCCAATATTTTATCTTTTTTTCAGAAGTTCTTTCATTGGCTGCTGTTCTGAAGAAAGAAGATAGGAGACTGCATATAGACTTGTCCATATACCATAATGAGTAAAGCAAAAACCATTGAGAAAATGTTGTTACATCTAGTTATTATAGTTCCCCATTTTATCTGGATGTTCCTTCATTGCTGGTGCTCCTGAGGGGAAAGATGGGAAGCTCTGTATGGACATACCTTGTATTTCGTTATAGTGTACTGTACAAACAAAACTGTCACAAAATGTTCTCACATTTAATTATCACAGTAATAACTTGTAATTATGAAGCTGTCAGCTATATCAAAGTTCTCCCCTCTTTCCTTTTCTGCCATTCACACATTGCATTATATCACTTTCATAGAATATCTTGCCACTCAGTTTCATCTCTGACCATTTGGCCACTGTATGTCACAGTACATTGTTACACTTCTAAGTGGTATGCTGTGTTACAGCTGGTTAGGAAATACTTGACGACATGTCTGGTAATGTGGGAAAATATTTTATTACACGATTTTCTCCCTTACAGCATGTCCCATATCCACCATCTGTGATTCCACATGACTTGTGTATAATTTTATTGCACACTAGGCCAATGTTACAGTATTTTTACCATTATATTATATGGCAAAGAATTCATCTGTAAGTCTAGTATGTAAATTTGACAGATTTATTCTTTCAAGAAAACAATGGATAGTTGTTTTATAACTTGCATTGTAAGAATGTCACAATGTGTATTGTGTATGGAGTTTGGGCCATTGCATGAAATGGCTACACAGTTAAAACCACAAAGTAGTGATAAGTAAAAGAAATAAAAGAATACTTTATTCTCATCAATGATAGCCAGTGCAGCAGAATGTTATGATTCAGAACACTAGTAAACAAAATAACTTTTAAGGATTTACAGAAATCCTTTTTGAAATTATGAAATAATATTTACATTATAGAATTCTAAAGGTTATTCTTTTTCTTAATAACATGTCATATACCATAGTGCAATGGGGCAATCCAAATGCAGTTAGTTGTTTTTTGAAAATCTTTATGTTTGAATAACTTTGGAAATGTTAAAGATGTTAAATATATGAAGCTAAGTGAACCAATGATAAAGATAAAATTTTATGATTCCCAAGCTCCCTTTGCAACAATCACTGGATAAGAGTGTACCAGATGCTTTGTACTGCATGGATCCATAATACCTTAATGGAAAAGTACTTGTGTGCTATTGAATTCCTTAGGATGAAAATTGATTTCAAGCTGTCTTAAGATAAACACATGGTCAGAATGATGTGTAAAATTAGTAAAGAAATACTTGTTCTCAGGAAACTACACCTCTATAATAGCACCCTGTACTCAAACTCATTTCTCATGCCTAATCACACAGTGTGTAGTACCATACTGTGAGGCCACAAAAACAGCACAAACAATTTTTAACCACAAAAGAAATCAGTGATTAAAATATACAGTGTTGTGCATTTTATGCAGACTCAGCATTAGAACACAGTTATAAAGTTGTTATTTATGGATGTTACTATTCAACTGGTGTCAATACAATCTTTAAGCAGAAACTGAATTGTGATCAGAACTGAGACATCCTGACACACTTAAGAGTTACATATAATCACTCAGTGGAATAAATGACTTTAGATTATGTGAAATGCTCAATCATATGAAAATATGAAAAAGGACAACTTGTTTAAGGCTGCTCTCACACAGCGAGGTATACGGAAAGTAATCTACACATGGATGCAAATTTAGCATACAAGTTACCATATGAAGAGCTGATCAACACAGTTATTACATGTACTGTGTTTTGGAATGTGTACAGCAACAACCACATTCAATAAATGACTCTAAACTGTGCAGTGAAGGATACTTTTTATTATATGAGATTTGAGGATTCTTTGCATGACTTACTATTTAAAGATGTCTGTAAGAAAAAAGACTGCTTGTATGCATGTGTGCAAACTCTTATGAAGATAAATTCATGATTCCAAGAATATACACATATTACACAATAATAAAAAGTTTGAAGACTTTTCAAATGAAGTTTTTGTGAGAAGTTAGTTGTCTTTTTATTTAGTTTCTGGCAAGATAAATTCATGACTCTGAGCATATACACATATTACACCCTGAAAACAAGTTGCAGGACATTTCAAATGAAATTTTTTGTAGAAATTAGTTGTCTTTTTATTCAATTTCTGCCACTGAAGATTTTCCAGCATTTAGCCAACATTCTCTTGAAAGTCAAGGAGCCATGTGATCATATGCACATACCTTCTTTACACATACACAATGACTCACAAACTTGTCATGGACCTCACGCTTAACTGAATAATCTGATCAAAAGTACCCAGACATATATTAGTGGACATAAATACAGAGTGTGTCCACCCGATGGCTTTATCATGGCTTTAACAATGCTGGGGATACTTTCAATGAGATATCTGAATGTCTGTGGAGGAACGGTTGCCCATTCTTTGAAACTAGAGAAGGTAGTAACTTTGGGGCCTGGGGTCTGGGGTGAAGATGACATTCGAACTCATCCAAAAGGTATTCCACTGGGTTTAAGTTGGGACTCTGAGAAGACCAGTTCACTTTAGAAATGTCATTGTCCACAGACCATTACCTCAATGCATTACCATACTGCTTTATGAATAGATAGCTTTTATGCAGATACAAACAATAATTTTCTCCAAACTTCACATCTACTGTACAAGTTGATAAAGCTGTAAAATATGTCCCTACCCCTCTGCACTCAGCATTTTCTTAAGTGTTATAAAATCACCACAGCCTAAACATGAAAAACACCCCATACCATGACACCACCTCCTCCATGCTTCATTGTTGGCACTACACATGATGGCAGGTAACATTCTCCAGGCATTAACCAAACCTAAACCCTTCCATCAGATTGCCACAGGGAATAGTGTGATCACTCATTTCTAGCCATCCACAGTCCAGTGGAATTACTCTTTACACTGTGTCAAGCATTGCTTAACACTGACTATAGAAATATGTCACTTTAGAGGAGCTGCTTGGGTGGCTTTAGAAAGCTTGAAATGTCCCTGATGGCTCTGTTGCTTATTTAAATCCAATGACTAGACCACATTCGAAACCACTGAGCTCTCTTGATTGACCCAATCTACTGTTCTACTTCTCTACTGACAACACAATTCTCTCTGCCTCCTTTTATACTGGTGGTCTTCCTATTATGACATCCAGTGGTCAGTTATTATCTACATGTATCTGGATACCTTTGATTAGATAGTGCATATTTTGATACAGGAACAACTTTTTTCATGTTCAAATTTTAGCTTCCCACACTTCTAACAAACTTTTTCATATAGAAAGTGCAGGTTTCCAATTACTTAGCAGTAGCAACACATGGTATTTTATTTGTATTGTATGCTTAACAATAAGAGAAATTGCAAATTATTCTCCTCATTTGGATTTTAGATTAATGAAACTGATCAAATTTTCAGATACAAGCCACAAAAATGTGGATACGTAATGAAACACTATTGTATTCCAGCTGAAAGACATTGTTTTTCTTTTGTTCAGTGATTCAGTAATTTATTAGTAGAGCATCCCATGGCTCTACTGTGGGCATGAGTAGAGAGAAAATACCTGTAATTATTCAAGAGAAGCAAATTGAAACTATGATTTCTTTACTGATGATAATTCACAATTTAGGATGTTGAAATTTTACATAGTGGCACTACTGTTTTATATGCTATGTATTTATTTCTTTGTATTTTGTTTTGAAAACAGTGTAGAACACAATATTAATTCTAAACAGCCAATGTAATAGATTATGAATAAAAATAATGAATTTCTATAAAATAATTCCATACCTTTTTAAATATTTCCGAGTACTCTACCACTGGAATACACAGACAGGCCTAGAAATGGGCCATGGTCATGAGTATATGGTTTTCACAGAGGTATTATGTGATCTACTACACTTAATTACAGAATTTTTTTACATCTGATAAATACACAGCAACAGAGGAAAATATAGGTAAGAGTATTTAAAATTATATACTAACTGGTAACAGAATGTATTACATGTACATAAAATCTGCATTACTAGAAAAAGTTAAACAATAATTGACAATCCAAGTTATATTCTACATGAGTTGATGATATTAATGTAACCATGAACTTTGTAGAAGAGATCTTAAATCTGAACTGTAACAAAGATGTAAGTTATGTTAAATCTTGAATTAATTATTTCTGTTCCAAAAATAGATAGAGAAGCAATGTAATCCATTCTACAGATGTTTCTCTTTAAGTGCTAGTGAAATACTGATCCATTTAAAAGGTTTACATAATCTGTAATACTCCATCCTAAAATACTGTTGTGCATTGAATAATACGTTCTTATCACAAACAGAAAACCACCAGAGATTTGCTGTAGTTACTTAATTTCAGTTAATGGTAAGATATTGGTCACAAGCCTACAATTCATTGGCAACTTCCAGCTCCATCTCTCAATGTTATTCTCTATTACATACATAAAAACCACAAAAATATTTTTGCACTATTTCAGAAAGTCTGCATTGTCTCATTTGCAATGGACTGCATTATAACTTTCCTATTGTGGCTAGAATAAATGAAAAGAAATGTGGATTAAAGTTTCATTTCACATTAATGATGTGGCCATTACTTATGAAGCATAAACTACACAAGACAAGGGTGGTGTAGGAAAGATCAGGATAGCATTTGGTTAATAAGAATAGCCGGATGCAGATTCAATCTCTTCTCCTTCCAAAAAAATTTAGAGGCCCGGTATTTGAAGCTGACTGCTGAATAATTCTACTACTGCCAACATACATAAGGACCATGAAGATGAGATACGAGAAATTAGGACTCATATGGGGATATGTAGATAGTCATTTTTCCCTCGTTTTCTTTTTGAGTGGAACAGGAAAGGAAATGATTAGTAGTGGTACAAGGTACTCTCTGCCATGCACCATATGATAGTTTGCAGAGTATCTATGTAGATGTAGATGTAGAATATATGAGCAATATCTCAATCCCACTTCAGCTGTAGCAATATACATTGCTGGAAAGGAATCTGACAGAAGCTTTCTTGCTACACACAATGACACATGGCCAAGAGAATGCTTTTTCACACTGAGAGTAACATTACGTTACACTTGAATTGACTGTCTCATCTAGAGAAGTTGCATATGTGTGCTTATTAGAAATTAAGTGTTTGTACATCACTATGAATTATAAAAATATTTATAGTAACTAAGTTGTCATGAAGCTTTGTATATCATATTGTAATGATAATAGTTAACAATATTAATTTCAGTTTAATATCTAAAGCAACTGTTAAAAACAAAATTACATAAAACCCATTATTTATGACTTACCATGATAAAAAGTTTCCTGAAATGGAAATGTGTTTTGTGTAAAAGTAAGTGAAGAACTGTAGCTAAAAACTTGATCATTAGATAACTGAGTAAACAGAGTTTTAACTAAGAATTTAAATTTTACATAATTTTTCGGTTTCCTTGAGCTATATTATTTTATCTGTTGAATGACACTATTTTCATTTGTTGTATTGTCTAACTAAATGAGAAGATTGATACCACATGTATGTGAGACATGAATTATGATACTGTCAATAACTGTTTGTGAGCATGGGAGTCAGACAGTGCAACATTGAGGTGAGTCACATACAATGGGGAATTGAAGATAATTGTAAAGTAGGTAGTTTTGAGTACTCTGTAGATATATTTACTTTGATACTTTGGATGAGTAAAGATGCAGCTAATTTTATTTGTTCTTTGGTATGTATTAGTTTGTATTTTTGTGAAAACTGATTTCAGAACAGAAATTGGTCAAAATAAGAAGGGTACCAGGTTACATGTATTGAAATATGAAGCTGATTGGTTACTGTGTTATTTAGCAAATCAGAGAAGAGCTTTTTGCATGTTTTGTACTGGGAGAGGATCTATGCACATAAGTCTTGAGCACTCCATGGTCAACTCTTGTGTTGTGGAGTCCTGAAGCCCAAAGTTCTAATCTTTTTTGAAGATTATACAATAGTTATTTTATGAAGAAATGGATTAATCTGTGAACATTTATGATCAGTCATAGATTACTACTATGGCAATTTTGAATGTTTTTGGGAGAACTGAGAATTTCCTTCAAGGGGTAATAAATTCCATGTGATGTACCGTGCAATTATAAACATGAACTTCCAGAGCCCTAAACGTAATTAAATGCATGATACTTTAGTGAGCATTCAAAACCATTAAACATGATGTGTTTCCTATAATCTGCTTATTAACTGATAAAAAGTGCTGCTCTTCCAATAACAAGTAGTGAGTTCAAAACTTAAGCTGGTTACTAGACAGAGAGGCTGTGTTGCAAGTGTGAAAGGATCAGTCCAATCTGTTATTACTTTCACTTCTGGAACTGTGAGCTAAGATGGGCCTGGTTGCAAAATTTGTGCACTGAAAATTACAATGTAGAACAGATATTTTATGCAAGAATATTTTTAAATTTAGTAGTTACAGTCAGACCAAATGAAAATACCACCCTTTCTATGTAGACAGTTAACTAATCCCATGCACCCTGTTGACAGTTATAGTGTAGTTAATTTTTCACAACTTTTATCAATTGTGGAGGATTATACAATGCCTTGAGTACTTCAAAAAAAGTGTTAGTCTCGTTTACATTCAATCACTGATGTACAGGTGCACAGCAGAAACCCTGTTACAGAAAGTATTCCCTCTCCTCTGTTATGTGATAGGGTGTAATTGTGTGTTCTCTCTTGTTGATAAAGAAGAGATCAATATAAATGTCTACTATCGAAAGGACACATGTCTGTTTACAGCTGATACAGCTGTTTGCTTTGAATACATATTAAACCAAAGCCATTTTAATGCTTCAAATCTGCAAGTGTTTATATCATATTAATGGCTTTATAATACTAATGATATTAAAATATTAAAAATGTCATAACAAGGAGTAGGTATAAGGTTTTAATTATCAACTCAAAAAATAAAGTTTCATAATTATTTTTGTTATTGGTTTGCTGGTACACATTTAAAGTTCTGGTACATACTGAAACCCTGCACCACAATACTGTGCTAAGAGGGTGAGTCAAATGAAAACCTTAAATATTTTTAAAAATATTATTTATTGTGCAGAAGTGGTACAAAGCTGTATAACTTTTCAACATAATCTCCCCCACACTCAATGCAAGTCCTCCAGTGCTTACAAAGTGTATAAATTCCCTTAGAAAAAAATTCTTTTGGTAGTCTGCGCAACCACTCACGCAACGTGTGGCATAGCGCTTCATCAGAACGGAAATTCTTTCCTCCCATTGCCTCTTTGAGTAGTCCAAACATATGGAAATCACTTGGTGATGAGGAATGGCACCATTCCTTGCTTGCTCTCTTCATTACTGGTTGGTGGAAGTGAACCCAGGTTTCGTCCTGAGTAATGATTCTTGCAAGGAAGCCATCACTTTATCATTCAAAGTGCCGAAGAAGTTCTTCACAAGCATCAACATGTTGTTCTCTCATTTCAGGAGTCAGCTGCCATGGCACCCATCTTTCAGACACTTTGTGAAACTGGAGCACATCATGCACAATGTAGTGTGCTGACCCATGTCTAATCTGTAAACATGTTGCAATGTCATTCAGTGTCACTTGGTGGTTTTCCTTCACTATGGCTTCAACTGCTGCAATGTTCTGTGGAGTCACAACTCGTTGTGCCTGACCTGGACAAGGAGGATCTTCCACTGAAGTCACACCATTTGCAAACATCCTACTCCATTCGTAGACTTGCTGCTGTGACAAAGATGCATCACCATACTGAACCTTCATTTGTGGATGAATTTCAATAGGTTCCACACCTTCACTACGCAAAAACTGGATGAAAGAATGCTGTTCTTCCCTAGTGCAAGTCACAAGTGGGGCGGCCATTTTTATACTGATATGGTGATGGTATGTGTGCATCTGCACTATTATGCCACCTACAGGCCATTCTGCACACTGTTTGTAGCACGCTTACCAGCTTATAGGATAACAGTGCGAAATTTCGATTTGTTATTACAAATTTAAGGTTTTCATTTGACTCACCCTCGTATATTGCAAGAGGAATGAAAACAAAATCACACAGTACATTTCTAAAATAGAGTACTATGTGGTAATTGATTTTCTGCTTTGAAGGAGAATAGTGCTGCAACACTCCATGCTGTGTTGGTGGATATGTAACACAACAATGCGCCAACATATTAGACAGTGGTTAGGTGATACATATGATTCCTTTGTGATCAAACAAGTCCAAGTGATGACCAACAAACTGACAGATTATCTCTCTGTTACAAAAGATAATAAAAATGTAGGCCCATGTTAAGTTTCCAACAGATTACCACTCTCCAGATTCTGCAACAGCTCATACCGAGTCAAAAAATCTTCCAAGCTAAGACAGCAGCAGAAATGTTGCATCTGTGTCAGGTCAATCCAGATGAATTCCTTAGTTGCCTGAGCACCATAGGTGAGTGCTGAGAGTATGAATATGACCCCAAGACAAAGGAGCAAGTTAATCAGTGGAAACATGTGGATTCACCACAGCTGTAAAAGACAAAGACCCTAACGATCATAGCGAACTGTGATGAGTATTTTTTGGGTCTACCTTGGTATGGTGCTAATAGATTATGCTTCTTAGGGGAAAACTGCAACAGAAGTACATTACCAAAATATCCTGTTAAGATTATGGGGCATTGTCAAGACAACACAGCCAAAGGGGTATTTTGCTGTACAACACCACAGCTTATTCTGCAGAGAGCACAGTCACACAAGCTACTTCTCTGTGCAATCACATTTTGCCTCACTTCTTGTCTTCTCCTGAAATGGGACCCAGTGACTTCTTATTTTTTTCTGCTTGTGATGGAAAAATTATGTGGCAGGCATTTTCAGAATTATGAAAAGGTGATTTTCAAGGGGGAATGCCCCTAGAAAACCCAAAATGCAGACTTCTAAAACCAAGGCCTCTGTCATTGGAAGGAATTTGTCATAATGAAAGGTAATTGTGTAGAGGAGGGCTAACACCATTAGCAAGTTCCTACATCACTGCTTGATATTTTGTGAGGTGATGATCAAAACTTAAGAATTATTTCTCACAGATGTCATATGGCTCCAAGCCTAGTACAGTTCTTCAGATTTGTGTCACTCTATTGGCTTTTATGACAATGTGATTGCTTCTTTTTCAAGAACTGTTCTTTTGTGTATGTCACAACATCAATAACATCAGGAAAAGAATAGATTGCTATTCACCATAATGATAACAGTGTTTTTGTTGTGCCTGTCTGCAATTCAATTGGTTATCTTTATGGTGAGTAGGATTCTATCCTTTTCCTAACAACTAGTGGTATCAACCATTAAACCATAGTAGTGTTCTTTTATATAATTTAACATGATATCTAACAATGATAACTCCAGGTTAGAACATCAACAATATCAGGGAAATGATAAATTGCTATTCACCATAATGACAACAGACATTTTGTTGTGCCTGTCTGCAACTCAATGCATCATCTTTATGATGAGTAGCAATCTATCCTTTTCCTAATATTGTTGTTGAGATGATATCTATTGATACTCTTTTAAGTAATGCAAATCACACAGTATGTATTTGTTTACTTGTTTCAGACACTGGCAATTTCTCTATCTTGGTCGAACTGATGGACAATAGCAGAAGATTGTTTTAGAATGTCTTGTTTTACATCTTTCAAAAGCTGAAGTACTTCAAATGTTTAGTGAACTTTATATTATTTTGGCGTATCATTTAAGTGATTTATGAACCTGTATAGTCTAAATTCTTTTGATTTCAGATAGTCAAACTGTTCTCCACTTATCCCAGTGACTATGTTGCTAATATTGTAATGGCATCAGTGTCCTTTTTTTTCCAAATATTCCAAAAAAGGTTCCTTAAATCTTTTAATTCAATTGTTAAAAAATACAAAGTAATACATTCCAAAAGTCAAATAAAATAAAATTATAAAATGACTAAGTAACAAGTTAAGAGAGATATCTACAGAACAACTTCACAATATTATGTATGAGGAAATTAACTAGTATTTAATGAAATCTTTTAGTTATATATTTATGAACAAGAAACCCATATAAAAAGAGAAATTTTCTTTGATTATAAGTTCATATTTACTCCTCTTGTCAGTGTCAAAAGGAAGGGAGAGGAAGATACCATAGTTGTTGAAGATAGTACAGACAGACCTTGGCCAGGGATTAGGAAGAAACCATCTCAGAATTTTCATTGGTCTAGTTATACTGTAATAATTATATGCTTTAAGAAAGCATGCATAAAGAAGTAAATGACAGGCAGCTAACAAATCAGAAATATATGGCCTTATGTCACTGTTTACTTTGCAGGTTTCCTCTTATTAATACTCACACACATTGAATACTGGCCTGTGTTTCTCTAGTCATTTACAGTTGAACCTTCTAATGTTTCTTGGTGGACCTGGCATGAGTTATTTCATGTAAATGATGACATGTGTAATGAAATTTTCAGTAAGTTTACTCTCCTACAAATGGGTGTTCCCAAAAGTGCTGTGAGTTGGTAGTGGCACTAGTGTTTCTTGCTATCACTCCCAATTAGTATCTATTGGACAAATTAAGTGCAGCACAGAAAACATTTAGTGGAGCACTGTGAAAACAAATCACAGTTGCCTTCCATTATTCATTCTGTCATAATAATGAAAATTAAGTAATTTTCAAAATTCTGATTTAAGTAAGTTAAAATTAACTACTCTGTGATGTATCACTAGTTATTATAATATTTGAAATTGTAGGTTAAGTTCAGATTCTGCTAATAATGATCTACCTTTAAAATATCAAGATATGGTTCCTACATTTTAGTGTTTGTGCTAGATTATTTACCTGCCTTGAAACTGTCATGATGCGAATAAAAGCAGAAGGGAAACGATGATAATTTACCATTTATTTTTTATTTATTTGTTTATTTTTTATATAACAGTGACATCTTCTCTAGCTGTAAGCTAAAATGTTTGGCAAGTATATGTAAAATGTCAACACAGTCTGTGATTTTTTTTTTTTTTTTGGGGCGGGGGGGGGGGGGGGGGGGCGGGATGTGTGGAGCAAATATATATTGCAATGAATGAACAGTGTTTTCACTAGGGTTTTATGGATCGAGACACATGAACACAACATTATAGTGGACTATGATATAAAGATGTAGACAGTGTGGCATATGGAATGTGCATGGATAGTCAAAGTTGTTATGGTGAGCAGTCACAACAAGCAGGAAAAACAGGTTCAGGTCCCAGTATTGCATGAATTTTCATGTGTCAGTAATGGGCAGTACATTTACACCTAATACAGCTGATACCCAGGAATTCATAGTCAGTGAACAAATTTCAAATTATAGGTGTAGGTCTAGTGCCTAATTTTACTGTGGTACTTGTGACTCAATTTTCACTCAAAGAGGATCTTATGGAGGCATAACTGTATCCTTTGCAAACATTTTAAGTGGGATGGATTATAAGACATCATTCTTTTGAAATTCTGTTGGAGCACATTGTATTTTAGTAACATTAATGAAGCACACAGCTGCATTTTCGAAGAAAATACATGGAGTTACAGGCCCCTCAAGATTAAAAAGGTGCTGTTTGCTGATGCAAGCACTATAATCAAATGCAATAGCAGTGCAACAGCAAAAGTAACAACAAATAAAATATTCAGAAAAATTATTGAATGTTTTTCAGTAATTGGCTTATCACTTAGCTTAGAAAAACATAATTAATTTAATTTTGAAAATCCTGGGAGATATTGCTGTCAGTGACAACAGAGCATAGGAATAGAACATTTATTAACCTTTCAATATTTTCCATACAATTGGCCTCATTAAAATATGTTTTATGGAAAAATTACAAACATTTACACAAATGATAAGATATATATAAAACTAAGTGATCAAATTTCCAAATGATCAGAACTTGGAAATACAGTATTATACACATTCTCAAATGACTGAGCTCCACAACATTTCCTTCTGTTCAAATACTGATTTTGCTGTCAAAAGCATGAGAAATTTTGCTTCTCAGCATATTTGCATTTCTTTGGTGTGTTATTCAACAATTTTCTATGGTAATTTCACATTTGCTAGTAAGTATTTATTGTACTGAAACATTCTCTGGTCAAAAAAGGAAAAAAAAGGACTTAAAAATGTAGGCATACTAATACCACAACCACAATATGTTTCTATTTTAATGAATTTGTTGGTAACACCAGTTAGTTCAAGCATCATTGTCAGGCAGATTTTGACTCTTGTCTAATCAAATGTGTAATGGTTTCCCATCTATTTCTCACAAAATAGTAGTAAAAATAATTCGTAATTCACCTATCATGCAGTACTAGTTGGAGGCAGCTTTAATCTATCAAGTATAGACTGGGATGTTTATGGATTCATTGCAGGGGGTACAGACAGACAGTCATGCAAAATACTTTTGAACTTGTTTTCTGAAAACTGTCTTAAGTAGCTAGCTCTGCAGTCCACATACAATGGAAATATCTTAGGTCTTGTAGCTACAAATAGAGCAGACCTTATCGACAGTGTCAGTATATAAACAGGGATAAGTGATAATGATGTCATTATGGCATCTGTGATTACAAAGTTGTTAGCATCTCACTTAGACAGTGAATTGACATTACTTAGTTCCTCTAAGATGGATGTAGAAGAATTATGGGCAAAGTTTCAGCAGATTGTAAATCATGGTCAGAAGAGTTATGTGTCATGTAAGCAGATGAAGGATGGAAAAGACCCACCATGGTTCAATGACAAAATCTGGAGGATGCTAAGGAAGCAGAGGCTGTTGCTCTCTCGGTTCCAAAGGGAACACACAAATGATGACAAGCAAAGGTTAGTAGAGACTCGTGCATCAGTGAAGAGATCTATGTATGAAGCATACAACAACTACCATGGTCACACCTTAGCAAACAATCTGGCAGAGAACAAAAGAAAACTTTGGTCTTACAGAAAATTGCTAAGCAGGTCTAAGGCTTCAGTTCAGTCCCTTGTTGACCAGTCTGGTGTAGCATTTTATGATATCAAAATGGAAGCCAAATTTTTAAATTTCATGTTCAAGAAATTGTTCACACTGGGAAATCATACAAACATACCATTATTTGACCATCGGAGATATTCCTGTATGGACGACATAGTAATAACCTAACTTTGGTTTTCTGCAGAATTCTTGAACATATTCTCAGTTCAAATGTAATAAACTTTCTTGAGACTGAGAAGCTTATGTCCATGAATCAGCATGGTCTTAGAAAGCATCATTCATATGGAATTCTGCTCGTCCTTTTCTGACATGATATAGTACGAACAAGTGTAACAGGAAAGTGGTACAGGGTGCCCTCTGCCACACTCCACACGGTGGCTTGTGGAATATCTATGTAAATGTAGGTATATGGATGAAGATCAGCAGACAGATGCAATGGCTAACTATGCTTATGAATGTTCAGTATACAGCATGGCAACTACTACAGGGAGAGAGAAAGCAGCCAGGAAATATATTTATACAAGTAATGTACAAGAAATTTGTGCAAGAAAAGCTTATGCTTTCTATTCCTTCCTTCTCTCCTTGCATGTAGAAGAGGAAACATAAATTTTGAAAAGTTTTATTACCTCTACTCATTTCAATCATCATATGAATGTCAAAATGGCAGTTACTGAGGTAACATATTAGGGAATAGAAAGGAACTACAATTGCTTGATAGATGAATGGCATCAGAACCAGATGAGATACTTGCAAGATTCTACAAAGATTCTGTGAATGAACTTGTTCACCTTCCAGTAACAGTTTCCTATATCATTGATGTCAATCCATTGAAGAATTATGAAAAATGTTTTATGTTCAAGAATTATGATGTTTTTGGACAACAAAAACGTCTGCTATAAAAAACCAACATGAATTCCACAGACAGAGCTCTTGCAAAACTCAGCTCACTCTGTTGGCACTATAGACAATGGCACTCAGGTTGATGCCAAGTTCCTTGACTTCAGGAAGGTATTTTACACTGTCCCACACTGATATTTAGTCAAAACAATATACGCTTAGTGAGCATTAACCAGATATGTGACTGCATTCAAGACTTCCTTGCAGGTAGAACTCAACACATCAATCTTAACAGGGCAAAATCAACAGACGTAAAGGTAATTTCTGGATTACCCCTAGGAAGAAATGATCTAGTAGAAAGTGTAATAAGCTGTTTAAGAATATTTTCAGATCATGAATTTGTCTATAAGGGAGTATCAACACTAGAATACAGCATCGATTTACAGAATGACATACAGAGGACTGATGAATGGTGCAGGTTCTAGCAGTTGACACTGAACATAAATAAATGTAAGATATTGCGCATACATAGGGAAAGAAAACCACTACTGCACAGCTACAGTATTGATTCACCACCCAATACTATTATCATTGCAGTCCCACTGTGATGTAGTATGTAGTCACACTAAGTAACACAATTAGTCCATTATTCGAAAAATTTATAGTAAGACCCAGATCAACACCCTTTGTCTTGATACTAATGAAATGGTTTAGCTAAGGCTCACCAGTGTGGCTAAAAAAGGGAAATACCATAGATGACTCTCTGACACAGAAAAAATTCCACTTCGTGAAAGAAGGGCGAAAATAATGGATCACCTATTTTGTCTTAGGTGACAACTCTCAACAGTTTGCAAGAAAATGAAAGTCAAAGTTTTGATACTAGTGTAGTGGCTAAGAGCAAAGATTTGAAATTTTTCCACGCTGTGTTCAAATACCATTGTTTATGTGTGTGTCTCTTGGTGTTGCAGAACTATGTAACATCAATGACACCAACATTTTTGTAACATTGAGAAAAACAATGGGATTGTTAATAAGAGATATAACCATTTCAAACCATATTAAAAATAAATTTTATCACTATTTATCCTATATAACCTTATATAATGAACAGTAATTAAAATGAAAAACATATAAATTCTATTATTTAATTGCCTGCTTTGATTTTTTACTTTTATACTTAAAAAGAGCTAGTGAATTCCTCTTGCATGATATATATCATTAAAAAAATTCAAAGCATAAAAATCCTGAGGGACTTAGAGACTTGTCTGCTTGGTGAAGTAGCGCAGATGGTGATCTGTAGCATCTCTGTTGAAAGAGCACAATGCCAGTGCACACACAACTCTTTCGGAACACACCGTTCATTGTACATTGTTGAACATGGAGCTCCGCAGCAGATCACCCCTACGTATACACATGGTGACCCAATGACATCATCAATTATGACTGCAGTGGGCACAGGACCCTCAGGATTTGACTGTTCATCAGTGGAAAAGTATTGGCTATTCAAGTGAACCACATGAGGCCAATGGTCATCACCACAAATGCTGCCATTGAGGTGAACAGCAACTCAAAATGTGCAGTGCACCGTGGTCACAGGCTGGAGGGAGCAATATTAAGCTATAGGAGACATTTCCTGTGCTTGCATGGGACTTGTGGTAGTAGTTGAAGACATGCTGACAGTTGTGAACAACCTGCATCCCTTCATCCTTGATGTCTTCCCTGAAGGCGATGCCATCTTTCAGCTCTATAATTGTCAGTATCTAGGAGTCAGAACCATACTACAGTGGTTTGAGGAGCACTTTAATGAATTCACAATGATGTCTCAGCAACCAGATTTGCCTGATGTAAATCCTATGGAACCCATCTGGGCTGCTATTGGGCACTATTATTGTTTATACCAATCAGTAATTTGTTATTCATGCAAATTACATGACCTGTGTGTAGACATTTAATGCCATATACCTCCACAAACCTACCAACAACCTGTCAGATCCATGATACACAGAATCAGTTACGTATTTTGTTCCAAAGATAGACAAACAAGCTATTATGCTGGTGATCATAATGTTTTGGATCATCAGTGTACTAAGACCACAAAACTTTGTAGAAAGTTATCTTTTGTGAGCTTTCCAGATTTTGTGGCTATTTGATATCCATAATGATGGCATTTAATTAACTGGTTGGTGTCTTGTTGGTCTCAAGGACCAAATTTGACACTGATGTCTTGAAGATAAACATAAACTGTTAGTAACATTTTTTTAGAAAGTGTTAATCCATACTGAGCAGTGTACAAGTGCACCAGCTCAGAATGACAAAACAGCTATCTTGAAGAAGGACCCAAGTGAAAAGAGGAGGAATCACTCAGGATAACTATAAAATGAACAACTCATGAATGTTTGACAGTTTTACAGAGGCTAGAAACAACAGACATGTGATTACTACGCAAGCACTGTGGCAGTGGGCAATGGGTGCAGTGCCTCTCTTCTGTTTGAAGGTTTTGAACGCAGAGTCTCAAACACCTCATGCTATTCTTTCAAGTGGAAACATAGAATTTGGCAACATCATGTCATCAAATACCAAATACGTCAGCACCAAATATAAGTGTTTGTTTAATGAATTGTTGGGAACAGCTAAACTGTTTCCATTTCAAATGTCCACTACAGTTCCTGAATTCAGCCCTGCTTTGCTTTTATATGTATGGATCAAACAGAATGCATCACTTCACTAGCAAGAGAACATTATCATTCTGAGGTGACAAAGTTAAAAGAATAGCTGTCAGCCAAATGAAACAAACAAATCTATCATCAGTTTTTGAATAAAGGTTTGTGATCCTATGTAAAAATACAGCCACTTCTGTACGTTATTGACTCATGGGATGAGCAAAGTCATTCCTACTTATACAATGGCCTGGGTGCCAATGAAACTGGGATATTGTCCTATTACATATATTTTGATGAGTACAACAGACAAAGAACTACAGTCACACATTACAGAAGTGCCCTTATTCTCATTGCACAGTAAATGGTAATCACAGGTAGAAGTGATGTAATTAATAAAATACTCTGCTGGATCTGCAATCAGTTGCTGGCTCTGCACTTTGAGAAAATGCTTTGATATGTTTGCTCTGATACAAAATTATTGCCGGAGTGTGAGGTATTTAGCATGTTAATGATGTTGCTTTTCCTAATGATATTTCCACTAAAAAATGTGACTGCAGCATCCTCTGAATTTATATGCTTTGACTGTTTTTATGATATATATCATGCTGTGAAATACACTGGTTCTCTTTAAGTATAAAAGTAAAAATATCAAAACAAACAATGAAAAAATAGAATGTATATATTTTTGTTTTCAATTGCTGCTAATTATATGTTATATACGTTTAATGGTGATAAAATTTATTTTTAATAGGCTTTGAAATTCTTATTTCTTTTATCAATAGCCCCACTGCATTACTCAATGTCACTAAAATACTGATGTCATTGATGTTACATACTTCTGAGACACCAAAAGGAATACCATTTTCTTACAAACTGTTGAGTGTTGAAACCAAAATAGATGTTACTTTAATTTCACCCTTCTTTCACCACGTGATGTTTTTGTTGACTGTGTGATCTCTGGTGGGTTTCCCTTTTTAGCCACACTCTCGGATGGTACAGCTGGGTGCTAGTTGGGTTTCATGTGGAGACTAGAAGTAATGAATGTTTCTGGTTCAGTTGCATCAATTTGAAAAATATGTGGAATTAATCCAACTTCTAGAGAGAGGATGGTGGTATAGCCACTGATGACTTGTTTATCCTCATCTTGCAGCTCAAGGTGTTACTGGTGAGCCTTATCTAAACCATTTCATTAGTACCAAGATTAAGAGCATTTATCTGTGACTGACCACAGATTTTTTGGATAGTGGAATAATTGTGTCACTTAGTGATGTCACATGCTTCATCACAGTGGGACTGCAATGACAATACTATCAGGTGGTGGGCACTGCCCACTGTGACTTCATGTCATCAAAGTAAGTGTCTAAAACACTTTGAAGAGATGTTTAATGAAACATATGCTGTGTAGGGGCAATTTCAAAATGGAAGTACTTTCAGAAGCTTTGATTCTGGTCTTCTCCTGAAATGCTTAATTTATCTCATCAACCTCGTTCCCTTACCAATGTTCAACTTTTTCAAGTTATTCCATGTTGATGTACAGAGTGAGGTGTCTGTTCTCCATGTCTGTTTGTCCTTCTGGATTTGCTCTACTTATCTGACCCTCAACTTATAGTTAAGTAAGAGTCAATGAGCAATTGCATCAGAAGACTAGTTGATGTGTTGTGGACAGAATTGTTAAACAATGGAAAAGCCAGGATGGAATAATGACAATATTATGAAAAGGATTGCTGCTACTAACTGTATAGGGGACCTGCTGAGTCACAGATAGGCACAACAAAAAGACTGTCAAATGAAGCTTTTGGCCAAACAGGCAAGATAGACAGAAAACAAACAAACACACACACACACACACACACACACACACACACACACACACACACTCACACACACACACACACACAAACATACAAATTCATTTCACACACACCTATGACAACAGTCTCTAGCTGCCGAGGCCAGCATTATTGAGTCTTTTCAATAGTCTCCACGATAAAATGAAATTACAATTATTGTTGTCCACTGAGTTAGGTTCAGCCACAGGTACCGTAATATTTAACATTACAGTTTGCCTTAACACAGTTTGGTAGTTGACATATGAATGTTGTGATAGCATAGAGGTGTCGTAAGTGTGAAAGTACTGGGAAATAAACTATGAGCAAAAGGTGCCAACTGTGAGTACTGCATAGAAATTCTGCTCCAAGCTCACCTAGGGTAACCTCATCTTGTTACTTTGGCTCCTCCCTGTCTTAAGCTGTCTGGGAAATGACAAGCTCATTCATCATGTGTTTTTCACTTTTATTGACAAAACATCATCATGTAATTGTAACAAGTAGATGACAGTTTTCATCTGTTTGATTTTTATAGAATGTATCACAGTTTTGCTTAAGAATGATATATTTGATACATTACTGTCAACACTACTTGTCCTTTGTTTCGCATTTTCATCCCAGTTGCTTCTCCTTTCATGTTATAAGAAGTTGGAATAGAACTTGGACTGCAACCATTGACTTGTTTAATTTTCTTTGTGGCTTTTGAGTCATATTTTTTGGTCTTTGCATAAGATTTCCTTGCACGGTTTGCATTTTCAATCTGAAACTATAAGTTATTCACAGCTTATGAACTTTCTTTGTGGATGTTTGTATTCTGTAATCAGTGTTATGTTGTCTTCTCATTTGTGTTATGTGTTAGAGATGGTGAAAATGATGGCTTCATAAGGAAAACTTTTTTAAAGAATATAATATTAAAATAAAGGTTATTTACCCATAAAGTTAATAGTGCCTGGTGATGCTAAGTAAGCTAATAGCTTCTGTTGAATGAGTTCTTTAGTTTGCAGTTCACTTAAGACAAAAAACAAAAATAGATATGACAGCTCTTGAAGAAGAGAGTAGCCTGAATAATTTCCCTTGCTCTTTATTTATAACATTCCAGTTGCAGTCAGCACAGCTGGATATTATTCATAACCATAGTTTTGTTCCAAATCACTGTTACTGGAATGTGAACAAAACTCATTGACCTATACTATGTATTTTTGCTCACAGTCAACATGTCAGCACTCTGCATATCAACTGAGCAAACATAATCTGTCTGTCACTAGTCTAATGGAGAATTGGCAAAATTGTAGAATTCATTTGGCAACTATCTGACTGGTGATTTTCTTCATGCAGTGTTTCATGTTTATCCTGATAAATTCACTAAATATTTTCTTGTCATTTAGATTTAACATTCTGAATGATTCTCACTTAAAGGACGACATGGAGGTAACAAATTTATATTTTTGAGTCCAGGTAGCTTGTTCAACCAGAAACTGCAGCTTACTCTGCCATAAATATTGTTAATTCTCCAACTCAGCCATCACTGGGACAACAAGGGAGTAATTTTGGCTACAGTTGTAGGCTAGTTTTGTGGTAAAGTGTTGGCTCTTTAAGGGAAAGACCATGTTAATTTTCAGTTCTAATCTCACTGGAGACAAGGGCAGCCACTAGCAGCCAGATCAACAAGCAGTAAAGAAATCTTAAGACAGCTTCTCCCCCATGAGTTTTGTCACTACCCTGATTCTGTAACCAGTACTTCTAATGGGGAAAATTTTGAAAAGTTGCTTTTTCTGCTTGTGTCAGTTGTACTGATTTAATTGAGGCACTGAATAATTTGTTAACTGGACCACATCATCCTACTCACACTGTCCCTGGTACTAGATTTTCAAACTTTTGTGGTAGTTCTTTCTGTAATGCTACTTCAGTATGATTGTGGAATGAACATAAACACAGACCATTTTGAGGACAAAAGTGTGTATTATGCTGTTAATTCTTGACAGTTTTGGGTAGTTTGTTGTATTAGAAAGTAATTTTTTCATAGCACTGTTATGATAAGTTTTAAATGATTTGTATTGGTACAGTACATACTAAAGAGTGTTTTTTCATTAGCTTGTGAACACAACAGATAAGCATAAGAGATAAATTAATCAACAGCGATATAGTCTCCCACATGATGCCAAACAACCTGACAATATTCAGATAGTTTTTTGACTTCATGGTTGTACACAATATGTTGGTAGCACTTCATTTCCTTGCATGTAATGGTATATCAGAGGCAGGATAATGTTAAGATGAAGATTCTCATGAATTCTGTTACTGACTGTATACTCATTCACATCAATAGCATATAACAAATTCTTATCTTACCTACTAGTGCTCTGGTTTCTTTATCAGAATTAGCAATATACCCCAATTCAAATGCCAAATGGATCCATATTAGTATAACACCTATCACACAGTAACTTACTGCCACTCAAGGAAGAAATGACAATTCCAATAATGATCTGATCATCTCACTTTAATCTTACTACTAAGAGCTGAAGTATAGAAAATATAACCCTAGGGTTTACTTAATACTGTCAAATATTACCTACATGAACTCCATAATACGCACAATTGCTGCAATCATTAGTTAATCTATAAACACATGATTGTCTATAATCTATTCTGTAACTAGTGCTCTACATTCTTTGTAGATAAGAAATTGAGTGGCACTTATCACAAAAAGTTAATGCTATGTTAACAATTCCAAAGACATGAAAATAGAAGATACAAACATATCAATATTCATAACACTGCCTACAGCCAATGAGGGAATCTTTGGCAGGGAATTCAAATGTATTACAGGCTGGTCATGTGAAATTCTGTAACAGTCAATATAAGGCTATCTGATGGTGGATTCTCTCTCAGTTACTTCTATCAAGTTTGCCTCTACCATTGAACTACAACTGCCACTACTGATTACCTGGATTGACATAGCCTTGTATTGGACAGTTCTTCAGATGAGTGTGTGGTTTACACCACCACATGACTTAGGGTGGAACTCTGCTTAATATTGTTACTCTCATATGCATGTATAATGATGCAGTAGTGCTTGAAATCATCATACCAGTTTTTATCAGGAACTATTACTTACATTATTTTTATCAAGAACTGTTATTATTATGTTTTTCTAAAGTGTTGATTACAGTACTGGCAATTGATTCTGCAGGCATTACAATGGATGCAAAATTTCTCAGCCTCTAGCAGAACAGCTAACCCAGCAATAGGAATCAATTACATGCTTAACTAGTTTCATGCAAACTGGAAAGTGTTTGAAAAGCACCTTACACAGCACTTTTTGGCAAGTGATATTAAATATCCCAATTTTCAATTGGTCTTTTTTCTGTCTACAAATCTTCAGTTATATTAATTGTTTCAAAAGTTAGCCCTCTTGTCTAATCCACCTGTGTTACTGTTGTGTAACATGTTCTCATAATTACCCTACCATTATTCCTACAAAATCCATGTGCTAGTGGCAATGCTGGAATTCTTATGGCAACACAAGGTAGATGCCAAGTTATGTATGTTGAATTGCACATTGAGTAAGAAATCAAAATTTGCGTGTGTGTGTGTGTGTGTGTGTTTGGTCAACCACGTTAAGAGAGTTTAACATATAGCATAGTGACTCACTTATCCTTGGACAAGGATGTCCACATGCAAGCCATAAGACAGTCTGACCATTCTCTGGCTGAAGCAATGTGAATTTGTGTGCATATAAAATATCAAAAGCTGTGCAACAAACTATTATAGCAAATTTTGACATTCCACATGCTTCACACAGCCATTGTGATAGAGTGAAGCTGTTTTCCATAACAGACTCTATAGTAGTGAACAAGTTCCTTTCATGGTGGTCAAATGGTCTCATTCTCTGAGGATGAAGATTAGTAGCACACATCATTCATGGTGATACGCTTTATTTCCATGTTGCTCAAAATGTTCTTTCTTGCATCCCAGATGGGAATGACAACATTATAATGATGAGTGTTATAAGTGGTTATACAGATGTCACATCACTGAAGTATGCCTAAGCACACGCACCAGGCAATGGGCATGGGCTGATTCAGATTAATAACATTTCATATAGTGATTATGTGCTGGAAACAAGAAAAACTTTGTTAAATGGAAAAGTGCAAGGCTTTTCAGAGACTTCCTTTTTTACTGGCACATCATTCTCAGTCATTTGCCAGTCTATACACTTTAGTGTGAGCAGTCTTTCACTCAGCAAGGTGCTGTCAAAGTTGTAGGCATACGGCCACTATGAGGTGTCACTTTTAGGTCATGTGCAAATGACAGTCACTTATAATTAGATGCCTAGGACACTGTTATTTTTGGCTGTGATGGATCTGTTGGTTGAAATCATTTTTGGCCATGACACATCTTCTGTATCTGGGTTTTTGTTACATCATGTAGTGCACTACATCAGCTTGTGAGTACCCTGTGAAGTCATTGATACACCTTCTTGCAACTTACAATGCCATTTGGTTTGTGAAGGTAGTTGATTTTCAGGATTAAATTGCCTTAAAGCCAATACCAAGTTCAAGATTTAGCAAAGCTTGTCCAAATTTGTGGGCCATTAAGGTGGCGGCAAAGTTTGAACTCAACATGTAAGAACAACAAAAGGTTTTATCCCTCATTTCCTACTGTCAGTGGCCTTAACTATTAGAATACGGGGTCTCTCTTTGGTTGTGTGGAGACTTTCAGCAAACCATTCATGTTCAACCAGATATTGATTCTTATCATTTGCTTCATCCAGGTGAACATTTTTCAAAAATTTTAGAATGAAAACACTTCTCTAAAACCAATATAGTGTAGGCATATTTTCAGTTGCCTCTTGATGAAGAAACACGGAAGATTTTAGTCTTCAATATATCTTTCATACTGTATCAGTGTACCAAGTTGCCTTCCAACATGGCTAGTGGCCCCAATATATTCAACATGTTTCTTGAACAGACTGTTGCAGAGATTCCATACTGTGTGAATTATTTTGACAATATTCTGGTCACTGGTTGCATGACACTAGAACATTTGCACAATTTATGTCTGGTTTTTGCAACCCTTGCACAGAAAAGCCTTACATGCAACTTTTCGTTATGTGCCTTCTTTCAGCCAGTTAAAATATGTCCTGAGCAAAGAGAGACTTCAGACCACCAAAGAATATGCTATTCAGAATATGCCCATGCCCAAACTCACAAAAGTACCCTCAAATAGATCTAAAACAAGTAAATTAGTAACCACAATTTATTCCTCAGGTAGCTTTCATAGCCTACCCTCTAAATCAACACCATAAAAAGGAAGTCCCCTTTCAGTGTTCAGAAGAGTGCCCTGTGGCTTTTCAGAAATTAAAATCAGCCCTCCAAACAGTATGCTGCCTTGTGACTTACCAATTCCACCTGTCATTTGTATTGGCAACAGATGCATCCCCACACAGCAGTGAAGCTGTTCTTTCTCATAATTTAGATGATGATATGGAAAGGCTAATCACATTTAAATCAAAGACACTTACTCCAGATCAAGAAAATTACCCACAGGTAAAAAAAGGAAGTTATGCCCATAATATTTGGTGTTTATAAATTTCATATATTTTTTATGTTCAAAATCTGGTCTTATTAACAACCAAAAAACACTCTTCTTACTTTTTTGTTCTAAGGAAAAACTGCCAAAGCATAACAGTCTTTGCCTTCATTGATGGACCCTCTATTTCACCAGTTTCCAAAACTCCATTCCCCGTCACCTTCCTGCTCATTGTTCAAATGTGGATGCACTTTCTCAACATGTGGAAGGCCCATTTCCTCAGTTTGACCATCAGGAGACTGGTTTCAAATAGACAGAGAACTGGAACAATCGCTTGATGAGTTTTTTACAGATTCCCAGGATGTTGTTTCAGTATCCAGGTGTGACCTGTTTCTTCAACAAATCTTGAAATTTGTCCATTGAGGTTGGACTACCAAGTTCTCCAGTTCAGAATTCACAGCCCTTTGAGTTATTTTTCATTGGTGGCACCAAATTTAGTTTCAGCAAGGTGTAGTGCTCCTCACACAAGCTGATGAATGGTGGTGGTTGGTGATGCGATCCTCCCTGCAACTTCGGAAGCTCGAAATCCTTCCTCAAGTCTACTACAGGATTTTCAGAATGAAGCAACTGGCATGCCACTACATCAGCTGACTTTGTATTTATGACAATGTTGCATGTGTGGTTTGAGAGTATGCTGTTTGTCAGGCACACTATCCCACCCCACCACAGTTATTTTCTCCATGTCCACTGCTGATGTAGCCTTGGGACCAGTTTCATGATGACTTCACAGGCACTTCCTTGGGGTGCATGTGGTTAATCATCATGGACTCTTTCTCCCACTTCCAGTATGATGTCTGCCTCTGACAACATAGCCCACATCTGACAATGGTGCCAGTGGCATAAAAGCTAGTGATATCACATGCCAGTCATGTGAACTTCCATAGTGGACAGATGTATGACCACGTAGTGGCTGACTTCCTCTACCAGTGAACTATAATGACCATTGCTCTTTACCTAGACCAATTAGCCATATGCTGTACAGTGCTTCAGTTGATGTACATGCAGTTTCCACCACAAAATAACTTAAGTGGTCTTAAGTGGAACTGGGATTAATATTACAATTTCCATATATGTGCAGAACCAAGTAGTGCTTGGTCTCATGTAATAAATTTCTATCTGGAGCTATTACCTATGATATTTATAGCAAGAACTATTACTATTATATGGTTTATGGACTAGCAGACAATTTTCATCCGTTGTTACAGAAGTTTACTTGTGTTAAATAATGGTGGTTGGCCCTAAAGTGAGGATTACAAAACTATGAATTTTTGGTAATGATGTGTATGAGTCTTTTATGAAATATTTAGGACAGTACATCCTCTGAGCTTTCAAGGCAAAAATTTGATCTTGATTCTATATTTACATGCCATAATCATATTGCCAGAAATTTTAGTCCCTCATATTTTTTTGTTGAGATTCATTCAACTGAAGTTCTTATTTGAAGAATGGACATGCCTTAGTACTATTGTCTCAAGAGTTTGATATTTCAAATTTGTTTCACTTTGTTTTGTTCAAACAAATTACCATTAAGTGGGTGCAATTATTTATTTGTTTCAATTTTTTTGCAAATTATTGTATCAGTTCTGAAAAAAACAATAAACCATAATATCTAAAAACCTATATCTAGAATGATGAGTCCCAAAGTCAGAACTACTATAAAAACATGTAGATATTATGAACAGTGACTGAAATTATGTTTAATTTATAATTTGTATGTTGTTAGCTTAAAAGCATGTTACAGCAGTTAATATTACAACAAAGTAGCTTCTTTTCACACAGTGGATACATGGTACTCACATTTACTGGTGAAGCAACTGAAGTGAACTGTGCAGCTGGAGTGGCTGTTGGAGAAGGTGTTGCTGACAGTGTTACATCAGAGCGCTGTGACTGTGACTTGTAACCTGAACTTGATGGGCTTAGGCGAGAAGACATACTACTGCTTCCTGAATCTGAAAGTGTTTCAAATAATTTATTATAACTAAAATTCTTGTGCTGCACTGTTGATGTAATTAACAAAATGGACATTGTATTACAAAAGTCAAAAACAGATCAAATAACATATGCATATACTCAAGTAGTTTCTGATAAAATTACATTACTTTCTTTTAATATAAATACCCTACTAATCAGCTAAGTGGGGCATTATTTATGAATATCTTTTCTATGTCATATGTCCTGAAATCTTATCCAACATTGTAACCATTAGCATTTCAGTGATGTTGAGGGAGGTAATGAATAAGATTCATGTTACCTTCATCATATTCCCAACAGTTTACAGATTTTGCAATTATGCTTAATGTAACATGCATGTAATATAACAAAGTAAAAATTATTTCATGATTCTGAAACTACTTCATCATGTGATCTACTGTGTATGATATAAGAGTCTACTAAAAGTTTAGCAGTCTACTAAAAGTTTATCACACTGTGGCGAATACTTTCAATATATGCATAGGTGTTCAATTATTACCTCAATGGACTTAAGTTTCTTATGTATTTCTAAAAGTATAGCATTTCTGTTTCTTGTTGACCTGTCTGATATACACACACTTAAATTTGCGAATGACATCTCACTGTTATTGAAATGAAGTTTTAGCCACCATTCTGTATATGCCACATTCATTTTAGAAGTGTTTCAAATATATCACTTTATCAGCATGATTCATTTTCAAGAATTGCCTTGTTATTCTTGTTGACGGGAGGTCTGTCTTTGGGATATACTAGAATAATATTTCAGTATTCAGTGTTAAAGTAAAAGTGACTGGAGAGAGCTGGTTAATCACTAGTATCTTCCATTCAGTTGATTTTCTGTCAATTACTCAGATGTGTACTGCATCCAAGAGGTATACGAAGATACCCTGTAATTCAAAACGAGGCCACAAGGAACAATTTGTGGCACAAAGCTTTGTAATTAAATCTTTGATGAACTTACCCTTTTGATGAAACTACATTTTTTGAAATGAAAGATGTTGTTTACTACATAAAAAGGAAATTTAAGTTGTGCAACTGGTGAGGTAGTTAGATACATATTACTTATATTGTTGTGTTGTAGTCTTTAGTCTGAAGACTGCTTTGATGCAGCTCTCCTAGCTACTCTATATTGTGCAAGACTCTTCATCTCCAAATAACTACAGCAACCTACATCCTCCTGAATATGTCCACTGTACTCATTCCTTGGTCTCCCTCTACAAATTTTATCCCCCATACTTCCCTCCAGTACTAAATTGGTGATGCCTTGATGTCTCAGAATGTGTCGTATCAATCAATCCCTTCTTTTAGTGAAGTTGTGTCATGAATTCTATTCAGTGCAGCCTCATTATTTACATGAGGTATCCATCTAATCTTCAGCATTCTTCTGTAGCACTACATTTCAAAATTTTCTGTTCTCTTCTTGTTTAAAATGTTTCTTGTCTATGTTTCCCTTCTACACATGGTGGTGCTCCGTACAAGTACCTGCAAAAAAGACTTCCCAACACTTAAATCTATGTTCAGTGTTAACAAATTTCTCTTCTTCAGAAATGGTTTTCTTGCAATTGCCAGTCTACATTTTATATCCTTTCTACTTTGGCCATCATCAGTTATTTTGCTGCCCAAATAGCAAAATAATCTGCTACTTTAAGTATCTTATTTTCTAATCTAAATCCCTCAGAATCACTGTCAGTATTACTCACTGTCATTACTGTAATCAGTGTCTTTTATTGTCAATGGTTTTTACTGTTATTACTATCATTGTGTTATCACTGTCATCATTGTTTTTTATATGAGCCCACATCTAAGTTGCCATATATACGATTTCTTTCCTCTCCTGGTCTAAAAATAAAGTTCCCTCTTCATGTTCCTCTATAAATGTAGTATTGTTAGCTATAGTTATGTGTTAATACTACAGTCAGACAATTTTTCTGCACATGTAACAACTACAGGCTTGTTTCTTAAAAAAAAAAAAAAAATTGTAAATGCAGCATCACATGGTTCACGTCACACAACTTTCAATGCACAATAGTGTCCACTGTAAAATGACTTAAGAATATTATATGTTTTTGCTGTGATTAGAATGTTTAAGGAGGGGAATAACTGTTTCACATTAAACATTAATGCGGGAAATTATATTTTCTATATACTGTTCACCTGGCAATGGCCTTGCTGCAGTGGTTACACCGGTTCCCGTGAGATCACCGAAGTTAAGCGCTGTCGGGCATGGTCGGCACTTGGATAGGTTACCATCCAGGCCGCCATGCACTGTTGCCATTTTTCGGGGGGCACTCAGCCTCGTGATGCCAATTGAGGAGCTACTCGACCGAATAGTAGTGGCTTCGGTCAAGAATACCATCATAACGATCGGGAGAGCAGTGTGCTGACCCCATGCCCCTCCTATCCGCATCCTCCTCTGAGGATGACACGGCGGTCGGATGGTCCCGATGGAGTGGTTTATATGTTTTTGTTCACTACTGCTGCCTGGTGGCTGAACATGTTTACTTTATGATGCACTGCACAGTGGGATCCAGTTTGGATTCTGATGTTGACTAAGATGCTTTACACTCTGACTAGATACTATGTATCCATTAAGTATCACCACAATTATTCTAAGCAATGGTTATATAAAAGTTTGTCCCATACTTTTAATGTTACTTCTCTGTACAACAGATTTGCTCTGAAAATGGTGTTAAAGCAAAATGTGTAATCAAGAGCAATAATAATAATAAAATATAGCAACCAAGACAAGAGTGTATTATTGAGCTAAACATGGTTGCAGACTGGCTAAAAGATTTTTTGTCTAAACTAATGAAATTCGTTAATTGTTTCAACTTTTATTAACAATATTCTTCTTAAAGCGATACTGGCCCAGAGCAGAAAGAACTGACTATGACATTTGCATGAAAAGTTGTATCTACTAGTACTAGTATTTTTCTCCATAGCTAAGTTTAACTCAAAAAAATTAAAACCATCATACAGTCTGGTAGACAAATTCATCAAAAACAATAAATATTGTTGGTACTACAGAGGTTAATATCACATTTGATTAATACATGTAACGTGAAACAACACTGAAAATGTTTATTTCTATATTAATTTCTTTACACAGTGATTAGGTATGTTCATCTTGTGGTGCAATTTTATGCAATGGAAACTTTCATTCTGAAAAGTGAATTGCTTCACAGTAATATTCCACATGAGATTATAAAGCTGAAAATATGTCACCTAGATTCATTAACCTATCAACTCATAATGCATTTCATAATAGAAATAGTATTAATGTTCCCCAAACTCTTATTGCTTTCAAGTGTGGCAATAAAAACAGTTTCTTCAAATATTTTATCATGTAAAATTTTGGAAATGTTATAATTAGTGTTTGAAAGCTAAGAATGTGAAGGAAAAAACATTACAAATGTAAAGCTTCTGACAAAGCAATCTCTCTGATGTCTGCCTAAGGTGGGGTTAATACAGACATTCTTTGCTTCCAGCTGTTTGACTCTGACTGTAGAATTGTAAACATGTGCTTCTAGCTTGTGCAGTGTTATTAGCAATAAAGTGTCTTTTGTCAACCATCTTTTCAGGTTTATGTAATTCTTTTAACTTCCCTGTGGCTGTAGCTATAGTGGTGACCCCAGAGCACAGTGTATTTGTTACCTTGTAAAACAATGATCATGAGTGCAATCTGCAAAGCATTTTCACATGCTCAGATGCAAGTCTAATAAATGAAAATGCAATTCTGATGTATTGTGTGACCAACATTTTCAATGGTATTGGTGGATGTGAACAATACCCTCAACAACAAGACTTATTCAGTGATTATACGCCACACAGTCATTGTGCACTGGAGCAATAAGACTTTATTCCAGCAGTTTCTTATGACAGACACTCACACACATTATCATGTCCATCTGCACAAGTCACTGGATATGCCAGCCCATTGTAATTATGCAGCCCAACAAGCTGAGCACAAAATGTGTACCTTAGTTCTTTCCACACCACAAATACCTAACAAGGTTTCATCTACCAAGGTTGTGCATGTGCAACAGGGGCATAATACCTGTGGAGTTTAGTTCAGACATAGACTTCTAGTATCTCTTTATATTCTACTAATTATCCCTGCACAATTCTATGAGTGAATTACATTTCCTACTTGACCATCTATATACTCGCAGAATCAATGCACAGAGTAGTACAGTACTATTACTATTCCATGAGCACATAATTACTCTTTGTAATATTCTCTCTGGTGTGTTGAGAGGACTTCTAGGATCTTCTCCATGCCGAATAGCCGCATTGAATAATTGTAATTTTGCTATCGAGATTACTGGAAGAAAGAGATGGAAAATATATTGTATGCTAGTCAAGACAATATATACTGAGCATTTACATCAAAGGTGTGTAAGGAATTTCATTATACATGTATTCTCTAATTGGAAATTTGCACAGAGGTGTTGTTTCGTTGGTAATCAGAAGGGAAATTCCGATGAATTGGAAATGAACCTGCAATTATTAGATCCAAGAGCTCCATTATTTCATCAGATAATTAAACTCTATCAAAGCAAACTTTCTGCTTGATCTGAGGTTTCCCGACTGACTACGCAATGCAAGAAAACCAAGACATTATATTTACACAGGATTGCAGATCGCTTCAAATCATCGAGACTGCGGACAAGGAGAGTCATCATCCGATTCTGATTAAACAAGTAAAGCTTAATTATAGCTTTCTTGAGCGACTGTGATGGCTGTGATATGGCTGCTTATGAATGAGATCATTAATAAAATACTAATAACTAACTTTCCTCCTCACCAGCAACCAGTATAAAAACCATATTAATTAAAATTATAGACTGATTCCTAAACTATCAGTTTTCCAGCTCGACCATGTAGCCACATAGTTCCACATTGCAAAAAGTGATCCTACAAAGCCACATAATTATAGAGGACTCATCAAAATCCACAGCATTATCGAGCAACATCTCCCGAGTATGTGTATTTGATTAATGACATCATGAGTGCACCACACGTTATCAGCAGATATGAGGCAGCTATAGGTGGCCTCCTACAATGCTTCACTGAAATACTGTGACAATGGCTATGTGAAGCTTTGTATGAAAAGAAGAGTGGTCCACAGACATTTTTGCAATTTTGGCAATATCTGCAAGCAACAGCGCACCCTAGTGAGATGCTAGAAGTTGTACTGTGGTCTGTTTCGATGCTACGATTACCTCTCCAACTACAGTTAATGCTAATTTTTAGGGGACAGGACCTGACTTATATTAAGCTAAATTTGGCAGACAGACTTTATGCATTCTGGCAGAGTTAAGCCAGCCACTCCACCATGGCAGCCATGACTGTGCAATGACACTGGACACTGGGCCAGCACGAGTGCTGCTAACAGCAACTGACCACAGGACATTGATCTTCAGATGTGTGACCCACTCTCCAACTGTAAACAGTAGCAACGTGACAGATGATGCAGGGGCATGCCCTTGTCATTGCTGGTTTAACACATGCTTCTGCAGCGGAGTGTAGAAATGTTCAGCTCCTTGCCAGTTCCCAGAATATGAAGGCAGCCCATAATAGGCACACATGACTGCCCAATGAAATCAAGATGCCTACACAATGACACTAAACCAGTTTGGCTATTCCTACATGTGACACCCAACTCACATGTCAAAGAAGCAGTTCTTAGTGAATGCAGGATCGGCAGTCAGTGTCATATCAGGCAGAACACGATCATCAAAAGCAGGACCTTCTCACAGAGAGCAGTTAATGACACACCAGTGGAGCAAATCATAACTGTCAAATTAATGGTAGATCACAGACTGGCAACAAAGTGCACATGGCAGTTCATAATAGCAAATGTGTATGAACTGATCATAGGAGCTGATTTCCTTCAACATTTTCACCTTGAGTCATATCTAATGACAAAAGTACTTAAGCAATGACAAAAGTACTTAAGCAAACCACTGCAAGTGAAGTTATACACAGATATCCTGATTTCAAGGAAGAACTTCATGCACTGAATGTACAAATTTCTCCTTCCACAGGCAAATTGTACCATGTACTCTCAGATGTAATCGCAAAATACAAAGCAGTCAAGCATGAAAGAGCTAAACTATGAGAGGAGAATGCAGCATTTATAACTTCAGTACACACAGTAGAAGAAGAACTATGCAAGACGCAAGCATATCTCGTGAAACTACAACATGAACAGCTACAGCACTACACACTTCAGCATCAAAAGAAACATCGTACATCACAGCAGCCACTGCAGCAACCACATTTGAGCACATCATGCCAAGAGCAACAGCCACAGTCCTCACGGTATGTTCAGATTGGTCAGTGCCATAATCAAAGTGTGTAAGTGCCACCACTGCATGATACTTATACCAAACAATCACTCTGTAGACAGGGTTCACAGCTGGGAGTGAAACATGATACTGTACATCATATACACATTACATCTGAATCAGTGGTGCATTTTAAAGTGTGGTGCGTAGCAGCAGACAAGACTTCATGTGGCTAAAACTGGGACATATGAGCTGCTGTATGAAGAAATAGTGTGGCTAGCAGACAGTTCATTGGCCTCATCCACAAATTTAATACTGAAAAAGGATGGTTCATAAAGACTTTGCGGGGTTATTGGGCTCTGAATGCACATAAAATACACTTTAAGTATCCAATTCTGAATATCCAAGACAGTTCACATGTGTTGGCATGTGCCACCATTTTGAGCATAACAGACTGCAAGAAAGTATATTTGTAAATTCCTTTGATGAGCAGAGATGGGCCAAAAGTGGCTGTAATCATCCTGTTTGGACCCTACAAGTTTTCTTTGTGCCCTACAGGTTAAAAAATGCTATGCAAACCTGTCAGAACTTCACTGATAAGCTATTTATCAAATTTCAATTTTCTTTTTCTTACCTATATGACATCATAGTTTTCTCAGCTTCCCCCCCCCCCCCCCCCCCAAATGAACACAAGGAACACCTCTGCAAGGTATTTAATCAACTAGAACTACTTGTCATAGTCATAAATGAACACAAATACCATTTCTGACAACCAGAAGTCATTTTCCTAGACCACCTAGTAAATCAGCAGATATCCACCCCAGACAGGAACGTATAGAATTTTTCAAGCACTACCTAGGCCTTCCAATTACCAGGAACTGACGAGATTTCTAGGGGAAGCAAATTTTGACAGGAATCCTTTACCTTGGACAGCAACACTTGTAGTATGATTCACTGGTCCTTGTAGGAAAAAACAAAAGGGGAAACAACCAACTGACCGATGGTCGAATCCTGATGGACCTGTGCCACTGCAATTGTCATTGATGATGTTAGGTCAACATGTGAACATGTAGGGATGGTCTGCTGTGGTGCTTCATGCTCATCAATTTACAATGAATGGTGTGCTCCAAAATACTTGTGCAAGCACTCTTTTGGCAGAGATGCCACAGATCACCATCTATCCTACTTTACAGAGCAGACAAGTTTCTGAAGCCCACATTCTGTGAACAGTTGTGAACATCCCACTATTTAATGCCTAATGGTAGTTTCACTGTCCTTATAACTCTTCCCGTAGATGCTCACAATAAAAGCATGTGAACATTTGACCAGCTTCACCATTTTGGAGATACTCCTTCACAGGCTCTGCATAATAATAATCTGCCCTTTGTCAAAGTCACTTATCTCACTGAATTTCCCCATTTGTGGCTAATATCTTCACTAGGGTGATCCCCCATCCATGCCTGCTCCGCTTACATACTTTTGCCAATGCATCACATTCCTGCAATGCCACTAGGTGGCATCCTATGTCATGATGGTAGTGATCATAATGTTTTGGCTGTGGCGTCAGAAACATCATTATTGGCTGACACATGAATGGAGGATTACACTTCTGAGAGATGAATATTGTTTTAACTTTGATTATGATTTTCATCACATATTTAGGAATCTAGAAGCTTGGACATTTATAGGAATATCACGAAAAGTGACCAGTTGTGTGGTAGAGAGGGAAGATTTGAGAATGCCTCATGGTGCATGGACAAAAATACATATCTCTGTTTGTGGTCAGAGGCACAGAGAGAATTAATGCCACCAAATGTGTGGCTTTTCAGCTGCGAAATCAGTCTAGTCTTCCTCTCCATTGCAGACAATTCCCATCCTCATCACATTCCTCCTCATCATTATCACCATCTCAGTCTTTTCCCACGTCATGTGAGGTCAGCATTGCTTTGCTGGATCCTTCTCTTCCATAAATGTCTATCCACTGCTTCTTCTCTGAGCCATCCTTTCTCCCTAGGTCCCCTGCTACCTTGTCCTTCCATCTCACTTTTGGTCTTCCACTTCTCCTTGGTTTTCAATTTCTAGGTCTTCAATTCTTCTCCCCACGTAGTACTCCCCTCTCCTCTGCATATGTCCATACCATCTTAGCCTTCTATCTTGGATCTTCTTCCATATGGGCCCCACTTTCACTGTTCCCCTGATGCATTCATTTGTTAGTCTATCCTTTCATGTCACCCCGCTCATCCACCTTAACATTCTCATTTCTTCCACTTCCATCTTTTTCTCTTGGGCTTCTGTAATTGGCCAAAATTCTACCAATTCCTGTATGTCATCAAAAACAGTAAATTCCAACATAGCCAAATTTCATAGCATCATGTACCTATCAAAACGACAGTTTGTTTTTATTCCAGCTTTTAAGTAGTCAGACAACACTCAAAATAGCCAGTACACAGTTTGAAAGTGAGCAGGTAACATTTATGTGAAAGGCACTCTCACTGTTTGACAAATCACAGTTATGTTTATCTGCACACAGGAATAAACACTCTGTTCAGTGCAAAATCCAAGAACTATAAAGTGTACAAACTCTCACATAATTACAGCACCTCTAATTAATGAACATTGTGACTGAGTTGTGATGTGATCAACAAGTACTGTGAACTAACATTGTCACTGGATTAAATTGTGTTGGACTCATTGATTTGTGTTCTGGACTGTCTTAAATGAAATACGAAAGTGTAATTGTCTTTAGCAAATTACTTAAGGGCTGTGCTAAATTTGAATTGTGTTGTGATAAATGAGAACTGTGATATTTTTGCGTAAACAGGAACACTGTTTGGCACCACAACAAAAGAAGTTATTTCAAGATCTAATCATGAGTGCTGGCAGGTAGACTTGAAATAATTAACTTTTATAGAGTAAAAACTGGTCACAGCAGTTAATAAGTGAACTTCACAAGAATAAATTGCTTGCATTAACATCATCATAAATATGGTGTTATCTACATCAATGAAAAGATACCATCCAAAATACAGTTAGATTTTCATCTTTGTGTCGACCAAGACTGGTACTGCCAAGGAGAGGATAGACTATTTCTGTCGTAAATGGAAGTTTACTTTTATCTCCAGATAGAATCATTTCCTATGGTCACAAGAGTAGTGAGAGAACTAATTCAAGAACTTTAATGAAGCCACCAATACATTATGAGTAAATATATTTTATAACTAAATAAGTTTATTTATTTTTGCTAGCATATGCTAGTTCATGTTTTGGCACTCCTAATGTTTTGTGCAACTGTGTACTGAAACAAAACAAGATGTCTAAATATGCTTTAACATCACAATTGTAACACAGTATGGTTCTGCATCTACAACTGCTACAATTAGATACACACTCTGCAAGTCACTATGCATTGAAGGGTAAAGTGAACTAGGTACCACTAATACTCAGTTCCTTCCCTGTTCCACTTGCAAATAGAGCAGGGGAAAATAACCTATCTATATGCCCTCGTATGAGCTCTAATTTCTCTCATTGTATCTTTGTGGTCCTTATGCAAAATGTATATTGGCAGTAGTATAATTGTTCTGCAGACAGCTTCAAATAAGGATTCTCTAAATTTTCTCAATATTTTTTCATAAAAAGAATGTTGTCATCCTTCCAGTGATTCCCAGTTGAGTGCACAAAGCGTCTCCATAATGCCAGTGTGTTAACTGAGCCTACTTCTAACAAACCTAGCAGCCTGCCACTGAATTGCATCAATGTCTTCCTTCTTAAACCAACAGAGTAACAACTGTGTGGTCAACTCACACGTTATCTTGAAAAATGTTCAATGTGCATTTTGTACTGCACATCAGAAAAAATACCTTGTAAGTAGTGCATTTTTAACACAGAAAAAGCATGTAACAATGTATTTGTGAATTGAACTAACATGAAACTTTGTGAAATGCCATCACTTCAGCAAAAGAAAATAGATATGTTCAACGCTGATATTCTTCACAGGATTGCTGCTGGATCATGTTGTTGTCCAGACACAATATTTTGGCGGACCAGCTGGCCATCATCTGCAGGTGAGTTAATGCTCATTCACTGCCTTGCTGGAACTGAATTCCAGCCACAATGATGGAAACCTTTATACACCACGGACAGAGCACCATGCGTGCGCAAGATGATGGGCAGCACCTCCTGGCAGCAAGTACTTATGTTCAAGGTTGAGAAGTTACAAAAAGCCAAAAAATTTGACACTTGAATAAAGATTGTGTTGCATTGTACAGTACTGTGAGAGGTTTGTACACAAACATCGTGAAGGCAAATTTACTTTCAGAGTGAGCCAGAACTGAAAGGTGATTAAAGTACAAGATGCTGGTTAAAAACTCAGATAAAGAAGAATGAGACAAATTGTAGTTTGATTTCCAAAATGCAGTGTGAAGGTGCTGCTGACTGCATGACAGTCTGCAGAAGAAACCAGAATCAAGTTCATATTGTTTTTTGCAGTAATCAGAAAAAGCAGCTCACAGAATACAAAAAGCTGACAACAGTTTGGCAACACATTTAGCATAATTCTAGGAACTTCTTTGGTTTGCACGAAATTTATGTCATTTGGGTGACTCTTTTCTTGTCGTTGTTATTGTTGTGGTCTTCAGTCCTGAAACTGGTTTGATGCAGCTCTCCATGCTACTCTATCCTGTGCAAGCTTCTTCATCTCCCAGTACTTACTGCAACCTACATCCTTCTGAATCTGCTTAGTGTATTGATCTCTTGGTCTCCCTCTATGATTTTTACCCTCCACGCTGCCCTCCAATGCTAAATTTGTGATTCCTTGATGCCTCAAAACATGTCCTACCAACCAATCCCTTCTTCTAGTCAAGTTGTACCACAAACTTCTCTTCTCCCCAATCCTATTCAATACCTCCTCATTAGTTACGTGATCTACCCACCTTATCTTCAGCATTCTTCTGTAGCACCACATTTCGAAAGCTTCTATTCTCTTCTTGTCCAAACTAGTTATTGTCCATGTTTCACTTCCATACATGGCTACACTCCATACAAATACTTTCAGAAACGACTTCCTGACACTTAAATCTATACTCGATGTTAACAAATTTCTCTTCTTCAGAAACGATTTCCTTGCCATTGCCAGTCTACATTTTATATCCTCTCTACTTTGACCATCATCAGTTATTTTACTCCCTAAATAGCAAAACTCCTTTACTACTGTAAGTGTCTCATTTCCTAATCTAATTCCCTCAGCATCACCCGAATTAATTTGACTACATTCCATTATCCTTGTTTTGCTTTTGTTGATGTTCATCTTATATCCTCCTTTCAAGACAGATAAATAAATAAATGGTGAAGTTCCGGGATACATTGTTAGAAGCATATGATTTGCTGCAACAAGCACCATGGGCAAAAATAACTTTTAAAACATGGCTGCTGTATTGGCATCTTATGAAACATGTCACCAGCAACATAATCTTTTGGGGAAAGAAGAAACTTTAGCATCAGTGGTACCAAAGTCAAATAAAAAGTCACACAATTATTAGATTTGTGCATTGCAAAAATAAATTTACTGGTAAAAATTTAAAATTATCTTAAATGCTTTAAATGCAAACATGTGAGATGTACTAGTGATGTGGGAACAATAGGTTATTTGACTAAATTTGAACAATTATCAGAACCCGAGAAAATTTTTCATGTTGGTGAATCTACAATGAGTGCAATAAGAAAATAAATGAAAAACTGAAAGCAAATGTTGATGACACAAAGGAGAATGCATAATGGAAAATGTTATTTATATTATCATTGTGAAAAGAAACATGCTTTCTGTCTCATGTGTTGTAAAGCAGCTAGTGTAGTCCTGTTCCTTAAGTTCTTCATTTTAATTTCTGGTGGACAGCCATTTGGGATGGTGATCTTAATCAAGAAATTTGAATTTGAGATACATTTGGGGAACAATGTTCGCAGATTTTGTAAGAAAAACTGGATGGAAGGAAAGAATGTTAAAGATTAGTATTCCACTGGCAATATCACTATTAAAAGCAGTGTAAAACTCAAAATCATTATGTCAAGTACCTAATGTACTAACTATGCAAAATTATGATATCAGGACAAACATAATATGGAGCAACTGTGGAAACAAAAAGATATTACTGTTTCTACTGAAAATGAATTATGTGAAACTCGGGCAGAAGATAACAGGAACAGAGCAGTTTTCGTTCATTTAATTGGTAGAGTAAGCTGCAATGTGTAGTTGTTCATGTGTGTGATTGTTGTCCCATGGAATAGCATTCACTGGGTAACATGATGTCAGCTCTGTTTAATGAAGAAGTATATATGCAAGACCAAAGCATAATTGTAAATGAACTTTTATACACAGCAATTTAAATGGCTCTTTGGAGTATTGCCATGATATGTGTTGCATGAAATGATATACAGAAATCAGTAGATGGCATGCTCAGGTCACCAGTTCTAGCCAAACCACCAGCAGTTATTTGTTATTTAGTATTCATCATTTCTGAAGTGTTCTCAAAATTTCATAAGTTTGTAATGTTTGTGTACTGCAGAAGTGCATTTTGCTATTGTCTGTACATTGGTGTTTGTAAGAAATGAACTTCCAGTACTAAGTGTTAATTTTAATGACAACCCTGCTATTGGATTTAGACTTGGTTGTACTTATTTTTGTGAATTGTTTGGTGCAGACTTCAGGCACATCAAACATCATCACTATAGTTCCAATTAGGCAATATAAAATCCATTGCCTACAAGGACAGGAACTGGAATACAAGCAGTACATTGTTCCCAAGGTTTGAATATTCAAGAAACCAATGGATTCCAAAACTGCAGTATCCAAGCTGGACATCAAGTATCCAAGAGTGTCTTTCAGACATGCTGATCAGAAACAGATGAAATAGCTGAAAGGATTCAACTGAGTATCACACACAACAGATGGATTGACATTATGTGTTCAGCAAATGTGTACTTTTACATGGATGGTACAACCCAGCAGTGGTTTGAAAGTAATGAAGAGGAGTTTATTAGCAGGGAGAAATTCCAGCTCGAATTGAAACAAATATTTGGTAATAATCAGCAGCAAATCTAATTAGCAGAAGAATGATTTATGGGCAGGGTCCAAGGTCATGTGGATACAATAAAGTCTTACATACAAAATCTTTCACCCCAAGGCCAAACTGTGAATCTGATATGACAGAACATGCCACAGAGAAAATGGCAACTTACTGATAACTGCTATGCTGCAAGACATCAACTATTACAATAGTCAACTGCATACAATTATAGTTGACCTGTGGGACAAAGCTCATTACTGCACCTGGCAAGACATCACTCCTTAAGATAACATAGCTGCTCCTTATTGCCATACAGAAGTAGTGGCCACACATCTAGCTGCTGAATTCAGGAAAACTAAATGAGGCAACCAGCTATGCCGGTGAGGATGACACAGATGGAAATTCTTCGTGGAACACAGTTACCAAGATATCAGGTACCCTCATAGACATCATTATTCATGACCAACATGTTTGGGTTGTAGTTGACTCAGGGGCTTCTTTTCCTGTAACGTCAATGCTTATCATTGCCAGCTCAAGAAAACAGATCTGTACTGAACATCACAAATGGGAAATATGTCCAGCTGACTGCTATGTGTATTGCAATAACTGCCAATGAGATGCCATAGGTCTTTGACTTTGTCATTTTAGCAGAATGTAGTCTTGGCTGAGACTTCTTACAGGCATCACAATTAGTCACAGCCTGTGGAAGATCATATATAAAGATCAGATATCTACAGTGACAAAACTAGTCAAACAAATACCCATAACAAAGATTGGTCTGGATAGTTGTTGGTCACTGGAGATGTTATCCCACCATCATAAATGAGATGAATTCCAGCTACCAATCTAGATGCTCAGTTAAACTGTGAAGCTTTTGTCAACTGCAAAAAGCTACTCAGGCTCAGAAAAGAAATATATATACCAGTGACAATTGTAAGCATTAAAGGAGGTCAAGGAGAGCTTTGGATAACTAATGTTCACAAAAAAGCTCCCTAAAGGTATAGGGGTCAGGGCATCCAAAACAGTTCAGGACAGCCAGTTCACTGTGCTCAACAAAGACTCATGCTCTGCTAAAACTGCAGACAATGCAGAAGAGGAAGCTACTACAGAAGTGATATGAAGATCTGGTCTAATGAGGGAGCAATATCAACGAGTGTCAAGTCAGTCTGCATCAGTTTTCAGATTCTTTCAGATGTAGAGTGGAGAAAAGAAAGGCGAAGTGGTCCATGGTTAAGATAATATAAAGAGTTGGGATTATCCACCAATTATCCAGCACTCATATAGTGTCACAAGCTGAATGATGCATGATTTATCAGCTATGGACATGCAGACAGGTTGCAGGAAAATCACATTGACAAGGCTAGCTCAGACAAGACTGACATCATAACTCCTGATGGCATCTATGAGTTCAAATTTGTAACCAGCCACCTTAAACTTATGACAGACAATCAAATTTTTAACCTTAAACAGATAACATGTCTTTGCTATCTGGTTGAAACTGTCATTTTTTCCAAGACATTTGAAGAACACATCTTATCTGACAAGCATGTTGAAGTGTGTTCAGACTGCAGGCCTCCTGTTGATTACAGAAAAGTTCCCCTCCATCGCACAAGAAATAAAAAACTTGGGGCACCTACTAAATAGTGGCTGAGTCTGTCCTGATCCAGAGAAAATCAGAGCAGTCACAGATTTTCTGACTAATTCACACATTTTTTTCTGTAAGGAGTTTTCTCAGAATTTGCTCATACTAAAAGTGATTTATAAAGGATTTTTGTGACAAGCCACATCCCTTGCAAAGAACTACTGCAGGGAGATCCCAAATTTTCCTGAAAGAAGGTGTGAGAAAGATATTTCCTTGTCATTTAGGAGATGCTAACATATTCTCCAGTCCTTGCATTATGACAATGTCAAGACAGAACTTCATACCACTGCTAATGGTTATGGTATGGGTGCAGTTCTAGTGCAAATTCAGGAAGGCGGTGAGAAAGTGATAGTTTATGCTTCCAGAGTAGCCTCTCACATGTGAGAAAGAGTGCCTTGCAGCTGTTTGAGCCATCAAGTGGTTCCAGCTGTGTTTATATGGCAAACCATTCACCATAGTCACACACAACAATTCTCTTTGGTGGCTTTCTATCTTGAAGCATACATTGGATTGACTGTTGAAATGGACTACATCACAGTGGATTACATGAGGATTCTGAGTGCTTTTCAAGGGATCCTTTTGATGTAAACAGCAGAGTGGACAAAATTTCAGTCATCACAGTATTAATGACATTGCAGCTGAACAGAGGGAAGATCAAGCTTTTCTAAACACCATAGAATCCTTAAAGAAAGAGGAACTGACCAAAGCAGAATTCCAGTTAATAAATTGAATAATGTATGAAAGAATCTACAATCTGGTGGGGTGGAAATAGTAGCTTGTCATCCCAGCTCACCTATGATCAGTTATTGTGTAGTTTTTCCATGAACTCCAACACTTGGTTATCTGGGGTTCATGAAGGCTCTAAACAGAATCAGATGCATGTATCACCAGCCAGGTCTAAACTGCTCAGTTACACACTATGTGAGCCACTGCAAGGAATGCAAATATGTGCTGCAGTTACCTCCGGGGTATCAGATACCACCTGCCTGCAGCAGAACCATTCCACTGAACTAGAGTCAACCTCTTGTGGATGTTGCCAAAGTTGACAAATGGAATTAATGGTTAACAGTCTACATTTACTACCTCATCTGCTATTCTATCAACCAATCTGTGCCAACTGCTGAAGCTCTAGAAATTTCTAGGTTCCTTGTAAACAACATAATTCTGAAGCATATGGCACACCGAGTGATGAATTCTGAATGTGCAAAAGTTTTCCAGTTGAGACTAATATCAGAGCTAATTTCATTTTGCAACATCACACACAGAGGATGATAACTGCCTACCCCCACAGTCAAATAGTCTCAAAGAATGCTTTAATAAGACACTGGCAGAAATGCTCTTGATGTATGTTGATGTTGAAGAGAGATGGCAATGCAACACTGCCTATCATGATATTTACATATAACACTGTGGAGCAAGACACTGCAGGCTCCACTCCATCCTTTCTGCTTCATGACTTTGAGGACAAAATGTCAGTGGACACAATATTTCTGTTCAACTGGATGATACTCAGGATGACTAATTAGAACAATTCATCACCAGGAACATAGAAGCAAGACAGTTGACTCACATACAGGACCTGGATGCCCAGCACCAACCAGTGAGATACAGTTTGGGAGACTTGGAATGGATTTTTATGTCTGTGTGGAAAGTAGGAGTATCAGAAACTACTACTTTGGGCCATATCATATTCTTCATTTCTTGTTGGATGTCACATACAAAGTTGAGGATTATGACCCTTCATCAAGAAGACAAAAATGCAGAGACTTCATCCATGTCCTCCATACGAAGTTGCACTACAGTTCTGGGGCACTGGTTAACATGGCGGCTTCTCATTCAAGGAAACTGAAGGTCCATTCTATGCTCAATGACCATGAAGCTTGGACAGAAGTGGCTATCTTCGATGCTCTCATGGTGAAGAGGATGTAAGACGATCACCAGAATGTGAGGATTGATCAATGCTACCATACTGAGGTCCACTGACAAGATTTAGATCCAGGATGGTGTAGTTAGTTTCAGTGAGAACTACTGTCACAACAGGTTGCTATTTCTTGAGGAGAGGGAACAATGCCATGAGCTATGCTGAATGTAATGTGACATATTGGTTAATATCACTAGATGGCATGCAGCAGATCACCATTTCAAAGCTAAACTTCAGCAATTATTTGTTATTTAGTATTTATCATTTGTGGAAGATTCTCTAAATTTCTTGTATATGATTGTATGCTTTTGGAATATTCAGTGTTCACATAAACAGCATCATGTTCTGCCCAAATAAGTAGTTCTCTACTGTGTGTACATTAAAGTACATAATAAACATTCTTTCACTGCCAATTTTTTACTGTATTAACAACCCTACTTCTAGATTTAGATTTTATTATAGTTACAATGTGGCAATATGAATTTGATGCATCTACAGGAGAAACAGTTGAGGAATTATCAGAAGGAAAGCATACAAATTCTTGATGCAATAATTTACCAACAGCCGTATGATTTGTAGAAGTTTATTTTATTTTATGAACTTCTATGTACTACCAGTTTTGGCATTACATTGATGCCATCTTCAGGCCCCACCCATCATAGTCGTAAAATCGCTATACACGGAAGGAGCCATATAACTGGAGCCGTGAATCAATCGTCCTGTAACAGCTCTTGGTGGCCAGGCAACACAAGACTCTTTTAGCAAAACAAATTAGAATATCAAAAGGTTAACTGACATCTACAGTTTCTCCTGACTCATTTTGTCCCCCTGTGTTTCTAATAAGTCTGTATGAGTTATGTATTTCATACCTAATTATTGTTAGATCTTCAAAGACTATCTTCTGTTTTATCAGTTATTATTTGTAGTTCTGTCTGAAAGACACATACTTTCTTAAAGTCATCACCATGTTGTGTTATCTGGGGGATTATATTAGATTAGATGTATTTTTCATTCCACTGGATCCACAGTGAGGAGATCCTCCAGGATGTATCACATGTCACAAAACAAAAATATTAAATATTTGTGAATAAAAATAAATATGCTAATGTACTACCCAGAGACCCTGAGAGAAATTATCTTCACTGATGTGGATAAATCTAAAAAGTCTTAAATATATTTCTATTTGTAAGGTAAGAAATAACTTGTCACAAAATATGTAAATGTTCTCTGAGGCCTAATTTATAATGATCACTACACTTAAATAAATTTTCACAGAGTGAACAAATGCTCACATTATTGATATTATTAGTAACATATCCACATCAGATGGTTCTTCTAAGAAATTTCTCAATGAAATTGAAGGAGTTGGCCACCAACAAATCCTTTCTGCTCCTAATAAATAGAAATTTATAATATTTAAATTTTGTATGACTGCTGGCAAGTTACTGTGTGTTCCTGAATAATGGAGACTTCTGGATGACAGTAAGTAACTTTAAACCTTTATGAAAGTTAATCTTACTTCTAGTATTGTTTCCATGAACTTAGTTGTTGATTTGAAAAGAAACATATTATATACAATAAATTTCAGCAATAAACAAATATGTTGGGAAGAAGTAGCTAGTGTCCCCAGTTCTGTGAACAGTTCTCTGCAGGACATTCTTGAGTTCACACTATAAATAATTTTTACTACACATTTTTGGAGCAAGAAAACATTGGCTTGCCTTGATGATTTATCCAAAAAATAATTCTGTATGGCATTATGAAATGAAAGTAAACATAACCAGTCAGCTTTTTTATTTTTTGTATCACCTGCATCTGACAACATTCACACTGTAAACAGACTTGTGTAGACACTTCAGGAATTCTTTGATATGCTCCATGCAGTTGAATTTATTATTGCAAGCTGTAATCACAAGAATTTGAACTGTCAAATTCTTCTTCTAATTGTTAGTCATCATATTCAGGCTTACACTCGTGCACAAACTCTTACAAGTTTTAAATTGGATGTAGTGTGTTTCTTCAAAGTTTAACAGCCTAGGCATGAAACAAAATTATTAATATTCATATTAACCATCCAAAGATTATAGTGCTGTGTTATCACAAAAATAAGCATTTGAAAACACCATTTCTTCTCATAAATATTCTATTATTAATGCAAGATATCACATTTTTGATACACTAAGGAACTGTCCATCACACATTCCCACTACTTTTAATTACATTAGTGACAAACTCTTTAAGCATTTCAATAATATCCATATTTGCACCAATTCTTATGAATCTCTAAATTTCTAGAAAACTTTGCTTGACCTATGTATTCAAAAGGAAATATATACTTGTGAGAAGTTCTACTTTTCATATGAAAGATCTGGCATACATTTCCAGAATACATTTTAGAATACATTTCTTTACTAAATGAATGTCTTGGCTTCAGTAGTTCTTACCTTGCTTAGTTAATAATCTGGAGCTGGAACTGTTGAACTGACTGTCTTCACCAACTGTGACAGACACTGGATAGCCACCAAAACTGTATGACTTTGACACAGCCAGCCGTAAGGAATTAGCCTTCAGTGTATCTCTTCCTTCAAAAGATTCCACCTTCAGAAGTCTTGTATGCCTGAATTAAAATGTTATTTAGCAACAGTAAGTATTTTCCTGCACAGTTATTCATTCTGTAAATAAAATAATTTTCCTCATGAGCCTCAGTGTCATAAAAGATCATACATTCAGTATGGCGGCAGCCCAGTCTCAAAAGAAAAGCAACCATGAATACAAAGATTGGGCAAATGTTGTAGTGCTTGAGTAGATATGATCCTGTGGGAATGACCATGTCTTCCTTAGTCTAGAAAATCGGTTCACCAATACAGTTATGTGGGTATCTAAAATTATACATTCTCTTTGAACCATAACTCAAATTGGTGGTTTTGACATATACATGCTGGAAAAAAGTAGTACACTTTTTCAGAGGTTTCCAATTCACTCAAGATTAATTGTTGCAATAGAGCATGAGAAATGTGTTAAGGAAAGCATTATGTTTGTCATTTATGTTATCAGCACTATAAACATCCTGCCAGTCTTGTTCCATGACGAGGTTCGAAAAACTCTCTGTTGCCGTTGGATTAGCTTTCCTACATAGTTTGTAATTATATGGGACATTTGTTTGAGTACAAAAGCCTTTTAGCATTAAAATTTGTGCATCATGGTCTGAAAGGCCATTCTTCCTTTTACTAACAGACTACCCATCTAGTAATGCAGAATGAATAGAAATAATTTCTAAGGCTGTGCTACTGTTCCCCTGCACCCAAGATGGAAAAAATGCAGTCTGCAACAGATGATATGAATTTAAGAGATCTACCAAAATCCTTTTTCTCACACAATCATTTACAAAATTAACCCCTGACAAACATGCATAGACTAGACATATGACTGATCACAATGAAACTGCATTTGACGGTCACATTTTTATTGAGTTAGTTAGTGGTATATCCTAACATGAACTAAGTTGGTGACAAGAACCCAACATGTGTGAAAATTAAGTCACTGTGGATGCAGAATTATTGAATTTGTTGTAATATCAGCAGCAGTTTTTCAGAAACCATAACAGCAGCAGCCACTGGCATTGCAAAAATAACAGTAAGAGCAGCTAAAAAAACTGCACAAATAATTGGGGCTCAAAAGACAACACCTTCAAGAATGATGGCTTGAGGCTTGAATAGCGACAACTCAAATAAAATGGAGTGCTACAACATGTGGCTTGTAAATGAGGGCTCCAGGTCCACCACTGTCTATGCTTGCTCTACCTTTCTCTAGTTTTGATGAGCTGAAAGGTCAAAGGAGAGTTGGGAAGTTCACTTTCATTATTTCTTGCTACATTGACAGGCAAGTTTTATTGTTGACCCCATTCATCAAAGAACAGTACTTTTGTTTTGCTGAAACCACTGAAGACCCTGGTATGTATCTTTCTGATATCTGCAGTTTTCTATCTGAACAGTATGGTCAGCAAGTCCATATAGCAGCTGCATGTTTTTGAATCAGTCAGAACCACAAGAAAGGTGGTCAGCTTTACTCATACTGGATAGCCAATTTAAAAGGATGTAGCTAATGATGTAATTTCAAGTGTCAGGACTGTGCCATACTAAGACATTAACCAAATCAGATTAAAGTCATAATGATGTTCTAAAAACTGCTCAGCCATTTCAGATAGTTCCATCTACACAAAGAGCATTAAGTCATTAAATCAAAATAAACAGTGTCCAAGAAAATTATTTTCATCAGTCAACAGATGAAGAGAGTTATTCTTCACTTAAGACACACCATTATGAAACTGTACAAAATGCAGAGCAGTTCATACACAAATAGCTAGAACCAAAACTGCCTCTACATTGGTAGGTGCCCAAAACAGAGTGGACATAGCACATCATTGGCCCATTCAGCAGACATGCCTCAATTAAGTGCTATTGTTCCACAACACTATCAACAGACCCATTTCATAGGGAACAACATAGTGCTCCATTATACAAGTTATGTTCAGATTGTTAAGACAAGCACTACTACAAATACTGCTTGCATCAGAATGCAACTAATGCAATTAGGTCATGATCTTGATTCATTTTCATTCATAAATTGATGAAAATGATGAAAGTAGCAACAAATAAAGTTGTATAGTTGTATGGGATGACTGATATAAAAGTAAATTTCACATTAAACTAAGTCAGCTAGCAAAATCAGTCAGTTTGCATCAGGGGCATTAATGGAATGGCAGAGGGAAGTATGAGAAGACATAAAAAGGTAAGCCTATATAATGCAGAGGACAACCGTACTTCTCCATTTTCATATGCACCAGTAATGCACTTAGTATATCCATTAGTTACAAGTAAGTAGCATCTCAGAGCAGAGGTATGTGCTACGTAAAATTGTATTTAGTTGTTGAGTATCAAAGTTCAGTATTCTACCATCTCATTGTTGTGATGCAATTCAATTAGAACAGTTCAGAGATAAAAATGCACATGTTGTCTGCAAAATGCATTAAAATGACTTTTATCGATTACTCGAGGCTGTCAATTCAACTAAGTACCTGGGTGTTAAAATTATGAACAACTTCAGTTGGAAAGAGCACATAGATAATATTGTGGGGAAGGTGAGCCAAAGGTTGCGTTTCATTGGCAGTACACTTAGAAGATGCAACAAGTCCACTAAAGAGACAGCTTACACTACACTCGTTCGTCCTCTGTTAGAATATTGCTGCGTGGTGTGGGATCCTTACCAGGTGGGATTGACGGAGGACATCGAAAGGGTACAAAAAAGGGCAGCTTGTTTTGTATTATCACGTAGTAGGGGAGAGAGTGTGGCAGGTATGATACGTGAATTGGGATGGAAGTCATTACAGCAAAGACGTTTTTCGTCGCGGCGAGATCTATTTACGAAATTTCAGTCACCAACTTTCTCTTCCGAATGCGAAAATATTTTGTTGAGCCCAACCTACATAGGTAGGAATGATCATCTAAATAAAATAAGAGAAATCAGAGCTCGGACAGAAAGGTTTAGATGTTCATTTTTCCCGCGCGCTGTTCGGGAGGGGAATGGTAGAGAGATACACTTTCAAATACACTTTCAAAGAACCACTGTTTCAGTACTTCGCTAGACAAATCTTTGTAGCCGAAAAGATAATGACTGTGAGTGATAGCCGGCTGCAGTGGCCAAGTGGTTCTAGGCGCTTAGTCTGGAACCGCGAGACTGCTACGGTCGCAGGTTCAAATCCTGCCTCGGGCATGGATGTGTGTGATGTCCTTAGGTTAGTTAGGTTTAAGTAGTTCTAAGTTCTAGGGGACTGATGACCACAGATGTTTAGTCCCATAGTGCTCAGAGCCATTTGAACCATTTGAACTGTGAGTGATAAAAGAACTTTTATGATCTGTTTAGATTTTATGCCTCAAAAAATGAAGTCCTTTACTCTTATCCAAAGTAAATATAATACATCTGCATTTGTCTTCAATAATGTATTGAATTTTTTGCAGTTATGTATAATGAAGGAATTATCTGAGTGGGATTCAAATAAGTTGATGTGATGTACATGTACAGATAAAAAAAATGATTACAATTTCATAAAAATGGGGTGATTTATTCAGGAGAAAGAACTACACAAATTGAGAAAGCCAATAATGGGTTCATCCAACTCTGGCCCTTCAACAAGCAGCTATTCTACTTGCTATCGAATGATAAGAATTGTTTGATGTCCTCCTAAGGCATATCATGTTAAATTCTGCCCAACTGGAACATTATACTGTCAAAGTCCTGAGTTGGTGGGAGCATCCTGCCCATAATGCTCCAAACATTCTCAATTGTGGAGAGGTCTGGTGACCTTGCTGGTGAGGGTAGGGTTTGGAAAGCACGAAGACAAGCCATAGAAACTCACTCTCTTTATGGGAGGGTGTTATATTGCTGGAATGTAAGACCATGATGGCTTGCCACAAAAGGCAACAAAACAGAGCACAGAGTATCATCGACATATCACTGTGCTATAAGGGTGCTGTTGATGACAACCAAAGGGGTCCTGCTATCAAAATAAATGGCACCCCAGACCATCACACTTGGTTGTCACACCATATGGCTGGCAACAGTCAGGTTGGTATCCTGTTACTGTCTCAGGCGTCTCCAGACATGACTTTGCTGGTCATCTGGGTTCAGTTGAAGTGGGACTCATCACTGAAGACAATTCTATTTCAGGCTGGATGTGCCAGACACCACTGCAAACATGCTTGTTGGTGTACACAGGTCAATGACATTCAGTGCAAGGGGTGCTGTGAGCTCAGCCTCCTTTCTGTGAGCCACCTTTTAATGGTCCTTGTCATCAATGTAGCACCAGTTGCACATTGTATTGATGATAATGAGGAATCTGGGTCTCTGACTGCCTCTCTGACAATTGCAGAGTCTTCACATTCTGTCATCTTTCTAGGTTGACTGCTTCCTTCCTGACAGTGTGTTCAGTCATGGATCACTCATTCCTGCCAACATCATTGAATAGTTCCATCACTTGTATTCAAATGTTGAACAACTAGCCGATTACTCCAACCAGCTTCTTTGAGCCCAAGTACATGTCCCTGAATATATTGTTCACCTGTCTGCCTGTGAGACATAGCTACTATCCAACTGAGTACAAAGAATGAAATTTGCAAAGACTTTATGCCCTGGAGTCGACATGTCCCCTGTTTACTATCATTGCAAGGTAATCAAACAAATTACACTGCGGCATCTCACATTCATTTATCGGCTGTCAAAGATTACAGTTTTGCATTTTCTGTCAGTATATGAATGAATATCAACTTGTGAGCAATCTACATAACTCCTTTGTGGTGCATCATGTTTTTCTTGTCTTAGAGTATATGTTGTGGTCTGACGAGTGGACATAGAGAACCAAAAGTGAGAGAATGGGCAAAAAAATGTATAGTGACAGGAGAAAACTAAAACTAAATATGAAGCTAAAATCACAGGTTTGGAGAAGTTTGCATTTAATTGGTGTAGGGAAGTGAGCAGAAAAGAGATGAGACATATACAGGGTGATTATAATTAAAGTTAAATTTTCAAACTACTGTAGAAATAACACCCCTGGTCAGAATGATGGCAAATTGCAATGGAATATTATAGGAGAAGGGGCAAAACGTAAGGCAGAAGAAAAATAAATAGTTACAAAATGTAGCAGTATATGGCACTCTAAGCATCAGAATTTAATAGTGGTCGACTACAAATGACAGATGAATTATACAACAATGCCTAAGGTATGATGTTAAACAAATTGTACTACTCAGTGTGAATGGGTGTACAGGAGAGATACTGTTAGTTACATAAGCCCATCCACCATAGGAAGGTGATACCACATTGGATGGGAAAAATAGGTTTTTAATTGTCCTGAGGCCAAAAACCGCACAAAAAGCAGCACTCACATGGGTTTTTAATTGTTCTCAGGCCAAGAACCACATAAAAAGCATCAGTCACATCGGTTTTTGATTGTTCTGAGGCCAAAAACAGTGCAAAACTCATTACTCACATTGGTTTTTAATTGTCCAGAGGCCAAAAACTGCATAAAAAGCATCAATTAGAATCAAATTGGATTATTAATTTCCATGTCACATGTGTAAAACATGTTCAATATGTTGTCCACCATTTTCTGCAACAAGTTGAAATCGAGAAAAAGCATGTAATTGCGTAGGCTTCCTCCGCCAGAGTCAGTTGACATAAAAGTTTTCTGGGTATGGTACCGCGTCATAATGTAAAAATTACTGCTACTGGAGAAATCCAATGTTTCAGCCATGGTTGCAATGGCCTGGGTCATTAGAACGCCACTGCAACCATGGATGAAACATTGGTTTTTCTCCAGCAGCAGTAGTTTTTACATTATGATGCGGTACCATACACAGAAAACTTTTATGTCGAGAAATAGCATGTTCCACAACTGAGTGAAGTGTTTCTGAGGTCACATTCAGAATGTGTTGCTCAATGTGTGCCTTCAATGCAGCTAAGTTTGCAATTGGAACACTGAACACAACATCTTTCAGATAGCCCCACAGCCATCAGTCGTACGGATTAAGACCAGGTGAGCAGGATGGCCAGGCTGTAAGGAAATAGTGGCTGATAATTCTAGCATTTGCAAAATGGTGCTTCAGCAGCTGCTTAATTCGATTTGAAATGTGTGTATGAGTGCCATCTTGTACAACAATGATCCCATCCCTGCTGCTGGAGAGCTGGAATGATGTGTGTGCACAAAAGACACTCATAGCACTTACCAGTGATGGTACAGGTAACGGGACTGATAGCACCTGTCTCTTCGAAAAAATATGGCCCTATGATAACTGATGCCATAAACCCGCACCACACAGCAACCTTTTCAGGATGAAGTGGTATTGGTTTATTTGCGTGAGGATTTTCTGTTGCCCATATTCGATAATTCTGTGTATTGACATGTCCTATCAGATGGAAGTGGGCTTCGTCTGTCCACAAAATCTTCCACAGAAAATCATTGTCCACTTGCATGTGAGCAAGAAATTCTAAAGCAAAGGTCTCTCTTACTGGCAGGTCAACAGCAAGCAACTTGTGACTTGTGCACATGGGTAATTTTGTATGGATAGCTAAGAAGGATGTTTCATAGGATTTTACGCACCGTGCTCAAGGGTATGTCCAATGTTTGGGCAATTCTCCATGGACTACACGTTTGCACACCACCAATCGTCTCCTCCTGCACTGCTGTGGCCACTGCTTCCACTGACATCAAATCAATTTGTTTCCTCCCTCTACCAGGCTGTACATAAAAAGAACCCATCTTTTCAAATTTCTGAATCATTTTCTCCAGACCCGTGACAGTCATCAGACCAATTTCTTTTTTCAAACCCTTCAGTGTCCAGAACTTCTGCAAGGCGATGTATGCACAGTTATCATTCTTGTAATACAGCTTTACAAGCAGAGCGTGATCCTGCATTGAGACAGTCATGGCGAACATTGCAGACATGAAAGGAGGAAAAGCTCTGTACCTCATGTGTTTATACCAACTTAAATGGGTTGTGCGCATGTCAGGTGTTTTCATTTACATATTGTGACACATACAGTCCTATCTATTGATCACTTTTCACACTATTTGTATCTTCTGCCATACGTTTTCCCCCTTCTCCAATAATATTCCATTGCAGTTTGACGTCATTCTGACAAGCGGTGTTATTTCTACAGCGTTTTGAAAGTTTAGCTTTAACTGTTTAATGGGAACAGAGGACTGTCTGCTGGAAGACAACAGATACTTCTCCTTCCCTCATTCAAGTACCATCTTTTCTTAATTGTACAGGTGTTTACTAACCCTCCAACAGACCCTACTGTACTCTGGATGTCCCTCAGTCTCCTTTATTTCCTATATTCAATTTGCTATTTTTGCTTCACAGCTGTACCCACTCTTTCATACACTACCCCCCCAAATATCCTTAACTTCATTCTGTTCCCTCTTTCTCACATTTTACTTTTGTTCATGACCCATTCTTCCTCCCTACTTTCACAATGGCTTCTGAATCATCTGTCTCTAAGATGATCATTTTTTCATCTTCATCTCCTGATTTCATATATTCCCATGTGGAAGCTTAGTGCTGCCCTTGCACAAGTATTCCTTGCCCACCGGTTTCTCTCTGTGTCCCCTGTAGCCACACCCTCTGCCTGAACCCTGCTACTTCTTTCTCTCTGTCTCCTGCAATTACATCACCTGACCCACCTCTTACAGCAATTAGACACTGAACAGCACTCTTTTTCTGATGCTGAGTAGGTACACAAAATGTTTCTTTCAATTGATGTATTAACATTAAGCTAATTAACTCAATCTTACCTCCTATCCCTTTCATGAAGTAGATTTGCACGAAGCTGGTTAGATGTGCCACTATCTGAACTGCTCCACTGCTGGATATCACTGGGCCAAGGGAAATCCTCTTGACTGCTTCTCAGAGATGAATTCTGGACAGAATCATAACTATGTGTCAGTAATTCACCATCATTATTGTATAAAGCAAAAATATGATGAAGGATATCAACACTGAATTTAAAACAATAATAATCTTAATCCATGATTTCTGTATTCTATATGCAAATTGGCCACATTTGTATCTGTCAAAAGCTGTATTCATCAGATAAAGAAATCAGTCATCACAATCTGTGGAGTGAGGTGTGTGAATGCTGTAGTCAATGAAATTATTAACATTCTAATTCTGTTTTATGCAGGTAGTGTTACACTTTAATTCACTTTTATTGCTGTATTTGCACTATAAGTATGAGGTACTTAAAAGCACACACAGAGTATTTGTGTAAGATTGGGACTTCAATAGGTAACTGTCAAAGAAAACATTACATTACTGCTTGATATGGCAGACAAAGTAAATCAAACTAAGATCACAGAAATTGTTCAGAAGGGCTTCTTGTAGCTCACTATTTGAAAATAAAGAACAATGGGTACTCACTTATGGTAACTAAATGCTTTGTTCCTAAAATTAATGAAATATTCTTTGTGTTTGGAACTGAGAAATGGGAAAACATTTGAGATATTAATAATGAATTACATAGGTACTGAAAAATAGCTTCCAGACACTTAAGTATTCTTTTCAGCACCTTTTATTAACAAGATTGATAAAGCTAATGTGGATTAGAATTTTAAGTCATAACCCAAATACATGTGTTTTGACAATATGTAAAATTACTCACAGAGCACAACACTTTAAATTCTGTTGGAATATATTAGTAAATTGATAATATAGTCCTTGAAATGGTTAAACAGTATTCTGTCAGTTGTAACTTTGTACTTAGTGATTCTCACATGGTTTGAAAAGTGAGTCAGTTCCTCTTAAACTGAAGGTTTTCATTTGATGAAAAATGAGAAAATCATGTAGTAAAAACATAGGAATTTTATTTTATGTAGACAGACTTTTCAAATTAATTTCATGTTGCACTAAACACACCAGCAGAAAAAAATACACCCTGAAAGAAGGTTTCCATTATGATACGGTGACAGCATATGTCACCTGGCGGATAGTAGATGTACTGGTAATGATTTTAACATTATCTGCCAACAGACAGCATGGTGGCATAGCTACCAGAGTGCCTGTTACTAGAGAATGCTCACAGCCAGAAGGCTCAGTGTGGTGCAGACATGCTGCACTTGTGATTCCTACAGCCAACTGAGCAAGTTTGAAAGGGTCTTCCTGAGTAGTGGGATGGTCCATTTGGAGAATTGGCACTCATATGTACTGCATGAATTGTGCAACAATGCTGGTGTCAGTGGTCACATGAACATTCCCACACCTGTAGATAGATTCAGGATGTCCACACAGCACAGGGTAATGCCCACCCACACACAGCCTGTGAAACTCAATGTGCTCTGCAAGATGTGCAGCAAATTCCATAGTGAGAATGATCTCCAGACTTGTTTCCCATCAAGCACATATGGGATATGATAGGATGAGAAGTACTTCAAGTGACTCATCAACCAACAACTCTAACAGATCTATATGAACAGGCCTAGAAGGCATGGAATAATGTATCCCAGGACAGCATTCACTATCTGTATGATCGACTGGATACCAGAGTCAGTGCCTGCCCATGGAGGCTACACCACATACTAATATGGGTGTTTCAGGAAGGATCCATAGCTGGTACCTTAGAACTGCTTGTGCTACTGATCTGCAAATGTACTCATTTCAAGTACTCCACATGCACTTTTGCAACAATAAATCTTGACTGAACTGGAAACCTCTAAAAGCATGTACTAAGTTTTTTTTCAGCAGCATATATTAAAAAAAAAAAAAAAAGCTCCGTCTTTAGGCCACAAGTGGCCCTTCCGGGACCGTCCGGCCGCCGTGCCATCTTCCGAGGAAGATGCAGATAAGGAGGGGCGTGTGGTCAGCACACCGCACTCCTGACCGTTAGGACGGTATTCTTTGACCGAAGCCGCTACTAATCGGTCGAGTAGCTCCTCAATTGGCATCACGAGGCTGAGTGCACCCCGAAAAATGGCAACAGCACATGGCGGCGGGATGGTGACCCATCCAAGTGCCGGCCACGCCCGACAGCGCTTAACTTCGGTGATCTCACGGGAACCGGTGTAGCCACTGCGGCAAGGCCGTTGCCAGCATATATTAAGGAATGCTGAAATTAACTTGAAAAGTAAAAAGTGATTGAAGTTTGATTTTTTTTGTTAGCATTTCTTTCCTTTATTTCATGCATAATTTGGTTTCAGCTTTTCCTCACTCATGAAGTAACATTACTGAACTTTGTTATGCCTGAGCTAAGTCAAAAATCAGATAGAGCGAAAGAAAACTTTTTTTGAGTAGGTACCAGAAAATATGATTTGTAAACCTATAAGAGATTCAAAAACAAATTATACTTAGCACAACTTACTTTAGACAAAGAAAGTTATATTTTGAATCCAACTGAGAGTAGCACAAATGTACATTGATAAATATGTTGAAGGATGTTTCACATGTATGTTGAATCAATTATGTTTCCTACAATGTGTAGCAGTATTTTATGACACTACATGATCCCCTGTCAGCAGAGTGAGGAATCTTCCTGTGACAGTTATAGAGAAATTAATATGCATATAAATAATACTGTTTTCATAAATGATTGTGTAATGATGAAAGATTACACTAAGTTCTTAACCTGTGAGCATTGTTTGGTTCTGATGGTCTTGAGCATGGCATTAGCGAGTTCTGGCCCAATATATTTGCATTAATATATAATGAAACTGGAGTGTTACAACGTGAATGTCAAAGATGTATAAATATTTATACACTGAAGTGCTAAAGAAACTTGTATAGGCATCTGTATTCAAATAAAGAAATATGTAAACATTCAGAAAATGGTGCTGCAGTCGGCAATGCCTATATAAGTCAACAAGTGTCTGGCACAGTTGTTAGATCAGTTACTGCTGTCAGAAAGGCAGGTTAACAATGTTTAAGTGAGTTTGAATGTGGTGTTATAGTTGCGCATGAGCAATGGGACACTGTATCTCTGAGGTAGAGATGACGGGGGGATCTTCCCATACGACTATTTCATGCTGCATCACTGCAGCTGGAAAAAGATCCTGCAAGACAGGACGAACGAGGACTGGAGAGAGTTGTTAAACATGATAGAAATGCAACCCTTCCACAAATTGCTGCAGATTTCCATGTTGGGCCATCAAAAAGTGACAGCATGTGAATGATTCAATGAAACATCATTAATATGGGCTTTTGGAGCCAAAGGCCCACTTATGTACCCTTGGTGACTGCACGACACAAAGCTTTACGCCTTGCCTGGGCCCCTCAACACTGATGTTGGACTGTTGGTGACTGGGAACATGTTGCCTTGTTGGACGAGTCTCGTTTCAAAATGTATTGACAGCAGGGGACTGTTATACTGTCTGATCACCTGCATCCATTCATGTCCATTGTTCATTCCAATGGATGTGGGCAATTCCATAATGACAACGCAGCACCCCACATGTCCAGAATTGCTAGAGAGTGGTTCCAGGAATACTCTTCTGAGTTTAAACACTTCTGCTGACCAACAGGCTCCCCAGAAATGAACATTATTGAGCATATCTGGGATACCTTGCAATATGCTGTCTTCACCCCTTCGTACTCTTATAGATTTATGGACAGCTCTGGAGAATTCATGGTGTCAGTTGCCTCCAGCACTACTTCAACATTAGTTGAGTCCATGTCATTGTTTTGTGGCACTTCTGCATGGGGTCCTACATGATATTAGGGAGGTGTACCAGATTTTTTGGCTCCTCAGTGTATTTTGCAGGTGAACACACCTAGTCTGATTGGTCACAAGAACATCTGTGTTATGGTTACACACCTTTAAACCTATCTTGGTTTTATTTAAGAAAAAAGGTGTATTTTGCAGTATTATTTAGGAAGTAATTTTTTAATAATTTTACTTCAAATCCAGCTATAATATTCTATAGAAATACAAAGACTACAAATTTCTATGTGAGTTAATTAACCACTCTAATAAGAAAAAACTTGCGTTCATGTCAATAAGTAGTACGGTAACATGTGAACACTGAAGCCATTTATGATATATACAAGAACATAACTTCAAAACTTTTAAAGACAGATTGTTAGATAGATCTACTTTGAGGCTTCAACACACTAATATTAAAAATCAACAGTCTATGTAATGCAAATTTTACATGGATGAGAGTTGCAGTGTGGTTATGAGGAGTATAGTGCACACACATACACAGAACAACCAGCAGATGCAAGAATGATGTCATTAATCAACAAATAAAGAAATTAAAATTTGTTATTAATAAAAATATATAAGAAATGAAACTGATTCTAATAATATTTTAAAGCTGTTACTAGCATTTCTCAGCTGGCCAGTGTGGTTGATCGGTTCTAGGCACTTCAGCGTGGAGCCACGCAACTGCTACGGTCGCAGGTTCGAATCTTGCCTTGGGCATGGATGTGTGTGATGTCCTTAGGTTAGTTAGGTTTAAGTAGTTCTATGTGCTAGCGGACTGATGACCTCAGATGTTAAGTCCCATAGTGCTCAGAACCATTTGAACCATTTTGAACCTAGCATTTCTCAACAGTTAATCTTGTATGATCATTATTGTTGTGGGATGGAGGTCAGTTGACCAGGAAAAAATAGCTAGATAATAGCCATCACAATAGCTGAAAGACAAAACTCATGGGTATTTGACTAAAACTCCATTACTTTGTATATTTGAACTGCAATAACTGCATTCTGAGATCAGTCAGTCCTCAAATTATAGTTTCATTTATGTAAGATAAGTATCTTTTAGTGCATAGTATGAAGTATGTATGAGCAGAGCAAAGTGCATCATTGAAGAGTACTATGGTAAAATGGTGCCCATAAAAATAAAATAAGAGATAGAAACAGGGAAAGGGAGGAAATAGTAGGGTTGGAGGGAGTGGGAGAAAGGGAGGGAGGGTGGGTGGGAGGGAGAGGGGAGAGTGAGGGGGAGGGAGGGAGGGAGAGAGAGAGATTGAAGGGAAAGACTGAGGATCATGTACGTGCTTCTAGTATTATTAACTAACTGAAATTATGTCACACATCACTTGAATGTTGCCAACTGGATGATGAACAGTTCAGATCATTTTCTGATCATCATCATATAAACTTGTCATGCTTTTCCTAAATCACTCCAAGTACTAATATTAAAGAAATCATGCATATAATGCTACATGTTGTACAAAAAACATATTGCCTCATAATAGGTAAAGTATTTTGATATTGATTTTATGTTATTTAATTTTATTTGATTTTACAATGATTTTGTATTAAGTTAGCAGTGGACAAAGATAGTGTTCATACTTATATGGTTGGAATTGTTAAGGATGATGATCTTATTAAGAGTCAATGGTAAAAACTTTAGTAACAAAGTCCACCAGAGTGGTAAATGTATTATTCAACCATCTAATGAAACTGATACACAAATAAACCTAATTGTTGTCTATTTATAAAATTCTGTGTTAATGATATAATTAGAGGTTGTTTTTTTTCAGCTCTTTAGGCTCTTTCTCACAACCTTGCAACTAAGCCTCTTGATCCCCCTATAAATCTTCTTTCAAATTTCTTAATTCCATATCTTCCTCCATTTGATTTATCCATCTTACTCAGGATCTCCCTCTTTTTGCCTTCCATGTATGTCGACAGCCAGTAATTTTTTCAGTCATCATTCATCCCCTAATCTTATCACATGCCCATATGATTTTAAATGCTGTTTTTTTCACCTCTGCAGTGATGTATTCTGGAGTGCTCATTTCCTTCCTAATCTCTTTATGTGGGATATTCTCTCACCCTGAAGCCCTGCAATGTCTTCTAGAAAAATCCATTTGCACAGCTTCAAGTCTTTTCTATCTTTTTTTGATATTTTCCAAGATTCTGCTCCATATAAACAAATGCTTGAATTATTAATTCATATAATTTAGTTTTTTAATTTTATTTGAGCAAAGGATATAATTCAGTTGATTAACTGCTTTTTAGGCTTGCCTTGTCCTATGTCTTATTTCTTGTTTACTGGAACCCTAATTTGAGATTATAACTTCCATCTATTATAATGTCATGTAGTTTACTTCCTATACGGAGATATTTTGTTTCATAAAAATTTGTTGTTAGTCAATCTTTATTGTATGCTTCTAAGATTTTCTTCATCATGTACTCTGTATCATAATCATCAGCAGCCAATATTATTTGATCATTAGTGACAGAGAACTTGATAGGTAATCCCCATCTGTGTTTAGACCTATTCCTCGACACTTTTTTGTCCATTCTTCAAGAAATTTATTGAGATAATATTTAAAAAGAATAGGTGATATACAGTACCCTTGTCTAAGGCATGTGACTGTTCATATTACTTGGGAGATTTCTTTTCCTGTTTTAATTCTCATCTTTAATCCCTTGTAAACTTTTGAATTAGATCATATTTATTGTGCTCTTCTCAAGATACCAATACAGATTTTTATTGGTAGTTTTATATACTTTTTTTTAAAATCTGTGAGTTTCTACAGTTTCTTTTATATAAATATGCTATCTGTAAAGATTGGACTTATTAGAACTTCATTCCCCAGATTTTCTTTTATAATTCAACCATTCATCCTTCCCTCTGATGCAGTAATGGCAATGCCACTGTAGTAGTTGCTATTCTTTGATTCTTTTTCATGAATGGCATCATGTATGCTTTGCTCAATTCTTTTGGGAGTCATCTTATTTGATCAAAATTTTGTTATAAGTAAGTTGACTTATTTTTAGTGTGTCTTCTGTTGCATGTTTTATGAGCTCAATGGGAATTTCTCATGGAGAATTTCCATTTTTCATACTTTTGATTCATTTTTAACAATGTAGGAAAAGACAGATTGCTATTTACCATAAATAAGACATGTTAAGTTGCAGACAGGTGCTGTTAAAAAGATACATAAAGCTTTCAGCCACAGCCTTAATGAGCAAAAGAGAAACACACACCATTCATATACACAAGCAACCATACCTCATGCATTAATGACCACCAACTCCAGCATCTCGGACCAGAATGCAACTATCATGTGGGATTCAAGCAGCAATCTAGAGGGGGCAGGTAAGAGGAAGGGACAGTAGTGTATGGGTGGGGAGAAAGACAAATGCTGTCTGCTGGAGTGTGCAGGGAGGTGGGCAAAAGAGGAGTGAGAAAGGAGAGGAGCGAGAAAGGAGAAGAGTGGAGAAAGATGAGCAAATGTGTTGGTAGAGGGCAGCAAATAAACATGGTGGGAGACAAGAATGGAGAGGAGATGATGGGACAGAGGGGGTGGAAACTGTTGGGTGGAGAGTGTGGGGAAAGTATGTTATTGTAGGTTGAGGCCAGCATAATTACAGGGTTGGAGAAAATGTTGTAAGGATAACTTCCATCTGAGTAGTTCAGAAAAGCAGTGGTGGAGGGAAGGATCCAGATAGCTCAAGAAGTGAAGCAGCCATTGAAATCAAGTATGTTATGTTCAAGTGCATGCTGTGCCATAGGGTGATCTACTTTGCTCTTGGCCACAGTTTGGCGATGGCTGTTCATCCTGGTGGACAGCTGGTTGGTAGTCATACTAATATAAAAAGCTGTGCAATGATTACAGCAGAGCTGGTAAATGACATGGCTGCTTACACAAGTGGCCTAGATCCTCATCAAGTATGATAGACCTGTAACAGGACTTGAATAGGAAGTGCTGGGTCAGTGGATTGGGCAGGTCTTGCACCTGGTTCTTCCACAGGGATATGATCCTTGTGGCAAGGAATTGGGATTGGTAGTGGCATAGGGATGGACTAGGATGCTATGGAGGTTGGGTGGATGACAGAACACCAGTTTAGGAGTGATGGGAAGCATCTTGGGTAAGATGTCCTTCACTTCAAGGCATGACAATAGGTAAGCCCTGGCAAAGGATGTGGTTCAGTTGTTCCAATCCAGGCTGGTACTGGGTGACGAATGGGACACTCCTTTGTGACTGGTTCTTGGGGATGGTGGGAGGATTCGGGGTGTGAAGGGAAATGGCACAGGAGATCTGTTTGCAGACTAGGTCTGGGGGTAGCATCTGTCTGTGTAGGCCTCGGTGAGACCCTCAGCGTACTGATCAAGGGAGTTCTTGTCACTGCAGATGTGCCATCCCCAGGTGGCCAGGCTGTACGGGAGGGTTGTTTCAGTGTGAGAGGGATGACAGCTGTTGAATTGCAGGTATCAATTGGTGGTTGGTGGGTTTCATGTGGACAGAGGTGCAGATGGATTCATCAATGAGTAGGAGGTTAACATCTAGGATGCTGGCACACTGTGTTGAGGAGGACCATGTGAAGTGGATTGGAGGGAAGGTGTTGAGGTTGTGAAGGAACAAAGACAGAGTGTCTTTGTCCTGAATCCAGGTCATAAAGGTATCATCAATGAACCTGAGCCAGACTAGGGATTTGGGCTTTTGGAGGCTAGGAAGGTCTCTAGATGGCCTGTAAAAAGGTTGGCATAGGAGGGTGCCATGTGCATGCCCATGACTGTGCCACAAATTTGTTTATGTACCTTCCCTTAAAAGGAGAAGTCGTTGTGGGTTCCGAAAAGTTATTAACTTGCATGAGGAATGAGGTAGTGATTTTGGAGTCTGAAGAACACCGGGAAAGGTAGTGTTCAAATGCAGTAAGACCAGGGACATGAGGGATGTTGGTGTATAGGGAGGTTGCATCAACAGTGAGGTTCAGGGATCCAGGAGGTAAAGTGGTTGGGATGGTGGACAGTCAGTGAAGGAAGTGATTATTGTCTTACACATGGGAGGATAGATTATGGGTAATTAGTTGGAGGTGTTCGTCAATGAGGGCTGAAATTCATTCAGTGGGGGCACAATAACCAGCCACAATGGGGCATCCAGGATTGTTGGGTTTGTGGATTTTGGGGAGCATGTAGAAGGTGGGTGTGCAGGGTGTCATAGGGATGAAAAGAGAAATGGGTTCAGGGGAGAGGTTCTGGGAAGGGCCTAAGGCTTTAAGCAGAGATTAGAGGTTATGTTGGACTTCTGGAATGGGATCATTCTGGCAGAGTTTATAAGTGCAGGAGTCAGATAGTTGGAGGAGGCCTTCCACCAGATAGTCACTGCGATTCATAAAAACAATGGTGGAACCTTTGTCTGCAGATAGGATGATTAGATTAGAATTTGTTTTGAGGTTGTATGTGGCTATTCTTTCTTCTACTGAAAAGTTTGTTTTCTTATGATGGAACCTGGGGAAGGATGGTGGGGCTAAGTTGGAGGTAAGGAATTCCTGGATGGTGAATAGGGGGGTTAGGTGGAAGGGGGAGGGAGGATAACAGTTGGATGGTGGTATGAACTGGAAGAGGCAGGGTTCAATGTTGGGATTAGGATGGTTTTGGTTGGAGGGACTGGCAGCAAAGAAGTGCTTCCATTGCAGGGATTAGGAGAAGGAGAGTAGGTCTTTGACAAGTCCAGCATGGTTAAATCTGTGTGTAGAGCTAAGGTGAGGCCTTTGGATAGGACTGAAACTTGTACAGGAATGATTTTCCTCTGGATTTGGTGGAGAGTTGGTGGGGAGTTTTTGGGCATGTGGCATGTTGAAATGGTCAGCTAGGCATTCTAGTCCCTACACACTCCACCAGACAGTGCTTGTCTCTCTCCACGCCTATACACTACTATCCCTTCCCCTTCCCTGCCCCCTTGAAATTACTGCTTGCATCCCAAGTGATAGTTGCATCCTGGCCCAAGATGCTGGAGTTGGTGGTCATGTGAGCATGATGTGTGCTTGCTTGTGTGTATAAATTGTGTGTGTTTTCGTTTGCTGCTGAAGGCTGTGGCTGAAAGCTATTGTGTCTTTTTAATTGTGCCTGTTTGAAACTTAACATGTCTCCTTTATGGTGAGTAGCAATCTGTCCTTTCTTATATTGTTGATAATCCTGCCTGGAGTTTCCACGGTTTGACTGATTTTTGTAATCTTTCAAGAACATACTTAGCTCTATACCTCGTTGTTCATACATGATTTCTATATGCGTGAACTCTTCTCAGTCTTCTGTTAACATATTTTCATAGTATTTCACCCATTTTTCAGCTTTATCAGTGGCATATTTATATTGTTCTTCTTTTTTTAGGTCATTTGCTGTTCCAGGCTATTTGCAGTTTTGCTTCTCATATATATATATATATATATATATATATATATATATATATATATATATATATATATGCTTCCTCACATTACTTTGCCCAAATTAATGTTAAGCTTTTATTATCCTTTTTTCTCCTCTATTCTGATTCTAACAAACGGTTTCCATTCATCCTGGCCTGCAGTAGGTAAGATTTTTTCATTTGTGTTCCATTTATCTTCCTCATGTTCTTCAGAAGCTGATTACACCAACTGATGTGGCACCTGTGTTTTAGGGATCAGACCTAAAGCTTCATAGGTAGCCTCACATAATAATTTTTTGGCTGTTCATACATAACTTCTGCTGAGCCTTCCTTTATCTTTCTTATTTTCTTTGCCAAATAGAACTCATACAGGAATTTTATGGACTCATCCTTTAAGCGTTCTGGGCTATATTTTCATTCATCATGGGCACTGTTTGTATTTTGAGTGTTCTCTGTTTTTTATACCTAACTAAGATTTCTGCCTTCAGCACAAGATGCTCAGTGCCAAATTCCCCTCCTCTATATACCCTTACACCCATACCCCCAAGGTGGGGATCTTTGCCTTAACATAATGTAATCTTTTATGGTCTTAAGTTGTCATGCAGGTTGAAACAAAATCAATTTATTAATATTTTTATGTTGAAAGTATCCATTAATGATGTTTAATTCATATTCTCAGCATATCTCAACCAGTGTTTTACCATTATGTCAAATCCTGGATGGAGAAATACGTAAAATAAGCGAAAGGGAACCACGCACTTACAGTGGACTCAGGTGTGGAGCACAGTAACCCATACAAGGAAACAGCATCAGCATTCACACTAGCTTTTGAGCACTAGCTTTTTTTTCTAACAATTGTGCATACATTCACACAAACAGCCACACATATGCCCAAACTCTGATAAACACTCACCAGATGACACACAGATAGTGAAATCAGACAGTGTCCTGAGTAAAGACACTTCAACTCTCAAAATGCCATCATAAATTTTGTTATAAGCAGCTTTTTGGTGTATCTACTCTAATAAAATTTTATCAGTAAATTGTCAAAGCATTTGTAACAAAGTTCCCTAATTTACTGCCATCCAGGAAATTTCTCACACTCAGAATATTCACGGGATCAAGAGCTGGCTTAAGCTGAAGTAGAAAGTTATGAGATCTTTAGTGAGTCATGCAATGTATATTGAAAAGACAGATAATGGAATATATTTTCAGTTTGTACATAATAAATTTCCTTGAGACAGAAAAGCTTCTGTCCACGAATCAGCATGGTTTTAGAAAGCATTGCTGATGTGAGGCTCAGCTTGCCCTTTTCTCACATTGTATCCTGTGAACTTTGAATGAAGTGCAATAGGCAGATTCCATATTTTTATATTTCCTAAAAGCATTTGAAATGTTGCACAACTGCATATTGTTAATTATGGTACAAGTATGTGGAATAGGCTCACAGATATGTGAGTGGCTTGAAGATTTTTTAAGTATTAGAATCCAGTACACTATCCTCGATGGTGAGTGTTTGCCAGGGACAAGGGTAACATCAGGGGTGCCCCAGGTTAGTGTGATAGGACTGCTTCTTAGATGAGAGTCATTAAAAACCTGAATAAAGACCTTCATCTCTGTCACAACTGGAACCAAACTCATTTGGAAATAAGTGCTGTACCAATGAGGTCATGGAATAACTTGCAGGTGACATGCAGGTGGCTGAAGTATTCCTCATTTCCTGCGATCATTTTATAGCTGTTGCTAGATGCCAGTCTGTAGCTCATCACCATCTACACAAAATCTATACATTGTGTTTGTCTTGCAAATGTCATTCACAAATGCTATACTCATAAGCAGACTCTGTTAAAAGCTTTCAGGTAAAACTACTGGATGCCCATTGCACTGTTTTCTTGAAATGACTCTTATAGAAAGAGATATCAAGTAACAAGGAAAATATTATGAAAAGGATAGACTGCTATTCACCTTATAGTGGAGATGTTGAGTCGCTTATAGGCACAAGAAAAAGACAGCTAAGGAAGTGAGCTTTCAGCCAAGAGGCCTTCATTTAAAGTAGGCAACACACACACATTCATGCAAGCACAACTCAACACGTATAACCACCAAGGTCAAGTATGTGTGAGCTGTGCTTGCTTGAATGTGTTGTATGGTCTACTTTAGAAGAAGGAGTTTTGGCCAAAAGCTCACTTTTTTAGCAGTCTTTTTGTTGTGCCTGTCTGTGACTCATCACCTCTACTATATCTTTGTTGATCCATTGTTGGTATGGGACAGTGGTTGGTCAAGTACTTACCAAGGAAAATTGCCAAGCAGCTGTACATTTTGAGAAGGTATTTTATTTAGACAACCAGTTTTGGCATCTTATTAATGCCATCCTGAGGCCCCTATGCAGTCCATGTATAGACAATGAGATATATTGATACTTACATAACTGGAGCCATCAATATATGGATTCCATGAATTCGTTTTTGGAGTGTTTACTTCAAAGACTTGACAACAATTATATCGTGAGTGGTCCTCTATCCTTTTTCATAATATTGTCACTATTCCATCTGGGATTTTGCATTGTTTGATTTAGACTAAGAAACAATCCTTTTTTTTAAAAATTGGCAATATGTTGTTTTAGATGCAGTATAACTGTCAGACAAAAAAAAAGAACAGCTATGCCTAAAATGGAAATGCACAGTTCATGCAGATTAAAATTTGAAAACAGTTGTCTACAGACATGTCTCCAACATGTTGAGAGTCATTTGTACAGACAATTCATAGCTGTGAAGCTTATATAGGTAGTGGATGTGCCACCTGTATAGTTCAGTGTTTAAGTGAAGATTTCCAGGTCTTCTGTCAGATATTCATAAATGAATTATTTAATGAGTTAATACAAAATCATTTATATGACATGTATGACAATTTGGTTTAAACAGACATCAGTCATTGTAAAGTGCTATGCAGAATACAGTCTTAATTATGCACTAATTAAAAGCAGTGAATGAGGAAGAGAAACAGGGAATGTCATAATTTAAAATTCTTGAACAGTATAGAGGATTATATCAGTAGGAGAAAGAAAGTGGGGGATGTTGAGGGATGAGATATTTAATCACGGTTTATTGGTGGAAACATCACAGAACTGGCTTGAACTGATTTAGAGAAACCTCAGAAAACTTCAGTTTGAATGTCAGCATGAGGAAACTTATAACACCAAGCCCATTTTAGCTAGTCTAGAAATGTTCCTTATTACCTCTAACAATGTTAAAATACAACACAATTACGAAAATGTCTCCATGATCTATGTCCTTGCTTCTTACATATTTTATCCTGGCAACATTGCAATTATAAAATTTAGCTGTGAGAGTTTGAGGAATGGTGTTAACTGCTTACAAAAATAATCAAAACTGAAACAGTCACCACATGCAATATTTAGAGAATGACTTGTTTTAAATTCACAAAACATGTTAGCAGGAGGCACTCATTGTCAAATCTGTGATTTTTATGAGCTGTAGGAATGTATCAATTGGGAAAGTACAATCAATTCATAGTATGGTAGTGTGTACAATGAAGTCTGAAGCAGGCAACCTTCACGAGTTTTGTTTTTCCAGTGTCAGAGGTGTGTAGATGGATACTTATGTCAGATTGACACACTATTGTGACATGACATTCCCCTCATTACATGAGTCTCATGTATTGAGTTGTTCAGCAAGTCACTCCTCCCTTTACACCTGCTGTTACTTTCATGGAAGAGTTTAATTTATATTATCACCATCAAAACTTTGGTAGTCCCCTTTTTTTGAATTATTTTCAGTCTTTGTTGATTATAATTTTAGTAACAGAGCTCTGTGCCACCTGTATCACCACAGTCATAGCATGAGATATTATTTTATTAGCCTCTGTTTTGTCTGCAATTACTCTATGGTTTCATAAGTTTGAACCTTATTTTGTGTGACTATGTAGTTATGTACAGTGATATCAGATAGGAACTTTGTGTGGAACCAGAATTCTCCTGGCTAAGAGAGTAATGGAATAGGCCAACAACTGTTTCAAATGGGTCCATTATTAATTTTATGAAGATTTCTACTTTGCAATTCCAGAAAGAAAAACAAAAAATATATTAATTCATGAGTGGTATTCCTTTGCTAGGAATTAAAGAACTAAGGATGCTATGAATGACATAATTGTTCCAGAAATACCATTTTGTGACAAAGTATTGTTTTCTGTACAGTTAGTGGCTTTTATGTAATGATACATAATGATAATTGCTGTTTAAAGAATGCGGCTCTTCTCTCAACTTATTGTGAAATCTTTTATGTAATGCACATACCACAGGTGTTTCTTTATCTGAAACAGTAACGCATACAAATTATCTGACTATTTGACTGTAAATGACATACTGTTGGCAAGCTCAGAGCTAGTCCAACAATTTGCTCATGGAAATAAATTATCATATTTTATAAGGAAATTTACATGTAGTAACTGAATACAAACAACTATCAGACAATCCTCAGTTGAAAGCTGGTTATATTCATCACTTGGTACATTGGATACATAAGTTTATTCATGGTGATCTGTTATGTATTAGTTCCAGTTTATGCATTTGCAATTGAAATAAAGGAAAGAAACTGGAAAGATTAAAGTGAAGAAAGAAATACTGTATTCAGTGTGTATTCATGGAGGGTTCAGCACAGTGTAAATTAATGGCATTATCCATGCAACTGCACTTTATAGCCTTTACTGAAACTCCTGATGTGTTGGCAAGGTCCCAAAATGACACCTGTTTTTTCATGGTGATTGAGTAGGAAAAAAAAAACACTCTTAAATTCATATTTTTATCAAATTACACAATTTCCAGCATTTACCCCAATCCTAGTTGCAGTTCTCCACTACTGAGCTACATGTGAAGTCTTAAGCAAATATTTATGGAGTTCTAGAATAGACTGTAACTTACTTGACTTTTTCTATGGGGTGGAAAGATATACATATAGCTATTCACTAAGGAGGTGCTGAAATAAAATTTCTGAATCGAAGTTATGAGTAGTCACACAAAAATACCACTTCCAACTACAACGTATAAGTCCTGTGGGGGCTCCTTTTTTTCAAATTGTTCTTGGTGATACCCATGATGGTTCTTTGAGTGAGGTTAGGCCCATATCTTCCTTAACAACTATTAAAACTAGTATTTCCTCAACTTTGATATTTTTAACAGGAAATAAACCTGACCCAAAAATAATTTTTAAATAATTTTTAGCAGGTTTCAGAATATGGAATGTCTGGCTACTAGATATAACTGTTTGTCAATCAAAACTGAATCTCCCAAAAACCTGCAAAAAAAATTCATATAAGAATTTTAGTGGAAGGTCACCTTCTTTCCACATACGATTCCCATTTAAGCTTACAAAGCGCTTCTGTAACTCTCTCATACTCGCTGAATAAACTGCTAACAAATCTACCAACATAGCTCTGAATGACTTCAGGGTTTTCCTATACTCTGTCCTTGTGAGAATGCCAGAAACTCATGCTGTACTCAAGAATGTGTTGCACAAACTTGCTGTAGCTAGTGTCTTTTAAGGGCACACTGAATTTACACGATAAATCATAGTCTGCCTCTCACCTTCCCTGCAACTAACTTTATGTGCTTGTTTCAATTTTTTGTTGTTTCACATTGTACCACAAACGTAATCTTTTGATGGGAAAAAATAGAAATTCTGTCACAATCATCACAATGGACCACATCTAACTTTTTTGTTTGTAAACTATTAACCGTAAATATTAAAAGGTTGTTACACTAAGTGAATCAAGATAAAATCTTAGTGTTTTGAAGTTGACTGTTAAAAATTAGTGGTGATTGCTTTTTGCCTGGAATGTATCCTTTTGCAAAAATTTCAACAGTTTTCCCCTGAAAAGCAAATAATTGTTTCTGTTGAGAAGCACCAGTATCTTCCCTCCAGTGGCCAGAGTGCTTCTCATTTTTATCATTTGTGGAAGGCTCTCTGAACTTCTTATGTTCATATTGTTTTTATATTCTGAAATATTAAATGTTTGTATAAACAGGAACACTATCCATCCATGAGGTTAGTTCTTTTCTGGTGTTCATAATAAACATGCTTTCAGTGCTAAGTTTTGGACTAATTGATTATCAGATGCATTTATGCATGACTGTCATTTCAATTATGCCTGTAACAGGTCCCTGCTCTCAATAAAATAAACACACAGAAGGATGCAAACTAACACTAAGTCAAAAGTTGGTTCACTAGTTATTTATATCTTCCACTGGTCACTTTGCACAATATAATGTAACTGTGTGGAATGAGACATTTAACAGCATATTAAGTTAAATGGCATTTAACTGTGGCTCTATAGTGAATTCACATTACAGTAAATGATGTTTAGTTTAACAATCCAAGTAGTTATTCAACAATGTTTCACTAAATAATCTTCAAGTTTCTAAATAAAAAATCTTCAAGGAATAAAAGAAAAGAACTTTTTCAGCTTACTTCCACATTTATCTTTGTTGTTAGTCAGGTATATAATATTACTGGGTAAATGATTAAAGATTTTGGTGACAGCTTTAGATTATTTTCTGAGCTGTGGTCAGTTTTAATGAAGAATAATGCAGGTGAATCTTTCTTCTAGTGTTGCAGTTATGAACGTCATTACTTGTTCAAAATGCTAATGGATCATTTACAGCAAATTTAATAAGAGGAAATATGTACTGTGATCATGCAGTTAAAATAAATAACTCCTTAAAGAGCTGTATACAAGATGGTCAAGGTTGAGCACTACATGTTGTTCTTGCAATACACTTTTTTTAAATGAATATTATTTGTCTTAAGGGTGAGTTACCCTGGAATACAATTTAATAAAATATTACTGAATAAAGACATCAAAAATATGCAAACACTAATGTGTTTCTCTCTAAGCACTGCAATAAAATGAAAGACAAACTGACTGAACCGAAGTGCTTAAAAAGCTTTAAAGACCCACCCACCACCACCACCACCCACCAATTTATAATTTTTCCAATGTATACACTCAAACATTTCTAAGGCTGCCTTATTTACTATCTCCTAATCATATCATAAATGTATCACTTGTGTTTTACCCCCTCCTGTGCAGAACTGAATAGGCTGCATTTTCAGGAAATTGAGCAACATCTTCAAGGCGGGAAGAATGATACAGGAGGAAAGGAATGATCTGCTTGTAAAATATTGAAGGAGCAAAGAAGACACTGAAGAATATTAAGAGTATGGGAATGAAGCATCAACCGATGATAAGGCATTATAAAAAGACCTCAGGCCATATGCAGTCTGTACATTGTCACGTGACTGACAAACACTGGGTACCCAAGTTACTGACATTACTTCATTTTCCTTTGTATGTTATCCATTTATTGTAAACTTGAATCTACTATCATTAGGAGAAGTCTTATCTATTTGCAATTGGGATAAAGTATATAAAAGAATGTATGTTCCAAGATGAAGAATGTTTGTCAAGTTGTCTTGAAAACTATTTAAAAAAAATTAGAGGTGTATTTTGTGCCACAAAGTGACAGACTTTCTTTGTTTGGAACTGACAAGAATAGTACAGGGGAAGAAAAGTATTTTTGTGTTTATAATTAAGAAGGTGGCAAGAATTTTTTGTGTCCTGAGAAGTATTATTAGAAGTATTATGGTGATATGACAAAGAAAATAAAATAAACATAATAGTAATAGTAAAATAGAAACATTTTGTAATAAAAAATGTATAATTGAGGGCCCTATATGGTAGTAAATAGATAATAAAATTTTCTTTAGCTCTGAAACAATTGTAAGTTAATAAACAGTGAGAAAATTTGGCAGGAGACATGTTGTTTATAAGGTCATTGCATTTGTATGTATTTTTATATTTTAGCAGAAGTTCAGTTTGTAATGAAGAAGATTTTCTGGAAAGCTATACTGACCTGTCCACCAAGTATGTTAACAGACTGTAAAACTGTAAAGTAAAATAGGTAAAAGGAAGTATAAATATTTGTAGTGTAATTTGTTTATCCGTACAAAAAACTGAAGCAAATTTTCAGTCATTGGTTTCTAAAGAATTTTGTGGAAGATAAATATAAACACACTTTAAGACAAAATACAAAAAAGAACCATGAAGGAATTATCCAAATGGAACAGAAATTTGTAGACATGATGTATGTGTACAGGCAAATAAATAATTAAAATTTCAGAAACATTGGAGGATTTATTCAAGAGAAAGAGCTTCACAAATTGAGCAAGTCAATAATGCATTAGTCTACCTCTGGCACATATACAAGCAATTCTCCAGCTTTCCATTGATTGACAGAGTTGTTGGACATCCTGCTGAGTAATATTGTACCAAGTTCTGTCCAACTGTAACGTTAGATCATCAAAATCCCAAGCTGGTTTGAGGACCGTGTCCATAATTCAGCAAATATTCTAAATTAGGGAGAGATCCAGCGACCTTGCTGGCCAAGGTACAGTCTGGCAAGCACAAAAACAAGCTGTAGAAACTCCCATTGTATGTGAGGGGTCAACATCTTGCTGAAATTTAAGTCCAGGATGGCTTGCCATGAAAGGCAACAAAATGGGTCATAGAATATACCTGGAGTCTCATTGCCTAGAACAGAACTGTCTTCAGTGATGAGTCCTGCTTTGAATTAAGCCTCAGTGATCAGTGAAGACATTTCTGGAGATGACCCAGACACAGATGGGATACCAAACTGACTGTCAACCACCCTATCTTTGCCTGCAATGTCACTAGGTCTCTCTGCAATTGAGAACATTTGGAGCATTATGGTCAGCATCCTCCAACCACCTTGGGAGTTTGACAATCTAATATTCCAATTGGACAGAATTTGGCAAGATATTCCTCAGGAGGCCATCCAACAACTTTATCAATCAATGACAATCTGAATAACTGCATAAGGGCCAGAATTGGATCACCCCATTATTGATTTGCTCAATTTGTGAAGCTCCTTCTCTTCAATAAATCATCCAACTTTTCTAAAATTGTAATATTTTTGGCTGTACATGTAAAACACATCTACTGATTTTTGTCCCATTTGTATAATTCCTTCATGGTGCACTTTTTCCCCTTAGAGTGTATTTTCTGAGGAATAAGCAGACACAACTTCTAAGACTCTTTCTTTTCTCTTGGAGAACAAAAGAATTTCTTTCAAGTCAATTACATGTTTGCTTTCCACAGTGCACTGTAATGAAACACAGGCTTAGACAATTTTAACATTCATAAGAATTCTCAGAAAGGAGATTGGTGATAATATATGTTCCAATCTACTTAACAGAAAATGGAAGCTAGCTAATGTGTAGACATCTGGATGAGTGACTGTGTGTAAGTGTAGGAAGGTGGATGCAAAGCAGGCCTCTTCAAAGTTAGGATGGACACAATAAAAAGTAGCAGTGAATGTTGCCTCAGCGCAAGAATAATGATTACACAGTGGAAGAAGAACTTTTCTTTGAAACAAAAAGTTGTACAGCTTTGAGTTAGATGCTTTTTTCATTAAAAAAACATAAAATTTAATAATTCTTGTTTAGTATAATGCAATCATGTCCAAAAGTTAGCACTTCAGTAAAAACACAACTTTTAAGGATCTATATGGTTTCATATAGTGTCTGTCTACACATATTGTTAAAAATTATTTCACTGGTCCAAGAATATGTTTTATCCAGGAATAAGTAACGAGAGAAACTTTATGCATATTTTAAGATGGTAGAAATAAATAATGTATGAAGATGCAATTCGCACTGGAGAATTTTCATGATAAAATTTAAATACAGTGTGAAAAAAACAATAATTAGATATTTCTACCATTTAGTATTGTTCAGGGCAATTATATATGAAAGACATTAAAAATAGGGAGTGTGAGGTTTAGCAATCAGATATGCCATGCTGCAGTGCCATACCAGAGAGAGAGAGAGAGATTCATTCTTCTGGAGAAAAAAGCAACAGATGGTCTGACTAGGTGTCTATAATGAGTAATGTGCACTTGGAACATTTCTACATCACCTACCTCTTCAATAATTGTGTTTGCCTGTTTGTTTGTTGTTGTTGTGTTCTTCAGTCCAGACACTGGTATGATGCAGCTCTCCATGCTACTCTATCCTGTGCAAGCTTCTTCATCTTGAATTACCTACTGCAACCTACATCCTTCTGAATCTGCTTAGTGTATTCATCTTTTGGTCTCCCACTATGCTTTTTACCCTCCATGCTGATCTCCAGTACTAAATTTGTGATCCACTGATGTTTCAAAACATGTCCTACCAACCAATCCCTTCTTATAGTCAAGTTGTGCCACAATTCCTCTTCTCCCCAATTCTGTTCAATACCTCTTCATCAGTTGCATGATCTACCCACATAATCTTCAGCATTCTTCTATAGCACCACATGTCAAAAGCTTCTATCCTCTTCTTGTCTAAAGTATTTATTGTCCATGGCTTCACTCCATACAAATACTCTCAAAAAAGACTTCCTGACACTTAAATCTATACTCAATGTTAACAAATTTCTCTTCTTCAGAAACACTTTCCTTGCCATAGCCATTCTACATTTTATATCCTCTCTACTTCAACCATCATCAGTTACTTTGCTCCCCAAATAGCAAAACTGATCTACTTCTTTAAGTGTCTCATTTCCTAATCTAATCCCCTCACCATCACCTGACTTCATTCAACTACATTCCATTATCCTCATTTTGCTTTTGTTGATGTTCATCTTATATCCTCATATCAAGACACTGTCCATTCCATTCAACTGCTCTTCCAGGTCCTTTGCTGTCTCTGGCAGAATTACAATATCATCGGCAAACCTCAAAGTTTTTATTTCTTCTCCATGCATTATAATTCCTTTTCCAAATTTTTCTTTTGCCTTTACTGCTTGCTCTATATACAGATTAAGTAACATTGTGGATAGGCTACAACCCTGTTCTGCTCCTTTCTCACCACTGCTTCCCTTCCATGCCCTCAACTGTAATAACTGCCATCTGGTTTCTGTATAAATTGTAGCCATGCAACTGTAATACTAATACATCTTTCTTGCTGCACCAACTAGTTTTGTGAGTTATGGCACACTCAGGTAGTAGACAAGTAATAGTGTGCTTTAGGAAAGAGCAGAAATGATCATGGCTTGTGGACATGTAAATCACCAGTGTCAGAAATTTTATTTAGCAGTATTAACATTTTAAATGGACATTAATTCTTTGTGTGGTGTTTTGTAAATTTTGTAATGGAGGAAAAAGCACCTTGCTAAGATAAGTTATATGTAACATTCTGGTGAGCAGTCTAAATTATTGAGCATTTGTTGTGTGCAATTTAAAGATTATTAAAATTTTATTTCATGACCTTTGTCAGGTATTTTGCATAACCAATATAGATTCTGCCTTCTCATATGAGTACATTTTGTGAATTAATGTACTGAGGTGTGTCGTACAGGAGAACAGTTGATTTTGAACTACACTGAGTCTAACTATACCTCATAGTATGAACATATAGCAATATTTTTTGTGGTTGCTTAATTGAATAATACTGCTCAAGCTTCTTTATCTAAATAATTATTTGTAGTTATTTGGGACTTGAAACAGCTTCACCTTGTAGATGCAATAAGAATTTTATTGAGCATTGCCCAGGAATGTATCATGTTTCTGATACTTCTTTCCTGAATAATGCTGCTCTGATGGTATGGGAAGTTGATAATTATAGTTAGGTGACGAATTATAGAGCAGCCTCTGATGACAGCGGAAAGCAGTGAAACAGCAGAATTGCAACAATACTTTACCAGAAAAATAAGTAGGTGTACTATCACAGAAGGTTTTAAGGGTCTTTTTCTAGGAGTAAATTCAAGTTTATATCTGCACCTCAGAAACAAGGGAACAGGCACAAGTGAGGTAACTGAAGCCACAAGAAAAATACAATGGAAAGCAGGCCTAGTTGGCCTACATTTTGCTTATTTGTATGTAAAATATTTTTGTTGTATACAGCAAGTTTTATTGTCAGTGTAACATAAGCAGTAGCATCATTTGGAGCTCTCAAATGAGTAACAATGCAGAAACATATATGGAGAAAAGCAGCAAAAGAAGTTTGAAAAAGAGCATTTGTGCAAGAATCCAGCAGGAAGACATCAATACAACCATTTCAGAATCACCTGTGAGAAAGTCACCAAGAAGAATAAAAAGTAGTCATGTTGTCTTTGACTGTCTTCATTTAATCCTTTTAACTCATTGTCTTTTCATGATGAGGACAATGAGTCCAATATTGATGATACAGCAAAACTAACACATCTCCATGCTACAAAAATGACAGTGGAATCATGTGATAGTATAAATGTAGAAATATTTCCCATATAGACTCTGCCAATGATTTACAATATGGAACATCATATGACACTTTCTATTGCAGAACAAATGGATTAAAATGATACAGTTTATATCTTCTTTTGACATTCTTCAAATTGTTACCATTAACTTTAGTTCAGCAATATTTTGTAATATTAAGTTGTTTCATCATATTGTACATAAATACACATACTTGACTGTCCTATACATCCCAGATGACTGACGTATGATCAGTGCAATGTAAAATTAAGAATTGCAGCTTTGTACATTCTGGAACGTAAGACCGGACATATTTTTTTCCACATAGGCTTCCATTTCCCTAACTGATGACAAATGATACTGGCCACAACATTACCGCATACATTGCCTGCATTTAGTAAACATAATCATATTTTAATACATGGTAAATAAAATTTAGGATTGTTTCATATTTCACAATAGAAACAAATGTACCAGGTAAGACAAGAATATAGAAACATCACAACCATATTGTTCACTTTCTATTCTTCATAAGTGTATTCTCTCCCTTTTTTGATTAACAGAGAGTTACATTATATCCCAGTTATATAATTGTGGTAGCCATTTATGTATACTGTGAGAAATAATGGTCATGTCACATTTTAATTGGGGTATGTTCAGTGTGACTTTTAGCATTACTGAGTGGGGCAACACAGTAATGTAGGTACAGCACCAGAATTTGTTGGGAGTGGGAATCAAATCCCCATATGACCACACAGATTTAGGTTTTCCACAGTTTCTCCATATCAGTCAATGTGCATAAGGGTGCCTATCCTGGATGCAAGGTGGTGCCCCCTGCCCTCCCCTCCAGCTCACAGTGAAAGAAGAAATATAGTGTAGTTTTTAAAGGTACTTACAAGCTGCCACTCATCTTCCAAAATATGAAAAATTCTCCATATGCCCAGGTCTACCCCCCCCCCCTCCCCCCCTCCCCCCCTCCAAACTACCATATGGGTATCCTTGAATGCGCATTTTAGTACAGTTCCTTTGAAAAGAAAACAGCCAGTTTCCTTCTCCTTCCCTGTCCTGTATTAGCTTGTGCTCCATCTCAGATTATCCTGGAGATGACAGCTGTCATACCATGTCAACATTAAAAAATAATATTTGTGGATTTATACTGACACACAATTAGATTTTTATTAATCTAGCACATATTAATATGTCACAGTTCTTCCTCAGCTATTTGACACAGTCAGTTCCCTTCTTTTCCCTTCTTCCCTCGCCACTTCCTGCCTTCCAACCTACTTTCTTGTGCATCACTGCTGAGTTAGCTCTTTCCAGGCAGCAGTAAATTAATACAAAGATTGTCCTTGTTTTGTGCCATGAATTTATCGATACTTGGACTTCTTCCATTTTTCATTTGGTAATAGATCACTAATTGTAATCAGAATTTGCTTAAAGTGTGCTTTGAACAATGACTAATTATAATTGTTCATGATAGGTAATTTTAACTTTCAAGAATGAGATTTCATATTTATTAAATAAGGCAGATGATATGTGTCAGACTATAATTGGATATTTGCCAGAATATAAACTTAAATGACTTTTATTCCAGTAGCAACAGACTCAAATCCACAATGTATTTTCTCATTCAATATCTTCTTCCATATGTTGTTGTTGATACAAGATTAGTAACTTAGGCAGAAACAGTATGTTAAAAATAATAGCATAATTGCTGACAAACAAAGGAGTACCTTTGAGAAAAACATTTATTATTCACTAACATAGTAGTCATTGAAACAAACATTCATGACATAGTAAAATTACTTTTGCTGATGTTTTGAATAAGTTCATAAGGTATGCTTTTGGTAATTTAAATGGAAAAGCAGCACTAAAAAATAAGTTGATGATTGGATCCTAGTTTCCATAACATTTGTGACTTATTTCAGAATTCAGTTTATAAGTTGTTACCTAAGTTGTACTTGAATATTCACTTATACCAGAATGGAATTTCCATCTGCAGCTGACTGTACACTGTTTTGAAACTTCCTAGCAGATTAAAACTATGTGACAGAGTTCCAATTGAAGATGTAATCTCTGACTTTACAGACAAGTGCCCTACCAAGTGAGCTGTCTCTACCGACCGAGCTGCCCATGCACAACTCACAACATGCCATCACAGTTTACTTCTGTCAAAACTTTTCTCCTGCCTTTCAAAAATCACTCCTAAAAGAAAAGATACAATGGAGAAATGGCTTAGCCACAGCCTAAGGGATAGTTTTGAGAATGATTTTTTACTCTGCAGTATGGTGTGCACTGATTTCAAAATTCCTGGAAGATTAAAAATATATGCTGGACTGGACCCTAATCTAGGAACTTTAACTTTTGATGGGCACATGCTATATCAACTGAGATAATCAAGCATGACTTATGAGTTGCCCTTGCTGCTTTAGTTCCACCAGCACCTCTCTCTGGTGTATGTAAAGCTGTAAGGGCAGGTAATGTCTCATGCCTGGATAGCTCCATCGCAAGAGCACTTATGAGAGGAAAAGGTCTCTGATTCAAGTCTCAGTTCAGCAAATAGTTTTAATCTATATATTTTCCACCACTTTCGCCAAATGGTAACAAAAGATGAATGATTTCAATCTGTCATAGCAACTATCTTCATGTCTATTTATAACTTTTCACCAGATTTCATTCTTTTTTAATAATCTTCAGTAGTGTTTTAAGTAATACGCCCTTGAATGTGTTTCACTGCAAATATAGTGCAGGGAAAACACCTCTTCATTGTATACATGTACATGTGACAGCATTTATCAACATTAGCTGCACAATTATTTTATTTTCTATATATAATGCCATGACAATTACAGCAATATCGTCTTGTTTAATCATTTTCCTCATGAGTATTTGTAGGAATCCTTTTTTACCAAAAATATTTAGAAAACTGATGTGTTACTTTTGTGGGACTGCCGATCACAAAGTGTATGTCCATGTTTACTATGATGTATGCACGGTGAAAGTGACTGTGTTGGGCACCTATTAAAATCATAGTAATTTTTATGTTATGAAGTCATGTAAAAGTTAAGGGAATTTAAAAATTTCATTGCCAATAGACTGATTATTTTTATCAGAAAGAACTATGAGAGGCACCAAGCTTATTTATCTATATAATAGATACATCACCATTGTCTGAACACAACAAAACCAAATATGTTTGGTACCTAATGTGGGAAAATTATGTATGGTTTTGCAGTTATTACCTACCAGCACAAACACTGATGATCAAAATGTTTCCTAATGGTGGGATTTGATTTATCAAATGAATGAATCATGGATATTTCAAGAGAAAAAATTCTGTGTGGTAAGTAATAAGTCAAGAAATGCAGTCAGTATGCAGAGAATTAAATGTATTATCCCCTTATACAATTACAATTTACAATAAGTATAGAACTATAGATGAATTACCTCTTAATATGCGGGGCGATTAAAAAAAATCATGTCCCTTAGGATAAATACAGTGAACCAGAACTTGAACAGCACTCTGTCATAAGTGGTAGTATGGGAAAAATGCTAACTAGCATGGGCCCACAAATGCATACCTTAAGAGCTATGAGCACTCATCATAGCTCTTCTGTCTTTGATACTATTAAACAAACCTCTTTTACTGCAAGCTTTTTGTATTCCAAATTTTTGGAGGACCTAGTATGGACCAATACAAGAAAAATTATCTAGTGAGCTTACCTTAAAAGCTATGAGCACTTCTTCAGCAGAAGAAATGTTCAATGTAGTGAAGATGAACATGTTCTCATAGCTCTTAAGGTATGTACTTTATAGTGTATGTCTACCAGGCATTTTTTCTTGTTTTCATCCATGTTGATGGAGTTATGGTTCAGCACATTTGTCTTACGGGACATGAATTTTGATTCAGCCTGTATATAACGTAAAAAAATGGTAAGACTCACTTTCTGATGATCATTATAATCAAAATAGGAACCTGTTGTTGAAACAAATCACACTGGCCTCTGAATCTCACTAACTGTATCTTTCTTCTATGAAAATCTTAATCAAAAATTGAAATCCATTTACCAGATTCAAAATTAATTATTGGTTAGGATAGTGTATGGGACCGTCACTGAAATCTACATCCTTTTCTTTATTCAGTGGTGCTATACTAATTGAACTTTAGCACAAAAATTTGAATTTTCATTCTACAGTTCTTTTCTGACTCCTCTTCTAGTCTTGATGCCAGATCTTCCACTAACTTTTCAAGGCTAACATTCTGGAAGCAAGAATATGGAGGAACTGAAATCTGTTACAGATGTAAAAACACTTTCGCACTTGACATCATGTTTCCTGGCATGGACATTTATTAAACATTACAATCAGGTACTTGGATGGCACTGAAAGTCAGAGCCCTATTTTATGGGAATAGTGCTCTTCCAGTTGAGTCTTATGGCCTGATCTCACTGACTGAGCTAAGACTCGTTTCTATTACTAATCCGTCTCTAATGACCTCATTGTCAACAGGACGTTAAACACTAACCACCAACCAGCCAATCAATTTCTAATGCCTCGGAAATGAATTTTTACTTTGCAGCAGAGTGTGCACTGATTTTAAACTTCTTGGCAGATAAAAATTGTATGCCAAATTGGAATTCATACCTGGGACCTTTGCCTTTTGTTGTCAAGTGATCTACCAACTGAGGTATCCAAGCAAATCTCATAATCTGCAGTCACAACTTTACTTCCAACAGTACCTCATCTCCTATCTTTCAAATTTCATGTTGGCGTCAAAGTGAGAAGCAGTTTCAATAATATGCTTGATATTGTTAGCAATTTTGTGAGACTGTGACCTCACAGGAACCACAGAAAACTTAAACATGGACGGCCATATTGGGATAAGATCCATCACGCTTTTCAATGAGAGACCATTTCCTTAAACTCTGCATCATAATGAGCTGATATGGAAATAATATATTAATTCTGTCTGTAAGAAACTCAGCCCTGTCAAATTCATAGTGAAACAGCTATTGCAATATGCAGACAAACAGCTACTGCGCATGGTATACAATGGACTCTTTAAACTGTATCTTCAGTGTGGAATGACAGTGTGGGGAAACACACCTTCGGGAAACAAAAAGTGTTCTGACACTGAAAAAAATTCAATTCATTTTAACAAGAAACATGGAGAAATTGCTTCAAAATCTAGGTACCTTATGTTTTACAATGTTGTATGAAACAACCATGTACATCACAAAAACAGTGATTTTGAAGCATGATGGAAATGAAATTTTACAGTATTAAAGAGCATTATTAAATAAAATTTGTATAGATTGTTCTTTGTAATCAGTGATGTCAGAGAGCATAATCATAATGGTTTCTCCTAAAGAAATGAGGGATACTGAATGTTTTGTGTGGCCTACACTGCACATACACTTGCTGTACAGAATGCAACTGCAAAAGATCAAACAAAATCCAATTCAGTTGAGCCTTGTTCAGTCTTCCAGGAAGAGATTAAATCACAGATGAAGCAATGGGCTATAGTATGTATAGAAGTAATTGTAAAAAGCCATTCTGAATGTGATGTAAAAATTAACTCCTAGCATTAATCTTTACCTGTACTTTTTATAGGTGTTGGAAAATAGTCGAAGTACTTTAGTTTTGGCAGATGTATAGAATGAAGCTTGCCTATTTATAGCACCCACTTCAAACCATTTTGCCTGATTTGATAGATTTGATCTATACCCAATTATTTGAACTATTTCTAATGTTAATGCAAGTCTTAACTGTTTTAATTCTTCACACACTACTGTTACATCAGCAGAAAGTGTTTAATATCAGTTGCTTCCTCATAATATTTATGTAGCAAATTGACAATAGAAACATCATGGTACCAATAACTAGACAAACCATACTTTGTGTAAGAAACATCACAATATTTTATGTGGAAAAAGCTGGCACATTGAAATCCAATTCACATGATTTAGTGGCAGTTTATAAAATTACCTGACCTGAAAACAATTTGCTTAAAATGTGTAATTTATATTACTTATTAACAAAAGATTACATTATATTTTCATTTATACATCATTATTAGACTAAAATGTTCTTTTAGTAGTTTTTATGTAACATATGATTATATATACATATTAATTATTTTAGTTTAATAATTTAGGAAATGAAAATTATTCAGGAAAGCTCCCCTTAGGTGCTATGGAGATGAACTAGTTTACATCCATTAACCAGAAAAAAGTATTTGTCAGACTGCATGTAATCATTAATTCTGTAGTAATTCAGTCTATACAAAATTGATGACTACTGAAGTATAAAATTACATTTTTGCTATCACTACCTAGTCTTTGTTGTAGGTGGGAATTTGTGTAATGTGTATTATCATTAACATTAATTTTTCTATATATGATTGCACTAACATTTCTGTTTACTAACATAAAAATTTTGAAAATAGAAGCACTGCATTGACAGTTTTCAAGCTTTGATTTAGAGTGTATATCTAGTAATCACCATCGTATGTTTTCAGTCAGACTAAGATAAACTTGGGAGCAAAATAATGATTTCACAATTACTACATCCTTCACAAAAATACAAGAAAGATTTACATATTATGGATTTTTTAAAAAGCTAGCATCCCATGGTAGACTGGAAATTAAAAAGGTATTGGCATTCAGACAGAAAATTTATCAGTAACCATGCACTCTATATATAAATTGAACATTTTAGAGTCAATAATTATCATTTGAAACTGTTTACTGTGAGAAGGGAAGTTCCAAAAATTTACTTAAATTTAATCAAATAAAAATATTTACATTGTTAAAATTATTACAGAGTAGATTTATCTTCCACGTATTTCGAATATAGTCATCTTTCCAACTGTAGATAATATACAGAAGTTTCCATGGACATAAAATTACCTGTCTATTGAAGGTGACAACTTTGGCTGATATGTACAGTAGTTAAAACTAATTTTGACCCTTTACTTGTGAAGATTTGAATTTAGCTGCAAATATCTAAAATAGAATAATGGTAACTTCTTCATAAAAACAAGCTCTTGCATAGTGTAGCTTTTTTTATTTTACTTTGACCAGAAATTTCTCTTAGTATGATTCATAGATGAAGTGTGATAAATGACTGTTCACAAGGCCCGTTATTAGCTGCAGGTAGTCTGGCCTTATTTCAATAATTATACATTCGTACTATGAACCAGGCTGAAGGATATTTCATATTTCTAATTGAAGATGAGTAACCATAAAGCCTCCAACTAAATTTTCGGAAAACAGTTGCTATCTTTCTCTGACTATCCCTCAATTATATTTTTTAAAGATTCTTTATATACAGGGTGTAAATTTTAAGCTGACAAACCAGAACAACTTGGAAAATAAGCTTCACATGAAAAAATGTGTAGAATCCAAAGTTGATAAAGGTGATAAAATTAGCCCGCCAACCCAGCCGGGGCGGCAGGCAACTTTAAAATTTCAAATAGGAGCCCCCATTTTTTATTGAAGAATCAGATTCTAGATAAAAAGCAACATACATTTTGTTTTAAACATTTGTTTTCATTCTTGGTAGTTGGTACTGTAATTCAAGAAAATCCATGTTCTCATGTTTGCATGGAAAATGATTACAGATAAATAAAAAATACTTATTTACCTAGTAAATTTTGATTCGCTGAAACTAAAACTCTCCCTCTCTCCCCATAGGGTGGGGTTTGAGAGAGAGGACCATGAAACAAACAAAACTTATCCAAACCTGCAGTAAAAATCAATATGTGGTCAACACTTGTAAAACTCTAATTTCTCTCTCTCAAACCACACCCTATAGGGAGAGAGGGAGAGTTGTAGTTTTAGCAAATCAAAATTTATGAAGTAAATAAGTATTTTTTATTTATCAGTAACCATTTTCCACGCAAAAAGGAGAACATGGATTTTCTTGAATTACAGCACCAACTACCAAGAAGCAAAACAAATGTTTAAGACAAAACGTACATTTTTTATGAATTGTAGAATCTGAATCTGCAATAAAAAAATGGGAGTTACCATTTGAAATTTTAAAGTTGCCTCCCACGCCACTGCCAGAGGGCTGGGATGGAGGGCTGATTTTAGCACCAGCAGTTGTCCCCCTCACAAATAATCAACTTTGGGTTCTATAAATTTTTTCATGTGAAGCTCATTTTCTGAGTTATTCTGGTTAGTGAACTTAAAATTTATGCCCTGTATATCTTCTCTATCCTCCACCTCCAACCAGTGGTCCAGTACAGTGCAGATTCTAGATACCAAATACATACCTCAAGATGGATCAAAGAACATTTTGTTACCGAGCTCTTTCAATGATGCACTGCACTATGCCAGTATCCTAACAATAAAATGAAATCTGCCATTTTATTTACCACCAGTTAAAGTCTTTCATATACTCACACACTTAATTGTAGGTATCTGAATGATAGAAATGCAATGAATCCTACAATCAAACATTGTGTTATTATTACTTTCCGTAAATTTCACAACTTAAGAATTTTTTATGGTCAGAGATTTTTGTACTTCACTTAAATCTCTTGATATCGTATCACATCATACTGTTGGATATATATGTAGTAATCTTTATTGCATTAATTTTTATAGCACTTCATTCTAGTTATCTGTGTGATCTGGAAAATATTTTGAGTTAAAATTAATGCTATCTTCCAAGTGATAAATATATCAGAAGAACAGTAACGGTTTCATCACAATTCTTAGAGGCACATCTTACATTATTTCTGTGTCTGTGAACCCACTATCATTTCTGCTTAGATATCATATATAAATATGGTAGGTATTTCCTGAAATAAGTTGCATTAAATCAACTCATTTGGGTTTGTGATGGATTTAATGTATGAAAATCAAGTAACCATTTAGTTAAAACTGATTTTGGTGGAGTATCTGAATCCTTGTACAGTCTCATAAGTATACATTGAGTACACTGAAGTTTTTGATTAATTTTGTAGAAAAAGAAAAGGACAGGAAAATACAATGTTAATCTGTTTCTTATTACCATAATCTCACTTGCACCAAATTAGTACACTAAAGTCAATGGAAATGCGAAGACCATGTTAAGCTTAAAACCACTAGTAAAGCACAATGTGTTATTGCGCTTTAATTTTCATGGTTTAATTTATATAAATTATACAAGATTCAGAATAAAATAATTTCAACGTCCACAAAAAAGTTTTGAAAATCAGCAATATTTAAATTTGCTGAAAAATTTTATGAATATGCTGCACTTCTCTCAGTGAGTCCAGAATAGAGACAGATTTTCTGTTCTTCATTTAATTGTTTGATGAGGAATGCAGAAACAGCCTTACAATACTACATGGAGAATCTCTTCTCTTTTACAGGGACAGTTAGTTTATAAAAGGTATACTGAATGACAAACCTGAGTACCTGTTAAGTTATTAATGTCTCATTATATGTTTAGAGAGAGAAATAGCTATACAATGCATCACTGACACAATTACATGTAAATTAACTGTGATCAGTACCCACTAGGCATTCTCAGACATCATGAAAAGAGCCTTAATCAAGTATAACCACAATGAAAATGCTCCAGCACTATATAAACAATAACATTTCCCTTTACATTGTTTGAATCTTGTCTAAATATGGCAAAAGATGGCCTGTTGTAGCATGTGCAGATGTAACAATGTATCCAAAATTAGATAATACTGCATATGGAGTCCCTCACAATTCTACTTCAGCTCTTCCTTTTTTCTGCTTTATATTATGATTACCCAAATTCCACTAAATGAATGGGTAGGCTGTGATGTTTGCTCATTATAGAAATATTCTGATGATAAATAGCAGCTGCCCCAAAATCATTATAAATAAAATGATAATTAACCAGGTTTAATTAGTACTGTCAGTTATGTAAACCCCAAATATTGTAAAGAAAAATAGCTTACGCAAGTCCAGACAGGGAGCAGTAACCCACAAGTTTTTAAGATGGAAATCAAGTGCCATGAAATGACTAAATCTCTAGCATACAATAATTCTTGACGTTGAATAGAAAAGCACTTAAAATGGATTGGATATATTGATTATCTGCTAACAAAGCTATTTTTCATCCTGATACTTCTCTCCTGATTTATTGAAAGTAAACAAAATTGAATAACTGTGTATAATCATGCATAACTGTATATTCTGACATGTTAAATATTGATAAAAAAAAAGCAGTGCTCACCAAACTCATAATTGCAGGAGGCCTGATAGAATTACTCAGAGGTAAATGTTGAATCCTGAGCCTTTGGATCCAAAGATTCCTTCTTCAAGAGCTAGACAAGGAAAGGAGGAAATAGAAAGGTGTAAGAAAGCAGCTAAAGGAAGGACAAGTCACTCAGAATGCAAGTTCATGACACACATTCTAGTTACAGAAGGATAATGACCTGCTGCCTTGTTGATGACTTGTCTACCATAATTAACACATTTGACAAGTGTTCCATTGTGGACTATTGGAGACTGAGTCATGTTTGTACATAGTAGTATTCTCAGATCCATATAATTCCGATATATGTGGAACAGAAATCACAGCTACATATGACTGGATATAATAAGATCTGTCATATGAGAGCTTGACATGTGACAGCCACAGCCACATAGGGCTCCTTTACACCATGGCATTTATCAGGTGACTGGTTCTATGTCTTTTCTCTACTTCTGTGTTTGTAGATAGGATTATCTAGGGTTATTACTCTGACATTCAGGTGGTGAAGTAAGCATTATTTTCATTATAATGATTAATAAAATATATGACAGTGATCAGCACCAGGCAATATCATTTCCACCTTTCTATGAGCTCTGTGAAGTACCACGCAGTCAGTTTACCAGAAAGCCCTTAAGCTCATAAACTTGTGGCTGAATTTTTTTTAAAAAACTATATGGCCTGCCAGTTAAAATAATATCTTACTGTCAAGAATTTTTAGGGGGACTTGTCAGGTGAGATAATACCAGTACAAAAATCTATGCAGTATAAAGATCTAGGTATGCAGGCTCATACATTCCAATAATATTACTTGTTACATTATGTACTGAAATCTTGAAAGGAAACAGAAATAATATTTTAGAGAATTCTTTAGATTTAGATGTATCAGATGGTTTGTACTGATAATTAAATACTCCATGTCAGTATTGTTGCTGACGAACAGTACTAGATGTAGGCTGATATATTCTACAATGTGTTTCTACATCAATTAGGCAGAAATATAGTACCACCCATGACCAAAGAAAAGCACATCACTTAGTTTTTTAGCTGAGATCTTAAAGGAAAACAAAAATTACTTAAAAGAAACACCACTATCCAAATCGCTGCCAAAAGTTTACCTGTCTATGACAGATGAGCAAATCAGGATGAGTTTCTGTACTCCAAAACTGACTACAGGATCTCAATGAAACTTATGTTATATAGAGGAATGGGATGGGCCTGAGGAAGTGCCAAAGTCCAGTAACATAGTTATCAAACCATGCCCAACCAGAGATATCTATGTGAATAAGAACTTATCCATCTTAAACAAAGTGTGATTCTCTTGGTCCTTAACACTTTTGACACTACTAGTCACTAAATTGTTTCCTTACAGAGTAATGATAATAAGACCAACAGAGTAACATAAAATGTGTCCATATTTAGAGGGCCAATACACCATGCAAATATACAAATTTCCTTTGGCACCCATACAATCTCTTCCAAGTATCTTTGCTCCATGTTGTATTGTTGCACAGCTGTTTGTGTCATATTAACTATTGGCAATCAAATATCTGAAAATTGTTACTTTGCTGTAAACATTCAGATAAAAACCAGATTTTAATTATAGAAACAGGTTAGAAATTATGGTTGAGTCCTGACAATATGTGTGCTGTATTGATTGTATGGCTCTTTGTGACAGCAAATTTCTGAATTCAGGAGTTCCTGTCACATGGTATTGGTTATAATTTTCTTTCACTCTTCAATAATCCAATGTTTCCTCACTGCGCATTCTGCATGTTGTCACAATGATGGATAGTGTTATTAATCATTAAACTAACACACAGCAGTCCAAAATATACTTGTTCCAACTATGCAATGAAAAACTCTCTTTTCAAGTATCAGTTATGTATCCTATTTTAACTCTTCTGTGGGCAGTTAGTTAGAGTAGTGACTACTAACATGCTATCTAGTGTGCTGCAAAAGAACTTTTTTCCTTCATATAACAAATAATGGTCATACTGCATGAATTAATGTTTGGTACCCAATTTCACAAAGAAGCTATATTCTAGTGTATGTGTGTTTTTGTTACTTTGATAGTTATCTATAAATGAAATCACTCATCCTCATTATTCATTCTGTTTCCTTTTATTTCCTTTTATTTCCTTTTATCATTACTTTGATTTTGTAACCTCTCCTTTCCTTGTCTCACGTTATTTATTTTTACAGCTATAATATTTATGAAAGCATGATGCCCTTATACAGGGTGAGTCACTAACTATTGTCACCAAGAAAAACTCAGCTAAAAGTTTGTGGGACAAAAGATGTATGGGACAGTGGGGGCCATATTATGACATTGGTTTTTTGTTACTAGGTGGGGTCACTTCAGATATATGAAGGTCAACTTTGTTTTTTTCTTAATGGGATGCTATAGTTTGGTACTTATTTTCCGATAGCAGCTATCGAGACAAATCCAATGCAATGATGTGTAACAGTAAGGTCTTTGAATGTCAATGAATGTCAAAAAGGCATCACGAACATCCATTTACAGAAGGTGTTCGAAGTGATGACCATTGGTATCAATGCAGTGCTGCAATCTTCTTATCATGGATTAAGTGGTTTTCCTTATCACTTTGGCAGCTATAAAAGCACATGCTCTGACAATTCTCTCTCACATATCTTCAGGTGTAGTTGGAACGTCTTTATAAACAATGACTTTTACAAATCCCCACAATAAAAAATCCAGAGGCATCAAGTCTTGGAAACGAACTGGCCACAACACATCTCCTCCACATCCAATCCAACAATTTGGGAATTGTCTCTGCAACTCATTTCTAGCCATCAGTGAGAAATGTGCTGGACACCCATCATGTTGATACTACATTTTGTTCCTTGTTTCTAAAGGTATTTCTTCCAAAAAAAAAAACCTAATGTTTCTTGCAGGAATATGGTGTACTTACAAACATTAGGAATTCCTTGAAGAAATAGATGCCTATAAATCTGCCCTCCAGAATCCTGCACCATACATTCACCACCCACAGATTTGGTGAAAAATTTGCTGCAGTCAACATGGATTTTCTGCTGCCCAATAATGCATGTTATACATATTAACATTTCCATGATTTGTGAATGTAGCCCCATCAGTAAATACAATCAAATTAATAACTGCGTTGTCCCTCTGAATCTGGAGTTGAGCCCATCGACAGAATTCAATGTGATGCATACAATCCATAACAGTTAATTCTTGGTGGAGACTGATATGGTAAGGATGATATTTACGGCAATGCAGAACATGAACAACACTCCTCTGGCACATGCCAGATTCCCTTGTGATTTAACACAGACTAACACAAGGATCTTGAACCACAGTGGCAAGAGTACCAATTTCTGTCTCCTTGTTAGTAACTTTCCTTTGCTGGATATGTTTCCAATGCGTTAAAGATCCAGTTGTTCTCAATTTATCATACACATATTTAAATGCACAACATGTAGCGTGAGTACATTAAGGATATCTTTCAGCATATAAGTCTCTAGCTCTCACTGAATTTTGTTGGCATTCTCTGTAAATGAGAAGCATATTGACTTGTTCTTCAAAGGAATACATCATTCACATTCGCTTGATTCGGCAATACTAGTCTTACCATTCCGATTAGTGTTGTATTGTGAAACTGTCAAATAGTGTTTACATGTCAATGGCACATTAGATGGATATGCCATATTCGGCAAATATTTACTATTTGCATGATACATGAGAGAGAACTGTCAGAGCATGTGCTTCGTTAAGTGCCAAAATGATAAGGAATACCACTCAGTCCATGATAAGAAGGTTGTAGCACTGCACTGATACCAGTGGTCATCAATTTGAACAAATTCTGTAAATGGACATTCATGCCACCTCGTTGACCTTTGTTGACCTTCAAAGACTTTACTCTTACACATCATTGGATTTGCTTTGATAGCCGCTATCAGAAAATAAGTACCAAACTATAGCATCCAATTTAAAAAAACAAAGTTGACCTTCATATCTCTGACACAACCTCACCTAACAACAAAAAACCAATGTCATATTATTGCCCCCACTGTCTCATGCAACATTTGTCTGACAAACTTTTCAGCTTCTATCATACTTTCAGAGTTATTCTAGGTGGCAATATTTAGTGACCCACTCTGTATATGCAGCATACTATCACCTTTGAATGGGAACCTAGAAGGAATGGATTACTGTTTTCCTGAAAGTCTCACACTGGTGCATGGCAGGAGATTCAGGAAAAACAGAGAAAATTTGTTTCTTAGTATGAGACTGCAAATTACTTCATTAAGTTTCATTGTTGATTTGAAATGAGCTGAATTCAACTATGAAAAAGATCAAGAGGGGCTTGAGTAAAGAAGTTATAGCTGCAAACCCTACTTTTCTTTTATCAGTGTTTTTGTATTTTCTTAAATTATTTCTTGCCAATAAATCATTACTGTGATAAAAAGATTGATAGTGAGTAAGGAGAAGCCAGAGAAATGTGAAGAGGAAACAAGGGTATCATAATCAAATTTTCAGAGAGACAGTACAATCATCTGCACGATTCATGAGTGGACCATTCAACACAGTCTGAGGACAATATGCTTTATTGACTGTTTTATGCTAACATATTATTCCACAGACAATTTAATGAAGTGGACTATCAGTTTATTCTTAATCATCTGGTAATGGCCAGTAGACATGGTGCCTTAATTTTGTATTAAAGTGGAAATCCACACTTTATCCAAAAACTTGTACAGAGTGACACTATGTGACAGAATGAGGCACTACTCCATCATCCATATTAACACTGCTATTAGGACACAATATATTGACTCATCCTTCATCCCAACTCTTTCCTCACAACAAAAATATTTACATTCAACAATGAGGTCTGGTGTGCACCTGACAACCTTTCTGCATCAAGGACTCTTGGTTTAATATATTGAGGAATCAGTTCACTACTAGTGTGGCAGCAAAGTGTACAGACACTCGGGATGACCATATTGATTTACAAGTGTAATCCAACTGTTCTATGTTCATCTGAATGTATAACATATTTGTTAAAAAATCGACTAACTCAGTATTCATTAGCTCTCCATTAGAAAACTAATTTTCCACAAGGGCAAGAAATTAACCATTTTAAAACATAACCATTTTATTGAAATGTGCCTGACTGTGAATAATTTTTAAGAAACTTTTAACTGAATCTGTTACTTCAGTCTGAAAAATTTTTAAAGCCTACAACTTTACAAAATTTAGTCATTTTCACACCAGCTAACAGTTATCTTTTGTGTCTGACTATGCACTATGCTTCACAATTTTGCTGATTAATTAATTAATTTAAAGTAACTCAGTCACTGTAAAAAGATTGCCTCACCTATACAACATAGTGGGTGAATTTTCCGTCACACTGAAAATGCATAGATTTTTGTTTCTAATTAATGTTATCTGATTCTTCATCTAACATATTTTATTAAGATGGATGAGTGTGTTGTAATATGCTGTTATAAGATCAGATGAACAGGCCTATACATCATTAATAATATAAAATCAGATTTCATACTGCCAATGAACCTCCATCTTACCATATTAATACTAAAGTAAGTGCTCGTGAAAAGTACGTATACGCTGATTACGTTCCAAGTGAACATAAAAAATTGAGCAATATGAACACAAATGGCATCTTCATTATGCCAGAAACATAAGTGGGCTGACTAACCCTTGTTCAAAGTTCTCCACCAACTATAAACCACAATAACAGAATATCTCCATGTAACTTTTGCTGAATCTAGTTTGACTGTTAATGAAACATTGAAATATGTTTAAAATAATCGTGTTTGTTTTAGAGCAGTTGTCAGAAATAATAATAATATATTACATAACTTTTTTATGTTTAAAAACACAAGTAATATTAATAGTGTGAAGCTTCTAATTCTCATGAAGCCAGTGAAAATCTGGTATAACATTGTTTATTTTTTAACCTGATGACCATATAAATAATGCAATGTTCTTCAATAGCAAAGTAAAACAACCACTGTAGAAATTATTAATGTATTGCAGCTTTATGTTTTCAATATCAGAGAATATGTCTTAATTTTTCTAAACATCCCTATCACCAAAAGAACTGAATAATATATAATACTGTCTTGGTCATAAGCTTCATTGTTCATATCAGGTAATTCAATATCAAGATCAAATAGTAGAGAGAGAATTGAACACCACAACACTGTCACTATTTAAACTTATCTTAGTTCATTCTAATAGGAGAAGATGTCCTGGTTGTGATGAGCATCTATTTGTTCATGGTAACAGTACGTGATACAGAACATAAGTTCCTGGTTACCAGTTGCTCAAGTGAGAACAACTGGTACAAGGCATACATGCTCATAAATAGCTGATAATACATTGACATTATGGTTTAATGGGGTTTCCAATGAGTTCTTTCATTAGCAGAGTTAGGAAGTACAATGGTGACAACGGCCTTTCAATAAAACAACATTTTAGATAGAAAGCACTTCCTTATATCTTCATTTTAGTAAATGGGTTTCGTCCACATTTCTCAGTGAATAGATTTCATGCAAAGATTACAGATGATCAACAAATTATCCCTCTACAACTACTATAATGTTTCCATTGGGTGCGCAACAATTTCTTGCTCTGTGAGACTGGATGGAAGTCAAAGGGAGACAAATCTAGCAAAAAGCATGCATCTTCCAATATTTCATACTTCTGACCACAGTTTTATCACTACCAAATCAGGTTTATTGGCAGGTGCACTAACATGTCAAAAGACAATTTTTTCTTTTCCAATCAAAATGGCTTCTGCTTTTTCATTCAAGGAGTCCAGAAGGCTCTCAAAACACTCACCAGTTAACGTTTTACCAATTTTGAAATAATCTATAAGATTAATACTTTATCAATTAAAAAACACACTACCCATAACCTTACTGACTCTCCTTCGCCTACTATGGTGGAGGTTCAACCAGCTTCCACTTACTGCTTTGAGAGCTGATTAGTATGTTCCATCCACAGTAACAAGTTAGATTACATTATTTGGATTCTTTTTAAAGCTGGTGAATCATTGCTGACTAATTCATTTTCACATTTGTTTTTGGTTACTGTTCAACAGTGTCTCACACATCTAGCACAGAACTTTGTAATTGCTAAATCCCATGTAAAATTTGCTAGACTAATTTTTCTGATATATGGCAACTAATGTTTCATAGGTCTTTAAATGCTTGTTATCTAACATTGTATTGGATACTTTCTTGATGTGTTCATCTTTCATTGCTATTTTTTGGATGAACTTCATATGCGTGACCTTCAAGACATCTAGCATCTTGTTGGATACTTTCACAATATGTTCACCTTTCATTACTGTTTTTGGATGACCTTTATGTTTGTCATCTTCAAGATATATGTGAAAACATCTGAAATGTGTTGCTCATTTTGTTAACTGTCAAAACTGAAGGAGGAGATTCCTTATACCCTTCAAGTAACTATTAATGAATTTCTGCTGGCACAAAATCAGCCAATGTAAAGACATATACAGAGGCTCACTATTTCACATTATGCATCTGAAGAAGTTACATGGTGCAAATACTTGGAAAATCCATATAATCCTCATTATTTTGCAGGTAAAGCTGGCTCACGTAATACCTAATCAGTGTTTTTGACCTTTACTATATAAATAGAATTACAGAAAGGCTAAATCTTCAGAACTTCAGATCTATTTTTACAGATTAATAAACCATTTAAGATGTCTGAAAGTTTCATATCCAGTGCCCGTCAGTCTTGGTTTTATCTTTAATGTCTCAACAATTGGTGTGCAATCTCTTCTGTGTTTGCCTATAGAGTGCTGGAGGCCATTCAAAAGTCTCATTTTGAATGATTATTTAATTTTAAATGACTGATTTCATGCCCTTTTGGAAGGATTTATCTTTCCCTTGGGATATACCTTGTACTAATTATTATAATAAGTTGTATTACAGTGAGATAAAGAGCAGAAGACAAATACCGTGACTACTTATTTCCAAACTACTATCTACAGTTTTCAATTCCTTTAACAGTGAAATTCTTAACCTTTAGCTTTCAAAATAAATATGTAGTGTTAGCAAGTGTTCAAGATTAAGATGTTACTTCATTCTTTTTATGTGGAAATTTAACTAGTTTCAGTCACATATGTTGGTATTAATTATGAAGAGCTACATCTGAAAATTATGGGTTAGTTATAAGCAGCTTTAAAAGGGGCATCACAAAGTTTGGAAAATGCATCACAATACACTGTGCAGCTGCCATGCAATACATGCATTATTCAGTACATCAGCTTTAACAAAGTGGGTCAATGGAACATACACACCAGTCTGCAAGTACTCACATTAGTGTGAAATATCCTTTTCCTTGCTTTTTCGTATTCTTCTTCCCTTTCTTCAAAACTCTTACTGCGACGTGATTCAGAGCTAAACTGCCTCTCGGGAGACTGCAACATGCCCCACCACCCCCCACCCCATTCATATTGTAGAATAACAAGTTAGCAATAAGTACCCATTTCTACCCCACAATACATATTATGAATTTATCATTAATCTGAAGTTTTTTCATCAGTGAACCACTGCTCTTTGTGAAGAAAATAAGAACTTGCAAATACAAGAACTGGACTATCAAAGAATGTCCTTGACAATATACGAGAAAGTAATTATTATCTGCCACAAATTTATATTTTAGGCAAAGTATATTAAATATAACAACAGTGGTTGTTTATGTACAAAAAATAACACAGCAGAAAATGGATAAGATATGTGTGCTTTCAGGGGAAGAAGAAGAAGGTGAAGTGGAGCAAAACAGCATTAGAGAACACATAGTAAGTACTACAAACTAGAGAAGAGGTTAGCCAAATTGTTGAAATATATATTTGATAAATCATTAAAGATGAACTGGAAACAGTGAGTTGGACTGAAGAATTATGACAGACAGAACGCTCACTTTGACATCAATACTAAAACAGAATCATGATCACAAATAAGTCCAACCAGTCAACTGTTGTCAGAGGTATATATGATCCTCAGATGGAATAAAGAAGTAGGATTCATACATATTACAAAATTATGTAACATCACATTAATTCTGCAGATTTCAAAAATCTGCTTCTAAATCAGTGTTGGGTGTTATAGACTTAAAATAGCAAATTGAACTTTATGATGAATTATGAGTGAAAATATGAAATGCACATGAATAAAAATAGCAAATTGAACTTTATGATGAATTATGAGTGAAAATATGAAATGTACATGAATAAAAAGAATGTTGCATTCATTAGAAGCAAAAACTACAACAAGCACTATTTTTTAAATCTGCTAGTGTAAGATGTGGTAGAAACTCAAAGAGTAATAACACAGTAAATCCTAGCAAACAGGCAAGAGTGTTAGTATTCCTTTAGATAATAAGTACAAGAACACAAAAAATGAGAGATTTTTATGCACCTTTGGCTGGAACATACATTGAAATGTTGTAATCAGAAAAAATAGTAAAAGTGCCAATATGGCTTTATCCAGTCATTAGTTACTACATTTGCATGACCTGATAAAAATGTTTGTTTTGAATGATACATTAGCTGTGACTGAGATGAAATTACTTTTGAAACTATTGTCTAAGACTACAATCATCTCAATAAGTACATAAAGTAAAACTCTAAAAAGGAAATGATGGAGACATGGAAGAAACAGAGAGAAGATGATGAGATGTTATGCATACTGAAGAGAGAAAGTAGCAGGCTAAGAAAATGATAAGATACTATTTTGAAAGAAATCTAGTAGCAATGACATACAGAGATGAGCAAAATAAGAGACACTTCAATGGGCAAGTAAAACTGATGACTGTTTTTTGTCACCGAACATTCATGACAGGTTTAATTGACATGCCAGTAACACCAGTATCTGAACCTGCCTTTCATAGACAGAGTTTTTCTAACAGAGCTGTTTAAGAAATCCTTCACTCACTGGCTTCCAGCTTCAGCCTGCTACTACTCCTCACCTTTTCTTCAAACATCTGCAGAATCTTCCCTGTTAACCAAGCAGAATTAACATCCACAGAAAGAATTACGGAAAGAAAAACCTTAGCACAGTTTTGAGTGTCTTTTTGCAACAAAATGTTAGTCATAGTGATGTATTCACTGTATTGATCAGTTGTGATACTTTAATTTTGTTGGTGGGACAAAACTTGAGCCCAAGTTTCTGGCTTCCTCAGAATTAGCACTTCAAATTAATCAGTTTAAGCACTCTTTTGAAAAAAACTTCTCACATTAAACTTCTACCTTTTTTCTCTCTCTCTCTGTTAAAAAATAAACACTGATCCTGCAGTATTTTGACTTATTGGACAAGGGCGATAATAGGGAAATCAATTTTGCCATAGCCTTTTTACCAAAATGGAATGTATCATTCTGCTGAGAGGTCAAAGGAAGAATGACATTTTCATTTGTTTGTAAAAGATAACTAGAGGTCATTGTTTAAGCTTAGGAAACAGAGAGAAATATTTCTTCCAATCATTACTGACAATATTATTATTATTTGTATGGCTTACATGGCCACTTAATATAGACATGATATGAATATTAATTGCCCTACAAAAGAAATTAAAAAGAAAGATCATGATGCAATATTTATCGAAAGCTACTTTTTTGTCTTGATGAAGGAATGGTTCCTCATGAATGAGAGTGTACCACTCTATTATCTGTTTACAAAGGAGGGCACATCATGACAGAAGATTTGCTGGAAAGATAAACAACTGAGTTTGTCTCTAGACTTAAAGAACCTTGATAAATTAAATCACATTGTTGTTAAATGTAAATAATGTCAAGATGAAGAATGTAAGTTCAATAGCAAAGTTATGGAATCTATATCAGGAACAGTTTGTTAATAATTAAGTAATAACATGGAACTTTGAGAGCAGTGACTGGAAAAGGTAAAGAGTAATGAACATAATACACAGGTAGACCCACAGACCTTTGAAGGCATCTAAACTGCACTAACATTAATGTTTTCCACAACAATGGGATGTAACTTTCTTGGATGTGTAAACGAAATGCTACATTTAGGAACAGTACCATGGATTCTCTTTATTTTATGATCATAACACTGGGCTTCAGTAAGTTTTCATTCATGGGAAGAAGCATAAATGATGGCAACATTTCAAAAGTGGGTGTTACAGAGTTGTACCTCTGTTTTGTTGGAGCAGAGTGTGGGGCTGAGGTGTGGTGGGTTGGGATAGGGTGCAGAGGGTGGAGGGGAGGTTCAGCTGAAATACGAGTGATACATCAAAATATTTCCATGAGCACACTTGCTAAGGCTGCAGACTAAATCAATAATATCAATAATGATAACAACAATAATAATAAGGACATTTATGAGAAGTAATTCCATGCATAAAGCACATTTATGTACCAAAAGAAGACATTACAAACATAAAGAGTGAACACTTGTCATTCATGACCATAACCTGCACACTGAAATAATTATAACAAATTCTATTGCATTTTACATTTAGAAGAATACATGAAGTCACTTACCTGTGTGACAATTATACTAAATAATAATTTTTTTATATAAATGCTTCAGATTTAGTTACTTACATATAAATAAATAATATGCTTTACTGATGTAATGCAGCAGTATGATGATAATTTCAAGCAATAATAATCCATACATTCATACATGCAGATGCAACTATATCACTCAGTGCAAACTCTTCCACATTAAATGCAATTAAAAATGTGCTGACAAATTAAAATGATTACTGTAATAATAAAGGCCTGCTACTAGCATGTAATTCTCTGTACCATATTTGACCAAATGGTGCAAAAATTTATTGTTAGTGAAGGGGTTGCTATAATGCATACAGAAAGAGGACTTACAAATAGGAGTGCCAACACAGAACAACATGTCTCAAGCTATTTAACCTTTTTGGAAGTAAGTCAGAATTATTTAACAAATGAGAGATTTCAGGAAAAAAAATATAAAAATTATACATGTTTACTGTTTACACACACTGAAAAGAAGAGCATGTTGCACCATATGTGAGGATGTGAAAATGAAATCAGGAAGTTCTCTGACAAAAAATTTGAATTCTAAAAACAATACCACACTGGCAGGTTACATGGGAGAAATACACTGTTCAGCCACATCAATTGAAACACCTGCCAAAGCCTGAACAATAACCTTTTGCAGAGCGGACCACTGTGCGACATGCAGGAAGAGAATCATCACGGTTCTGGAAGGTACCGACAGGGATGTGGAGCCGTGCCAATTTCAGTGCTGTGGCCAGCTGTGCTATATTTCTTGGTTAAGGGTCTGTGGGACAAACAGCCTGATCAAGGTGATCCCAAAGACTCTCAATTAGCTTTAAATTCAGGGAGTTTGGTGGCCACGGTAGCACAGTAAACTCATCCTACTGCTCTTCAAACCAGGCATTTGCATTGAGAGCCATGTGACACATTGCATTGTGCTGCTAGGAGATGCCATTGTGCTGAGGAAAAACAAACTGCACAAGTGATGGACATGGCCCACAATGTCTGATACATACTTGTGTTGATCCAATGTGGCTTCCAGAATCATAATATCACCTAGAGAATGCCACAAAAACATTTCCCAAACTATAATGCTCCCTCCACCCTTCCAACAATTGCTGCAGAATGTATGCTTTCAGATATTTCACATCATACACACCAACGGCCATCTGCCATGGAGCATAAAACATGATTCATCTACAAAGACTACCTGTCACCACCCAGTGGACACCCAGTTGCGGTATTGGATGCAAATTCCTGCCTTTGTCACCAACGAACAGCACTCACTATGGGTGCTTTAACCAGGCACCTGCTGCAGAGACCCATATGCAGCAACTATCTCTGAACAATCTTTGAAGAGATACTATTGTTAGTCCCTTGACTCATCTGGATAGTCAATTGCTTAAGAGTGACACGGCTATTTGCCCATACACGTCTCTGCAGCCATTGTTCCCCCATATTACACAGGCGCATGAAAAATTTCTTTTGAAAAACTTTTTGTAGTTTTATAGCTGATCTTTATAGATTTTTATGAGCTGAATCCAAATCTAGCCTTAGGTCATTGTATCATGCATAGTTTTTGAGCAATATGCTTGTTATTATATAGTACAAAAATCCTATGCTATTGGTAAATGAGGAAATTAATGAAACGCTTCATTACAATATAAGCATGGTTTGTATTTAAAGTAAGCTACTTAAAACAATGATATATGTTAATAGAGGTTTTAATTGTCAGCTGCAATTGGTTTGTATTTTCTTTCTCGTTTTTCATTGAAGCTTCTTGCGTAGCTTTTTCGATGATGAGTCTCTTGCTGAACTTCTCAGTGAAATGACAAACAGTAGTCCCCCATCATGTTGATGTTCCAGCGGCCTTGTTAGCGTTTTTCCATCAATTTAATGTCCTGTTGAAAACGCTTTCCTTGCTCCACACTAACATCTCCCATACTGTCCAGGACTGTTCAAAAAGTGAACTTTCAGGCTCATTAAACATCCTAAAGTTTTAAGTTTCTTTAACATTATAGCTATAATAGAAACATATCCTGGGTCTTTTTCATGTCCTAAGAACTTTCTTGAATGATGCCCATGTTTCTTTCTCATTTAAGGTCATTGTGGATTCAAAGTTAACATCAAACATCAATTTTCTAATGTCAGGTCTGACAAAGAAGCCTTCTTTTAGTTTAGTAATATTTCTTTGGTGTTTTTCAGTTAAAAATTCACCACAAATACAGCAAAAACTGTCCACAGAGTTTTTACAACCACAATGTCAAGAAAATGAGGTTAGGTTGACAGTAAACAAAACACAATATGTTAACATAAAAATAGAATCGACCTTTTTTGCCAGCAAATGTTTTTCAACAGTGTTACGAACATCATCTACATTTATTACACCTCATTTTTAAATTATTGTAACTATATAAAAGCAGTTAAATTCTTTAAAAAATCGCTTAATTTAATAAATGTAACTGTAAAATGTAAAGAAATGGTATTATGTTTGGATTTCTCGCCCTAAAAAATATAAGATACACTCCTGGAAATGGAAAAAAGAACACATTGACACCGGTGTGTCAGACCCACCATACTTGCTCCGGACACTGCGAGAGGGCTGTACAAGCAATGATCACACGCACGGCACAGCGGACACACCAGGAACCGCGGTGTTGGCCGTCGAATGGCGCTAGGTGCGCAGCATTTGTGCACCGCCGCCGTCAGTGTCAGCCAGTTTGCCGTGGCATACGGAGCTCCATCGCAGTCTTTAACACTGGTAGCATGCCGCGACAGCGTGGACGTGAACCATATGTGCAGTTGACGGACTTTGAGCGAGGGCGTATAGTGGGCATGCGGGAGGCCGGGTGGACGTACCGCCGAATTGCTCAACACGTGGGGCGTGAGGTCTCCACAGTACATCGATGTTGTCGCCAGTGGTCGGCGGAAGGTGCACGTGCCCGTCGACCTGGGACCGGACCGCAGCGACGCACGGATGCACGCCAAGACCGTAGGATCCTACGCAGTGCCGTAGGGGACCGCACCGCCACTTCCCAGCAAATTAGGGACACTGTTGCTCCTGGGGTATCGGCGAGGACCATTTGCAACCGTCTCCATGAAGCTGGGCTACGGTCCCGCACACCGTTAGGCCGCCTTCCGCTCACGCCCCAACATCGTGCAGCCCGCCTCCAGTGGTGTCGCGACAGGCGTGAATGGAGGGACGAATGGAGACGTGTCGTCTTCAGCGATGAGAGTCGCTTCTGCCTTGGTGCCAATGATGATCGTATGCGTGTTTGGCGCCGTGCAGGTGAGCGCCACAATCAGGACTGCATACGACCGAGGCACACAGGGCCAACACCCGGCATCATGGTGTGGGGAGCGATCTCCTACACTGGCCGTACACCACTGGTGATCGTCGAGGGGACACTGAATAGTGCACGGTACATCCAAACCGTCATCGAACCCATCGTTCTACCATTCCTAGACCGGCAAGGGAACTTGCTGTTCCAACAGGACAATGCACGTCCGCATGTATCCCGTGCCACCCAACGTGCTCTAGAAGGTGTAAGTCAACTACCCTGGCCAGCAAGATCTCCGGATCTGTCCCCCATTGAGCATGTTTGGGACTGGATGAAGCGTCGTCTCACGCGGTCTGCACGTCCAGCACGAACGCTGGTCCAACTGAGGCGCCAGGTGGAAATGGCATGGCAAGCCGTTCCACAGGACTACATCCAGCATCTCTACGATCGTCTCCATGGGAGAATAGCAGCCTGCATTGCTGCGAAAGGTGGATATACACTGTACTAGTGCCGACATTGTGCATGCTCTGTTGCCTGTGTCTATGTGCCTGTGGTTCTGTCAGTGTGATCATGTGATGTATCTGACCCCAGGAATGTGTCAATAAAGTTTCCCCTTCCTGGGACAATGAATTCACGGTGTTCTTATTTCCATTTCCAGGAGTGTATTTTCAGCAAAAAAGTTTTTCATCATTGGCCTGTGTTATCTATGGCCTGTGGTACACTACAGTTGCCTCAGCACCAGTTTTTGATGGCACCACTTTTTCCATGCAGAGTATAGGCTTACTTTGACCATGGCAGCGTGCAAAAAGATTACAAGCCTAGCCAGTTCAGAATGCATTCACCCTTGGTCTGAAAGCCAATGATCATGCCCTTTTGGACGTCAGATAAATCGTTCTGGTTCCACATTATGATTATGATTGCACTGTCTTTCTTGTCCTCTCAACACGTTTATGTACCTTCCACTGCTAGTGCTGCAGCCTGCGTTATCTGAGTGGTTGCTGAATGCTGATACTGAATGTAGGCAGTGGCCACATTAATGTCACTGTACTGTCTAGATAACTAAGCATGTGAACTATTAATACTTACAAAGTGGAGAGCAGGTGAAGAAAATTGTGAATTTTTATAATAACCATTGGATATTAATCCTATATATGAAGAATATCTATGGAAGCCCTTTGGTGTTTTCTCTGCCTTCATTGAATTTACACGGTAAAACAGAAAAAAATGTGGACTGGATGACACTATCTGTTGCAGGAAAGTATTACATATACAGAACCACAATACCTGATACACGTTTCAGTATAAATTATTTCATTGTATTACTACTAGACAAGCAATGTTCTTCATTGTGTGTGTGTGTGTGTGTGTGTGTGTGTGTGTGTGTGTGTGTGTGTGTGTGTGTGATTACCTAAATAGAATTTAAAATACATATTTTCAGACATCTGTCCAGGAAGATAATTTCACAGCTATACAGTGGGATTTTTTCCACCATGTACAGACTCTAGGGACTGATCGATTAGAGGATACAGAACAAAAAAGGTCTAATGAATTTATGTCTGGAAATGAACGCTTTCCCTACTAGAGACCATTTACCCAGTCATCCTATCCACAGATGAGGCCACCTTTACACTTTCATAACAGTCATCTGTGGGACAATACCCAGAACCCCTATGGTATAGTGACAGCGAATAATTAGCATCAGTGCAGCCAGAATGTGTGGACTGGGATAACTGGTGACTGTATTTTGGGACCTGTCTTCCTTCCATGTCACCTAACAGACTCGAACTATTGGCGTTTCTTGTGGGTGGCTTTCCCTCTCCTGCTGCCAGTAAAGATTCAAAGGGTTATGTGGCTGCTACATGATGGTGCTCCAGCCCAGTTCATCATTAATTTCTGGGCACATTTTAATCGTGTGTTCCCTGGTCAATGAATTGGATGAGGGGGTCCAGTTACATGGCCTGCTCATTCACTGGTTATGGGGCCATCTCAAAAGTATCATGTATGCATAACACATTCCAGATGTGGAGACACTGGAGCAGTGTGTTCATGCTGCCTTTGACACTGGTTGGATGTAGCCTGACTGATGTGAACTTGTGAGACTGAACTGGTGCATATACACATGGAAACCATTTTCAGCACATACTGTAACTGTGGCTGCATGGTACAGCATGTATTAGACTGCAGCCTCTGCAACAAAGTATGATTGAATAAATGGCCTCTAGCATGGAAAGCATGCATTTCCAGACATAAGTCCATTAGACCTTCTTTGTTCCATATCCTCTCATCAGTCAATCCCTATAGTTTGTACATGGTGGAAAAAAATCACCCTGTACACAATATTTTGCTCATTATGTAAATATCTTTATCATGTTATGGTAAAAATAACCTCACATGTCTTCTCTATCAAGACTTCTGTCAGAGACTGAGTAACTGTTATTGTGCCACTATTTGCACTTTATTTCAATTCTCCATACATTCTGTGCTCTTTGATGTGTGCTTTAATACCCTAACTTGCTTTTTGTGGAAGATGTATAGTTACTGCGAGGATCAGTGAAATCCTAATAGGGTAAATACCAGTTCATAAGTAGAGCTTAAATTGGAAGCTTCACACATATTCATTAAGTTTTCTAACACACTGATTCCAACAGAATGCTTAATTAAACTCTCCTGGAACATTTGGCTTCACTCCGATACTGGTTTCATCCCTCATTTCATGATTACGGACAGTGCATTAAGTTACTTTATTTGTATATGATGATGATTCTCCTTTCATCTCAATATCTCCTCCTCCTCTTCCTCCTCCATCACCATAAGGTCAAAATTAAATATGTGTTCCACCTTTATATGCTGTTCTATTTAGAATGGAGATTTTCTGTAGGTTTGTGTAACAGAATCTGCTATGGTCTGTGGAAATGCTCATTTCATACATCCCTGTTCTCTCAGAGCTTTTCATTTACAGTACACCAACAATTATCAGAACTAACTGGGGGATGTGGATGTTCAAAAAACGTGTTTATTTCGATACTCAAACTGTATAGTCTTATTTATCAATAAAAACTATGTATATTTATTATATATTGAATCTCTTTTACTGTTACAAAGGCAAGTACAGTAGGAATGTACATAGCATAGCCTAGTAAACAAAATAATGTGTAATACATATGGATTTTACAGGTATATTTGTACAGAATTAATGCTTAAAAAATCCTTAAATTTCGCCTGTCTAAGCAAGCCTACACACTTATGTGTAGCTAAGTCATGCACATTCTTCAGGGCAGATATCTGATTTCAGTCCTTTCACCTTGTGCTTCATTACATTACACTAATACTTGTTCCATAAATCATGAGTATGACATTTCCCAATGATGTAGAATATGTCTGTTTACCATAAGGTTTCTTACATGATATAATTAAATTTCTTTCTTTCTTTCTTTATTTTTTACAATTACTACTTCATATCTAAAAATTCATCTACTGAGTAGAAGGAGTTGTCATTCAGAAATTCTTTTCATTTGTTTTTCAATGCTGGTTGGATATCTGTCAGATTTTGAATCCTATTTGGTAAATGACCAAAGACTTTTGTGGCAGCATAATTCACCTCTTTCTGTGCCAAATTCAGATTTAACCCACAATAATGAAGATCATCATTTGTTCTAGTGTTGTAGCTATGCACTTTACTGTTATTTTTAAACTGGGATGGGTTGTCAATAACAAATTTCATAAGTGAATATATGTATAATGAGGATACAGTGAATATCCCGAGTTCCTTAAGCAAATGTCTTAAAGGTGACCTAACATGGGCTCCAGCTACTATTCTGATTACACATTTTTGTGAAATTAACATTTTTTCTCTTAATGATGAATAACCCAAAAATATGATGCCATATGTGACCAGTGAATGAAAACAGGTATAATAGACTAGATTACTGATATGTTTATCGGCAAAATTTGCAATAACCATACAGCATAAGTAGCTGAAATCAAACATTTCAGTGGATCATCAATGTGTTTCTTCCAATTCAATTTCTCATCAATGTACACACCCAGAAATATATGAATATTCAGCCTTAGCAACAGACTTCTGTTTGAAGTCTATATTTATCAATGGTGTTAGGCTATTTACTGTTCACACCTGTATATACTGTGTTTCCTCAAAATTTAGAGAGAGTCCATTTGTAAGGAACCACTTAATAATTTTCTGAAAGACATTATTCACAATTTTATCAGTTAATTCCTGTTTGTTGGGTGTGGTTAAATACCTGTATCATCAACAAAAAGAACTAGCTTTACAACTTAATGAATATAGAGTGGCAAGTCATTAATATATATTTGGAACAATAAGGGGCCAAAGGTCGAACCCCATGGGACAACAATCTTGATAACTTCCTAGTTACAGAATTCTGCTGATTTTTTTCAGACTATCTGTACTGCTAATGTACACCTTCTGTATTCTTCCAGTTAAATACAAATTGAACCATTTCTACACTGTCCCAGTCATGCCACAATATTTAAGCTTATCTAGAAGACTTTCATGATACACACAGTCAAAAGCCTTTAACAAATCACACAAAAATCCAAATGAGTGATGTTCAGTTATTCAAAGCATATAATATTGGATCCGTGGAATCATATATAGCATTTTCTCTTGAAAAGCCTTTCTGAAAACCACACTGACATTTTGTTAGTATTTCATTTTTACAAATATATGTAGCTACTCTTGAATTTTGGATAAATCTGTCAGAAGTGAGATTGAAGAGTAGTTGTCAGCACCAGACCATTCCCCCTTTTTATTCAATGGTTTGACAATAGCATATTTCAGTCTCTCTCGAAAAATTACCTGTTTCAGTGAGCTACTAGATATGTGGCTGAGAATCCTACTTATCTGTTGGGAAGAAGGTTTTGGTACTCTGTTGGGAATGACGTCAATTTCATGTGAACTTTTACTTTTGAGTGAATTCATTATTTTCCTAATCTCAGTAGGAGAGGTGGACTGAATTTCAGTTTTATGAAATTGCATAGTTATTGCCTGTAATGAGCAGATGGTCCCTCTTTTCTCTACAAAACTTAAAAATATTTTCTACTTCTAACTTTTTGTTAACACTGTTTACAAGACATATTTATCCCTTTAGTGGGTTATGGCTTTTTAGATGGTTTCTTACAATTATGTTTCACTGTTTTCTTAGGCAAACTGTTTTCAAATATACTTGCAAAGGTATCATGGAACAGGTTAAAATTTAAATTAGCATCAGGTTTCCTGTACACCACATCCCAGTCTAAATGTTGCAAGCTTTTCCTAAAATTTGCAATTTTTAAATCATTAACTAAACACTCTATTTTGGAGGACTGTATGGAGCTATGTCATATACTGTAACTAGCATAGCATCATGATCAGAAAGACCATTCTTAACAGGGAAAGTTTTTATTTGATTAAATTTATATTGGTCTATAAAAACATTATCTATCAGTGTGCTGCTTTCCTGTACTACCCAAGAGGGAAAATCAACAACTGATGTCAAATTGAAAGAAGAAAGTAATACATCAAGGTCATTCTTTTTATCAGACTCTTTCAGAAAATCTACACTGAAATCTCCACAAAGAATAATTAGCTTCCCTCTCTCTGACAGATGGTACAACAAAGAATCCAAGTGTTTCTGAAATAGCTAAAAAATTCCCAGTGAGGTCCTATGCTCAAGCTCTCAGGCACATGCTTCTATATGTTTCTTTAAACAATTTTTTTTTTAGTTTCTATAAATTTTTCACAGTATGATAAATTATAGCACATGCGGCAACTTGTCCACTCTCCATAGTGTCTGTACTTACATGTGCTGTAAGCTTATATTCACTTACATTTACCTCTTCAATATCTATGACTATATGATGTTTAGACAGGCATAGCACATCTATTCCACCCTGAGTTTCTAAATCTTCTAAACAAACAAGAAACTAATCTACTTTGTTTTTTAATCCCCTGATATTCTGACACAAAGTACTAACATTAATTTACATTGTACTTTTATGAAAATCCTATGATATAGTAACTTATTTCTCAGTATACTTTTATGAGAGTCATGTAATACTTTAACATGTCTACATGTCTAGTAGCTGCCAGCCTGAGCTTCTCATTAAGCCTAATTTCATTCAATGTTGAACCATTCGATGCTGATCTCAGCCTATAAAAGGGGCACTCCCATGAGTTTCAGTGCTCTCTCCCCCCTCCTTCCCTTAAAGATTTTGCTATTATCCTGGCCAATTTACCCTTCCCTTTCCTACTGAGATGCAGACCATGCCTTGTGAAGTCCCACCTAGCAATAGTACCAACAGCAACCAAACCAATGCCTGACAAAGTAAATGCCTGAAGTGACTGATCTAACTCCATATTGACCCCTCTGAGAGAGCTGTTCAATTGGGGTCAATAATACTGCATGAAAGTGGGAGCCAAGTGTATAGTTTGCAGCAGCTGCTATTTTTACCAGGTCACATTCAATATTTTATCCCTGATCTCCATCAACACTCTTTCCTGCTCCACCCACTATCAAAACACTGCTTTGTAATACCCTTGCACAATCATCTTACATGCTCTATCACTTGGTTAGGCCATGCACTGGGTTTGAAAAAAAAACTTGTGACAATGTACCTGTTACCTAATTTTCCTTTCAAGATCTGGCCCACACCTCTTCCATAGCTACTATCTAACAACAAAACTTTCCTCCTACTTTCTACTTTTTTTGAAATAGTTGGCTTCCTGGAGAAAGACTATTGAGTATTAACTACATTTACATTTACTTGAGCCTCTTCCTTAGTTAACTGAGGTAGCAAGGCGGATCTATTGTTTGTGCCAGTAATGAAACTGTCAGACATTGTTCTCTTTCTGTGGCCTCTGTTCCTTGCTACCACTTCCCACCTGTTCACCCCTTAGCCTCATCAGTTCCACCTTAGAACTATCCACTTCAGCTTTAAGTGGCCTAATTTTCCCTCCCTGTTCAGCTATTTTCCTATCCCTTAAACATACTTCGCAATACCATGGAAGGGATCCATTTACTTCCCAAATTCCCCTGCCACTACATTCTTTTCCATGTTACCATCTGTCACAACAGCTGGGTAGAACCACAGAACTACCATTCCTATGGCAGCTCAAACACTTCTTCCTTGTGGTTGTTTACAATCTTTTTACAAAATTTATTGAGACAACAACAGTAATATTATATTAACTGCAGATCACAAGAGTCACTAAATTTATGTGGAACACTAATACATGTGCATACTATTAATATACTAACATAATACACTTGAAATACCATTAAAACTCAAAACCTGTATACCCATAAAATTAGGCCTAAGATCGCATATGCATGATATGGACTTTAAGCATTTTGAAAATAAATAAAACCATTGCAATGCAGTATCTAAACAGGCAAAAGCTTCAGAAGCAGCTAGTGTATTTTCATCTTCCTTTTTTTAACCACTTGTTGATGAAACACCAGTGGCATCAGCTTTATCAATGACGACTTGTTACTGATGATGTTTACAATTTTGTATCCTGCATCATCAACACTCATCCATTCTTCAATGTCTGCTTCATCACATTAATGGCAGTTGAGTTCTTTTAGCATACAGAGAACTTTGGATGTGTCTTTTTCTTTGTCATTTTCAATTAGACTTTGAAAACTTTCTGTCTTACCCAAAATTTATTCTAGGCTTTATAAAAATTATGTTCCTTTACTTCATCCGATGCTGCCCCACTCATGTACATCTTTCAAATGAAATCTTTTACGATTTCTTAACATATTTTCTTCTCCCTTCTTCTCTCTTTCTCACAATAATGTAAGTGAGAATTCTTTTCTGTAATATCGTTTGAAAGTCTCAGTAACACCTTGAACATGGGCTATAGTAAGAACGTTATGTTAACTGGAAGAAACATTACTTCTATGAACTGTCTTTTTCATTTAAAATGACACGTGATGAAGAAGTTGATGCATTATCAAGGAGCGGTCAAGTTTTTTCCCTGTAGTTCTTTAACTGATGTGCTTTTAATTCTTTAACTGATGAGCCTTTACAGAGGGTACAAAAGTTCCATAAACAATTCCATGAAAATACTATCCATCCAGCTGCTCTTTTGTGAGTTTAAACATAAGTAACTCAGACATACCAACATTTTTGTAACAACATGATTCCTTACTTTTACCAATGAAAAGCATAGGCAATTGGTGGCTACCAATAGCATTAGGACAAGATAAAGCAGTAATATGATACTGCTTATTTTATCATCAGGTTCTCCTAATGTATGACATGAAACAACACTTGTCCTTGACAAAGATTTCCAAATGAGCACAGTTTTGTCAGCACTGTAAACATTTTCAAGAGCATAATCCTCATAGCTCACTATGTCCATTAGATTGATTGTGAAAGTATCAGCTACTGAAGAATCAGCAGATAGTTGTTCTCCTTGTATATGAAACTCATGAATGTCATACCTTGACTTAAGGAATTTTAACCAGCTCATGCTTGCTTTAAAATTTGATGGCCCTCCAAAATTTTCATTAAACTGAATTGCCTTTTCACATAGAATCCTTGTTATTTTTTCTGTCTAAACAGCTTTTAAACAGCAAAATCTAGACCTGTGTTTGTGGTAAGCTTCACAGTTTTATGACTTCTTGATCAATCACTACAATCGAGTTTATATATAAAATTTTTAATGCTTATCTAAGGCATTGTTGCTAGGAAAGAGCTGTGCCCCATATATGAGCAAGTAACAGGTCAGTTAAGCATTTGTTCCATTGACCTAGTTTTGGATAATCAATATTCTGCTATGTTCAGGAGTTCAAATATTACTCATTCCCTACTGAATGACCATCTGACCAATTTGTTAGGGCCTTCAGAATTATGTTCATTACCTTTATCAGGAACAGACAAAAATAATGGAGATAAGCACTCAAAGTTTGAATTTTTACTTTCATTTGATGTGGCAAGAAGATAGTGAACATTTTATACAACATGCTTATCATTTGGGTATAAAAATTTTATTAAATATTACGCAGAGATCTATGGAATTTTGGCCAGCTTATGTCTTGCTCATCCAACAATAAGTCATTGACACTAAGGAAACCCTATTACTTGGCTGGAAACTGATAAACAGGCTTCATTTTCGTGTACAAAATAACAGAAAACGGGCAAACATTATATATTACAGTTTTAACAGTTGTCCATACTGATCATCATTTCAAAAATTAACCTCAATATTTATCAGATAGGTTATTCAAGTGAGATTTGAAACTCAACTTATTATTTCTGAACTACACTTTTTAGCTGCCACAATCCCAACTTGCCATCTACATGTACAACTAACAGCAGTAAGTATCATGATCATCTTAGTTTGTCACCATGTCAGGTGTGAGCTAACTTATGAGCAATTCATAATGAATCTGCCACCAAATTTCTTACTTATCTGAATCTTGACCTCTGCAGATAGATCTAGCTAATTAATACCAAAATCCACCTGGTTTATTGAAACTATACTACTTCTCATTTCTGAAAATTTTGGGATCTCATTCAAAAATACAAGAGGTGTGGTATTCAGTTACATCCATTCTGGCCTCATTATGGGTATTTAAGAAGTAGGTTCGTGGAGGGACATCTTAAATTCAAAGGTTACACCTGTTGCCAAATTTTGTCTTCCATATCTGGCAGGAGGAAATAGCTCTCAGTCATGCACTATTTGTAATGAGTTCACTGTTTGGATGTTTTATTCATGAAATATTAAGCATTTCGATTGTTAAGACAGAGATTTTGTGTGCATGTATTGCTGTTTATCAATACTAAGTACTCAGTTTCACATAGCAATTAATAGCAGAGTCTCAGTATCCTAATTATATGCCAATAATTTAAGAGTAAAGGAGACCAGTCACTGAATAGTTGAAGCACTGAGTTGTCAACAGGCACATACACACAAAAAAAAAATTAAGTTTTGCTAGCTATCCTACAAACCCCCTGTCAACTGGATTATAGTTAAAACACTATTCTAATAATTAACCACCATATTTCATCTCCAAATATACCCTTCCCTCCTCACATAATACTACCATCACAATTTTAAATGTTTCCTTTTTCTTTCTCCACATGATAACAAATGATGCATGATAATAATCTTGTAGTTTCTTCTCACCTTTTCACTCCCCAAATCCATGCTTCGTTTTCCAGTTCCCTTTATAATTACCAAATGCTTTCATTCATCCATTTCTCATGTCATTTCACGTTTTACTAGTAACATATCATCCCAAACGGACCCAGCTGCATTTACTGCCTCAGTTCAGGAAAGTGTTCCTATACCTAGCTAAAACCCAGTCCCACATCCTGTTCCTTTAATGCTGCCTAAAGCATGGAACATTCCCCACCCCCAGCCCTAACCATAAAAATTCTCTTCTTTGGATCTCAAGCCCTTGTTTCACAATGACCTTCACCTTTTGAGATTCTGCCAGTTCTTGTTCCTCACAAATCTGGTACTGCAGAAACACGTATCCATGGCATAGACATCCCAGAACCACCTCTGCCCCCTCTCCAAGATTTTGTCAGTGTGCAGTACCAACTACACACACCATATCATTAAAATTGAAACCACATGCCCTCCAACATCTGGAAGAGCAGTCCAGACACCAGAAGTTATTGAACCTGTTGAAATCCTACTCCTGCCTTGAAGCATGACTACACATGAACACCTATCCTACCCACAGTGAACCTCATCATCAATGTCTCGTAGCACCCAAACCATGACTGGCTGAGCTTCATAATTTGTCACATTCTCCAAAACTCCCTCTGAACACTTCACAGAATCCAGAACCCAAACAAACCCTAAACAATGTCACTTAATCACCCCCTTGGTCTTCACCTTCCACAAATTCATCACCACCAACCTGGTTTTACCATCCTTCCCAGGTCCCTTCCCACAAACATAAAACTAACAAGAGAAGAAATGACAGCCTCCAGTACCCTCCACAGCCTCAAAACAGACTGTGATTCCACGATCCTCCATGCAGAAAAGGCCACACCATTGTCATGATGTATCACAGTAACTACTTGACAGAAGCCTTCCACAAACTATTTGACTCATCCACTTACAAGATCTGCTGAATGATCCAATCTTAGAAGTCCAACATAACTTATAATCCCTATTGAAATTCTCTGGCCCAATTACAGAATCTCACACCTGAATCCATCACAGTCTTTATCCCAATGATATTCTGCAGACCTGCTTCTATATGCACCCCAAATTCCACAAACCCAACAATTTTGGATGTCGAATTGTAACTGATTATTATGCTACCAGTGAAATAATTTTCAAGTATGTTGATCTACACCTCAAACCAACTGTCACAAACCTAGCCTTTCACATCAAAGACACCAACTACTTCCTGCACTTACTGATCATCTCCACACCTTTACCATCTGGATCTCTACTTGTTACTGTGGATGCCACATTGCTCATGTCCATGATTTTGCCACTATCAATCCATTCACCCAGCACCTCCCAAGCCTGCCCTGACACAGGCTTATCCCATCCCATCAAAGGCAGGGCCATCTATGTAAGCAGCCATTTCATACACTAACTCTGCTCCAAACACCGCACAGCTTTTTATGTTGGCACAATGAATAATCAGCTGTCCACCAGAATGGATGGCTACTGCCAAACTGTTGTAAAGAACAGAGTTTATTGCACAGTGGCACAACATGCCATTGAGAACATGGTCAATTTCTGTGACTGCTTCACCACCAATGCCATCTGGAGCCTTCCCTACAGCACTAACTGTTCCAAATGATATAGATGGGAGCTATCCTTGCAACACACCCTTCACTCCTATAGTCCTCCTGGCCTTCCTTGGACTTGTAACCCGTACCCAGTCCACCACTCCATGTCATCTCCATTGTGCGCCACACCTCATTGGTGTGGGCACCTAGGCCACCCATCTGGAACTCTTCCCTTCTACCTCCCTCAAAGCCACTTGCTACCCATCCGCAATGTCTCTTCCTCCCTCACCCCACCTGACACAACCTCCACTCTACCTCACCCTAGTCCATCTGCCAGACTGCAAACATTGTCATGTCAGCACAATGAAGGGAAACAGGCGTGTGTGTGTGTGTGTGTGTGTGTGTGTGTGTGTGTGTGTGTGTGTGTGTGTGTGTGTTAGCTTGTCAAAGGATTTATTCTAAAAGCTAGAAAGTTTTCATTCTCTTTTGTATGTGCCTGTCAACAATTGAACACTTCCACTATTCGGTAAGTGGTCTCCTTTATCCCTACATTATTTACATTCTGTCAGAATATTCTATACTAATTATCTGTCAGTTTGACAAGTGATGTGTCAACTCCTTGTAAGCCATAATACTTGCTTGCGCTTCATCATATAGATGATTTTCATGAGTCACTGTATGAATCAGTCAAGTACCTTGTTCATAAACATGCCTCACATATAAGATTGCAGTGATCTGTTTACAGGCCAATCTGTCCAATTGTGTGCTACCAGCTGTGTCTTTACATAATTTTTCCTCATCTAAGATGGTTTTATTTATATCAACATACAGGTATTTTGTTTATATTTGTAGGAATATCACATAATATTTAATAGAAATGTGATGTTCATGTAAATAAACATGTTGTTTGACATAAAACTGCAAAATCTTTATATTAAATTAAGTAATTGTGTTTCACATGGAAAACTGAAAGAAAGCACTTGCCTCTAGAACTGTGAATACTATTATAAAGAATTTATTAATTATGTTTCAAACCTGATGTAATAATGATCTGTGATGATTCAAGAGGTCAGAATAGTAACAATCAATTTGTGTGAGAAAATAGGCTTTCTTGTCAAATTTCATCAATGACATCTCCTTAGGTTATCACCTGTTTTGTGGCATTATGTTGTTGCAATGTTTTGATAAGTTTCTTACTTGACATCTTCTGGTGAAGCAGGAAACTCACCAAAATATCAAGTTTGTTTATATGGCCATCCTTAACATCAATCACAGAAATAATTATTTTGTAAATAAAACTGCATTTTCTTACTGTAGTTTATTTTTCCCAGATGCATTTTACCTTTTTCTTACTCTAAGGCATTTTCATTGGGATCTAAAATGATACAACTTTGTTATTTTTAGATTATCAATCAGTTCACATCAGTTTTTTTATGTAAATAAGTAATTAACTACAGTTTTCTGGCATTGCTGTTTCATCTCATCTGGTCTGGAGGTCACACTATCACTTCATTTCCGAAACATATGCACAATTTTGCATTCCAAAATTTTTCTCTCACACTGTTCATCATGTTTTCCTTCTTCTTTGTGTTTCACTATTATTCTTTTTGGACTAGTTATAGCTATTTGTTTGAACATTGTGCTTTTAAAGATGTAAATATTGTGAGTTCGTTATGAGTTTCCTCCTGTTTGGTTTGTTTACCTACATGTTGCCAACCTAATGTAGTATATGTTGAAAACTAATGCCTACTTATGATCCTGTGATCTGTGTGTGAGTGTGCGGTGTGCGTGTGCGTGTGCGCGCGCGTTTGTGTGTGTGTGTGTGTGTGTGTGTGTGTGTGTTTGCAGGGGGAGATGGAGGGGGGGGGGGGTGGAGGTTAATGGTTTCAGTTGTAAAGGGTTGGATTAAATGTCCTGTGGAGGGGTTCATGGACAAATGAGTGAAAAGGTGTTGGATGGTATTACTACTAGTATTATATTTATTATTATTATTATTATGATAATAATCCTCTTATGGAGTGTTACTCTGTTGTTTTATTTATTAGTGTAAACACTTAATTGTTTGGCATGTGTCCTTGGTCATTCAATAGTGTTTTCCTTTATGATTTAGTTTTATGCATGTGGCAATTTTCTTGAAGAGTTAGGAGGTGTTTTTCTTATTGTTTAATCTAATTTTTTTCATGTCTTCTTCTATATTGGTTGGTTTGTGGTTATGATCTCTTACATGTTCTGCAAATGTTGTGTTCCTGGGTCTCATGGGTTCTTTGTATCTGACATCAAATGTTCTACCTGTTTGTGCTCTGAATCTACCATCAAAAATGTTACACTGTAATTGATATATTCCTGACTTCTGTTATATGTCTGTTTTTGTCAGTTTTGGGGTGTATTTTTGTATAGAATTGTCTTTTTTGTATGCTATATTTATCCCTTATTTTTTGAAAATGTTAGTGATTTTATGTGTGAGTTTGTGTGCCATTTTGTACCATCTTGTGCTTTCTTTCATATTTTTCTGATTATTCTGTGTAGTTTTAACGGTACTGAGTGTTTGTGTTGGTTGTGTTGTGTTGTTGTCTGTGGTTTGGTGCTTTTTTTCTTTTATTTTACTTTTAATTTTGTGGTTCAGCTTTGTGACTATGTTACTACTGTAACCATTGTTTTGTGCTATCTGTAGTATTATGTCAGATTCCTTTTGGTAGTTATCTTTGGTAAGTGGCACTGTGTTGATCCTATGGAGCTTCTGTTGGAGAGCTGCTTGCTTTTGTAAGTGGGGATGATTTGAGGATTGGGGAATGATAATGTATGTTGCTATGGGTTTACAGTAAATTTCAAACATATGCTTATTGTTTTGTTTTTTGATTATTATATTCAGAAAGTTAATTTGGTTATTCTTACCTTGGCAACATGTAGGTACACAAACCAAACAGGAGGAAACAAATAATGAACTCACAATATTTATTTCTTTAAAAGCACAGTGTTTGAACAAAAAGCTATAACTAGCAGCAAAAGAATAATTGTGCACCACAAAGAAGAAGGAGAAACACGGTGAACTGTGTGAAAGAAAAAATTCGAAATACAAAATTATACTGATGTTTCAGAAATGAACTGGTACTGTGACCTCCAGACCAGATGAGAGGAAGCACTGATACCAGAAAATGTAAGTAATTACTTATTTACATAAAAGAATGTGACATTAGCTATTTGAGAGTCTAAAAACAACAAAACTGTATCATTCTAGATCCCACTGAAGAGGCCACAGAGTAAGAAAAAGGTGAAAACCATCTGAATAAAGCAAATTAAGTGGCAGCAAGAAAAAGACGGTTTTATTTACAAAACAAGTATTACCAAAATATTGCTACAACATGACCGTATAACTTGGTTGACAACCTTAGAAGATTCCATCAACAACAGTGTTGATTAGCAACTTTTTGATCACAAAAAAATTCATTGCAGTACAGAGGTAGAAAAAAAACATTAAATATTTTAAAATGTTCTAATGAGATTAATGTGTCAGGTACTTGATATTGTGGAAGCTATAAGTTTATGGCAGTCATCAAGTTTTCATCCCCTGGTTCAACACTAAAATGAAATAAATTATAATAACGAAAGTAGAGAATAGTATAAAAATTTAGGCATTGCTGTATATTACAAATGTTACAGAAATAGCAAATAAAAACAGTGAAACAGCTGGTCTACATTTAAACAAGAAATTGTAAGATTTCAGTGAAGTAATAATAAAAGGTGTGGATAACTCCCGAAAAAGAAATAAGACATTAGAAGGAGCATGGAGCATGAAAAGAAAGAAAGCCAGAAAGTAAAGTTTATCAGTTATGAAGCAAGAGCTCCATACTTGTGACGTGGTAGTTACAGAAAAAATGTAAAGAAGTAGACAGTATACATCAAATATAAATTTTCACAGATAAATGAAAAAGTGCAACGAGAAAAGCAGTAAGATACTGATGATTAATATAAGATAAAACACAACAGTTTGTGGGCATAGAATGAAAAATAAGACATTTGAAGCTGAATCTACAGAAGCTGATAAATTTTGTGGGGGAATGGTTCAGCAACCAGCAACCAAAATTACCTCTATAAAAATGAAATAAAATCACTTTATGAAGATAACTTGGGTTTGAGATAAAACAAAATGCTATCAGTTAAATGATTAGAGATTTTGAGACATTTTAAGTATCTTCTATGAAACACACATTATGCATGAAGTACAGCAGCATTACTTATTTTACCATAATACATGAGACAAAGGAAAAAGTATGATTCAAAATTTGTTGTTTAACAAAACAGAGCCAATGAAATACAGGTAAATGTGTGTAACAAGAAAGTCACCAACTGCAATCAGTGAAAATGTTGGTGAATGATGCTGCTGAGGATGGAGTGTGTGATATTTGACAGATACAAGATGAGAATTTACTGATCAATATGCATATTATTCTATGATTCCAAATATTGCTTCTACTAATGTGTTAAAAATTTCTTTAACTTTTTGTTGCCGGAACTATCAGAAACATACAAATTTATCTTTTTTTTTAGTGGATCATCACAGTGAATAGTAACAAAACAACAGTGAAATTTTTTTCCAAAGTTGGTATTTTTTAGTACCATCTTGCCCTCCAGTGGCTTGCCAACCCTCAGTTCTCGGTACATTCTTCCTAGGCAATGAATTAGAATGTGTTACAATGCCCTGAGGCTGCAAGTTAGTGAGTATTAGGAGAGTAATTACACAGTTAACAAATGAAATTCTGCAAAATATAGTTTTATTTTCATTTCTGCAGAGATATGCTCAAAAAACAAACATTTTGAGTTTTAACATCTTGGGTTGTCATAATCTTACATCCTTTTGTGACTAATTTCTTCATTTAGTTGAATGTATATTACTTGCCTTGCACATCTGGGACATGCTTTACATTTATCTGGCCCTTTAGTCTCTGAGAAACAGTTCGCTTAACTTCCAGAAGTGGAATCTTTGTATACCATTCACAGGACAGTTCAAAAGCATTTACACATACTTTACAGGTATTTTCCTGAGCCTATAAGCAGCTCTGTGTGTTTCAACAAGATTTACAAATCCCATATTGAAATTGTAACCCATTACTTCAGAATTGAACTGAATGTTGATTATAGTGTCATCCTTTTGCTTCATGGACACAAACATTACTCCTGACCCATGGTAATTGGAAGCCATAAACAGAATTTTGTACTTCCCATAAAACACCCCAAGTCTGGAGGATGACATCCTATAGTCAAAGTCATCACTTTTCATTTCCTTAGAAGGTGAAAAGCCTGATGGGAAACTTTTTCTGTTTATCCTCATTATGCCAGAAGCTGAAATTTGTTATATTTTTAGCTTTCCAGACAGGGAAAAGTAAGTAGAAATGTTATCAAAATCCAGTCTCCTGGTTTTGGCCCAAAACTTCTTTGATAATCTAAAACTACTATTTCATCTAAAACACAATTTTCAAATTTTCTCTCCATAGCTTCATTTCTCCCTTCATAAAAATCAAAGGCAAGACAGTAGTGTTTCAGATCTACAACATGCCATAGTTTGTAACAATGTTATACACGTTTCACTGGGCTGTATTATTTCTTGATTTCATCCCTTTGAAGAAAATGATTGTGATATCTATTTTTCCCCACCTCTTGTCAATTTTACTCTCAGGCACATTCCTACTTTTCAGAGTGTTTTCATGTATACAAGAATCTATTCCTTTATTTTCCACATTTGTCTACTGTTTCAGCTAAACTGATTTTGAGCTCCTCTGATGAACAGTCTATTAAGTCTCTTTCAGAAATTGCATCAAAACCTAAAGCTTTTTCAGAAATGCAGTCAAAACTTTAAGATGTAGGATTATTAGCACCACTTGCATTAGCATCATTGTCTTCATCAACCTCTACTTCCATAATATCTTTATCATCTGGGAAATCTTTGAGAAGAACCACAATAATTCTGTCATCTTTTAGATTGCCAATGAACAAAACATGACTCTTCTCCATGAAATTACATTTGTAATAATAAAAACTGTGCCAACACTAAAAGGAGCTTGATCTTTATGCAGCTAGATCGATAAAACTAGAGAAATTCAATGAAGAACATCAAAGGAAGAACAGACTACACTTGTGTGGCAGTACATGAAAAATGTACACTTGACCAGATGGTATCCTAAAATACCACACAGTTTTTGAACTATTCTGTAAATGAAATCCCATATTTAACAAACAAGCTGTATGAGAAGAAAATAGGACCTAACCTTAATAATATCTATGCTAGTAAAACAAAAGTTGCTAACAATTGCATCACAGTAAACAAAACAATTGCAGTATCCCTAATGCAAACGTTCAGTTATACACACACACTCTTTGAGCAGCAAGCAGCATCTAGAAGGTGGTGACGTGTTTATGTCTTAACATAAACATATATTTAAATGCATTATCAGCTCAGGATGTGGGAAATACACGTACAATCAAAATAAACAAGGGTCAAAAGAGGTGGTACTTAAAAGCACCAACAGGCAACAAAGGTTTAAGTACAATAATTATAATAATTACCATAGACACTGTAATAAATACTTATAATACTAGTAAAAACTTGTCCCATTTAACTTAACCATTATTACCAGAGATTTTGAATATAATGATGGGCAGTTCCTCTACCTCTGACTTAATAGGTATTTCATGCAATCCCACACAGTTATGAGGTATGTATACTGTTTAAGGATTCTGCATTTTCATTTTCACTAAACTCTTTGCCAGTTTCATTTGGTGTGGTCTCTTTAGTCTAGCACTAAATATTTACTTCTTGCCTTCATGCACTAGTATGCTATCACTGTATGTAATTTTGATTACTTATTGTTGGAATAGGTTTTCTTGAATGTTCTATACCTTGGCTGCTATTTCATAAAACTATTAGTTAATGTGAGTGCTATTTATTTCTCATTCAGCAGGACATTTTTTTTGTTACCACACTTTCTTTTAGGTGCATTTTCCATGCCAATTTGGAGAATATTTCTTGTCTTCAACTTTTCTATCAGGCAGTACAGAACTTAAAATTCATTTGTTTTACTTTTGAAATATATTATATCATTCAAATGGTGAGTGCATTTTTACCCCTGTTACTTTTAATCCACATCCAGTTATTTAATCTTCTAATATACTTTCAACATGGACCATTTGATAACACTATGTTGCTATATTTCCAGATTTTCTTGATATAAAACTAATGATTATTCATGTATTTGTTGACCCCTCATGGGTCTTTAAAAACTTAAGACCAATGTTGGCCTTATCTCCTACACATTCAAAATACTGCTCAGTGGTCATAGAGCACTCCGTATTTACTCGAATCTAAGCCACAGTCGAATCTAAGCCGCACATAAAAATGAGACTCGAAATCAATGGGAAAAAAATTTCCCGAATCTAAGCCGCACCTGAAATTTGAGACTTGAAATTAGAGGGGAGAGAAAAGTTTTAGGCCGCACCTCCAAATCGAAACAAAGTTGGTCCATTGTAATATGAGACACAATTTAGGTCGAATGAATGACGATACAGCTACAGTAGTTTGGTTCGAGTCGTAAGCTTGAAGCTTTACCAGGTAGCCATTGCTATGCATCAGGCGCTCCGTCCGTATTTATACGGGTACCCCCTTCCTTTTTCACGTGCTTCATCTGGTTTGAATTGATTGCTTATTTTTCTTTGATCTCATAAGTGCTGTTCTTTTTGTTATACATGTTTACGTCACTCTAAGCTGAAAATGCATTATTGCACTGTGTCATGCATTGTTTGTCACATTCTGATAATGAGTGTTTACGGCCTGTCGCCGCTTGCGGGATGCCTTGCTTTTGTGCGTGCTACCACCGCTTACAATTAAAAAAAAGAAAGAGAGCGAAATAGTCTCATTAGCAAAAACAATGGCAAGAGACTGCTATTTGTTGTTACTTACACTGCTGCTTTCTTTGATAATGATCAACAAGAGCTAAATAATAGACTGCGTATGATAGAAGATGTTCTGAACGAGAGTTTAGCGAAAATTTTTCTCCATTTGAAAATCTTTGCAGACGCCTCTTTAGTACATTACATTCTGCACAGAAATTAGGGTCATCTTAGATTTAAAAATCTAGTCAATTGTCGTGCTTCATTTTTGACTGTATCACTATTAGGCATAAGAATAATACGGATATAAACATGACATGATATGTATATTCTTCCGCGTTTGCTGTTGTCTTGCTCTAGTTTCGTTGTTTATTAGGCAGACAGGATTTAAATGAGATAGCAGCAAACACAAAATAATACATGGCAAAATGTTTATATTCGTATTATTCTTATGGTGAAGAGAAGACTGCATGTGATTCACAATACAAAAAGTTCCTATTAGCAACCATCTCTTCTCACAGGCAGGAGAAAATTCAGAACATAGAGTTGGCCATATTGACAAACATCCCAAACAGTCTTGCCAGTCGGATTTTCGTAGTACATTGAAATGCTCCTACATTCGAAGATGAACAATACTGAATCTGTATTTACTTTGTTGGATAATGTATGAAAATACAGTGGACGAAACTTGGGGCGGAGAAAAAAAGCTCGTCTTCCACCTTTTTTTTTAATTTATTTATTTACTGACACAGGGGTTTTGGTGCCAGTATTTATCATTGTGCCTGCAAAACATGCCTGTGTAGCGCTACATATATTCGACGGCAGAAGTTGGTTGTGGCGGCACCTACCAACATTTTTCAGAACTTCTGCTTACTTTGCACTCTATTCTAAGGCGCAGGCGGTTTTTTGGATTACAAAAACCAGAAAAAAAGTGCAGCTTAGATTCGAGTAAATACGGTACTAGATGTTTTATGGTTTACTTGGGGCTGATTTATGAATATCAGTTAAATGTATTACATCTGTTCAGCTTCTCCATCTTCTTCTTATTCTGGTACACCAAATTTGTGGTTATTCTTCATCATATCCACAAGCTCATCCCCCTCAAACCCTTGACTGTAGTTTCCAATGTGCTATATAAGCATTTTTAATGATGAAGGAGAATGCTTCAAATTTAATACTATGCATAGTGTGCAATATCATCTTAGTATATAAAATGTCTGACACTCTCTTAAGAGAGCACACTAGATCAGTTTGAAGCACTGTAGATGATGTACATGGTGAACATGAAATCCTCCATCACTAATTAAGGTTATGCCAGTGTACTTGCTAGTAAGCTAAGGTGATGGGGCATAACAGATAGTCAGTAAATAGGAATTGAGTATGGATGTGCTGATGACCACTTCATGAATGCAGTTACCCAACATGTTGGCATATCAATGCAGACTGTCCAACATGTCAGAAAGGAATGAAGTAAAACTCATAACAATATAACTTGGTGTAAGAACAGTGGTAATAATAAAAAGTCCATAACTGACAGACACCAGATACGAGTGTCACACCTTGTCAATCAGTTGCTAAGCTACCATTTTGCTGAAAACTGCCTGAAATGGACAACAGACTTCAGGTACATCACAAAAGGTCTTTGCTCACAGTTTCACACAGCTGCATGTCTTCAGCAGCCCAAACAACACAGAAATTGAACAGTAGCTCACTGAAGGCATGTGATGTGGTCTGATGAGTCATGATTTTGTATTTTTCCAAATGATTCAAGGTACAGAGTGCACCAGTGGCCTAATGAGGGCAGTCTTCAGGTGTGAGGTGGTTCTGTGATGTTTTGAAGTGCTTTTCATACCATGTCTTGGGCTCAGTTATTCAGGTTATCATAAAAATGAAATTGGATGTTTATATCTACATTCTTCATGTTGAGTATGCTGTGGACAGTCTTGTCTTTCAGGATGATAACACCTATGTATGAGGGCATGCTGGAAACTAAAGCCTCTGAACTTCTTTTGTGAAAACTCTTATAGCTTCTTAAATAAAACAAACTTTATTTAACATTCTGTATCTTTACTCTTTATGTCTACACATTTATTTCTCAACATAGTCACCTTGGTGATTAACACATTTCTCCCAATGAGAGAGCAGTTTGTTGATACTGTCACTCAAGAAAAATCGACTTTGTTGATCAAGTCATAATCTCATTTCTGCTTGCACCACTTCATCATTATCAAAGTGAGGGCTTCTAAGGTGTTCTTTATGTTTTTGAAACAGATGGAAATTGGATGGGCAAAGGCAGGAGTGTATTGAGGATGGTTGATGACATTGAACCCAAGGTGTCTGATTTTGCAGATGTTGCAGTGCTTGTGTGTGGTCTGCCATTGTCTTACTGAAGGTGAGGGTTCTCCATGTGTGGGAACTCTTTGAATTCTTGCTTCTAGTTTTCTGCGGAATTACAGACAGCATGCTGTTTTTCATGGACTGACAATGTTACATTGCACTCCACTATATTACACACTACAATTTGGAAGTCTCTAGTGGCAGGTGGTTGCAATTTGTGTCAATGACATTCAATACAGTCTTTCAACCAATATGGAGAACAGAATAAAAAAAATTGGAGGGATGTCTTTTCAGCATCCCCTCTTAGCCACAGGAAAACATTCCTGGCTTGACAAACATGCAGACACCTTATCACAACCCAATTGGCCTGCTGTGTCAACCAATTTTAGTCCCATACAAAATTTGTAGGACTATTTGGAACAGCAGCTGAAACTTTGCAGTCAACAATGTAATAATTCAATAGCTCAAAGGGGTTGAATCATCATTGGATGGCTTTCAGTGAATGTGACATTTTTGAAGAAACTTGTTGACACTCTTCCTAACTGAACTGAGTGTATCAAGGCTATAGATGGTGTTGCACTGTAGTAGTGTGATGTCTTCTATGGGTAACCAATTTTTTGTTCATCATATGAAAGTAACAACTTCACATTTTAAATGTCCGAGTAACTCTTAGCTTTGGTGAGAAAAAAGAAAGTATATTTTCTGGCAGTGTTGATTTTCATTTGCTAACTTCTTATGTAAGAACAGATTAGAGTGACTCATTTATTACAGACAACCCACTGAATATGTTTTATGCAATGTCAAGCTGGATATGCAACAACACACACGTATTGGAATTATTCTTATCATCACAGACATGTTAGCTGTCATACTGACTTGACAGAAGGATACATGTTTCAAATGGACACAATTGCAGAAGCCTTTGGCTTTTAGTATGACACCATAAAATTTTTACAGGAGGCACATGTGCCATGGCCAATGTGTTATGAAGTGGAAATTTCAAGGAAGTTTCTTATCACTATATTAGGCCTTCAATAGTTTTTGATTTATAAATTCCCTAGAACATTATCAAATGCAGATTAATGATTTCTAGATACAAAGATATTTAGCGAGATGCACCAGACCAAATCATCAACACAATACCCAAAACTAAGCTTACAATTCTGGTATGTCATGTATGTCTATATAAGGAAGTGAATACTGAAACAATAACACATAAATTTTAGGAAACATGTAAAATAAACCTATTTTCTGCATATCCTTGCTTACATAATAATACCTTAACGTTTAATAATACTTATTTTCAATCTGAAAAGAGGTTTGTTTTCATAGCTATTGAAGCACAATAATGAAAATGATTCTTGGACCTGGTCTGGCTTGGAAGCAGCTATAAAAATTTCAACTTTGAGTATATATCTGTGTAATAATTATGGACGTATTCTTTCCCAAATGTTATGAGTTGGTTGAATTTCACATCCTTTTAACTGTTTGTCTAAGGGTAACAGTGATTATAAAGAGCTATATTTTAAACTATTTTTTCTTAATTCCTGGAAAAATTAGGAATGCTTCACTTCATATTTAGATGCTGTAATTATAATGAGATGGTTATAAATCTGAAGTTGTGATGAAGAATATTTTCTCTTAATATACTGTGGAAATAATAAGAAAATATAAAATTTTTGGAATAAATGGTTTTTTATATAAAATTAAATTTTGTATCTTCTACATATCATATAATTTTACTTATGCTAACTATATGTCTTAGTCATATAACTATATTAAAAACTGAGACTATATTATTTGGTGTAGGATCATATTTTACAAACACATAAACGTCTTTATGTGCACTAGATACTTTCAGTAATAATGTAACATCTGAAGTTTAGTAACATTTGATATACTCACTCATATGGCACTAAGAGTACATTCATGTGTGGAGGGATCATGTAAGTGATGTTTAGAGATCTTGATTCCTTTTGTTTCCTTAATTGAGTTAGGTAGCTTATTAAGTAAATACTTTTTCCTGCTTTAAGTGGAGAACCTATTGGCAGTTTGTGGTTGCACCAGCCTGCTCATGGACTTATCCATATTTGAGTTGTATCTGACATATGTGGGAACACAGATCCACAGAACATCGTTCTGAGAATGTTCTCATATATGACATACGACACTGTGTGGATCAGGGAGATCTATGTCTTATCATTTTACACACTTTATGTAAGTGCTTCTTCACATGAAATACATAACAGCAACTAAAATTTTTATGTTGCATGCTTATTTTTATATTTACTTTATTCGTTTCATACTTCTTGATCTGAACACTAGATTCATTTTTTCAGACTGAGCAATAGAAATATTTTTTTTTGTAATAGATACTTATTCACATTTTCAGTATTGAGGTCTGGTTACTTATCAAGTTCTTCCTTTGTCTAATCTGAATAGGTGATTATCATACAATCACAATACCTATGAGTTTCTAATTTATGCTGAAATTATTGCCATAGACAATAAGTACTTAAGAAATGCATTATGCAATACACAGCTATAACAGTATACTTTACAAGAGAGGATGCATTTTGGTTTAGGATCAGACCATTATCAAGTACAAAAGCCATCTCAGCTCTGAATTTGCATAACTGGCATAACAATAATCAGATATACAGTGTTCCACCAATGATATTAGCTATAGGTACATAACATTATGCCCATTTAACCTCAATTTATATGGCTATGAGGTTACATGGACATACTGTTATGTATTTATAGTTAATATAGTTAATGGAACAATGTACACATTATTCTTGTTATTTCAATTACACAAATGCACATCTGAAATGGCTTTTGGACCTGATGATGGTGTGATCCTAGACCAAAATCAATCATCTCTAATAGAGTATACTGATACAGCTGTGCATTGTATAATGCAGTTCTTAAAATTCATTAAAGCTGTACAGCATCACCTCCTAAAAATATTTCTTAGAATATGAAGTATTTGTCTCAGTACAGAAGCTTGTGGCACACAATGTTTGATAATTTGAAGCTCAAATCTTTACCTGGTTATTCAACAAATTCCTTGCCAGACCGTGAAGGCCCAAGGTATATCTACTTGCCGCTGTGCCATCCCCCACCTTATAACATCATGTGGATGTAGTATAGAGGTGTATGTGGTCAGCACACCACTCTCCTAGCCATTCTTCACACTTTCCACACCATGAAGCAGCTACTATTCAGTCAAGTAGTTCCTCATGTGATTCCGTAGGCTTTCCTGGCGTAATAAGTCTTGAAAGTCTCTTCGGGTTTGTTGCCGGATCCTAAAATCAACTTGACTCGATATTTCGGCGATCCAACTGTTCGCCATGTTCAGGAAAATGCTGCTTATGCTGGTGAGTCCCGCTGAGAACTGACGCCAGGTTGCAAAACGACGTCCTACATAGGCCACCGTTCAGTACACGGCGCATGCGCCGCCCATCATGGTTTCTGCCTTCCAAAACAGGGAGGTGGCGCCACCCTTAGTGAAACACTGCTAGCAACGATATATTACAATCAAGGCCACACCGAAGAACGTTCAGTTTTGATATGAGATAATACAGGATTCCACGTTTTCCTAAGAGGAAACCCATTGTCTCTGTTGATTAAATTATCATTCAACCTAATTTCAATCGCCTCTTTATACACACTGTTCCAAAAACCAGAAATGTTGGCAACCACAACAGTTTCCTCAAATTTCATTTTGTGTCCCTCATTTAGGCAGTGTTCTGCTACCGCCGATTTTTCCGGCTATTGTAGCCTCGTATGTCGGCGATGTTCCACACACCTGTCTTGCACTGTGCAAATAGAACGGCCAACGTAAGCTTTTCCACATTGTCATGCAATTTTGTACAGCCCGGGTTTCCTAAGCCACAAATCAGCCTTCACAGAGCCGAGCAGAGCCATAATCTAGGAAGGTGGACGGAAAACACTCTTAATGTTAAAATTCCTTAAAATTTGTCCAATCTTAAACGATAAGCCTCCAGCATAAGGAAGAAAGGCCACAGATCTATGTTCCTCTTCGTACACCTCCGGAGATGGTCCAAACTCCATAGCCCGACGAATCTGCTTCTCGGTGTATCCATTTTCCTTAAAAACAGTCATCAAATGCTCAAGTTCTTGGGTTAAGCTGTCTGCATCGGAAATGGCATATGCTCTCCGTACCAAAGTCCTAAGGACGCCACTACATTGGTGTGGTGGATGACAACTCTTAGGATGCAGATACCAATCTGTGTGTGTCGGCTTTCGGTGAACACTGTGTCCCAAAGTTCCATCTGGTTTTTTATAAACCATTACGTCTAAAAACAGAAGCATCCCACCATTTTCAACCTCCATAGTAAATTTGATACGGGGATGAAGACAGTTGAAGTGGTCCAAAAATCTGTTAAGAGCATCACGTCCATGCGGCCAGATGAAGAAGGTATCATCCACGTATCTCCAGAAGCATGTTGGTTGCAAAGCTGAAGTCGTCAGTGCTATGTCCTCAAAGTCCTCCATAAATAAATTGGCGACTATGGGTGACAAAGAACTACCCATAGCCACTCCATCATTCTGTTCAAAGATGTTACCGTTAAATAAAAAATACGTGGAGGTCAGCACATGACGACAAAGCTTCACCAGCTCTTCATCCAGTTTTTCACTGATCAAACTAAGGGACTCTTCCAGAGGAACTCGTGTAAATAAGGATACCACATCAAAACTCACTAACATATCTGAAGGACTCAACTTCAAAGCTCCCAATCGTCGAATAAAATCCACCGAACTGTATATATGGTGTTCACACTTGCCAACAAATGGACTGAAATTTGAGGAAACTGTTGTGGTTGCCAACATTTCTGGTTTTTGGAACAGTGTGTATAAAGAGGCGATTGAAATTAGGTTGAATGATAATTTAATCAACAGAGACAATGGGTTTCCTCTTAGCAAAACGCGGAATCCTGTATTATCTCGCATCAAAACTGAACGTTCTTCGGTGTGGCCTTGATTGCAATATATCGTTGCTAGCAGTGTTTCACTAAGGGTGGCGCCACCTCCCTGTTTTGGAAGGCAGAAACCGTGATGGGCAGCGCATGCGCCGTGTACTGAACGGTGGCCTATGTAGGACGTCGTTTTGCAACCTGGCGTCAGTTCTCAGCGGGTCTCACCAGCATAAGCAGCATTTTCCTGAAGATGGTGAACAGTTGGATCGCCAAAATATCGAGTCAAGTTGATTTTAGGATCCGGCAGCAAACCCGTAGAGACTTTCAAGTAGTTCCTCAGTTGGCACCTCAAAGCTAAGGTTGATTATAACTAAACTTTCGGTACTTGAGTTAGTGTAGACAGAAAATTATTTACTGCATGTGTACTGAACTCCTTAGAAATGAAGTTCTGATTGTGCACTGCAGGACTTGCATTGTTAGTGGTGTTAGAGTCATGACTTGCCATTAGGCAGAACTGATATGGTGACGTAGAGTTGAAACAGAATCTACCAGCATGCATTATAGTTTCAGACAGTCAATGCACGCCTGGACATGGTGAGCAGCAATAGAGCTACTACTCTTCATGAGTATCAATGCATTAAAGAAATACAAAGAGGTCTTCTTTCCACATCAGGGTTGAAGAACATGACACAGAAATTCAAATTAACTGATGATTTGGTAATCGCTACTGGGAGATGCTAATGGTCAATTACTCCACAAATCGCTGGAGAAGTTACTGTTTCTGTGGTTAAGAATGCTGGATGTAATGCGCAACATCCAAGCAGTGCATGGGCTGTGTCATGAATGCTGAATGTCCCACAGTTCACCATTCAAAAACTGCTATGAACAATTGTCAAATGGCACTTCAAGTGTATTCCCAGGCTTTTGTGACTGCAGATGGTCATTACACTGAACAATATTTGCAGCGTGAAATGTAAATAAGGTACACAGTTAACTAATGTTAACCTTCATATGGAAATTTAATGTGTTTCCTTCAGTGGTTTATTCATTATTTCTCCTTTGCTATGAAGGCCTTCTCAATGGCAAAAGTTTAATTACAATGACTCCGTATTTTCCCCACTAACATATTTAATTTCCATGCAGTGCCTCCTTTCCCATCTCTTACAAATGTATTATGTCATAGTATTTCCCCAGGGGCAGATGTGGACTCTGACCACAATCTATTGGTTATGACCTGTAGATCAAAACTGAAGAAACTGTAAAAAGGTGGGAATTTAAGGGGATGGGACCTGGATAAACTGAAAGAACCAAAGGTTGTACAGAGTTTCAGGGACAGCATAAGGGAACAATTGACAGGAATGGGGGGAAAAATACAGTAGAAGAAGAATGGGTAGCTTTGAGGGATGAAGTAGTGAATGCAGCAGAGGATCAAGTAGGTAAAAAGACGAGGGCTAGTAGAAATCCTTGGGTAACAGAAGAAATATTTAATTTAATTGATGAAAGGAGAAAATATAAAAATGCAGTAAATGAAGCAGGCAAAAAGGAATACAAACGTCTCAAAAATGAGATCGACAGGAAGTGCAAAATGGCTAAGCAGGGATGGCTAGAGGACAAATGTAAGGATGTAGAGGCTTGTCTCACTAGGGGTAAGATAGATACTGCCTACAGGAAAATTAAAGAGACCTTTGGAGAGAAGAGAACCACTTGTATGAATATCAAGAGCTCAGATGGCAACCCAGTTCTAAGCAAAGAAGGGAAGGCGGAAAGGTGGAAGGAGTATATAGAGAGTCTATACAAGGGCGATGTACTTGAGGACAATATTATGGAAGTGGAAGAGGATGTAGATGAAGATGAAATGGGAGATACGATACTGCATGAAGAGTTTGACAGAGCACTGAAAGACCTGAGTCGAAACAAGGCCCTCGGAGTAGACAACATTCCATTGGAACTACTGACGGCCTTGGGAGAGCCAGTCCTGACAAAACTCTACCATCTGGTGAGCAAGATGTATGAAACAGGCGAAATACCCTCAGACTTCAAGAAGAATATAATAATTCCAATCCCAAAGAAAGCAGGTGTTGACAGATGTGAGAATTACCGAACAATCAGTTTAATAAGCCACAGCTGCAAAATACTAACACGAATTCTTTACAGACGAATGGAAAAACTAGTAGAAGCCGACCTCGGGGAAGATCAGTTTGGATTCCATAGAAATACTGGAACATGTGAGGCAATACTGACCTTACGACTTATCTTAGAAGAAAGATTAAGGAAAGGCAAACCTACGTTTCTAGCATTTGTAGACTTAGAGAAAGCTTTTGACAATGTTGACTTGAATACTCTCTTTCAAATTCTAAAGGTGGCAGGGGTAAAATACAGGGAGCGACAGGCTATTTACAATTTGTACAGAAACCAGATGGCAGTTATAAGAGTCGAGGGACATGAAAGGGAAGCAGTGGTTGGTAAGGGAGTAAGACAGGGTTGTAGCCTCTCCCCGATGTTATTCAATCTATATATTGAGCAAGCAGTAAAGAAAACAAAAGAAAAATTCGGAGTAGGTATTAAAATCCATGGAGAAGAAATAAAAACTTTGAGGTTCACCGATGACATTGTAATTCTGTCAGAGACAGCAAAGGACTTGGAAGAGCAGTTGAACGGAATGGATGGTGTCTTGAAGGGAGGATATAAGATGAACATCAACAAAAGCAAAACGAGGATAATGGAATGTAGTCGAATTATGTCGGGTGATGTTGAGGGTATTAGATTAGGAAATGAGACACTTAAAGTAGTAAATGAGTTTTGCTATTTGGGGAGCAAAATAACTGATGATGGTCGAAGTAGAGAGGATATAAAATGTAGACTGGCAATGGCAAGGAAAGCATTTCTGAAGAAGAGAAATTTGTTAACATCGAGTATAGATTTAAGTGTCAGGAAGTCATTTCTGAAATTATTTGTATGGAGTGTAGCCATGTATGGAAGTGAAACATGGACGGTAAATAGTTTGGAAAAGAAGAGAATAGAAGCTTTCAAAATGTGGTGCTACAGAAGAATGCTGAAGATTAGATGGGTAGATCACATAACTAATGAGGAGGTACTGAATAGGATTGGGGAGAAGAGAAGTTTGTGGCACAACTTGACCAGAAGAAGGGATCGGTTGGTAGGACATGTTCTGAGGCATCAAGGGATCACCAATTTAGTATTGGAGGGCAGCGTGGAGGGTAAAAATCGTAGGGGGAGACCAAGAGATGAATACACTAAGCAGATTCAGAAGGATGTAGGTTGCAGTAGGTACTGGGAGATGAAGAAGCTTGCACAGGATAGAGTAGCATGGAGAGCTGCATCAAACCAGTCTCAGGACTGAAGACCACAACAACAACAACATTTCCCCTGAACTCCAAACTGATGCAATTTCTCTATTAGCTTGGAATTATTCATGCAGCTAAACTCTTAAGATAGATCCACAGGCATCCCACATATTTTTTCTTTCCTGTCTAGGTAAATCATAACATGTTTCACTAAATTTATTGATGCCATAATTGATATTTCCCATCTCTAACACCATGTGATGATCAGTGTAATATTTTAAATTATTTAATAAAACTTATAATTTTATTTTGTATCATCATTCTCTAGATTTTGGAAAAGGTGGAAATCTGTGATACTGGGCTGTAGTTTCCTAGATTACTCCTGTTGTTTGTCTTAAATACTGGGTTTATCTCATATTCTTTTAGTGAATCCGTCAAAATTCTTTCTTCTATTGCAGCATTCAACAGATGGGTTAAATTTTTGGTACACTTTCCCTGCATTCCTTTATGAAATGTGATGTAACACCATCTGATCCTGCCTGTTTTGTCATTTTGTCTCTCGCCTGATTTATGAAAGTCCATAAATCTTTTGAATAACTCTCTGTTCGATCTGTAACACTCTTAACAAAAATGTCTTTGTCTTTTTGATCGATCTGAAGAATCTTTCCTTTGTATGTTGTACAGTTGTTTCCTAGAGAGCTCACAATACACTTTCTGTTTATTTCTTGCACAGATTGTTCTCTCTCACAGTGAGCTATTTCTTTGACAGTTGTACCATATACCTCTCCCTTTGCAAAACAAAATATTAATTGCAAATTTTATATTTCAACAGTTGTTAACAAATATTGTAAGTATTGTGTACATCTTACTAGAAGTTTCAAATATCCTTTTTACATTAAACTTGTCCTGTATCCATCACACTGTGCAATAGGGCTGGAAAATGGTCTGTAACTGAAACTGGCCATACAATTCAAAATAAATTATTCAGTAGCTTCATGGGTTACAATACATCTTTGCTACAGTTCTTGCTAGCTTTTATTTACTTTCTTCTAAAGTCTACTCCAAATTCACTCTCTGCAATCCAGTATTATCTTTTGTCCTTCTTTAGTTTCTATATCAAAATTTATATTCTTCCACTGCCACTTCTATCTTATTTTCCTAATATATATTATAATCTACCGTCTGCCTGCTAGGATGAACATGGAGCTTGTGAAGCATGCATTTCTGTGACATTTTCTAGTGTTGTACAGGCATCACTAGAAATCAGCCAAAGCATCTGCTGGTGTGGTCAGAATTTTTAAAAATATTTTTTAATGTCACTCTGGCATCAGGTATGAAAGATAATCTGAAGATTGGTTGTGATGGGAGTTTCTTTTTCCATGGCATTTCCATTGTGAATTAATTGCTTGAACTTCTCTCCCTGCAGTAATGAAGGAAATGCATTTGTTGACCTGTTAGCTCTGTACATATGAATGCACATATGCCTTCTTGTTGACCAAGGACACTAAAGCATCCATATCCACTTGAATAGGAATAAAAACCTTCATAATCTCTAAATTAATAAGAAATTTTCACAAGGTACCCCATGTTTAAAAACACAATTCACACTTCACAGTGCATCACATTGAAGGTACGGATAAGCAACCTTACTTTCATACAACAGGTTTTGGAATTAGTGGAGTGTGAGGCCTCATATGATAGAGCAATGGTAGACTTATTCTGCTCATATTTGTGGAGTTCAGAGTAATAGTAAATAGGTTGTACCCTTCATTCGTGTACCGCGGCATGCGATGTCTCGACCAGGGTAGCATCCTAAACAAAATCAGTATGCTAGGCAGCAGGCAAGTGGAGTTAATTTCCGCCTTCAGTCATTGACAGCAGACAAGCGGCAAGTGTGCTTGTGTCATGATGCTAAGTGCTATTATTGTGGCGACCATGGCCATATTCAGTCTGTCCTTTTGCAGAAATGCTAGTCCAATGGGCACTCTGCATGTTCTCCAATATCTCAGTCAATGAATAATGCAATATTTTCAAATCTAAATAATCCAGTGACAATCAAGTACAACAGCAAAGAAGTGACACACATCTTTTATCCAACAGCAGGCTAATAAATTGTTTGTCACTTTGTAGGTTGCCAAACACAAGATACACATACAATTGGTCATGGGTGCATCTGTGACTCTTTTCAATAGAAGCACATGCAACTGCTAGTCAAGCCTAGGCTACATACTTCACAGGCAACTCTTTCTGGTTATGGTGGGCATGACATTTCTGTAATGGGTATTTGCAGCCTTACATTAGCATTGACTCTACAGAAAGCATTAAACACGTTCTTTGGCAACAGATAAATGTAGCAAAGATGGCCTATCTTGTGGCAAGACACACATTTTCAAAATCTGTGGAGACAGTTGCACCATGAATTATATCTGAAAAAGCAATCATATGATGGTAACATTGTCTGAGGGAATTTTTGCAGTACTTGTAATGATATTGACACTGAGGAAGTTTGATATTGTTTCTCTGTAGCCAGTTTTGACAGTTCTTTAGAATGACATTGCTGGCTAATGTGACCTCATGATGTTGCAGATGTAGGTATCAGACACCGAATACATTTCTCAGGTGCAGTCACCCCATTATCTTAACTGTATTGAGCAAATTCTATTCAATCGCCAAGGAAAATCCTTGTCTATGGGTCAAAACTTCATCTAATGATGGAGCTGGATGCTTTAATGCTGTCAAATGCATATCCCACTCAGATATACATTAATGTCCAAAGTCATAAGTTCTACATGGACAAGCTGAGAGTAGAACTTACAATCTAGCAAGAGGAACAATGGCCACATAAGTCTGCAATATATGTAAACCCCGTAAAACTGCACAGGCAGCTTCTGTAGTTGGTACAACTCAAGTCGTACAGCCACACTTTTCATAATCAACAGTTAACAAATCACAATTTTCAAAGAATGGTAAGCACTACAATCAACCAAAGGATACTTGTTTCACAAAAAGATGCACAATGTCAGGTGGATGGTAGGAAAGAACGAAATTGCTCTGCTGCTTATCCTTGAAAGGCTGGATGTGGTGTAAAAACAGTCAACAAATTTCTCAGCAGTCCATGGTTTCAATAAATGGTGCTAACCTGAATGCAAAATGGTTCAAATGGCTCTGAGCACTATGGGACTCAACTGTTGAGGTCATTAGTCCCCTAGAACTTAGAACTAGTTAAACCTAACTAACCTAAGGACATCACAAACATCCATGCCCGAGGCAGGATTCGAACCTGCGACCATAGCGGTCTTGCGGTTCCAGACTGCAGCGCCTTTAACCGCACGGCCACTTCGGCCGGCACCTGAATGCAACTGTAGCTAGTACTAACATAATGTGCATCTAGTCTCAATCTTCTAACACCATTAATCATTAATCTTGACATTCAATCTGAAATTGTTGCTATTAACAGAGCCATTTTTACTGTTAACATCACTACTCTTGAACACTATTGTAAATTCTAAATTTTTGTTATCACTGTAAATAGCACACAAAACATTTTTTATTACTGTAAGTCAATGTATATACAAAAATACAAGTTCTTTAGAACAGCCAGTTTATTGTGAGCAAAACCAAATAATTTTCTCTCTTTTACTGGTAGTAAATTACTTATTTTTCTTGTCATGTGCAGAAACTATAAAATCTGGGCAGCATCCAAAAAATGGCAAAGTTTCATGGCAATAAGTCAATCTGACAGCAACTGTTGAGTGCATTAGCAGATAGTAATCACTAGTTCACCAATAACTCTACATAGCCAGCTGGCCATTATGCAGGATGATATGTGACTGCCCTATACAGATAGGCATAACCACACAGAAAGTGCCACCCTGCTGGACTAATGTTATTATCAACCATCTATAATGCAACACATTTTCCAGCATTCCTTTATATGCTTCAGATCTCTACATTAAGAAATACAACAGCTAGAAATGAAGGTCCTGTGCAGTTCTTTCATAATTGGGCCATCACAAAAATTGGCAGTACCAGTATCAATAACTTTTAATTTTTTGACCCTGTTCTGCTGATCATGATGTTGTTCACTCTACTAAAAGAGCACAATTTCTCACAAACTTTATGGACTCCAATGCAACTGTTACACATTGCAAGCCTTTATGAATATCATGTCATTTCACCAATGGAAGAGCCCTCTTTTTTATATGATAAAAACAATATTCTGTGGCACGTAGTGCCTACTGATACTCTTGGTAGAATGTCTGAGTTCATGATTACCTGTTATTGCTCTAACATGCATTAACTTAATAGAACCACAAAATTTTCCCCAGTGAAGTGGAGAAATATAATTTACTCAGAAAATTGTCTGCATTCCTGCACACATATAGGACAACTGAGTTCTGGCCTTTATCTTAGAATTGTAAATTAGCTCACTTTGATGTATGAATGATTTTCACATAGCTTAAAACCACTCTTACAAACAGAGCAATTAAAGTAAGAACCCCAGTCTCAGAAATGCACAATGTTCTAAATTCTATCAGCCACTGTATAAATAAGGAGGTAAGGCAAATATTGCTAAATATTGGTAATGCCATTACTCGTGAGTTTCTCCAAGGTGTTAGAGAAACTAATGCATAGCAGCACTGTTAACTGCCTTAGTGAGTCTAATATCATCAGCAAAAGTTGGTGTGGATTTCAGAAAGAGTTAACAACAGAAGATGCAGTATTTGAGTGCTAATGTCTCGGAGTCCATCAACATAAAAATGAAGGTGGGTGGAATATTTGGTGATCTAACAAGAGCTTTTGATTGTGTCAGTCACCAAATACTTTATTCAAAGCTATTTACCTAGGTATAAGTGTTGCAGCAGGGAAGTGGCTTGATTTGTACCTTTATAACAGAAAGCAGGAATTTGTATTGGATAGCTGAGAATGTTCTCAGTATCATTAGGATGGGGTACCGTTACATGTGGAGTGTCTCAGGCTCTCCTACTCTATTTTTTTAGAAATAATCTGCTTCTTTGTACAGAGTATTGTAAATTCACAATCCTGATGACACTGTGGTACTTATTGATAATTCACTGAAAAAAATTGTGGTATCAGCTAATAAGGTTATAGGGATACTGTGAACTGGTTTATCCAGTGTCATGCACTATCAATACCGTATAACACCAGTCCATGTATAGAAGTCGGCAGTGACTCTGCGCTCACACCACCAATCTAAGGCTGTCTGCAAGACATTACCTCCTCGACCCAAGCAGACAGTGCCACCGTGGATCCAACTTAAAGTACACCACACTAGTCTTAGTCTAGTCTGTTAGTTTAGCTCTGTCTGTCTAGTCTGAGTGTAGTCAATCATCCCCTGTTACTTTGTGGATACTGGACTTGGACTATCTCACAGACTTGCGCTGTGTACTGCTGTTGACTTGCATGTGAAATTCAAGTTAAGTAAAAGATGTTTATCAAACACTATGTGTGCATCTTATTATTTTGCTCTCTATCATAGAATCCACCAACTACTTGGGATCCACCATTGAGATGGCCAAACAACTGACAATGAGGCCATTTCTCATGGGTGGTCAATTAAAGTTTCTTGTCTGTCATTCATCCAACTGGCTCACCCATGTTCAGTTTCATTTTCTCATCCACCATACAAAAAATTGGTGATCACTGTTTGTATTTCTCATAAAATTGTGGACATTTACTGTGCTTGGCTGCCACATTGCTTCAGTGTTATTGTGTGTGTTTCAGGACAGTTGCCTTGCAACTAACTGTGTTCCCTGTGCTTTTTGGAGGCTGGTATTTCTAGTGAATTTTATTTGTACTTGCTTTCACCATAGCAACTGCACTCTGTTTTTGTTCGAGTGCTACTTTTGTGCATTTTATCATGGCCAGTCGACCACAAGAACTGCCAATAATTCAGACTGTTCAGTTTCAAGCACAGCAGATGCAGAAGCTAATGCAAATGATGACCAGCCTGCTCACTGTGCAAACAAACACAGCAGAACCACCCCCAGCATAGCACCAACACAGCAAGCAGCACCAGTTCCCATACTCCCATTAAATGCACTGATTCTTGACAAGAGGAATGGTTTGAGTACTGGGCACAGCTCAACTCACACTTCACAGTGCATCACATTGAAGGTACGGATAAGCAACCTTATTTTCATGCAACAGGTTTTGGAATTAGAGGAGTGTCAGGCCTCATATGATAGTGCAGTGGTAGAATTATTCTGCTCATATTTGTGGATTTCAGAGTAATAGTAAATAGGTTGTACCCTTCATTCGTGTACTGCGGCATGTGATGTCTCAGCCAGGGTAACACCCTAAACAAAATCTGTGTGCTAGGCAGCAGGATAGTGGATTTCATTTCCTCCTTCAGTCATTGACAGCAGACAATGGACAAGTGGGCTTGTGACATGACACTAAGTGCTATTATTGTGGCAACCATGGCCATATTCAATCTGTCCTTTTGCAGAAATGCTAGTCCAATGGGCACTCTGCATGTTCTCCAATGACTCAGTCATTGGCTGGAAATGTAATATTTTCAAAGCCAAATAGTGAGTCTAGTTCAGTGATAATCAAGTGCAACAGCAAAGAAGTGACACACGTCTTTTATCCAACAGCAGGCTAATAAATTGTTTGTCACTTTGTAGGTTGCCAAACACAAGATACATACACAATTGGTCATGGGTGCATCTGTGACTCTTTTTAATAGAAGCACACAAAACTGCTAGTCAAGCCTAAGCTACATATTTCACAGGCAACTCTATCTGGTTATGGTGGACATGATATTTCTGTAATGGGTATTTGCAGCCTACCTGCCACAATTTGGAATGTTACTAAAACAGTTTCATTCACAGTTCTCTGCTCACGTGAAAGTGAAAATATTTTTGGTATTGACTCTTTTGATCTGTTTGGTTTGCACATCCATGACAATGTTCTCACTGTGAACTCTTCTGTGCCTATGGAAATGAAAGGCAATGCACAGCCATGGTTTTGCTGAGCATGTTATCAGAAATCAATTGGCACATGGACTCTTAGCAGGACAATAGTATGATTTCTCCTGTAGCAGCCAGTCAATGGGCATTCCCTTTAGTGATTATAAAGAAACCTTCAGGAAGGCTATGCTTATGTGCAGCTTTCAGAGCTGAAGCACCCGAAGTGCTGGTTTTGGACAATGGACTGCAGTTGACATTGGCAGAATTTCAGCAATTTAGAGATGCAATGAACACAACATTTCATCCTCAATACAATGGTGAGGCAGAACTTTTCATCAAGACTTTCTAGCAGCAAATGAACAAGTTACATGTGGATCAAACCTCAGTGCTCTTTCTGTCATCCTACCATTTCCAGCCATGACGTGACAAATTGCTGGTGAAGCTCTTGCATGGACACTGACATAGGACACTGCTTCAGCTGCTGCATCCTCTTTGATGGTCCTACCATTCCCCACAGTGTTCTAAGATTAATGTGCATGATTTGGTCTTTTTCAGAGTTTTTGGCAGACACTGATGCTAAGAACAAGGTATTATCACCAAAGTCTTGAGCCACTCATTGTATGTCACATAGGACCCCACAAGGCTGAAAAAGCACTATCAAAATCAGCTTTGTTTTTGTGGGCTGCATGATACTGCCACAGGTTTTTCATTTGCAGACTCAGTGCTGAGGAGAGCCCCACAGCCTCAGCCATCTCCACCTCTTTGCTGGCACTTGACAGGGAGCCTATGGATGTTGGCACAGCACCATCTCAATTACCATCACTGTCACTGCAGTGTCAGCAGCCCAAGGTGCAGGAGGTGGGCAGCCATCACCTTGCTGCCTTCTGATGGCCTACCATGGACCCTCCAGTTGCCATTGCACTGATAGAAGGAGATGCTCAGTCTCTAGGTGTGGGTGGGCACCCAATGTTTGGTTTTTAGGCTGATGTTTCAAGCCATTCATAAGACAAATGTCAGTGTGTGGGCAGGAGCTTGTCATTGGCTGAACTTCCAGCTCCTGCCTCCTCAGCCACACCAGTGACCAGACCTCCCACCTCCCCAGCATAATTTAGAGCACCACCAGTACATGACACAAGTGAGGAGTTTTGGAGGGAAGAAATGTGATATCATGTGCAATCAATACCATGCTGCACCAATCCATGTGTAGAAGTTGGCAGTGACCATGCGTTTCCACGTTCTATCTGCAGCGAGCTCTGAGACACACCCTCTTCAGTCAGGGTCACCATGGAGCCAACTTAAAGGACATCAAACCCATCTTGGTATAGTCTGTCTGTCAGTCCTACTCCGTCTAGTCTAATTGTTAGCACTCAGCCTCTGTTACTACTGGTGATATAAGACTCATCTATCTAATGGATTTGTACTGAATGTAGATCTGGAATTGCATATGTAACTCAAGTTAAGTAAAAGAAGTTTATCAAACACTATGTATGCATATTATTTTGCTCTCTCTCATAGAACCCATCAACTCATTGGCCAATACCACACAACATAAATGGTCTTTCTGTTAAATTACAGTAAAACAAAATTTATTCAGTTTCCCACAACCTCTAAATATGAATAAATAGGAGAAAAGGCAGGTGACCAACAGAGAGCTAGGTTGGGTGCTCCTAAATACCTGGACTTACACACTGAGAACAAACTAAACTAGTCAGACCACATCCTGGATCAGTGAAAAAGACTGTGGTTCTGCCTCCTATGCATTATGCATTGCTATGCTCTTACAGAAGTATGGAAATAATTATAGTTCTTTTCATGCTATTATGGCATATGGAATCATATTTTCAGGAAATCAGGAATTGGCTAGAAAAGTTCTATATTCACAGAAAAGAGCCATAAGAATCATGAGTGGAGTCCACCCCAGAACCACATGGAAATCTTTTTAAAGAACTTGAAATCCTCACATCTAGTGCACAGTCTATATTCGCTCTGGTAAGTTTCGTAAGGAAAAAAGGGCCCCTTTTTAAATCTAACAGTCTGTGTCATAGTCATGATATTAGAAGGAAAGAAAATATCCAATATAGACATACATATCTGATTATGGTATAGATGAGTGTCCATTTCAGTGGCTGTAACGATTTTAATGACGTCCTTCCACAAATTAAGTGTTCTGTGTCCATGCTCATTTTTTTTATTGTAGACATATTTGAATACTTTTTATTTCACTATAATAGAACGTAAGTTGTTGATACCTTGATAAGAAATTGATTAGTGCTACTTACATAATACATCAACGTAATAACAACAAATTTTTAAAAGTGATCATCCCATATCCTGTGATCTATTGACAGTGAGATCACTGGAAAACAATATAAATAAAAAAATAAAATTGCCAAACAGCGGTTCTTGAATCCTGTTCACAGCTTGTGGCAATAGCTGCTCAGTCCAGCTTGGGTATCCTGGCTTCACCAAACCTGAACCACGTGAAAACCAACCAGTCTGAGCTACTTGCCATGTGTCATGATGTATCAGGCATATGTGTGAAGCATGGTGAAAAGTAATGTCTCCAAATTTTTTACATAAAAACTCTTATAGCTTTTAGCTTTTTAAATAAAACAAATGTTAATAACATTCTATATCTTTATTCTTCAAGTCTACATATTTATTGCTCAACATTGTCATCCTGGTGATGAATACGTTTCTTCAAATGAGAGACTAGTTTATTGATTCACTATAAAATGTTTGACTTTGTTGAAGGAGCAATAATCTCACCTTTGCTTTAACCAATTCATCAGTATCAAACTGGAGTTCTCAAAGGTTTTGTTTGAACTTTGGAATCAGATGAAAATTGGATGGCACCAAGTCGGGACTGTATGGAGGATGATTGATGACAGTGAACCCAAAGCACTGGATTGATGCAGATGTTGCAGCACTTATGTGTGGTCTGGTATTGTCATGCTGAAGGAGAGGGTCTATGTGTGGAGAAACTCTCATGTAAAGCACATCCATTTTCTATGCTACAATTCAGAGCCCTCTGACTGCAGAGGACTGTAAATCTGTAGACATGAAGGAAAAAGATGTGTAATGTTAATAACAATTTTTTATTTAAAAAGCTTGAAGAGTTTTCACATAAAAAATTCAGAGGCATTACTTTTCAGCGTGCCCTTGTAGTTTTTCAGCTCCTACTTGTGCAACAGGAGTAGATCCCCCTTCCTACACACTCCCTAAAATAAGAGTCAGTAGCGTAACCATTACAGGACCTTATTTGATTTGTGCAAGAAAGCTTTATGTTTGCAAATTGTTTTTCTTGTGTATACATGTGATTATACTAAGCATTCATTCAGTCGTAGTCCAAAGATAGCATCTAAAGTGGAAAGTAGATTTTGTCACAAGGTGCTCCTGTATCTCAATTAATAATCTTGTTCATCTTAGATGGTTGCTGATGACATATACCTTATTAAACTCCACTTATTGATTTGGAGCTTGTAGATTTTTTTTCCGTTCTGTTATAGAATACCTGGATGCTACACACTTTTTCCTTGTGTTCTTCCACATGCCCCATGCTATATTTGAAACATATAAGTGTGAATTATTTTAATCACCACAAATTTAATTGATAATACAATAATTTCTGCAATGTGCAGCGAGTATATTTATTTTTGCCGAACTATTTATAGAGTATTATTTGAGTTCCATTTCTAATCCAGTGGCCTACAAAGCTGCTCAGGTGAGATCTTACTTCAGATGCAGAAGACACTTGCGTGCAGAACTTATCTATTTGATCCTGGACAGATTATCATGTGTGTTTTAAATATACAAATCACAAATGTGACAATATTTGATAAATAATTCTTTAGTAGCTTCAGCAATTGTCACATTTACCAGGTCTTCTCTTACAGTACTTGTCTCTAGTTTCTAACATTAACTTTTGAGAAGACGTCACAGTAATAGTCAGAATAAAAGCGTTAAATGAGTGAAGAAATACATTCACCATTCACCATTGATCAGAATAAATAGTAACAATGTATGTTATATGTTTATTAACACTGTAAGTAATACACACATAAACAAATTACTGAAAATCCTTTCTACTCAGATGTACATATTATTACATTGAGCTGCAGAAAAAAATCATGTTTTGCATGTTTTCATACTCAATCCTGTTACTGAATCTCCTGCAGTAAGTGCCAAACATCAAAATTTATTTAGTCCATAAAAGAAAATAACATAAAAAAGAAGACATTTACTCAATAACAAAAGTCATGGAGGAGCCGTATCATGGACTCAAATATTATTTACATGCAGGAACGTGTGTTTCCTCCTATAACATTTGAGCTTGTAAGAAATGTCAATTTCACATTATATCTGATGTATGCAATAATGAGACAATATATTTAAAAAATCTCTGGAGACTGTACGTTCTTCTTTAGGGTTTACTCTAGAGTTCCGCATTTTTGTGTAAATATTTTAATTAGTTTGAAGAACAGAACATTAAGTGAATAAGCTCTAGATAGTTAAAAAAATTTGAAAACTCCCATCAAGCCATTTCTTCTGTAAATACTTTGAATATCTGTCTACTTCTGTTTTTTATTCACTTTTAGTATTACAACCTATCAGGCTATAGATCGTTCTCAGTTTTTTTTCCTTTGCATGATTTTTTTGCCATAGTAGAGCCAACAGCTAATGATTCTTAACTCATTGGGAATATGAATTAAAATTATGGGGTAAATGCACTTATGGATCTCAAATCATGAGGTTAACCAAGGAAAAAAAAGAATAGCATATGCACCATTTGTCTGAAAACTGTGTAAATTGTGTTCAAAAGTGGTTTGTTATGTAGCATTATGACAGATATCTCCAGTAAGAAATGAATGGTTTCAGTTATCACTAGTCATCTTAAAATCACAAGCAATAGTTTATGACCAAGCTCAGTGAGTGATTTTCTCGTCATGCTTTGGAGTGAACTACTGCTTAGGATCTGTAGATGGCCAGTGATGACTGAAACCAATAATTTCTTGTTGATACTATACGTGACTGTACTGGATGATAAAGCATCTTGAAAAGGTATTTTATCACGGAGTCCTCCTTCACTATGGAAATGTAGTTCTTTCCAGATTGTATAAATTCTCTTCTATGTGTTTTCATATTAAATTATTTGTGTATTGTGTTTATCAAATAGAGGCAGAGAACCAGCACAGTCTTCATAAAAATGAGATGGAAAACCAAGTAGTACCCATAACTAATACCAGTTGTTCTGGCCAATGGATTCGATCACAACATGACTTACATTATTATCCACGAGGTAGCACATTTGTGCATTACACTAGTATGACTGTTGGTAATTATTCAGATACTATAATCAGTCAGTTTTCAGTACCACGCACAATAATAGGTCAAATATAGCTGATGAGGGCAAGTGAATGATCAGAAATTTAATTCAAATAATCTTTTTACAGCTATCTTGAATGAACATAGATTAAACCATTCTTTTTATTACCAAATCAAGTTGTCACAAATGATAAGTAAACAGTCAAACTAGCTTACAGATACTGCTAATACTTGATCTTTTTCACAGGGCTGCTGAAAGCCTGGACTGGGACCAAGACAGGATGTGTGCTTTGTCCCCATCTCTGAATATAGCAATCCAACTTTACTGTTATACTAAAGAAAGTCTGACAAGATTTAAACATAACATAATTTGGGGAATATTGGAGATACACAAAAAATACTGAATATAATTTCTTGTTAAATATTAAACATATGTTCAATTTATACTGTGGTACTACACATTGCGTGAGATATTTCAGGGGGAATTCAAGCGAACTAACAATTGTTCAAGTTACAGTGGGTTGAATCAGAGTGTGTGGTAGTGTACGAATGTGTATAATTGAGCCACTATTAACAGTACTAAGTGTGGTTACACATTGAAGGCAGTGTTATCCTGTATTATAGAGCCTGTAGACATTTGAGGAAATTATGCCGACTGTGATATGTCATCACATTGTATTCCATAGCAGATGCCCCTGAAGAAACTGCACAAAGTGTTCTGGCACAGAGCAGTAAGTGTATATAGTGGTGTATCAGAGTACCTGTCCCTAATAAAAGGACCTGAACATAAACATAAACATTACTTATAAATAATACAATGTCTGCAAATGCTTCATTTTCTATGCAAAATCAGGTACTTATCACTCAGATTTTAGATGCAGCTGTTTCAGCTGTTATTCTTACTATGGAAACAATGAAATACTGAAGTTAGTTTGCTATTATAAGTCACAGAATTTAATTTGTTTACTTAGTTTTTGGATATTAAATTACAGAACTGACACTGAAAGTTAAATTTCTTACCTCCAGTACGTAATTTTTTCTGAGCATACTTTCCGCTTCTATTTCCACACACATTTTCAATTAGAACAGATTGCCATAGCCACAAATTAAAAGAAAAATTATGATATATTTATGATTTTTACTATATTTAATTATAACAATTTCATAGAAAGAAAATAATTTGTAACACGCTTGTATGGTGTGCCAATCCTAAGATAGCTCTCTAAATTTCACACTCATTTTGCAATGAAGTCTTTCCAGCATTTTTATTACAATATGCACAGTACATGTTCAAAATTATGCATTACTGAACCCTGCTTTATTAGGGAAAATATTTATTTCATTGGAATGTAATAAAACAAAAAGAAATAGTCATAATCACATTTCGAATTTCACACCATGGCTTTGAAAGAACTTATAAACCAATTGGACGAATCATGAATGACTGAGCAAAGGTTAAATATATTGAGAAAGCATACCAGTACCATGACACTTTCATAGAGTAGGAGACCAAAAGTATAGTAATAAATATTACTTTTAAAAGTAGTGTTGCAGACAGTTATCAGGAACCCAGAAAACTGGATGATAACTCAACCAAGACCTAAATGGCAAGAGAGAAAACTGATATGACTGTTGAACCTACAAACTCAATTTCAGATGTTGCTCAGTACTGAATATTGTAAAATGTATGTACAATCCATTTAATTTTATTTTTTAAATTCGTTTAATGTACTTCCACTTCACTTTAAAATGAAAGGCTAAATATTATACTGATATGTACATTGAAAAAATGTCTGGTTCCAGTAATGCTGTCATATGAAGTGTTCTGTCCCTGCTCATTCACTGGCCTTCCCTCACATTTGAGTAAATAGACATCAGCACACTCACATGTAAACCACAATGGGTCATGCAACAGGTATGATATTATAAACTACTTGCCAATAATGCTATCAATGGCACTCTGTGAGCATTTCATTCAGCAGATTTTTGAATCACAGCATCAAAGACTAGTTGCCTTATCAAATTATAATCAGTTGCAAAAGGTGCCAAATCTGTGAGATGTTGTTGATGCACAGCCAACCTGAGACAGTTTTTAATCATGAGTCAGAGTGCTGAATGACGTTTCTGCTTTAGCTACAGTTACTGGAAGAGGGTAAAAGATGTACATAGATATACATACATTCAGAAAGAAGCTAGAAAATATCGCCTCATTCACATTATTCAACAGGTCTAATAGTTCCAAAGCAATGTATCCAAAGATGGAAGTATGAATTGTCTTCAAATATTTAATTTCTTGTTATAAACCTGCTATGTCATAATTATGGCATTCATTGATAAATAGCTTGCATGCCTCACTGACCTGATTGCCAGTCATCTTTGAGTATTTCCATAAAAACCCAAATGTTTCATTTAAAATATTTACTGTTCCATACTGGGTTTTCAAGATAGACACTAAACTGTCAATAATAATATAAAAACATTTATCTTGAATATATCTTCAAAAATTCACTACTGTCACCTCATTCCTAGTTTCATCATTCATTGATTTCCTCTTCTTAGTGTACACCTCCAGAAATTCAAGATCGATATTAACTGCACTAGCAACAGCTTTAGATTTGGGGAGAATTGTGCCCAAATTTTTGTGAAGACAGTTTGAGTCATTTAATAAGCTCTCAAACTGTCTTACCTCAGCATCAGTGGGAGTATTTTGAGACTGTAGTAATTTGCTTCTGTGGTCAATTGGTACCAACAACTTTAGCCAAATTCATGCCATGGTTAAACACTTGAAAGATCTCAGATACTGCAAAACATGCTGTCCCACAGAACATGTTTCAGCTGACAAATTTAACTTACTGAGAGTTCCAACAGCAATTAAAAACTTATCCAACTGAGCTACAATTGGCCTTACAGCATCAACCCAAAGCTCTCCATTGGGTATCAGACACGTCATCTGAAGAATATTCAACCCTGTTTTTAGAATCTCCCTCCATTATTGACTCCAACTGAAGAGGTTCTAAAAAAAGTAGAGTCACTGTCAAAAAGTAACTGCTTCACAAAAACTCTCAGTGGAATGAATTCCACATAAGGCTATGACAAGCACACACAGAAAATTTTGTAAGAGGATTCCACTGCAGAAAATGCATCTGAGCCCCGTTATAAGATTCTCTCATATTACTTCCTTTACCATAATCTTGTGCATTGCACTTACTGATAGGAAATAAGTGTTTCAAAGTATTAAGCAAATTAAATGTGAAATAGCAGCTCCCGTTTTTTCTATTACAATTTATGAATTTAAACATTTATTTCATATTCATCGAATTTCTTATTTAAGTAATGACACTGAAGAGCCAAAGAAACCTGCTTAATATTGTGCAGCACCCCCCACAAGCATGCAGAAGTGCTGCAGAATGACATGGCATGGACTGAACTAACACCTGAAGTAGTGCTGGAGGGAAGTGATATCATGAATCCTATAGGGCTGTCCATAAACCCATAAGAGCACAAGGGGTTGGAGATCTCTTCTGGACAGCACTTTGCAAGGCTTCCCAGATATGCTCAATAATGGTAATGTCTGGGGAGTTTGGTGGCCAGCAGAAGTGTTTAAACTGAGAAGAGTGTTCCTGGAGCCACTCTGTAGCAATTCTGGACATGTGAAATGTCGCATTGTCCTGTAAAAATTGCTCAAGTCTGTCGGAATGCACTATGGACATGAATGCATGCAGGTGATCAGAGAGGATGCTTACATACATGTCACCTGTCAGTCATATCTAGATGTATCAGGGAGTTACATCAAAAATAACTGAATAGAACTTATAATTTTCTCTTTGTTCCAAGATGGCACTTTGACATGATGGGCACAACTAGAAATAAGTTCATTCTCAGTATCAGTTGACAGATACTGCAGCTGTAGATGCTGTCCATCTTCTTGTCCATCCCTGATACTGGTAACGTGTTTTGCAAGAACTGAATCATAGTGACTCAAGTGCTCTAATATTCTGGGAAGGTTCCCATTATTTGGATCTCCAATTTTCTGATATGAATCTCAGAATGCCAAGCCTCTTTGCCCAAGAAATAATGTCACACTAAGTAGTTCCCAGATAAGTTAGCTGTTCTACAGGTGAACAAAAGAAGAACATTACCTCTATACTTCCGAGCATGAGCATGGACACTGTACCTCTTTCACATCATCTCATTTCTTCACTTTTACAATTCATTCAGAACAACCACAGTTATGTACAAATGGATATATTTTATTTTGAGTTTACTCTTTAATGAGAAATATTTTCTGTATATTTCATGTAAAATCACGTTGTGATGGAACAGGAGTGTCTTATCTTTGAACGTTGTTGGCAGTCCTATCAAATTATAATGACATTTCACAGGTGTTGCCATTTATATTTGCTGGGCAAATGGTTTGGTGAGATTACCAGCAACATTTAAAGAAAGTGCATTTTTGACTCCCTCACAAGGTGCACAATGTCTAAGGAAAATATTTGCATTAAAGATTTCACACAAAATAGAGTTGTATGCAGTTGGCTTGTAAGAAACATAAAAGTCAAGAAGTCAAGTGGAAAGCAAGAGCTAGACTGGCTATGCTGCTGCTGGGGTGATGTTCTTTTATTTATTAGATGATAAAAATTTATTTTACAATAGCAGTCTCTTATTTGCCAACTGAGCACTCTGGAGGATCTGAACCTTTGAAAAACTTGGATCCCTCATGAGACTAGAGCCCTGGGAATTTTGCCACCTCATCTCCCTTGTCAGGGCTGCTTGGATAATGTCATATTTCATACAGTCTACATTTCCAAAGAGTCTCTTCTTGCTGGAATCCAGGTATGCAACATACAAATAAATAAAGTAACTGAATAAAGATCAAATGATGGGAGACAAGAAACAAGTGGAGAAACTATTAGAAATATTGGGCAAAGGAAGATGCAGTCTAACCAACAACTGGTAGATCTCTGTGCAGCACTCCAAATTATTTCATGTAACACTGTTCCCATATTTCACAAGTGTCAGAACACAGGTAGAAAAAAATTAGTACACCCTTTTAGAGGTATTTATTGTTGCAACAGTCCATATAGAGTACATGAAATGATTACATTTACAGTTCGATAGAAAAAGTGGTCATAAGGTACCAAGTATCGACCTATTCTGTAACGGCCATATTAATATGTGGTGTAGCCTCCACAGGCAGCAATGCAGGTGCTGATCCTGCACAGCAGTCAGTTATACAGTTGGTGAATACTGCTCTGGGATTTGTTATGCCTTGCCTGCTCAACCTGGTCGAGTAGCTCTGTAAGAGCTGATCGTTGATGAGTGGCACAAGTCGCTTCTTGTCCTATTGTATCTCACTTGTACTCAACTGGAGACAAGAAAGGATATCATGCTAGCCAGGGAAGTTATTGCACATCCTGTAGAACACACTGAGTTTCAAGGGCAGTGTGTGGGCAAGCATTATCCTGTTGGAACAACACATCACCTTTATGTTGCAAGAATGGCAAAAGAACGGGTCGAACAGCATTCTGCATATACCAAGTGATGGTTAACATCCTCTCTAGAAACATCAAAGGTGAACAAGAGTTGTAGCTTATCACACCCCAGACTATAAGGCCTTGGGTGGGGTCAGTGGGTCTTGGACAAATGCACTCTACGAGATAGCACTCACCTGCTCTTCATGCTAGGTGTAAATGATCACCACTTGTTTGCACGCAGAATTTGCTGTCATATTTTAATACCACGGTATGCCATTCAATCTTCCAAGTGGTCATCCGACTGCACCAAATGAGCCATGCACATCAATGCTATGGCATCAGTGGAAGACAGGCTAGAGGTGTGCGTGCACATAGTTCCACTGCTAATACCTGGTTCACTACAGTTCATGTTGACACTTCTGGGTTCAGGAGCCCTCTTATCTGTGCTGTTGTAGCTGTACAATCTGCCACGGCTGCCCTTAGAATATGATGATCCTGGCAAGTGTCTGTGCTGCGTGGATGTCCAGAACCTCGCCTATGGATGTGAAAATATTCACACAATCACTGATGCCAACATTGTTGCACAACTGATGCAGCACATCCAAATTGTGTGGCAATTGTCTGGAAGGACCATGCCACCACTCACAAGGTCACAATTTGATCCCTTTCAAACTTGCTCAGTTGATTGTAGGAAGCACAGTCACATCTCTGTGGCATAGTTGCTTGATTGCTTCACACGTTTGCTCCAAACTGAGCCTTCTGGCAGCGAATACTCCCTGTTAAAAAGGTAGACACAAATGGCGCTCTGGTAGTTATGCCAGTACACTTTCTGTTGTCAGACAACACAGAAACCATTAACAGTACATCTACTATCCCCCATATTACATATGCCATCATCAGATCAAAATCGGCATTGTTTTTCCAGGCATACTAATTTCTTTCTGCCAATGTGTATTCTGACAGTAGCAATTAATAGTGCATGATAACTAATTTATTATGAAACAGTAAGACAAAATAACATTCACTTGCTGATATGGTCTGTAACTATCACAGTGCTTTAAGATTTACAATTTGAATCATCAGTTGTAGAAACAGAAACTGAGAAATATCTGATGAAAAGAAGACTGGATAGCAGGAAGAATGTATCAGAAAGATAAAGAAATATAATTTAAGACCAGTGTATGTAAAACAATCTACAAGGGTTGAATGAAAACTGTAGCAATGCACAGAAGTTAAAGCAAGAACTAAAGTGACAAAACCCTTAAGCTGAGACATGAAATTTATGAAGTATCACATTTTTTTACTAGTATCATAGAGGCAAAAATGAAAGAAATTAATAAACAAATATAAGAAAAATCACATGGACAGAAACATCATAGCAGTAGCCATCATGCCAGAAGCTAAAAAATCTTCTATAGAATCAAAAAACTTGGAAAATCGAAAAACTGGACCATCACATTCCAACAATGAGATAGACACACTGAATCAACAACATTAGAAGCAGATACAGCATAAACAGCAGTATTGGAACAAACACACTGTAAAAAGCAGGAAGATCACAATGTGTCAACAGAAACAACTGACAGTGGATTAAATGTAATAAAGGAAGCATCACTCACAGCACCACAAAAAGATTGTGAAACACATCAAAGCATACAACCAACAACTTCAAAAGTCGAACAAATAGAAAGGAAACCAACATGGACTTCACTGAGAGTGTGAGCAGTTCCCCACTATTTAGGAAAAGAGTTTTTATTTCACAGCCAACGAAAGAGAAGAAGGGCAAGATAAACAATAATGAATACAGCATCATAAAGAAAATAAAAACATTAAAATCTTGTACCAAAATATTTAGTACTAAGGCAACAAAAAACTTGAAGTGAAAGTGGTCCTGAATGAAACACGACTGGGTATATTATGCATCAGTGAGCATAGACTAAATGAAGCAGAACTTAGCAGCCTAATAATTAGAGACTATGATTTGAATAATTTTTTCTGTAGATCAAAACATAATGGTGGAGGTGTTGCTATACACAAGAAGAAAATTGGAAGTCTACATGATACTGAACACTGTAAATATGTAAACCTTCCAGCTTCTATTAAAAAAGATTTTGAAATTACTGGCATAACAAGAGAAGATATCAGAATTATCTGTGTATACAGGTCCCCAAGTGGTAACATTACATTTCTGAAATAACTAGAAATATTATTTATGAAGATTAAAATGAAAGATGTTGTAATATGTGGAGACTATAACATAGATATAGGTAAAGAATCAAAACCAAAACAAAAATTGAAAGTGATGTCATTACAGTGTAACATGAAAACAATAATAGATGTACCTACAAGAGTGACTGATCATAGTCAGACCATCATTGTCTACATAATCACAAATATTGAAAATAGTAAACGTGAAGCAAAAGTTCTAAAGACAACAATCTGGGACCAATATGGGTTAATAATTCACATCCACATAAAAAGGAGCTCAAGAACAGAAGAAATGCAAGATAAGAAAGAAGTCAGGATTATCAATGTACAAAATATGAACATTTTCAAAACAACACTGAGGAAAGAAGAATGAGCCAAACCAATGCAAGCACAAGGTACAAATGAGAAGTATAATGGATTTCTTAACACATTAATGCATCACTTTCATGTAAGTCTTCCCCAAAATAGCCTATCAGAAAAAGCAGCATCTCAGTAAGAAATGGATTACAACAAAAATAATTGAACTCAGGAATAGAGAGAAAGATCTCACACAAGCATGGAATATGGAGACACATAAACAATATCAGAAGTACAGACAGTTAATAAGAGAAGCAAAAGATATTTCAATAGACAGAGCCATAGCAAATTCAAATAAAAAAAAGGAAAACAACATGAGATATAATCAACAGTGAAGGATATAGCAAAAGAGTGTAAAAAACAACAATTTTATTAAGCCAATGAGAATTCAAGATAAGCTAGTTACAGAGACAACTAAAATTGCTAATATACTAAACAACAACTTTATAAATGCTGTACAAAATTTAAAAGGGAAAACAAATCATTAGTGGTTGAAGCAGGCTAAATCGTTTGGCCAACCAGCTCCCTCAATGTCCCTGGAACCAGTGACAAAAACAGATAAAAATAATCCAGAAATTAAAACCCAAAAAGTTTGCAGGAGATTATGAAGTATCAAACTATTTAATAAAACAAGTGAATGAAGAAATAATCAAACCTCTTTTGGATATTGCAAACTGCTCAGTTAGAGGAGGAGTATTCCCAGAAAAATTAAAAGTAAGCAACGTAGTACCAATGTTTAAGAAAGGAGACAAAAATGATCCAAATAACTACAGACCACTGTTTATAATCTCATGTTTCTCAAAAATTCTGGAAATGCTCATGCATAGTAGGTTGACCACATTCCTCAAGAAATACAGTATTCTGATTCCAGCACAACATGGTTTCGAAAAAGAGAAATCTACAGAAACCACCATCTCAAGAATCACAGAATACATTATAGATGCATTAGACAAAAGAAACTCTGTGTCTACTATGTTTCTGGATCTGTCTAAAGCATTTTACACAATCACCCACACTACACTTATTGAAAAACTTGAAAGCTATGGTATTCATGGACACCCAGAGAAGTGGATAAAATCATACATCAGCAACAGAAAGCAGTATGTGGAAACAGAAACTGGATGCAGATCTGAAATCAGAAATATTAAGTATGGAGTGCTTCATGGATCTGTATTTGGCCCACTTCTGTTCAACCTATTTGTAAACAATACTGGTATCAGTTAGAAAGATAAAAAAATACTATATGCAGATGACATGACACTAACAAATGTAGAAAAAAATCTGGCAACACTGGAAAGAAGTGCGTTTAGGTCAATAAATAACACAGCACAGTGGCTTATACAAAATGACCTAATTTTAAATCTAAAAAAGATTGTGTTCACAAACAGAGAAAAGGAAGAACACACAGATATATTCATAGATGAAACAAGATTGGAAGAAGTTACCACTATTAAATTTTTGGGGATTACAGTTGACAATAAGCGCCAGTGGAGTTAACATACAGATAATGTTTGCTGTAAATTAACCACTGCAATATTTGTTATGAAACAGCTTGCACATTATGCCAAGAAGGAGCTTCTATGTACAGTGTACCATGCTCTATTTGAGCCATACCTACAATATGGAATTACTTGTTTGGGAAATTCCAGCAGCAAAAATACAAAAAGTATTTTTACATTGCAAAAAAATCTGTTACGACCATCTAAAACAATAACCAAATAGACTCATGCAGAACTGTTTTCCATAGTCCAAAAATACTGACACTTCCATCTCTATACATTTACAAAACAATAATATCATTAATAAAAGGAAATGCAGCTCTAGGAAGAAATGCAGACATTCATACATATGAAACAAGAAATAAAGGCCAGCTGAGAAGTATGCAACACCAACTGAGAGTTGCTGGAAAAGGATCTCGATACTCGAGTGTCAAACTAATAAAGTGCCTTCCAAAGAGTTTGCAGGACAATGTGAGCAAAAAGACATCCCAAAATCTTTTAAAGGATTATTTAATGAAAAAATAATGTTATAGTGTAGAAGAGTATATACATCAATGAACGAAAAATGCTACCATTACTGTTATAGAGATACAGTAATTAATTGAACATATTATGATATGTAAATAACATGAGAACATGAATACTGAGAGAAAAATGTAAAAAATTGGTGAAAAATGTGTGCAACACTATTATAAGTATTGCCACTTTGATATATTAAATTGTAATAAATAGGTTAAATATTGGAGGAAAATAGGTTTAAGTTGACTTGTCCTACATTACAAGTACACACTTTGTACAAAATGTAATCAAATAGGACCAAATAAAAATCAATCAATCAATCAATCAATCAATAGAAAACTAGGTATTAAATATCTTGAGAGATGTAGCACAGCAGTGACAAGAAACTGAAAATATAGAAATTTAAAAGCCCTAAAGCCAGGTAAAAAGACAGTATTGTCACAAAACATGCTGCAAATAAGAGAATTTAAAAAAGTACTTACTGGACCAGTAAAGACTGCTAACGGATGAGTAGAAAATTGTTAAAAACTTTTCATCATACCAAAGTTAAGAAATGCAGTAGAAGATCATACCATCATTATCATGAAGGAAAATGACTGTAAAATTACATGTGAGGTATTTGTGAAAATGCTGTTGGAACTGAAATGAATAAAGGTTTCAAGATAAATAAAAGAGAATAGGAATTGTAATATATGTATGGATACAATAGGGTATAATTATCATGCAAAATTTTTGCTCCCAAATATTTTTGTAACACATGGAAAATCTTTAATGTGTCTCTGGGAACCGAAAACAGTTTTTCCTAAATTAATGGAAACCAAGGGGGAATACGTATTACTATGTATGAGAATTGTAAACAGTGAGTACAAATAAGTCATTGCACTAGATAAGTAAAAACGGGAAACTTAGTGCCAATTCAGAAAATTAGTTTCCTATTTGGTTGAGATTAACATGAAGGATCAGTAGTAGATGTGAAAACATGGAATGAGTCCAGAGTGATCATAAGAATGACAACATATGCATAATGGGATCCACCAAATTGGATTAAATGAGCAATGTATAACCTAAAAAAGAATAGAAGTCAAATGAAAGAGTAGAGAACAACAATTGTTCATTGAACAATATTAAATGAACAACAAAAGACAAACAGCAGATAAGTAATGGAAGAGGTCATTATATGTACACTGGGTAAATCACCTAAAACTTTCAACACAGTTATTGTGGAAATGCAAAGAGCTATTGATGTGCAGTTTTCACAGAATGAATTGGTAGTGAGGGGCTCATATTGTTGGCCAATTAACAGATTGTAATAATACTTAGAAAGTCTATTTTTTGTGCAAACATACACTTTTTAAGTGGAACAATGTCTATTCCCATTAACAAACTAAAAGTATGGTAAATTAGAAAGTCAGTGGTGTCTGTTGCAGGATTCTACTGTGAGTTGTTTACAAGTTATCATAATTTGAAAAGTTCCCACACCAACAGTTGTACAATACCTATGATAACACACACTACAGAACAACACGAGTCCATACACTGGATTGTGACTAGTAACAAGCTAACTGACCATCACAGATCGTGTTCAAAATGACCATTGGCAGCGGCAATACACATTTCCAGTCTGATATGGAATGACTGCTGCACACATGCTAGCATTCCAGTGGAGATGTCTAAGCAGGCTGCAGTAGTACACCATCGCATATTATTGGGTGTAGTTGGTATGTCCATGTAGACAGTTTCTTTCAGCTTTTTCTACAGAAGGAAGTCTACAGGTGTCAAATCCAGGGACTGGGCCAGCCACGGTATAGGTCTTCTGTGTCCAATCCAATGATTTGGAAACAATTTGTGAACACATGTTATAGTACCTCATGTGCTGTGTTGGTACCACAGGTTCCTTCTAGCCTGCAGAGGAACGTATTCTAGCACCTGTAGAAAGTGGTTTGTCAGGAGGTTGTGATGTGTATGTGCATTCAGCATTCCATCTACGAAAAACGGGCCTATGAGTGGATGGTTGACTATCCCACACCACATGTTTACACACCATGAATACTGATGTTCCACCTGATGAAGCTAAGGAGGATTGTCAACAGACCAATAGTGCATGTTTAGGTAGTTTACCTGGCTGTGATTGGTAAATGTGGTTTCATCACTAAACAAGATACAAGACACATCTGGAATATCCTGTCATAATACCCATATACAGAAGTTAACACACTTCTCCTAATCATTTCAATGCAGCTCTTGATGGAGAGAGATGATTTATGGATGGAACCTATATCAATGGAGAATGTGTAGAGGACTTGCCTGACTCAGGCCACTTCCTTGTGTGATTGTGCAGGAGCTAATGTTCGGGTCAGCTGCAACAGCAGCAAGAACATTCATTTCCCCCTTTTCTGTTATCACTTGTATCCTTCTGTTAAGCTGTCTAGGTGTTACACTACCACTTTCAAATAACTGGTTGATAAATAATTGCCGAGATGGTTGACATCTATTGAGATATCCTGCCGCAAACCCCATACAAGAATGAATTGCATTCTTCCTTCAACCTTCACACAACATGAGTATGTCAGCTTTTTCTGCATTGGTAAATCACAATGTCCACCCATGAGCTACTGCTTGGAATGTCACACACTAACTGACTAGGAAGTCACAATGCACTCAAGGAACACAGAAGCACATTGTTAGCAAACATAACAACATTGTACCTAGCAACTATGCTGTTGAGCACCCATAAACCATACACACACACACACACACACACACACACACACACACACACACACACACACACATGTATCTGGAGAAAATGGGTAACCTGTCTCTGCAGCCCACTTCTCCAACATTTTCACTACAAGTTGTATATGATAAGTTGCTGTTGCAGTATTAGAGGAGGGAAAAAACTGCAAAATCATTCAAAAATAAGGAGAATGCAAAGGGCTCCTTACCGTAGATGCTACACTGTTTGTGGCTGTTGCAAGAGAGTTGTGGGGAATACCATTCTCCTGCTGAAAACTGGATGACAGCACATCACCAGCTCATTACCTAAAAAGTATTTTGATAAGAGGGACTGAATAAATATGGGTAGGTGAGCACAGGGAGCTCTCCTAGAGTATTTTGCCTCCAGCTAGTGTCATACACCATAATGATGTCAAATAATAGCATCATAATAATAATGCTGCCTGAGCCTGCTGGATAGTAGTGCCAAGTTCTGTCAGTGGATCAAAATCTTGTAAATCAAAATGAGAGTGACTAAGGAGTTGCCTGTATAATGGAACTGCTCAACACACCTTGTTTTTCATGAAGTATTGTAGAGTATGATATTATGCAAGTGAAAGTAATGACTCTTGGGATCCACTGTTAATATAATACTTCATGTTTTGTATTATCACTCAAAAATATAAAGTTGTAACTATGATTTGAAAATAATGTCATTACACAATTTATTCTGAAAACATTTAGCAAGAAGTAGTAAACTGTGTTATACTTCTTGGACGTAGAGATCAATGTGTATTCACAGCTCTGTGCTGCAACTTTGTATATCACAGCACTGTGTGAGTTTAGCAACCAGTTGTGAGTTAGTAGTAGTTGTGCAATGTCATAGTTGGTTGGACTCTGGATCTGGTATTGTACAGTTATGATGGAATGAGATGTGAGCACTTACGATGAACTATATTGAATATTTGTTTCTGTAAATATTTCCTTTGAATTACTCAGTATTTTGTGTACTGTGAAATGAATGAACTGACACACATTAAAAAACTGAACCAAAATCATAGATCTGGCTTCATTATTACATTTCACTACACATATATGAAAGCAACAACCCATCCCTTTTGTGGGATGTGGTGTCATTGAACTACACAACAAGCCAAAGAAAAATTCTGCATCATCAAGAACAAAAGTTAAGTAACATATATAGCTTTTATCAGCCATTTGCTCATATTGTTTTGGCACACAAATGGTCACATCATTATTAAATGACTATATTTGGTATGTTAGTTGGTTTTTCTATTATTGGTGCCAATAGAGCAAGAGGTCCTGTTGAGCTTGGTATCTAATACACAGACCAGATAACAGTTGACCATTCACTCCAAGGTATTTTCTAAACAGATCATTAAGGCAAGGCTCCTGCAGCTACTGGGACACTTGTATGGTCTGTTCCTGGTTTGAGAAGAGGTATCGAAGTTGTCTTTCTCCAAGAGTTGGCAAGTTGTCATGTCTGCCATTTCATATTAAAACATTCTATAATGATTTCCTTTGATATAGTTGAAAGTTTCTCAGCATGCTGTATAGAATTTGGTGGTGACCAGGCACAGCATCACGAGTCTCAGACATTGCTGAATCCAGCTCCCACATGGAGAAATAGTAGCTGTATGACTCAAAATTGTTGGATATGAAGTCCAATTCATCCCTCTCCATGGTCACATGGCTCACAATGACAGTAGACATCTCAAACTGCTCTCCCTTGGTCTGTTAGGTGGGTCCAGTGTACAGAGTGGTCACTGGAGTGAAATTCATCAGTAACTTTCCACTGAGCAGAATCTGCAATGACTGTAGAGTAGAAAGAGGTGTCTATGGGTCAGGATGACCCAATAGCAGTGTTAAAATGAGTAGTGTTGCCCGTATTGAGGATACACAGCTCCCGAGACATTTTGAGGCTCTTTGAAGCTTGAGCCCTGGAAAAGTAGAGTCTGAGCTCCATAATACATTATTGAAGTCACCTGTTAGGAAGAATGGTCAGAGGAGTAATTCTATAAGATCTGATTTGGAAATACCATGGACATGGCAAACATTATCCCCCCCCCCCCCCCCTTACTCCCACCCACCAGTTATCAAGGAACTTAATAAATAAATGTATGAGAGAGAAAAGAAGAAAAAGAGAGACAGCAAAGGCAATATTAAGAAAAATTGCATGACAAAAAAGAGAAGAGAAAGGGAGGAAATAATTCAAATTTCTGCAAAGCTGGTAAACAAATAACAGAAAAGTATCATACAGCAGAAGCATATGCAGCTTTTTTGAATCATTCCCTGTGGTTTTGTTTATAAGAAACGAGTTTTAAAATTACTGACACCCCTGTGCTATGAGGCTATACCCTCTACCAAAAGGATGACCAGACTGGGGAAAGGCCCAAGGGTGGGGTAGTTGTGTTTGTGAGTAACACACACCACTCTTCAGCTCTGTACCTGGTTACTGACCTGGAAGCAGTTGAAGATGAAATTAATTTTATTGCATCTTGTGGTGATCAATGAAAAGAGTGTATAGTGAGCCTTTGACCCACATAGTACAGTGTGGGTTCCCTAAGGCATTCACAATTTAGAATCACCGAGCGAGATAACTGGATAACTAGAACACATGGCTTCCACTGCAGTTCTACACTCGGTATTCCTTAAAAGTGTAAGTACTTGTCCTCTTCTTAACTCATAGCTGTATTCACTAGTTCCACCTCTGCCAGGTAGTATTTGTATAATAGAATCTGCTGTTTGCCTACTATGTGATATTTGCTGTTGCCAGTGCAAACTGTTCCTGTACTTATGTAGCCCACACTCCTGAATAGCTGAGCATATCAACACAGAATTCTCAGTCATGGGGCAGTGCGCCTTACCTGATCTGAATCAAATCTGGCTCAGGGGTTAATGGATGAGGACTGGTGAGCCAGCCAGCCTGGATGTGGTCTATAGGTAGTTTTCCATAATCCACTAGGTAAATATCAGGCCAGTATCCATGCCGTGCCTCAGATAAATGCTTTGTAAATATTTACACAAAATTTTCTCACACCTGCACATGAGATTTACTCCAGACACAGACAGGTGAGGTACACAGGTTCCATCTGGGGGAAGCAAGGGTGAATAGGAGACTCTCATGTAGTCTAAATGTGAATTCACTGTATAGCTAGCAAAGCAGACCCAATGATGATGATGATGGCATTTGGTTTGTGGGGCGCTCAATTGCCCAGTCATCAGTGCCCAAGTAGACCCCTGAATACTGTATGTTGATGGTGTGCCTTCAAATAATTGTCTGGTTGCTCATGTTAGTTTGAGTTATTTATGGCAAATTTAAAGAGTAAATCAAGTTCTCCATACTACAGACACACCAGTATGAGAGACAAGATATTATAGGCTCTGTTAAAATAGTAAGAAGTTACTCTAAATTGGAGGGAACCTGATAATGTAAACTTCAATATAGACAGTATGCAAGACAGTGGCTGACTTCATCTGTGGCCTTTGGAAAATATGGTTGACATCTGATTATGTTTCTCTGTGACCACTCCCAGTGTTTTTGACATGACTTGTAAGTTAATAACTCAAGCCATTTTTAACACAGCAGTGTCATTGTTCTGTCAGTGTATATCAATTTGCTTTGCACATATACTGGGTGTAAACAAAAACTTTGCTTGTAAGTTGTTGCTGGTAAGTTTTAATTGTACATCAACACAATGAATGTATATGTAACTATGAAAATGCAATGTTCGAATTCCAAAGTTATTTACAGAGAATACAACTCCATCCCTAAAGGCCTTGGAAGGCCCAATGATACCGACCAACTGCTGTGTTATCCTGAGATGATAGGTACCACTGGATGCAGATATGGAGGGGCATGTGGCCCACACACCACTTTCCCAGCCATTGTCAGTTTTCATGATCTGAACGACAACTTCTCAGTCAAGTAGCTCCTCAATTGGCCTCACAAGGGCTGAGTGCTAGCCAACAGCACTCAGCAGACCAGACAGTCACCCACCCAAGTGCTAGACAAGCCTGAAAGTGCTTAACTTCGGTGATCTGACAGGACTCAGTGTTACCACTACAGCAAGGCTGTTGGCTATTTATAGAGATACTTATGAAAATTCACTGATGGCATCAGTCAGCCATATGGTTATTTATGGAAAGACAATGAGTGTTATGTTAAAATATAAGTTTTATTTTGACCATACTGTAATGTCAGGATTCTTAGTGATGATGGTTTAAAAATATTTACCTTTGTTCTGCCAAAAAGTTGACTGTGTGATTTGAATTTTGAATTAGAGGTGCATTAGTAATACCAGCTGGATGCAGTAGTAGTAATAACAGTATTAAGTTAAAGTGAGTTCAGTTTATGTGCTTGCTGAACTACTCTTTGTACTGAACAACAGTTGGCTCCTTTTGCAGAAAATTACTTTATTAAAACAGAAAGTGTTGTATTGAGTCTATCTGTTCTCACTGAGAAAGTGAAAAGAACTTGTTGAAAGCATTCACCATCAGTCCTAAAAGTCATGAGACTAATTTTATTCCTGGCATATAAATTATGGCCTTGCAATTACTATTGGGACACCTCAAACTTAACCACCTTAAGTGATAGATGTGTGTTCAAACAACCATGAGCAGACAGTGGTAGTTAAATAGTGGACATGCAACTGCATTGTATCAATGTTGTTGTGACACAAATTGACATGCAGCAACATTCAAGTCATTATCCAGATTGTTCTGAAGAAGAGAAATGTGTGTGCAGAGTTTTTGCCACACACCTTGACTCCTGAACAAAAACAATGATGTGTGGATTCCTGCTGCACCTTGACTAAAATGCAAAATGCTGGCAATTCTTTTCTGGAAAAAAATCATCATGGGGAACGAGACTGGGTGTTATCAATATGAACCTACCATAAATTGATAAAGGGCAGAAATTCCCATGAAGGGCCAATGTTTTGATGTCATACCTGATATTCAAACCAGTGTGATGCGGGTATCAAACAACATCTCAAAGAATGACTTTTCTGACTGTTTCACATGGTTGAATGAACATGCTGTGTATTGTACACAAGTATGGAGAGACTATGTAGGTCATCTGAATCAGAAACCACCATCTTAATATTTCTCCAATTTTTATTAAGACAGTCTTGAAACTTTCTGGACTGATGGGGCATTTCTTGTAGTCAAAAATTTGTAGTTGAAAGAGTACTCTAAGGAACTACTGTGACAGTGAACCTAATGAAATAGTCTCATAGTGTGCAACAGATATAATGACAAAACATTTAACTATTAAATTCACTGCATTTGAGGTGTGTGAGAAAAGTAATGAGACCTTCCAGATGCCCATTCAGTGTTTCAGCTCTGTATAGCCATCAGTGAAGTTGTGTTTTTGTTTTGTGTTACAGAAAATGGAACAGAGAAATTTAGAGCAACATTAAGACATGAAGTTTTGTGCTAAACTTCAGGAATCCACAAGTGTAACCCTAAAAAAGAGGAAACAGGTCTATGAGGAACATTCCTTATGTCACCAATCATTTTTGGAAGGTTGAGAACATGTTGCAGATGAACCTTGCTCAGGGAGACCATCTTGAAAACCCGACAAACATGTTTAACGTGTGTCTCTCTTGTGAGATAATTCCTCCAGGAAAAACTGTCAACCAAGTGCTTTACAAAGATGTTCTTGAAAGGCTCACGAGAAGGTTGAATCGAGTGAAACAGGACATTGCAGACAAGGGGATGCTGCATCATGGCAATGCCTCACGTCAAATGGCCTCTTGCATCATGGAATTTTTGACCTCAAAGGCATATCTGTCCCCCTAATCACTGAATCTCAATCCTTGTGACATTTTCCTTTTCTCAAAACTTAAAAATATCTTACAAGGACTTCTTTTTGGGAGTCTTGAGAATATTCAATAGAATGTGACTGACATGTTAGAGGCCCTACTGGTTGAAGCCTTTCAGCATTGCTACCAAGACTGGGAACAACAACTCCACTGGTGTTTAGCTTCCAAAGGAAACTACTTTGAAGGGGACAATATTGTTGTTAAAAAAAAATTAAAACTTTGATGGTAAAAAATTAGTTTCATTATGTTTCTCACACACCTTGTAAGATCAGAGAAATATTCACAGAAGGATTGCAATAAATTGTAATTCAGCAATAAGCACCCTGAATTTTTGTGTGGGGTCTGTTTTTGATGAATACTTGTATATTTAACATGTTTAGGTCATGGAATGATTTATATCATCATCCTTTGCCAATATTAAATTACAACACACTTTTAGTAACTGAAGTCACATATATCTACAATTTATATTACATTTTCCTGTTCCTTTTTTCTCTCTTTTTTACATGACACAGAAGATACTCATTTAATAAACTGAAGAGAGCTTTTGTCACAAATGTAAGATACTAACAATATAATGAAAAGGAAAGATATTACTCACCATATAGGGGAAATGGTGAGTCACACATATGCGCAACAAAAAGACTCTCACAATTAAAGCTTTCGGCCATTAAGGCCTTCGTCAACAACAGACAACAGACACACACACACACACACACACACACACACACACACACACACATACACACAAACTCACAGAAATGCAACTAGCACACACAACCACACTTTCAGGCAATTGAAACCACACTGCCAGCAGCATCACCAGTGCATGATGGAAGTGGTGATGGAGTGGGGGTAAGGAGAGGGCTGCGGTGGGGAGGGGGAGGGATAGTATGGTGGGGAAGGCAGACAGTGAAGTGCTGCTGGTTAGACAGAGGGCAGGGAGAGGTGGGGTGCGAGTAGCGGAAAAGAAGCGAAAAAAGAGATGGTGGAATGACGGTTGTGTAGTGGTGGACTGGGAAGAGGGAAAGGGCTGGATGGGTGAGGACAGTATCTAACAAAGGAAGAGGCCAGGAGGGTTACAGGAACATAGGATGTATTGCAGGGAAAGTTCCCACCTGCGCAATTCAGAATAGCTGGTGATGGTGATCCATATGGCACAAGTTGTGAACAGTCATTGAAATGGAGGATGTCATGTTTGGCAGCGTGTTCAGCAACAGGGTGGTATACATGTTTATTGGCCACAGTTTGTCAGTGGCCATTCATGTGGACAGATAGCTTGTTGGTTGTCATGCCTACATACAATGCAGTACAGTGGTTGCAGCTTAGATTGTAGATCACATGACTGGTTTCACAGGTGGCCCAGCCTTTCATGGGATGGGTGATGTTAGTGACTGGACTGGAGTAGGTTGTGATGGGAGGATGTATGGGATGGTCTTGCATCTAGGTCTATAACAGGGGTATGAGCCATGAGGTAAGGGATTGGGAGCAGGGGTTGTGTAAGGACGGATGAGTATATTGTGTAGGTTCTGTGGACGGCGGAATACAGCTGTGGGAGGGGTAGGAAGGATAGTGGGCAGAACATTTCTCATTTCGGGCATGACGAGAGGTAATCGAAACCCTGGCAGAGAATGTAATTCAGTTGCTCTGGTCCTGGGTGGTACTGAGTTATGAGGGGAATGCAGCTCTGTGGCCAGATCGTAGGACTTTGGGAGGTGGTGGGATACTCGAAAAAGATAAGGCATGGGAGATTTGTTTTTGTACAAGGTTGGGAGGATAGTTACGGTCAGTGAAGGCTTCAGTGAGACCCTCAGTATATTTTGAGAGGGACTGCTCATCACTGCAGATGCGATGACCATGGGTGGCTAGGCTATATGGAAGGGACTTCTTTGTATGGAAAGGGTGGCAGCTGTGGAAGTGGATGTATTGCTGGTGGTTAATAGGTTTGATATGGATGGAGGTACTTATGTAGCCATCTTTGAGGTGGAAGTCAAGATCTAGGAAGGTGGCTTGTTGAGTTGAGTAGGACCAGGTGAAGCAAATGGGGCAAAAGTTGTTGAGGTTCTGGAGGAATGTGGATAGGGTGTCCTCACCTTTGATCCAGATAGCAAAGATGTCATCAATGAATCTGAAACAGGTAAGGGGCTTAGGACTCTGGGTTTTTAGGAAGAATTAGTCTAGATGGACCATGAAAAGGTTGGCATAGGATGGTGCCACGCGGGTGCTCATAGCTGCACCCCAGATTTGTTTGTAGGTAATGCCTTCAAAGGAGAAGTATTTGTGGGTGAGAATATAGTTGGTTGTTGCAACTAGGAAGGAGGTTATTAGTTTGGAATCCATAGGACATTGGGAAAGGTAGTGTTCAATAGTTCATGGGCATTAGGAATGTTAGCGTACAGGGAGGTGGCATCAGTAGTGAGGAGCAGGGCACTGAGTGGTAAAGGGACAGGAACTGTGGAGAGTTGGTGGAGGAAATAGTTGGTCTCTTTTACATACAAGGGTAGGTTCAGGGTAGTTGGTTGAAGGTGTAGCTCTACAAGAGCAGAGAATCTCTCAGTGGGTGCATAGTAACTGGAGTCAGTAGTTGCATAGTAACTGGCCACAACACTGTGTCGTGGGTGGTTAGGTTTATGGACTTTAGGAAGAATGTAGAAGGTAGGAGTGTGGGAGTGGAAGGGGTGAGTAGAGAGACGGACTCTGTCAAAAGGTTCTGGGATGGGCCTAAGGATTTGACTAGTGACTGAAGATCCTGCTGGATTTCTGGAATGGGGTCACTGTGGCAAGGTTTGTAGGTGGAAGTATCTGACAGCTGGTGGAGTCCTTCTGTCAGGTAATACTTGCAGTTCAAAACAACAGTGGTGGACCCTTTGTCTGCAGGTAGGATTATAAGGTCAGGATCAGTTTTTAGATGGTGGACTGTGGTTCTTTCTGCGTATGTAAGGCTAATTTGCATGTTGAGGGCCTTGTTTAGGTTCTGGATTCTGTGTGGTAGTGGGAGGGAGGGATTTGTGGAGGGTGGGATAGGGGATAGAGGTAGTAGGTCTGTGAGACAGGGTTTGCCAGGTATGAGGCTGGTGGGCAGTGGTACTCTGAGGTGGGAGCAGGAAGTGAGCAGGATGGAGAGCTTTCTGAGGTGGCATTGTGCATGTTACTCAAGTTCCTGCAGGGCAAGAGTTTCAATGTGTGTTATGGGTTCCAGGAATTTGGGATTGTATAGCAGGAGAATTTTGTGGATGGAGAGAAGGTACTGCAAGGAGATTTGGACTTGGTTGACATGGTTTTACTGGACTATGTTGATGACGGCTAAGGATTGGTGAAATCCGAACAGGTGGAGGTCATTGTGGAAGGAGGGGTGGCAGCCCCAGATGAGTAATTTGATGGTAAGACTATTAGGGGGCATTCCATGAGCCAAGAAACAACACAAGAACAGTTTGTGGGACTGGGATCTGGCTAGGGATAAGAAAACTTTTCTGTATTGATGCTGATGGTAGGAGCAAGGATCCATTGTGGTGGAAAAAATGCAAAAAATTATGTAAATAATATAGAATTATGCCCGAAAAAATTGCAAAAATACACCCAAATACGTGTAAAAAAATCACAAAACTGATGAAATGGATGAAAAAGGGGGAAACAAGATGAAATCTGAGGGAGTCAACGATAACAAAAGGCAAAAGCTCACTAAAATTAGTGAGAAATCACAAGGATGAAAGTAAACAATTAAAAAAAAAAAAAAGGCAGGACTACCTGTGAAACCATTCATGTGATCTAGAAGCTAAGTTGCAACCACAGTGCTGCATTCTATGTAGGCATGACAACCAACAAGCTGTCTGTCTGCATAAATGGCCACTGGCAAACTGTGGCCAATAAACAAGTATACCACCCTGTTGCTGAACACGCTGCCAAACATGACATCCTCCATTTCAATTACTGTTTCACAGCTTGTGCCATATGGATCCTTCCCACCAAAACCAGCTATTCTGAATTGTGAAGGTGGGAACTTTCCCTGCAATATATCTTGTGTTCCTGTAACCCTCCTGGCCTCAACCTTTGTTAGACACTGTCCTCACCCATCCAGCTTATTCCCTGTTCCCAATACAGCACTACATAACCATCATTCCACCATCACACCTGGTCTTTTTGTTTCTCTTCTTTTCTGCTACTCTCTGTGCATCCCACCTCACTGTCTGCCACCCCCACCATAATATCCCTCCCCCTCTCCGCCCCAGCCCCCTCCTTACCCTCACCCTGTCGACACTCCCATCATGCACTGGTGCTTGTGCTCACAGTGTGGTTTCAGTTGCCTGAGATGTGGTTGTGTGTGCAAGTTGCATTTGCATGAGTGTGTGTGTGTGTGTGTGTGTGTGTGTGTGTGTGTCTGTCGTCTATTGTTGATGAAGACCTTAATGGCCAAAAGCTTTAATTGTGAGAGTCCCTTTTTTGTGCCTATGTGTGACTCAGCATCCCCACTATATTGTGTCCGCCCTAATAACTGAGTGGTCAGCATGACAGTTTGCCACCCTTCGGGCCCAGGTTCGATTCCCGGCTGGGTCGGGGATTTTTTCCATTCAGGGACTGACTGTTGTGCTGTCTTTATCATCATTTCATCCCCATCTGGCATGCATGTGGCATCAAATGTAATAAGACCTGCACCAAGGCGGCCTATAATGCCGAACGCTCATTTCCATTTCCCACTATATGGCGAGTAGCAACTTTCCTTTTCATAATATTGTTACATTCCAATTTGGATTTTACATTGTTTGAAATGTAACATACTGTGACATTCATGTAGTCTACTGATTTTTCTATTTTTATGTGTACATTTGTGGTTAAGGATATCATCCCCACATCCCTTTACTTGTTCACAAATAGCTAACAAGAAGAATAACTGTGGGTAAACCTCCATATGAGCTTGAATTTATCTGATTCTGCCATTATGGTCATTTAATCAAAGATGTGTGTGGAAGGAAGTAATATGTTCCTGAATCATCTTTAAATATATGCTCTTGGGATCTTGACAGTGAAATTTTCCATGATGGGTATTGCCTCTCTTCTGCCTTCTGCCACTATAGTTTTATGAAAATCTCTATAGTTATCTCATATGTCTGAAATAAAGTCATGAATGAGCATATTCTTCTTCTTTGTATTGTCTCCATTCTTTTATTAATCCTATCTGGTAATTGTCCCACACTGATGAACAATACTCAAGAATTGGTCAAATAATGGAATTATCAACTACCTGTTTTCATGATGAACTATGCTAGGAAATTTGATAAATTTGTTTTCAGGTAAGGTAGGTGCTGTAACTGAGGAAAGTAGAAAGACAGGCAGCACTTGTAATGTTTTTATTACAAATCCTGTACTATAATCATCTGCTGTAAAACTATGCCATTGCAGAGAAAATATTTTACTTGTTATGGGTGAAAGTTGTTAGAAAACCTCAAATACTGATTTTCAGATATTTATTTATTCATTTGAATTGAGTTTAAACTTCACAAGACTTTTAAGGTGGCCTCTTAGATTTTAATTAAGAAAAAAAAAAAACTACCATGGAAAATATCAACAATTCTGGTATTTAGTCATAATTTCTGAGTCATTCTATGAAACTAGGCTGAATTTTGTAATAATTTGAAATTTAGAAAAATATTCCACCACCATCAATTCATCTTGGAAAATGAAAGTTTTTTTACAACATAAATTAGAGAATCTTTTAAGTTACATATGTCCATGTGTAATGAAGCAGGTTTCAGAAATACCATTTTTGAAACACAAACTGTACACTGTGTGTTGTGAGACTATTTTCAACAAATTGTACCTAATTACAACATCTAAGCATTCAGTAGTAGTCCAGTTATTTATTTTACTTATATTTGTTTTATGTTGTAAACTGTTATTTTACATTTTATTTTTTATTTATTTTTTACCATTTCACATACATGTATTTTGTTAATTAAAGTAACTCATTATTATGAAACAAAATCATTACAATAATGATAATCCTAAAACAAATGCTTAAAATGTGATGTTTTCTTACACCATACACATAAAATGAATGAAATTTCCTTACATAATATATATGTCAGAGGATACAAAATAAAACAAAATTCAGCAGGATTTCAAATTGTCATGGACGATCTTCCAAATATCCTGATTTGTATCAAGCATATTTCAATTCATTGGTAAGCCTTGGTGAAAATAATTGATTATGTGCTATTGAGACCAGCTTAAGTATATTGTTTCTCAAGTAGAAACTGACATCAGAATCATTCAAAAGAATTAGATCTTCAAATAGTCTCAGAAAGTTCTTCCAACATTGAAAGCTGTATACATATCACAATTGTACCTGTGCCATCAATCCCATTATAATCATCAGAAGAACATGTTCCTTGCCCCCTGGTACAATGCTCTATACAGTTCTTTCACAGTGACAGCTGTAACACTCTAACAAAGAAACAGATTTTTCTACCTCACTGGGAAAGAAAGGATCTTTCAAATAGCTTTTGATCTGATCAAACATTTGTTTACCAGATTTCAATGCTTTCACAAGGACATCTGGAGGTCCAAGAAGAGATTCTCAAATTCTTGATCCAAACTCATCATTAGTTTCTCTTAAAACTATGAAAAGGCAGTTGGTCAGTGTGTGAAAACAGTTTTGACCATCATACCCAAGCACAAGAAACTTGTTCATCTGGTGATCCCAAAGGACCCAACAGCCCAGGTACAGATGTGGTATATTTACCAGTATGGCCTTTATGTTGGAAGAACTCTGTGAGAATATTTTCTGATCTAGTTCTGTTGAATGATTTTGATGTCAATTTCCACTTGATAAATAATATAATTAAGCTGCAGTTACTGGTACATAATCAGTTCTTTTTACCATGCCTTACCAACATACTGAAACATGGCTGATACATATCTGAATATTTAAAGGATTATCCACAATTCGAAATGCTGCTGAATTTTGCTTCATATTGTGTTCTCTGTCATGTATATTATGTGAAGAAATTTCATTCATTTTATGTATACTGTGTAAGAAAACGTTATGTTTTAAGCATTTATTTAATTTATTTACAGATTATCATTATTGTAATGATTTTGTTTCATAATAATGAGTTACCTATTATACAGTCCGCCCCCAGTACCTAAGTGGTCAGCGTGACAGACTGTCAATCCTAAGGGCCCGGGTTCGATTCCTGGCTGGGTCGGAGATTTTCTCCGCTCAGGGACTGGTTGTTGTGTTGTCCTAATCATCATCATCTGATCCTCATTGACGCGCAAGTCACCAAAGTGGCGTCAAATCAAAAGACTTGCAGCAGGCGAGCGGCCTACCCGACAGGAGGCCCTCGTCACACAACATAAAAAAACTTATTATACACATATGAGAATGGTAAAAAGTAAAATAAAGGATATAAAATGTGAAATAACAATTTAAAACATAAAAATAAAGGTAAAACAAATAAATAGACTATTAATGTGTGTTTAGATATTTTAATCATGCACAGTGTGTTGAAAGTACTCTGACAGCATACTGAGTACAGCTTATTTTCCAAAACTGGTATTTCAGAAACCCGCTTCATTACACATGGACATGTGTAGCTTAAAAGATTCTTTAATTTATGTTGTAAAGAAAGTTTTCATTTTCCAAAATGAATTGCTGGTGGTGGAATACTTCTCAGAATTTCAAATTATTACAAAATTCAGTGACCCAGTTTTCAAGAACATTAATTACATATCAACTTTTATATGAGAACATTATTTATACATCATCATTTTACAGATATTTTCTCCAAACCTCATATGCCAAACAAGAAATACACGTTGCATTGTTGTGTCCACTCTACACAGCAGCCAAGTTTCATCAAGATCATTTATTGACACTTGGGAATGTTCCCTTGCAAGATAATAGCTTCATCATCCGACATATTTACACCATCTCTCAGCATTTGTACTTTGAAACCTCTTCACATGAGATGTCGGTATTTGTTTTCATCTGTTAAACTGGATGTAGCTTACATTTGTTTATTCATTTTCATTCTATTTAACCCTATCACTGGTGTCAGTGAGTTAACTTATTATACTCAACCACTTCCTAGGTGCTGTTGAAACGTTTATAAGTGTGGCCTCTGAGTTTTCCTTCAGCACTACTGACGAGTTAACTCGAGACTACTTTCCAACACGTGAGTGCTAATAACAAAGACACACTACCACTCTGACACCTGAGTGTTGCTGAAGAGCATAAACAAACTTCAGAATTTCCATCCCATATCTCAGCAGCTTTTCACACTTCTGGCCACTAAGTTGTGTTCAAGTACTATCTCTAGTGAGATTTCATTTTAATGCATTTGACTACACTTTATGTCTTACTGTTCATCAGGGCTGGCATCACATTGTTGTTCTCATCATATAATCTACAAAGAAACTGACAAGGCATTGTGGAGGCATCGAAGAAGCGATCATAGGGATACTGACAAAGAACAACAGTGAGGATCAATTATTCATTGTCAATGCAAGTTATAACTTCTCCGCAAACTTTGAAAATGATAGCACAAAGCTGTCTACATCAGCAGGCATAACACTAGAGTCTTACATTTCAACAAGAGACATAATTGATAGTTCTTCCAGATCTGAAGAATGTGAAAGTGAAATTAAAAATTGGATCAGAAACTTTTGAAGGAAAACCCATCTTTATATCTCTGTAGATTCACAGAGAGCTTCAAATTCAAAAATTAATTTTTTTACCTAGAATAATCTTCATCTCAACAGTGACAAATATAGATTAACAGAAAGAGACATTGTTGAAAGCAGTCCAGAAATATTCAGCACAGGGTGAGGTAGGCTGCTTATGTAACCACAGTCCAGGCAGAAGCTTAAGTGCAGGGTACTGAGCGCAGGTAGATATGATGGGAAATAATCATGCGCCAATCAGCTCAACATGCAGCAAGCACATCTGCAGCAGCCAAAAGGTTAAGCTAACTCTGTAGCCCCTCCTGATAACAATTTACTGTTCATTATCATCCCTATAGTGTTCTCATTAGCACATCTTCATCTCATTCTGTTTCTCCCTTACTCACTTATTTTTCTTTCTATTTTTATTCTTCCTTCCAAAAACTTTAATTTTCTCTTACCACCTGGTCTCTCTTAAACTTCACACATTTATTTAATTTATTTCACTTTCCATTATCAATCATATCTTTCTTTTTTCTCTTTCTTTTCACATGACTAGTGTTCATCTACAAACAATCAACTAATTACCTGATTGTTATTTCTTTTTTACATTTTAACTGTCTACTCTAGCCTCTGGATCTGAACTGTAGTGTTTCTCTGGTTCACCTCATTCCTCTCTTCCAGACTGCATGTGTCTTAATTTGATGTTGTGAGATATTTATCCTACCATCGAAATTTCACATTATCATTTTTCTTTCCACTGAGCTCCTAAAATCTAACTTTGGTGTGTTCAGTTTACTGTATTTTTAAATGTAATGAAGTATGTATCTTACAAGTTGCTGATGAACAATATTAACCTTTCAGATTTCCTGCAATGGAATGGTTCCATCTCTTTTTACAACACACAGTTTTAACAGATTACTTTTATGATAGACACAAATCTGCTGATTTTGGGAGAAGCTGTTAAGTGTTGTAAACTAGGAATAGGATGTGCTGAAGAGGACTTTTATTCTCTTTAAACACAAATAATTAACTTACTCACAAAATGGGAGGTAAATAAACCTCTCATTAGGAATGTGCAGGAAGATGCAGAGAAATACTGTTCCAAACAACTGAAGATTAATATTCTTTGAATATTCTCTAACTACAGTTGTGATGTATATGTTATGCAAATCGAAAATTCTTTTCATAGTCTCAATTAATTATGAAATGAGTTTAAGAGTTACTGTTGCCATGAAACAGCATACATTAACAGTTACAAAGCAAATACTTGCCCTCTGCGAGAAGTGGTTGTTTTTGTGTGTATCACATGACCCTTTGAGTGGTGATTCATGGAACAGTAAAAGTTAGGGTGACAAAATAACCATTTCAATATTAAGCTGCTCCCAATAAAAGAGACTTCATATGTGATGTACACTTTATGTGAATATTCACTGTAACTGATGAAGAAGCATAATGATATTCTTTTGTTTAATCATATAATATTGAACCAAAAGGTTTTAAACAAAGGTATTTACTATAATGTTTGTTGTAGTCAAAAGAAAGGCATACCAATATTCCTGGGTGCAGAGTGCTTATCGTGAACATGTGTTACAAGAATACATGTGAGTGTCTTAGAGAGATGGGTAATTGGATAACAGCAAGTCTTGAGTAAGGTGGCCTGATGATAATAGGGAATATCAGAAGCCAACAATTAACATGAGAAATGCTCTCACTCTGCCATACAAAGAACACTGAAATACTCTGTTGAGACATATTGTGCAGACTTTGCTGCATGCAATGTGGCAACAGCAATTAACCTCACTGGCTGGCATGCCACAGATTGTCAGGTCAAACCCAACCACCAGTAACTGTCTGTTATTTAGTATTTATCATTCCTAGAAGGGCCCTGAAATTTCTTATGAATGTAATGTTTGCATATTTTGGGGTATTTCATATTTGTGTATTTGTCCAGGAGTATTGGTTTGTTCTGTCCATATGCTGTTGTGTGTAATAAACATGCTTTCAGTGTGAAGTGATGTACTTCACTGGTGACTCTACTTTCAGATTTGAACTTGATTATGATTACATTGAGATATTGTTTGATGGAGACACTGGCTACTTCAAAATATATACACTGATCAGCCAGAACACTATGACCACTTATGTTCCATTGGTATAAACCTGTCCATGTGATAGCAGTGTCACCTGGTGAGGAAAGACTGCTAGCCAGACACATGCACAGTGCATGTAGTATCAGTGAGTGTACTGTCTGTGCGCAGAATACAGAAGGCGGGCAATCTATCTGTTTGACCGAAGGCAGATTGTGGGGAACCAAAGGCTTTGCACAAGCATTTCGGGAACTGTATGAATTTTTGGGTGTTCAAGGAGTGCCTTGATGAGTGTCTTCAACACATGGAAAACCAAGGTGAGACCACTTCCAGATGTATGAATATATGAAGATGGTATCTGTTCTTTCAGATATGTCTGAAAGAACACATATCATTTGTGAACTTGCAGCTGGTGAAGAATGAAATTACAATGAAATCCAGACCTTTAGCTGCTTACAGGCATTGATAAATATCAACAGCGACAGTTGAAAATGTGTGCTCTGACCGTGACTTGAACCCGGGATCTCCTGCTTACATGGCAGACACTCTATCCATCTGAGCCATTGAGAACATAGAGGATAGTGTGACTGCAGAGACTTATCTCTGGCATCTTCCCTGTGACACCCACATCTCCAACTTACTGTCCACTAACTAAAATTGTAGTGCCCCTGCCCACTATACTCATTACTCGCAGCAGACAATCTACCAATTCCTGTAAGAGATTGGGCAATGTGAGTGCACTGAAGAAGATCATTGGCTGTTAAGCCTTATCTATATGAAGATGGTATCTGTTCTTTTGGAAATAATATTAAGCTGCTCCCAATGAAAGAGACTTCATATGTGATGTACACTTTATGTGAATATTCACTGTAACTGATGAAGAAGCGTAATGATATTCTTTTTTTGAATCATATAATATTGAACCAAAAGGTGTTAAACAAAGGTATTTACTATAATGTTTGTTGTAGTGAAAAGAAAGACATACCAATATTCCTGGGCGCAGAGTGCTTATCGTGAACATGTGCTGCAAGAACAGATACCATTCGTGATCTTGCAGCTCTTGAAGAATGAAATTACAATGAAATCCAGACCTTTAGCTGCTTACAGGCTATTAGATAAGGCTAACCAGCCAATGATCTTTTTCAGTGTGGATGCACTCACACTGCCCGAACTCTTATGGGAATCGGTAGACTAATTGCCGCGAATAATGAATGTAGTGGACAGGGGCACTACAAATGTAGTGTGTGGACAGTAAGCTGGAGATGTGGGTCTCACAGGGAAGATGCCAGAGATAAGTCCCTGCAGTTGCAGTATCATCTGCATCCTTAGTGGCTCAGACGGATAGAGTGTCTGCCATGTAAGTAGGAGATCCCGGGTTCAAGTCACGGTCAGAGCACACATTTTCAACTGTCGCGGTTGATATTTATCAATGTCTGCAAGCAGCTAAATGTCTGGATTTCATTGTAATTTCATTCTTCAACAGGTGCAAGATCACGAATGGTATGTGTTCTTTCAGATATGTCTGAAAGAACAGATACTATCTTCATATATTCATTCATCTGGAAGTACTTTCACCTTAGTTTTGCCATGAATTGAAAACACACACCAAAGAACTCCTCAAACACCCAACAAGTCATACAGTTCCCAAAATGCATGTGCAAAACTTCTGGTTCACCACAATTTGGTCAAACAGATAGATCACCCAAACTTCTGCATTCTACTCACAGACAGCACACTCACTGACACTACGTGCACTGTTCATGTGTCTGGCTAGCAGTCTTTCCTCACCAGGTGACACTGCTATCACATGGACAAGTTTATACCAATGGAACATAAGTGGTCATAGTGTTCTGGCTGACCAGTGTATATATTTTGAAGTAGCCAGTGTCTCCATCAAACAATATCTCAATGTAATCATAATCAAGTTCAAATCTGAAAGTAGAGTCACCAGTGAAGTACATCACTTCACATTGAAAGCATTTTTATTACACACAACAGCATATGGACAGAACAAACCAATACTCCTGGACGGAAAGTGCTTCTACATACATAGTTTAGGAGCTAATAGAGAATATTCAAGAATAGGTGTTTCATTCCTTAGCACCAGTCTTCGCCACTAGGCCAATGGACCACAAAGAATGGATACAGCTAACTCAGACTATCCTACAGTCATCAAATGACAACCCAGCATTGGACCATTGCAAGTACAACCAACTCTTTCATCAAGTATTATGTCCTGTAGAAGAACAGTCATTTGGAGGACAGAGGACAACATGCCACTTTGTTTCCACTGTGGGTGTCCTGGGAGCAAGAAAAAAGCGTCTGACAACTACTAGCACATCAGATCTCAAGCATCACAACAGTTCTATTCATGCCTGTCAGTTACAGATGATTATAGACAACCTGTCGGACAAAGCCCATGTCCCTATCATGGAAAAAAGTTACTCACTAACCTACTGGGGCTGTTTCCAATCACTGTATACAGGTACCAGCTGCATTCCAAGTTCTATTTATGCCAGTCAACTACAGATTATAATAGTTGACCTGTGGGACAAAGCCCATGTCCCTACCATGGAAAAAGTTCATCCCTAATCCACCGAGGCTGTTTACAATTGCCCGCATCTCGTGGTCGTGCGGTAGCGTTCTCGCTTCCCACGCCCGGGTTCCCGGGTTCGATTCCCGGCGGGGTCAGGGATTTTCTCTGCCTCGTGATGGCTGGGTGTTGTGTGCTGTCCTTAGGTTAGTTAGGTTTAAGTAGTTCTAAGTTCTAGGGGACTTATGACCACAGCAGTTGAGTCCCATAGTGCTCAGAGCCATTTTTTTGTTTACAATTACTGTACACAGGTACTAAGTGCACCCCCAGCTGCCAATTTCAGGAAAACTAAATGAAGAGTCCACCTATGGAGAGGAGGCTGCTACAGATGAAAATCTTCCATGGAGGAATCATTATCAATGGACAATCTGTCCACATACTAGTCAGCTCAGGGGCATCTGTTTCTGTAGTTCTGAATTCTGATCATTGTCAGCTAACGAAGACTATGTTCCATTGTACAAAAGTTACTGTGCTGAAGGTCGCAAATGGAAACATGTCTTGCAAGAATAACTATCAATGACAGAACATAGCCCTCTGACTTTTTCACTTAAACAAAATGCAGTCATAATGTTTTTCTTGGATGGGACTTCTAGCAGATATAACATGCATTCATTGACTGTAGAAGATCATGTCTCTAGAATGGTGAAACTGTCAAACACCACACATAATAAAGATTGCTTTGGGCTGTTGTTTGCCACTGAATATATTGTTATTTCACTATCATAAAATAGACAATTTCCAGTTATCAGTGTAGATGTTCAATTGAACTGTGAAGCTTTTATTGATTGCAAAAAGCTACTCATGCTCACAAATGAAATCTACATGCAAGTGACAGTCATAAGCATTGCAGGCGATCAAGCAGAAATTTGGATCATTAGTTGTCACAAGCAGCTATAACATGTCCCTACAGATACAAGTGCAGGAACAGCCAAACCGATCCAGAATGGGCAACTCAGTGCCATCAATGTAAAATCAAGTTCTTTGACCACTACTGAAATGCAGAGGAGGAAGCTACTATCAAACCACCAACAGAATCTGGCCTGACCAAGAAACATCAAAAGTGTTAGCCATTCTGTGACAATTTTTGGATGCTTTAAAATCTGGAGTGGAGAAAAGAGAGGCCAAGTGGCCAATGGTGAAACACAGTATAAACATTGGGGATCATCCACTAATTAGCTAGCACTTGTATAGGCTGTCACTGGCTGAAGAACATATACTTCAGGAGGAACTGCAGAAGTTGCTGCAGGGTGAGATTATTGAACCTTTAAAAAGAAGAAGAAGGACAAATATGGCATTTCTGCATTGACTACAGGCAACTGAACAAAATCACAAAGAAAGATAGCTACTCATTGCCATGCATTGATGACACCTTACACTGTTTGAAAGGGGCAAAGTATTTCTCAGCTATGGATATGCAGGCAGGCTGCTGTCAAATGGTGAGGCTGACTAGGAAATGACTGCCTTGATAACTGCTGATGGCCTCTATAAGTTCAAAGTTACATTGGTTGGATTATGTAATGCTCTAGCAACATTCAAACATCATGGAAAACCTGCTTCAAGACCTTAAATGGACATGTCATTGCTGTCTGGATGACTCTGTCATTTCTTCAAAGACATATGAAGAACATCTAAGTTATCTGATAACCGTGTTGGAGTCGATGCAAACTGAATGCCTACACCTGAATCCAAACAAGTGCCTCTTCATTGGCCAGAAAATAATAGTTTTGGGGCTACTACTTAACAAAAATGGAATCAGTTCTGATCCAGAGGAAATAAGAGCAATCACAGATTTTCTGACTCCTAGGCATGTTTATGATGTGAAGAGTTTTCTTTCAATGTGCTCATAGTACAAGTGATTCATAAAGGATTTCTGTACCAATTCACATCCTTTGCAAGAACTTTTGCAAGGAGACCCTAAAGTTTCTTCTAGCAAGATGAGAGAAAGGTCTTACCTAGTTATGAAGGTGACACTAACATATCCTTCAGTCCTAGAAATAAATGACTAGAATACCAAGACACAACTTCATGCTGACACTAAGGGTTATGAGGTAAGAGCAGTTCTAGTGGACATTCAGGAAGCTGCAGGAAATGTGATACTTAATGCCTCCAGACTACTCTCCAAGTCTGAAATGATGTACTCTAAAAATGAGAAAGACTGCCTTGCAGTTGTTTGGGCCATCAAGTTCTAGCCATTTATTGCCCTAAGAACTCACCATTGTGATGCGCTATCATTCTCTATGCTGGCCGAGTAGCCAGAAAGATCCCACACGTTGACTGGTGTGATTGACACTGTGGCTTTGGAAGTATGTATGACATGTTAGTAGTGTACAATAATGGATGCAAACAAAAGGACGCTGACTGCCTTCCAAGGAATCAGCAGAATACAGCAGTATGGAGGAAATCTCAGTCACCAACCCATTAAATGTCATCGTCGCTGAATAGAGGGTAAGATCCAGCACTGATGAAAGCTGTAGAAGCCTTGAAGAAGGAAGGACTGACCAAAGGAGAATACTAATTAATAAATGGAACATTGCATATGGGGAATTATGATTCTGTGGGACAGGAAGTTTGTTTGTCTTCCCAGCTCACCTACAGCCTTCTATTCTGAAGTTTTCCCATGATGCTCCAGCATCTGATCACCTAGTATTCATGAAGACTAAACAGAATCAGACACTAGTCTCTACTGTTCTCTTAAACACGGTGTCACCTATTGTAAGGAATGTCAGCAATGGAAGTATGAGTATCTGGTACCAGTCTCACCTGCAGCAGTGCAATTTCACTGAACTGTAATTGACCTCTTGGGGAGAAAACCAAAATCAACGAATGAGAATCATAGAAAAATAGTCTGCACTAACTGAATTACCCATTACACTGTCATCAAAGTTGTGCAGACTGCCAAAGCTCTAGAAATAGCTAGGTTCCAGACCAAGACAACCTGCTGGACTATGCACCGATAATGCCCACTGGGCAGCTTGCATATAGGCTGCTGTCATTGACAGAGCTGTCTCATTCACTCAGTCACTCAATCTCAGAACCTCAGTGCATCATATTGGGACTCAGTTCATGTTGCACCTCAATACTTCGCACTGTGCTCTAGTCTTTCACAGTGATAGTTATCACCTCACACTTCAGCTAGCTGTGAGGGAATGTTAGTCATTGTATACAGTTGTGATATGGACACGGACAAGATTCAAGAATCGATACATGTTACTGGTTAATTGGTTCCTGTAATAAAGTGTGTTTTAACCACATGTAAATTTTGTGTTGTAGTGAGAGGAAACTGGCCATGCACCTACCATACCACCCTCTCTTCATCCAGCCAGAAACCACAAAGCATTACAAGGGGGCACATCCACAACATTCACATTGCAACATCACCCTCATGATAACAGTTGCCTACCTTCCCCAGATGAATGGCCTCACAGATTGCATTAATAAGATTTTGCTAGATATGCTCCTGATGTATGCTGATGTTGAACAAAGAAGGGAGTAAGGATGGACGACTGGGGTATATGTTCCATCAACATTGAGGTAATTAGAGACAGAGACCATGCTTTGATTGTTTCAAGGGGTGGGGGGGGGGTGGGGGGGGGGGAGAAATCAGCCATCTCCCTTCAGCCATGTCCCTTCAAAGGAACCAGCTCAGCATTATCCTGGAGCAATTTAGGGAATTCATGGAAAACCTATATCAGGATGGCCAGATGTGGATTTGAATCATCATTGTCTTTGATGCTAGACCATTGTGCTAACGACAGAGTTACCTCACTTGGTCAAACAGAAAGGTTAGTGTACAAAACTGCCTGCCATGACATTCACATGCAGCACAGCAAAGAAAGATGCTACAGACTTCACACCATTCCTTCTGCTCCATAGTCATGAGAGTGAAACAAAAATAGATACACTGTTACTGTTTCAGCTGGACAATACTCAGGATGACTATGTGGAACACCTCATCATGAGGACCAAACAAGCAAGACAGCTGGCTCACATATGGATACAGGAGACCCAAGAGATGGACTGAGAGCACTATAACGTCAAGCACTGACCAGTGAAATACAGCTTGGGAAACTCGGTATGCATTTTTAGACTTGTGTGAAAAGTGTTACTGTCTGAAAAGTTACCAAAGCACTTCTTTTTTCTGTATCATATCCTTCACTGCTTGTCGGACAGCACATACGAAGTTGAGGACAAAAGCACAACAAAAGTGCAGAAGCATTGTCCATGTTCTCCCTTTGAAGCCCTACTACAGTCTCAAGTCACAGACCAATGATGGGGGCTTCTCGTTCATGGAAACTGAAGGTCCACTTGATTACTGTGAAGCTTTGATGGGAGGTTCTTTCTTCAATGATCATCATTGTAAAGAGGATGTGACAACATGAAGAATGAGAAGATCTACCAGTGCTGCCACACAGAGGACCACTGACAAGATCTATATCTAGGGTGTTGTAGTCAGTTCCAATATGGACTTCTGAAACAGTAAGTTGCTGTTTCCCCAGGAGAGGGAGCAATGCTGTCAGCTGTGCTGCAATGTTGCATGACAGACTCATTATTTCACACCCAACCACCAGCAATTATTTGTTATTTAGTATTTATCATTCATGGAATATTCTCAGAATTTCTTGTGGTTATAGTTGTGTATTCTTGAACAGTTCATGTTCATATAAATAGCAGTACTCTCCATCCAGGGTTTTATTTTTGTTCTGTCTGCACACTGGCCTTAGTATTAAACACACTTTTAATGGTAAGCATTGTACTTCAAAACCAAGCAGTTTTTTCTGATAAAAACGTAGGAATAACAGCTCAGGAGCAATAAGGTTAAAGGGACTCCTTATAAAACTATTAGGGTCCTCCAGGAGGAGCCCTCTGAAAATGTAGACGCTTTTCATGTTCTGATGCAGCCATCAGCCAAGAAATATTTATGAGCTATTGGTTACAACTAGTCAGATGAAAGTGGTTTAACTATCAGGATTTACATGAGCATCTGGCTGAAAAAATATTATTTCTGTAAATGATGTGCTTCCTAACATTCTTTGCCAATAATGCAGCAAAACTTGTTTGGTAGATCATAATAGGGATATCTTATTATGATATGGAACAAATCAGTTACTTAAATGAACACATACATGCACCCACCCCCATTTTTCATACTACTACACACTCAGAAATTCTTTTATGAAGTAGAAGGATTTGTCAGGCAGATATAATTTCCATTTGTGTTTGAATCTAATTTACTATCCATTAATTTCTTTATGTCAATGGTTTAGGTGGTCAAAGACTTTTATGGCTACAAAGGCTGCGTAATGGATAATGAAACTCATTTCTTCATCTAGTATTATATTCATGAATGTTACTGTTTTTTTTTTTCAAATTTGATTGATTATTGGATAAAACCTTCATAAGAAAGTAAATGTACTGTACGACTGTAGTCAGACTGCCCAACTATTTAAAGACCTGCCTACAAGAGGTTTTACACTTGATGCAACATTTGATCCTTATTACAAGCTTCTGTGCAACAGACACTATAGTCCTAAGAGACAAGTTACCCCAGGATTTGATGCCATAAGACATTAGTGATTGCAAATAGAAAAAGTAAACAAAATTTTTTACGTTTGTGACTCCAAAATCTGATATTATCCACAAAACAAAAATTTCAGAGCTGAGAAATCTAAGATGATTTGTAACATGTAATTTCCAGTTTAGACTCTCATCAATACAAACATCTAAGAATTTAGCATATTCTGTTTAATTTATTGATTTACTCTCATGTATTATTTTTAATGGTGTGGTCAAGCTTTGTGTAGTACTGACCAGCATGTATTGTATTTTATCAACATTCTCTGACAGTCCATTTGCAGAGAACTGCTTATTAATTTTCCAAGACAATATTATTTAGCTTTTAAAAATGCTTAAGTTACTCCATCAGGTTTGATTATAAAACATGCATCATCAGCAAAGAAAACTATTTCTGCTTCTTTTATATATGGTGGAAGATCAAATATACAGGGTGTATCTCCTAAGAGTCACAAGGTGCATTTCCTCTGGTGTTTAGGCAGATATTCACAACTTTGTTTTGGAATTGTGTAGCTGGAGTGAGGCTATACAAATACAGCTCATCACATCTTCCATGCGACATCCAGTGTTGATGGGAAGTGTCAGTTTGTTTCCCATTACAAACAAAATTATTTTTAAAGCACAATTTTATGTCATCACTTGATAGAGCAGAATCAAATTAGTCTCATGCAATATTCATTTTATTAAAATGTATTAATAGGGACAGTTAAGCATGAAGATTCCAGCAGCAACAGTACTGGACTGGCTAGTGCTGACAGCTACTGCCAATCAGCTCAGCTGCTGCTGGAATACTGCTTATTTTTCCTTTTTTTACTGTCTTTGTTCAGACATACTCATAAAACAAATATCACAATAGTCTAATTTTGGACCACACTATCAAGTGGGAGTGTAAAATTCTGCTTTTAAAATCATTTTGTTCATAACGGGAAACAATTTCTTTTGACACTGGGTGTTGCATGAAAGATAAGATGAACAGTATTTGTTTGGCCTCACTCTAGCTACACATTGCAGAAATGAAATTGCAACAAATATCTCCATAAACACCAGAGAAAATGTGACTGACAACTCTTAGGAGAGACACCTTGTTTATAACAAGAACCAGAGTTGACACAGCATCAATCCCTGTGGTAAACCTATAGTTATTATACCTATTCTGAAAATGTTGTTTCATTATGTACACTCCCTGAGTTTATTCATAGAATGTTCTGTGTTCTTGCGTGTTCTTAATTACACCTATATGTGAAGTCCCATGTTAAAACAATAAGTAAAGAAATCCAGTAAATTAAGATCATAAATGAAAAAGTCAAATAAAAAGAAAAGATGATAAGTACATCTTCACGTAAATGAAATAAGACGATGACCTGGTTCATCTTCAAGTATTAAAATATACACACATCAAAAATGTTTTGCATCACTGCGGCTCCGAGAGTTCCAGAACCTGTACAGAGAGTTGGAATAGAGATCAACATAAACATCATTTCCACCCTCTTTACTGCTCATGAAAACCTCTCATTAAATGCTGTACCAACATACAGCAAGACCTTCAAACGTGGTGGGCCAAATTGCTGTACACACAGGTCCCTCTAATACCCAGTAGGGTGTCCTCTTGTGTTGATGCATGCCTGTATTCCTAGTGGCATACTACCCACAAGTTCATCAAGACATTGTTGGTTCAGATTGTCCCACTCCTCAATGGCAATTCGGCATAGATACCTCAGAGTGGTTGGTGGGTCACATCATCAATAAACATCCCTTTTCAATCTATACCACGCATGTTTGATAGGGTTCATGTTTGAAGAACATGCTGGCCCCTCTAGTCGAGCAATGTCATTATCCTGTAGGAAGTCACTCACAAGATGTGCATGATGGGGGCACTAATTGTCATCCATGAAGACGAATGCCTCGCCAATATGCTGCCGATATGGTTGCACTATTGGTCGGAGGATGGCATTCACGTATAATACAGCCATTACGGCACCTTCCATTACCACCAACAGTGTATGTCGACCCCAAAACAGCAGGGAACCTCCACCTTGCTGCACTCACTGGACAGTGTGCCTAAGGCGTTCAGCCTGGCTGGGTTGCCTCCAAACACGTCTCCAACGATTGCCTGGTTGGAGGCATATGCGACACTCATCAGTGAAGAGAATGTGATGCCAGTACTGAGCAGTCCATTCAGCATGTCGTTGGGCCCATCTGTACTCTGCTGCATAATGTCATGGTTGCAAAGATGGACCTCACCATGGACGTTGAGGTGAAGCTGCACATCACGCAGCCTATTGTGCACAGTTTGAGTCATAACATGATGTCGTGTGGCTGCACGAAAAGCATTATTCAACATGGTGGCATGCTGTCAAGGTTACTCTGAGCCATAGTCCATATGTAGCGGTCATCCACTGCAGTAATAGCCCTTGGGTGGCCTGAGCGAGTCATGTCATCAACAGTTTCTGTCTCTCTGCATCTTCTCCATGTCCAAACAACTTCATTTTGGTTCACTCCAAGATGTCTGGACACTTCCCTTTTGAGAGCCCCTCCTGGCATCAATCAACAATGCAGACATGATTGCATCATGGTATTGACCGCCTAGGCATGGTTGAACTATAGATAACATGAGATCTGTACCTCCTTCCTGGTGGAATAGCTGGAATTGATAGGCTATCGGATCCCCTCTGTCTAATAGGCACTGCTCATGCATGTTTGTTTACATCTTTGGGTGGGTTTAGTGATATCTCTGAACAGTCAAAGTGACTGTGTCTGTGATACAATATCCACAGTCAAAGTCTATCTTCAGGAGTTCTGGGAACTGGGGTGATGCAAAACTTTTTTTGATGCATGTATATAAGAAATTTCAATTACAATCTAACTCCAAACTGAAACAATATAAATACAAATTTATGGATGAATCTTTAAGTAAGAAAAAGGCTGAAATTTAGATATAATTAAGATGCTTTTATCATAGGAATGTAACTACCTAGCCCAAAAGTGCACCACAAAAGCTAAAAGAAAGGCTACACAGAACCACAGATGACTATCACTATTAAATGAGTGCTGTACACAGAACAGCATTTGGCCAAATTTAAGCATTTTTTAGATTCAGTTGCAATGATGTTGAGGGAACTCTTTCAACCTGTGTAAGATATAGGCAAAGAGTACCTAAGTCAGTTTAAACCTACCTCTGAGGAGTTGATAAACTGTGGATAAATATGGGGAAACGGTCAGATCAGTTAGTTCACAGGGACCTATGGAAAATACAATAAAGTGAAATAACGGGTGAATATGGAATGACGATACAACATTCAGCTAAGCCTCAATACACACTTGTAAAAGATGAATTTTTATCAAATACAGCCATTATCCATCAATTAGGTATTCAATGCTACCACTACTTTTAATATCTTATACTCACTCTCTTTCTTTTCTTCATTTAAATTTGTAAACAAGCATTCTACAACATTCTTGGCAAAGACTGGCTTTGCAACTATTTTAGCACTTTTTTTCTGTTAGTATCTAGGCAGTCTCCCTGCTGTAATCATAATTATTTATACATGTGTTAAGATTTTAATTGTTACTATCATGTGCTTACATTTGTTTTCAGTAATGCTCCTATGCCTGAATAGCACTATCTTTTATTTATTGTTTTCAGCATGATATTTCACTCAGTTCTGTTTACCCTACTGTACAGTAGGTATCTTTAATAAAGCAGTCTAACATGGCCACAAATTCACAACACCCCAACAGGTTATGGGCCTGGATTGCACAATTGGAAAAGTGATATTTTTCAGTCTAGACTGAAACCGAAATTTGCCAGAAGTTGTTTCATGTTGTTGTAGTTTTCAGTCTGAAGATTGGTTTGATGCATCTCTCCATGCTATTCTATCCTGTAAATGCCTGATTATCTCTGTATAATGACTGCAATCCCTACCCATCAAAACCAGCTTACTGCAGTCAATCCTTGGTCTCCCTCTACAGTTTCCAGTAGTAGTAGTAGTAGTAGTAGTAGTAGCAGCAGCAGTTTTATTCATTCACAGACAACTTTTACATGGATATTGGACATGTGATAGTACTGATATTACATTTCAAGAACAAACAAAGACCCTTAATGTATGCAGGCATTAGTGTACTGGCAGCTCTAGTTTGACAAAGGTGGGACAAGAAGCTGCCCATGGAGTCAGTGAAAATTGTCCATGTATTTGCCTGGAGTAATTTAGGAAAACCATGGAATAGTTGGTTGAAGATTGGGGGCTTTCATCCTCCTGAATACAATAACATTCTGCTTAAAAAAGTACAAACTCATTTGGTTTATCCCTAGTGTCTTAGTGTACAGTAAAGTTTTGTAAAGGGGTTATTTAATAATGTAAAAAGTGAGTCTTATACTGTTCATTTTTCAATGGTGATAAATGCACACACTTCACTGATTATACACATATTATTTCATAATGTAATGATAAAAGCGCTATCAGCTGATGTCACAAGAATGGCAACAATGTTTGGTTTGTTTTATTGCTATTATTATTATTATTATTATTATTATTCGTATTATCTCATGTTGTATTTTTTACCAAATCCTTACTCTGCATTATCTAAGTAATCCTTCACTGTACATAATTTATTGCTTAACAATTACTTTTTAAGTAGGATAATTTTAGTAATCAGTTTAATCATTTCAAGCTCTTTATTGCACAATCTTATTTGTGGTTACAGAATGCTATTTCAAGCTTTATGTTCTTACTTCCTCAATAAATTTAATTTCAGTCATGATCTTGTGGCATGGTCATGGACTGAGCTGTCTGTGCAGTACACATCAAGGTTATTTTCTGTATGTATAATAATTAACTGGTAAATGTACTCACATAGTGTAGCTCCTCAGTATTTTGAATAGATCTTTGCAATGAACATAATTATTATTTTTGGTCATTATTCTTATGATGCTTTTCTGTAGTCTAAAAATTGTTCTTATTTTGTGCCCTTGAAAAGAATTCCACATACAATAATTGAGTTTACATATTGTCACACTGAAACCACTGTCAAGTTGACATCTGAATGTAGGGTTGTCAGGGAAGCAGAACATGTATCACTGAAAGCACATTTATTACTGACACCTACATACAGTCAGAACAGAACTGAACTCTAGCACAGAGACGACAGCTATTTGTACAAACATTGAATATTTCAGAATATACAATCATTACAAACATAAGATATTATAAGAATCTTCCAGAAATGATACACAATAAAAACAAATAATTTCTGATAGTATGGTTTCAGCTGGTGAGCAGTAACATGATGGCCAGCAAAGCGACTGCATGCACCACAGCTTGCAGCATTGCTCCCTCTTTTGGACAAGCAGCAACTTGCTGTTTCAGAAGTTCTTGTTGCAGCTGACTACAGCACTCAGGATGTAGATCTTGTCAATGTCCTCTGGTGGAACCAGTGAATCCATGTGTTCTGGTCATGGCTTTACATTCTCTTCAATGCAATGAGCATCAAAAGTAGCTTCCCCATGAAATTATGAAATTGTAAAGTGGGTCTTCAGTTTCCTGGAACATCCCATCATTGATCTGGACTGTAGTAGGTCTTCATGTGGAGGACATGAACAATGTTTCTGTGCTCTTGTCTCCTGAGTGAAAGTCATAATCTGTGGCTTCATATGTAACATCTGACAAGCAACAACAGATATGATGTGGTCCAAAGAATTGCATTAGTAACGTTTTGATAGTCCCATTTTCTTCACAGGCATAAAAATTCATGCAAGGATTCTTGGGCTGTATCTCACTGGCAAGTGCTTCATTTTATATCATTCTTCATCTTTCTCCTGAGTGACCAGGTCCTGTATCTGAGCCAGCTCCCTTGCTTCTTTGGTGCTGGTGACAAGATGTTTCATGTAGTCATCCTGAATGTCATCTGGTTGAAATGGGAACAGTGTATCAATTGCCTCTTTGGCCTTGCAACTGTGGATAATAAAGAAAGATGGGAAGCCTTTAATGTTCTGCTTCAGTGTGTTGCATGCAAATTTCATATTGAGTAGTATTACATTCCAATCTCTCTGTTCAATATCAAAGTCCACTGAGTGAATATATATCAATGTCTTATTAAAGCATTCTGTACGGCTATTTGTCTGCAGATGGTAGGCAGTGTCATCCTGTGGGTAATGTCGCTACATGAAATGACCTCTGATACTAGTCTCAACTGGAAAACAATTACATGACCATACATGGTGCTCTGTGTTTCAAAATTATGTGTTCTACAAGGAAACTTCCCAATATCTAGAGCACAGCTTTGTTGCCAGTGTAGCAGGTGAGGTAGTCAGAGTAAACTAATCTCCATTGATACACATTTGTCAACTACAGGAACCTCCCCAAGAGGTCAATTCCAATTTGGTGGAATGGTGCTGCTCCAGGTGGGATTGGTATGACATGCCAAGGAGGTAATTACAGCATCTTCTCCCACCATTGGTATTCCTTACAGTGATTCACATATTGTATAAAGTGCAGACCTGCATCCAATTCTGTCTAGAATCTTCACAAATCCCAAGTGACCAAATTTCGGTGTGTCATTCAGATGTTTCAGGATAGCTAGCCATAGATGACCTGGGATAACAAGCAACTATTTCTGGCCCCACTGGATCATAATTCCCCTCATACAATTCACATTTATTGACTGGAATTTTTCTTTGATCAGTTCTTCCTTCATTAGGGCTTCTATGTTTTCAGCAATGCTGGATCTTCCATCTGTTCAGCATCAATGTCATATAGTGCAACAATGACTGAGATTTTCCCCATGCTGCTGTGTGCCACCAAATGTTTCCTTGAAAGATAGGGAGTGTCCATGTATTTGCATCAATTTTTGTATACTGCATTGATGTCATACTCCTGGAAGGTTTGGTGTCCATCATACCTGTTGACCTGATTGAGCTTTAGGGCTAGTCAGCCAGCTTAGAGAATAGTGGTCCATAATAATGCTAAATGATTTGCCAAATGAATATGATAAAACTTGCTGATGGCCCAGACAACTGCAAGGCACTCTTTCTCAGTTGTGGAGTAGTACATCTCGTGCTTGGAGAGTATTCTAGAGGCATAAGCTATCACCTTTTCATCAGCTTCCTGAATTTGCACTAGAACTGTACATGACCCTAACTCCCAGCATTGGTGCAAAGTTCTGTCTAAGAACTCTCATCAGACAATGCTAGGACTGGAGAAGATATTAGAACTTTCTTAAGGATGAGGAAGGATCTTTTTCTCATACTGTTGGAGGAAAATTTGGCATCTCACTGCAGTAGCTCTTTCAAAGGACGTGACTTGGAACACAAATTCTTTATGAAACACTGGTAGTACAAGCACACTCTAAGAGAGCTTCTCACATCATAAATGTGATGAGTAGTCAGAAAATATGTGGCTGCCCTAACTTTCTCTGGACCAGAACAAAGTCCATTGCCATTAACTAGAAGGCCTAAGATTATTGTTTCTTGGGCAATGAAGAGGCACCTTTTTGATTTCAGGTATAGGACTCCATTCTGAACACATTTCAACACTGTTATCAGATGTTCTTCAAATGTCTTCAAAAAACCAAAATGTCATCCAGATAAGAAAGAAACTTTGTCCATTAAGTTGTCAAAGCAGGTTGTCCAGAACAGTTCTAAATTAGCTGAGCATTCATAGTCCAAATATTGTAGCTTTGAGGTCATGGAAGCTATCATGTTTTATAAAGACAGTCTTTTCCTTGTCAGCCTCATCAACCTAATTTTACCAGTAGTCTGTGTGCATCTCCAAAGTTGGAAAATACTTTATTCCTTTCAAGCAGTCTAGTGTATCATCAGTGTGTGGTAACAGTCAAATACATTTCTTTGTGATTTTGTTCAGTCATTGATAGTAGATGCAAAAATGCCATGTGCTGTCCTTCTCCTTCACAAGGACCAATAGAGGTGACCAATGATTCTATGAAATTTCAATGATGCCATCTTGCAGTACCTTCTCCACATCCTTCCAGATTAAGCATTTTTCAATTGGAAACACTGTACATGGTTCCTATCTGAACCTGAGTAGCTTTTTGCAGTTGACAAAAGCTTCACAATTTAACTGAGCATTTTAACTGTTGACTGGAAATCATCTCATTGATGATAGTGGGATAACGATGTCTTTAAAGACAAGCAGCCATATTGAGCAATCTTTTCTATGTGTATTGGTTGTAATAGCTTTGTCACTCTTGAGCTCTGATCTTCAACATTTATGACTCCTTGAGATGCGTGCAATGAATCGTGTCTGAGAGTAAATACATTTTACTAAAATTTGAAGGGCTCTGATCTGTCATTGACAGGTATTCCTACAATACATGTGCTTGTCAGCTGGACTTTTATATCACACAACATAGTCTTCTTCGGCTAACAATGATAAGAATTCAACATTTCAGAAAAGGAATACTGAATTGACGGCCACTAGATAAGATGGTCATTGATGATGACATCAAAGAGATTACCTAACATCTTGGTGACTGTCGTCTGCCAATAAAGCACAGTCTTTGGTTTGATTTCTCCACAACATTATCTATGTGAATGTTCCAGTTTAAGTTATTCATAATTGTAGTTCCTGGGTATTTAACTGAACTGACAGCCATTAGTTCTGTGTGATTTATTGTGTAAACAAAGTTTAAAGTTATCTTTTCACACTCATGTGGATTACCTCACACTTATCCTTATTTAGAGACAGTTGCCACTTTTTGCACCATATGGATATTGTGTCAAGTCATTTTGCATTTGATTTTGATCTTGCGATGATTTTACTAGACAGTAAATGATAATATCCTTGACAATCAGTTTAAGAGGGCTGCTTAGATTGTCTCCTAAATCACATATATAGACTGGGAACAGCAGAGGGGCTATAACACTTCCTTGGGAAAAGTCAGATATCGTTATGTTTTACTCAATGATTTTTCATTGACTACTACAAACTGTGACCTTTCTGACAGGAAATCATGAATCTACTCACACGCTTGAAGTGTGTGAAGGCACGCAATTTGGTTAGAAGTCTCGTGTGTCAAAAGCCTTCTGGAAATCTTGAAATCTGGAATCAATTTGAGATCCCCTGTTGATGGAACTCATTACATCATGTGAATAAAAGGTTGGCTGGGTTTCACAAGAACAATATTTTCTGAATCTGTGTTGACTATGTATCAATAGATTGATTTCTTTGAGGCAATTAATGATGTTCGAATGTGTAGTATCCACGACTATTATATTTCAGCACTGAGCAGTGGTGCGCTCCATTATGCGTGGCTGAGAAATGTATTGTTGGCCACACTTCTCGGTGCGCAGCCTGCTGCTAACATCGCAGGCCACCTTCACACATGCACATGCTTTAAAACTCAGTGATTGGCCACCCATAACACTCAGCAATTGGCCTTCCAGAAAATACAGTGACCCCAGCCGCCAGTTCTGTTAACTATGGAGTCTTACCTAACGCAACTACCGACATCTACAAGCCAGTTTTCATCACTCTATGTTTCTGCTCCACAGCTTGGAAGTGGTACACAATCGTGGACCTGTTGTTCAATGTTGATTCAGCTACACTCTAGACTTAGAATCCGATTGCTATACTGGAACTTGGTCTTCAATGTTCACTAGGCTTAGTACATCAACGACTTGTAATATCCATCCACTGGAATCGGAATCTTGCATTACACTTTGTCTTCCTGGACATTGGTATTCCACGTGGGAAAAATATATGTAAAAACAAAGGTGATGTGACTTACCAAACGAAAGCGCTGGCAGGTCGATAGACACACAAACAAACACAAACATACACACAAAATTCTGCTTTCGCAACCAACGGTTGCCTCGTCAGGAAAGAGGGAAGGAGAGGGAAAGACGAAAGGCTGTGGGTTTTAAGGGAGAGGGTAAGGAGTCATTCCAATCCCGGGAGTGGAAAGACTTACCTTAGGGGGAAAAAAGGATGGGTATACACTCGCACACACACACATATCCATCCACACATACACAGTATGTGTATGTTTGTGTTTGTTTGTGTGTCTATCGACCTGCCAGCACTTTCGTTTGGTAAGTCACATTATATATATATATATATATATATATATATATATATATATATATATATATATATATATATATATATATATATATATATATATATATATACAAAATAGAGGGAAACATTCCACGTTGGAAAAATATATCTAAAAACAAAGATGATGTGACTTACCAAATGAAAGTGCTGGCAGGTCAACAGACACACAAACAAACACAAACATACACACAGAATTCAAGCTTTTGCAACAAACTGTTGCCTCATCAGGAAAGAGGGAAGGAGAGGGAAAGACGAAAGGATGTGGGTTTTAAGGGAGAGGGTAAGGAGTCATTCCAATCCCGGGAGCGGAAAGACTTACCTTAGGGGGAAAAAAGGACAGGCATACACTCGCACACACACACATATCCATCCACACATATACAGACACAAGCAGACATATTTAAAGACTAGAAACGGTGGATTTTATAGCAGCGGTAGTGTTGAAAGCGGAAAATAAAATTTTTTGGTTATGGTTTGGAAGTGGGTTACGTATTATTGAGTATATATAGGCGGGATAAAATTGTATAGTAGATTACGGTAAAAAGGGGAAGGTGAATACAAAGTGAGACTAATGGTAAAAACAGAAAGAGAAAATAAAGAGAAAATAAGACGACAGGAAAGATTTCGAAATGCAACAGCGACAATAACAAACGTAATTGTTGGGTTCAAATTAATGATATGGTTATAATAGAGGGAAACATTCCATGTAGGAAAAATATATCTAAAAACAAAGATGATGTGACTTACCAAATGAAAGTGCTGGCAGGTCGACAGACACACAAACAAACACAAACATACACACAGAATTCAAGCTTTCGCAACAAACTGTTGCCTCATCAGGAAAGAGGGAAGGAGAGGGAAAGACGAAAGGATGTGGGTTTTAAGGGTGAGGGTAAGGAGTCATTCCAATCCCGGGAGCGGAAAGACTTACCTTAGGGGGAAAAAAGGACGGGTATACACTCGCACACACACACACACACACACACACACACATATCCATCCACACATATGCAGACACAAGCAGACATATTTAAAGAAACATCTAGCAAACATCTACATTGGAAGCTCTACTCATGCAACTTATGGCATAAAATAAAAATACTATCCCAGTATATGGTCAAGTTGAACTGCCAACAACATACCATAATATCACCTGCCACATTACCTAATTAGTCATTAACAATGATTCAGCTGATAACTTGTTTGGACTTGACTCTTTTCAGAAATTTGGATTTTCAGTAGACAATTCTGTGCATTTGGTATCTCAAGATGTTTCATACTCAGACCTACAGACACTTTGCCTAGATTATGGGGACCTGTTTACCCCAGAACTCGGCACAGAAAAGGATTTTGAGGCACACATTGCACTGAAATGTAGTCCATGGTCTCAGTACTTTCAAGCCCACACCATTCCATTAGCTCGCAAAGACCGAGTAAAGGAAGAATTGGATCGTCTAACTGAAATTGGAGTTCTAGAACCTATTCCTTCTAGTCAATGGGCTACACTATTAGTCATAGCATGAAAGCCATCAGGAAATATCTACCTGTGCGACAATTTTAAAGTAATTGTCAACGCTTAGTCAGAGACTGAGACATATTCTATTCCAAAGCCAGAAGAATTACTGTCAAAATTGAAAGGTGGAAACTTCTTCTCTAAAATAGACCTAGTGGGTGCATACCTCCAACTTGCCCTTGATGCAGAATCTCAATGTTTCTTACATTTAAAATGATGCACAGGCTTTATCATTTGAAATGCCCAATGTTTGGTATAGCAAGTGCCCTGTCATTTTTCAATGGTTTTTGGAACAATTAGTACTCAAAGTGGATGGATGCATTAACTATTTAGATGATATCATTGTAACAGGGAGAATCATGGAGGAACACCTTCACAATCTGAGATCGTTATTCAGCATCTTAGAGGAGACTGGTCTAAAATGCAGAAAGAAAAATACTGTTTCTTCCAGCCTGAGATTGAGTACCTCAGCCACATTATTTGCAGCGTGGACATTCATCCTCTGGATAAACATGTTGAATCCATAATCAAACTTCCCAGATCAACAACACTTAAGCAATTCTGTTCCTTTCTGGGGAAGATATTGTATTACTGAAAGTCCTTAGCCGCAACAGCAACAGAAACCACCCACTTGTACCAGTTATGCAAAAAAGGTGTGCCTTTCCAGTGGACACCAGCTGGTGAGTGCACCTCCCACAGGCTGAAATTCTAGTTTTTGACTGCCCCGTGCTTCGCACATTTTGATCCAAGAAAGCAGATAGGTCTTGCAATGGACACATCTGATACAGGTATCAGAGTGGTTATGGTACATGGAGGCAGATGGCTCTGAGCACCCTGTGGCCTATGCATCGAAAACATTGACTAATACCCAATGCAGGTACTCCCAAATAGAAAAAGGAGCACTGGCTATCATCTTTGCATTAAAGAAATTCCACATTTTTGTTTATGGCACAAAGTTTAATGTCATCACAGATGATAAATTACTGATCTTCTTATTCACTCCAGCAGTGATGATTCCAGATAGGACTGCTCCCCACCTCCAGTGCTAGGCTTTATTCTTGGCACACTACCAGTATGAGGTACACTTCTGCAACATGAATGAGCATGCCAACGCTGATGCCCTCTCCCGCCTTCCATGGGGACCCAGTCCAGAGTCTGACAAAGAAGAAATTATGTGTTTTCACATCAATGAAGAAGCAGAAGCCACCATAGATTCTTTTCCCATTATCAGCTCATGGCTCGCAGATGAAACTGGTAGTGATGAGGTATTCCAACAAGTCTGGAGTCACATATTTCATGGATGGCCCAAACGACAACCGCCCAAGGCTCCCATGGCATTCTGTTAGTTCTTTAATGCCTGCCATCAGCTCATGTTGATTGATGGAGTAATTCTACTCATTTCCAATGAGGGAGATCCATGAGTAGTCATTCCTTATTCATAATGTTGGCAAATTCTGCAACTATTGCACCAAGGCCACTCAGTGTATCCCGAACTAAACGCCTGGCTTGCAGGTTCACTTACTGGCCAGGCATGAACCATAAGATTGAACAACTCACCCAAACATGTCCATCCTGCCAAAGCCAGCAGGCAGCCCCACAATATTCATTTGCTCCTTGGCCACCATGTGCTTGCCCTTGGGAGAGGGTACACATTGATTTTGCCAGGTCAGTGCTTAACTCCTTGTTCTTGATAGTGGTTGATGCTTACGCCTGATTTCCGTACACCACCCAATGCAATACCACATCAATCACCAGTACCATCACACATGTAGAAAACTGCCAGAAGATCTCATAACTGACAGTGGTCCGCAATTCTGTAGCAAGGAGTTTCATAGTTTCTATGCCCAGCATAGCATTTGCTACATTCCTATGACCCCCCTTCCATCCACAATTGAATGGAGAAGATGGGAGGAAGGTCCACACATTCGAAACTCAGATGAAGAAATACCTCTAAGAACACTCCACTGATGCATCACAAACTTTCTTTTTTTTTTGGGCAGTTACACACCCAGTGGAGATAAAAGTCCTGCAGAACTTCTTCATGGACAGCAGTACCAGACCCTCTTCAGCCTGCTCATGCCAATGCCATGACCAGCGCCACCACTATCTGCTTCCAAGTTCCACCTGGGGATCTTGGTGTGGACGAAAGGATTTGACTGGCAACCAGCCTGGATTCCAGGAACAATCATCCAGTCGTGGGGCTGGTAGGTCTTGAGAGTGCAGCTTCCAGACCGGGTGGTTCTGTGACATGCCAATCAACTTCATCCACTATTAGTTACCCAACAAGTTTTTCTGTTTCTCTCTCTGCACCACCATTACCAGTCCCATAATTCCCATCTTACCCCAAGCCACCCAGCCAGAGTAACATCAGAATTATAAATGTTTTTTGAGCACAGCCAGATGACCAACACCACACCCCAACAAGAGTGACTTAGCCCAGATGTCAACCAGCCCCAGAGGCTGCCCTTTCCAGACTATGAGATGTTGCCTGGTCAACCAGCCATGAGTAATTCCAGATGAAGATGAAGACCTGCCGCTGGCTCCTCCTGCTCCACCGGCTCTGCTGCTGATACCCCCACCATACAACCTTCACCTGCAGCCAAGATGTTTTCGTCCATATGCTGCTGTGTCCCAAGTCACTGAAGCCGCTGAGGACTTGGAGGAGGACCCCATGGATGTGCGTTCATTTGCAGAAGATTCTCCCTGCTTCCCCAAGGGGGAAGGGGAGTGGTATCCATCACTATTACATCTCCACACTGAGCAGTGGTGTGCTCCATTATGCATGGCCAAGAAATGCACCACTGGACGCACTTCTCCATGTGCAGACTGCTGCTATAATTGCGGGCTTTTTTCACGTGTACACACTTCAAAACACAGTGTTTGTCCATCCATAACACTCAGCGATTGGCCGCCCAGAATATACAGTGACCCCAGCCACCAGCTCTATTAAATATGGAGTCTTATTTAACGCAGCTACTGATGTCTACAAGCCAGTTTTCATCATTCTATGTTTCTACTCCACAGTTCAGAAGCACTACACTGTTGTGGACCTGCTGTTCGATGTTGATTGAGCTGCACTCTGGACTTAGAATCCGAATGCTATACTGGAACTTGGACTTCAATGTTCACTAGGCTTAGTATGTCAATGGACTTGTGATTTCTGCTGGAATTTAACATTCCACTTGCACTTCCTGGACTTTGGAATAACCACTATCATACATAATTACTTACATAATTTTCCATAAAGTGTTCATCAACAACTTGGTGCTTGGTTACAGATTTATTTGTGTCAGTGTTGTGTCAATAACCACAGAACAGTGGTATATTTATTGTGTTATTCCTAGTTATAACACAATGCAGCATATGTTCCAGAATCCTACTGCAAATTGATGTCAGTGATATGTGTTGGTAATTAATCAGATTACTCCTCTTTCCTTTTATGAGTATTGGCATGACCTGTGCAAATTTACAGTCTTTCGGTACAGATCTTTTGTTGAATGAGTGGGTTGTATGTGATTGCTAAGCATGGGACTACTGTATCAGCGTATTCTGATGGGAACCTAACTGGTATAATATCTGGGCAGGAAGACTTGCCTTTGTTAAGTGATTTAAGCTGTGTTACTATACCAAGGATATCTACTTCTAAGTCACTCATATTGGCAGTTGTTTTTGATTTGAATTCTGGAATATTTACTTCAACTTCTTTGGCAAAGTAATTTCAGAAGACTTTGTTTAATAGCTTCACTTCAGCGGTACAATAATTGTGTAATGCACACAGTTTAGGTACTGATTGTATCAAGCTGCTAGTGTACTTCACATATGACTAGAATCTCTTAGAAATTTCTGTCAAGTGTCAAGACAGAGTTTTGTTGTGGAAACTATTAAATTCATCTCTAAGTTTTGAGCTTCAGTAAAATATCACCAGTGTAGGAGATTTTGTGTTTTTATAAATTTAGCATGCTTTTTTTGTTGTTTCTGCAATAGTGTTCTGACATATCCATCAACTCCCATTGACACTATTTCATTAAATTTTAACCATATCTGATTTAGCCGGCCCGTGTGGCTGTGCGGCTCTAGGCGCTTCAGTCTGGAACTGGGTGACCACTACGGTTGCAGGTTCGAATCCTGCCTGGGGCATGGATGTGTGTGATGTCCTTAGGTTAATTAGGTTTAAGTAGTTCTAAGTTCTAGGGGACTAATGACCTCAGATGTTAAGTCCCATAGTGCTCAGAGCCATTTGAATATCTGATCTACACTTACTAGTGAGATTGAAAGGAGTGGAGACAGTCTCTTAGAAAGGCATTTACAATATCTGCTTTTTTTAAGTAGATATATTTTGTGTCTGTTGTTTGTGGATTTGGATATTGCAGTGGCCAGTCTTGCTGCAATGACCTTGTAGTCATGATCTTGCAGTCAAGTATGTTTTCACAACCATTACAATTTGAATGGGCTCCTGAACTAAGTGCTCAAAATAATTTTCAGAAAAAGCATTTAGTACAACTTCTGATGATGCAAACATATTTGTATGACTGAGGCACCTGTTTGATATGGGATTCAAGTTTTCTTTGACATGTTCACCAACTGTGTCATCTTAGTTGGAGTGTCATTAAAAAGAACCAATTATTAATTTATTCTAGTTGCTAAGTATAATCTCTGCCCATACTAATTAACAGTACTATCTACTTCACTTTCACTACAAGATAAACTACTTTTAACAACAAACATGCCACCATCAACTGTATGTAATCTATCCTTTCTGAACACCATTAGGTCCTTTGTAAGAATTTTGGCTGAACTTATCTGTGGCTTTAGCCAGCTTGTGGTACCTATAAGGATTAAACCTTATTTGCTTTCTACTAATGCTTGGAGCCCTGGTTCTTTCCCTACACAACTACAACAATTTACAACTGTAATACTGATTGTTGCTATGTCTACCCACTTTCTGTGTTTATCCTGCACCCTTGGAGACTCCACACCACCTATGGCAAGTTGTGTTGACACCTGGTGACACTGACTGGAGGAGGAGAAGGAGCTGCCTCCTGAGGTGTGCAAGTCTTGGGGATGTGGTGACTGCTGTATTGCTTCATGAGACTACAACTGGTTGTGATGGTGCACCTTCTCCCTGTCATACCTGTGTGACATCCCTGATGCTCAGTGATTGTCTCCAAAGTCCCTGCGGTAACGTTTGAATGTGTTTCCATACAGTAGATCAGAGATGTGGGGTGTATCCTTGTTGTCACCCATGAATGGTGAGAGCAGATGCAGGAGGGTGTACAGTTGTCTGATGTGGACTACTTTAGCAATGATGTGACCATTGACTGGTATTGTCTGTAACTGTTAAGCAATAAGGTTACTGCTGCCTACATTGACATCTCTCCCATGGCATTTGATATTTGTTGTTTGTATGTGTGAACCATTCTTCCTATGTCTCCATTAGATGCTATGTGAAATGATGCCACTGTGATCTCCGGTACGTCAGATTCTGCATATATTTCGGATGTAAACCGGAGGCCACTGTCGATTATTACAGTGCTAATATTTTTGTCCGTCCACAGAAGGTTGCCTCTGTGATGGTGGGAGTCTTATTAACCATGTAAAGGTAATTAAACAATGTATCCACCACTAGGAGCCACATCAAATTTATGAAAGGCATAGTGAAGTCCATGTGCATCCTATCTTGTGGGTCATGGTGCAAAGCTTTGTGGTGAAGGTACCTGATGTTCAGCATACCTGTTATATTCATATGCCAGATGCTTGATGGCACTGTTGATCTGCAGCTTATACATATGTCAGTATGTTCTTCATGTGTGTCATTCCCTAGTAGCCCTGATGTAGAACAAGCAACATTTGACACCTCCATGAGTGTAAAATCATTACATGGATTATGTTGCAATCTGCAGGCAGTAGTATAACTTCATCAACAACAAAAAGGAAATCATTCAAGTGAAAGGTTGTCTGCAGTGGGGAAGTTGTAGGGGCTGATTACTTTGGAAGTCAGTCTGGATGAAACCAGTGCAGGATGTGCTGAAGCACTGAACATTGTCTTGTGTCATAGGCTCGCTTGGTGTATGTTTTGGGAAAGTGTCACACAGCATCATGCACTGACAAGTTGATTTGGAAGCAGACCACTGCCCTAGTATCTAAAGCTTTGTTGGGTAGGTGGAGCAATGTGTCAGCATTATTGTGTTTAGTTGTGGACTTATAGAGAACTTAATAGTCATAGCTACTGAGGGCCATAATTGCAGGCACTGTGTTGTTCACTCTGATAGCCTATCATTTGGCCTGAATGTTGCCAGAAAAGGCTTATGATTAGTGATTAGGTGGAAGGGTGCTCCTAGAGACAGTTGTGGAATTCTCATTATACACAGGAATAATGCCTCTTTGTATGTGTTAGCATTTTTAAGCATATTTGTTTGCCTGTAGAACACCTTCAGTATTATTTTTAGATAGTACTTGCCCTATGCAATACGATGATGCATTGACTGCCGAGATCAGTGGTCAGCAGGTTGACATGGTGGTGGGCATAAGGCAGGTTGGAGATATTCCTTCAGTTTTTTGTTGATTGTCACAGACCAGTCTCCATCTGAATTGTGCACTACTCTATAGCTGATGTAGGGGATAGGCACTGGTAATTGCATGTGGATTAAATTTAGCATAATGCTTTGTTTTGCCCATGAAAAATCGTAACTGTGTTACATTCTTGGATGTTCTCAGACTGTTGGTGGTTTCTAAAAGATTTTCCAAAGGATAGGATGCCATTTTTGTTCAGTATGTGACCCAACATTTCAGTTCTATCAGGAAGAATTTGCTTAAGTTGCATCTCTGCACAGCTGCCTACACTTTTTTGAACAAGATGTGTAGATTCGGCATGTATTTCTGTTGATTAGCTCCTGTGATGTCCAAATAGTTTATGTATGACAGTACGTCTCTCATCAATTTTTCTAAATGTCATGGAGCAGCACTAGTTCACTACTGATGCTGACATGCAAGTACCGAAACTGGTGGATAGTGAATGCTGTTTCAACCACAGCTACCATCTGAGACTTCTCCTAAGAGTATCTGCAGGTATGAATCTATGAGGTCAATCTCTGAGAACAACTGGATGGCAGAAAGCTTCTTTGGTGTGTGGAATGAAATAAATGTCACTAACTGCTTGTGAATCAACTGTTACTTTGAAGTCAGTGGAAAAGATTCAGTTTCACATTTTATTTTTATATGATCACTGGTGGTGTTTCCCATAGACTGGAAGGGATTTGTCTAAGAATGCCCTGCTGCTATAATCAGTCCAAGCCAGCTTTAACTGCCTATTTTAATGTGGATGGAATAAACTGAGCACAAAAGAAAAGGGGGACAGCTGATGGCTTTAAAGTGATGTGGTTAGTTGCTCGGCCTTGTCTGGGTGAAAATATGGGAGAAAATTCATTACACAGTGCCTCTAGCAATTAGGATAGAATTGTGGCCCAAATGAGGTTTACTGTATTAGTGATAATAATCCAAAAAGCTGAAAAGGTATTTTTTTGAAATCCACAAATATTGTCTACCACTAGGAACCTTTTATACCTTCATGATTAGTTTTTTCTACTTCGGTAAATTATGCAGCACTTACATAATCATTCACCTACATCACTAGTCTCCTTTTCAAAAGATGGCCTGTTTTGCCTGGTATTTTGTTTGTTTGACCCTGTAATTGCAATCTGAGTAATTGTTTCCAACAAAATATTGATTATAAAGTAAATTCTCATATTTAAATCTACATTTTTTCATTTTTAAACTGTAGGGGTGGGTCTTAATTCTATTTAATATATTTATGCTTAAAATTTCTGCCAGTGGTTAATAAGTAGAGCTTTTTTTAGATCAGTATTTAGTTTTGTTCTACAACTTGAGTTGATAGTTGGATTTTTAATGCTTTAAGACTGATGTATTCTCCACTTATTGTATTATATTATACTATTCATAGCTCATGAAGATGGTTGTTGAGATCTAAATAGCCAGCAGCTTAGCCCAAATATAGGATATATTAAGTTATGTCTCTTGATGAACTAAAAAGAATGGATGATCTTCAGATTAAAGTTTCCAACACAATACATTTCATGACATGGCAAACTTGTCTCAAGTATGAAAAGCATGCATCTTTTTGGAATTTTGTACCAGGTGCTTATAATTAAACTGATGGTGTTCCAAGTGCTGCAGTGTGAGCTGTATACATTGCAGGACCCTCAAACATCATATGAATGTTCATTAATCAGTGTGCTCATGGAGTATGCTGGGAAAAAAATCATTCCACTTTCTGCCTCCAGGTGAAAATATGGTGCTGTACGCTGACAGAATGTGAAATGTTTCCTGTTTTGATGTCAGTATGCTCACTGTTGCTTGGTAATGCATGTTGATTTCCTTTGTGAAGTGACTGTTGGTGCAAAGGGTTAAGAAGGTTTGATGTTTTCCATACAAAATGCAATGGCTATTAGATGGAAGACTGTGCACTGCTGGTAATGTTGTTTTATCAGAACAACAATAACAGCAGCTCTGCATTGTGATAATATCACTCACAGAAACAGCTGCGAAGAGGCTGATGTAAATAAATGGGCTAAGGAATATGATCAAGAAATTTGAAAAACAGGTGAATAAAGTGGTGCACCAGAGAGAGGGAGGTGGTCAATTCCCATCAAGTTGTTGATGAAGTTGCTATAGCTATAGTTGAATGCACAGTACATCCCCCAAATTCTGCAACTTATGCTTCAGCTGTGTCACAGGAATTGTCTCTCCCCTGATCAACAATTAAAAAGATTTTGCAGTGCAGTTTACACTTGTATCCTTACAATATCCAGACTGTGCACCAAACGAAGCCGCAAGATAGGCTACAATGCCATGACTGCCCTTTGTTTTCTGGTATGGATGGACAAGGCGCATTTTACTCTGCACAGTGATGAAAATGTACAGAACTGTCCCATATGGGTGTCTACTCTATCCCATGTTGTGCAGGAACATGCACTGCACTCAGCTTATGTGACTGTATGGTGTGTCTTTAGAAGCTCCTTCATTCCCGGTCAATTTTTCTTCAGGGAGATGACACCTCAAGGCTTGTTACATGTACAGAAACATGTGCACATTATGAAGACTTCCTTGTGCAACATAATTCCAGCTTTGCAAGAATGAAACTGTGTCCACACTACTACTTTCATCCAAGATGAGGTGACACTACATGTCGCTTGTCAGGTGAAATATTTGCTTCAAGAAACCTTCGGTACTGACCTATCATCTCTAGACAACTTCAAGATGTGTGACCTTCCAGATCTCCTGATGTAAATCCAAGTGACTTCTGGTTGTGGTGATATCTGAAAGATTGTGTCTATAAGAGTTGTATCTGGACTCTTCCTGATTTCAAGGACAGCATACAATGACATTACACTGGATATGCTGCAAGCAACTATTGATCATGCTGTGTTACAGATGCTTCATATTGCTGAGTCAGGTGAGCATGTGAATACATGTTGTAACTTGTGATAATATCCTGATAAATGTTTCAGTACTACTGTTATCATGTGTTTGATTGTTACTCCCCTTTTCCTGCATCTGAACCACATTCTGACTGCTTACAGTAACATACACTCCTGGAAATGGAAAAAAGAACACATTGACACCGGTGTGTCAGACCCACCATACTTGCTCGGACACTGCGAGAGGGCTGTACAAGCAATGATCACACGCATGGCACAGCGGACACACCAGGAACCGCGGTGTTGGCCGTCGAATGGCGCTAGCTGCGCAGCATTTGTGCACCGCCGCCGTCAGTGTCAGCCAGTTTGCTGTGGCATACGGAGCTCCATCGCAGTCTTTAACACTGGTAGCATGCAGTGACAGCGTGGACGTGAACCGTATGTGCAGTTGACGGACTTTGAGCGAGGGCGTATAGTGGGCATGCGGGAGGCCGGGTGGACGTACCGCCAAATTGCTCAACACGTGGGGCGTGAGGTCTCCACAGTACATCGATGTTGTCGCCAGTGGTCGGCGGAAGGTGCACGTGCCCGTCGACCTGGGACCGGACCGCAGCGACGCACGGATGCACGCCAAGACCGTAGGATCCAACGCAGTGCCGTAGGGGACCGCACCGCCACTTCCCAGCAAATTAGGGACACTGTTGCTCCTGGGGTATTGGCGAGGACCATTCGGAACCGTCTCCATGAAGCTGGGCTACGGTCCCGCACACCGTTAGGCTGTCTTCCGCTCACGCCCCAACATCGTGCAGCCCGCCTCCAGTGGTGTCGCGACAGGCGTGAATGGAGGGACGAATGGAGATGTGTCGTCTTCAGCGATGAGAGTCGCTTCTGCCTTGGTGCCAATGATGGTCGTATGCGTGTTTGGCGCCGTGCAGGTGAGCGCCACAATCAGGACTGCATACGACCGAGGCACACAGGGCCAACACCCGGCATCATGGTGTGGGGAGCGATCTCCTACACTGGCCGTACACCACTGGTGATCGTCGAGGGGACACTGAATAGTGCACGGTACATCCAAACCGTCATCGAACCCATCGTTCTACCATTCCTAGACCGGCAAGGGAACTTGCTGTTCCAACAGGACAATGCACGTCCGCATGTATCCCGTGCCACCCAACGTGCTCTAGAAGGTGTAAGTCAACTACCCTGGCCAGCAAGATCTCCGGATCTGTCCCCCATTGAGCATGTTTGGGACTGGATGAAGCGTCGTCTCACGCGGTCTGCACGTCCAGCACGAACGCTGGTCCAACTGAGGTGCCAGGTGGAAATGGCATGGCAAGCCGTTCCACAGGACTACATCCAGCATCTCTACGATCGTCTCCATGGGATAATAGCAGCCTGCATTGCTGCGAAAGGTGGATATACACTGTACTAGTGCTGACATTGTGCATGCTCTGTTGCCTGTGTCTATGTGCCTGTGGTTCTGTCAGTGTGATCATGTGATGTATCTGACCCCAGGAATGTGTCAATAAAGTTTCCCCTTCCTGGGACAATGAATTCACGGTGTTCTTATTTCAATTTCCAGGAGTGTATTTTCACCTAATGGCAAAAAGTGGAACAATTTTTTTTTTTCAGTATATTCCATGAGTGCATCATGTGATGGGGAAATGTGGGACAATTATTTTTTCAATATGTTCCATGAGTGCACCAATTGATGAACATACCTGTGTTGTTTCAGCATTTGTAATGTATATGGCCCACACTGCAGTACGCAATACTCTGTCAGTTTAACTATAACCACACAGTATACATTGATAGAATGAGGAATACAGAACCTTAGTAAAACATGTAAGTGACACTATATATTTAAGCCAAAGGCCTAAACGAAAATGGATATAACATGTTTAGACTTGGCTGAAAGTTCATGACATTGTAGCCTGCATATTTTACATTCTCAAAGAAATCCAAAAAACCTGCTGCTAAGAAAGAGCAGCCACCTAGAATTGTATCAATTATTTTTGATTTTCTTGTCAGCAGAAAATCTATTAAGCATTCAAAGCTCTGTGACTATACAGTGCATGAAACTGATGAGAGTGAACCAACATATAAAGAGTTTGCGTAAGTTCAACTACAACAAATCAAAGTTAGTTACAGCAGTAAGGTAAACTTGCAAAATACTACACCTTCTTAACTCACTGGTCTAGCACAATCCAGGAGAAGTTTTCAGTCTGTCATATTTTAAATTTTCCTCATGTTACATATACCTACCTTAATGCATTAGAGTATTGAAATGGTATCAGTGACAAATAATGATGAATTGTAACATACGAAGTTTTTGTTATATTCAAGGAAGTAGCAATCTTTCTTTGAATTTATAGTAAATACTGCAGAAATGTGGAAAGTGAAGAACTACTACTCACTGCTCTTGTTAAAATTCAGAGAGATATAAAGCATGGTAAAATTAAAGATAAAATTGGCATGCATTGTTATAAAGATTCAAACATGCTATCAGTGTGTTCTCATACTAACTGGTACAATTTTTTGTGAACATGCCAAGTTTTACAGTATTAAAACATGGACTTGAAGAAAAATTAAATTAATATAATTTTAAGAAACTTTAATGAGCATTTGTTGAAAAGGTTATAACCCTTGGCTAATGTGATAGGTGTCGAGACTTCACACTAATACCCAAGAACTGCAGCTGTATTGTAGCATATGAGCATGAATTGCAGTTAAAAAACCCTAAGGAAATCGAGTTTAAGGCGAATGCAGAAAGCAACCATATGAAACTGTGAACCTACATGTTAAACTGTACTAGTAACAACTGTAAGAGTGGTACTTACCTTCATGCTGTTACAATCTTCAAATGAGTTGGAATCCCTCTTTAGGATTGATCTTCTTGGTTCCTCAGGGAAAAGTAAGTCCTCACGTAAATGTTCTCGGAATTTCATCTCAGGAACTCTGGTACTTTTGGTTTTATTGACAATTACACTGCATCCTGTAGGGTCTACATTATGTTCCATCCCAAAATAAGCAGCAACTCTGTGTACAAGCATTCTCTGATAGGATGACATGGGTGGAAATTTATGATGTGTGCGCCTGAAAAGAAATTGTTTAAAAATCACAAATTGTGGTATGATATATTACCCAGAAACTTAAACTAGAGTATTTCTTTCTGATCAACACTGTGAACCTAATGAGTGGAACTACCAAGGTGGCATTGTGTTTCACATGCCACATTGACCTGAATAGTTCACTGTCACTGACCTGTAATTTGAATTTTTACAGCCAATATCAACAGTGGAATTATAACATATATTAGCAGTGCATCAAACTTGCCAATCACCACTGTTAGGTGACTTTGATAGGCCATGCATTTGGTTGTTGTTAATCTAGAGAGGTAACACTTTGACCCAAATGACTAATAACCAGTTACATAAATGTACTGCAGAGGTTGCATTATCTACCACCTTTCTGGATCAGTTGCTATCATATAGACTCCTTACAATGGATCTGAGTTGTTATTTTTTGGAAAGATTTAGGCTTATCATAGTACATACAATTGACAATTATGACATTGGCCTTGGACTTTCCAGGACAGAGATCAGGAAATGTATTTGGAGTTGGTCACAATGGACTGGCTGTTTTCAAGTACAGTGTATTTGTGTGTGTAATGTGATGTGTCTTAAATGGAGTTAGTACTTAAAATAATGGATCATAAACACAGCTATGCTTAAGTTTTTGTAAGTTCAAGGACAGCACTGTCAAGAGCAGAAACTGTTGTATCAGAAGCAGTTACAGTTGTTATAATGGTAACACCAAACAAGATGCAGCTCTTGCTAGTACCAAACACATAAGCATCATATCCAGTTCTGCTGAATTTCACAGTGTTCAACAAGACTACAGGGGATTTGCTGGATGTAATACTTCGTGGACATAATCAGCCCACCATCTGTTAAACCTCAATCAATTTTATTTGATTCCACAGGGAAGGTTTACTTTACATGAACCCCCATAACTTTAAAGCAAATTGATTTGGCATGTTCCTTGATACCTCAATCAATTTCATTTGGTTCCACACCGAAGGTTTACTTTTCATGAACCTCCATTACTACAAAAGAATTTGACATGGCACTTTCCATGATACCTTCCACAGATTATATTGTGCTGCCTGATAAAATAAGGACTAGCAATATCAGCTTTCAGGAAATTGCTACACAGCTGAGGTTTGTTAGATCATACCATGATATTAATTTTGACCATATGATTTCAGGACTAATTTATTGACTCGTGATGATGTGTTATGCCCAAACTGGATATAATCACCTGAGGTTAAAGAAAGTGACAAATGTTTTCTGTACATTGACCCACACTTGGTGGGACACACTGGCAAAATGCTCACCGTGCATTTATTATTGATGTATCTCAATTAGTTTATGCTGCAATCTTTCATCATAGTAACATAAAGTTAGCATTCATAAAACCAGTCAAACTAAATACTGCTGTGTTAGAATATGTACTGAAGCAATGCCTTCACACAGACCAATGTTCTTTTTTGGAAGCAATGGAATACATACAAACACACATACACATACACACACACACACTTACACACACACAGAAGGTCTGCTAGAAAAGTATTCCACCTTTTTTTTTGTGTGTGAACATGTGATGGATTTGAATGTAGTGCACTTACATGAGCCAACCTTGAACCTCTGTGTGCATGCATGAATTTTTTCCCACCTGTCGATAGTGTCAGTTGCAGCCATGCAGCAGTTGAGTGAGGCAGTGTGAGGTGCTCATGTCAGTTTTTCATTGCAAGGGAAATTACAGAATGACTGGAGCAGTGCTACTGCATCAAAGTCTACCAGAAAGTGAGTGACAGCCACGTAGAAACCATTCAGAAGATTCAGATGGCTTCTGCTGATAATGCTATGAGCATCACACAGATTAAGGAGTGGTACAACCAGTTTAAAGACAGCTGCACATCATACGAGAGCAAGCCACACTCCAGTCAGCCATCAGTACATAAAAATGACCAGGTCATTGCCAAAGCAAACACTGTGGTAAAGTGGGACCATCTTGTGAATCTCATAGAAATTGTAGAAGAGGTGGGCATCAGCACTTTTTTGGCACATTCCATTGTGACTGTAGATTCAGGTACGAGGAGAGTGTCAGTGAAATTCACACTGAAACTGCTGATGGCAGAGCAAAAGCAACTTCATGCTGAAGTCTCACATGACATGCTGGACTCCACAAACAGTGACCCCAACTTTATGGACACCATAATCACTGGTGATAAGTCCTGGGCATACAGGTACAACCTGGAAACCAAATCCCAGTCAACACAATGAAACATCAAAGAAGGCCCACAAAGTCTGCAGCAATGTCAAAGTGATGCTGACTGCTTTGTTTGACTCCCACAGTGTACCATGAGTACGCACCACAGGGTCAAAGAGTATTCCAGGGATGCCCTCCATTGTCTTCATGTAGCTGTGCATTGCAAGAGACTGGACTTGTGGTCAACAGGAAATTGGCACCTCCATAATGACAATGTTCCAGCTCATTCATCACACTTGATTTAGACATTTTTTGGCGAGAAACAAGATTTCTGTGCTTCAACAGGTTCCTTACTCTCCTGATTTGGCCCCCTGAAACTTCTGGCTGTTCCCCAAACTCAAGAGGCTACTGAGAGGAACATGACTTCAGACAACAAAGGACATTATGGCAGCAATGACAGCTGAGCCAAACTCCATTCCAAAAGAGGCTTTCTCGGCACGCTTCCACCAATGGCAGCACCAGTGGGAGAAGTGTGTGGAGCCCCAAGGGAAGTACCTTGCAGGTGACTGGGCGTTCAATGCTCCAGGTGAACCAGTTTTTTTCCCTTGCCAAAGAGCAGATAATTTTCTAACAGACCTTGTATGTACTACATCTCCTAAACTACTGGATCATTTTCAACCAAACTTGATACATATCTTTAAAGAACCACTGTGGAAGTAAAAACCACCTACCTGTCAAAGGAGTGAGGCTGGGGGTGAAAACGAATAGCCCACGATGCAAAAATAGGCAGAATATATTCATTTAGTGTTTGATAATGAGAGCACATAGTGACTTGCAACCAACTTTATACATAACTTCAAAACTTTATGAGATTGTTCTTGCTGATGCCTCCCTCAAAATCATGAAAGGCAAAAACTTCATTGCTTACTATAGTTTTGCTGTTAATGCAGGAAAACTCCTGCATCATGCATGCTTTTTTAGTTTATTAATTCCTTACAGTTAATTCTATTCACAACATGTTTTCTAGACAGTATCCACATATACCATGGGCGTACTTGCAAAATTATATCACTGTATGATGCATAGTTCAGGAGATATGACATCATAAACATTGAGCTGTGTGAAAATGATACTGCGGGGCAAAATTTGCTAGAGATACATGTGAAATATGTTGAATTATTTGATATGTGCATGAGGGTAAAGCCACAGGTAAAAAGTGATATGTGATTCCTAAACTCCTGGACTGATTTCAGTGTAACTTGGTAATCATATTACTTACTATCTGAAAAGAAATGCTGTGAGTATAAGAACCAGAAAACTCCTATTGGGGTCAGAATGATAACCTGGAGAGAGAATGTGGTAGAAGGAGATGGACAGACAGACAGGGGGAAAAAGGAGATCAAGAGAGAGGGGGAAGGAGGAGATGGGCAGGGTTGGGGAGGGGGGGGGGGGAGTGGACGAGGCGGACAGAGAGGGGGAGGAAGATATGAAATGATAGAAGACTGGAATAAATACATACCCTGGCAAGGCCAGGTACTTAGCTAGTACTAAATAAATGTTAGATGCAAATACATATAAACTGGACTTGTGGTCATCATATTAAAAAAATACATACTTTAACAGCACATGTTAATGTTACTGTCTACTTCAATACAGCTGATATTTCTGTAGAGTTTTGATCCACAACTAGCAAGAATTTCTCTAAAGTATTGATCTTTACATGGTGTGAAAACTTTAGACATAAAATAAAACTATTTGTGTTAGTGTTATTTTGCACTGTGTTAATGTTATTCATCTCAGTGCAACTATTTATTACATATACTGTCAATTTTTGCTATGATAATGTTGTTTATAGTTTGTTTTCTAGGTTACTGTAAATGTTCACAAAAGAAAATGACCCTGTTTGTCAGCTGAGAGAATACATGAAACATGTTGGTAATTTTTACAACTTACTTTTGTTGTTGGTTGTTGTGATTAAACCATGAAAACAGACTCGGACGTGCTGCAGATATTGTCAGGAACAGTTTTCAGAGTTGTTCATGATGACCTGATTACTTTCAAGGACATTTCATTTTAATGTGTGCTTTATTTTATGTTACACATCATTTGCCATGACTTTTAGGCTGTATGCAGGTAGTTTAACTTCCCTTAATTAACAGAGTAATATCTTCAATGATGGTCTACTTTCTGAGTTAATTATTCTAAAACTGTTGTTGTGAACAAGTTTGAGACAGAGAAATTCTGTTTGCTCGTCTCAGAGTCAACTGGTCTACCAGTATCAGTTAAAACAAATAAGAAATTACTCAGATAAAGTTATTTAATCCTCATGATACCTCCTAATGTGTAAGCACATGGCTACCTGTATAATTTTCAGCCTATTTATCTGTTAGTTAAATTTCTAACTTCATAACAACTTCTCTAAAACAGAAGTAATAAAACATAACAATTACAACAACAGACCAGAGCTCAACATTAAGGAACGTGTTGAGTGTCAAAGAAGGATGTAGCACTGTCTACAATGAATGCAATTAAAGAAGGGAGAAACAAGAAAGTACCAGGCCCAGACAATATATACAAGGCATGTCTTAAAGACTCCCTTGACAGCAGAGAGAAACTATGGAAGGGCCTGAACAAGTGCCTTCAGGTAGGAATTTTCCCTGTCTTTGAAACAGAAACAACAAAGATCCCATACAAAGGGAAAGGAGACAGGGCATCCCCAAATTCATCCAGAGGGATGGCACTAGAAAACAATTCTCTCAGAATAGTAAAAAAAAGTACTCAACAAAAGACTACTCAATAAAGTCAAGGGGCCGGCTGCTGTGGCCGAGGGGTTCTAGGCACTTCAGTACAGAAGTGCCCTGCTGCTACGGTTGCAGGTTCAAATCCTGCCTCGGGCATGGCTGCGTGTAATGTCCTCAGGTTAGTTAGGTTTAAATAGGTCTAAGTCTAGGGGTCTCATGATCTCAGATGTTAAGTCCCATAGTGCTCAGAGCCATTTGAACCATTTTTGATGTCAAGGGAAATATCCTGGAATGCCAGGTTGGCTTTACAAATGGCAGGAGCACATTACAGACAGTGAAATACTTAATGCACCAGATATAAGACACACTGAGACACCAAAGAGGAAAGTACTAGCAGTCTTCATAAATCACAGGAAAGTGTTCAACTCTGTAAATAAACAAAAACTAATGGAGAAACTGAAAAGAATGACCACAAAAGGAGACCCACAAATGAGAACAATCAAGGCACACCGTCAACAAAATCTGATCAAAACACAATAATGTTAAAAGTCTCAGAGAAAATTATACAGATGAATGAAGTTCTCCAAGGAGATCCTAAAAGTCCAGTACTGTTCAACATCTATGCAGCAGATGTGACAAACATAAGAGAGGAAGACTCAAAAGCATAAATGTTTCTATATGTAGACAATATGGTGATAGGATCAGTAGTAACAGAGGATGTACAGGGTGCACTGCAAAGACTAGAAGCTTCGACAAAGGAAACTAACCTAAAAGTAAATCAAGAGAAGACAGTTCAATTGTCTTTCAAGAAGGGAGGAAGAACATCACCCAAAGACAGCGTGTCTCTGTACAATGAAATGCTACAAATAGTAGGGGAATATAAACACCTGGGAATTACAGAAAAATGATTCAGTATCCATATTCAATGAAGAGCAGCAGCCATCAAAGCCTCATTGAATATCTTGAACATAACCAATCTATCAACAAGCACAGAGATGACACAGCTCAAAGCAGCACTGGTGCTAGTCATAAAATATGGAACAGAGATTATGTGGGAAAAACTTAAGTTCAGCAACATGAAAAGAACGGAAGAAAGCCAAGACGATTTCATGAAATGCTGTCATAACCACAAGCACCAGAATGAAGATGAAGAATGCAAGAGAAGAGAAAGCAGTGAAATGACATTGGCCAATGGTGTGCTGATTATAACTGCGCCATGACAGGAGCAGCACCTGCAAGAAGTGAATATAAGTGCTGCTCCTGCCAGCCTTGGCCACAAATTAGTGGAATGTATTCATGGAACATAGCACAGCCCAGCAGAGAGTGCTACAAAAACTGTTAGTAGTTATCCACAAACTGTATGACAGACTTGCAGGAACATTGTATATAGCCAAGGACTCTGAATTATATTGCATGTCGCCCCTTGTTTGCAACAACATTTTGTACATGCAAGTTAAGTATTGTCAAATCTGATTTATAGAAATAAAACTACTAATGTTCCAGAATGAAATTTTCACTCTGCAGTGGAGTGTGCGCAGATATGAAACTTCCTGGAAGATTAAAACTGTGTGCCAGACCGAGACTAGAACTCGGGACCCTTGCCTTTCATGGGCAAGTGCTCTATGTCATTTGCTTGAATTGTTGTATATCATTCCAAGAACACAGCATCCCTTAGGCACCCTATACAAGACAATTTGGCAAGACCCTGCACCATCCCAATTTACATATGAACTCATTAAGAGACTTATTTCATAGAGGATATCAGATTACAAAACTGGATACTAGGAAATGATCAACATCATGATCCAGAAGAAGATATACAAAAGGAACAAATCTGCAACTGCCTTTAGCAAAGGAAAAAAGTAATTTGTAAAAAAAAGTCACAAAAACTTGTAATAACTTGTATACAAATTCTCAGTCTGAAAATATTTTTCTCGTTATTAATAACAATAGTGTCATACATGCTTTCCTTCCAGTCTTCTTAATAGCTAGTTGATTACTAATAAGAAACATAGGCACAGACATATGAGCTACCGTCACATTACATATGTAGCTTTCCAGGGTTCCCATTGACAGCAGTCTTTGCAACATGGAAACTAGTCAAAAATGTAAATTTTATTTAATTTCAATAAATTGAGTGACTCAACATTATGAAATATTAATCTGTTTACTGTTCCTGAAGAGATTACTGGCTGGACTGAGCAGCACAGCAGGCTCTGTTGCTATTCCAGAGCCCATATAAGTGAGGACAATTTTCTTTGGAATAAGCCAGGAAATAAAGGCTAGAAAAAATCTAGAATCAAAATTAAAAGTATCAGTAAGTTAGCTGCAATTCTGAGGTTGGCTCAGTTTTTTCTCCTTATTGTCTTCAGTTTAATAGCATGATAGAACTGTATGGAAAGAAAGCAACTGCCCAGGTCCTAGTAAATGCACTAGCTTATCTTCATCATCAGAATCAGGGGGAATGAGATGATAGTGCTGAAATGTAACAGAGCTTCCTAAATCTCTTTGCAGAATGCACAAGCATTTCATTGGCATTTTGATCATCAATATACCTCTCAAGACTAGAAAAATCAAGTAACAGATGCACCAGACTGTCACAAAATTCAAATTATAGTGCTACAAGGAATGAGATATAATGTAAAAAATGATTTTGATTGATTTACAGTGGAAAATAACAATCTCCATTCCCAAGAAACCAGTAAAGCTGGCACAAAATTTACGGATGAAAGAAATATCACAAATCCAGCACTGAACTTCATTTACATCTACATGGATACTCTGCAAATCACACTTAAGTGCTGGCAGAGGATTCATTGAACCACCTTCACAATAATTCTCTATTATTTCACTCTTGAATAGAATGTAGAAAATACAAATACCTATATCTTTTAGTGAAA